>NC_088982.1:22074838-23379213 GCF_963932015.1 Anas acuta
TGCTCTAATAGCTCTAAAAACCTAGAAGACAAAGTCATTAAAAAGCAAGATGTAAATTTTGTTGTCTCTTTACAAATTTCTAGGCAAAATAAAAAAAAAAAAAAAAAAAAAAAAGAAAAGAAATCAAGGCAGTCAGCACAACCTATTTTTAGTAAAATAATTACTTTCATATAGGCCCTATATGTGGATTTTTTACGAAAAGGAATCTTATGAATTTGCATGGTATACACGAATTTTCTTAATATTGCTCTTTTCAGACCATCAAAAATATTTCTGCACATCATATATGAGAGCAAAATGTCAGTATCCACCATTTGAAGAAAGAATATTCAAGCTTTGTATTTATGGACTTACAGATTGTTGAGCTTAATGATGAATCTTTAACTAATGAGAAGAAGGAAGAAAATACATTAGTATTTTTCATATATATAGAATATTTCTATTATATATATATAGTTGTGTGAAATATTCTATATATATAGAATATAGAGAGAAATATAGAAATATATATATATATATAGAATATTTCACACAACCTTCTAATTTATGAGCATGTGCCTGCCAAGAACTAAATGGAAAATACACATGAAATAATTAATTTAGTTTATATTTGTGAATTCATCAGAATGAGTTAGAAACTCAAAAAATGTGTGACAAACCACAGTATTCTATGAGATTATTGACAAATAATACTTCTTTCCCCTATGTTTGTTGGTATACACTCTCAGTTTTCTAATACACCTAGTATGATTTCATTGGCTCTGAGTTTTGCAATAAAAATATGATTGTTATATAACTAATTTACTAACAGTATCAGAGAGTTATAATAGAATCAATTGTGAAAGAAATGTAAAAAATCTGTATACATAAAATATTCCTTTCAGTAGTCCTTTTTGTCTGACCTAAACTATTTTTTGAAAAGAGAATACTTGCCAAAAGTAATATAAGAATTCAAATATTTACAGTCACTGAAGATACAGTCATGGCTTTTCATTGCATTTGTCAGATGTCACTATTGAGTGAAGCCCTCAAAAAATATTTGAACATTACCTAAAGATGCTTGCCCTTCGCCCCTTCACCCCCCCCCCCCAAAAAAAAAAAACACAAACAACAAAACAAACAAACAAACAAACAAAACAACAACAACAAACCCTCAGGCTATATGAAAACTGAACTTTTTTACTCATTCTCACACTCTTGTCAGACAGCTGATAGAATTTTAACCAGATGCTTCTGCCAGCACCTTCCACCTTGGTAGGGTGAAGAAGTCATTTGACCAGCAGGCTTTGTGAACTTATATTATTAAATATCTTCAATGAATATGCTATGCTATTTCCTCCAGGATGATACAGAATATAACTTTTTAGGTTGTTACTGAATATTTAGTAAGTAATAATAACAAAATAATGATTTTTAAGTGACATGAAAATATGCAGTATTAATCTTTGCAAAGTACTTTCAGAGAATGGTTATGAAAGGCTTTATGAAAATAGAAGTACTAATTGATCTTAATGGATTCTCACAGAACAGAAAGACGGCATGTACTGTAATTCAACAAATTACCTGCTGTTTTGAAGTCTGTGTTGTGCTGGAGTGGGTAAGCCTTTAGTGGAAACTGAGTTAAATATCATTCCTTGATTAACTATTGGAAGAAAGTATGATGTTTTTTCTTGTTTGTTTGTTTGTTTCAGAGGAATATTCTGTGATGGCAAGGATACAGGCTTTCTGAACTTCATAAAAATTATTGTCAGAGTATGGCAGGAATACCTATATAATCAATTTATGAATATCACTGATAAGCTATAGCTACTGAAGAGACATTTTGAAATAATTTTATTTGGGGAGGACATGTGTCCAATAAACATGCTAAAAATTATTAAACTGAAAAACTTTTCTGAATCTTGTCTGATACATAATTTCTCAGACTTTGTGTTTTTCTCCTTGGAAGAAGTGACTATAGACATTATGGACAAGCTTTTCAGTCTTCTATATGCTGCTACAGTATTCCAAATTCCGATTTCAGGTACTCTATCCAAATTCTTCCACATAGTTCACACAGGTTTTAAAGAACAGGAGAGGTATAGATTTTGTAATTTTCAGTCCCACAGGGCAGCAGAAAATTATAAGCACAAATTATAAGCACTTTTCCCAGTTGTAGTCATCTAGAAGCTGCTCCATCCTCTGATTTCTAAGATTTTAGATGTAAGATATGTAGGCCTAGCTTTAAATGGCAGGAACCTTAAAACATTCAGTTATCTTCAGCAAGATAATTTGGATTTAGAAAACTCATTCTGCACCTGGGTCCTGCACCTGAGTCAGGCAATCCCAGCACAAATATAGGCTGGGTAGAATATGGATTGAAAGCAGCTCTGAGGAGACTTGTGGGTGTTGCTTCACAAGAAGCTCAACATGAGCCAGCAATGTACAGCCCAGAAAGCCAACCATATCGTGGGCTGAATCCAAAGAAACATGGTCGAGGGAGGTGATTCTCCCTCTCTTCTCTGCTTTTGTGAGACCCCACCTGGAGTACTGCTTTCAGCTCTGGAGCTGAACAAGATCTATGATGCTATGATTCAGTAGAAAAAGACAGCTCTGGATAGGACAGGACGAGTTCTAAAATGCCTGACAAGTCTTGTGGCCTCTGTTAGCTTACTGCAGTAGTACATTTACTGGGTTGCTAGGCTACATGTGACCATGGACATATGAGCTATTATATTTTTACTGTTTTTTAAAGTAATATTTTCATACTGAACAAGCTGACATTAAAAGACAAAGGAAAAAGAACTAAGAGCGCAGATGGTCTAACCAGGTGTCAAGATAATTTTTTCTCAAGGACTAAACACTTAACCTGAAAGAACAGAATCATTTCTGAGTGGCAGTAAAGACCACTGCGCTGCTGTTGAACAAAATGTTTTCTTTTGATGACTTATTTTTTTTTCTCTGTTTCAGTTTCTCTCTGAATTTATCATTCTAAGATCGTCACTTGTGTAAAAAAAGTAGCATAGATTTTTGTTTCCTCTGTAAACAAAGTTTTAGAAACAGTGTTGGATTTACTGAAAAGGTCTGATCTACTACAAGAGGAACTGAAATCCCTACTTCAGGAAGCCTGATGTTTGTAATGCTCTTAGCTTTTGTGTGGAATTCATACTTAGCATCTTTGATATATTTGGGGGTTAGATGTCTTCCCACCATATACAAGTTCTTTTGTTGCAATTAAGCAACAAGGATATTATTCCAGGCTAGTCTATGGGAACAGGCTCCCCAGGGATGTAGTCATGGCACCAAGCCTGTTGGAATTTAAGAAGCATTTGGACTGTGCTCTCAGTCATATGGTCTGAATTTTTGGGTATACCTGTGTGAAGTCAGGAGCTGGACTTGATGATCCTTGTAGGGTCCCTTCTAATTCGGGATATTGTAGGATTCTATGATTTTATTAAATTTCAAGGTAGTAACACCTGTGTTTAGCTCATGACAGAAAGTCTTAGATTTGATCTAATTTTTGTTTGACTAATGAGAGAAAGTATTTTCCAGTTTCAATTACCCTTCAAAACCACAAAGATGCAAAGATACTTTAACTCTTCTGATAACATATTTGCTAACAAAATGTCCTGATGTATCTTCTCACTGCTCATCACTGGGAATTTTCTATTGAGTCTTATGGGGAGCAAACAAACTAACAAGAACCCCACACATGTTTTGCTGAAACTATGGCAAAATCTCAAATGAAAATGAAGAGGTTTGTTTGAAAAAGTAATGACAGATAACATTTTTAAGCAATTTGAGTAACTGGTCAGTATCATAAAACAGAAAAATAATCCTACCATGACACAACACTAAAAAGTTATCAATAATTTGCACATTACCATTATTGTTGCTGTTACTATAACAAATATGACTGGTTTAATAGAACTGTAGTTTATTAAAATTTATAATTTCCAATTCTTTTATTAAAAAATGAACACATCTGCCTCAAGGGCTACGTAGATCTTCTCATTAGTCTTTGTAAATTCTTCATATGTACAAAGGACTTCCCAAAGGAGCAGAAGTATAGTGTTATAGTTAAATGATCCCATCTGGAGAGAAGGAACATATTTTTTTTTTTTTTAATTCATGGCAAAGAAAAATAACACCCAAAAGCAGCTTTTAAGAGCAGTATGGCTAAAGAATATGCATTACAGAAGAGGGAATGGGTGAAGTGGTCAGAAGTAGATTGATAATTACAGTGTACTTAAATACAGTGTCCTATATTTAATACCCCAAACCAAAAGAGAACAAATGGAAGTATTTCCAAAGAACTGCTTTATGTACAAAAAATAATAGATTTTCAAGTAAAATGTTGATCAGAATCATGTTGATTGTGAAAGAACACGTGTATTGTAGAAAGAATTCAAGGTAGTTTAAAAAAAAAAAAAAAAAAAAAAAGCAAGTGCTCAATACTGTCATTTTAAAAATATGTTTTATTTTCCTAGAAATACCTTCATTCTGAAGTCTACTGTCTCATCTAGAATACTTTAAAATGTGAAAAGAAAAATATTGGCATATATCTATTTTTTATTGATTTTGTAATCAGATATCCCCAAGCAACACAGGGGAATGTGGAATGGGAATTGCGGTCAGTCCTTAATGCTTCGTCTCCGCTGCTCCTTCACAGTCACTCTCTGCCCCTGCTCCAACACTGGGTCCCACCCATGGGATGCCATCCTTCCTGAACTGATCCTGTGTGGGTTTCCCACAGGCAGAACTGCCCCAATATGTGTCCCTCTCACAGGATCCATCCGTCAGGATCAAACTGCTCCAACATGTCTCCCATGGGCAGCATCTCCTAGATCACCTGCTATGAGCTCCTTTCCATGGCCTGGAGCTCCAAACTGTTTCTGCAGGGTCTCTCCATGGGCTCAGCCTTCTCCAGGCCCTGTCCACCTGCTACCCTGTGGGTTCCTGCACAGGCTGCAGCATGGAAATCTGCTCAGCTGTGGGACCCATGGGCTGCGGGTGGACAACCTGCTCCACCAGGGCTCTCCACAGGCTGAGGGGGAACTCTCACTCCTCTCTCTCCCAGCTGCTGTTGCACAGCAGTTTTTTCCCTTTCTCAGATATGCTTTCACAGAGGCACAAACAGCATTTCCAATTGGTGCATCAATGGCCAGGGGTGGGTCCCATTTGGAGATGGCTGAAACAGATTGTTATCTAATATAGGGCAACTTCTGGACACTACTCACAGGGGCTACCCCTGCAGTCCCCCTCTTACCAAACCCTTGCCATGTAAACCCAATACAAGAGGATAATAAGAAATCAGGGAAGCCATAAGCAAGAACATAATCAGACACAATCCTGAACAAATGATAAGGAGAAGTAAACCTGGTCAGTCATACTAATTTATGAGGGTATGCAGAATGTAGCAATGCTTATTTCTGTAAGATTATCTGAATAATGAATAAGAACCTTATCAAAATAAGGAGAAGGGGAAAGCAACATACACAGAGTTAACAGACAAATACAGCAGAGACAATAACCAGAAACAAACCTGGTCAGTCTCACTAATAGGTGGTCTATCAGAAAACTGCAGACAAACTGGGACTTTAGAACTGATAAGTTTGCAGACTTGAAGGTATATGATGTCTCTCTGAATAATTTATTTCTATTCCATGTGTTTTTGAAGCCCTATCATTTAAATTTTAGAAAATGTTCCAGCATAACATACAAGTAATTTAAGACATTAAAGGACTTCTCAAAAACTAGAATTTGAACCACAGATGGTTAACCTTTTAAACAGAATTTTTGTTAGGTCAGGTATATATTAATCAGTTCTTGTCATTTATAATTAGCAGTTATATTTAGCTTTTGTGAAATTAAATATATTCCTGCTGTTTATATGAATATTGTAGGTGGGAAAAAAGCTCACTTGGCATCAGTGAGGAAAATTCATTCCACAACCTTTGAAGACAGCTTTGCTGTTTCCTTATTATGTTCTATTTGAGCTCGGTAAGACACACAATGCAAAGCACGAAATCCTATATTATTTATGACATATATTCTTTCAACACTTACAGTCAATAAATTTATACCTGAAACTCCATTTCCCAGATTTTTCTCATGTTTATGAATTTATTTTCTTTTTCTGACTGAGTATATTATTTCAGTTTATAGTACAGCTAAACACCTCAAAAGCACTGCCCCTTTCCCTTACAAACAGAAGCAGAAGGTCTATTTGCATTGTGCATGACCAACTGAAATATGAAATACTTCATCCACATTCCTCATATCCAAAGTATAGCTTTCTTTCTTAGGTCTTAAACAATGGCACAGGAGTTTCATTAAAATTTTGTGCTTTCAAAGTGACAAAGACTTTTTCCAGTACAAAAAAAAAAAAAAAAAAAAAAAAAAAAAGACAGGGATATCCTGGAAAGAGTTCAGCAGAGGGCCACAAAGATGATACAGGGCCTGGAGCACCTCCCCTGTGAGGAAAGGCTTGAGAGACCTGGGTCTGTTCAGCTTGGAGAAAAGAAGACTGAGGAGGGATCTTATCAATGTCTACAAATATATTAAGTGTGGGAGACAGAGGGATGTGGCCAACCTCTCTTCAGTGGTTTGTGGGGACAGGACAAGGGGCAATGGCCACAAAATGGAGCACAGGAAGTTCCACACCAATGTGCAAAAGAACTTCTTCACAATAAGGGGGATGGACCACTGGAGCAGGGTGCCCAGGGAGGTTGTGGAGTCTCCTTCTCTGGAGATATTCAAGATCCGTCTGGACGCCTACCTGGGCAACCTGCTCTAGTGAACCTGCTTTCGCAGGGGGGTTGGACCCAATGATCTCTCAAGGTCCCTTCCAACCCCTACAATTCTGTGATACAATTCTGTGATACAAATCCCTCAAGAATACAAAAAGAATAGTTGAACCTAAACTAATGCAGTTTCACTGAAACTATAAGGGATGTTGTTTTAGAAACAATAAAAAATAATATGTATGACAGTTATATTAAAATACACAGTTTCATCGATAACAAGCAGAACAGTTTTGAATATTTCTTACCAACTGTTCCCTTTTGTGCTGTGTTTTTTTCTTCTTTTCAGTTGGCAATTGCATAGATTCCATTTCCCTTTTCCATTGCAATTGATAACTTATGACAGCTGCAAAGACTGCATAATCAGTAAAAATAAAATAGAAATCATTGTAGGAAAGTACTTCAATGTTTGCATTTCTCTACTGAGATATGTACTTTTGTCTTCTGCACAATATATTTATCATTGTTCCTACTTTTCTACTGCATTTTTTCTTCATTTCTTCCTTCCCCATACAACTAGGAAAGGAATAATAATAATAATAATAATAATAATAATAATAATAATAATAATAATAATAATAATAATAATAATAATAATAATAATAATAATAATAATAATAATAATAATAATAATAATAATAATAAAGATGGGCAGCTGTGTGCAACCACACACCTCACAGGCCATAACTCAGCTGGTGACATCTGGAGTATTTCCAAGCTTTGGAGCTCCAGTACAGATGCTCCTTCATGGCTTTACATCAACACTGGGACAAAGCCTGCATGCACAGAAGCCCGCTTTATTGCCACACAAGGGAAATGCACACACAGAAGTTGGGAAAGAGCCATCTTATGTTTCACAGGTGAACCAAAATCCTGTGACTGTAAGAAGTATTGGCCTCCTAGATTACATCAATTTCAGTGAACTTTCAGCAAAGACATTAAGATTAAGATTAAGACCACAGTTTCAGAAACTCTAACTTAAAATGCTGTGGAGCCTGAGAAAGATAAAAACTTGGAAACAGGAGTGAAAAATATAGCTGTACAACTCTCAAAGTAGAGGAAGTATCAGACTTTATCCACTAAGAATTTGCTGATTCTGTTTCCTTTGTTGCTGAAAATCTAGTATGCAGTACATTTTATTTGTTTGTTTGTTTGACATCAGTTCTGCTACTCCAGTTCATTTGCTGGCAAGGGCACAGGAATGGGCTTCCATATACATACTGCCAGCTAACTCACTCATGAAAGGGTAAGACCACCAAAGATACTTCAACTTAGCAAGTAAAGGATTGACAAAGTATTTACCGGTGCTAAGGCATGCTAAAGCTGAAAGGTAGTTTGCTTGCTTTTTAGGAGAAGGGTTTTTAAGAAAGAAAGAAAAGAATCTTCGGTGGAACTATTCTAACAGATGTACTTTATCCCCAGAAGTGTTACATTCAGAGCTCCAAATGACTAACATAGCCATACAGAATTTATAAGAATAACTTTTACTATTAGTAATTTCTGAATTTTGAAAATTTTCAGAGACAAGCAGAATAGCTTTTTTTCCTTTTTTTTTTTTTTAGTGTACAATTGCTCTTCCCTTCCCTTCCCTTCCTTCCAGTTACATATCCAATTACTGCCACTACCCTCTAAAATTCACTGTATCTCACCTATACATTTAGCATTCTGTGTATCCCAGCACAAACTAAGAAAGTTGTGCCAAAGGAAACCTTTCTTGTTTGTTTGTTTTTGTTTGTTTTTGTTTGTTTGTTTTCTCCACAAAATATGGTTAAACATTTTGTCCAAACTATTTTTTAAATGAAATACTATCACATGAAACTTTCCTTCCAAAATTTTGGGATATTTCTGTCACAAAAATGCATGGATGCAGTAAATTTGGGCAGCATTTCCAAGTTCCACAGATTCAAGAATGATTCAGTCTTTGTAAGATCTGAACAATGATCTGGAAGTGTGCATTTTTGTACTTTTCATCCATTGACAACAGACAGAGTCCAGTGTTTCCTGGTTTAGGTATTGCATCTGAATGTTTTAACTTGAATCTCTGACCTTGCCATCTGTGTGTTTTGTGAGAGAAGAAAATGACAGATCAAGAAAACCTAGTCAAATATCAAAACTTGATCTACTAAAAAAAAATGCAAACATTAAATAACAGTTTCATTTCTTGTAAGTCTTAAAATAGACTCATGTTAAATGCCTGTATAGTTGATGTTCTACTGAAGATTTTTCCATTGTTTCACTTGTCAAATCAGTTTGAAGTTCCTGCAAAACTGATACTCAGCACACATTATAGGATTCCAGAATTAACTTTATTTGTTGTTGTTGTTGTTGTTGTTTTTGTCTCAGACAATTAATTAGTTTCCATCTAAATTAAAATTCTCTAACAGCTTTGAAAATACATCCCTTTATTATACAATTTTTGCTTATTCTTACCATTATTACATTTTCATTACCTCAGAGATATGCTAAGATTTCACCAGCTATTTATGAATGTACAGGTATTTTAGTAATGAATTTTCACTTGATAGAATAGGAAAAATAAATAAGCAGTTCTAAGTATAGTATTTTTATTAAAAAGGTAATAAATGCATCACAACTTACAGAAAAAAATAAAAGGAACAAAATCTCTATGTCTATATAATAAGCTATTCTGCACAACTGTTACAGTGAATAGATTAATGAAGTGAAAGAAAAACATTTTCCTGTATAGCATTGTAGACTGAACATTGCTGGGAAGGTGTACATGTCACATAAGACAATGCAAAGAAGGAATAATTCATAGCACAAGGCAAAGTGTGTGAAATCAGTGTAAACTGTAAACTGACCTTGGGGAATAATGACTGAGCCACTCTGCATCATTTTGTGAATAAAAGAAAATACTACTTGAAGTTAAATAACTGCAAGGATATTTAACAGAACAGATCCATGAAAGGATGTTAGCAGAGACAAAAAAGTTTCTTGACCTGGAAAATCGTTGCAGTTCTCTGCATAGAAAAACAAAAACAAATGAAAACAACAATAACAACAGAAGAAAAACAAACCAAACCAAACCAAACCAAAACAAAAAAAACAACTTATGCTTAGATTTCTGACAGATAGGACAGTATAGTACAGCTCCCTGATTTTTAAGAATCCGTTACAGTAACTGTAATAACATTTTTTTGTGCATTTTATCTTTTATTCTATATGTACTAAGATCTCATCTGTCCTCCGTCAACCTTCCTAGACAGAGACAAAGAAACATGTAAGGAAAGAGCTGTCAATCTGTGGCATTAACCTTTCTCATCATTTAATCCTCTTGTTAACGTTTCATTTTCTGCCCTCTTTTGCTTTGCTTTCTACCCTCTTCCACACCAGCCTATGAAAAAAAAAAAAAAAAAAAAAAAAAAAGATCTGACATATTTGGAGGTCAGTAAATAAGCAGACTTTTTTTAAGTCTGTACTTTCCATCACTAAATAAAACTTAAAACTATTTTTGGTATATTTCATTTTTCCCTGCATGCTACAGGAAATAAAGACAGAATATTTAGCTTTCTCTGTAGTTATTAAGAAGGAAGATCATGAAAAGAACCATGACAATTTATCACTAGACCTTAAATTACCTAAATAATCTGTACTCAACCAATAAATCACATCAGTCTTTTCTTGATACAAGTACCTTAAAGTGAGTGTAAAATGTTGATTTCAAAATGTGCTTCAAAATTTCATTGTATATCACACAGATTGACAAGGTTCATCAAAATGCAAAGTTTTAAAGTAATTCTTTTACAGTTTATTTCCACTTTTCTTTCAAGAAATCTGAATTTTAGGATTCAGCTGCTCAAAACAGCAACAGAAGGGCACTATGGACTTACATTATATAGTGTAATTATAATGTAAGTGTAAGAAGAAAGCTCACCCATTTACTTGATTTATCTCAGGTAAAGTCTTGCCAGAATCAAAATAGAAGTCAGAAGTGGATAACAACTTAATGTTTAAAATACTGTCTATTCCTAACCATAGTTAAAATGACATGGATTATTACTTTACAGAAAGCTGAAGGCTGAGTTACTGTTACTATGCTACTAAGCATTATGTGGTTCTGAATACAGTGAATTTCTTAGTAAAGAAGTGGTGTTATTTTAGTGGAGATTTTTACATAAGAAGAAGAAAGTATACATATCTTAGTGTAAATATTATGTAATTTTTTGTTTTCTAAGATTAGCATGGGTCTTGAACTAAAATTTGGATATCCCATATACACAGCATAGAGTCAGCTGTAGTAATTGTTCCTAAAGCATGGAACAGAAGAAAACAATGATAGCTCTACACATGAGAAATCTTTTAGCAATCTTTACAATAGTAAGTTTTATAAAAGAAGGTTCACGTGGCTTTGTCAAAACTAGGTGATGCACCAGCATTTCCATGCCATCATGTCCAAATCCAGTCTATGATTGTTCCTCACCCCACATGCTTTGTTCGTCTTGCTTTCCCCTAACAACACAGCTTCCATTCACAAGAATCTAAGGGCTAGGTTAGATGAGACCCATATTGCACACTGACCAGGACCTTGGGATACACTAAAGCATGCATTGCAACATAAGGTTAGAGGAAGTTATGAATATGAAGATTAGAAGACTTTTGTGAGTTTCCCAAGTTGTGGAACTATGTGGAACTATGAAACTATGTTTTATGTTTACAATATTTACTCCATACTGAAGAGTGACAAGATGCTTGTTCTCCAGTGTTAATCTTGCTTTACCATAACTTTAACACCTGTGTATGTTTGGCTTCTCTCCAGCTATCCTCACGGAGAAAGAATAATACAGAAAGTCTCTTCTCAGTAAAACACTAGCAAGTCGAGTCCCAGAACACATATGAATAAAAATACAGCCCATGGGCACTGCAAGCAAGCTTGGAAATCAGAGAAAAATTAGTTAAAAAGAATTGGCTATCTGACAGGACTACCAGGAGTGCTCTTCTGAAGTGCAGTTTATGCTTCCCCTTAAGAAGAAAGAACTCTTGGAGTACAGGGCATCTTGCCATTTCTGACAGAATTGCACTTCTACTGAGGATGAACATTTCAAAGCCAAAATTAAGATGTTGATTAGCTGCACATAAGCTGCAAAGTCTTTTCAACATATTTTAGTGTAAATATCCATTCATAAAATCCAGATTTACTGAAGCAATGAAGCAATTTATATCACCTTTCTCTAAGAGGTAGAGTTTATTAAATGTAATAGGCCAATGTAAAATTAATATGTTGGGTTTGAGTGATTGTGTAGTCTAGTGCATAATAAGGAAGCATCTGCAGTTGTCCTTGAATTTAACAATTCATCTTTTTAAATCTCTATTTTGAATAATACTCTCTCTCAACAATATCCTGACTGTGGCCCCTCTTTGCTGCAAGAAGTTCAATATTAAGTACATCCTCAAGCCTAGGGATTGCCATGGTCCTGTTTTTATGTTTTGAAATTATAGTCTGCTTCCTTCTCTTTGATGCCCAGCTGAAGTATGAAAGTTTCACAGGATCCTCCCCCAGCCTCAGCTGAATAAAGGGTGATTGTTTCTTTTGCCATGACTCTTGTTCGGATACTGATTACAGACGGCATTCACAGATCTTCAGCTAAATAAAACGGGGGAGTCAGTGATCACTTGGCCAATCATAAAAGCAAACTAAACTCAGTTCATTTGAAGGCAAGATTAGGCAAGTGCTGAGGTTGTGATTTCATGTCAATCTGATAGTTATGACCTTGAAATAGAAATGGCAAAAAAATTAATTCACTGGAATGCCTTAGAAAAGAGAGCGAGTGTATTTTCTATATGTTCAAGTTCTGTATTTCAGAGATCTGGATCTCCAATGAAGAAGCGCTATTGGCTAGGAAAAGGCTTACGAAGTATATATATTATTTATAAATGATCAAATCCAAGCAAATCTAAATGTGGTTCTTGGGAATTATGCTTCTAATATTAGGATATTAGCTTCTAATATTAAGATAGAGTATTAGTACAGATATGGTCATGTTCTAAAGGTAGTCACAATGCAATGCCCTGGGTAAAAATATCCTACATAGTTTGTTTAGTAATGGATCTATTTTATGACTACTTCTGCTAGTGTAGCAAATGAATGATCAAACAAATAAACAATCAAATAATTACATAATTGAGATTTTCCAGTTAAGGCAAAAGTATCTCAACTAAAAGTATAAGGAAAAAAAAAATGTCCATTAGCTTAGCAGATGAAACACTAGCTTTTCATTCTTGTGGCTTTTGCTTATTGAATCACCATTGTATTTCTGCTAGATATTTACTTAATTACTTGTATTTCTGCAGGCATCATTGTAAGAGAAAACTAATGCCTCTTTTTCTTTTCATGTCAGAGTAGACTTCTGTATCGTTGAACTCATTGGTTTATATTTCAAATACAATATGGGTATTATCTCCCTATTAAAAAAATATATACCATAATTACAGCTAATTAATAATTATATTAATAACATATACTTTCATTTTTCATGAGAACTACACACTCTAAAAATTGAGTGTGAATTGAATATATTATACTCAGTCCTACAGGTGCTTTGGAATCAATACGATACCACATACTTTTTGCATAAATACTCCTAGTCTCTTTCTCCATGTGTCTCCACTTACAGAATCTTCAACTGCCAAAAGATATGGCAAAAGAGAGAAGAAACACTTTATATTCTATGTTCTTCTCTAATACGTGCATTATACCCAATCTACTCTCACTGTCAAAAGAAGTAGATATATGTAAACCGTCTCTGGCACAATTTTGAATAAGAACTGGGAGCTTTGGGCCATGGAGACAAGAGTTTATCCCCAATGCCTAATTATTAGCTTGATGAGATAGCTTCTGGTACACCCAAAAGCATATGAATGTTTAATGCTGTTATGAATAATATGGATAACTGAATACTGTAATAAGCATATACATATATCTTCACATCATAGCATGAGTAACAAATTATATATGAATCATAAATTTGTGTGTGGATTTGTGTAAATTATACAAATTGTGATGTACACATTATGGCACTGAAGATTAAAATTCCTAAAGCTATTTTTAACAACTGAGACAGCCAAGCTCAAATGTAAAATCTGGGTAAAGTTAATAAAGCACAAAAATGTGGACAATGGATGATAAGAGAATCCATTCAGCACTGGAGCAGGTTCCTTGAAGTTTTGCTACTTCGCTGTAGAGCAACTAAGAGGAAGGAAACTATTAAAAGGTCAAGGCTATTTTTTTCCTATGTAATATGATTACAGGTATATACAGGCCTATAGAATAAACCATATTAAATTACCATGAATGTATCTAGAACTAAGATTTTGTAAACATTCATTCAAAATCAGTAACATAACATTTAAAAGATTGTCTGCAGTGTGTGAATGTTTATATACACTGTAGAACCAGTACTTAATAGCTGCAACTTATTTTAAACCATATATAATTTGAAAACATAATAATTTTGTTCTTTGTTCCTCCTGGTAAAGACAATTCAGTTCCTCCACTCAGACATTCCACCTTGACCTCAAAAGTACTAAAGCATATTTCCTTTTCATGTGATGAGAGATATTTTCCATACCTGAAGGATAACTAAAATCCAGCTGGTCCAGGATAAAAGCATCCTGCTGTTAGCTGAACTATGAGTAAGTAGTTGGACAACATGACTTCAGAGGCCCCTTCTAACTTGTACCATTCTATGGATATCCATTTTTGTAGGGAATGCCTACAAGAATGTCCATCTATTCTGATGGAGAAAGTCCTAAGGGCATTCTGCTTGCTATGGGAAAAACAAACAAACAGACAAACAAAACTCTGCTTTTGCTATAGAAAAGAAAGCTATATTACTGGGCACTAGCAGAAGAACCAAACGTGGTCACTGCTAGAGATACTAGTGTCCAAAGGACTTTGATATGACACAGTACTGCAATCTTCTACTGGACTGTGTCATTCATGGAACATCATATATATAGTATAATGATATTATATTTCAGTAGGCACTCTTCATTGTCTTTGATGTGGTATCATTTCCTGGAAATACAAATAACTTTCAGAGACCAGATTCATGTCCTGCATTTGACTGATGGTTTGCCTCATCAAAAAGAGAATATTTTGTTACTTACTTTTGCTGACGATGTTTCTTCCATAGAAAACAAACACTCCTTTTCTGAATCTACAGTTATAATAAATTATATATTCTTTATCTTCCTAAATTTACTTAGTATGAACATCTAGTGCAGGGAGCTGATCACCAGCTCTTTACTGAATTCAGCAGTTAGAACACCATTTAACCATGTGGATCATGAATATTTCATAATCAGAAATCAAACTGACAAAATAGTCTGATTTTGAGAAACATCATGTGCAAATTCAGTCCAGCTCAATAATTCGCCTTTAAGATTCCTTAGCATCTTCCTTGCAGGAAGTCAAAACTGTCAAAGTAATTTGAAAGAATTCTGTTTATGATTTATTAGCATAAATCTTGTATGTAAAGCATCAAAAAAAAATCACTCTGTAATGCAAAAGTCTCACCTAGAATACCATGCTTAACTTTGAGCACTGTGTTTCAGAAGAGGTGAGCACTAATTACAGAAATTCAGAATAGAACAGCAATAGTGATAAGCAAACTATTTACATGTACATTGTATATAATATATATATATTTATTATACATATATTTATATATATATATATGCTGAAGGTTGTCACAAAATAATAGGTCTCCATATCTATTGGAAACAGAACAACAACAACAACAACCAAACTAAAATTTAAACAAGAAAATATAAATGACCTGTAAAGTACTGGAATAGACTTTAATGGACTGGAGTATGTTAAGGCAAATACCTACCATAAAATCATACAATCATAGAATCATTAGGGTTGGAAAAGACCTCCAAGATCTTTTGGTCCAACCATCACCGTGCTACCAATGTCACCCGCTAAATCATGTCCCTAAACATCACGTCCAACTTTTCCTTAAGCAGCCCCAGGGATGGTGACGCCACCACTTCCCTGGGCAACCTGTTCCAATGCCTCACTACTCTTTCTGAGGAAAAATGTCTCCTAATTTCCAACCTAAACCTCCCCTGGCACAACTTGATGCCATTCCCTCTAGTTCTATCACTAGTTACATGTGAGAAGAGGCTGACCCCCAATTCCCCACACCTTCCTTTCAGGTAGTTGTAGAGAGCAATAAGGTCTCCCGTGAGCCTCCTCTTCTCCAGACTAAACTATCCCAGTTCCCTCAGCTGCTTCTCATGGGACTTGTGCTACAGGCCCTTCACCAGCTTCATAGCCCTTCTCTGGACACATTCCAGGGCCTCGATGACCTTCTGGTACTGAGGGGCCCAAAGCTGAACTAGTACTCAAGGTTCGGCCTCACCAGAGCCGAGTACAAGGGGACAATCACCTCCCTGGTCCTGTTGGCTACGCTATTCTTGATACAATCCAGGATGCAGTTGGCCTTCTTGGCCACCTGGTCACACTGCCGGCTTATGTTCAGGTGAACATTAGTCAGCACCCCCAGATCCTTTTCCTCTGCACAGCTCTCTAGCCACACTTCCTCAAGCCTGTAGCTTGCATGGGATTGTTGTAGCCAAAGTGCAGGACCTGGCACTTAGCCATGTTGAACCTCATCCCATTGGCCTCCGCCCATTAATCCAACCTCCACCCATCAATCCAAGTCCCTCTGCAGGGCCTTACTACCCTCTGGCAGATCAACACTTCCCCCCAGCTTGGTGTTGTCTGCAAACTTACTGAGGGTGCACTCAATTCCCTCATCCAAATC
This sequence comes from Anas acuta, assembly GCF_963932015.1. Lineage (NCBI taxonomy): Eukaryota > Metazoa > Chordata > Aves > Anseriformes > Anatidae > Anas > Anas acuta. The sequence continues at coordinate 22,091,418 of NC_088982.1, forward strand.
ATCAATAAAGATATTGAATGGGATGGGCCCCAGGTCTGACCCCTGGGGAACACCACTGGTGACTGGTCGCCAGCTGTATTTCACTTTGTTCACCACCACTGCCTGGACCCAGCCATCCAGTCAGTTTTTTAACCCAACAAAGAGTGAACCTGTCCAAGCCATAAAGAATACTATGGGAGACCATGTCAAAGGCCTTGCTCAAGTCTAGGTAGATATCAACATGCTTTCCCTTCTCCACTAAGTGGGTCACCAGGTCAAGGAAGGAGGTTGATCAGGCAGGACTTGCCTTTCATGAAGCCATGCGAACTCGGCCTGATCCCCTGGATGTCCCGCATAATGCGTGATTGCATTCAGAGGACCTGTTCCAACACCTTTCCTGGCACCGAGGTCAGGCTGACGTGCCTGTAGTTCCCCTGGTCCTCCTTGCAATCCTTCTTCTAGATGGGTGTCACATTAGCAAGTCTTGAGTCATCTGTGACCTCTCCAGATGACCATGACTACTGATAGATGATGGAAAGCGGCCCAGCAATCACAACCACCAACTTCCTCAGCACCCTGGGGTGGATCCCATATGGCCCCATGGATTTGTGACAATAAAACTACCAGTTTTGGTTTCTATGTTTAGGAGAAGCAAGCTGAGCTAGATAAACCTATGGGGTGTTCCAATTAATTATTTTGTATTTGTTTATGACTTTGGAGGCAATTGTGCCTTCTGCTTTACTAAGATTTAATGCATAAGACTTATAAATATATTAATGTATATGTATTCAAAAGTACTTAGCAGAAGATTCCAAAGTATGTAAGACAAATTAAATCAATTAATAAATAACATAATGAAATTAAGGATTTAAATGGGTTGAATATTATTTAAAAATCCTTAATAAATTTTAGAAAATGTGGATAATTACTATGCAAGATAAGAAAGCAACTGGTTTATCATCTGGACCTAGTCCATTTATTTCCCTTCAAGTAAAGCTTCCCAGAGAACAGGAATGGTCCACATCAGTGGACAGAATGCCAAGCAAGAACAGAAGGCAAAAACAGATGAACATGGAGCTCCTGACTGAACTCAGACAGAAAACGGATGTACACAGACGATGGAAACAGGGACATGGGAGGAATGCAAAGATATTGCCCGCTCGTATAGGAATGGAGCGAGGAAAGCAAATGCTCAGCTGCAGCTAATGCTAGTAAAGGAGCTAAATAGCTCCTCTGGCTGTGTGTATCTCTGCAAAGTAGCACCCGAGTGTCCTGCTGAAGGACAAGTTGAATATGAACCAGCAGTGTGCCCTTGCAGCAAAGGCAACCAACTGCATCCTGGGGTGTGTTAACATGAGTGTAGCCACCAGGGACAGTGATTCTTCCCTCCATTTGGCACTTGTGACACCATATATGGAGTACTACATCCAATTTTGGACTCCCCGGTGCAAGAAAAATATTTATCTGCTGCAGTGAGTTCAGGAGAGTCCACCAAGATAGCTGAGGACTGAAGCACAGGGTGTGTGGGGAGAAGCTGGGGAATTCAGTTTGTTCAGCCACAAGGAGTGAAAGAGTGAAGGCTAAGAGGAGACCTTATTGCTGCCTACAGCCTCTCTAGGATACTTGTTTCAGAGCTTAGTCATTTCCAAGATAAAGATTTTTTTTTTCATTTATATCTATTTGGTATTTTCTTTGCTGCAAAGCATGACCATTGTCTTTTGTTGTGTGCTTCTGGAAACAGTCCTTTTCATGTCCTTTCTTTAGAGTGGAAGACTGCAGTTAGGTGCCTCTTCTCTCTTTAGTTCTGTAGTCTAAATCTAAGCTCCCTCAGCCTCTTGTACATTGATCCTCCCCCCTCACTGGCTTTAACCCTCTCTTCAGCTTGTTTCAGTGTGTTACTATACCTTTCATAATAGAAGGACCCAAAACTGAGTGTGGTATTCTACATGCAGTTTCACAGGTGTTGAATAGAGAATTAAATCTTTCCTTAACCATTTTCCTGCATTCTTACATTACAGTCCAAAAACTGGTGAGCTTTCATTACCACAATGGTGCACAGTTATCTCACATTCATCTTGTTCTCCACCAGAACACCTAGACCCCTTTTTTTATTTTTTTTTTTCAGATTTGCTCTATAACTAGTGGTCATCAATACGTGTGAATGCAGGATGAGTTTTTCTTTGCTGAATTTGGAAACAAATTATACATCCTTCCTTGAGTAATTTCAAAATGCCTGGATCTCAACCAACATCTTGGAAGCCAAGAAGAGAGGAAACAACCTCTTACAAAATACTGTCAAACGCATAGTTAAATAAGTAACACTTCCTGAAAGTTTATCACTAAATGCCTAAACTTTGCTTACATAAAAGTACATAAAAAAATAGAAATCAGAATTTAGGTTCAAGTACCTAGCACTGTCAGTTCAAATATGGTTCAAATAGATGTTCCCTTTCTACAGGATTGTTAAGATGCAGGAGCATATGTAAGCTGGGTAAATTGTAACAGTATTTTCCTCAATTAGCAAATTAAATCATATTAAAGTCACTGGCAAACTGCCTTTATAATATTTTTGTTATCTTGTCTTTTTCCCTTTTCTCTGTAAATGTTTTTAGTGTGAAGCTATATTGTTTTGTGCCAGCACAGTAGTTCCCTCAGTCCTCAAAAATCAGACATATGTTGGCATTTATCCATCTCTAATTTTGTCAGAGTACTACACTTTCTCTCACAGTGTTCTTCCTGGCACAGCTCTTTGCCATAAACTGACAAAAAATATACAAACAACTGGAAATGAAAAAAAAAAAAAAAAAAAAAAAAAGACTTTACTTTCAGGGGCAATCCCTGAATCCCTGTCAGCAGCTTTACTATGATCTTTGCCAGAGATTACTTCTGCTGCCTGCCGACAACTACATGGCAAACCTGTTGTTTCTCTTTGATGCTGCTTTTAATATCAAGGCCCCAGCCACCCTTTAAAGTATATCATTTGGAGCCAATTGTCTGTATTAAGTTAAGTTACAAAAAGCAACACTGCTGCAATCAAAATGGTTCTGACTTCATTTTCAAGGTTTTGTGCAGGTATGTGTGCTATTTCAGATGTAGTATAAAGGTTTGTAAAAGATACCATAATTGCAGTAAAAAAAATACCATGTAAATTATCCATGTATACAGCACAAGAGAAATGTTATTCACAAATTATAGCAAAGAAAAAACAATTAAAATGTCCAATGACTCACCATAATGATGTTCTGCTATAACAATATTAAAGTTATTATCTTCAGAAGAAGATTTTTCCTGCTTTTATTTGAAATAGCTTTGCTTTAAATATTCAGACGGCATTTATGTCAATTTTCTGTTTAACCATTCTTCTGAGTTTGGAGGTGGCTTATGCTGTTACACTAATATTTTAAGAAACAGAAATTAAAGTACATCAAATGGTTCTATTTTCAGTCAGCAGCATACAGTGATACAACAATTTGTTCTGGTCTCTTGATTGAGGTATAGTTGAATAACTATGTGAATAACATCCTTTGGAGTGCAATGAAATGGTCCTGAATTTGGTGAAAGAGATTTCTATATTCAACAAACTGAAGCACTCTAAAAACCACGGGTTTGTTTACTCATGTTTGATAATTAAAAATGCATGTGTCTACACTGGCTTTAGTCATTTCTACCTATGTTTTTTCCTAATTTAAAATGAAAATGATGCAAAAGATAAAAGACAGATGAAACAGTACAAGTATCTGTATTTCAGCCTAAGTATGCTGCCTAAATACGAAGTATTATATATAATTCTAAATAAATATATCTCATAATGACTTTAATTGAAAAAAAAAAAAAAAAAGATTAAATAGCACCAAATAAATCTTATGAAAAAAGTAATAATGTAAACATTTTTTGGCATGTGGAATGTTTAATCTGTCATGATCTTGCATTAACACATATACTGTTTATATGAGGAGGTAGTATTTATATCTATCTATATATATACAAGTGATGTGTTGTGTTTTATATAGAAATTTATTGTAAATTTTCTTTTTCTAAGCTGTTTTTCCCCATTTGTATTTAGGCAATCAGAGAAAACCATAAGTATGTCTTACATGCATAAACAGCAATAACTATATAACTGTACTTGAAATGTCAATCCAAAAACACCATTGAAAAATAAGATCAATTTGGTCTGGTTCTAAGCCACTGTCTGGAAATAGAATTTCCAGAATTTCCTTTCATAGAATCACAGAATGGCAAGGTTGGAAGGACCTTCTGGAGGTCATCTGGTCAAATCCTCCTGATCAACCCAGAGCATGTTGCCGAGGACCACGTCCAGGTAGCTTCTGAAGATCTCCAAGAAGAGATGCTAAAACTTTTCTAGGCAACTTTTACCAGTGCTCCATCACCTGCACAGTGAAAAAGTTTCCTGATGTTCAGATGGAACCTCCTATGTTTCAGTTTGTGCTCACTGCTCCTTGACCTGGCACTGAGTACCACTGAGTCTGGCTCTGTCTTCCTTACTCCCTCTAATCATATACTTATGTTAAGATCACACATCCCAAGCCATCTCTCTTTGTATGACAAACACTTCAACTCTTTCATCTGCTTTTGGACCCCTCGCTGAACTCCCTCCAGTTTGTCTGCGTTTTTCTTATGTTGGGGAGCCCATGCTTGGACACAGCACTGGACGAGTGTCACTCCAATGCTGCTGGCAATGCTCTGCCTAACGCAGCCCAGATGCCATTGGCCTTCCTTGCCATATGGGCACACTGCTAGCTCATTTTCAACTTGTCTATTAGGGTATCCAGGAGCTTCCCTGAAAAGTTGCTTTCCACCCAATTTTCCCCTGTGCTGTAATCTAATTATTACTCTTGTTAAAGCAGAGTTGTTTACATTTTCTTCAGCATCACTGAGAAGTGACAAATCTTTCTTTATAGCAGGAATGGTATATATACATATACTCTACAACCGTTTCTGTTAGACATCTTTACAATGTCTGATAACTTGAAAACTTCAGCTAAAGGATGAGGCACTGACATTTACTTGAACTACAGCTCTTGTATATGCCAAGTGGTTTTCAAAATAGTGATAAATTATTTTGGGGTATAGATGTTTGGGTATATATGACATCCAAGGCATATTTTATGCTAATATAAACAGCCTACACAGAATCTGGAGGGATAAAAACAAACAAAACAAAACAAAAAAACAGCTAACCCAATTTGGAGTGTAAAAGGGGATTAATGTGTTGTGTTTTGCAAAATCTGCAATTTCTTATTGCAAAAAGACATTTTTACTGACCTATGCTTATCAAAATTAAATTGTATTTTCACCATTAAGAGAGTCTCATGGGACTGAAAGAGCATGCAATTAGCTAGTGTGTTCTTGAATACTTACGAATTTGATTTTATATGTTGTAGGGATTTTTTAATGCAAATTTCAGTACCTGAAAAGTTTGCTTTAGAGAGTATCACTTGCAGTCAGCTGCCTACTTGTTACTTACTATGCAGCTGCCTATCTACTTGTATTAAAAATCTTGTGAGCATTCATGTATTTCAGTGCTCACAAAGAAGCCGATGTCAGAACTCTGAAAATGTTCCCCCAAACTATTATTACACTTTCCAAACACACTAAGGAAAAGGAGGAAGGGAGGGAGGCTGATGAAAAATTTAGATATCTGAATGAAAGTATCTGGCACCAAGGAATTAAGAAGTTTAAAAAGCATGTATTTTAGCAAATATTTCAAATCACTACTTACACCATCAGAGAGATTTTCAAATACTTAATTTTGCATTACAGTTGAAGGAAAAAGTCAATATTCTTAGAACTATGATGCACAGATTAGTTAAATAACCTGTTAAATGACCTACTAGAGATCTCTCTCTTTACTCTTGTTTTTCAATAAAGGCTTTGAGGAAATCATACATGTGTTTACATTCAAATTAGAATGAGTGTTATAATTTGCATAATGGTGTTACATTAAATAATATTCTGTGGTTTTTTTTTTTCAGTTGCATTTCAGTCAAGGATAAAAACAAAACAACAAAAACACACAAGTATGACAGCTCTATGAGACATGTTATACTCCAGCTCTCATCTCATCATTCATCAGCAAAATATCAATGTTGCATGCTGGTATCCTTACTCATAAATATTCCTTATTTATATGTTGCTGATGCAAGCTTGATCATTTTGCAAACTTTAAAAAGACTTCAGCTCTCTCTTTGTATTCAGAGGTAGTCAGAATGTAGTATATATTATGCAATTGTACAAAGACTTTCAATTTCTTCTTTGATAACAGTGCTTTTGAGTTAGACATTTTGGACACTAAGTTCTCAGCAAATATGAAAAACTGGTAGACATTGAATTCAGAAATGCTGAAGATATCATCTGTAGCAAATGTCTCCAGAAGCATGTAATTTGTAATGTTCCCAGACAGTTCCTCCCTGTGGGTGTTTTATTACTTTCACATTTATTTTATCCAAACCTTGTTGATTATAGATCAATGAGACTCCTGAAGCATTTCAAGAAACAGGTACTTTAAGTGTCTCTTTTCCCTCAAGAATATTATTATATTATAATAAACACATCTCTTGCAGTCCTCTTCTTACTAATAGAAAAGGGTCTTTACAAATAAAAGCAAATTACTGTATTCATTGAAAACTGCCAGATAAAGTTAGGATATTTCATGAGACATCAGCAAAGACTAATTTAAAACATTCATGCATCAGTCTAGTGTACTCAGAATGTCTTTTGAGTCTGAGCAGCTTTATTTTATATTTTAAGTATTCAGTCTAGAGACAAAAAACACTACTTTTTTTAAAAGAAAAGCCTGTGATTTTGTATCTGCACAATACATCAGTATGCCCTCAAAAGTCTTTTTACTGTCTTTTTCTAAAAACAGTACATAATTTTTAGAATGTATGTCTTCTTAGAAAATTATTTAATTAATTTAATCAATTTTATAACACAAAATGTAGGGTAACCTTCCATAGCTATAAATATGCATTTGAAAAAATTGTCTTGAAACATGGATAATGTAAGTTAAAAGTACAATCTCCATTTTGCATCAAGTAAGTAATGCAAGAAAATTTAATATGTTTCTCTGTTTTGTTTTGTATTGTTTTGGTTTTTTGTATCTTTTTATTTTAAATACAGAGTCAAGTCCTCAAAGTCAATGGAATGATTTTACTATCTGAAAATTTGTCTTAAAGTACTATCAGCCCTGTGCCAGCTAGATTTTTGTTTACTTGTTTGATTTTGTAATAATAGATGAAAAGAGAAGCATCCTTAATAGTTAAAGTTTATTTTAAACACTACAACATAAGGCTCCTTCCCTGCAATCAGACAAAGTAAGCAATCCAACTAAGTAGAACACACAATTAAGTCACTATATTGCATTGTAGGTGCCAAAGGTTACTTTTGTAATACAGTGGACTTTCAAACAAAATATTTAAGGATCAGGGAGGATGAAATACAGCAGAAGGTTTTTTTGTCTATGTTTAAGAAAACCTCCAAGATATAAAATAAACTCCACATTACAGAGTATGGAAGCAGCATTTTAAAAGACTTATTTAGAATAAAAGAATTTTAAAAGAAATAAAGAAATCAAAAGCTGGATTATCTAAAACTTTTAAGAGATTAATAACATTTTAGGCATTAATAGGAAGTAAATACTTCCTATTAATAGGAAGTCATACATCCAATTTTTAAACTTCTGGACAGATCTCTGTCTAAAATGTTGTATTAGCAGATATAAATACTTTCTGATATTTGTCCTGAAAGCCTTCAGATTTTCAGGACATCAATCAGAAGGAATTGCCAACACATCTGAAAAGATGTGTAAGATCCAGTTTTACTGCTAACCTTATGTTAGGGTAATTTAATGCAATAGTCAAGAGAATTATGACAATATTATACTGGAAATGTGAATATCCAGATATGGGAGGAAGAAAACCCCTAAGAACTGCTGAGACCACCACCACTGAGTTACCATGGGAAACCCAAACAGCTCAGCCCTTTGCCACACCACCATTTCCAGCCTATGAACTTTCCTCAGTTCCTCTGCCCATAGTGTCAGAAAAAAGCAGCTAGGGTTTTATGGCTCTTGGTTATGTAGATATTTTATTATATTGTTCACTGGGTCCAGAAGTAAAGGCATCTTCGTATTCAAAGACAGATGAATGTGCATGTACTACATCATGAGTTGCCCTCTAGCCAATTCTAGAGGAATATTTATATTTTTTAAGTACTCAAATATACAAACTTCTAAAAATATAATGTTTATTTTTATACTTTTAGATACTTTTAGGTACTGTCAGTTTGGATAGTCTAGCAATTTCTTGGCAATAGCATTCACAGAAGAAATATAACTACAGATGTTTATTAACTATGCTTTTCACAGTATTCTAAACTTGTTATTTTGCTAATACAAAGTAAAAAACAGATTTTGGATTTTCTTTCAATATTCAGTTATGTATCTGCATTATATACATTAATTGAAAAAAAAAAGTATGTTAAGTTTCTGTGATCTTAAATCACTGTAATTCTAACATACTTATCAAAGCGCTATTTCAATGTAATCTTACTTTGCATATGGTACTTTGAGATTGGTAATCCTTTAGCTTTCTTCAAAAAATAATTCTTAAAAGATCTCTCTCATTTTCTGATATATAAAATTGGAGTATTTTTTCCCATTTGATATTTACCATAGATTTCCCTTTTAAATAATTGAACTTTCTCAGATGAACACCAGCTTGTGTCCAAATGTAGTAAGTTATTTTAGAGCCATCTGTGTTCTTTTAATTTAATTTAAAATATCTGAAAGAGCATTCCAAAGTAATCAGACTTAACACCCCAGCTAAGTCACCAACCGACCCCCAAAAGCAGAATTAGCTAATCACATTTTTGCAAAAAGATTAGCTTAAATGCACATTGCACAGTCTTTTTTTTTTTTTTTTTTTTTTTTTTTTCATGATTTCTTTTAATCACTTTGATATAGGTTAAGCTTTTCTCTGGAAACTTTTGAGCATATTTTTTTCTTCTTTCATGAACAAAATGCCATACATAATGCACCATCTCTCCTTGTCTAAACAGTGAAATGAACCATTTAAAAACTTTTATCTTATGAAAATTCTAGTTATCTATTCCTAATAGATTATAAAGTTCACTTTATCTCTTCTGTTACTGTTGATACCTAATGAATAAAGTATGATCTCTCAAGAGAGTATATTATAAAAGCACAAAATATTGTTTTTTTCTGTCTCCAGAGTATAAAAAATACTAACTTCTGGTGATGGCATTATATCTGTTTGTACAGCTCAACCAAAGTAGCAGCAGCTACAGGAGTAAAATAAGCTTCCACCTAATGTATTTAATTTCCAATAGCTAAAACAAACCCTAAGGACAATCCAGACTGAAAAATAACTCTCTTCTGAGTGGATGGAATTCTATTGTAACAGTGAGAAAGTAGGCAGAATTCATAGTACAAAATATTACAATGAGCTGAACCAAGATCTCTTACAGATGGACCAGACCAGATCACATTCTCCATCTCTTCAAACAAGGTAAGATAACTGTGTAGAAGATTAAATAGTTTGGGTTTAATGCCTTATAAAGGAGTAATAGAATTAAATGGCAGGACTCATAATTTATTTTAAACACTTTGTATCCTAGAACATCTTCTGCCTTATACCTAGATGCAGGTTTCATGCCATTAACCCATAGTCAAAAAGAAATAATTTTCATAAATGCCAGTTAGAGATCATGTTATGGTAAAAGAAAAAAGAAAAAGAAAAAAATCACTGTGAAACTTTAGACCAATCTTCCCTATCTAATATTTACTAAACAAAACTACTTTGGGATATGTTTGCAATAGTAGTTTTATCACTTTACAAGATATTATTAGACCCTTGTGAATGTAGAAAATTATGGATGTACCATCCACTGTCTGTACAGAAATATCTGTTACATTTGATAGCAGCATGTTTCTCATTCTTCTAACTGAAACTACATCTGTGGTGTATACTAGAATGATTATCAATCTGTTTGGCATCTAAGAGACATGGAGGTTTAGTAATTTATACTGATGACTATGTGTCCCAAAATCTTTTTAGTAAGTGTTATGTAAAGGAAACATGATTATTTGCCTTTGCATGTGATTTTTTTAATTTATTTTTTTGTATTTTGGGGTGATTTGGTCTGTTTTAATTGCAGTTTCAGTTACCCCTGAGCACTGCAGTAGCGTTTGTTTTTATTTTTATTCACTACAGGAATGTAGAAAAATTTTCCTCTCTTTAAAAAACATTTTACATTATTTCTGCATGAATCCTATTTGTTTCATTTGAATCTTTCACTGTCAAAAGATTTATTTCAATTTGTTAAATAACAGATGATCATAACATTTGCATATGCAGCAAAAAATGTATCCTTGGAAACTGTAATAAGCATAAATTAAACATAGCTGAAAGCAAAAGACAGCTACTTTGTATAATTCTTGTAGCACTATAAAATGATGGTTTGGTTAAACAATGCTGAGTTACAGTGCAAATCTTATTTTAATACTTGTGACAAATATTAATAACTAATTGGAAACTTGTGATGAATGTTATAACAATAAATACCATGAATTAACAAACAGGATTTTTTTTTTTTCCCATTTCTGACCAAATGATCGATTTTATTGATTAAACAATCTAATAATCCTGCAACGTCATGGACTATCAAGCTGAAAGCTGCACTTTGGCCACAACAATCCCATGAAGCACTACAGGCTTGGGGGAGAGTGGCTTGAAAGCTGTGCAGAAGAAAAAGATCTGGGGTTGCTGGTTGATGCTTGCCTGAACGTAAGCCGGCTGTGTGACCAGGTGGCCAAGAAGGCCAACTGCATCCTGGATTGTATCAGGAATAGTGTAGCCAGCAGGACCAAGGAGGTGACTGTCCCCCCTGTACTATGCTCTGGTGAGGCCGAACTTCAAGTACTGTGTTCAGCTTTGGGCCCCTTAGTACCAGAAGGTCATCAAGGCCCTGGAATGTGTCCGGAGAAGGGCTATGAAGCTGGTGAAGGGCCTGTAGCACAAGTCCCATGAGAAGCAGCTGAGGGAACTGGGATAGTTTAGTCTGGAGAAGAGGAGGCTCACGGGAGACCTTATTGCTCTCTACAACTACCTGAAAGGAAGGTGTGGGGAATTGGGGGTCAGCCTCTTCTCACATGTAACTAGTGATAGAACTAGAGGGAATGGCATCAAGTTGTGCCAGGGGAGGTTTAGGTTGGAAATTAGGAGACATTTTTCCTCAGAAAGAGTAGTGAGGCATTGGAACAGGTTGCCCAGGGAAGTGGTGGCGTCACCATCCCTGGGGCTGCTTAAGGAAAAGTTGGACGTGATGTTTAGGGACATGATTTAGCGGGTGACATTGGTAGTAGAGTGATGATTGGACCAATTGAACCTGAAGGTCTCTTCCAGCTTTAATGATTCTAATCTATGAATATTTCCAAAGTGTAATGTTGGTCTTGACGGAACTGAAACTGAGTTAGCTCCTAAGCATGGACTCTCCAAATTAGAAATTTGGGAGAAGTGGATGTTAATTACAATGCCACAGCACAAAGATACAATTCCTGTACAATGAAGTGTGGTAAAAGAATGGCAAGGTTTGTACTGAGCAAGACTTATTTCAAGGAAGTAAGTGTAGTCAGTAACCGCACTTTAATTTTATTTTAATCTGATTTAATTGTTTTTAAGCAATTAAATATTGGGCAGCATTAATCCTTCAGCTAGTTCTTCCTCCCATAGGAAAGGAAAAGAGGAAGGGGAAGGGGAGGAGAAAAGGGCAGGGGAAGGGGAAGGGGGAGGGGAAGGGAAATATTCTTTCACCTTATTTTTTTCAAAACAACTTCAAAGGAACTTTATTAAAGAACACCGTGGATTTTATTTCCTAAAAAAAATAAGTATAAACTTCTACCAAACTTCTTTTTTTTTTTTTTTCTGATATGAATATATTATAAATACACTTCACTCTCTGATTTACACATTCATCTGAGAATGACAGATTGAAATCTTATAAGCAGTACAGTCTGAAACTATTTATATGTAGCAAGGTGGAGAGTGCATCCTAAGAATAAAAGATGGTAACAGTAAGGCATGGTCATGAATGATGTGTCCTCAGAATCTCCTCAAAGGACATGTCTGCCAACCCTTTTTTAGTACAGCTGAACATAACATCAGATTACAAAGTTAGGTCTTCCTGCCCCCCTCTACAACTGCCTGAACTGCAGTTCTCACTTTGGTTCAGTTCTGGAGAACACAACTCAGGCAGGAAAACTCAGGCAATGGAAGGAGAAAATTGGAAAAGTGGCTCAAACAGAGAGGATGTACAGATCCAACCTCTTCAACCAGATGTTGCACTGTAAATTTATTGTCGTCTGGCATGGCTAATAAAAATGAACTAGACATAACTCTAGGGATCTCTTTGGTTGTTGCTGTTCAATTAAAAGTTAAAAAAGAAAAGAGCTGTAGTTATTTACACATGCATTTTGTGCATCTTTTTTCCTTTTTGTATATGACAAGATGCTTTAATATAAACCTTCCTGGGAAAATATCCCATCGTCTCTCATAAACCTAATCAAATACCCATAAAAGATTGATAAACAAGATGCTGTCATGTCCCAGCTGTCAGCTCCAGCACGTTATTGCTGTGCGACTTATTAAAGGGTAAAAGAGTTAAAGTAACTGAATCACTAGATAGCCAAGAAAAGAGGTGGTGTTTTTGTTTGGATGTTTGTTTTTCCTAGGTATTACAAGTAAAGACTTTAAGGACTTCCTCAATCAAACAAAAACTCTTATTGCAACCTGCTAAAGGGCTGAGACTCAATCTTTCCCAAATTCGGAAAATTACAGCCATGCAAGTTTCTATTTTAAAACCAATCAAAAGAAGCAAGTTTCTAGAAAGAATTTCAAAAAGCTGTCAGAAAGCAACACCACTGCAATTGGATATTTTCTCATTTTTTATTCATACTGGATAATTCTCAAAAGAATCACAGGGTGCTGTGCAGCACCCCTGTGTTTCTGCTGTTTGCCGAGATTGTCTTCTTACAAGCTTTTGGCACAATGTAGAATGCAAATAAATCTCTAGAAAAATAATAAGAAAAGTTATGTATAAATTCAACTTTCTCTAGAAAATAAAGGGAAAAAGTATATAAAAGCTCATGCTTCAAAGACTAAGTCCACATAGACCAATTAATATGTGGGCTATCTTAAATATGTACAAGAGCAACTTGTCTAGAAAGGCTGGGCTAATGATCTCTCCACACTAAACATTAACCTTTTGGAGTGCCTCTCAAAGGGACTTCTTAGTAACAGCCATTAGAGAATTATATACTGAGTCCTTGAAATGCCGTCTAATGATGAGTTATACATATTAATTAGTTAATGCTTGTAAAGTGCTTTGAAAAGGAAAAGAATAATGTATCAGTCAGTGCTAAGTACATTATACTATATTTTTTGCACTATGTGTTCTTAAATAGATCTCTGATGCAATGTAGTTATGGCTTGCTTGTGATCACTGTTATTTTGAATTCCAATGCTGTACTATTCAGCTTTTGCAAATGAATGAACGAATGGAGTCAGGAATAGACCAAGAACCATTCTTTCTGATGTAACACATTTATGTACTTGGCTATCTACAGAAATGCATGGGTCTATTCTTACACTAAGCACATGACACGAACAATAATGACTTCCTAAAAATTGAAATGCCTGTGTATTTGAGGGCATGGCTTTTGAGATTAATTCATTTTGGTACCTAGGCCAAAGATACCTGAGACATTGGAACTGTTGAAGTCACGGAGAAGTAAGAAATTGAGCCTCCACAAAGCGATGCTTTTCCCTGACTTTTTTTATGGAAACCAAGTTTTTTGCCAGGTCTCCCAAGTCATAGCAAGCAATAGTGGGCAATAATGAGTGTTGGCCAGACATTGTTGAGAATAGCTACAGAAGATTTTTCTGCATTGAACAGCTGATTTTACTAGCATGGTTTTGGTGTTATCTGTGTATGACGCAAAAATGGTCATGTAATCTTCAATCACATGCTAAATACTCCAAACTTTGAAAACATTTAAAAGTTTCATTTTGTTTTTCCATTTTTGTAACAGAACTCCATACACAAAAAATTGTATTAACATTCTGAGAAGACTGATTTTACTCTTGTAAGATCTCACTTTCTCTGATTTGCTTACAGTTTATTACTTGGCCATTGTTATCCAGTTTTTTCAGTTTGGGTTCAATTTTTCCATCTCAGAGATGGAGAAAGAGACTTTAACTCTAGACTTTAACATAGTCTAAATCCTTTGACTCTAGTATTCTCTTAGAAACAGTTTTTCACAACTATTCTTTTCCCAATATACTTCTATTCTCCTCAACTCTTTTTTCCTCTTTGTTTCCCTGGACTGCTAACCCATGACCTAATTAAATAGATTTTACACAAATAAAAAAATATGTGTAAGTATCATATATCTGAGTGCAGATTACTTTTATGGAAAATTCTAGGGAAGCAGAAACTTGTAGTAAACAGAAGAGAAATGAAAAAAAAAACACGCTTTTGGTTAATTTATTGCAAATAGTTGCTATTCAAAACCTGCTTACCTTAATAAAAGAGCAAATATAAAATGTACCAGTAGAAAAATATGATTGCAATTAACCATTGTAAAGTACTAAGTACAGCTGTCAGTTTTTTACTGAACTATTACAGAATTCCAAGGGGATATTGGCAGTAACTAAGTAAATATATATATATATATATATTATTATTTTCTTCCTGAGATTTTACGAAACTAAACGCTATGTTCTTCAAAATTATGTAGTTCTTAGAACAATGATTTACAAAAAATATTACAGAAATAATTAAATTTCACAAACGCTTTAGATTTCAATATCATGTCTTTACTTCTGTAACTTAATTTTTACCTTTCATTTTCTACTCTGGTATAAAAACTACATGCTGAGCTATCATAATAACTATATTCATGTAACAGCATAAGATGCAAATTGCTTTAGAAATAGAGGGTAATAATGGAACTGGACGTAGTGAAAATATATCGCAAATTTTGAAAAAATTGGAGAAACTTACAGTCTCCTTTTTCTTGAAGTCCTTGTTCATTATTACTTTTGATTTAGGGTAGATCTCTTTCAGTATTCACATGGAAATTTATATAAAACTATTTACTGGACTTATGACCAAACAAAAGATGATTCCTACAGGTAAAGGTTTGTGAAATACTTGTACTTTGCACTGGTAACAGTTTCAGTGGCCAAAATCAACGTGAAAATGAAGTTAAACAAACTGTGGTAAAAAGAAAAGAATATCAAATCTAAGGAAAAAAAAAATGTTGAAAAGATTTATCTTACAGATAAGAACAATATAACACAATAAAGTTTACCAAGAACTTCAGGGACAGCAAGACATATGTAACCTGAAAAGGAATCTAATCTTAAACATCACTGTAAGTTTTTAAGCAAATAAGATTTCAGTAAAAGGCAGACTTGCCTGCATGCAGGTATCCAAACAGCCTAAGGACTCATTTACATATCACAGAATCACAGAATATCATGAGTTGGGAGGGACCCATAAGGATCATTAAGTCCCACTCCTGACTCCACACAAGACCACCTGAAAAGCAAACCTAATGTCTGACAGTGCTGTCTAAATGCTTCTAGAGCTCCAATAGGCTCAGCGCTGTGACCACCGCCCTGGGCAGCCTGTCCCAGTGCCTGACCACCCTCTCAGTGCAAAACCTTTCCCTAACACCCAGCCTGAACCTCCCCTGTCCCAGCCCCATGCCATTCCCTCGGGTCCTGTCACTGTCCCTAGAGAGCAGAGCTCAGTGCCTGTCCCTCCGCTCCCCTTGTGAGGGAGCTGCAGGCTGCCATGAGGTCTCCCCTTGGCCTGCTCTGCTCTGGGCTGGACAAACTAATGGACTTCAGCTGCTCCTCATACCTCTTCCCCTCCAGACCCTTTACCTTCTTTGTAGGCCTCCTTTGTACACTCTCTAATAGTTTTATATTATTCTTACATCATGGCAACCATCACTGTGCACAGTGCTCAAGGTGAGGCAGCAGCAGAGCAGAGCGGGACAATGCCTTCCCTTAGCCCACTGGCAGTACCATGCCTGATGCACCCCAGGACATGGCCGGCCCTCCTGGCTGCCAGCACAGCTGGAATGGAATTGGGAGGGGGAGAAAAATAAATGCAGCAGAAGCTAGAAGGAGGAAATAACCAAAGTCAATAACATGCACTAACAGTGTGTTAATCACATACGCATACTTGCTGGCTACCAATTAGTTACGCAGATCCAAAAGCTTAATGGAAAGATCAGTAACAGAAACCAAAATGGTGATACACATATGCCAAAGGGAGAAGAAAACAAACATGCCTTTCTGTTTCCTGGTCTTAATAAATTCTTCTCTTGAACTCTTGTAGGTCAGATATGTACTTCTTATATGCCAGAAATAAGGTGGAATTTAGAGCCAGCGCTTCTTCCTTTAAGCCACATTTTTTTCCTTCGTCAGTTTCAGTGATAATTGATTTACTGTTATTTTCTGATGTTTCTTCAAATGATATTTTCAGGAAGCATCAAAATAAAGAGACTAATTGACACTATCCTACTTACATCTAAATGTTTCTTCTTACCTTTAGTCTGCCTGGATTATTTGCGTAGACATTACCACTCATGTCAGCAAATAATCTAATGCAGTACATAGAGCAAAAGTATTATTTTGCTGTGGCTTGATTTCTGCCAATTAAGAGCTCTGTGGTTTCAGTAGCATTACAAGCTAATGGTGGAAAAATAGGTAGTAAGACATGATTTAGAAAATCTCATCAACCACAGCTCTGTTGAGTGTGACTAGTGAGGTCTCATAAAATGTTATTTTAGTGGTGAACATTTGCTTTAATATGAAACTTGTCAGAAGAAATACATCATACTTATTGTTGTATTTTCTTTATTGGAAGTTATTTTTAAGTTTAAAGTTCCATTTATCAGTGTGTTTAATCACTGTACACACAGGTAAGAGCAGGCCAGCAAGAACAAAAAGTTTGACTGAAACATCATTACATTAAAAAAGGATTTCAAGACAAATATTCTCCATTTTGGATTTTTCCAAAGGGGGAAAAAAAATAGAAACAAACAAACAAAAACATTTGAAGAGCATTTCAAGAAGTGAGATATGTAAAAAGCTTCTGCTGTTGTATTGGCTGTTCAGATACTCGATGAGAAGATGTGAAATCCCCAAAGTACTTAAAAATGTTAAACAAATGGCCCCACATAGAGCAGAAACAAAGTAGCTGTCTGTCAAAAGACTCCTTAGTCTGGAAATGCAGATATACATAGAAGTTTAGATATTTTCTGCCACTAAGATAAACAGAAACCTTTGAGCAAAAAGTCTTGTCTTTACTTTAATACCCATAGGTTTGCACTAAACTGAGTATCACCTTTCAGGAAATAAAGCCCATTTTAAGATTCACTGAAACAGATTTCTTAATAGGAAAGCAGCATTACAGATGACAGCTGGTTGCTTTAATACCGTTACTAAATCTGGCTCTAATGTCTGTCTTATGTTCTTCCAGAGAACATTATGATAAGCCCTATTGCAAACAGTTACCTGTTCACCTACGCTATAATTCATTGCTTTGCATAGACAGGATAGATTTCAATGATGGGTCATATCTGGTAGGATTAATTTAAACTTGTCCTGAAATGTTTTTTCTCTCTGCACAGTTAAAAAAGAATGCAAAAGTGAAGAGAATACTCTTGTTAGATTACTGTTACACTTCTTCCCTTAGCTTTAGATTCCATTTAAAAAAAAATACTGAAAGACAAATGCTATAATAAGTTAGGGTGATCTGTACGCAAGACTATTTTTAATTTCATATCGTATTATCCCTGGCCAAAACAACACTGTTTTTTCATGGTCCTTGTAAGCATGATTCAATCTCTTGGGAAGAGAGACTCATTTATTGTAATTCATTCCTCACAGGACTTTTGAATTGCTTGTGGCTTGCTCAGAATGCACTAGCATAGTTGTCAGTGGTTGGAAGAGGCATTGTGCTTGCTGTGCATTCTTTACATTACTACCTACAGACTGATGGATTGATTTGAAAACGCCGCAGGCAGCTTTAAAATCCCTTACTGGGATTGGCGTGGGACTGGCCTTAGCGAAATGTGAGGCTTACTGACTGAAACTTGTGCTGATGCCTATCAGTGCTCAAACACAACTACTATTTAGTGTTTCCAGTCGCATGCCCAAAGTCAGCAGGCAATCACACTTTTGCTGCATTGGACCATATGGTACAGAAGACTGTGTCCTCTAAAAATCCATTTAATTTGTCCCTCATCCTTTTCTATGGGAATCCAAAATCTTTTCCTCTATTCAAATTGCCATCAGTCCCCTGTTTCCCACTCCCCCCAGCATGGATCAGACTCTTAAAACCATCCTGGTAAGTCTCCTACTGTCTCCAGTTTCAGATTCTTTCAGTGAGCCCATTTCTGCCAGTATTGCTTTTGTGAACCTTGTTACAGTGTGCAGAAATATCTTCTGCTGCTCCTTCTCTTTGTGTGTTTTTCCCATGTTTTTGAACCAATTGGAATTTCAGATTTCACTATGTGTAAAAAGAAAAAAAAAAAAAAAAACAAAAAAAAAAAACAAGTACAGCTGCCAACAAAGAAATCTGGTTTAGCATGATTTGGTGGCCACATTTTTCTTATCCTTATTTACTTTTAGTAGTTGATGCTTAAGCATGTCATATGTTGTTAGAGTTTTATTATGTGTACACATATGCACTTGTAATAATGGGCAAGTGCCATTGCTAAGCAAAATGAACAAACAAACAAAAACCAAGAATAGAATTATTAACCACAGTTAGTTACTATAACATCTTATATTATCATTCCTCTATTAACAGGATTTTTTACTATGCAGTCTGTATTGATGGGAATCTTACATTCAGGAGAAGAACTTTTTTAGAGCATCTGTATACTTGTTTTTTGATATGAAGATAAGTTTCTGCAAGGATATGTGACTGGTAGGATCTGAGTTTACCTCTAAGTCTTAATCTGTCAAGGACCTACTTTTCTGAAGCACTTGCACTAGACCTCAGACCAGATAGGGGTTCCCAAGCAGAAGCAACACTTGTATCAGAAGAGTGGAAGCCATCAGGGATATCCTGAAGAATCACTCCCACCTCCACTTCATCAGCTGCCACCACCATATGCCACAAGGTCTTTCTCTCTTTCTCTCAGTGTGAGCTACTGGAAGGACTCTGCCAGATGAAGTTATTCATCTAGTTTTCTCTTTCAGAGTGCTGTATGCTGTTATTACAAGGGAAAAAAAGAATTTATATTCTAGAAAGTATAATCTGCTTGGAATAGCTAGATCTTCTGATTGAAGACATAACCAAATCAAACAAACAAGGAATTATTGTTCTTTTTAGTCAATGTCTTGGTTTTAATAACATGGACACTGAGATCAGTTTTATAAACACAACACGCTAAAATATTAACTTACCCACTCTGTACATTACAACAGGCTTAATAAATCTGAATTCCTGGCAGCCTCATTTCATGGTGCTGCAACATTTGAGTCCTCAGAGGATGCTGAAGGTAAAACTTTGTAATTTCAACATGTTCTAAGGTCAAAACACCTAGCTAATCCCAGAAGGCAACAAAATAGCAATGACAACCACCAGTTCTAATATTATACAAATAATACCAAGAGAAAGAAATGTGTTAAACAAACAGAGAATATGCATAAAACTGTGTTGTATCCTTTTCACACACAGAACAGCTGATACAGTGTTTACATTCTATTTTATGCTGCAACATGCACATTTCTCACAGGTAATGAAGAATACATGCTTCAGTTTATGTTCTTAATTTTTTTGCCCATTTTGAAGTTTCGTCATAGTCACATTGAAATCAGTTGTTAGTCTCTTAACAGTATTTTAGTGTTTGCTTAACTTTCACTATGCAGCAGAGTGACACCAGATAAACAGAACAAAAGCTTCCTCTAATTTGTTTTGCTGGCTGTTTTTCCCTGATGATTATCCAGTGCCCCACAAAAAAAAAAAAAAAAAACAAAAAAAAAACAAAAAAAAAACGCATAATCTGATTTACATAGGAAGGCATCTAAGATCATCTTGAAATATATTCAAGGAACAGAAAAGCAGTGGTCTGGTATATGTTATTTGTCTAGATGCCTTTGTAGATAATAAAATAGACTACTCCAGAGAACAATTCCTCCCATCCTATAGGGGTGAGTGAGTCAGTCCACAGACTGCACTAGTTTCTCTTGTGACTGTAGATTGACTGTAGATCAAAGTGTCTTCCTAATAAAGAAAGTATTTTTCCTTTACAGTGAAATCTAGATAGTTTAGTGAAATGAAAGTGTTAGCTTGACATTAAATTGTTTACAAATTAAGACACCAAGGTGCATAATGAAGCCACTATAGCTCAGTGATAATGTAAATAGCAAGTAAGTCTCACAAAATTATACTGTTCCATACTGACAATTTGAATACCAAGGAGAAAAATACTAGGAAATGTAAAATAATGTACAATCTCCTGTCCCTGAACTAAAACAACTGCAAAAATGACATTATTCATTATAACAAAGAGAAAAATAATCTTACTAACCAAATAGTAGAAAAGATGCTTGAACTTAAATGATTCCACGATTCTTATACAAATCAGAAAAAAAAAAAAAAAAAAAAAAAAGAAGTATTTAACCAAAGCCAGGAAAGGTTGTTCTGTACTAATCATCAACAAGCTCAATTCATACAATTTCTAAGTCTATTTGTTATGATTTTATTTATAAACCTGGCTAAAACATGGAAATAATCAGAGACAGCTGTCCAGAATTTTAGGAAAAAAATATTAAAAATAAATAAAAATAAAAATAAAAAAATAAAAATAAAAATAAAATAAAAATAAAAATAAAAATAAAAATAAATAAACCTCTGTAAAAGACTTGCAAAAGCTTTTAGTATTATTTTCCCCAGGTACATTTTTTCCCTCTATGTATTCATATAGAGTATTAATATTAAAAGTCTTAAGTATTAAGAGTATTAATATTAAAAGGTAGTAACAATTTATAAGAAAAAATCTATAAATAATTCAGAACCACGGCAACCACATATACATCTTAAATGCTATGTTAGTTTTTATCTTTATAATATTTACTTTCTTAGAAGCTGTCACCACTCTCAAGGGTATGCTATGAAATAAAATTAAATTTGCAAAATATTTTGAGGTTCTGTGATGAAAGTTCCACAATACACACCAAATATGAAGTCTATTATTAAAGATTTAATCTGTACTAAAGGTGAAATTTTCTATTTCTATTTTTGATACCTTCTTCAATAGTGAATACATATGAACAAACAGACTAAAGGTCACAGCTGTAAAGTTTTTAATTTATATGTTTGTCACTATGTCACTAAAATCAAGAGGTCCATATTTTATTAATGCAGCTTATTTTTGAGTATTCATGTTAGAGGTAAGATTTTCAAGAATGGCATTGTCAGCTAACATGCTGAATATAGGAGCAACTGAAATTCCTCCACTGGGCCCTGACTCAGACATATACTGTAGCTACAGCTATTGTAATATATTGTTGTATAACATTTGAAACAGGACAGAAAACTACTTCACAGGGCATCAAAGCCAATCCTCTGAATAAATTTCACAATCTTTTTTGAAGATATGATTTTTCTTGTCTCACATTGGGTCTAAAACGTTGTTTCTGCTCACATTCATATTGCTCTATGTCTACTACAGGTAGACTAGGTATATTATAGGACATCTGTTCTTGTCATGGCTTTATAGCTTTGGTGGGTTATAGTCTGGGTTATAGTCACTTTAATAACTGAATGTCAACTAGATGTTCCCTTTACGCAGCTCTGAAGATTGTGAGGGTGCTGGAAATCATACAGACACCAATTTGTCAGCACTTGCACACTGCCATATGTTTTCACAAGATCTTTCAGTATTCTCTTTTACTTTTCCACTAGCTTTCCTGTAGTTTTTTTTCATGATGCCATTTCTGTCTAACACCACTACTTAAAAATAAATAAATAAATAAATAATATTTTCTTAGTAGGTGTCATCCCTGTCTATGGCAGAGGCACTGGAGTTAGATGATCTTTAAGTTCCCTTCCAAACCAAGCCATTCTATGATTCTATGAAAGGACCATAAAGAACATAAAGGAAGATCAGAAAATGAAAAATTAATCTGCAGGGAATAAAAATTCTAAGTTCAAACTAAGGAACTAAAAATGTCCTGATAAAGCTGAATCGGTAATTTAAGACAGCACCTTCAGCACCTTTTGCTCTTCACACCAGTTTGTTGTTCTCGTTTGTTCGTATTCCTCAACAAAGCTCTACATCTGCTAATAGTCACATTTACATAAACACATTATTCTCTCTGATCTATAGTGATTTTAGAAGAATCATGTTAAAAGGCATTTTCCCATTAAGTTTTTGCATTGATCTTTACAAGGATTTTCACTGGAAAGCACCAGCCCTGCATTCAAAGATTCCACTTTACTCTTACACTTATGAATCTACAAAGATTCATACAGTGAAAGTAAACAAAAGCATCTCTTTTGTACACAATCATTATTAATGGTGAATCGTAAATCAGTGTTTGAGTTATAAAAAGTAATATATAATTTTTTTGGCACTTTCTGGTTGCAAAGGCTAATGTTATCTGACCAACCTAGAATTTTATTATGTCATCATGAAATCTTGCCGTTAGTCCTTAAGCTTACAAATTTACAAACTAAATTCCAGTGTTCTGATTAGAGATAACCTTCTTCTTGCATGAGATTGGTCCATGGAATTGTCCTATCTGTGTGTAAATTTGTTTGGGATAAGCAGGAAATCTATATTATTTCTGAGTTCTAAGGTCATATGCTTCAATATTTTCTTCACAAATGAGACAACTGCAAGTAGATCAAAAGTAAACTCAAGTTCTATGTAGTCAAATACTGGAAAATCAAACCAGCAGTTCTGGTGATGCTACAAGTCATTAAATATGTAAATTAAAAATACTAACCAACATAGAGACTTGCTCAACCTTTTACCAGTATGCAAATTCTTAATATGATCCTTATACATGTACAAGGTTGGTTGATTTATTACAAAGTTCAGTAAAGAAGACTCTTGAGGCTTTAAAACTGGAAGTTCACTGTCAGAGGCATTACTTCAGTACCATAGCTTAGGACTAGTTTCAGAGTTGGTTGGCTGAGCATTATCTATTTTACTTACAAATAGAGATATTGAATATGTTCATAGATGGTTGTGCACAATATTCATAGGTGTTTAATTGTAGAATTTAACTTTGAGGAAAGATCTCTTATAGATACTTCTGCTGGTCAAAAACTATGTTCTCTCACTTTTTGGATGCACCTGGTTCTTGCTTGTCTTATAAGATTTAAGAATACACCAAATTTCCAACAGAAATTTCGAAAGAAAAATACTGAGTTTCTTGGTCTGCTGATTCTATCCCAAATCTTATAGTATTTAGATCAATGTTTAAATTTCCATTTTGTTTTCTTCATAGTGATGTCTCTTGTAACTGAAAGTATGAATAAAATGTTTAGATGATGTTCATTCTCATATACTCACTTTTTCTGCAATCCATCCTTTAAACAAAAAAATCTATCCTTCATGGTTACAGAAAAAAAAAAAAAGTTGAATGTACTAACAAGGAAAACGTCATAGTATAAATCTTCCTCGAGTACTGATTAAAAGAATAAGCCAGGGTTGTACAACACAAAATTAGGTATATGATCAGTCTGAGCTATTGTGCATTGGGTGAAAGACTTTACTAATGTAATTAAACACAAAAGCTGAGGGTTAGTATTTAGCTTGTAGAAGCTTTTTCAATATTTGTTTATTAGCATAATGCAAAAAGCTGAGCATATGGCTGGGAATAGGAAATATCTCTCTCATATCTTACACTAACATTCTGTTCCAATCTCAGTTTCAAAAGCTGTGAGTAGCAACTGTTGGTCCTAGATTTTCCTTCCAATTTTTACCAGAAATTGTCTAAGTTATAACATTTTCCTGATAGCCTGTGCTTCAGCAGAAGTTGAAAAGATATGTAAAATCCTGTGTTCCAAAGTAAATACTGAATATTAATCAAAAAAAAAAAAGTTAAAGCTTTATATTCAATTTATCAGTTGCTTTACAGATACACTAGTCAGTATGGCAGCAGCATCATGTACACAGCAGAACAAAGAGCCCTCTGCACTTCTCTGGGTTTATCTTTACAGCTTCCATTGAAATTCCACTAACACAACACTGTAATTACTCCGGCCTTGCCGCAGTTGAAGTAACTCAGAGAGTACAGTTTGGAATCACTTTGTCACATGCCAAACAGCAGGCAGTAAATCTCTGACAATGTAAATTAGTCACTTACTGAAATAAGGAGTAACAATTAATCACCTCAGAGAATACCTAGCAGAATTCCGTGCCCCTGGGACTACTATTACTTACTTGCAAACACTACCATAGATCCAGCATATGCTGCATCACCTCACATAGCTGAAGATATAATCCTTATGAACTGAAAGAAAGTAAAGTATCCCTAATGTTCACCCTGTTTGTTACAAGAGAAGAAAAATCCCCTGTCATTGTAGGCTTGTGAAAAGAAAATTTTATTCATGATATACAGTACATATGAGTTGCTTGATCAAGCAATACTACCTTTTATTTATAAAAATTATTTTATTTTAAATTAATAAAATCATTTGCAAAGTCAAAATTCTCAGCTTTTTTTTTTATTTTTTTATTATTTTTTTTTTACATTTTTTCCCCCAGATATGATATTGTTGTGTTTTACGGTATCAATATTCTTTAATTAAATTTCTATTCCTTACACATAAAAAATTACAGTTTTTTATACCTATGTATTTGCAGAACACTTTATAGTACACAATCAAGATATCCTGCTGTGAAGAATATGACATGTACTGATGCATCTCAGAATGCCAGGAAGCTGAAATAATCTCAGCTCTAAAAGCTGTTCTGTTAGGAAAAGCACAACTTTGTAAGCATCCATTCAACATAAACAACATTTTTGACCTCCATATTTTACAGGAAAAAAAAGGGATGTAAACCTACTATTATGTGCATTTTAACTGTGCTACTCCCACCAAGCCTGAAACTGCATGTCCAGAAGTTAAAGTGATAGAAGAAAATAATTTAAAATAGTGATTTAGCTCGGATCTTGGAATAAGAATAGTGTGTGGATGTGTCCAATCCTGCCTTGATCCTGTATGCAGAATGTGCACAGAATTATAATCTCAGACTCAGTTCCACTCTCTCCAGTTTGTCCTAGAAAACTGTTCCCCTTCATTGATCCACATTCATGAAATGCGTGATTTTCCTTAGGTATAAATGCCATAGTTTCTTCACTCTCTCAACATACTCTTAACTGATAATTAGCATGTTTTGTTCAAATTTCAGCCTGCATTGCATACAATTTCATCGTACATTTTTTTTTTTTTAATACAACTTTAACAGAGTATTACCAAGAAATGAGAACATTAATTCTTTGCAATTAAAAATAGCTATGACAATTACAGTGGTGACAAAGTTTCAGATTTGCTTGTTGGGGGGAAAAGTGCTCACTCATCTACCTTACACACATTTTAATGTAAAACATCTCAGTTTTAATTTTATAGAATCCAGTTAGTCATACAATTGGACAAACCACTTAGAGTCTCTAGACGTTATGTGAACAAAATACAGTGTGCAGAAAACAGAAATCTTTCTCATTTGTATTTATGTATTTGTATTTATTTTATTTGTATTTAGCTGGAGCTAAATCAACAAATAAAGGTACTGAACTTCAGATTTTGCCTCTACCTATCAGGATGGCACCTTCTGATGGTAATGGATTTTTTTTTCTTTGGCCTGCCCAGAAAGAACATAAAAGAGTTACTTACCGTAAGATCTTTCAGTAGTAAAACTGCTTGTAAAACTCAATAATCTATGCTTCTAGGATGTTTAGGTTAGAAATTATATGGTATGTCAAAAGTCTCATCCTATTTTTATCATCTGTGACAACAGAGCACTGGTCCTGTAGGACAGAAATAAATAGGATTTTGATGTCACTTTCCTATCATCCTTATCTTAACAGAGAAAATTATGTATACAAAAAATGCAAGTACGAGCATATTTGTTTCACCATCACAGACTCTTTACCACCATTAGCAAAAAGACTTGACTAGGGATCAGCTACGCATATTTTTTCAATAATTTGAAACTCTGTGTGCTCTGCTGAGTAATGTTACAAAGTCGTTGCTCCAAGACAGGTGCCACTGCCTTTGATGTTGAGTAGTGACCCATGACTGCTTTTAGCAACTGATCCACATCAGAGTATAATCCAAGTAGAACTGGATTGTTTACCTGGAACCATTTGTAGAAAGCTGTGAATGGAAGCAAGTGATTTGCAAGAATATGAAACATTTTGCTACTGGTTAGGTAACAGACAACTAAAATGCTAAGTATCACCATTCAAATTCACTGGGTTACTGAAAAGCTGGTAATGTGTCATGGTGAGTTAATATTTAATTTATCAAGTAATTTCAATCAGTCGATAATTCCTGAAATATTTAGAACTTCAGAACTAGTTATTTAATTATAAATTTTGGAATAAAGTTGGTAATTTTTTTCATGTTGTCTTTAGAAGTCTAGTAAATATAAGTGCCTTTGAAACAGGTATCAGTATTGTATCAAGAACCCAGAAAGAAAAATATTTGTTTTTTCTATCATAAGTTTAAAAGAAGAGCATGTAACTTTTGCCATAGTACTACTTTAATTTCTTTGTAGTTCTATTAACCTCATTAGCTTTTCGTCTGTTCAGCAGCTACATCTGGAAGGACATTTCCTTTTTTGTATTTTTTTAAAACCATTTATGTTCAAACATAAATGTTTTTTTCTCATTTTTTCCTTATTTTTGTCACTTCACTTGGATGTATAGTCCAATCATTGTTTTGATTTCTAAATCTGAAAACCAATCAGGAAATTAACATAACTGCAGCATATAGGATGTGACAAGGATACATTTTAGAGGTCTCTTGAAAAATCAGTACAAGTAAATGCTTTGTCGAAACACTCACATAATGCAGATCAGTTTGATCAGTTTCTCACACTGTTGTTTGTTCATACTGACTGTTTCCCTGTTCTGTTTACACCTGAAATAAATCTACACCTCTAGCTAATGACTAAGTAAAAATGAAATTTCTCACTATTTTAGCTGTCATAGACATCTCCATCTTACATAACATTGATAGCTTAATTTGTGCTGCAATTTTATCTTCATGTATGTCTTCCATGACACTTCTTAACACTAGAACAGGATGACTGACTCTTCACAGGATATGAATTAGACATGTATGGATACTTCAAAAAACATTAAAATGATATAGAATGGAAATTCCAGTTTAAAGACACCATATTTTTACACATACTAGAGATATCCACCTATTAAAAATTTTGTTTCCCTTAGCAAGTAGCTAATAAAAAATACAAACACAAAAAATATAGAGGGCTTTGTCATTTTTCATTAAGGCAGAAGACAATGAGCGATGAATGGACTACACCTTTTTATGTCATGTCGTTGGAGATTCTTTCCTTGCTGCTGCAAAATATTGAGTCTCTCTCTCCATTCCAATGCATTAAATACAAAGCCAAATTTTCATCTAATTTTCAAAAAGGTGAGGACCTTAGTAGGTCCTTTAATTTTACCTGAAATATACCAAAATAAGTACTGGGCATATACACTAAATAAGGACAAAAATGAAATTTATGGGCTCATCAGTACAGAATATCCATACTAGTTTTACTTTGAAAACAGAAGCCAATCGAGGCCACTTCGGTGAATGGAACACTGGGTGTTGTGGTTCAATGGTTTCTGAGAAGAGAGTAAATACACTGTTGAAATGCATAATTGGTAGCTGTTCTCAGAATTGTTCTTTTTTCCCACAGTGATACAAATGATTGTAAATAATGAATGTTTATTTCAATACATATAGAATTAATAAACCTATTGTGTTTCTATTGATGTATATACTGTTGTAGAAATTCAGTTATCAGGTTACCAGAAAGAAAATTTGAAAAACATGTTGTCTAAGACTAGTTTATACTAAAGAAGAGCACTTCACAATGTACTACAAAACCCCATTAACAATTAACACCAGAGGAGGTGAAAATATTTAGCACTTCACAGATTTAAGGTTTTGCTCTGTCAGTTGATGAAATAGCTTTAGCTGTTTTGTTTCATGTTACTGCAATTACAATAAGGAAATTTTTTTCATTGGAATTCAGCATAAATTACCTGCACTATCGTATTAATTTTACTTGTTTTCCATCTCATTGGTGATAATCCGGTAGCCAGAACTAGTAGGTAAATATTTGGTAAGCATGGTAAGCAATACTTTTGCATTACTGAAATTTATAATTATAGTTCTTTTCCTCTGCAATAATTGAATATATCTAATTGCTCTTCCCTTTAACTTTAATGTTAGGTTTCAAACTGGTGAATGGACAGGAAAGCAACATTAGAGACATTATTCTAGTGTTGCTTTCCCTCCTCTACAATGATTTGAACTCAAGCAATAAAGTTAAATGGAAAAGGCACTATACTAGATTTTCAATTACAGCAGAGGCAGGGAGCCACAATTATCCCTTTCATTACTGAAATACTTCTCATAGCTATACAGGCAGAATCCCTGCTGCTGCTACTTCTGCTATTCCTGTTGCTGTTACTGCTGCTCTTAAATTGAAGTGCCCTTGAAAAAAGATGAGGTTACAGGTCACCAAGTAGAATTTAAAATTGTGAAAAATGTATATTTAAAGGATAATGAAAAAAAATAGAGCAGGAACACAGAGGCATTCAGAGACCTTATCTCTGCTGCAAAGATACGATATTTCTACAGATCTGTAATAAATTACAGTAATAGGAACTGTGCCATCATGTTGTCAATGTGTGAGAAATGCGAGCATGAGCCCTGTCTGTCTTAAGAGTGTTTAAATCCAGAGATACTTTGTACCAAGTATTCACTGGCTGTTAACAACCAGGTGCACTCCATCTCTGGTGCACCTTTTTAATGTATTACAAATTACCATAAAAAAATATTATTTTTTAAAAATCATTTTGAACATCTTTACATGAAGGATATCATATCTCAGGAGCAGTTCTTTATTTCCCCTGTCTACTTCACTTCACTTTGGAAGTTGATACCTTTTCTCCCAAGGACATAAAACTAATCAAGCACTTTTAAGACTGGAACTGCAAATCACAAATATCTGCATAGCCTTGAAGGTGGTTTACCTTAACCTTTTGTGAGGTGGACCAGCAATTCACATCTTGCCTATTAGCCTCCTATGTCAGAATTGACTCGTCACCAAATTGTAAGATCTAAGGAGGCAAAAAATAGCAAGATAAGCTCCTATGTCATCTTTTCTTCAGTACAGGATAAAATCATAACCTATGCTACTAATGTTGATGAGGATGGCAAACAGTCAAGTTTTATTGACAAGGATGGCAAACACTCAAGCTTCTGTTTCATGTTAATGAGCACTGGAGAAAATGCTGCACGCAGGAATCATCTGCCCACCTGAGAAGGCCATTACAACTTTTTTTTTAAGGAAAAAAAAAATATCTCCGTATGTTATTACACTATACTTTTCAAAGTACTTTAAAAATGTTACAGTTTTGTTAGGGAAAAAAAAAAAAAAGAAGAAGAAGAAGAAGAAGAAGAAGAAGAAGAAAAGCCTTCTGAAATACCCAAACTCCCTTTTTTTCTTCCTTCTTCTAATATTTGACAAGGAAAGTCGAAGGCTTGTTTTGTTTTGTTTTATTTTGGTAGTGGTGTTTTTTTCATGGACACAATTAAGACACTTAATTATGAGTGAAATAATTTATGTCTTGTCTCACACTGACTGCACAAATAAAATCACATGCAGTTACACGAACAGGCCATATCTTACTCATGCCAGAAACTAACTGCCAGATTTTCATTTTAAAATATCAGAAGGGGGTGGGGTAGGTGGAGGGCTAGCATGTCAAATACTTTCTTATGATGGTGTCATAATGCCAAACACCACTTTCAGCAGTGTATAAGCCTTTTCTGACTTTTATCATTTAGAGATATTAGAGCCTCAGAATCACTGGCCTCTGTCTCTGTGGAGAATGGTCTTTCTTAGCTCTAAAAATCTTTCTTGATATCCTGGCAATTTACACTCTTTCTGAACTATTACTCTGCAGTGGAATGCAAGGCACTCTTTCTGTCACTGTGTGATAGTTTCTGATCGTGGAATTTTCTGTGGCAAAATAACTGCCAGTTATTACAGTAGAATGAAGAAGTATTAAGATCAGCCACAATTGTTGCATCTTTACTTCTTGTCCAAGTAATCATATGTCGCATACCCAGGAAAAAGCATTCTTATGTGCAGTTTTAATAACTACATAATCACACTTCTATGGTTTAATGGTAAATTAAGAACTTGATTCCTGTTCTATTATTTTCTCTTCCTCAAAGTGAAGAGAAAATTCAGTGCTGTGAAATTTGAGCTTTAAGTACAATGAGTATTAAATATAATTTTGTTTTGTTTTGTTTTGGTTTGGTTTGGTTTGTTTGTTTGTTTTGTTTTTTCCTCCTGAGAGAAAGGAAGAAACATTAGTACCTTTGGAAAGATTTATTCTTTTGTTTGTTTTTGTAGTTGTACATGTAAAAGTGCTTCCTGTATCTCACAAAGGCTATCCTGGAGATAGAATAAGCACAAAGGGAAACTAACATGATGAAGGGCATCACACCTCCTTAAATGGAGACATTTTAAAAATAAAAAAGGGTATTGTTCATTTCTCAGAGGAGAAAAATGATACAAGAACATGGTTTCAAATTTACTAATGGAGTGGGTGAGTTGAACACAGGACTTGTTCACATAATTCCCTAACCCTAAAATTTAGGAATACCAAATTGAGACAAGAAGGAGATCAATTTTAAACAGATGAAAGAACATACTTTTTCACGCAGTGGCCAGAAATTTTCTAGACTGTATTTCTACAGGAGATTGTGGCTGTAGATGGTATCAGCAGCCTCAAAAAAGGATTAGACAAATTCATAAATGATAGGCTTGCAAACGAGATGCTGAGGTGAACAGTTAGATTTATTAATCCTATGACATTGGAGAAATATGAGGAAAATGAGTATCAGATATTGGCCTGATTTGTGTGCCTTCCCTAAACGTTATCTATCCCTGTCACTGAACTTGATGGACCATTTGATCAGATCTGGAAGAGCAATTGTTATGTTCTTACACTATTTTAACATGCTAAGCATAAGGCTTATTCTTAATCACACCAAAGGGATTAATTTCAGTATCTGCTTAAATACTTTCCTGCCCTCTTATTCTTAAAACAAGCATCAGTAGCCAAAACTAGAGGACACTGACAATCATTTGGGAATCAGAAATGTTTCTAACTCATACAATGGCTTGCTAACCGAATTCATAATGAATATTCAGAGAAAAATATTCTAATCCAGGCATTTGATAGTCAAGTTTTCCCATGAAAGAAAAAAGACATTAAAAACATGAAAAAATATGTATTTTATCCATTATTGAAATATTTGCTTCTGGAATTGATGCTGTTTAGCAGATTCTACGCATTTCAGAGTTGAAATAACATCCCTGGAATTATTTCTCTAAAGTATACTAAAGGGACAAGCCATAAATCCAAAAGATAGAAAAAGCATTAATGTGGTCCAAAACAAACAAACAAACAAACAAATAAATAAATAAAAATGGACAAATACTAGACTGCAGTTTAAAAAACACTGCAAATTGCTAGACATGTTAAAATATTTCTTTTTCCTCCCTCAGTATGCATATCTTTAGTGGATTTGCTGTTTAGATGTTAAATACGAATATAGGCTGAAAAATGAGAGCATCAACTTATTGCTTTCATGAATACTAATTAAGGAAGATAACAAATATAAGAAAACACCACCTAAGAATTCTTTCCAAATAAATCCTTTACCTTTCCTTTACCATTTTTGGATCTCCCAGTCTTTGGAAGACCTTTGCAGAGAGTAATTGTCCTCCTCTGCATTTACGAAGAAGAGTCTTTGTACCCCCAAGATTTTCAGAAACATCCTTCTCTTTCGCACCCTCTGTCTTCGATTTCCACCTAGTTACTATTTGCTCTCTCCTTCTTTGCCTTTTCTCCAGGATCTTAACTTATCCTGAGTTTTCTATACATACATTTCCAACATCCATGGCTGTTGCCTACTACATTGAGTCACTGCAGAGCTAGAGAAAGATGCAAATGAGTCTTTGAGCCAGCTGCCTCTTATCAGCGCAGCCAACGTACGGCTGAACGCCAGGAAAACAAGAAGCAGGAGGTAGGCAGGATAAAAGACTGAAAGTATGGGCAGAATGCTAAATATCTGCAGTCAGGAATGAAAAGCTACTAGAACTACTACTTTCCATGCTACCTTCACTTTTCCTTTTCACATTTCTGCTACCTTCACATTTTCCCATAACAACTTGGCTTTTTTCCCTAATTTTTATTCCTATCCAATGTAAGGTGATAAGCCAAGAATTGATGTTGTTCTGTAGGACTACAATTGTAAGACTGAAATTTCCAAAAGAATCACTGCTTTTCTTTCTTTTCCCTTTCCCTTTTCCTTTCCCTTTCCTTTTCTCTTTCCCTTTTCCTTTCTTCTACTACCCATGGGTCAGAAAAGAAAGTATTACAATTTGTAGCAAAGGGTAAAAAGAAATCTAGCTATGTTACTCAGGAGCAAAATCAACAGTCCACAGTTTAAGGACAGTAATTCAAGAATCTTTGTTTCAAAGCAATGACATAGATATACTTCCATCTTTTTGATGGCTCTTCAGTTTTACACTGCATAATTTGAAAAACCTGTAAATAGAATTTGATCTTAATTTGAACAAACTGAATTCAGGTTGAATTAAAGCTTGAATGAAACTCAGTATCCCTAGCCTCTGACCTCAGATGCCTGTAATTCAGAGAAATAGAGCTCTTAAAACTTTAGATTCTTTCTGTTGTTAGTAGGAGCAATGATCCATAACATATGATCACATTGCAAGGATGATGACATTGCAAAGATTAATTCTAACAGTTAACAATTCCATTTTGTCAGAAAATTTATTTTATGGGTTTTCTCCAAGTCTCTTCACTTTGTCTGCATGGAACTCCTACCTCTGTTATAATAGACAGCTGATCACATCACACACTGCATTCAGCTGTTGAAACAAAATTAAAAAAAAATACTTCAGGTTTATTTCTAAGCCTGCTACAAACTACATAGGGAACATACAGCTCTGTAAACAGGACCAGAAGTTATTAAAACTGTTTCTGTATTTTTTGAAAGCATATTTAAAAACATAACTCATACGTGTTTTTAGCATTACTTTACAAAGTACAATACAGTGTCCTTCAGTGTCCGCTAAAACATCAGGATTGTCCTGTCATGCAAACACACAAACTTTTCCTCATGGTTTGCTGTGGGGATGCTCTGAAAAAATACTAAGCAAACATATGTGACCAGGTGTACGCTACAGGAAAGAGTTGCAGAGCCAGAATGATAACAATCATGCTTTCATCAACCCTTGTTATTTTAAGGTGTGCTGCCTCCCCTCCCAGTAAGATGTATTTCAACAGAAAATCAGAAACATCTTGGATGTTTCCCAAAGCAGATAAAAGATTGACTGCAATTCTGTCTAGCTGATATGCAGAAATACAGAGCACTGGTGACTGGACTGAATGGCCTGCCTGGAGAATGGCAGACTATGCAGAGCTGTATTTGTCATTAAAATTATCCAATAAATCACTTATTAAATGTGAAGTGTGCCTAGGCACTTATAAATATCATCCATACATTTGATCAAAAATGGAAATGTAGTGTCTGTTTTTCCCTGAACATTTCCTTTCTATACAGAGATTATAGTAAACAACACTCTAAAGACAAGTAAACATATCCTTTTTCACTGTCAGAAATTTAATTTTCATTTAAGTACAGCACATGTAAATCTAGAAAACTGGAGAAAAATGATTAATGTCATATTAGTTTTAGAACTATTTTCTGAAAGAGTAGCTTTCATTCTCTTCCCAAACTATGAACATACGTTTTATATGTCCTTAACCAGTTGTTTATCAAATTAAAAGCATGTGTGTGAAAATCTAATTCAGTGACTACCATTTTTTTTCCCAGCTTAGAAATGATTCATCATCAGGATCTATCAGAGCACAACTTTCAAGTCCCCCAGGGGAGCCCCACTCTTTCCACTGGCAGAATCCAGTTATCATTGTACTGAACTTCTAAGTTAAAAAAATGTGCAGGATGTGCTTTTTAGGAATAAAAGGATTCGTACCAAGTGTAAATTTGGGGCATAAGGAGTTAACACGTCACTTTCATAAGATGTAATAAAAACTTTAAAGAATAAAATTAGTGCAAAGAAAAGTGTGTAAGGGATGCACAATTGTCATAAAACCTCTGCCTTCACTTTTCCAAAAAGTAAAATACTAAAGAGTGAAATTTTATGACACACCACTGCGAGATACAGAACAGAATCTTTCCATCAATGGCTTTAAATTATTTCTGAAGTTTTCTGAAGATGAAAAGTTATGGATATGGGACCCCAATCTAACTTAATAGACAGTCTGTTTTGATGGAAGATTGGAATGTTTGGAAAGTCAACAGCACTTTTGTACAAAGATTACAATTTTAAAAGGCCCCCTTATCCCCAGCAGCAGTCCCGATATTATCTTTCTGTTCCTAATGCATACCTGACACCTGCCTGCATCAGTCATCAACAACTCCTGTAAAGGAAAAATATTCAGTAAAGTAGATAACTAAGCATTTTAGAATTTTCACACCTGTGTGTCTCTCTTATCCAATGTAAGCATAACAGAATAGCACAAGAATTTCACCCGTAAACCTTAGCTTCAATGAATAGCTTAAAAGTATCACTTGAGTGTAGCCTGCCCATCTTCAGACAGCCTACAATAATATTTCTAAAAGGAGAGATTGTTCTAGGACCTCAGTGGAGTACTGGGAAGTAGGAACATTTTGGTGGCTCCAGAATTGTAAGGACACAAGTAATAATCTGACAGTAACAAAAAGTTTGGCCCAGGCAATCAAACAGAGCATTTGCTTCTTACTGTCTCTGACAGAAATATCCCTATGGGAAGAAAAATGAGCATGGAAGATGGAGCTTTGACTTTGTTACTGAGCAACCCAAGAAGCCACTGCAACTTGAACTCCTCCGGGCTCCACGCTCAAGCTTTGGCACAGGACTTTGGTCAGTGATGAATAATTTGTAGCCCTTTGCAAAATTTTAAAGAGATCTCAGTGAAAGACTGCCATGTCCTGGCCAAAGTCCTTTCAGATTCAGGACTAATGTAAAGGAAGGTGTGGCTTGATCCAAAGACCATTACCAAAAATGTGTTTCCACTACCAATTTTTTAATTCTGTGCAGAATGCCAGGAAAGGGAGAAGCAGATGCTGAACTTGATTACAAGTAAGTCTTTTATTTAGAGAGAACAAAACATCAACTAGCTGTTTAAATAAGAAAACTCATAGGGAACTAGAAACATAAATAAATGTATTCTGCCTTTACAAATAGTTGCACAATGTCTATCAGTTTCAATGCAATGAAAGCTAAATAATTATGCCAGGGAAATTATATGATCTAATCATCAGAATATTTTAGCTTTTAAAAACACTCTTTCCTCACAATATAGTTATTTCTCCCTATTAAATTGTATTTAAATATCTGTGTAGCATGCTAAATTATTAGTATTTTTTGTGTGTGTGATAAGTTATTAGAGTAGCCTGGAGATTAAAAGAAAAAAAAAAAAAAAAACCAACAATAATTTAAAGTCTGTTTTGTAAGATAAAGAAATACAGAACTACTACAAACTAGTCACATAGTCTTGGAAAATTATTATATTCCCCATTTAGAATTGACATATTTGTTTTTACCTGCTTCTTGCTAAGACAAATAAATTAGTCTTATAGTGTCATAAGGATATTGCTCAATATAGCAGTTTTTACCTAACAGGAAAAATAAGAATATTTTGCTGCCATATTCACTGAATATATTTATTGTGTTCATACTTATATTATGTTCAAACTAAAACTTATAGTTAATATAATATTTTTGGAAGATCATTTTTCCTGATTCACACTTGTAATTTCCAAACAGAAATGATTTCATAATGGAGGTTTAAGAGACCCTTTTGGTTACTACTCTACAAGATAAAGCTCTAATATTTACAGAAATCCTTGCATCATGGACATCTTTTAGGCACTGACAGTGAAACATCTGAGTTAGTATTTATTCATATGCCACCTTCTTTAACAGTAGTTTATCGAAAAAAATTGGAAACTTTAATAATTTGTTTTCTTAATTATCAGTCCTAAAAATTATTTAACTTACTAAATTAAAACACAAAAGCCAGTACACTGAAACACCTTTAGATTCTGCAGTTTCCATTAGGGAACTGATTTATCATGAATGATTCATTTCTCATAGCTTATCGTTACACTCTCTTCTCTGGGTACTCCCATCAAGCTTGCTCTATGTTACCTCTTTTAATGGTTTTAGAATGAAATACTCTATAACATTACCATACACATTGCCTTGCCAACAGCTGTTGTCCATTTCTCAG
This sequence comes from Anas acuta, assembly GCF_963932015.1. Lineage (NCBI taxonomy): Eukaryota > Metazoa > Chordata > Aves > Anseriformes > Anatidae > Anas > Anas acuta. The sequence goes on from NC_088982.1 coordinate 22,128,143, forward strand.
GCTCCTTCTCAGTATTATATGACATTTTAAATAAATGAAAATCTACTGGTGTCTTGAATAACCTTGCTGTTGACTCTCATGAATCAAAAATACAGAATTACAAAGGAAAAACAAACAAAATTCATTGTAACTGAATTTCAAAGGTCTATCTCTACACTCTGAAATTTTCTGTGTAGCTATCAGTACTTTCTTTTATATGACAGTGAGTAGGTTTGCAGATGCAAATGTTTGTGTTACCAGTAACACAGCAGTGAAACTTAGCTATCCATTTTTTCTATTAGACAACTTTGCTTCTTGATTTCTTGCCTGAAAGAAACTTGAAAGAAAATCAAAGGAAAATGTATTTTACTCATATTAACAATAATGAGTTAATGGTTCAGAGGAAAAAAAATACAAAGATTGGCTTTCTAGTTAATTCTTTGTTTAGAGAGAGAATATTCAAATGGAATAACCTCTTATTATCCCAGTAATAATAATAATTTTGATCAAATATAAATGATAGAATCTACTTGCTAGAAAATGATGCCTTTATCCAAAATTCACAATTTTCCTGCTTTTTCCCTTGGTTACCATTCCATTCTGATTTGTAGCAAGCTTGCATGTATGTGAATTCTGTAAATGATGTGGCAAACAAAAAGCTAACCCTGACAGTTTGAAGATGGTATGCAACTGAAACCTGCAATTTCTAAATTTGAATCCTAAGCCACATATTTGAAAAGAGTATTGTAATTTTAGGATACACTCTGAAATTGTGTTAATAACATATTAAATCTGAAAACAGTTGCCCCTCCTGGAGACCTTTTTTCATAAACAGTTACTGTAATGTTACAATATCAGTATGCTTAGGACTGGCAGGGAAAAAATGTATTTTATTAAAAAAAAAAAAAAAGCCTAATTTTTGAAAATCAAATATTTTATAAATTAATGAAAAAAATATTATTTATGAAAATATATAGTAGTATTTGTAAACTATGTAGTGTTAGAGGTAAACAGAAGTTAGGATAGGCAATAGCCCTATAGTCACAGATCTTGATCAAGACAAAACTTAGGCAGTTTTACATCTCTGCTGTTCATAATTGTCCTGGTTTCAGTTACTTAATTTTCTTCCTAGTAGCTGGTAGAATGCTATGTTTTGGCTTAGGATGAGAAGAGTGCTGATAACACCCCAATGTTTTACTTGTTGCAGAGCAGTGCTTACACCAAGCCAAGGACGTCTCAGCTTCTTGCTCTGTCCTGCCAATGGGCAGACTGGGGGTGCAGCAGGAGCTGGGAGGGGACAGACCCAGGACAGGTGACCCAAACTAGCCAAAGGGGTATTCCATACAATCTGATGTCATACTAAACAATATATAGGGGTGGTTAGCTGGGGGATGGGGGCCAGACTGCTTGGGGTTAGGCTAGACATTGGTTATCGGGTGGTGAGCAATTGCATTGTGCATCACTTGTTTGTACACATTATTATTAGTAGTACTATTATCATCATTATTGTTATGATTATTATTGTTATTATTATTTTCCTTGAGATAAACTGTCTTTATCTCAACTCACAGGCTTCACTTTCCTGTTTCTCTCCCCCATCCCAGAGAGGGAGGGGGGAGGTTGAGCGAACGCCTGTGTGGTGTTTAGCTGCCGGCCGGGTTAAACCACGACAATAATTTAAGAGAAACGTGAAACATGAATTTCCTACCTAATGGTGAATGCCATTATCATTTTGCATAATCTGTAATTGTTCTTTTATTTTCTCTTTTTTTTTTTTTTTTTTTTGGAAAAAACAATTCCATCCTGGCATAAGTATTCCTCTAGTTACATATTGCTGTAAGATGGTCATTTCAATAATCATCCTTTAGCCCAAGGAATCAACATATTGCTTCAGGAATTTATTTCTATAAAACACCTGCAAAGAAAATATTCCCAAAAGATGTCTAACTATACAGGCTGAATTCTTCTCCCCAACTCAAGATAAAAGAGCATTTTTTTCCCCAACCTCTTTTTTTTCTGTTCCTAATCAAGCTGAGTCCTTCAAAGTATTCCTCACTTGATCTCTTAAAATAATTTCTAAGCTTTTCCTCACAACTGATGTTCAAGGTAACATAAATAGCCTACCGCCCACGTTAAGACTTATCTGCAGTTAATTCTTTATGCTGGTTTTGTTTGAATCTATAGGACATGTTCCTACCAGTGAATACCTGCAAGAACTCCTTTTAAAACTTTTCCAATATTTCCTTTCATGTATTTCTGTTCAAAATTAGTTTTAAGGAATAAAAAATGTTTTTCACTACACGGTCAATTAGCAATTTTCCTAGCATATAATAAGTAACACAGGGACTTTGAGCCCACACTATGGGTAACCACTCTCACCCTTTCAATACTTTATGGTGTACTCTCTGTCTCCCTCTTCGTTTGCCTTCATTCTTTTATTCTTCTTCATGACAAAATATCAGTATTTTACAGGTAGAGAAGAAAAACGTCAAAATATTGCAAATATTACTGGCAAAAGAAAACTATTCCTTGCCAGCTCAAACTAAAACACTTGAAAAGCTGTTAATATTTTCTCCTTTGCTACAACCAATCCAATATAGCTTTGAAAGAGTCATTTAGATCCAGAATAAAAACAAGCTACAAGTTAAGTAGGTTCAAATAAATATTCACACTCTGTATGCTTGCCTAAATCAGACTTCCAAAGCCTTTCAAGTTTGTTCAACATAGACTTCATTCCAGTTTGTAAACTGTTTCCTAAATAGGTCTGTAAGATTGCCTCAGATCATTTTGGTCATTCAAGACACTTTGTGCTGTGAAACAAAATTATATATATATATATATATTATATATAATATATATAATATATATATTACATATATATATAAATAAATATTATATAAATATATATAAAATATATATAAAAATATTAATTATATATATATATATATATATATATATATATATATATGTATATGTATATATAATTAAATCTAAGACTGACAGACACAGAAGCTGATTTATTTATTCTGTAATTCTTATTCCAGTCAGTGATTGCCACTATAACTCACATCTGCCAAAAACTATACTTTTGGGCATAGTTTATCCACTTAAATATTTTCATTTCATTTCTCATCTTATATACATTTATGCACTATTCCAGTCTTTCACAAAATGACTTCAGAGTAATAGCTGTCTTTATAGAACATGCCATTTTCTGATTTCTAACTAAGATAAAAAAAGTCACTTTTTCATCTATATTCACTACCAGTTACAAAAGCCACCCTTAATTTCAGCTCTTTATATTTAAGGATGTTGGAGAGTGGGATTTGGAGCACTCATGATACTTTTCCTCAGTTCTCTCACTTGTGACACCGACACCCATTAACACCACATGAAATATTTATTTTGTTATCATAAGTTTAATGGAAGCCCATGGTGAAGAATATTTACATACCTCAATCTCTACAGAATTCATGCTACTGATTCTGTCTAGGGAGCAAAGAACTCTGGAATAGAAGTTAAAGATTATCTCTTACAGATGAAATTTTACTTGCACTAAAGGTTTGGCAGGGACCAAAGCTGGAAAGCAGCTTTGCAGAAAAGGCCTTGTAGGTCCCAATGGAAACCATGCAGAACATGAGTCAGCAATGCGCCCTTGTGACAATGAATGGTAATGGTATCCTGGGCTGCATTAGGAAAAGCACTGCCAGCAGCTCAAAAGAAGTGATCCTTAACTTCTACTCAGAATTGGTAAGATACATCTGGAATACTGGGTCTAGTTCTGAGCTCCCCAGTACAAGAGAGGTATGGACATACTGAAGAGAGTCCAATGAAGGGCCACATATATAGTGAAGAGTCTGGAACATTCTTCCTATCAGGAAAAGCTGAGAGCTGGGACTGTTCAGCTTGGAATTTTGTCAATGCACATAAATACTTGAAGGGAAGGTGCACAGAAGATAGAGACAGGCTCCTTTCAGAAGAAAAGGACATGACAAGAGGCAATGGGCACAAACTGAAACAAAGGAGGAAACTTTACTACGTGGGTGACTGAGCACTGACATAGGTTCCCCAGGGATGTTGTCAAGTCTTCCTCCTTGCAGTTATTCAAAAGCCATCTGGACATGGTCTTGGGCAACCGTCCTGCTTGGTGGTCTTGCTTAAACAGGGGACTCAAAATGAGCTGTCAATGTGTGTTTGCAGCCTAGAAAGTCAACTGTATCCTGAACTCCATTAAAAGAAGTGTGACCAGCAAATTGTAGGACGTGATTCTCCCCATGTACTCTGCTCTTGTGAGACCCCATATGTCATACTGTGTTGAGCTTTGGGATCCCCTGCATAAGAAAGACATGAACCTGTAAGAGTGAGTACAGAGGAGGACCACAAAGATGATCAAAAGGCTGGAGCACCTGTCCTATGAAGATAAGCCAAGGGAACTGCATTTGCTTAGCTTAGAAAAAAGAAGGCTCTGGGGAGACCCTACAGCAGCCTTCCAGTACCTAAAGTACCTCCAGTACCTCCTACAGGAAAGCTGGGAAGGGACTCTGTCAGGGAGCGTACTGATGGGACAAGGAGTAATATTTTTAAATTTAAAAGGGTAGATGTAGTTTAGCGGATGTGGAAGAAACTCTTTATTCTGACTGTGGTGAGGCACAGGAACAGGTGGCCTAGAGAAGCTGTGGAAGTGTTCAAGGCTAGAATGGATAGGGCTTTGAGCAACCTGGTATACTGGAAGGTGTCCCTACTCATGGCAGGGGAGTTGGAGCTTGATGATCCTTAACATCCCTTCTGACCAGAACCAGTCTATGAAGATGACCTTCAGAGGCCCTTTAAAACCTCAACCATTCAGTGATTTTATGATTCCATAAATACAAATTTTGTACAGCAAACTAAATACTTCAGGGAGAGACAAAAAGATAGAGACTCTTCCATGTGGGCATAACCATGCTGCTCTTCCCCATTATTTCTGCTTACTATTTTAGGCAACTTAACATTATGGAATGAGGGAATTGTTTATTGTGAATTCCATCATTAAAGTCCTGACTGTCTCCTGTGTCATGTATTAAGGCTGTTGATTCCACCAGGGGATATACACCAGATCTTTTTGAGGTCTACTCTTCATTTGATGACATTGTTTGCTTTCATTTCTCGCCCCTCTTCCAGTTTTAATCCATTTTAAGAATGCAGCCCTTCACCTTGAAATAAACTGATAATGTCTTTGCAGTAAGTCCCTTTTCTTACACAAGTAACACAGGAACTGAATGATTCACTTTTGTGTTAAACTTGAGAATTAATGATGAGTACAAGTTGACATATCTATATGCTACTTACAGTATTAATCTGAATATGTATATTAAAGGATTGACTCTGACTATATAGTTACTGTTTCTGAAACCTACATTTGTACATTTATTTTTCATGAAGAACCACCATCATGATACAAATTCTCTCACATCATTTGGAGCTATTATAATTTTAATAACATGTTCAATTTATGCATTAATATTTTCAAGCATCAGCCCATTTAGTATGTACTGCTGCTCTTTTAAACTCTCATTTTACAATTTGTCACTGAACATCTTGTTCTTTTGACAATATTTCAGACAATATTTCACTTTTTTTTTTTTTCTGTAAAAGCTTTGAGAAAATATTTGGTAGCATGTACAATAGCCAATTTCTACTATTTATAGTTAGGCTATGAGGAAACCTTATGTTGTGGCATTATAATTTACTGCCTTTTTCATTGTAGTCACTGAACAATATTATATTGTTGTATTTCTGTATTTTGTGACAAAATATTTTAAAATATATTTGGCAACATTATTGTCATATCACTAAATTTTTACTTGCGTGCATTTTAGAGCAAGACATTCTATTCTTTTGTATCTTAACAAATGTTGCTAAAAGGGGGAGACATAAGGTGAAAAACAGTTGCTGAACTGTGCTTATGCAATACATCTAATTTTATTTATGTAAAAATATTTCCTATTAGAAATAATAACATTTCCATTACTCATGATAATGCAAAATCTATTTTAAAATAGATTTTACATAAGTTACAGATGGTTTGGCAGATTTTTCCTGTATTGTGTGTTTAAAATCAAAAGGTTGAGTTATCTCAAAATATTTGTTTTAATGATGCAGCAAAGGATGTTGATAAAAGGACACTAGAAACTACTGGCATTTCTGGATACAGAAGGACAACTCTGAGTTGGTGATTCAAGCCATTAATCTGACTAAAGAGAACTCTACCATCAATTTCTGCAGTAAGAGTCACCTTCCTTGTCACCTCCTCAAGCTTCACCTTTATCCAGATGCTCAATGGGGTAACACTGAAGTGAAAATATAACCTTAGGAGTGAAAGATGAGCTTTTCACCTTGGTGGTTCTATAACTGTTCCAAAGTAAATGGCCCAAGGCCATTTTCCAAAGAGGCAGTTAATTATATTGAGTTTAAGGTTACTTAATTATCTTATATTTCTTTGTTCAACTGTTTCATTATTTCCTTATGAAAGGACACAATGATTTAAATATAGAAAGATAACTCCTCATTCCTCTTCATAATAATAAAACTCATAGTAAAATAACAAAAGATATTCATATAGGTGGAGGGAAAAGTGCAAAATATTTGTTGTTTTGATTTGGGATTTGGAGTGTAAGACCTATTTTCTCCCACCACTCCTTCCAATTATAATAATATTTTCACTCTCAGTTTTGATGCCTATCATTATCAATATCACATTAACAGTAACAATTAAACTTATTTGGTAAAAACAGAATAAGGCTACAGAAGAATATTATTATGATCATAAACTTTGTTTCACTATCAACAATAGTATCTGGAAATATGAGGGGGTATATTCAAAACATTTCTCAGAAAAAAAATAAATAGCAGAGAGTAGCACGAATATTTTCACAAACTGGTCATATGCATTATTTCAATTAATGTTTCAAAATTAAACATTTTTATTTTCTGTGTGAAACAGCTTGTTAGAACCTCTTTATTTTTGTTTTCTTTTAAATGGTTCAGTTGCTCAGCCATTCCCAGCAAAACATCACATGCAATGGTTTCTTGAGAAGACAAATACCACCATTCCAAACGTCCCCTTCCTCCTCCTTTTCTCCAGCTGCTATTGCTAAGAATGATTTAGTATGGGTCAGCTGTCCTGGCTGTGTCCCCTCCCAGCTCCTGGTGCACCCCCAGCCTCCTTGCTGGTAGGGCAGCACCAGGAGCTGAAAAGTCATTGTCTCTGTGTGAGCACTGTAAAAATATTGGTGTGTTATCACCATATTTTTGTCAAAAATCCAAAACACAGCATTGCATGAGCTTCTATGAAAAAATTAACTCTGTCCCAGCCAAATGGTCATAACAAATGGAATCAGATTGGAACAAATAATTTATTTGTTTCCTAAATGATTTAAGAGCTACTCAGCAGGTAAGAGAGGAGCTTTGACAAAACTTCATTAACTGTATAGTGACAGTCCTAGATATAGAAAAGATTAACAGAAGGGGTACTACAAAATAAATAAATAAATAAATAAATAACTTAAAGGTTTATATGCTCTGATTGTTGTTAATGGAGGCCCATTCCTGATCTTTATATTTGCAGAAACACTGTAGAACAATCAATGGGGAAAATATAGAAGATAAGTAGTAGGGGCAGCCTAACATGATCCTTTCGTAACCTACTGGAAGTCAGTGGCATATATGACACACAAGCAAATACAGACATAAAGACATTTTGTTCACCTCCTCTTATCAGTACTGTTGTCACAGAATAACCACTTGCCTGTTCAACTCTGCAGCAGGAATTCATGTGTATCTGAGAACGTAATGCGGTTGTCAAAATGACAACAATCTTGTGTTTGGCGCTTCAACATCTGAACAAAGAGCTAGCGGAAAATGTGTGAAATATGTTTAAAAAAAAGCTCTTTGGATGTTAAAGTAAAATTCCCTCTGGACTTTAAAGAACAGCAGGGGGTCAGTAAAGAAAAAATATTGGTGTTGCAAGGCTTTTGAGTAAATATCAGTAACATCAGACGTGATCTGTTGACTTGAATTTGATATTACAGCCTACATGCCAGCCAAATCAGTTCTACTTTGAACTAAAATTAAACGAGGCACCTGCTGCAATGTATCAGTGCATACTGCAAAGAGTTTTCTTATCAGAGATACTGGTCCAAATCCTCAGCAGGCATAAATTGAAAAAGCTAAATTGAAATTGAGACAGTGGAAATATGCCAATAACACCAATATTGCTTGACCACCATCTCTGTTTTGACCTACACTACCTTTTAAAGTAAGCAAAGTATTTTTTTTTTAGTTTTTATTTTCTTTTCAATCTTTTTATAGAAAGATTTATAGAAGATTTCTCTGTATCTCCCCCATCAATCCTGTAATTCTGAGAGTTGGGATATATTCCCAGGACAACTCTAAATTGCTTAAACAAATGTCAACTGCAAAAATACCTAACTTAGACACAAGGCATCCAAGTGAAGAAAATCTGTGAAGTAGGGAATATGTGACAGCAGTTTTCTTATTGACACAACATGACTACATTGATGATAGCTTGTTCAAAAGAAGTCTCAATCCACCTGCTGTAGGTCTTCTGCCAACTATGAACTGTAATGGCAGGAAGAGTCATTATAACCTTATTAGCTAAAATGATGATTGCTCTTTTGGGCCAATACAATACCAGCTAACATCAGTTTTTGGCAAGTAGCACTTTGTCAACTGCTAAGCCTGTGTATAATAAAGAGAACTGGAAGGAAATGGGTTTAGAATAATTCTGGCTCTGTGTCTTTTGAAATTTCTTGGTAAGATATGAAAACAGTAGGTGATTACAGCTTCCATATTATTCGTTCAATTCATTAATAACTTCCAGCCCTATGATAAGGGGAAGTCTGTTGTTAAATAATGACTTCCATTTTCCCTCTTTTGAAATGCCCATGTCTAAGTAGTTACGGAAGTGTTCTCCAGTCCTGGGCCAAATGTTTCTCTCGTGTAACTTCAGTGATATGGTATAAAATCTCCTTCTCACTGCAGGAGGAATGTCATCCAAGTAATTAAATGCAGCAGTTACAAAAGGATAGTAAAATGCAATCTACAACAGTTCCCTTAGTATTGCAGCAGGCTGTATTACTTCTGTCCATTACCATAATGCAGTCATTTTTATATATCTGTTTCTGTGGTCAAAGTGAACCATAACACAAGAGACTTGCTGTTAAAGGTTTTCTATCCTGCCATAAGATTAGGCTATACCACTTTGATTATACAACACTATGAAGGAAGGGAAGAGAAATAAATTACTTCTAAAGCATAAGGTGAAAAGCACTGAAGGTACTGATATGATATTTTCCAATGGTTAGTTTTTCTTCTATTTCTTTGCTTAGATTGCATTTAGAAACAGATAACATTAGCATACTTTGCTTCAGACATTACCATATGCATTACTAGCACTTTCACTATATCCATGTATTTTTATTTATTTATTTTTGTGTGCCATGCTGCCTATAGAGAACCAAGCTAACCAATTTCTTTCTTTAGTTCTCTTAATCATTTTACTATAAAGAACACTTTAGCTTTTGAATCTGCTAGAAATGTAGCTGCTCTCATTGTTATTTGAAAGCTCTCATCCTATAAAGAGCACTATCATAAATACGCTGATAATAGAAAGAAGAATAGAAATAGAGAAATTTATAGAAATAAAAGCAGATGCTGAAGGTGTTATTAGAAGACAAAGTGTTGCTAGCCATTCTTTGGTGAGTTTTGTCAATGAAAACAAATACATTTTCTACATGACAAAGTTTTTTTCTCATCTGTTACTTTCCGCTTACATTTTTATAGCCTGTATAATATTCTAATGAATTTGAAATTGAGTGATCTACCTTACTGCTACAATGAAAACTACTCAGTTGCTAGCATAAGCCAACTATCAGATACAGAGAAATCCAGAAGCACTTGCTAGATCATAAATTCAAGTTTGCCATTTTCTTCCATTTCGTTTGGACTAAGAGCTGGGATGAGAGCCACATGTACTATTTAAGTCAGAAGCACAGTGTCTAAACCTGGCCTCTGTACTCTTATTAGAATTGCCTGAATAAAGTTAGACAACTGAATTCAATGTCAGGCTCTTTTTGCAGCTCCTTTTTTTTCTATCAGAGCTTGCTGTACATGTGTTTTCTATATTATAAGAAATATACATTCACCCCAACATATCGACTTAGCTTTTCCAACTTTAGACGTATTTTCTTTCTGGTTCTTCTGAGGCACTCATCCATCCTTTCTCTCACATTATGGTAGAAATAGAGGACAGCTACTATGCTGTTACTTCCCCTGTACCTTTTATTTGGATGAATAGATATGACTCTGTTCTCCAGGGCTGTCAAACCAGAACATTTCAGAAGCTATACATTCATTCAGGGATTATGTTTGTTTTTAATAAATTCTACCTTCTGAAGAATTTTTCTAGGCTTTGATCTGCTCAGTGTTAGCTCACCAGGACTTAAGAGAACTCTGTTCATTACACAGAACTTCAATGATCTCTGGTGGGTTGATAGTCTAATTCTAAATTTCTTCTCATCCCCAAAAGAGTCTGTCTTTTTCTAGTACATCCGAAAGGTATCACAAAGAAACGAGATGATATTTTGAGTACTGAATTGATTAAAATGTACATTTTTTAATGGAAGCTGCAGCTGTTTCCCTGTCCTAGAATTGCACAAAATCTGTTCAACGTAGAAAAGCTTCTGAGTTTCTTTTTCATTTGATCCACATACAACAATTAAATAATTGACTTCAGGTAAGTCAATTCCCCTTAGAATGCTACTGCACCTCAGATGTTACAGCGTTTCTGCACACCATCGGATCATTAAGATATAGAGAAAACGAAATGGGAAGTGAGCGTAAATATTTATTTCTGGTTTCGCTTAGAAGATCACTGGACAGCTGTTGCATAAATGCATTTTGAAATTGTTTGGTAGTTGGACGCAACCAAAGTTGGAAGCTAGGGACAGTTTGGGATGTTGAAGAATCTGATCTTTCAAGCATCTTATCAAAAGAATTTTAAAGCAAATTAAGAGATAATTTAAATATTGGCTGTAAACTTTTCCTAAATTCTTTGATAGATAATACTGACTAGGAAGTGGAAAGCTGGTTTTACCCAGCTGGGCAGCTGAGCTCCACTACAACCACTCTCGCACTACCCGTCCTCAAAGGGAAAGGGTGAGAAAATGTGATAGAAAGGGCTCAAGGGTTGAGATAAGGACATGGGGATCACTTAACAATTATCATCATGAGCAAAACAGACTCAGTGTGGGGACATTATATATAATTTATTGCCTACCACTGACAGACTAGAGCAGTGAGAAACTAAAAGCAAACTAAATACACCTTCCCCTCATCCACTCTCTTCTACGCCCTCCCCCTGAGCAGTGCAGGGGAATGGGGAATAGGTCCATAGTACTTTGTCTCCACCACTCCTTCACAGTCACTCTCTGCCCCTGCCCCAGCATGGAGTCCCTCCCACAGGATGCCGCCCTTCCCAAACTGATCCTATGTGGGCTTCCCACAGGCAGCAGCTCTTCAAGAACTGCTCCAAATATGGATCTGTACCACAGAGCCCATCCATCAGGAACAAACTCCTCCAACACAGAATCACAGAATCATAGAATATCTGAGTTGAAAGGAACCCACAAAGATTGAGTCCAACTCCTGGGTGCCCAGGAAGAACACTGACAATTACTACACAGTCAGTCCTTTGTGCTCTGTAAAATGCTATGAATAAAATGAAGAACAAGCTTCCTGAAATTTACCTGCCGCAACTTTCAGTACTGTAGCATCTGAGGTATCTGCAGACCTAACTGGAAATCCTAGACTCTGCTGATACATTGTCTGTATTCTTGGCCATGTGAGCAAAATCCCGCATAACATACAGCATGTCCCACATTCAGCCACATAAGCCCACAGAATATACAAAAAGCCTATGAAAATGGTTACTATGGGTCCTCGACAGGCAGCAGCTCCCCCCAGACCACCTGCTCCTGCGTGGGCTCCTCTGACGGGCTCCAGCTCCAGCCTGAGGCCTGCTCCTGCGGGGGCTCTCCATGGGCTGCAGCCTCCTGCAGGACACATCCACCTGCTCCACCAGTGGCTCCTCCATGGGCTGCAGTGTGGAGATGTGCTCCATGTGGGACCCATGGGCTGCAGGGGGGCAGCAGAATACTAGAATGCCATGTATAAAAATAGGATTCTAGCTCCTGATTCCCCACCAAGGGCCTCTCCACAGTCAGCAGGTGAACTTCTGCACTGTGCCTGGAGCACCTCCTGCCCTCCTTCTCCACTGACCTTGGGGGCTGCAGGGCTGTTTCTCACTCCTCACTGTCCCAGCTGCTCTTGTGCATATTTTTTTTCCCCTTTCTTAAATCTGCTCTCACCGAGCCGCAAAAAACATCACTTTAGCTCTGGCCAGCAGAGGGTCTCTTTGAAGCCAGCTAGAACTGGCTACTATCTAACATGGGGCAGCTGCTGGGCTCTTCTCACAGAGGCCACCCCTGCAGCCCCCACTACCGAAACCTTGCCATGTAAGCCCAACACAAAAGCCTCTGTATGTTATGTAATGTTAATCAGTCAACATATGTCCAGGAAATATATGAATTATGAACCAGAAGGATTCTTTTAAAAATGAAAATTTTAATTTTGATTAATCAGATGAGGTCTAAATCTGATTAATTTCTGATTAAATTGAATTAATAACATGTTTAAATTCAATGTTAAATAAGTAGCTATTAGCTTTCTCAGAAATAATAAGGATATGAATTTTGTATTCTCCACCAGTTAGGCTGTCTATTAAGGGTTGTTATTTCCATGGGGCATGTAGTCATCTAGTACTCTGAAAAACTGGAATGAAAACTTGACTTAAAATGAAGCACCCTCAGAATCAACTTGGGAGTGAATCTATAATCCCTTGCTGTCTGATATGAGGAAACAAACAAACAAACAAAAAGAACCTTCAGGAAAAAAAAAAAAAAAAAAAAGAGGAAAATTAGCAGTAACCCACATAAAAGCTGAGTATTCTCCATTAAGAGGCATAGAGCCTTCCATCAAGTAGGAATTACGAAAAAAGGGATTATGAACTGCACTAAATAGTAAATTATTGCAAGGGGTTCCCCAAAGAATTACCTTAATGAAACTGCTACCTAATTAAATATCATCTCTCGCCTCTTTTTTTTTTTTTCCATGTTACTGCAATAAACATTAATTTTGTACAAGATACTTTTTTTTTTCATAACTTAGTAATTCTAATATATCTACAAGCTGGCTTTGTTGTTGTTGTTGTTTTGTTGCTTGTTTTTTTTTTTTTTTTTTTTTTTTTTTTTTTTTTTTTTCTTGCACCTGGTATTCATCTGCATTGAATGCACACATGCAAAGTTGTTACTTCAACTAATCTTTTGAAGTTTTACATTCCCCTGTGATAGGTTATGCTCTTTATCCCCTGATAAGGTGAAGGTGTACTTTTGCTCTTGGAGGACAATATGGGTGTTATGTTTTACATATTGTTTGGTTTTGCTTGTTGCTTAAAAGACGTGTTTTTTACTAGAATACCATGTATAAAAATAGGATTCTAGCTCCTGATTCCTTTGTGGAATCAGCAAAGTTTAAATATTTCACTATTATGTTCTTTTCCGCAGAATATAATGCAAGAGAAGTATCTTAATTATACATATATATACAATCTATGAACCAGTCAGAAAGAAAACAGGAAAAATGATAATTCAATTTTGTTTTTAAATGGACTGTTAAGGTCAGAACTAATGCAATGTGATCTATATTTTGTGACCACAGAAGTTCTACCCAAGGAAACTTATTCAAAATTAAGTTTGTATTTTCATAATATTTTTCATGTTTCAAATAAACTTCTATAATACCATACTTCTGTGATACTGGGAGTGATTATTATATTCTTCAGTCATTAACATAACTTAAATATCTAGGGGTAAAATTTAGAGTAAATTTTCATTCATTTGTGAACTGCTCTGCTGTAACAAATGTTTGTATTGTTTTTTTGGCAAGAGGAAATTCTAAAACTCGGCAACCTGGATGTTTAGGGAAGTGTCATTGTATGAGTTTGTTGTTACTACATTATTCTTTCTAAAATGATTTATGGCCACTATTTTGTAGATAAAATATTGTATTTGTTGGTTCTTCAATACAATACAGCTATTCTTATTTTATGAGGTCTCATGGACACATCTATAGTTCAAAGATAAACTGTATCTTTACAAACTATAAAACTTAATGTTGTTCTTCTTAACAGCTTAATAACTCTCTCCTATTTATTTTTTAAAATGGGATTAAAATTTATTTGAAGAATATTTTATTTATTCAGGACAAAACTTACGCTAGTGGACTAATATGTAAAACAACTATGCTATCTTGAAAGCTTTTTGAAGAACCTGAGTTTACAAATAACTTAGCAGAAGACAATTCAAAAATTAAACAATTCATGTCAGGTATAATTTTTAAACATACATTTTCTAAGAATATTTCACCTCCTGGATCTTTTCAAACAAAAGCTGCAACAATTTCTTTTACACATTGCCTATCTTATCTAACTTTCCAGAGATCCTCAGTAATTATCCAGCACAAGTTAATAGCAATGGCATTTTGCTAAAGCAAAGGAGAACAGTCAGCATTATTAAAAAAAAAAAAAGAAAAAAAAAAAAGAAAAAAAAAAAGCAACCAACAAAAAATTCAATAACAACCAACAGCTCATACTTTATACAATTAAGTCCTTAAAATGTAGGTGTGCTAATAGCTGGAGAAAAATGTGTTGTAGGATACTGCTGCCCACCAAAATGTTATATAGTGTCTGTGAATATGCAATTAAGGACAAGATTAGCTTGCACACTGTGCATCTACTCAGTGATCGTAACTATCTAATCCTCTAGTATCATGGTAACAAGCAGTTCATTTTTTAACAGTCTGTGCTTCTTGCTCTTCTTACCATTGTCATGTCTATGCCTAAAGTTGACTCCTCTAGTTATGATCATAAAATAAAAGCAGTATCTTAAGTGTAAATGCTTATAATTGAAATATGGTCTAATATCTCCACCTACAGACCTGCCTCCCTGGAAAAATAAATTTCTACATAGTTGTTTTTTAATCTTCCCTGGAAAAACAACCAACCAACCAACCAACAACAAAAAACACACACACCAAAACAAAAACAAAAACACACATATTTCTAAATCTATCACAAACTGAGAATAAATCATTGAACATTCACACTTAGGCTTACCTGACAGCACCTTTTACGTTTGGATTTTCATTATGAACAGAAGAAGCAATACAGGCCACTGCCTCTCTTATATTGCACCTTCCAAGGAAAGAGATCAGAAAGTGCCACAAGAATTACTGCCTCCTGACAGACCTCACAGCAAATAGGTAAGTACTGTCCATATTTCGTATATGATAAATTGAAGTGTTTTAAAGATGAGTGACATGAAAAACAAACAAACAAAAAATAGGGAAGTGGAATGTAATGTTTCAGTTCTGGTAATATTTCTTGTGCTTACCTTCATACTTGAATTACAAGTACAAACTGAATAGCAGTCATCTGAGATGAGGTTATTGTTCCAATTTTTTTGGAAATAAAGAAAGCAAAGACAATCCTGCTTATTTCTTAGCATTTTTACGTTCCTATTTCATATCTTGTTGTGGTTTTGATTTCTAGCTGAATCAAATACAATCACAGTCAATGAAGAAGGTGACCTCTGTACCACAAAAAGTCAGGGCCAGAATTGCAAGTTATTAAGTAAAGATTTATTGCTTTCTTTAATAAACACCTTTCACCTTCTGTATCATGAAAAAGACTCCTAACAACAATACCTCACTTGGGTGCCAACATAACATGCTGTGTAAGAAATAGGAAAATGCACTCAAGGAAGTGATAACAAAGAGAGTTTTAATTACAGTTTAATTATACAGTTTAATATTCTACAGCTACCATAGAATCATAGAACAGCTTGGGTTGGAGGGGACCCTAAAATCACCTAGGTCCAACATCCCTGCCGTGGGCAGGGACACCTCCCACTAGACCAGGTTGCTCAAAGCCCCATCCAGCCTGGCTTTGGCGCTTCCAGGGATGGGGCATTCACAAATTCTCTTGGCAAGTGGTTCCAGTGCTTTACCACTCTCTGAGTCAGGGATTTCTTCTGAGTATCTCATCTAAATCTATGCTTTTTGCAGTTTAAAAGCATTCCTCCTTGTCTTACCACTGTCTGACTGAGCAAAAAGTTGCTCTTCATCTTTTTTTATAAGCCCTCTTTAAGTACTGAAAAGCTGCAATTAGGTCTCCCTGGAGCCTCTTCTTCTCCAGGCTGAACATCCCCATCTCTCTCAGCCTTTCTTCACAGCAGAGGTGCTCCAGCCCTCTGAGCATCTTTGCAGCCCTCCTCTGGACCTGCTCTAACAGGTCCTCAACCTTCTTGTGCTGGGGACCCCAGACGTGGATGCAGAACTCCAGGTGAGGCCTCACAAGGGCCGAGTAGAGGGGGACAATCACCTCCCTTAACCTGCTGGCCACTCCTCTTTTGATGCAGCCCAGGATGCAGTTGGCCTTCTGGGCTGCAAGCATGCACTGCTGGCTCATGCCAAGCCTTTCATCCACCAGATGAAAGTCCTTCTCTGCAAGGCTGCTGTCAATGAGTCCCACTCTTTACACGTCTGGGATTGCCTTGACCCAGGTGCAGCGCCTTGCACTTGGATTTGTTGAACCTCATTAGGTTCATACAGGCCCACTTCTCAAGCTTGTCCAGGCATCCCTTCCTTTGTTGTATCAACTGTATTGACTGTAATGCAGTTTGTCACCAAAAGGGTAAACTAATGTAAAATCATGCTTAAATTTTATTCTATTTTTTTCCTCTTTCATCAGAATTTTTCCAGATATGACATATAAATTGATGAATGAGGACATTAACATATATGTTCTCCTAATGGTAGAACATTGTAGATTAATTATGCTATACAATAATAAAATTAATAAGACTAGAATATATTGTCAAATCAATTTCTTGCTGAACTAATTTCACTTATTTTCTGTTTGTGGAACATTCACCAGACACTTAATGTAAATAAAAATGATAAAAATGATTTGATGCTATGCTTCCATGCTTCCATTTTTCCCTTCTAGATTTTTAAAGTGTAAAAAAAAAAAAAAAAAAAAAAAAAAAAAAAAAGACTAGCTTCCAGGATTATTTAGGTAGTCAGGTGATTCTGTACCCAGATCAAACTGTAAACATTTTTTTTAAAAACAGTAAACTATGAAGGTAAAGATACAAAATCACAGTCTAAAGAAAGAACATAGTAAAGCTGTATACCTGTAGCTAGATTTCTGCATGGTGTTTTAAAGATTTGATATTAAAAAGGGCAGTGTGTTCTCTTTTTTTGATTTATTAGGGGATGAAACTAGAGGAGAAGCAGCAGAAAGCCCTCTGTAAACAGTGACTTTAGAAAATGCATGTAGAACTAAGCTTACATATGTGCATGCATGCATACATATACATAAAATAAAGCTATTGTACCTTTGGGAACAGAAATAATTATCTGTAACATACCGAGAATGTTTGTAAAGAGAAAGATTTCTTAAAGTAGTCTCACTCTGGAGAATCAATGAAGATACTACTCAACATCCTGGCTTTCTAAAAGAAAACGTAATAGAAGCTGGGTCTGTGAAACAGCTAGATACTAATGGTATTCTGGGTTAATTGGCATGGGAGTCGTATAATCATTGTGGAAGTGTTTATCTTCTGACCGAAGTTGTGGTTGGCTGAAGTCTTTGATTCCCTTCTTCTAATCTGACTCTGTATCAGTAAATTGTTTGGCATCATGAGGTTTTCTTGTATTTTGTTAACCTAATAAAAACAAGTATTAAAACTCTAGCGTGATCTTCTTCACAGTGATATGAGCTTTGACAATGTAAGATACTGAAATATGAGCTAACATCTACTATGAAGATTGCATTCACAAAAGCTACAAGGTGACAGCTCTGAAGCTGGTATTCCAAAAAATGAGGTGAAGCACACATCAGTGCTGTAAATGAAAAGTATGTTCCTCCCCCATGTCTCACCGGAGATGAGTCAAAAGCCTTCAGCGTTAGATACGCTCAGTTTTTGATCACTTAGCCAAGAAAGGAATCAGTCATGTTCATTTTCCCTCCTTATATTTGCCTTACTGCTCCTCAGAATCGGGGGGGAAGGGGAGGTTGCCTGCTTTCTATTTTTTTCCTATAAGCTCAATAATCTTTGAAAGTTCTTGTCTTAAACTTTTGGTAAATTTATTTCAATCAAATCTGGATTGACATAAAAACTATAGCATAAAAATTAGAGCTTTAAGTCACATGACCCATGGATGAAAAACCCTGGAAATAAACTGTAGTGAGTAGAGCTAATATAGTTTTAGGTTATCTGCTAAATGTCCCATTTTTTCCAGACAAATAAAATCATAAAAAATAATATCACTTTTACTGTGTTACTATATTTACCAGTCACTAACACTTTCCAGTGTTATATGTTAATTGGAAAATAAGAACTTAAAAATAGTAAAGAAACTTATTGGCAAAATGACATTTCCTCAAACCCAATCATGATATTAAAACAAGCATTGAATACTCTTTCAATCCCAATTTAGATGGGCAGCCAAACTCTCTTTGGTCAAACCAACATTAAGCCAATAATTTAAGATAAGAATTAGAAAAAACAACATTCGGAATTTTCACTGTCTTACTACTTTTGGCCAGTACTTGAGGCATCTGAAGCTTTCCTTCAATAATTCTCTTTAGTTCTTTCATTTTATTGCTTGGAAGCTAGGAATAATGTCAGTTTTGAAAAAATGTATTCTTACGAATAGTCAGATTTATTCCATAGTGTCAAAGACCTATTTAGGGTTAACAGGAATCAGGCAAGTTACTTTGTGCACATCTCAATAGCTTTAATTGAAACATTTATCATTCAAAAGCTGAAGCTGGCAGGAAGGAATTGACATTAAGAGAATATGCAGCTTCCCATTGGGATTTTATTATCAAACATCATGGTACACCTGCCACACAGTGGTCACTGTCACCACAAGCATCTCTGAGCAACATAATAACACGTTTGCCAGAGGCAAAGAGTGAAATTTCCTTGTATTATGTGCAGATTTGTTGTTGAGCACAAGTGCTGCACTAAACTTTTTATGAAAGCTTGCCAGAAGAAAAGCTATTGTGAATCATAAAGGTTTTAGACTATACTGAGGCCTCAAATCATAGTTATTACTTTAAGTAAGCATGCTTTTAAGGGAATATATTAAAGAGAATAAGAAAAATAGGGGGAAAAAAGCTACAGTGGTATTCCATGTACACTGTAAATAAGCTGAAGCTTATTCAGTAGTATTCCATCAAGTGGTAATATAGTATTGTGCTGTTGCTTTACTAGTTTTTATGACCTCAGATAAGGGGAGGCAAGGGGAGTCAGTGAGGTATGTGGGTCACACACAATTTGTGCAGAAGTTTAAAAAACCTAGAATGAAGCTCAATCCTATAAGTATTGCATTGGTGGGATGAATGGCTTTGCTGGAGCAAGAGAATTACACCTTAGAGATACCAGATTAAAAAAATATCTCTATAGCCCTAGGGAATCTGGAACTAAAGTCCATACCAAGTGAAAACAGTATGTCTCAACTGAAATTTGTCCATATTATTCTATCTTGATAACAGTCTTTCAATTTTTTTTGTTGTTGTAGGTTTTTTTGTTTGTTTGTTTGTTTTTGATTTATTTTTTTCAGGTTTGTTGGTTGGTTGGTTGGTTTGGTTCAGTTTGGTTTGGTTCGGTTCGGTTTGGTTTGGTTTGGTTGGTTGGTTGTTTTGAGTATTCCATCTCTACAGCAAGGCTGTCCACCAAGCCCCAGAGGAAGCACTGCTTTTCCACCAAGACACCAGTTCTGACTTTTGACATACCAGATATTGGTCTGACTAATTAAACACACAGTTTTTCAATAAAAATATTTAGAATAGAAGTGCCAGATTAATCTTGACATGATCATTAAAGAAGTACAAAGGCATATAAAAATATTTCCATTTTGTTGTGTCTGCCTGGCCTACTGATTTTCCTTCTTAGGCTTTTTTTTTTTTTAATAATGATAACATTATTATTATTTTTAAAGAACCATGGCTTAAAGCATGTGCAGTTTAAATAGGCATTGACTAATTTTTTAAGCTTTAGTTTATGGATAGAATGGGTCACAAAAATTTTGATTTAGGAATATGGAGATCTTTAAATTTTTTCATTGTCCATCAACTATCTTTCAAATTATTACCAAATTGTGGAGTTAGGGGTTTTAATGTTATTTAAAACTAACTCATGAGAGCTCTTAGGAGGAAAAAAGAGCAAAACCAAAACAAAAGCTTGATTGTTGAGATCCTTCCTTTCTCTCTTTTTTCCTTTTCAGAGCTCTTTCCCCTGCCTGCATAGAGATTGAGTTAGAAAAATGGAAAATAGAAGAAGTAACAAAAGAAATGAAAATGTTTAAAGTCAAGCATTATGTTAGATCTGGAAAGCTTTAGATTTGATTTATACATTTTTTTATATAAATCTAAATAAAACAAGAGCAATGAGATACTGTCACTATTAAAATCATTCTCATAAATTATAAGGTATCTTTTCCTTACCTTATTTTTGGCAGAATCCATTTTTTCTGAATTTCAGAACACTGATCAAACTGTAATAATCAGGATTTGACATAGATAGGTGAATAAAATCTATGGGGTATGCAATAAAGGCATTTCTTTTGTCTGTTACCAGGTAAAGAGTAGGGTCTCTACTGCAGTAAGCTTTGGTACTCACTTGGTTTGTGAAGATGATCAGCTTACAGCAGAAAAATATAAACCTTATTTCTCTGCATGTTTCTGATAATACCATCTAAACCTGAAAATAAACAAATAAATAAAAGACTGGATCATCTGACTCTAGGAAATATTTGCATATGGCACAATTACTTCCAGACTAAGTATTCCAAGTATATTGTTCACCAGTTTCCATGCAGCTACTAATTATGCACCATGAACATTTAGCTGCCTAGATGTTTTGTAAATACTTTTTCTGTACAGTACTTGAAAATGTGCAGCACAGAAATGGAAATTGAAAACACTTGCAAGTCTACACTTAATACTCGCATGGTTCTTCAAAGCATGACATTTTTAAAATGCTGAGAGTTACTAAAAAAAAGAGGTGTTTAATCCAATTATTGTTACTGAGATTATAGCATGTGCCTCTCTGCCTTCCACATGATTTAGCACACAGAGAAAAGAATTGCATAGCGAATGAAAAAATGACAGCACAGTGGTTCTGAAGATTATTTGATCAATTCATTTCCAGTGTTTGTAAAAGTCACTGAGCTCAAGACTCTCAAAAGCATTCTGCAGAAAGGATATGGAATAACTTTTTTTTAATTATGCAGCTAGTGACAGAGTCACACATTACTCAGTAAGCCTACAAATCCTTATGACAGTGTATAATGCATACCCTTAAAACTCTTTATCCAGAACTAGATGTACTTTTTTTTCCCCAAAAAAATCTGAATTTATGCTAATTTTATTCTATTCAGGTTTTCCAGTATACAGATTATATTTTACAGAATAAAATATAGGCTCCTCCAGCTGCATAGAATTACCAGATTTTTCAAGTATTTTATTGTTTTTGTACGGCATTTTTATTGCTGAAAATGCAGCTCCAATATATTCACAAATGAATGTTGATTATCTTAGACTGCCTTCCAGTGATTTTTAAACATCCAAATTTGCAAATCTGTAGTTAAACATACACAAAATAATTTAGCAAGTCTGCTAAAAAAATTTTGTGTGCTATCAGTCTGTACAGACATCACTATGTAATATGCTAAAGGGACAGAATTGTTTTATACTACTTCTAATTATTTGCCTTTACATAACTGATGAACTTGTTTCTTACCCCTATACAAAGAATGACACTTCAGTTCTTTTCAATAACCCTTTTTATGATTTCTAGGTCTCCCACAGTTCTTTACATGGACTCAACCTCATCAGGCTTTCCTATGACAAATACAGAAGGAATAACAACACTTCCATAGGATGGGTCAAGAACTCTCTATTCTTGCAGCAGAGAGAGAAAAACTGCATCATCCTACTAGAACACTCCAAGAAGAATCATACCTTGCTTTTCTGCACAATACTGACCAATCTTGTGTGGATGCACCAGCTTTCTGACAGCCTGCTAAGGTAGCCCTCCAGCAGTTTTATCCTGCTTTGTATATAATTGAGTAATTTTGCATTGCTGGTAGAACTAAAAGCAAAAGGCATACATAAATGAAGGTCTGTAAATTAGAGGTATGTCTAGTCTCACAAAATTCAGGGACTATTTTCATCCAGAAGCTTTTAATAATAGGCGAACATTTCAACTTTTCTTATAAAAGAATGAATAGAAGTAGATAGTGAAGATGTATTCTCTTCTACTACCTTTTCCATTCATAGATATATGGGGATTTTCCAGTAAATTTCCCAAACAAAACATACTGTGAAAGTATGATCTAGTCTTTTAGTTTTGGCTGCACAACTCTTTCTTGATATAAATTTTTGTTAAATCAGAAGTTACAGCATTTAAGTAATAGGCAAAATTTCGCTTGAAAATAACAGTAAGATTTCTTTTTCATTTCTTGTTTTTAAATGGAATACCCTAGGTATTCCAATGACTCAAGCGATTTTTGCTTTCTACCACTTATTTCAATGATAAATAAAATTAAACTTCATTAAAATATGTAATAAAAAATCTTTAAAAACAAAATACCAAGAAGGTGTAGACTATGTAACCCTATGGTTACATATCCTGTGTACTTGATTTATTTTTGATGCTTACTATTGATTAAAGACATCATTTATCTTTCTGTTTAAAAAAGTAAGTGGTCTACCACTAATTTTAGAGTACCTTTGATATAAAAATGTTGCTTTGAAGAGGAGTAGTTTGGCTTTTTATTCATGATTAAAAAACACCCATCTTACAGGTCATTTCTATACTAATCCACTTCTGAAGCTCATTTTAAGGGAAAATTGCCTTCTTAACAAAAATCTCTTCAAGTTATAAATACTGAGGCTGATATCCCTTAGTAGTACTGCTTAATAGAGCAAAAGAAAAATAGTAATTTCTGAAATGGGCAAGCAGTATTATAAAAACATTTATATCATATCCTTAATAGAAGGAGAGAAGGAAAGCAAGCAAGAAAGAAAACTCCAGTCAGTGGTGCTCGTTCAACAGCTACTCTTAGACGACTATATTTACAATGCATATATTTTACTTAACTCAAATTAAATGAATGCATCTTGTAATCTTTTAAACAAATCTGCAAAGAATTTGGGTTGGCTGGTGTCGTCGCATATGAAATAATACAGTCAATAATGTAGTCAACTGAAATAATACATCATTTATTTTCTCATTTATTTCTTTATTCAAATATCTAGAGAATCTCTTGAATCTCTTTTTTTTTTTTTTTTAAGACAAAAATATAGTACTGTTTTCAGGAACAAAATACAGGCAATCACAACTTCTTTGAAGCTGACTCTTGTATAAATTCCATTGCTCTGAGCACAAAATCATGCATCTTGAAAAAAAACCTTCATCTTCTCTTTTAGAAAGTAGGCTAACAATATATTTTGATATAAATAAAAATACATAAATAAGCGTGTACTTTGTTGGACTGAAAAGATGAAATGTATATTCTGCTGTAAATGCTCTTTTGAATGATTAAAATAACAAAATCAGTCTTCATTTTGAGTCTTCTTGATAAGGTAAACAAATTCTTTCTAAGCTAGAGAAACAAACAGCCAATTAGTGATCAAACACTTGTTTTCAGATTTAATGCAAACCTCTTTTGAATAGAATGTTTTTTTTCTCACCATACTTCGATAAAAACATGTCTCATAAGACACATCCCATTTTAGAGACCATGAAGCAAAATATAAAATGATATTTGTGTGCAAACTATCATATTTTTTCTGGTTCATTTTCAAGATCTGTGGTATTTACATATGACCTTTCCATTTTTATTAACAGTTTATTGGATTTTTGCATTCCAGCCAGCAGAAGAGAAAGGTAATTTACACAGAGATTTGACAGTTATACACACAGCTATAAACTTCAGTCCATTAACTTATTTCTCATGTAACCTTTACCTGATTCTACCCAAATGCCCAAAGAAGCAGTATATCTTGTTTTTCTTTATGTTAAAAAGCTCTTATTGTAAGTCCCTATTTAGAGAACATCAAGTGGAAGAAAAAGCTCTGTATAAGGTTTTATCACAGCTTTCCTTGGCTTTTAGTATGTATAGTTCTCAATTTAAATGTTACAATTCAACAACAAAGTTGTTTATATACTGCTAGGATTTGTGTCTCACTTTAATACAACATGGTAACATTTTTTTTTTTAATTATTATTTTTTATTTTTAACACCAGACATCAACAGAGCTACCTATTGTACAGATATCTTATCACATGTAAACTAATAGGTATATATTTTGCATGCGAACTTTGTCAGATACTACATAAACATATGTATACATAACATGCAGACAGGAAAGGAAATAGGTTCCCTAGAAAATTCTAGATCGTGCATATACAAAGGCTTTCTTCTAGATTTTCTGATTTCATCTCCACAACATGGATGTCCCTCAGCAAAGCCATCATATAGCTTAATTACTTCAGATATAGGATGAGACCTTGTGAGCAAATCTATCAAGAATTTGGGGTGGCTGATCACATAGTGACAGGTAGTCACACAGTGATTTAAGTAAAATAATTCATCATTTATTTTCTCATTTATTTCTTACACTTTTTCCTATTTGTATGAAGCTTCCTCACAATGTACTTAAAAATTTCAAGATGGAACCTTCACAAAAGTGCTTCTATTATAAAAGCATTCTTAGCATTTTACAGATCTAAATATAAGTATATATACAAAAATCAATGGTAAAATTCTTATTAGACTTCAGTAGGTAGGATTTATCTCTAATTTCCAACATTAGAGTTTTTCTCTTAGCAATTGTAAATTCATAGTATATAAAGTGGCATTGGACCATTACAATCATTTTCTCTGATTCCTGGATAGCAACCCCTGGATATGTATCCAATCATTTGGCACAGCTATACCTAGCAGTTTAAGCTGTGGTTGGTATTTCCTTTAAATAAAAAAATATATATACAAAAAAAAATAGATTAATATTGGAGAATAGTCAAGAATACTTGATTTCCCAATTAAAAAAATGTATTTTTTTATTTACCTTTTACATAATTAGCATCAATTTATAACCAACACAGGCACTTTATCTTGGTCTCCTCAGTCAAAAATCGAAATATCTCTTCTTGTGGAAATAATTTTAAAATATAACTGACTTACTTTTCACTGAGTAAGCTAAAAAGGCAAAGCTTTGAAACAAATAGGGCAGAAAAACATACTGGAATTACTAGATCAGAGATCACTCATTTCTGTATCCTTTCAATTTTTTCAGTCTATTGTTCTGTAGAAAAAAGAGAGAAGGCTGCATGAGTGCTGATTCTGCAGACTGAATAAAAAGATGCAGCAGAGCAGGATTCAGTTCCTGTATTTGTTATCATGTTCACTTGTTCACTTATTTTTGTTAGCAATTCATTCAGAGTTAGTTTTTCACTGATAATATGAAGCCAGTGGTTTTCTCCTCACCTCTAAGACTGATTTAGTCTTACCAGTCAGTTTTAAATTTTACAGCACTTAGTGAAGGCACTCCAAGCAAGATCAAGTACAAATAATGTTATAATATTTTTTAAAAGAATAACTGTGGACATGCTGAGCACCTCTTTTTCTGTCTGCTTAGCTCCTAAATCCAAGAAATTTAAGTTCTTCATAGATTCCTACATAGAATTTTTTAAAATGTATTGTATTTAAATAAATAATACCATCTAATTATATACTGTAATATACTATAATTAGTATATAATAGTTGTATATAGTAATTAGTATATAATAATTAGTATATAATAATTAGAATATAATAGTTGTTTTAGTCTATTTGATACTCATTCATTGAGGAAACAGATGTTAGTTTCATCATCAGCAAAAACAAAAAAAAAAATGAATTTTAGGATATTTCTAAAACACAGCAATAAGTTTGAATACAAAGTAATATGTTTTTGCTTTTGCTTACTCCATCAGTAAAAGATTCATCCTTTTTAACAACATGGAGTCTAAAAAAAAAAGACTAAGATTCAAGTCTTTTAATGATCAAATGAAACAGTGCATGTACTACCTTCTTGATTTGGCAGATGAAGGTGACAAGTAACAGTTCTTTAATCCTTAAAGAGTATGCTGGGTACAAGAGGGACAGGATGGAGGCAGAACACATCCTCATTCAGTTTGAAACTCTAAGGGAAATTCACTCTTCTGGAAGTGCCCATCATCCATAAAGTGTAAAATGAAAAGATAGATACCTATAGAGATTACACCACTCTAAATTTTCAGTTTATCCTTTATGGTAATGTACACTGGGTTCACTATCCTCATTAAGTTAAAGTAGCAAAGTTGAAGAGTATTTTACTTGTGTATATGCATGGCATGGGCATGATTTATTAAGATAAAATTTAGTAGCAGTGACTGTTTCTAGCAGAACAGCAAATGTAAGCAAGGTTAAGTAATAAAAGGCCGCCTTTCAAGTGATATAATCTATCATTATATAGAAAAGAAAATTACAGTCAGGACTAAAAATTGTGAGTAATCATTTTTAGATGCTGGCCTTATACTTTATTTTTAATATTAAAGAAAATATTTACACAGTTTGGTTTATCTTGCTACTATTGCTATGATTCTATGAAGGCACAAACCAAACAGAATGGCTCCTATGCTGTGCTTTATCAAAACCTCAATAAATATGCTTTGTCTTTGGAATAATTATGCCAAATCATCCTTGATAAAGAAAAATGAAGAATAAAAAATGTAAATTTCTTTTAGACAGAAGGTCCTAGAAAAGATACTTGATTTGTGGGCAGTTCTAGGGCTAGGAAGTGAGATAAATATTCAAAGATGTGAATTAAATTTCTGTCAAGGAGAAATCAGGATTCAGAATACAGTATACTTTAAAACATGAGTCCCTAAATTAGGTGGACAGTTAGACTATCTCATCACTATAACCACTGGAAAATTAAGCTTCTGGTTTACACTACTTAGATAGCACTTGTCAACAGTTGAGCATTAACACCTGACAAAGATACACAAGAATGCCTCTAAAACATAGCAAATGAATCATATGACTAGCAAAATACATTTTAATCAGAAACCCTCCAGATCAAAAATAAATGAAACTAATGTTTTTGATCCACAAGGTAATATCAACTGTTACCATAAACCTAACAAAAATGTAAGTTATTGGGAATGAGAATAAGAATTAAAATATATATATAAAAAATAAAAGAAAGCATAGTAGTTGAATTTAAGTCTTTCAAGGAAGTGGATACTCATGCTAGTCTCAAATAACCTCATCTAACACCACAGCAAAACGCGTTGCCAGCAGGGATACTAACCCAAGCCCCAGAAACACTTTAGCCATGGCAGCTATTCTATTTCTCCTGACAGCTTATTAAGAGCATTGCACTGGACATTTCTGTAAAGCACCAAATTGAACAAAGGAGACATATGAAAGTTCACACATGAAGTGCTGAATTACAGTTGTAAGTGCATTGCTGGGGTTCTCATGCTCTCCTGTTACATTAACTACTGCTCAGCCACTATGGCATACTGCTCTGACAGAATATTGTCAGATTAGTAAGAAATGGGAAGGATCTCTCATTGTTGCTCTTGAACGACCATGTCAATTTTGTATCTTCTTTTCTCCAGTACACTTCTGCTTATTTCTGAAATTATTCCTATTCACGTGTTATTTCCAGTGACAAAAAAAAAATAAAATTAAAAAAAAAAAAAATCAGAATGAGCATGAACTCTGATTTATACTCTCCTATAAATTACCAGTTCCTGGAAATACAGGCACATTTTTATCTATGATAAAGCAAAATTTATATTTATCTATGATAAAGGAACATTTATGTTTATCTATGATAAAGTGCACTAGAGAGCTCCATAATTAACCTTTTACTCAGTGTTAGCTATTGTATTACTAGAAAAGTCAGGTGGATCAGATATATCAGCATATATGCCTAATGCACTGCAAAACCAGTGTGTCTGGAGAGAAGCATGGTAGATTCACAACGGGAATGCAGGTTCTGAAAAGTAAACTAAGGCAGCTCAGGTTTGTCCCTCAACTAGGGTGAGACTAAGTTGTATTCTTATAAGGCAAATACCAGAAAAATGGCTAAGATATGGAGTCTGTCTTGTCACATCTCAAAAGTACAGGAAAACTCTTTTACTCTTTAACTTTTGCTATTAGTAGCTAGTAGATAGTTTCTTCATCATCAACATTCCGACTGTTCAAAATATAGAAACACAGAATCATAGGATATCCCAAGCTGGAAGGAACCCACAGGGATCACAGACTACAACTTCTGGCTCCACACAGGACTACTTAAAAATTAAGCCACGTGTCTGAGAACACTGTCCAAATGCTTCTTGAGTTTGGACAGGCTCAGTGCTGTGAAACTCTATCCTGGGCAGCCTGTCACAGTGCCTGACCACCCTCTGGGTGCAGAACCTTTCCCTGACACCCAGCCTGACCCTCCCCTGTCCCAGCTCCATGCCGTTCCCTCAGGTCCTGTCGCTGTCCCCAGAGAGCAGAGCTCAGCGCCTGCCCCTCCGCTCCCCTCGTGAGGGAGCTGCAGGCCACCATGAGGCCTCCTCTCAGCCTGCTCTGCTCTGGGCTGAGCAAACCGAAGTGCCTCAGCTGGTACATCTTCCCCTCTAGACCCTTCACCAGCTTTGTTGCGTAATATATCTGGTTATTAGTTTCATATGAATTTCATAAAGGCCTTTACACAGCACAACCTAAAAGTTTAGAAGTTTCCATTAGGAAACCCTTCTCAACAATGATTACTTTTAAGTTTTTTTCCTCACCTTTCTCTGTAGGGAGTGACAACCATGGGAGGGACTTAAATGAGGTCCTGAGCTGTGGTGGCACTTGAGACTCTGACAACTACATTTAACAAATGAGTTCTGATGTCTATAAATTTTTACTATTTTCAAAACAAACAAACAAAAAATAAATGATAGCTATCCAGAATGAGCTACTGTTTGCAATTCTAAAATGCCTGGACAATCCAAACTTGGAGTTGTAAATGACAAAGCTTAATAAGACCATGCCAGAAGAAATAAGCTTAAATTACTATGTCAAGATGCTAGCTTTTCTGTTAGAGCATAGATTGTTAGACATTTGAATTGCTTGTCCAAAAGCAAAAGAAATTTGGGAAAACGTCCAAGCTTTGCTAAATTATTACCAGTTATATAGAACTGCTTTGCTGTCAACTGTTAAACAAAAGACCTCCCATCTCGTGACATATGCCACATTTACTGGGGAAAATAATACCATTTCACCTATACAGCCCATGGTCATCTTCCAAACATGTTAATTTCTTAGTTTTCTTAATCCATTATTCTTATTTACAAAAAGTCAGTTGTTCAACTACAACCTTTCTGTATGTATTTCTCTACTTACATGTCACTTCTTGCCTAAAATTTCACTTTTAAACCACACTTTTAGTTTTCAAAGGAATGTTTTTTGGAAATGTGACAGCAAATGGCTTTTTCTCTTTAACTGTCTGCCATCACTTGGAGTTATAGGACAGTCCCAAACTTAATGCATGTATAGGGCTAGGCTTTCATGGCTTTTCAAGTCACTAATCAAAGTTGGCTACTCAGAGTAGTAGTAGAATTTCCATTCTTTTGCAGCATTCCTTAAAACTTGAAGAAGCTTCTTGATCTTCACTGTATAACCTGGGCCTCTTGGCAAGAAAAAAAAATAATAAATAAATAATAAATAAATAAAAATAAAAAAGTTGAGCTAAGGAAAAACTTATGTAGAAATTACAAGTCTTAGAAATCACTGTAAAATGTTAAAAGGACTTCGACCTCCAAAAAATAAAATTAAAAACTTTTGTTGTCTATTGAGTGTACTGTTACTTACATGACTGTACTGATCTCCATGGAAAGTGTTAGAAGGAAAAGAAATTCTGTCTACAACTGTACTGGGTCTGGCTGGGATGGAGTTAACTTTCCCTTCAGTGCCCCGTACACTGCTGTGCTCTGCACTTTTAGCTAGACCAGCACTGGTATCACACCAGTGTTGTGACTATTGCTGAGCAGTGCTGGCACAGCACCAAGACTCCTTCCAAACGCCCCCAGAGACAGCAGGCTGGGGATGGGCAACAGGTGGGGAAGCTGACCTAAACTGATGGGAGGGATATTCCATGCCATGTGGTGTCACACTCAGAGATTAGAGGTGGGGAAGGGGAGGGGAGAGACAGGCTTTCGTTATGAAGACATCTGTCCTTCCAAATAACTGCTACATGTATTAACACCCTGCTTGCTCAATATGTGTGATATGGCCAAACATCGCTCATTGATGGGAAGTAGAGATTTTTTTTTTTCTCTGTGTTTCCATGCGGCCTATGCTTGTTTTTTCCCTCTTCCTTTTTCCTTTAATTAAATTATCCTTATCTCAACCTATGAAGGTTTGTGGTGGAGTTCAACAGTTCAGCAAGGTAAAAACACCACCACAACAAAATCTAGAGAAAATCTGTGGAGGTGGAGAAGGTGGAATAAAACAAAACAAAACAAAAAAATGGTTTATGATGTGAGAGATACATGTGTGTCTCCATATGCAGAAATTGATCATCATTCCCAGTCTTGGGAAAATAAAAACATGGTTGGTTCCCTTCTGTTTTCAGGTAGACTTCAAAAACAAAACAGGGACAGAAGATCTGAACATTCTTTACCACAGTCTTTAGGGATGCCCTTGTGTAGCAAGGCATCACAAGCACACACAGACATGTATAAATATACTCTATACACACACTCAAAAACTGAAAGAAAATTCCAGAAAATCTATATTCAGTCAAATGCATAGGAAACACATTTTGGGGGGATAGTTCTTACATACATAGTAGAATAAGATGAAATATTTCATCTTGAGAATCCAAATATAAAGTTGTTCCCTAAACAAATGAGGGTGTAAAAAGAAAACAATGACATCCTCTTAATTTTCATTCTTATACTAATGAACGAAGAGCCTGCTTTTGGAATTTAAGGTGTAGGCAAGGTAGGCAAAGTAAAACACAACTGGAAGCACCATAATGATGCATTACAGCCCTTGATGTTTGCATAAGAGCCATTTTTCCATCCTTAGAAGCAAGTAAGTATTATCAATAATTTCTAAGAAGAATTCTATCTATTAATTTCTTTAATAAGGGATCTAAAGAGAAACACAAAACAGAGCATTCCTATAATAATAGAAGGCACAGTGAGAAGTAGGAAAGGAGGTGGATAATGGAGAAGTCTGAGGGTGTTAAGGAAACCATACACATCAGAATGACTAGAATAGGGCCTTATGAAATTTCAATTAAAAATAGACAAGAAGTGAGATTCTTGCAGAAATGAAAATTAACTTTTGCAGTAATGAATGAATATTCATTCAGGTTTTGCAACCTTTAGGGAAGTTTCAGACTGATCTTCAGCTGAATTGCAGCTTATACTAAAATTTTGAACATTGGATTGTTTTGCATTTTTGTATTTTTTGAGAAATTTGATGTTAATAAATACATCTCTGCTACCTACAATGAGCTTAAAAATTGAGTCCATTTAACTAACTGTCATTTTATTTACTTGGCAAGAGAATGAGAAAAAATATAATTTTCAGGAGCATTTTGTTGTCTATGAACAACTGGACAGGGTTTTTAAGGGAGCAAACAAATTCTGTAAGTTTGAGTCACATAATAAAACTTTGTATAGTACTGTAGTATCACCTGAAGTTCAGCCAACTAGTAAAGCCTGTCTCAGGTGAAAGTCATTGAGTAAACAAAAAAAAAAGAGGGAAGCGAACACATTGTATGTGAGTTCAAAGGCACTGCACATAAATTCATGGCAAGATACTGTTTCACAGAGCAAATTACACAACACCCCTAGAATGACTGACTGCCTTGGGAAAGCACAAAACAGCACACAATAAAAAGGGGAAAATAACATTGACAACAGCAATGAAAATTAATGTAGGAAAGATAATACAGAACAAGAAACAAAAAAGTAGACTCTGTCCCAATATCATATGCTGATACTCTAAGAAAAAATATTGACTTTGGAAAGGTAGAGGCTTGCTAGTACATGTTTAAAACTAATCATCCTTAAAAAAATAAAGTTGAAAAAATAAGAGCATAAAAGACCTCCTGAACTAAAAAAAAGCTACTCACTGCAAGACAACTGCTGAGCAATATTTATCAAATCCCAGGTAGTTCCTGACAAGGACCAGTAAATGGAGATGATTCCATTAAAGCTTTTCAAAATGGAAAATAGTCTTGAGACTGATATTACTTCAAAGCCTCATTTCATTTTATGTTTATTCAAGATCTGTTTCTGCACTGTATGAATGAGCCCAGTTGCCAAAATAAACAGCTGTCTTAAAGGCACTAAGCAAAATAGATGTAGTTACTTCTGAAGTCTAGTATGGATAATGAAGAAAATTAAAAATGTAGATAAACAAAGATTAAGCATTACTGAAATAAAATTAATACATACAGCTTGTTAAGCAGCATATGGAAAAGGACTCTGGGATTAATGATTAAGTAATATAAGTTTATCTGTTTTATGATAAATTAGTTATGTCCAACCTGTGCCAACCCAGAGAGAATGGGGAATTCAGGACTAATAAGCAATGAGCAAATAAAACAAGTCAGGAAAAGATTTAGGCTGCATAACTTCTCTGGTGAAGCTGAAATCTAGAAAGAGTTATAGCATTTACTCTGAAAAGGCAGAGCATGCAAAAAGAAGCAGATAATATTTTGTAGGTTTCCTACTGTAGTCCAGGTATGTAAAAATGTTGCAGTTATTAGTGAAACACGGATATTGGACTGACATGACATCACAAGACTTGGCCTGTGTTGGCTTTAGTTTGTTTGAGCAACAGGCTAGTGGGCAAGTGGCCACTGTCTCACCTGCTTCTGCTGAAGCTCTGTGAACCCATCCATAAAGTCAGGATGGAGTAAAAAGCCTGAGCAATGGAGGACATCATGGCACGACAAACAGCCACCCTTTCTGTCAGGATGACTTTATTTTCCTGGAGCTGTGGGAGGCCTTAGTGGAAGGAAGAGCTGTCAGTTTGATAAAAAACTTTTATAAAGCATGATAATATAAAATAAGAAATTAGCTGATGAGCTGAAACTAAATAAGGGAAACTTTAGGCTAAACTTCAAGACATAGTATTACTGCAACACAGAAGTTAGTATTTAGTTAGTATTTGCTGAATAATAATCTAATTATCTGTTTTCTTTTCTTGCTATATTCTGCTTCTTTAATCTTGACTCTTTGATCTTCTATTCAAGTCAATATTTTTTGTCAATATGCCTTTTTTCTTGATACCTAAGATAACTACCTAACACTGCAGCGATAATAATAATAATAATAATAATAATAATAATAATAATAATAATAATAATAATAATAATAATAAAAGCTCTATTCTTAAACACTTTATAGTCCTTCAGAAGAGATTGTGTTAGAACTGCTAACCCCCTCATAAAAGTAACATCCATTTGTGTAACATCAGCAAATGATTTTTACTGAATTTGTTTTCCACAGCTTCTATTTCATTTTATTGAGGACAAACTTTGGTGATTTTACATCATTGAGTATATCCTAAAGAATTTGGAACTAGGTCTTTAAAATTCACTTCTCGGGTATTTGGGTTTTATACTACAAAACAAGGCTAGTTAACAGTGAAAATAATGTTCAAAGGATTTCTTTCAGTCTGTGTTCCTAGTTTTTTCATTCCTAATAGAATAAACAGCAGTTAATTAATTCATGCTGCAGATGAGAACAATGTATTTTGATGAGGCCATTCCTTGAAACACAGAAGCCAGTTCTCCATCTCAGCATAATACACTTTGGTATTGTCTGCTGGACAGTAAGTATGTATGGTAAACCTCAAATGCTAGAAACTAGATCTTTCATTTCTTCCAGGTTCATGCACACCTCTAAATTTATGATGGTCACCAGTCAGGGAAGTTTGGTTGAGGGAGTCACTTCTTCTGCCATAAATTCTCTATAATTGATTCTTTCAGCATGACTTCGCCAGCCTTTCTCCATTACATTACCTCCATATTAAATGACATGACCCAAACTAATTAACTATAATAAACTGATACTATCCTTAGCCATAATCAATCTCATTTTCTATTAAGTATTTTAATTAGTTCTTTCCAGTTTGTTCTAATCATTATTTTTTTAATAATTTCTTTTTCATACATATCTTTTGAATCTGTGTCACAAAATATCATCTTTTACAGAAGATCTATGAACTGCTCTGTGACTATTTATTCTCCCTTTCTGGAGGTTCCATTCTTGCTCCAAGTTAAGTTTAAAAATTGGTTCTTCAGCTTCTGAAACATTCTCCAAATACACTGAAAATTATACTGCCTTTTTTTTTTTTTTTGATAAGTTAAGGGAAGTTATCTGACAGTTCCCTTATATTTCATGTACTTTTACATATTTTTACTGTAGTCTGAATTACGGATAGAGGCATTCATCTTGTTACCTTGAGACAACCATCTAATAAAGTCAGGAAAATACAGATAATCATTTTTTAAATAGCTTTATCCTGCAATTTGGGATCATAGAACATTGACTTCTGAAGATCATCACAGACTATCAAAAATGCTCTGTGCATCATATGGTCCATTACAGACTTATACTTGTATTCCCAAAGCATAAATCTGTCACAGTGATTCTTATCAGGTATAAAGGTATGGGGACAAAAATACTATCTGCTCAACAAAAAATGAAACATGAAATTAGGAATGAAGAATTGCTTCTAAACTACTGCTATTTCTTCTGAAGTAATGTCTCCTAGTATGCAGAACCTTTTCATAATCACATCTATCTCTATAACATTGTGATTTTTGATTTTAGTACCAAGAATCTATAAGGGGAAAAAATTAAAGTATTAGGAAATATACTTTTTTATATTTTTCCCCACTGAGAACAGCTTAAACCACTGAAGCATACAATAATTCCCTTAGGGAAAAGCAAAGGCCTGTTAATAAACCTACGAAAATGTAGAGAACAGCTTATTTTGCATGCTCCAGTCAATCTATCCTATTAATTTTTACATCTGCTTAAATTAAATGTGACTAAAGAATGTAACCATTTCTCTCTATGAAGTTGTCAGATATATCATAAACAAGCCTAGCTCATTTGAGATATGATGAAGTACAAACGACCAGGAAGGCATCCAACTACATGATAGGAATGGGTCCAGAAAAACTCCAGCTGTTTATGCAAATGCTGATCCTGAGTGGCTGGCACCTTATCAAGGACCAGATGATCAGTGGCACATTTGTGTACTTTTTTAATGTATAATGTATGTTTACCCCATCAAACAGGAAACACCAACACAATTTCCCAGCAACATTTAAAGGATTTGTTGAACTGGGACATGCAATAGTGCCTCATCTACTCTTATTCAATTAAACATGCCCAGAGGTTATATCTCACTATTGCTGTCCTGTATCTCTTCAGAATTTAAGTATTTTATTTCTCTCAAAGCAACTGTTGAAAAATAGCCACTTATGGGATACATACTGCCAACAGATCTCCCGCTTTGTTCTCTTTTTTCTTCAGTTTTGCATGTGAATATTTTTCTGTGCATCTACTTTAAGGTTTTATTTTGTTACCTCTGAAGAGTATTAGATAAAAGAAAACAAAACAACAACAAAAGAAACAAACAAAAAAAAACAACAAGGATGAGTTCTCAGTTTAATTCTGTATTTATATAAGTTCAATCACTTGACTGAGTTGCAGAAGTGAATAATAAATGCACCTTAGAATATAAAGATACTGAATATGTAAGCATTAACTGTAATATTACTAATTCAAAGTCTACAGACACAAACATCTACCTGTCTTGAAGCACAAAGGACATGGTCCACAAGAAAGCAATATTGCTGTGCATATATTGAACATTAAAATGTAAGAATAGCTCCACACTGTTGTGAAACCAAAGTTTCCTTACATCTTTGGAAAAATGGAATTTTTATACTGTAAGCTATTTCAGCTTACAGTGATTTTTTGTCTCAGCAGTTTTTGCTGTAGTCTTCCAGATTTTATAAATGTATACCATCAACTTTATCAAAGTGGTCTTTAGTGAGCTGCTACCAGTCCCATATGATACAGCATATATAAATATATTCTTTTACTAACATTGCTTAACAAGTAGTGAAATATCTAGAAGCTGAAAATCTCTGCTCCCTGAAAGAAAAAGAAGTCTGACCTGATCCTGCTGATAATGACCTGTTTTTAATGCAAAACTTAGTTCAGTGCAGAACAGCTATGTTTTGGTGGCTTAGTTTTACAGCAGGAATCATTGCTAAGGCATAAGAAAGTACACGAAGTAAAACCAGGCAATATAGGAAAAGTAAAAAATTTTAATTCTTTAAAGAATGATAGGAGTGTGAGAGAGGGATGGAGAATGCTCAGAAGAAAAGATGTATTATAAAACAAATACAAGCATTCTGCAAATGTACAGGGGATTCGGAGCAATGGAAGCCAAACAACACTCCAGCCTGACCTTTCTTTAGCTGACTACTGAATACCTGGCCCGCAAATACTCATCTGGTGGCTCCTTGGGTGTGATGAGTACATTGATGCATAGACTAGTTGCTTGTTAGCGTTAGCTATCTGCTGGATGTATTAGTCAACACATAACTCATCTGTATTTACAAAATCTGTGTATCCTTGCTCATCTCTTTTATGCCTGGCTAAAGATACCTAAACAAAAATCTCCCAGATAGGGATAGTTACAGGGGTGGTTGAGAGGGGGATATGTAAAATCTCTACTTCTCTACTGAAAACTTTTAGTGATGAGTCAACATGCATTCTAAAAATGATAAAATCATTATATTTAATCAACTTAAAATTACTTTACTTTGTTTCTGTAATATTATCCATCTTAATTGTAATAACAGAGAAGAACCTCTAAAATAAGCACATGAAAAAAACATCACCTAGATCTGAAATGTTTCTGGCACAAAAGGTATCTCATAAAATACTCAATCATTGGGAAAGTATTTAATGTTTTCCCAAAGGCACCAAAAATAAGACAGCAACACCTGTAGAATGAAAAAAGAAATGTTTTCCAGGTGTTTCAGATGTGCATTGTATAGATATTCCCCAGCAGCAAACAATACTAACTGACTTTATAATAAGAAACGACAAAGAATGCTGCTTTCATTTTGAGACATAGTGGGAAATGAGAAGTGTACAAGCAGATATCATCTTTTTCTGTAGAGATAAAGATGTATGAGGGATTTTATTTGCTGTAGAAATGAGGATCTGATTTCCTTCCAAATGTCTTCTCCCTGTTCATGCCTGGGATATATACCAAGATACACATTCAGATAACTTACTCAACATGAATTTTCAGAACAGCCTTTTGGGCATATATTTAAACTAAACATATCAATGATAGGTATCTAAAAATTCATGAATCTGTAAAGGCCTTAGTATTTTATATATATATATATATATATATATATATAAAAAAAAAAAAAAAAAGAGCACTAAAATACTAATCTAGTTTTTGAAATAAAATTGAAAATAAAATAAAAAATGATTGAAACTCCCCATCAGCTGTTGCTTGTTCATTTAGACCTCTGTTCTTCACCAAGATTAACGTGCATTCTTTCATCCGGTAGAAAAACAAGGAAGAGAACAGAAACGTTTCTTTTTCATGTCAGTTTAAGACATTCTTGAGTTGGCCTTGTACGTGATCAAAATCAAACTTGTAATGTGTTTTTCATCTTCCAGAAGAACCTGACAGCATTTGCTTTCAAAGTTTAATTTTCCAAGAGAAAAATATATTGTAAACATAGTTCTCATGTTCAATGTTGTTGTTGTTGTTTTGTTTGGTTTTATTTTTCAAAGTTTATTTTATCCAGTTTTCAGTATGTATTCCTGGCACATTAGATGGATCAGGAAGTGGCCAACAGGCATGGAAACTGTCATTAGTTGCTAGTCAGTGTTCTTACAAGTTGCCATGGAGGCTTCTGGCTTTCTCACAATACCACATCTTAGTGACTGCATCTTGGGCATAAGTAGGCAGTAATGGAAAGGACCAAGTCTGGGTGACAAAAGAGAATGGTTACAAGATTTCACTCACATAGCACACCACTCACCTAAGTTCCAAGGGACAAAACTATGTTGTGTGCTTAGCACAACAAAGGCTTTGATTATTGACTAAGGTATGTATAAATATTGATATGAGGGAATAAAAATAAGTATTTGCCTTGAGACATTCCT
This sequence comes from Anas acuta, assembly GCF_963932015.1. Taxonomy (NCBI): domain Eukaryota; kingdom Metazoa; phylum Chordata; class Aves; order Anseriformes; family Anatidae; genus Anas; species Anas acuta. The sequence continues at coordinate 22,166,642 of NC_088982.1, forward strand.
ATAACACAAAGAAAAAAAATCATTAGTTGCTATAATAATTACTATAATAATATTCTCAGGAAGGGAAAAACACTTTAATACGTGAAAAAATGAAAGAAATAATTTGTATGCTTCTAAAGCATTTTTCCTTTTTATTCCTACTCACAACTGTATAATCACTGTGTGGGGGACAAACTTGTATAGAACTCGTATTCACATAATACTTACTCGAACACTTTTAGCTACATACAGTTATGTAAAAATATGTATATGGAGGAGTTCTAAGTTATTCCTGACTCCCCCTCAAGAAATAAGTATATATTTTTTTCAGTCTTAGTAAATTACCTTTGGTCTTTCAAGGACTTCAGCAAAATCTTGGCTTATCTTTCTGACTTTTTGATTTCATGGGTGACTAGCTATGAATTCAAGTTTAATATGAAAAAAAATAAAAATCTTAATAACCCCCCAACCCCTCTCTGCTCCCTCATTCTCTGATTATTGTGTAAAGCAGTAATCTCTCAGACCCATAATCAGGCTATCATCTTCTGCTCAGACTTTTCAGTCATGTCAAACACCCAAGCTATGCCAATTTCATGATATCCCTATAATACAGCGTTTCCAATCCATTCCGTGGCAAAACCTGTGGCATAAGCTTTTATTCTCTTAGATCTCAATTATGCAATCTTGTTGACATCATTAACAAATACATTTTTCTGTACATGTCTTTTCAAATTCAGCTGCAGATATCTCCCTGACTGATTTTTACACAAATTACTTCCCTCAGTGACGACCACCAATAGTTCCATAGTTTTCTATCAAATGACATATAAGCTGCTTATCTACAGTTTCAAAGTTTCTCCCCATCTTAATTATCATGCGATATTTATTATCTTGAGGTCAGGTCTTTCTGCAGTTTGGCACAGGAAGCCTGCCTGCTTCTAAATAAATTAATAAATAAATGGAAATCCTTTCATCTTTCCAGGCACAGAAAGAACTTGATAAACATCTGCAAAACTGCATCATTACCCTTCTTCCAATCCATTGTTAATACCCTATTAAAACTCTCCTGGTTGCCTGTGGAAAAAATCACAATAGCTACACTGCTTATATGCTATGACTACTGTCTATGAAGCATGCATATCTCAGAGTTTTGGTATGTTTCGTATCTATCCACTCTGTTTTCCCTTCATGATAGATAATTTTGTAGCAGGAAGCCATCTTTTTGCTCTGTATTTGTATAGCATTTAGCACCTGCAATTCACCTATTCCTAAAAGAGAATAGAAACTATAAAACTATTAAATCTTCAGATTAATACATATTATAAAAAGCTTTTGTTTACATGCTTACTTTAAATAACTGCCATGAATATCCCTTAAAAATATGTCTCCTTCAGAGGCTTGGGTTCTTAAAAATTGTCAATTATCATGAGAATATTAAAAACCTGGACCAACACATATATGCTACATTGCAGGACAGTGCTACCTACACAGTGAGGTTGAATAGTCATTTTAGATATATCTTCAGTTGTCAAATTACTTGAGAGTTGAAAACAAGCATGGAGAAATAATAGAGACATGAAAATAAGTAATTATTTACATAAAAAACTTAGCTGTGAGTTCACATAATTTAGGACTACAAATTCCATTTTTAAGTCTATTGCATAGGATCAAATCTTTGAAAGCTGAATAGATAAAAATCAATGAAAACAAAAGCAATAAGAGCCAAGTCGTGTGCTAAGAAGGAGTTTCTCTGTTCCTTCTCCTAGTGTAACAGTTGGATTTCATGCCAGTGCAGCTGCCCACCAGACAGATTACCACTCAGCTGCCTCTAGCCTTTAAATTCCTGAACTGGGTGAAAAGCCCCAGCACCATCTGAAGGTAGGTGACTGTTCCCCTTAGAGGTGTATACCCATGGAGCAACTTCACAGTGGGGGCTCACTTTTGCATAACTCACTGAAGGCACCAGACAGCTGACATCCCATCATCCAAAGGACTTATCTTAGGATTCCACTAGTATAAGATGCCTGGAAAAAGTGTGAGAAAACTGTTTCAGAGAATCCCAAACTGTGTTTACACTTGTTTACATTGCCCATGGGTAAAGAAGAGGCAAGATACATTTTTGTTTAGTTTTAACTCACGTTTCTTCTTTCATTTGTGTAGTTGGTTCAGAGGAACCCAGGCATCTAACTTTGGATAAGACTGTGTATTAACAACTTTAGACCACTGCAATGTGTAAAACAAAAGGCTGAATGCTTAATGTCTTAATGCTTTTAGATAATTGGCACATTTCTGTCTTACTTTTCTACTCTTGAAAACCTGTAGCTAGGAGATCTGTTCAAACTGTATTTCCAAGGTTTAAACTTTGTTGCAGGTATCATATTTTAGCATTAGAAACTGAAATCCATTACTGACTCAAATAAATATTTAAAGGTTAGCCATGGCTAAGAATTTCAAATCATGATTAGATTAAGCCTGTTAAACTTCTGGCACACTGTTGAATGACACAATCCTATTTAGTAGTTTGTATTGAAGCAACAGAATGGCTTGACCTTTCAGTAGGTAAGATATCGACCTGTGACTGAGCTCCACATGAGTCTTGTGAACTGCCTAAGTTCTATTTAAGTCTTCGACTAAGATTTCTGTCCCTGTCCCAAGAGATAAATTGCATTCTTATTGAATACATAGAAAGCTTTTCCTTAGTTCTCTGGAACTGAACAACATGACAAAAGAAAACTTTCTTTACAGAGATTAGAGTCTCTAACATCATTCTCTTTGATTGTTTGATTTCTTTAGAATAGGATGCTCTTTCTTCTGTGGGTTTAAATGAGAGCAATTAAAGCAAATAATATTTCTTTCTCTCCCTTTCTGTCTTAGTATCTTAATTATTCTGTGATGCTTTGTATTCCTATGAGGAAACAGCTCAATAAAGTTGATGGAGATCCTGAGCTTTGAAACCTACAGGATGGAAAATAAGAGCATGCAAGAACAGACTTGTAGTGTTTCCCTGGCTACAACACTAAAAAATAAAATAAAAAACAACTGGAGAAGCATTGTTTTCATGTGCCAACCTTTTTGGTTCAGAGGAAATGTAGGTTTAAAAGAGTAGCCTGCAAAAGGATGAGGAAATTTCCAACCAAATGAAATACATGAATGTGTTCCTATTAAACACACAAGTTCCAAATTCCATTAAGAATCAAGCAAACACTTAAGAATTTTTAAGAGGGATATTCATAAATTCACTCACCTACTCTTTCACAAAGATACAACCCATTTCCATTGCCTATGTTTTGTGTTTATTTGCTTGATATGGCTTCCTTTTTTTTTAAGGGACTATTTTAAAGAAAAATGCATGCGTGTACATGTAAGAGTGTTAAAAGCCAGGCATGCATTTGTTGCAGTCATAGACATTTAGGAACATGTTTTCACATGCAACTGTTGCAGAAAGGCTATTGGGTTTACCAAATATACATCAGGACACAGAATGCATTCCAGAAATTAACATACTGTAGTAAAGAAGGAAAGAAGGAAACTAACTGCTTCAGCAATACCCACAGCAGCAGGCGACAACAATGTCAGTATCAACATCAGAAAATGCTTTTTTTTCTTTTTTCCACTGTTTATAAATGAGTTCAAGCATATGGATAGCTAATTAAGGCTATTTCACTAGATCAGACTAGAACTCTCCAAGCAATCACAAAAACGTTTTCCATGCATAATGGTTTATGTAGGAATCTTAAAACAGACATTAATACATCAGAAAGCACATATTCACCCTGAAAGAAAACAGTTTTATACCTGCCTATTTTGCACAGGCACCTAGTTGGGGTGATTCCCATTAAACTTTTTCAGTCAAGGGACTCCAAGAAGCCAATTTTAGTCCCTACATGCATTGTAGCCTGTACTATTTTTCTTTTCCTACTTATCTTGCAGGCGATGTCCTCTTTCTCACCCAACCCTTTTCATTGTTCCTTCTATTACTTCAGTCAGTTTCCCAGGTCCCCAGTTCAACCAGTTCCAGTATTCTTTCCCTTTGTTTACAGTCATTATCCTTCCAAAAAATAATTTTTCTTCTCCTTACTTTTTGTAATTTTTCTGTTCTAGATTCTCTTTGCAGCTATCTCAGGAGATTCTGAAGTCTACATGTTTCCAAGACCAAGGTGGTAGATTAATAAAAAGAAGTTTAATTGGTTTCCATGTGTAAAGACCACTTCAGCTCTCATGTAGGTGCCTAACTTATATCACATGTCACCTCATATTTTAAATGCTAAGCTGAATTGTATGTCACTACATACAGTCATGTATCAAAATCCCAGATTGAGTGAAATGGAATTCTTCTGAAGACATTTTCTTCCACATAATTACAACTTCGGAGTACAGACCAAGATTTCTTTCTAAAAGGAGTTCTTTCAAGTTATAAAGAGTGTTTTAATAACTTATATCTTGCTACTGAAATATGGAGAGAAATATTAATTATGGAAGAATATGAGATGCCATGTGTGGAATTATTTGCTTTCATTAATCTCATTATACTTAATGTCATCCAGGAAAAGTGGTGTGTTCTATGTTACACGTTCCAGATTCATGGTTATTTAATTTCTAAAAGAGATAATGTACATGGAATATGATAAGTAAGTGCAATATTTTTAAAGGGAACTCAGAAATGTGAGCTTTATTTAAAGTACCCATATCTCTAAAATGTGGACATCCTGAAATTGCACACAATAAATTCATCATATCAATTAACCATAAAGACTGAATAAGCAATGAGATGAATATCATTAATACCACAAGATACCAATACAATTGAAAATACAGTTGAGAGAAAGACTAGAGGCACAAGCAGTTAAATTTGTTTTAATAGTAGTTAATTATTTGATAAAAATATAGATAAAACTATGTATTTATAGTATTCCCTAAAAACTCAGGCAAATTATAGAGTATTGAGTTATTAAATCAATCCTTGTATCAATTCCCCCTAAGTACACAGTGTACTTTTTATTCTGACAGCTTGCCATTCAGCTCACTGCAGGAACTAGGGGAAAAAATGTAATGATAAAGGAAAAGTTTGAAATGATGTACAGGCCTCCACTTAAAATAGGGTTTTGCACTTTAATTAGGAATCCTACTAAGATTTGTTCTTTGAATGGCCATGTTGTTTTTAAGCATGCTCATTCTCCAAGAGCATCTAGATTTCTGTTCTGAAGAAACATTTTTGACTTGACTGATTTCTTCAGATCATGCACAATGGTACTTTGGAAGGGCAGAACATGGGCTTTGTTGTTACTGTGGCCTACACATTCTATATAGCTTATATTCTATACATTTTCTTCTGCAAGATAAGCTATTCTAAAACAATGGGTTTAAAAATCCTGATATCTCAAAGACAGAAAGATGTCCTTGGCCTGGTTTATTCAAGATAATCAGATACTGAAATTACTCAATCTGATACTAGAAGTGTCCTGTTTTACCAGATCAAGGAATTGTATTTTGTATTGGCACATTTTGTTCTTTTTTGGTCTGGAAAAAAAAAAAAAAAAATGGAAAAACATGTTCAGCAAAAGGGGGTTCTCTCTAAACTCCATAGGGAGCTACAGTAATACAACTAATATACTTCTTGTTATTTTGCTCTTTTCCAGCTATAGTTCTTCTAGCATGCATCACTGAAGAAAGCAAGAACCTTTAAGCTTGCTCTCTCCATCTGCTGCTGAATTATGAAGGCAAGACTAGCAGCTGCCACTAAAAAAGGGAAGACATTTGGAGTCAGGTGAAATCTTGATTTTCCCACTTTCTGCCCTCTGTTTTGTTCTCATTCTGTCATTTCTGAATGGACTGCTGGTCTGGAAAATACGATCATTCATTTCACCACCCAAGATTACGTATTTGCTACATAGATTCTAGACAATGTGAAGGTTTTGCTTTAATAACTTCTTCCTTTAGCGGCTGTTTCCTTTTCATAGATAAGGAAATATGTATAAAAAGATTCTTCACATCAACACCAGATGACATGTCAGAGTCTCACAAGAATTAGTCAGAGAACATCTCTGCCTCCGAGGTTGCAGACATTTAATCATTTCTTCACTATTCTGGGCAGCTGCACACTGACCTCCTCACCATCACCTGCTTCTGGGCTGTCAGCCCCAGTACTCTGTGATATAAGGGCTGCTTTGCATGCAGCTTTACCAAGAAGAAATGCCACTAACTGTGACAACAATCCTAATTAGATGCTGAAATACTATTGTAAAGATCTGTCACCAGTGATTACTCATCTCTTTAATGGTTCCTTCACACAGAGCTCTGTTTCAGCTATTTAGAAAATGGCCAATATTATTATCATTCCCTCAGGGGCTTATCTAAGCACTCTGAAGGATTACTGTCCAATTTTACTTATAAGCAAGGTTGCAAAAGTCACGAAATAGACACTTTTCAGTGGGAAAATAAAGCGTCTTTACAGCCAGAATTTCAGCCTCAGGAGGCTGGGAGCGTTTACATACCTCTAGGCAATCTCTAACACAACAATTATAAGGCAAACATCCTCTAAAGGATAGAGAGGGAACAAGATTTTAAGAGAATGAGACCAGTAACGGATAAGGAGTAAGTAAAGGATTAAATTCAAGACTGGTAATAACATTTCTGAATTCCCAATTTTCCTACTTGTATCACAAGATAAAGTTTCACCACCAGGCAAAACTGTCATGACCCAATTTCTGCCAACAGCGTAACTGTGTCCTATAACAAACAAACCAAAAGACAGCTATTAGTATTCATTAATAATTGCTACCAAATGCAGCATTAACGATTTGGTTAAAATTAGAGTAGTCAGGATTAGTTTTACAACATGTTTTTATTTGCAATATATCTTCAGTGCTTGAAAAATCTGTTCCAACTGCTTGCAGAAATGATTACTTACCTAAGACAGCTACTCCAGAACTCCTAAACCCATGCAAACCTCAATTCTAGCCAGTACTGTAATGCTTAGGGGACAAAAAAGGTACTAATTTATCATCCATCCTCCTTTACCAACCATTTAACTAGAACACCTGCAGAGCTTTCATTCAGTCATAAGAAGACTTGTTGAATCGTATCAGCCACATAACAAGCCAAATTTTATTTCGCAGTTGCTGTCTGGGAGCTAATTTATCTGTGCCGTCAACAAATGAATCTAGGAGTACCACCCATTAAAAACGATTTTTTTTTTTTTTTTTTTTCCCTCTGGGATCCCTATCTTCAGTTTGTTCTTGAACTGTGAGCTATGGATTTTTGCTTTTAGTCTAGTTGTGTATTTCATCCTGCAGAAGTTGTCAGATAAGCACTGCCTGATGGTGATTTAGAATTCGGCTTTGTAATCTAACAGTGACTAGCATCTGACTGAACAAGCACCTCTTTTGAAATAAGTTACAGAAGAAATTATTCAATGCGATCAGTTGATGAGACAAATATATGAAATCTTATTCCCTGTGGATAATGGAATAACTTAGGAATTATTTTTCTAAGTAATAGTGCTAGAAATAACAAGTAACAAATTGCTATACTATTTCATCAGAAATTATTACTAGGAAGGAAGGTTGGACAGAAGGAAATTTAGATGATTAAAAAAAAGCTCAAGGTTTGTTGCAGAAATGTCATTTTATTTTGTTTCTGTGACTGATAAACACATCAGCATGGATACTAACAGTGACCTGGACTGATGAGTAGCAGTTGTTCTAGAGGATGTCATTAACAAATACAGATTAATAAATAAATAAAATCCTGACCAAATTATGGTTAACCTAACCATACACTAGTGCTTGCTTAACTATAATAATTAATTTATTGACATAAGATAATATTTTTCATACTTCCCAGTTCCTTGAACCTTAAAATTGAAGTTCTGTGTTCAAGGTGTGCAATGAACACACTGATCTTTGGATTCTACTACAAAATACTTTGCTACAGTAATGTAATTTTTATGAAGAGGAACATATAAACTTTGCTGTGCTTCTGAAATATTTGGAGTTATATTCATTCCTCTTGTAATTACTGATGATGAATGGAGCATATGTGAAGCTGTGAAGAATGTGAAGCCAAGCTAGCAAGAGTAGAATCAGATCTATTCCATTGAAAATAACAGCTATATTCAAAAAAGTTAAAATATTTGTTTATTTAGAAGTCAACGATAATAGTAGATATCTGACAACAAGAGTTGTAATAGCTTTTAAAATTGTATTTAATATCTTAGAGTTCTTTCCATCATTTTGAATTATAAAAACAAGTGTAAATTAGCTTCCATGATAAATATTGTTGAATTTTGACATAGTTGGTTTTCTGTATCTATTATTTGTAGTTTAAAATTTCTGCTATTTTAAAGTTGTCTTATCAACTATACAGATTAGGTAGGTAATTTTCTGCTAAGTTGTAACTAAAATTACCTCAAAATTAGACTAATAAGTGCATTTTTCTGAAAAGTTATTTTGGAATAAAAAAAATCATGAAAAACAGAAAGATAGAAGACTAGAAATTGTAGAAATAAATGCACATGCAACACATGTGCATTCCCCCTTAGCATCCAAGTTATACAGCAAAATGGGAAAACTGACTCCTAAAGCTATGTAATTTTTATGAGCTCAGAATGCGGTTTCCTGTGAAGATGCACAGCATATCTGCTGTAGCTCTGAGCTGAATTCAGACCTCAGGATTCCTTTTGCAAAAACAATTTGTGTGTAGTTTGCAATACTATATATTTGAAATGTATACTAAATAGATCATCTTATTCTCTTCAGCAATTAATTTCCATGCTTAACCTCATTTTCCCTGTTGTTTATTTTGTCAGACATCACATTACAGCCCTATTCTTCATGCCTCCTGACTCATTTTTGTAACTCCCAAATCCTTCCTACATGTTTCCAGCTCCTGCCTTTACCTATGTGATCTCTCATCTAGTTTTCCATTTGGCCATCTCATTCTCTCTCCTAGTCCACACCACACCAAGTAACCTCCTGACCTCTCCCAGTCAGCCTCTCTCCTGCTGTCTTTAATTGGCCAACATCAGTTCTTCACACCTTATACTTTCCTCTTCACCTCCATGCTGAGTCTCAGTCCTCTTCCCTAACTAGTCTTTGCTGCTTCAGCTTCCTTTTCTTGAAGACTTGCTCTTTTGGTCTTCATCCTCAAACATTCTTCCTCAAGGTACCTCTTTGGACACCCTCCAGTTCTTATTCCTTCTAAAATCACTACTAGAGTTTTCTACGTCACAGTATATAGGTAACAGCAAAAAGATCATAGAAGACACAGGGTTTCTTGTGTGGGGCACAGAGAAGTTGGAATTGCAGGGCAAGTCCTTCCTGCTTCACCATCAGTATTTAAACCTGCACTAGTGAATGTGTAATGTCACTGAATGGCGTAGTGCAGGTAAGCAACACGGAGGAACTATGAATTTCACCAGATCTGGTCGGATCTTCCTCTCTCAAACCAGGGAAGCTGTACAGTTTTATAAATGATAACCTGCCCACTTTATTTAAATTAGAAAAAAATATATGTTTTTTTTTTTTTTTTTTTTTTTCCTGAATTTTCTTCACTCATTAGGGAGTATTTGAACATATCTTAATGTATTATCTGAGATAAGAGAACACAGGAAGAGGCTGCCTCACATTGCCATATTATTGCTTACCTTCTTTTTCTGAAAGCTGACAGGCAAAATAATAAGAATCTAAATCATTACTGTAGTTAATCAGGAAAAAAAAAATAAACAAGCAGACCTAGTAAAATAAACCAGCAGGTTAATTGTAGCTCCTTTCCCAGATTCATTTGAAGAGCTAAGAGATCAAAGATAATCTATCCAGCCATCAATATCTGATACCAGCAAAGAACTCTCCAGTTCCAGGCATGCAGTAAGAAAAACAGATAGTGACATGTCAGAAGGCAGCAACTGAGGAATCAAAGACTGTTATCACATAAGTCTAGCAGTAGGGCAGATTAAGGTATTCTTTTCCAACTATCTAGTGTATGAGTGGTATCAACCCCTGCAAATTTACTATGTGTGGTAGTAGTTCATGTTATGTGAAAGCATCAGTTTCTGCAATAGTATCATATATGGCAAGGTTGAAATTACTCTTGGAAGAACATTCCAGTGTTACTTGTTTAAAAACAAGGATTTGTTTTTGTTTTTGATTTCCAACAATATTATGCTTCAGCAGTGAGTGACTCATGGTTCCTTAATACAATGACACAGCAGTATCATGCCTACTATACAATATTCAGCAAATACCAATAAATGGGAGATTCTAAGGGATTGCTAGGGCTGAGTTTGATGAGAACACACATTTCTGCACAGTACTCTAACCCAAATAATATAACACCACTTCAGGTAAATCAAATGCAAGCAAAAGCATGAACAAACAAACAAAGTAAAACAAAAAAGAACTAAACACCAGATTTTGTTTCTCAAAACTCAGGCCATACAGATTGACCAGAAGTGAAACAATTCCACTTAATTTTGTATTACATAAACAGCTCACCTTACTATTTAAAAAACAAAACAATCATATTTTCAGAACTCCTGCTACCCATAGACTTTCTTCTTTCTCATATTTGTCATATTTGATCTGTATTTATTCATGATTCTCACGGTTCCAAATCCATGCATTTACATAGTCAAAACAGAACATTTTGGTTAACTTGCTAAAATATCTTTCTGTTTCTCCTTTTTCATTAATTACAAACTGTTCATATAGTGTTCCTTTAGGGAACTTTGCATACTATTTATTTAGTCATAACAAAATACCACTCATTCTAAAGGGGAAAAAAAATCTGAGAGTAAATCCAGGAGAGGTATCTGTAGGGTTGGGATAACGTACAGGAGGTGGTCTGATCAGAGTGGCATGGAGTGAAATATCTAAGGATCAGAGGCTTAAATCTAAATGAAAAGAGGCAGGCAGCAGGTTAGAAGGTTCTTTTTTTTTTTTTTTTTTTTTTTTAATAGCTGCTTGCCTCATTTCAAGATATCCCAGTCACACAATTCGTAAATCCAGTTGTCAGGGCATGGGAATGTTGAGACTTCTGAAGCAGAAGTTACTTGGCCATCTGGCAGGCAGGAATGAGTGTTGCAGAATCACACTTCTCCATTTCATTTCACTAATATGTTTTATAAAACAAGTAAGCAGGGACACCTTGGCATGTAAAGCAAAGAGTTTTGTTTTTTTTATTTATTTAAAAAAAGAAAAAGTCATATAATTTAGCAAGCAAATGAAGAACAGCTCACCCAATGACAGCTACAACAAAAGAATAATCCCGTAATGGTTCTTTGACAGTTTATTTTCCGTGCATATGCTTAGACAGTACATACTGTTTATTTTCTAAGCAGCTTAGCAGATGGGAGGTAAGTAGGATGATGATTATAATTCAATATAAAATACATTTAAATAAATTTGGGGGTCTGACTTAAGCCCTTAAAAGTCAAAATATGTAAGTTAAGTCTTCAGCAACATCCTTAGCTCAGCTGCTATTCTTATTTTCTGAACGTGGAATAGTCTCTTATCACAGGCTGCCACACCGCTGGACAATGTAGAATTGGTATAAGGGAAGAATTAGTTCCAGCAGCTCCAGAAGAACAAGATTCAACACCGCAGGCAATTTGACAAAACTTTTACCAGGCTGTTTTCCACATACTTTTTTTTTTTTTTTTTTTTTTTTTTTGTAGTTGAAACATGAGTTTATACTTTCACTTGTTTTTCTAATATTTTTTCTTTCATACCTACCTGATCCAACTTACTACCATGTCTCAGAGGGTTGGTATCTCAGAAAAATACTATTATCTCTAATTCAGACAGGTGAGAAACAGAAGGATTACATAGTTTACTCAAGTTTACCCTAAAAAAAGTCAGTGTGACAATATGGAATTTTACAAGTCTCCTGAATCTGAGCTAAATTCTTCCAACAACTTTAAGCTTTTCAGTGTTATCAGAAAAAATATTGTTTCAGAGAATACACGAAGGAAAAAGCCACTGGAGAATTTAAAGGTAAGGTGAAAAGAAACTGGATTGTTAAGATGAAATTGTATTCCAGTTTATTATTCCATTTCCCTTAAATTGTAAGCTAAAAAGGCAAGAAATTGTCAAGGCAAGTGCAGTGTTATACTGGAGTTACAGCAGCTGGAAAGTGGTCCTCAGTGGCAGTGATGAATTATTATACTGGATTGAGTATCTGCCAATGCAAATATTAATTTAGGGAAGAAATGTCTCAGTGAGACATCTAAGGCTTCCACCTGCAGACTACTGTTTATTGCCCACTGCTACAATAGAAAAAAAGTAGGCAAGTCTAAGGAACCTCATTAATGTTTGGTTTTATTTTTTAATAGATTTTGAATTGTTTATTTAATTAAGGGTCAGAATGCCTCTAAGTATGGGCCTCAAAGATAAAAGGATTTGGGAAGGCTTAACAGTGGGATACAAAATATAGGCATGGGAGAAGACTGAATTTTGTTGGTATACGTATAGTGTGTAGAATAAATAAGTATTTCCAAGACCATGGACTACAAATAAAAGTGCTTGAAAAATCAATATCACATCCTCTGCGTGTCCATAGAATGAACATTCATGGAACATTCATTTAGATAAGTTAATGGGAGATTTGATAAATGCATGGAAGAATAATCCATCTTAAACACAAGAAACTATCTCAGGCTTGGGAAACGTTTGAGCCGCGTGTTCTTAGCACTGAGAATGTATACTGGTGAAATACCTGTGTGCTTGTTCTGCTCTTATCCTGCAGGATACTGGTGCGCACTTATAGGATACTGGTGTGATGTTGGGCATTTGATTTCCAATACACTGCTTTTCACCATAACTTGAGGTATCAGAAAAAGATTAGAAAAAACATGAAATTACAAAATTAAAATTGTGATTAAAAACACAGCCCTTTCAGCTCTCTTCCAAGGACCTTATGTTCAATAAGCTTATATGATTTGGAATTCTCATATTTTTCCAGACAATACTGATTTTTGAACAGCTTCCATTTTTGTCTCCCTGCCATCTTTTATGGCAATATCTTGACTTGTAAAGATCTGCTTTTTTCCAAGCTCAAGATTCAAATTGTCATATCACAATGACATTCAGATATGAAACTGAGATATGAACTGATAATAAAAGACATCAAATGCTATTCAACATGAATAAGTAAGGAATAAATAAAGGAAGTATAGGATATTCTGTACCAGATGTACCTCACTAGTATCTTAATGTCATTGTAAAATCCACTCACATTACAGACGTACTACAGAGTATATTGCTCAAATAATATAATGGATAGCATTAAAACAACTTCTTAAGACCAACCACGCTGTTGCCAAAGACTTAACTTACCTTCTTAAACCCAACAACTGACATTGTTGCTGTTTATTTTATTTTTAATGTTGTTCTCCTAAGTTCTAAGAGTACATGAGCTTACTGTTGCAAAAGGGCACTATAGCATGGAATTCTGCCTTCTCTGCTGGAGACAATTCAATCTGTAAAAAGACAAGTCCTTTATTTCATATTTGATATTCCTAAACACAAAGTCTCAAGTCTGATATCCCCGATACATAACACGAGGAATTCTTTGAAGAGGTAAGTGGAAAGAAGTTTCTACAGAGAGGCTCCCATCTGACCTCTGCATTGTTTGGAAATGACATATTTGCAGACATTCTTAATATCTAGTAGTATTTAATCTTTAAAATCAATTATTACTCTTCAATATTTTTACAGTTCTCTCATTCACAAGAGCAAATTCCAATTCCTGATCGTGGAAAAGCAGGTCTTCTGCTATACCATTAAGTACCATTAAGATTATGATTAACTGCATGATCAAGGTAAAATACATGATCAGGGAGGTATGTTCACTAATGAATCTGCTTTCAGAAGCATATCCTTAGACAAACGTATACTTGCTAAAGAGGGAATACCAGATTCTGTAACAAAACCATCACGAAGCATAACAACACTCTCTTTTTTTAGGCTGTTGAAGGCTTTTTTTCCCCTCTAACTTGTAGTACTAATAAAAGAGTCCAACCAACAGTAGTTACTGAATTGCCTGCGTGCTTCACTATTTTGAACGGTTACTGGAAGTCACACTGAGAAGTGAAAAAGGTAAAAAAAATAAAATAAAAATACAGATAAAAAATGCTGTAACAACATAGCTACTGATTATGCTTTAATGATAAAGACATTGTTACTGAATGAGTCATCTGAAGTCATTAAGCAACAAGTGAGATTTTTAGCATTCATTAATCAAGAAGTTTTTTTATATCCTGACTCTAAAAAGTCTAATTTTTATTACTTAATATTAGACCATAAGCATGTACTCAGGCTAGTACACCACTCCACTCTGATCTTAATAATTTGGGTTTAGCATCAAAAGTTTCCTGTATGGCTGGACTGTATTCAGCAAGTGACTCAAAGTATATACCTGGTAGATGCACAGCTTCCTGCTTCTGTCTAAGACATACGCAGTTTCTTGAAACATCAATGTATTGGTTTATTTTCATGATAAAACTCAACTTTGAAATACCCCTATCTTATTGTTATCTTAATATGGGCTGAAAAGATCAAATTAAAGAAGATCAATGAATGAGTTGATTAAAGTATATGTTAATCAACAGGACTGAGCCATAGGTTATCAATACAAAACAAAGATTATGCCAATTCAACCGAACTGATGTTTTGACACATTTATACTCCATTATTTGTTTTAAACAATGGACCAATGTTATATTCATGTCATTAACTGCCTTACAGTTTCTGACATGTTCATATCTCTCTTGGAGCAAAGCTTTCCAGAAGTTCATTAAGGCCACTTAATTAAGAAGTTACTTAAGTTTCAGTAGCCAAACCTTTGAGCAGATAGTATTCTTGCTGAGCATCAACAAGATCTTTGTCTCTTATGAAGAGAAAGTAGAATGGTTCCTGTTAGTATATCTAACACATACTCCCTCCAAAAATACACATAAATGCTTACTTGAAGATATTCAACACTATGTGGAAAGAGATTATCTAACTAACTTGGCTTAATACTTTCTGATGGACTCTTTGGCCTACACTTTCTGGTAACAATCAGACTGGATTGACAGCAAACACAGCCTCTTCCAGAATAAAGTTTAATTTCTTTTGTCAGAAAGCTCAGAGAACTTACAAAATTAACTTAAAATATCAATACACTTCCACTTGACTTCCCTGAGCAGGCATGCTGTGGATGTTGGGAATGCCTGTAATCAGGTTTCCCTGTCACGGTTCAGGACTCTCTGACTGTGTTCTTTAACATATTCCACATGAAAAAAGTTTAATATTTAATACCAAATTTGCTCATCTGTAGAAAGCTGATGTTACACAAGACTTTGATTTAGCAGAGCAATACAGCGGGGTACTGAAATTGTAGTACAATTGCTCTTAACAGAAAAGAGAAATTGCAATATATACGTATATTATATATTTGCATCACCACATAAACATGACTCATTACTGGTCTCTGGAACATGCTCACCATCATGATGCTAGGCACCTCTGGCCTCTAAGAAGGAATATACGGGTTGACACCAGCTCAAGCCCATTCCTCTCCTCACAGCTCTTTTTGGTGGTTACTCAGTTTTTATACTCTACATTGAGCTGAGTCCTGCACAAACCCCACATTCCCACTGCTGGTGTGGCTAACTCAGGAAGACATTCACATACTTCTTCATAAACTCAGGGAAAAAAAAAATAATTTAAAAAAAAGGAAGAAAGAAAAGAGAAAGAAAAAACAATTACGCAAAGTTGATTCACTCAACTAATATATCCATTCGATCTGCTCAGCTGATAAAACCCCTTATCTAAAGCAAAGGTCAGCCTTCAGTCCCTTCTGTTCTGAGATAAATTCAGCTTTCTTTGCAGCTGGAGGGATCAGTCACCTATAACCTCCCCTGAGCTTCCTGAGCTCATGGCCACTGCCTGTCTCCTCGGGGTCATCTTCTACCGGAGAAGTGCATTGATCAGTCACATTCGCCCAGCCCAATTTAAGCCTTGCTGATTCAGCCTCTCATATTCCACATTACACTATAATGGCAGCTACTTCCCTAACCCACTCTCCTTTTCACAGCATGCGAACACATATATAGATAAGTGAACATATATATACACACACCTTTCCCCTACATGTGCCATGAATTTATATACATAAATTTGTATATATGTATTATATAATATATATATATTATATTATATTTATATATTATATATTATATAATATATATATATATATGTATGTATTTATATACATACATTTTTTGTATTTGCAGCTCTCTATGCCTTTCCAAACAGCTACGTCACCTTAGCAGGTTAGATTTCAATGACCTCTTCTTGTTTAGCAGCTTTTTTTTTTTTTAAAAAAAAAAAAAAAAGGTTTCCTGGGCAGTTTCATCCTGCCTGCTTTAGAGCTCATCTTTGGCATTCAGGCAGCATAATGCACTGCAGACAGGAAGGTTAGGGCTGTGCAGCATAATGAATGAGCTTAAACACAGGTTCAAGCTAAATGGGTTTGCAGGCCAGCCACTACAGTACAGCACTCCAATATAGCCAAACTTGAGCTGTATCTTGTGTGTTCCTGTTTGACACTGCATATTAGAGGTACATAAATTTTCTAGGGATCTACAGGGTTTAATCATTAGATCATAATAATAATGCAGCATAAAAACATGTGCATATGCATTTAATGTTATCTGTTGCTAGATCAAATTCTACCTAGACAACACTTTGAAGGAGAGATAGATAGCTAATCAACACTTTTGCTGTGCATTTGTTCTGAAAGTATGTACATATGTGCCATATGAACTTTCAACTATTTGGAGTGATATGGGCTCATCAGAAATTAGATGGCCTAAAGTTCTACACGGAATTGAAAACAGCTATAGAACTGTGCAGGTTCCTATGATGTCCTATTTTAGACTTCTTTTTTCTCCATGATGACTTTTGATGACTTCCTAAGGTTGAGATCCTTCTTCCTC
The DNA here is from genome assembly GCF_963932015.1 of Anas acuta. Classification (NCBI taxonomy): domain Eukaryota; kingdom Metazoa; phylum Chordata; class Aves; order Anseriformes; family Anatidae; genus Anas; species Anas acuta. Next base: position 22,183,599 of record NC_088982.1, read on the forward strand.
TCTCAGGTAGAACTACTCTGGAGACAAGATGATATTTAAGAAGGAACTTAGTTTAAAAGTTGGTATGATTATTGTTGTGATAAGGGACAGTCTTTAACACATGACTACATGTTTTTTTGCTTTGATGTCATAAACTGACACTACAGTAATATAGACTGCAGTGCAGTTCACAGCCTTGGTTCCAGACTGTGCCCTTCCTCATCACAAGAGGTGGCTGTGCTGCAAGCCTGACTCTCACTCACCACCAGGTCTCCCCTTGAAGAAACACTGCGTATCTCATGATTAAGGCAAAGGCCCTATTTTACACCACAAAGCACAAGTACATTAAAGACTGTATCTTTCCCCCAGCCAGGACTCAGCTGCTCACTGCAGAGAAGCAATTGCAAGGAGCAGAAAGGAGTGCCCCTTATCTCAAAGGCTGAACCTATAGCACAGAGGAGGGATATACTTTGGCCAAAGAATGCATTACTTTAAAAAAACACACACACATACACAAATGGAGAGCAAGAGGAATTATGAAATCCCACCATCAGTTCAATAGTAAAATAATTAAAGTTTCAGGTACATACTGCAAAAAAAGTTAGTGAATGTACGTTACTGGGACAAGTTATAAGGAAGTTCCGTGAGAGGTAGATAGTGGCTTACAGTTTCTTTCACTCTTTCCAATTATTCTATATCTTTTACCCCAGCAACTATGCCTCAGAAGAACATGAGATAGATCTTTCAATTACAGAAATGTTAAGTGAAGCTATCTCGAAGTGTAGGAACTCAAATAGTCATAACTTATGTCAGCAAACATGGCTAAAACCCCTGACAACTTAAGACACTTAAAATTAAATTTGGAATAGGTCAGGTGTACTCTTAGAATGAAATGATTAGTCTCAGGTAACTCAGACTAGAGAGGCTCACCAACACTCATTCAGCACCCAGTTCTACCTTTTGCGTCTCTCCTTGTAGAATCATAGACATATGCAATGCGGATATACCAAAGCGTGTTTATTTCCTGGAACCAGGGTGTAACAAAACATACTGCAGAGACAGTCAAATTGACTGAAGATCTGCTAATTGAGCTCTTAAAATGAAGACTAGCCTTTGAGTAGAAAAAATAGAGAAAAAATACAGCCCTGTTGTAGTTTGCCCTTGATCTGATACTTAGCAACTTCATATTTTTGGTGTAGAAGTCACAAGCAGAATTTCTGGAGAAATGTAAGTCTCTGAAATAATAATCTTTAAGGCTGGTCTATTCTAAGTAACTCCATTGTATTAATTTAGCTATGGTTCAGACTGAAAGATGTTCTCCGTGAAGAAAACTGATTGAAAGATGCCCTGAATCCCCTATCTTGCATTTCAGCATGGAAGTGGAATAACGGCTGTTCCCTTTGACCCCATCTTTCTTGTTGCACCTGATGCGACCTGACAGCACTGTAATCTGTACTAGACTGCTTTTGGCACATGCTCTTTACTTCCCTTTCACAGAAGTGTACCAGTGTCACTATTTCCTTCACTAGACAATATTCAACCAGAGCCCTGCTCAACTTCAGTTTGTATCTAATACTGTCCTAGGAAAGACTGGAAAGGACTTCCCTCAGAAGTGTTTTTTTTTTTTTTTCACTATCCTTAAGCACAAAAGGAATATAAAATCGGGGATTGGATTAGATGATCTTTCAAGGTCCCTTCCAATCCCTAGCATTCTGTGATTCTGTGAAAATGTGTAATATATTTTGGAAGGTGTGAAAACTATTTTTTTGGGTATGATTTTTCAGGTAATTATCATTTTTCACATCCATGGCAACGTCTGTTTTCTTTTTCTTCCTGAAATCCTGTCACACTTTTTGAAGTGATTTTCATCCTCACAGTCATAAGATCAGAACAGTATAAAATCCCCAGTATTCATGCAATTTCTTTTGTCTCTAAGGGCTTGTAGCAGGTGCACAAGTGCCTAAGAAAGAAAATCCTCCTTCAGGATTTGTTTATTCATAATAAAAAAATATATTAGTTATACCAGAACATGGTTGGAAACAATTGAATTTTTATTATTATGTTGCCCCCATATGTTCTAGCTTTAGTTGTCAAAAAGTTTTTTTATTAACTAAATAAATAATATACTTTTTATGTTAAAAAATATCACCCTAGAAAGCATAACAGAGACGTTTTCTAAGATTAGAAGATTTTGCTTAAAAAGTTAAAAGTTTAATAACACTGTCCTTATGAATGAATTTTACCTCCCCAGCATAACAAATTTCCCTCTATGCAAGAGTAACCAGCCACAGAAGTTATTGAACATCATAGGCATTGGTTTAAAAAACACTGCTAATTCAAATAATACCTCAATATTGAATGAAAATGTCTTACTGAAAACAAAACACCAATGCATGGCTAAATTTCACTTATGAGCTGACCCAATGACCTTACTTCATCTTTCACCTTCAGCAACTTCTGACCAGCACTCCTCAAGGAATGGCACTGTCTGTGAAAGGCACTATCCTGTACTAGAATGGATAACTTCCGTGTTCACAGCCACAGAACCCCTGTGATCACAACTTCTACTTAGGAGGCATACTGAATCCAACCAATTAATCTGAAGAAGAAAGACTCTAAAATAAGCCTGTCAGCCCAGAATACTGACAAAATAATAATCTGTTCCAGGAAAATAAAACAAGATACTCCCCAAAATCAGAGCAATTATTCTACCAACACATTTGTGAGGGGGGTAAGGGAGGAGGGTGGGGGGAGTCTTGGAAAAAAATCTTTTTATTTTTAAAGGAGTTATTTTGTATCTTGTAATTGTTGCCCTTACATTAATTTACACACACAAAAATTAGAAGATAAGAGGTGCCTCCAAAGAAAATATTATTTCATGGAACTGTCATTATTTTTCATTTGTTCCCAATCTGAATAAAATTGGACTGCAACATTTCAAGCCTAGACAGACACATGGATCTCTTCACTTCAAGCTTCACTTAACTTTCCCCTAACTTCACCTTAGTTGAAGAGTCTGAAAATATGTTATCAAAACATTACTATCCAGCTACTGGAAAGCTTTATAAAGCCTAGAATATACGAGGTAGAGATATTCAGAGATTTGAAGAAATGTGGCTTGACAGAGTCAGAAGCTATTCAGGAGTATATCTAGCAAGACCAAGGCAGAAGTATAATATTTAGTGGTGAAAAACTTTAACACTGAGTTCTGTTGCCTGTAGTTAAACTACTGGATTATATACTCAATACTGCTGGAAATACAAGCAATCAGTTCTCAGCAAACAAATCAGAAGCTGGTGCTACAGCCTTGATTTTTAAAACACCTGCTATGTAAAATCTACAAAGGACAGGACTGCTGTTCTTAAGTGACAGCTGAAGCTTGGAGCTGGTCACAAAACTCAGAATAACCTTACTGGTATTTTATCCCCTCCTATGTTACGTACAACTCGGTATCTTGTCATTTTTTGTTGCATTTAATGATTGGCTCCCATTTAAGAAATTAAATAGGTAGATTGCAGAAGTATTTAGAATTTAACACAAATTATTTTCAAGGGAATCTATTTTTTTTTGGTAAATGTTTTATTGGGAGCAGTAAATTAGAAATTCTGAGTATGCTGTCTATCCCCTTTTTCCCATGAGAGATTTAGTGTGGTGAAACACTCTGCTCAAGTGGTCTGGACAGTGAAATGTCACCAAAAATGTTAAAAATTGATTTCTTTAGCAGGTGAAATAATCTGAATAATACTTACAGTAAAAGTACCCAGTATCATTCACTGTCCCATGCCTCAGTGCTTAAAAATATTAAATTTTCATAAACCACTTTTGAAGAAGAATAAAAACTAATTAGAATAAAGTAAATAAGTTATATATGAACACAGAAATAATGTTTTGGTATCAGTTCTTAGGATCATAGTATGGTTTAGGTTGAAAGTGACCTTAAAGATCACCTAGTTCTGATCCCCCTGCCATGGGCAAGGACACCTCCCATTAGATCAGGTTGTTCAAAGCCCCATCCAACCTGGCCTTGAACACTGCCAGGGATGAGGCATCCACACCTTCTCTAGGCAATCTGTGCCAGTGCCTCACCACCCTCAGGTGGTGAGGAAGAATTTCTTCCTCACATCTAATCTAAATCTTTCCTCTTTTACTTTAAAGCCATTATTACTTGTTCTATCACTACACTCCCTGACCAAGAGTCCCTCCCCAGATTTCCTGATGCCCCCCTTTAGGTTCTAGAAAGCCACTACAAGGTCTTCCCAGAGCTCCCTCAACATTTCTTCATAGGAGAGGTGTTCCAGCCTCTTATCATCTTGGTGGCACTCCTCTGGACTCATTCCAATATGGCCCTGTCCTTCTGGCAGCGGAGACTCAATATATACTAGGGCCCCCAGCACAGTAACCTGGCAATACTCTCACAGCTCAGTACAGTTGTTTGGTCTTATTTCAAAATCATGACAATACTTATTTCTGCACTGCACATTACCTTCTACATAAAATAATAACAGGAAAGGAAAAATATGTATTTTATCCTTCTCTCAAGACATAAGAACAATTATTTAACAGAAGACTAAATAAACAAAGTTTGAAAAGGAGAAAAACAATGCTTTCAAATTTCTCTTCAGATGACATTCTGTGATAATGTGTACAAGAGTTACTTCAAATTGAGTGAAAGGATTTATGTAGAAAGAATAAAAAATACCTTCAAATCCTGCTAGATCACAGGATTACATAGCAAAGAGTGGAAATGTTATGACTAACATTGTTGTTCAACAAGCTCCTCAAGCAAGAATGAGCCAGAATTTTTAACAGCAGGAGAGGTCTTACCCTTTTCTCCCCCTGCACTGAGCTGTTTTCTCCTACCACTGTGAAGCACCTTCTTCTGAATGCCGTTGCCCAGTGTTTGTGAAGCTGCACAATGAGCTGTAATAGCAAAACAACATATATTGAAAAATAACCTTTTCATAACAGTTTTAACCGAAATCTGTTCCCAGAGTATTGCACAGCTGTATGAATGCCCGTGTCAGCACAAAGGAGATGTTAACTGTGAAATACATGGGTGGAACAGCAAGACCCACAGTAGAACCAACTAACGTCAATTTAGGCTACAGAACTATGGTGTCATCACTCAGCAAACTACTTGAACCCTGAAAGACTTACTTGATTTTCCACTATCATCTACGAAAACTTCTACTTATCTGACCCTGAGTTTAAAAAAAAAAAAAAAAATGTATATTCTATCAATCTGATGAAGAATTAAGATTTTATCTAAGGATACTTACTAAGAAAAGGCTGTTAAAAAAATTGTATTAAGTGTAATTTAAAAATCCCCTTCACAGTTTTGAAAGCCTGTCCCTAATAATTTGTAGAACTTTATTCAGGGGACAGCTTGTAGTTTCAATGTAATTTCCTTACATTCTCTGTTCCTAGGCTTTACTGTATTTCAGGAATTATGCCAAATTCAACTTGATGTAAGTGAATGCAGCTCCATACTCTGACAGATTTCACCATAGGTGATTATGACCCTTGGGATTTTACTAAACTGACTGCTTTAGATTTCTTTAAAAAAAAAAAAAAAAGATATAACTTCTTTCAACAGCTAAAGAACAGCTATGAGGTAGGTAGAGAAATTCTTAAATGCCTTCACAGCAGGAAGAATTCTCTAGGGAAAGAGAGTCCATTTCAACTACTTGTAATGCATTCAAAACACAAAACAGCCGTCCAGATGAAAGGATTGTACAATAAAGCTACTGACAATAAGCACAATTCATGCATTTTTGGTAGTGTCACAATAAACTGCAGGTGCCAGGAAAAATTAAAACTACTTAACTGGAAGCACTGGTCTTTCTGCTGTCTAAAAAAAAACAAACACTTTTCATACTGTTCTCAATTGGCTTCTGTTGGACTATATACACTTAGCATATGGTCATTTTAAATGTAAATATTAGGGAGATGAAAAAGGCACTGTCACATGCTGAATTCTGGATGCCTCCCAGAACTAAAGTGGTTCGATAATAAGACAAAATCATGTTAGTTACCCAAGCATAAATTTGCCTTGTCCATCCAAATATCAATATGCATTTGGCAAAATAACCTGAAATATAAAGAGAGACTTAAGAGTGAAACTGTTGCCATTGTCCTCAGAGGAGGAAAGAGAATGAAGCACAATGGACAAGGTATAATTGATGAACTGAGATTGATATAAGAAAACTACTAATAGTATGTGCCACTGATTATTTCTGAAATCAAAAAAGTATTAGAAATTATCCAGAAAGTTTATCTGGTTATGAATAATGCACACTGACTTGGCTCAATAGAGCATATTACATTTCAACAGAACTGAAAGAAAGGGAAGAAAGTATATATGCCAGAGTTTTTCTGTGGTGTTTGATACACAATGTTGTCACTGAAATGTGACTTTTAAAAAAGAGCTAAACACTGAAAATGCTAAAATTTAAGTTATGGAAAAACACATTCTTGTGTGCTTTTTCTTTTTGTGGGGGAGGGGAGAGGGGAGCAAAGAGAACGTAAAATGTATGCACTTTGGACAAGATTGTTACAGCTAATTGTGTCAGAACTGAAAACAAAGACATCATACCGTGAATCTCTCGAATAGCCAACCCCCTTGTCCATCTCAGGTTGCCCTCAGGCTGACAGAATTATGCAGCGATACCTGAATTGCTCCCAAGCTCCTGAACCTGTAACTTCCTTGTCTGCACCCAGAATAGGTAGTCCTGAAGGGAATGCATGACGCCTCTTTCATCTCAAGCCCTATCTTTGTACAGTAGTTTCCAGAAGAAGAACAGTCTTTTCAGCCTGACAGCAGCAAGACACCTAGGGCACACACATGCCGGGTAGCCTTGGACCAGCTACATGACACTGTGCTATCTTTATCACTTCTCCCCATGTTTTTAATTTTGTTTTGGTTGTGGGTTTTGGTTGGTTGTTGGTGGGTTTTGTGTGTGTTTTTTTTGGGGGGAGGAAGAAGTTGTTTTTTTTTATATGCAGTTTTGTTCAAAATGTCCTTTTAGACTGTAACATTTATAAACATATCTCTGTGTCACATGGCTCCCATATTTGGTTTAGAGTTGGCATTTCTTCCCCCCACCCCCCTTTTTTTCCTCTTTAGAAAAATCTTCTATTTTCCCATTAAGTTTTAATAATTTTGCACTGCTGGAATTATATATAGATGCTAAAAAATGCTACTTTGTATCTTTCATTCTGCATTGCTTTGCTCAATTTTTTCTCTATTTCTTAATGGCTTTATCCTTAAAAAAGGTCTTTTCCACTGAGAATTGCAATTATTTTAATATAACATAGTATTTTCATAAATTATAATGACTGTTAGTTGTAAAAAACTAGAAGATTAATCCAAATTTTAAAACACTTATGAGATTTTCTAAATTCTATGTTAATTTAGGCTTTGTTGAAAAAGTAATGTTACACAATGGAGCACCAGGACTTTTATTCTGCTTTTCACAAGACTTACTTCTTGACTCCAATATGCTACATGTTACATTTCAAAGTAACATGCTACAATTCAAAATAGGATTTTTATTTTTAGCATTTTTGTAGAGTCTATGACTTTAAATTATTTAAAATCAATTTATAAACACAAATATATTGCCCACAGAAAATCACTCATTGATGTTAAGAAGGCTGTTGTAATCCAAAATATTCTAAAATCAAATTAATACTTTATATATGCATGCACAAGCATATATATACACTAACAAAAATAAATGAGATTTCCCTTGGACTTTACACTGTCCATGTTTATAACAGCATGACTTCCATGTGTTTTCAGTTTCTTGAGCTTTTATGATATATTCAAATCATATTATCATGGTTTTCTACATTCATAAACAGAAATTTTCTATCCTTTATCAACTGAAGAGTTTTCAGTTTCAGGAGCTTGAGACCTGTGAAAAGCTGTAATAATGCCAAAATTATTCTAGGATCTCATGAATTATAGTGTTTTCACAGAGACAGAAATAGATGAGAGCAAATTCGTACAGGGGAAGAAGTTATATCTAATTATAAAAACTTTCAAGATCTCTTACCGACTCTGTATTAAAGAACTTAGGGATTGGGTGTAGGTGATGACCTGGTTATGTTCTAGCATCTGCAATTTTTCTGCAACTCTCAAGTTTTCTGATGATTTCTGATGTTCAGCTCATTCTGACCCCCGCCAATGCCTGTCAGGCTGGCTTCACTTCCTCTCTTTGGTTGTCTTTGATGCACGATATGATGTAGACTAATTCTATGTATTTGCTTTGAACGGAAATAGTCTGCCATTGATCTGCCCTAAAAAGGAGGGCCACAAGGATGATCAAAGGGCTGGAGCACCTCTCCTATGAAACCAGGCTGAGGAAGATAGGGTTGCTCAGCCTGGGGAAGAGAAGGCTCCAGGGAGACCGTATAGTGGCCTGCCAGTACCTAAAGGGGGCCTACAGGAAAACTGCGGAGGCACTCTTTGTCAGGGACTGTAGAGATAGGAAAAGTAGTAATGGCGTTAAAGTAAAAGAGGAAAGATTTAGATTAGATGTGAGGAAGAAATTCTTTACCCTGAGGGTGGTGAGGCACTGGCACAGGTTGCCCAGAGAAACTGTGGTTACCTCATCCCTGGCAGTGTTGGATGGGGCTTGGGCAACAGGTCTACCTATTCTGATAGTTCTAAAATTATTATTTACTTAGGATATGCTTTTTATTACTATGCACTAATTATAATTAGTATGTAACTACTACTATGTCGTATTTACTATGTAAACATATATATATGTGCTGTTTTGTTGGATATGCCTTATTTGCTAACAGAAGTACTATTCAAAGCCACAGAAGTGCTTTTCCCACCAGCAAATCACTAAAACTATGTGTTGTTTTTGTTTTTTTTTCTTTTTTAGAGTGACCAATTTGGAAAGGACAAAGGAATGAACACTGAATTTTAGGAGGAACTCAGAAGAGCAGAGGTAAAAGGCCACAGTGAACAGAAAGTAAAACGGGAAAGCTAAGGATTCAGGTGCTGCAGGCAGCAGTAATCAGTACTTGACTGAGCTTAGCAGTCTCTCAGACTTCTGTAGCAAAGACATCAGCATTTACTGTTGCTAGAGCTAGCTGTACAAGAGGATTGAGAAAAGCTATAATCTTTGATCAGCTGATTCTTATACCTCACTGTTTACAGCAGGCTTGTCTGAATGAAAGTCCAAAAGAATGCCACAGGAATTCACCCTTCTGTGTCCATTTCATCATCATTCCCACTACAGCTGAAGTTGAAATAGGAAGAGTTTCTCCTCTTACTTCCCTAAGTTTTAAAGACAGAGATATGTGAACTATTTATTGCTTTAACTAAAAACTGAATTAACTCATATATTTGCATATTTCAGATAACAATCAAGTCCAAAATATTCAATGTTGGAAGACAATTAAGGTTTTAATTAAGAATAAAACAGGAGAGGAATATAGGATTCACACATTACTGGTATTTTCAAAGCTCAGTTACATTTGCAGGGAGGTCTTTGTTCTACATTAGAAAAAAAAAAAAAAAAACATTTCTCTCACAGTATGAGCCTTTTGTCAATTTGCTGAAGAAATTATGCTAAAAAAATACACAAAGGCAAGTTTTTCTTACTCTTCCACTTGTCTGAAAACCAGAACTAGATAGAATTAGATAAAATGAAAGGAAACTTTCACCTGAGAAAATCACTGCCTTCCATTAAGGGCCTCCTCAATGCACATTTTAGCAGATTAAAAAATATATATATTCTGCTAGCCAGGGGGACAAAGAGACTACATACTAATTATTCCTTTTGATCTTCACTTGCAGGAAGACATCTGACAACTGTCAAAGATAAAGCTTACAATTAGGCAGCTTTTTTAAATAATTAAGTACAGGAACTGAGCTTTCCCTAGACTTGCCTTTCTTTTTTTTTCTACCTCCGGCTGTACTATTGCGAAGCCAGCTGAGAAGTCACATCCAGTCATTTCCCCCCATTGCCAACAAATGGCAAATTAAAAGTCTGTGAATGGAACAGTACTCCACCTGAATCACTAAGGTGACAAAGTTACCTCCATGCTACGCAGTCATTTAGTGAAAATTAATAATCAGTGACTCTTTTCATGATGCATTAAAAGAGAGTCACTTAATTTTTATTTTTAATTCATAAAAATACATGATCCAGCTATTCAACCATTAAAATCTCTCCTGAAGATATTTACAGCTAAAAAAAATATAAAACCATCATGAGCAAAGGCTGAATGGAAAAAAGCAAAGATGAAAATGCCAAAGGACAACAATGGCCTTGAGAAGGTGTTTTATTGCTCAGTGAACCCCAGCCAGCACACAGAAGCGTACTTCTGCCTGCGTTCATTCTGTTTTGCATACACTCCACAATTAATAAAACATTTAGCTTTTATCTTGATAAGAGAAAAAAATTAATAAGCACTAGAAGTTAAGTAACACCTATTTCAAGAGCTGTCTAAATGACATAAAGAGGACTTACGGAGGAAAGCCTGGAGAATTTTATTGCAGTGACTTGCAACACTGAAGAGCACTTCCAGCACTGACCTTGGTTTCTGCTCCTCAGACTTACTGATGTCAACAGAAATCAAGAATGATTGGATATAAAGAAATGGTACTAGCTAATACAATATTCCTGTATTAAATATTTAAAATAAAGTCTAGTTTCCAGAAGAAAGATATACCAGTATACCTGCTTTAAAATATACCTTATTTTTCAAAATATTCACTGTGTTCTTTTTCTACAGAAGCCCACCTTAATGAGATATTCAGATACATCCACTTATGTTAATCATAAAATCAAACAAAAGGTAAACCTCTTGAAAGCTGCTTATTCTGTACTCCTGAAAGTAAAAATGGGGTAGGATATACTGAACAGGAAATTCCTTTGTGAATTATTGAAAGATTGTCAATACAAAGAATGTCAAAAAGCACCAGTGGTATGCAGCTCTTCGCTGAAAAGGCTTATCACTGGTTTTAGTCCTTAACCAGTTTTAAAGTTGTGGCCCAACTTTGTAAACCCATGATTCTAATCAACCCCAATCTTCCATTAAAAAATAGTGAAAAAATGGGCTTGATCCAAAACTAATTGAAATTACTGAACATTCTTGCCTATTTCAATAATTTTGGATCAAGTTCCGTGTTATCTTAGTTTGGTGATGCTGAAATACAACATAAGAAATAACTTTAAAAAGGTTTAAAATTGAGCAGTATGCTTAAAGAGGAACCAACCTATACAAAATAATCCACCCATCCTTTTTTTTCCTTTTTTTTTTTTTTTTTTTTTTTTTTTTGTTAGTGAGTACAGATGGATATCCATTAAAGCAAACTGACTGTAAGGAATATTAGTAAACCTGATTTTAATTGTATGCACAATATATTCCTGTGTTATGGTAATGTGCTTTTTTTCCTTTGCAGGGAAGGTGCTGTTTGCTTGTCTACCATTTTGAGAAGCCTCTCAAAATCTTGACTTTTTTTAAAGTTGCTTTAGCTCGAGAGATTTATAAACCATGCCATTTAGCTGTGCTTCCTTACCAAGTTCCATTGTAACACCAACAGGAAACAGAATAAATTGTTTCCAAGTAACAAAACTATATTCTGCTGTCATAATGAATGCTGAATATGGTACAAGTTCTTCATTTACATACTGAGGGAAGGGTCTTCTGCAGATTTGAGAAATAACATTAAAATTGTCTAGTGAATTCCAAGGTAGCAGACCTAACTTTCCACTTCAGAGAGCCCTGCTTTTCACTTGCAAAGGTTAGTCCTGTTTGAATACTTAGGGTAACAAAACAACAGGAACTATTATACAAGAAGAAACCCCATCTGATTGCCTTCTTGAAGCTTGATATCTCATAGAACACCCTAAAGCAGTGCTAATGTTCTACATTTCTAAAGGTAAATAAAATGTTTTATGATGATTTCTCTGCAACTGTCACAATGGACACCAACCTCCTTATGCCTCAGCTTTCTTCTCAAAATAGGGCAGCCTTATCTATGCCAACAGTTAGGGACAATCATTTGCTCACAACCCTTCACGTATCACTTGAGAAAATATTGATAGGCACAGGCTGAAACCTTGCCAGAAACAGTTGCATGCCACTTTTCAAGCCCATGCCATGGTCTTCTTTTAGATCGTTAGTACAGACATAAGCAAAACGATATGTTTCAAGAGCTGCATTTTACGAATGAATTATAATACATTACCCAAATGAATGCTCCAGACCTAGGTTTCCCTGTTTTTTGTTTTGTTTTGTTTTGTTTTTACTTGCCCTGGTGATTCATAATTTTCAGGGTGCTTAAAAAATCCCAGGCATCTTTTAAGAGTTACTTTCTCCCTAGAAGAACCCCCAAGGGAAACGGATCATGTGAACTGTGGTGTCTTCCCCACTGTGCCCTGTGCACTCTCCATTGATATATTTTAAAGTCAACAAAAAATCAGCACTTCTGTGGTACATATTGTTCCTTGATTTATGCAAAAAAAATACCAACCATATTATCACCACCACTATTTGTCTTCATGTTCCTGGGAGGTGAGAAGGAAAGAAAAGAAGTTAATCAGTGGCTTCTGTGCTTAAGCAGCTCACAGGCTTTAGTTCAATGACTTGAATCACTCAATGCTTTTGAAGAAATTCCTCAGCTTTTTGTCACTGACTTTAAAGAGAAGACATGTAGTCTCCTTGCAGCTTGAACAAAAAATAGTTTTCTCTGACAAGTTTATCTTTAATATTTTCATCATCCTTTGAAACAGACAAATTCTGTGTCCCAGAAAAAATATCATCCCACAGTAGAAGTAAAAAAGATTGGATATTATGCTACTTGCAGTGAGTTTGTTCTTTCTCCCAAGCAAATCTTTAATTGCTAAAGAAGGATTATTAATTGCTATTACAAACTGTTCAGTGATCCTAACAGCTTATTGATGAAATGTTATCTTCTTGAGGCTCTAGACCTTTTTTTTTTTTTCATTTATTGTGTTATCACTATGGTTCATTCATTATATCATTATATCAATAATATGCCAACCTAACCAAGTAATTATTGCTTTTTTCAAATTATTCTCTTTCCCTATACAAACAAAATATAGTACACCCATCCTCTTATATATTTTAAAACATTATAGCATCAATTTTTTGCATTTTCTCCTATCCCAGGTTAAGATTCATTAACACGCCACATTAATTCTTTCAAGCTTTATTTGTTTTGCTTTGTACCTTCTGTTAGGAAAGGTTCAGTCTGTCCAATCCACTCTCCGCTTGCCTGAATACCTTAACACCTTCATAGACCTTGGGCCTCAAGTGCTGGCTGTGTATAGCCTTTTTCATGGCTGACAGCACTACTAAGAAGTACTACTGGTGGTAAAACTAGAATGGGTCCAAACAAGATGTTGTTCTGAAGGTAAACCTATGCCTTAATTCCTAAGGACAGGCAGAGTACAAGGAGTCCTTGCTGACTGCTTATTTCTGACCTTGTTCTTTTCCTCACTCTTCACTGTATGTCTTCTCAAACGTTTTACAAATAACAACTTTGATTCAGTAAAACACACATACTGTAGTGAAGTATACATCCAACAGATTCCATCCAAAACCTATAAAGTACTTAGTAAAACTTTCACCATCTTCAGCACTCTGCCTTTAAAATACATGTATTTTAATTTCAGCCAGAGTGTGTGAAGTTTAGACTTAACTATGAAAAACGTCATGAAAGAAGAACATGACAAAAAAAAATCAAAACCAAAATAATTTAAGTGGAAGAAAAGATTTGTCCTTCACACTCAGAAAACTAGAATATGTAGATATCCACTGTATGAAAAGAAAATCTGTGACCAATTAGCATATTCACATCTCAGTGGAAAAGTGTGAGATGTTTATGATATACATAATATACATATTTTATTAGTAAAAAGATGAAAAATAAACATTACGGTTAACAGAGGAAGTAAAAATCCATTAGATTAGATATTTAAGACAATTAGAGTAGAATTTTGTCTGACTGTTTACAATGCATACATTAGCATCAACATTGCTCTTGTTCAGCTCTGAGATAAGCCTCCTGGAGCACTGTAATCCAGCGACCAAGGAGGAAAAGGGGCTGACAGCAAGGAATGAATCTACTGAACTGGAAAAAGAATGGCATCAGAATTGTCACGCAAACTATTAGTTTTTCAAACTGAATCTGAACATTTAAAAGTTTAGACTGGGGATAAGAAGCAGCATTTAAGCCATAATAATGATTTCTGAATATCTAATGTCTTTCAATGGCACTTTTGAAGATAAAAAGTGGCTACAAAAATATAAAGGTCAAGCCTGAACTAATGGGACTAACTTATTTACATGAGAAAATACATAGGCACTGCTACCAGTTCCTCATTTATCACCAATCCAGTTCCTTTAGGGATAAGTTTTTTAAAAAATTAAGAGAACAAAAATAGCCAAAGTACCTTTAAATCTATTAAAAAGAATCATATCTTGGTATAGGTATGTTCAGCTTGTTCAGAAAGTACTTGGCCAAAAACATGCAAGCCAAATTAAAACTTGAACAACAAAGGAAGTAAATTTGCTGTGCTATAATGGAACAGTTAAACTGTGGGGCCACTTCACCTTTCCATCCTACCTTCTTTCACTGTTAATGCAATCATCAGTGGGAGTGACAACAAAAGATAAAATGCAATGAAGGATACCTGTTTTACCTTGAAAGCTGCCAAACATCATGGAGATTCAGAAATAACATACCTAGAAAAGATTTATTAAAAAAAAAAAAGAATGTTTTTGCATCTGAGAGGTATTCATCCCTCATGTATTAAAAAGATAAGCATTTATAATCTGGTTAATAAAACACAAAGCCAACAACATCAGGAGCTTTCAAAATAATTGTACGTGAATTTGATCGGCAGAATGTTATTAACATTGCAAGATGAAAAACAAACAGGATGGAAATTTGCTGCATGTTGAGATATCATTATATTCTGTTTTTAAGGAAAAGAAGCAAACAAACCTTTGCTCAGATTCTGGCCATGCTTAGCCTACCAATATTACGCTAGAATATTTTTAGTTCTCTGCAAATTTTCAAGATAACAAATATCTCCTACAGGAATACGGGGTTATAGAACTTGCCACACTCAAATCATCTACTTCATTTGGATTTGCTAGAATTTCATATATGGGAGTCTCCTCCAACACAGGGAATTTCACTAATTGTCAGAGACTATAGACAAAAGATTTCGTGTATGTGTGTTTCAGTTAGTGTCTGACTCCTCACAAAGGATCTGCAGGAAACTTATGATTCCTTCAGGTATTCCTTATTTGAAACTATTCAAAGATTTCTCTCCTTTGAAAGCTAATTCTGAACATTTACAGTTGCTAGGTGATATCCAAGTGGTGGTCAGTAATTGTGATTGAAAATCTATGGCTTTTATGGCAATTTTCCATTTCCTTATCAGTGGTAGAGAAAAATGAAAGATAGGTATGAACAATTTGAGATTTAGTCACCATTAATATATGACAAACGCTTGCATTGTTATAATTCAGTTTCGATCAGGAACAGAATTCAATCAGGACCAGGAATCAAAAAGCATAAAAAAGGAATGCTGCTGAAATAGATTTCATTTCAGTAAATATTTGCAATAGCTCTCTTGCTGTATTTCCCCGTTTCATGCATTAATAATGTTCTGATCCATTTGTCCATAGATTATTACACAGATAATAATGTTCTAAACCTAGTCTACACTCCATAAATTTTGCACATGCACACAAACGTATTCTTCATCTCCTCTCCTCCTGAGCATGCACACCCATTCCCACTTGCAGCTAGGTTACATAGTGACCTGTTACACTGTGACTCCTACCAAAGACAGAAGAAAGGCTATACAAAAATATGCTTTTGTTGAAATTTTCCAAAACTGAATTTTGAGTGTGTGTGCAACAAAATATGCTTGATTTCTTTCATACTTACCTTCCTGTTTCATAGCCCCCAGTGTCTTTTTCAAGATTTCTGTTAAGCAGACTGTTTCCATGCCCAAAGCTGTAAGACTGCCCTGGGGCCAGGAACACAACCATTTCTGAAACCTTTTCCTCTTCTGCAGTGGAACAGTACTGCAGGAATAAAAGAGCATTTAAGTTTTGAGACAAGAGATGCAAATTGTCTGAAAGCTTTAATACAAATTCTTCAACTGATATGGGAGACTGTTTTTCTGAACCCAATGATTTTTCTGTAAGTGGGATTCAGAAAATGACCAACTGACAAAAAAACACTTCAGGACTGATACCCAATTATGCACAGTGTTTGAAATAGATTAGAAGAAAATATATATATATATAATCTTTCAGTGTTTGGCTAGTCAACTTTAAGAGGAAGAATAATATGCTGTGGTCTAGAAATGTGAAAATATACACATATATTTGAATATCATAAAATGAACAGCAAGTGGTCCAAAGCAGTAGAATTTCTCCATTCTGTGGGAGAAGCAATAGCAAGCTTTGTCTAAAAGTATCACATTTAAATCATAATCTGCAAAAATATTTAAGGTAATAAATATTTCAGCATCAGACTAAACATATAAGAAAGTTCAAATAATTTTCTTATATAATCACAAACAAACACCTTCTTACTTTTAATATATGAAGTGGTTGACACCATCTCTTAGGATGTTTTTCCACAGAACTTCACAATCTGTGCCAAAGGGACGCTGTAGACTTGCCAGAGTCTGCCATTCAGATATGGAAAATTGTCACATGCATTTGTATTTCTTCCTTTTGCATCTGTGTGTTCATCATTTAGAGTCAACGTATAGTGTAAGGGTATGTATAAGGAGAGAGCAACTTCTCCTTTTATGGCATATGGCCACATGGCAGGTAAATATTAAACAACATTAAGAATGGAATATACCACTGTGCCACTGATCCATTTCAAAGTGCATTCACCTTCAATGCTCTTCTATATGAAGAGATACCAAATGGACTTCAAACTCATATGAGATT
Source organism: Anas acuta (assembly GCF_963932015.1). Taxonomy (NCBI): domain Eukaryota; kingdom Metazoa; phylum Chordata; class Aves; order Anseriformes; family Anatidae; genus Anas; species Anas acuta. The sequence continues at coordinate 22,200,564 of NC_088982.1, forward strand.
CAAATACCTCAAAAATAGAATAAAGACCCACTTCAAATACCCAAATTATCTGATGCGTGCATGAGGCTGTCAGGTATGGAGACGACTACAGGACCCATATCCTCCTAGAGAGCTGACTGGCAGATGACTATCCTGGCATCTAGAGTGGTATCAGGTGCATATACTCATTCTAAATCCCATCCATCACATCTACAAAGCTGTGAAACAGCAGGTAGAGAATGATTATTGACACCATCTCAGATATGAGATATGTACATTAGCAGGTAGCAGATTTAAAAGCAAATAGTAACCAATACGCTTTCACACCTTGTGTGTATGTGTGTGTATAGATCATACACCTGCTGACCAAAATGTCTCCAAGTACACACCAGCTGACCTCCTCTCATCTTCACCATATGTTCAGGCTATAAATGTGAGTGACATCATTAAGGAGCTGTGGCATTGCTATTGTAGGTTGTATAGTAAAAAACTGAAGACTACTTTTCAAGGAAAAGAAGGGCAGAAATTTACACTTAGAATACTGATTGCACTAACGTCTGCAACTGGTGACAATTGGATAGAAAAATTGAAGTGAGGACTTACAGAATTGTTGACTTTTTTAAAGTTAACAAGTGGGGTTTTTTTTGTTACTCTTCCTGTGTGGTGGTTTTACTCAGGTGGGCAGCTGAGCTCCACCACAACTGCTCTCTCACTCCCCCTCTCCTCAAAGAGGAAGGGGGAGAAAATACAACACAGAGAACTCGAGGTTTGAGATGAGAAAGGTTTAATTAAAGGGAAAGGGGAGAAAAAAAAAGAAACAAAAGAAACAATACGTCCGTGTGGAAGCACTGAGAGAGGGAAAAAAATTCTCTACTTCCCATCAATGAGCGATGTTCAGCCACGTCCTGGGAAGCAGGGCCTCAAAACACGTAGTGGTTGTTCAGGAGGAACAGCCCTCTCCCCCACAAGAGCCCCCCTTTTTATTGCTGAGTGTGACATCAGGTGTTATGGAATATCCCTTTGGTTGGTTTAGGTCAGCTGCCCTGGTAATGTTCCCTCCCCATCACTTGCCCACCAGCCTGCTGGCTCTTCGGGGCTTGGAAGGAGTCCTGATGCTGTGCCAGCACTATGCAGCAATAGACACAACACTTGAGTGATATCAGTGCTGTTCCAGCTACGAGTGCAGAGCACAGCACTGTGTGGGCTGCTGCAGGGAAAAGGTGACTCCAACTCAGACAGACCCAACACATCCTGTCAACCAGAAATATAAATAATCAACTTTCACCATCTTAAATCAGTGTATTAATGAACGAATGAAAACCAACTGCAACTGTTCAGGCACAAGCAGCATAATTCCCAAGGTCACTAGATGATTTAGATGTGAAGTCTCATTTTTCATATGCAATTCAGGAACCTGACTGAACAAATCAATAGGAAGCTGACTTTCAAGTCAGTCTTCTACTATATTTAAAAATGGGACTCTGGATATTTTTGAAGCATTTTTTGAATTTAGAATCCTGAAATTGAAAATACTGGTCCACTAAAAAGTCTGGTACCTAACTAACACTACATCACTGATAAGGAAGGAAAAGTAATCAAATCTATCTGATCTACATTATTATACAGCATTTCCTGGAAGCCTTAAACTGAATAGGGATCCTGATGATGTCATTCTCTGCAGTGAGTCTAATTCTTTATCCACTATCCTAGAAAATATTTTGCTGATGGGTGTTTTCAATATGAAAAATGGGTCATCGTATAAAATTTTAACCATATGGGAAAGTTCTTGGTCTCCAGCAGTAAAACAGGTCAGAAGAACTGCAATAATAGCTTTTCAAATCAATCCATTTCTAGGTAGAATGTTTTGTACAATGTGAAGCATGAACTATATTTTTCTTACCTATTAGAAATTTTGTAATCTCATTCAGGTTACATGTATGTTAGTGTACAGAAAGTAACTATGACGCTAAATTATTAGCCATCAGATTCTAAACAAGTGATGTATGGCAACACGTACTTTTGACAGCTGGTTAGATTTCACTTTGTGAAAATTCCCCAAAAAATTACTTATCTTTATTTATGGAACCAGCAGTATTGCCAGCAGGTCAAGAGAGGTGATCCTCCCGTCTGCTCATCATTTGTGAGGTCACACCTGATGTACTGTGTCCAGTTCTGGGAACCCCAGTACAAGACACACCGGAGAGAGTTCAGTGTAGAGCCACCATGATGATCAATTCAGTAAAAGGTAACATTAGGTATTTTCAAATTAAAGTACTTATTTGTGGACGATGTACTTGCTACTTCTGAATTACACTTTTATACTTCAATTATTAAACAATGTTGCTTTTGTTTCTCCCCTTGGTCTTTTACCACTGGAAGAAGCATAATATGAAGATTAATAAATTATGTTTTTATTTTCTCTACCTTACTATCAAGTTATGCAGTAGCATAGATGTTTGAATTCATTATCACAGAACTACAAATTCATTATATCAACCTATCATTTTAGTTCATATAATGTGAAGGAGTATAATTTGTAAAGAAGTAAACATTGCAGCACTGTGACACAACAAACGTTTGGCATTAGTGAAAAAATGCTGAGAATCTTTTAAACTGCTACATGATTTAACTTAATTGTATTTTGCATTCAATTTTTAAAATTACTGGATCAATTCTCATTTATACCAAGCACTAGTTTAAATAAGAAGTAGCCTAACAGATAATCTTCTTTTCAATTAACCTGAAAAGGATTGTTAATTAATAATGATGGATGGACATATCAGTTTGGTGTAATAAAGGTGCATTAGCTTACACAAAAAGTACTGCATTTGTCTTTCTATTGAACTAGGTATCAAGGGAAAAAAAGTCAAAATTAAAATTTACCATTGATACTTAATGAAGTGCAAAGCTTGAGGAAGTTAATGTGTGAAGACATAAGTTACTATTTTGCTTCAACGATGTTTCTAGGACTGTGAGTACTGGTGGCAACCCCCTCACTAGAGCTGTTCAGGAGATGTGGCCGTAAGAAAATGCTTTAGTGACAGGGCTCAGTAGGTCAGGTTAGATGGTCTTAAAGGTCTTCTCCAACCTAGATGACTCTATGATTCCATGATTTTCTACTTTTAAGAAACAGTATACCAATAAAGTCATGGCATATGTATATACGGGAGCTTTCATTAATTTGGCAGCACTGGAGAGACACAAATTATTTCCATGTTTAGAGTATTTCTTTATTCTCAGCCTATAGCAGCAATCACTCACATCTCAGATATGAATAACTGGAACAAGCTTCCAGAATGACAAAATCAATGGGCCATCACTGACTTGATACATGGGTATTTATAGGAAACATTTGAAAATGACTTTTAAGTTTCTGACATTGATCAGACACATCATAAACATAGTGAATTTCCAAAGAACCAGCACTGTTTCTGATTGGCCCCTCCTCTAAGCAACATTTTCATAAATAGTGAAGTTGAAGCCTTTTCTAAAAAATGAACCAACAAGTAACAAGCTGAATGGTAACAGATACCTGACAATACTATAGTCCATCTCTTCAGGCAGTGGAAAACAAGTTTTTAAACCTGAGGTAACCTACAAAAAAATGATTAGCCAGTTTATTAGAAGTAGATTATTCTATTGGTAGCAATGGATGAATATGGAGTATCAAGTAACCTAAAAACATTTCTCTCAGTTTCCTCTCACACAATTAATTTACTTTTGCACAGAGTTGTCATAAGCAAGTGGTCAGTTTAAGAGAAGAACTGATGGTGAGATACGTGTAATGTATATTAAAATAAACTCACCATGGTAATTTCGAAACAACGTTTTAAGGGAAAGATAAATTTTCAAAATGTAGGGAACCTTTGGAACTGGTTGAAAGTAACTGTATTATATTTATCAAGCTTCATCTTACAAATTTCAGATTTTCTACTTACTTTATTTTGCATAGGGCAGTTCAGGCGGGGCAGGGAGAAGCGCAGGGAGGATCCTCTCCCTTTTTACACCTCCCTTACTCTTCCTCTCCTCTCCTCTGAAACTAGAATGATCTTTAACTAGGTGATCTTTAAGGTCCTTTTCATCCCAGACTATTCTATGATTTAGTCCCAAGCAGTATTCCGATTAAATCATCATGACCACACCTTATAGTCCAATCTGCTTCAGGACATTCCACACTGAGATGATCCTTTATCCATGCAAAAATAATATCCCCCAGCCACACAGTCATCATAATTTAATTTCTTACTAGATCTATTGGCTATTAAAATTATTTTCTCTAAAATTCTTGGAAGTAATGTATCTAAAGCAGGGTAAAACAAGAACCACGTGTAAGAATTCAGCAAGGATCTTTTCCAAGATTATTTAGTTTAAGATAGAGAGTGTTATTTTCTATAAAGAAAGATGTGAGCAGGAGGACATGTGCAGGCTCAGAGGAAGAGCCTACAAGGAAAAAACATTTCTGGACTAGCCAAATATAGCAGAAGATTCATAAGGAAACTGTGGACAACAGGTATACTGATGGAGGAAAGAAAAAAGAAGCAGGATGTAATTTTGAGAAGGAATAGAGAAAGATTTGATTTTAAAATTGAATCAGCATTAGTTATCTGAACAAATTGTCAGAGTACTCTACCTACTGGGAAGTGCCACTGGCAGAAACTAAGGCAACAGATACACGGGTAGTGAGGGAGAAAAGAATTTCCTGGCAAGATTAAACGTACCTGCACCTTATTTCACCTGGTCACTGGAAATTTTTAGAGACAGATATTTGGTTATGCTCCTGGCAGAATTCAATAATCCAAGTGAGTAGTAATAAATAGTAAGAATACAATTCAATGTATAAATACAATACATATGAATACAAATAAAACAAACTCCAACCGGTGTAAAATAAACTGTGACTTCCTTATCTTTAATTTCCACCTCTTTTAAGTATGGTTTAATAAATAGAGGGATTAAACTCTGAAGACAAAAAAGTCCCTAACTCCACAACTTTAATTTTGAGAATTGCTAGATGAGCAACTTAAGTTTGTAATGACTCAACAGCTTTCATAAAAATGAGCCAACAGCAAGACAAACTCACAAACATTATCTTGTCTATAAACCACAAAAATATATAAGAAGGATACTTATGACTGAAATATATACAGAAGCATATCCATGGAATGGTCAAAGAGGGAGAAGGAAAATGTATCAGAAAAAAAACAATAGGAGAGGGGTTAACTGAAAGGTCCACATTAATAAGCAAGAATGCTATGGAAATGAAATATCAGAAAATCCATTTCTTGCATGAAGACCAGGAAGTCATTGTGTTAATATGAGGATACATGATTCATCAGCAGAAGATCATACTGTTTGTTAACAGATGATAACATTACAGAACATGGTATTTATTCCTTTCCCTTTTAGTCCTGAGATACCTAAAACGAGGAAATGCAAACAATAAGCACAGACTTCCTAAAATTTATGGATACCGAAGCAGACAAAATTCTTACGCAATGGGGTAGGACCATAAGAATCATTAAGCTTTAGATATTTTCCCCTTCCATAAGATCTCACACAGAGTTTTGTTACACTGACTTACTACAAATCAAAACTGATGTTCTGCTTCTTCATTCATTTTAGAAGACTGAGAAAGATGCTCACTTTTTTTCTGTTAATCTGGAATAGGCCTGAATAAATGCAGAATAAATTAAACCAACAGAATTTTCCAGTTGAGCAATTTCTATGTCATAGAAATAATAGTCACCACATAGCCTTATGGAGAAACAAAAAATAAAGGCAAAAATAATAATAATAATCTTCCGTTCCTTTGGGCTATAAACTAATAGACTAAGTGAATAATTACTTATGAGATTATACTTTTTATAGAATCATAGAATATCACTGAGTTGGAAGAGATCCACAAGGATCATTGAGTCCAGGTCCACACAGGACCACCCAAAAATCAGACCATGTGTCCGAGTGTTGTCCAAACACTTCTTGAACTCTGGCAGGCTGGTTGCTGTGACTGCTTCCCTGGGGAGCCTGCTCCTGTTCACCTTCTTCACCAAGAAGGTGAACATTCCCTCAGGTGCTAAATATGTAATTGTGTAATACTGTGCAAGGAAACTTTCAGACAGAAACAATTGTAAAGTTACTGCAGGGAAACAGAATTCTAGTTAACATATTAAGAAAAAAAAATATGTTCTGGAGAGGTAACAGCGTGATTAAAACCAAAATAAGGCTACACTGTGAAACCAATACAGGTCTATATCTTCCTGTATGCATATTAGTTTAACAAACATCTTCATTCATACTTCAACTTCTTCTTAATAGGATTAATCTAACTGCAGTGTACTTGGTGTTGCAGTGCAATACTTCTAAGTCAAAATCACTCTGCAATACAATCTCTTTTTACTGGCATTATATTATTTATTGCATCAACCAAATAGAACAGAACTGTTTTATTAATTTTTGGTACTAAAGGTTCAGAAGTTCATTTCTAATTTTAACATGATTGAATTTCTGTGTTCTGCTTATTAAGGGACTGAGGGTCACAGAGAGGACAGGAAAAGAATAATGGAAATGTATCTCTTATTTATGATAGTTGTATGTAATACCAATTGTTTTCTTTTTATTTTTCCTATAGTCCAAAAGATACCATTAGCTAGAAAAATATTTCAAGTTTATTTTAAATATAATCTGCCTAGGAAGCATTGTGCGTTGCAGAATGCAATGGAATAAATTTCAGATTAAGGGGAAAGAATCTAGACTCTTTTTCTTACAACCTCAAAATATAGTGCAGAAGATTAATAAAATATAGAAATTTTAAAGCCTTGTTAAGTTCAACACACAACAAATTGCCTATCAGATCATTACTTGGTTTATGTTAGTTGATTGTCACGATAAAGACATAATCCTGAGCTGTACATATGAGCTGCTGCACAGGCTGACTCCTTTACCCAGTAACTACACTAAGTGTGATTTTTGCAGATGCAGTCATGGAAGATAAGGAGGGGATGAGGCACTGAACTTTCTGCCTCGGCATATCATAAGGTTTTGTAGACACAGGCATAACAAAAATGGAACAGAGCGGAGATAAACTAGGTGCTGGCTCCACACGTTGAAAACCACTAAACCATTAACCGTTTCGGTGAGGCATTCTTCCAAACTACTCCAGTATTTGCTGAGGGCTACATACAGACCAAAACAGAAGAAAAGACTTGCCTACCATATTTACCTTTATATGCTATTGCCATATGAGACTATATATCCATACTTTCATTCTGCAGATGTCCTGCTGTCATGGGTGCATCACCTAAAATGGCTGGCCACCGCAGCAGGCACCTGCTACCTCTTCTCTTGGTGTATATTCACTTTTTCCTCTCCCTTTGAGTCCTCAGACCCACTGATGATAACTGTTACTTCAGCTATACTACATGAGCTCAGTCCACCCTCTGAGTGGGTGGGAATTCCTAGCATGTGCTTGGGAATAAGTAAGCTATAGAAATGAAAATTCTCACACAAGTGATAAACATACATCTGGGAACTTTCCCTATATTGCCATACTTAGACACTGTCACACTGATAGCGTGACAAAAATGTTAAAAAAACAAACAAAAACAAACAAACAAACAGAAACAGGGAAGGAGGTATACTGGCTTACTTCACTTATTTTCAGAAGTTTCAAATTCTATTAAAAACGAGATAAAAGGAGTTGGGGTAGAGAAAAGTAACAATAAGCATGGTAAATTGTGCCCTGTTCTCATCTGTGCTCAGTGGGTTTCTTGCAGAGGCCTTTCTGATTTTTTCTATTCTCTGTGCAGGTATGTTTTTTTCTAAACAGACAAATCATAGAATTCTTTTAACCATCACCTGCCATTCAGGATAGGAACAGCACCTTTAGCTGCTCATTCAGCCTCATGATTATTTTCTAATTGTTTTCCCCCTTGCTGCTCCACTGTCAAAATATTCTAGCAGCTCTTATACTGCTGTTTAATAACTAACAGCAGCTTCACATAATTTAAAGAATATTGTTTTGCTTCCTTAAAGATTTAGCATAGTGAGGAATTATTACCTAAGGTAATGAATATCATCAGAAGTACTTGGCTGCATTACTCCAGTTTGACCCCACACCTGAGACTCTCAGATAATCTGGAATTGCACTGATAAATAAGAGCATAGACCTGTCATAACATAAATGAGTATTTATAACATTTATAACATTTATGTCTTTCATAACATAAATGAATATTCTTGCTATGAAAAGTCACACTGCAACAGCATGTTAACATGTCAACACAGCCTCAAAACTATTTCAAAGAAAAAAAAATCATCACAAGAGTCCCAGTTATTTTCAAAATCACTTTAATAGTGCCTGATGCCTTTTTAATTCGGATTCCCACGAAAGTGTAGTTACAGAATGTCATAACAGGTTTTCTTGCAGAACTAAAGCAACAATTCTATTCATGTGTGGAAAAAAGGAAGCCATTTAAGAGTGAGAAAAAAAAGGTCTTTGTCTTACACACTTCAAAAATAATGGCAGCATGGAGCCTCTTATAATTCTTTATGTAACATTTTCTCTAAGTAGATGCATCCCTTCAGCTGCAACTTCCCAACTAAAAGCCTTAGTCCTATTGCCTTCCAGCATTATTATACTATGTGGTGACCTTCCAGCATTATTCCAGCATCCAGAATTACTTAACATTTCAATTAGAAGGCAAAAAACTTTCAAGAACTATCTTTCCTTTCCCTTTAAGAAAGGTGATAAGAGTCAGACTAGCGAGACACCATACAGCTCTGGGAACCCTGCAAGGTACAACTACGTTACCAAAGCCAAATGGAGATTATAACTAAACAAAACATGCAACATGCTTACTATTTTGTCCTTAGTGTTAGCAACAGAACACATTAATAGAATCACAGTTAATTTTGAATGCGCTAAAAAAAAAAAAAAAAAAAAAAAAAGAAAATGACATTACAGAGTATCCGAAGAGAAGTCACATATGTTGTATGTTGGGAGAAATATGCTATCTCATCCCATTGCTATGTAATTATGAATAATTACTTCTGATGTTCTATCTATGTTTCTTTGTAGTTTTATTTTAATTTGTTTTTTCATTGCCAATAGAAATTGAAAAAAAAAAACACACAATTTCTACAAATCAATGGAGTCATGAACTTTGCAGACACTGCTGCAACACAAGAAAACTATTCTGAATCTTTGTGATGCAACAGTGGTTCTTGTGTGTTTCATGATTGAATGCTATATATTGACAAGGTAGTAGTTTTTATGCTGTACATGTATGTATTTAGGAGTTGGACTCATGGATCCTTATGGGACCGTTCCAACTCAGGATATTCTATGACTCTATTAATTTATTTTTTAAGGTCAATCTCAAAAAATATATATTTTTTTAAGGAGTAGTAGCCATTGAGAGACTTCTGGCTGACGAACAGCACCCCAACCTTTCAATTACTTTGTTACGATAACAGAATCACAGAATCACAGAATTTTCTAGGTTGGAAGAGACCTCAAGATCATTGAGTCCAACCTCTAACCTAACACTAACGGTCCCCACTAAACCATATCCCTAAGTTCTACATCTAAACGTCTTTTGAAGACTTCCAGGGATGGTGACTCCACCACCTCCCTGGGCAGCCTGTTCCAGTGCCTAACAACCCTTTCAGTAAAGAAGTTCTTCCTAACATCTAACCTAAAACTCCCCTGGCGCAACTTAAGCCCATTCCCCCTCGTCCTGTCACCAGGCACGTGGGAGAACAGGCCAACCCCCACCTCACTACAGCCTCCTTTAAGGTATCGGTAGAGAGCGATAAGGTCACCCCTGAGCCTCCTCTTCTCCAGGCTGAACAAGCCCAGCTCCTTCAGCCGCTCCTCGTAGGACTTGTTCTCCAGGCCCCTCACCAGCTTTGTCGCCCTTCTCTGGACCCGCTCAAGCACCTCAATGTCCTTCTTATAGCGAGGGGCCCAAAACTGAACAAAGTACTCGAGGTGCGGCCTCACCAGAGCTGAGTACAGGGGGACGATCACCTCCCTAGCCCTGCTGGCCACACTGTTTCTTATGCAAGCCAGGATGCCGTTGGCCTTCTTGGCCACCTGAGCACACTGCTGGCTCATATTCAGCCGACTGTCCACCATCACTCCCAGGTCCTTCTCTGCCTGGCAGCTCTCCAACCACTCATCTCCCAGCCTGTAGCTCTGCTTGGGGTTATTGCGCCCCAGGTGCAGGACCCAGCACCTGGCCTTGTTGAACTTCATGCAGTTGACCTCAGCCCATCGGTGCAGCCTATCCAGATCCTCCTGCAGAGCTTTCCTACCCTCCAGCAGATCGACACATGCGCATAGCTTGGTGTCATCTGCAAACTTACTGAGGGTGCACTCAATGCCCTCGTCCAGATCATTGATGAAGATGTTAAAGAGGACTGGCCCCAGCACCGAGCCCTGGGGGACGCCACTAGTGACTGGCCTCCAACTGGACTTGGCTCCATTTACCACAACTCTTTGGGCCCGGCTATCCAGCCAGTTTCTAACCCAACGAAGCGTGCGCCAGTCCAAGCCACGAGCAGACAGCTTCTTGAGGAGAATGCTGTGGGAGACGGTGTCAAAAGCCTTGCTGAAGTCAAGGTAGACCACATCCACAGCCTTTCCCTTGTCCACCCAGCGCGTCACTTTGTCATAGAAGGAGATCAGGTTCGTCAAGCAGGATCTGCCTTCCATAAACCCATGCTGACTGGGCCTGATCGCCTGCTTGCCCTGCAAGTGCCGCATGATGACTCCCAAGAGGATCTGCTCCATGAGCTTCCCTGGCACTGAGGTCAAACTGACAGGCCTATAGTTCCCTGGGTCTGCCCTCCGGCCCTTCCTGTAGATGGGCGTCACATTCGCTAGCCGCCAGTCAGCTGGGACCTCCCCCGATAGCCAGGACTGCTGATAAATGATGGATAGGGGCTTGGCCAGCTCCTCTGCCAGTTCTCTCAGTACCCTTGGGTGGATCCCATCCGGCCCCATCGACTTGTGCACATCCAAGTGCTGTAGCAGGTCACCAACCAGTTCTTCGTGGATGGTGAGGGCCACATCCTGCTCCCCATCCCCTTCCACCAGCTCAGGGTACTGGGTATCCAGAGAACAACCGGTATTGCCGCTAAAGACTGAGGCAAAGAAGGCATTGAGCACCTCCACCTTTTCCTCATCTCTTGTAACTAAGTTTCCCCCCGCATCCAGTAAAGGATGGAGATTCTCCTTAGTCCTCCTTTTTGTGTTGATGTATTTATAAAAACATTTTCTGTCATCTTTAACGGCAGTAGCCAGATTGAGCTCCAGATGAGCTTTGGCCTTTCTAATTTTGTCCCTGCACAGCCTCACAACATCCTTATAGTCCTCCCTAGTGGCCTGCCCACTTTTCCAAAGATTATAAACCCTCTTTTTTCTCCTAAGCTCAAGCCACAGTTCTCTGTTCAGCCAGGCCGGTCTTCTTCCCCGCTGGCTCATCTTTGGGCACATGGGGACAGACCGCTCCTGCACCATTAGGATTTCCCTCTTGAAGAGCGTCCAGCCTTCCTGGACCCCTCTGCCCTTCAGAACCGCCTCCCAAGGAACTCCACCAACTAGTGTCCTGAGCAGCCCAAAGTCAGCCCTCCGAAAGTCCAATACAGTGGTTTTACTGGTCCCCTTCCTGGCCTCGCCAAGAATAGTGAACTCCACGATTTCGTGGTCACTCTGCCCAAGACAGCTCCCGACAATCACATCCTCCACCAGTCCTTCTCTGTTTATGAAGAGAAGGTCTAGTGGGGCACCACCCCTGGTAGGTTCACTAATCAGCTGCGTCAGGAAGCTATCTTCCACTCTCTCCAGAAACCTCCTAGACTGCTTTCTCTGGGCTGTGTTGTGCTTCCAGGATATGTCAGGGAAGTTGAAGTCCCCCACGAGTACAAGCGCTGAAGATTTCGCAACTTCTGTCAGCTGCCTGCAGAACTCCTCATCTGTCTCCTCATCCTGGTTCAGCGGCCTACAGCAGACCCCGACCAGGACACTAGCCTTGTTGTCCCTGCCAATCCTAACCCAAAGGGACTCGACCTTGTTGTTCCCAGCCTCGAGTTCTACAACATCGAAAGACTCTCTAATATAGAGAGCCACACCACCACCCCTTCTGTGCTGCCTGTCCCTTCTGAAGAGCTTATAGCCAGGCATCGCAGCACTCCAGTCATGAGACTGGTCCCACCACGTCTCCGTGATGGCAACCAAGTCGTAGCCTGCCTGCTGCATGATGGCTTCCAGCTCCTCCTGTTTGTTACCCATGCTGCGTGCATTGGTGTAGATGCACTTCAGCTGGGCCTTTACTTTATCTCCCGGCCTTGCTATTGTTCCCCCTGGCACAGCCCCAACAATCCTAGCTTCAGCCCCATCCCCCTTCTTACCTAGTTTAAAGCCCTATCAATGAGCCCCGCCAGCTCCTGGCCCAGGATCCTTTTTCCCCTAAAGGATAGGGACCCGTCTACGGCCATCAGGCCAGGTGCTGAGTAAAGTGCCCCACGGTCGAAAAACCCAAGATTTCTGTGTTGGCACCAGCTCCAGAGCCACGTGTTTAACAGGTGGGCTTTCCGTGTCCTCTCCGTACCCCTCCCTGCCACTGTAGGGATGGATGAAAACACCACCTGCAGTCCCGCTCCATCCACTAACCGTCCCAGCCCCCTAAAGTCTCTTTTTATAGCCTTCAGGCTTCTCTCTTCAATGCTGTCACTGCCAGCCTGGACTATCAAAAGAGGATAATAATCAGAGGGGTGTACCAGGTTGGGAAGCTTCCTGGCAACATCCCTGACCCTGGCCCCAGGGAGGCAGCAGACTTCCCTACGGGTAGGGTCAGGCCGACAAATAGGGCCCTCTGTTCCCCTAAGAATAGAGTCTCCCACAACAATAACCCTCCTGTCTTTCTTGATGGAGGCAGTCCTGAGGCGCGGAGTCGACCTCCTCGCCCTAGGCATCCTCCTGGGAACACTTGCTACCTCTTCCTCACCAACCGGTCTCTCGAGCTCCAGGGCCTCAAACCTGTTGCGTAAGGGCACCTGGGAAGGTGGGGCTGGAAGGGGAAGGCATTGCTTGCGATGTTGAGCAGGGACCTGTTTCCATTCCTCCTCAACTCTTAGGTCCCCTCCCTCTGCCCGACAGCAACAGGGCAGGGGGTCTACCCCCATTTGGGGTGTCTCACCCGGGAACCTCTCCTTGAGGCCCTGCAGGGAGTTACTCCACAAGTCTATCTCCTGCTCACACTCCCTGATATCCCTCAACCTCTCCACCTCCTCCTTGAGCTCTGCCACCATGCGGATCAGGTCATCCACCTGCTCGCACCTCACGCACGCAGTTTCTCTGCCTCCCGCCGATGGCAGCAGCAGGCTCTGACACTCCCTGCATCCAGTGACCTGAACTGCTGCATTCTTTAACGGGTAGTCGGTCTGGGTGTGTACCGACTTCCTGGAGAGAGCACCGTGCCTGGTGGAGACCATTATCACCTAGCTAACGGCTGTCGTTAACAGGTGCTCGTATGGGAGGGGGTTGCTCTCCGCCCTTCCTGCTCGAACTGCCGCGCCACTCCCTTCTGACGCGCCACGCCCTGGTCGCCGCGCTCCCTAAGGGCTGCTTTTGAAAGGCCGGGGAGGGGGCGCTGCTGGCTCCGCCTTCGCTTCGTCAGCCTCCCTCACGATGGCTGCCGGGTCCTGGCGGCTCCCTGAAGTAGGCTCGATGCCGGAAAATTAGCCCTGCCTGGCCCGATCCCCCGCTCCGCTGCAGAACGTGTCTGCCCCGGAGCCGATCGCCTCGGCAAATGGTCAAAAACAAGTCATTCCTTATCTTTTTTCTTTTTATAACATTTCTGATTCATAATTTCTTTGCTTCTTGCTCTTGAGCGATGCAAAATAAAGTGATAAACAGCTCTGCCAAAGCTTTGCCTTTTAAAATACAGAAAGAAAAATTAGAAACACTTCTGTTTATATGTGATTGTGTTTTTCAAAAGACTGAATATAACTGGTAGAGTATATCCATTTTCAATTAATCACAGGCTGTTGTAGATTAAATAGAAAAGGTCATTTTATGCAATTGTGGAACATACAGCAATTAAATTAATACATATGTGCTTTAAGGATTAATCTTTGCATGATATATTGATATTTTGGTGACCACTCTTTATGAGTGTTCCATACTCCAAAGACACCATACACACACAAAAAGAATATGGGAAATAAGACATTATCTGAATATGTTCCTTATTATACCTAACTTATGTATATATAATTACTATATGCTTTTTTAAAATGACTGGTGTAAGAGAAACAGTGGTGTATTTCAATGTGTGACATTCAGGCAGGAACAGAAGACTGAGCTTTCTGTGTTTGTTTTACACAGCAAACACTTATAAAGAGGCTGTATTTAAAAGATACTACAATACCTAAAAATAAGGTTAAAATATCAGAGTTGGAAGGGCTTTGAGAGCGGGGGTGGGTAGGAAAGTTTTCACACCTATTAAGGTTGCTTACTCTAGTAGAGACTACAGTGCATACCTCTTTACTTTGTTTCTTCACTATCTGCTTGTAGTCAGGAAACTCAAATTTTTGTTTATCAAGGCAGTTCAGACTGAGACACTCACATCATCTAAATCATCACCATCAACTTTATGGGGTTGTATGTAGTCTTCAGATGGTAGGCCTACTCCACTGACATTCTCAGTATGTTTTGGGCTGGAAGCCCAAGATCATCTATCACTAGCAATCTCACTGAACCACAGAAGATTTTTGTGGCTGCAGGATCATTGCCATGAAGCAATATTCCTCAGAAAACTCAGTTAATAAATCACTGGTTTCTTTCCCCCCTTGCTCCTTTAAAAAATAACTGCACTAGCAAAGCTTCTTCAGCCCAGAGAGTACAGGAACCTCTTGGTAACTTTGATTGCAGCATCTTTACTGAGCTAGTAAAGGTGCACTTTCCTCAGCTAGTCCTGACACTTGCTATAGAGCACCTAATGAGGATGGATAGAATTTACAACATATTCTATTTCATGATGGATCATCATGAAAAATGTTGACAGCTACTCTTCCCACCCATGTCTGAGTAGAAAACATGTAGTAACATTTCCACAAAGATTTCTGTAGGACCCAACTGAAGCAATGCAAAACTCCGCCTTCATAACTTCACTGTGCAGGTGATCCTGTTTTAATGATCAACAGGAATTCTCTATGTTTGCAGATCAGCTGTACAAAGTTGCATTAGAATTGTAGCATAACTGTATAATTAGCTAGGAAACTCCTAATAACTGTTAGAAAATTTCAGGAATGTTGCCCATTCCTGAAATGTCTTAAGACAGGACTTATACAGATTGTATTTGTAAACTGTCTTTTCAGAAAATGAGAATGCTGAAATACATGTATAAGCCAGTATGTGATTTTTCACCATTATTAGCAAAAGGCCAAAGCCTTTGAACTGGCTTGACTGTTCATGGTCTCAGGATTTTATGTTCTTGGTTGAGATAGTAATTTTCAAGAAATCAGGTAAGCATTGGCTAACTATTTATTTTTTTTCCTTAGGTTCAGTTTTCAGCAAGAACAAGTAGTTACTCAGTGTAGTTTGTATTGCTGTGACTCTAGAATAATACGATGTGGGAAGCAGCACACATACAATGGCACCAGAGGTCCTAGACTGTGAGCAAAAATTACAATGCTCAATCACTATAGGAATGTAACCTTCAATTAAAACCAATTTTAGAGATAACAGAACAGAAAAACTGAACAATTGGACTAGCAATAAATTATTGGCTGCACTGTAAACTGTGTTCCTCCTTCGGCCCACAAGAAGATTCTGAGTGTACCTGGGGTCCTTTCCAGCCAGCACCTCTACGACCAAGCCTTCTCCAAATTCACAAACCTCTCTGTAAACGTAAGCTTTCAGAAGGCATAAAGCATATTCATGCATGCATCATCAGAGGGGTAGAATTTTCCCATTTTCTTAAAATAAAGGGTATTCAGGTGAAGAATGAGGAAAGCCTTAGTCAATCACAGTTTCTTCAAGAAGTTGTCTTCCTTCCAACACAAACACAGGACACGATATCTATGCCCACAGTGTACAACAAAGGAAAAGTGGGATTACTTCTCTCATATCCTTGTAAATACACACACGTAGAATAGAAGGGAAGGTATGTAAATAATATACAACAGTAAAGAGCAAAATAACACAACAGTGATAACACTATTTATGAGACATAAAAAATAACAATGTATACCAGCACTATTAGAATAAAATAACTACTTTGTTTTTGCTTAGTATTTGGTGACAGGGATAATAGCCTTGCCATTTTAATTCTCTTTTCTGTTTATTATTTCATAACACACACCAGACTATGTATAAAGGTCATCCCACATCACATTATGTGGATGATACGTTGTTCTCAGAGTCTCCTAAGTGTATTTGTTTATGTGAAGGCTGTTTAATGGCTTTGTTATTCTTTTTTCGCATGTGATTGAAATAACAGGATTATTTTTTCCCTACCATTTAATGTATTGAGCTAAAGCAAGCTAAAGAACCTCTCGGGAACTGACGCATAGTCTACCACTCATTTTATTTGTGTCATTTTACTCAAATCTATTTATTTAGTATGTCTGATATCGTAACCAGAGTGTGCTGGCAAATCATAATGGAAGCAGATATTATTCACCAAAATATAGAATTCGGACTACAGAATAATCAAAATAAAATTATTAACTCACTTCAGTTTTATGAGCTTCATTGGGACTTAAAACATTCATGTTACTGAAAACACTCGTGAACCAGTACCTTCATGAAAATAATTCACATGAAGGGATAACAATTGAAATTGTCTGGAAACTAACAGTTCTTCCTTACAGCATATTCCTCCAAATGCCATAGAAAACACACTTTCCAACACCACTGGAAGTAACTCAAGACATAGAGATACTAAATTCAAGAACAAAAGCTAAATTTTTGTAATTTTTGTAATGGTTGAACTGCAACAGGGAACATACTGAAGTAGCTTTATTCTGTATCAAAACTTTTTACTCTCTAACAAATCTTTTAAACAGCTCTTTAACAACCTACACTGAAGAAGCACAGTAGGCAAACTGTAAAAGTTAAGATTAAATGCAAAAATAAATACTATATGATCTTCCCACTGTGACCTTGAATATATTGAGCTAATCCAAATCTTTAATCTGATCTAAAATTCACCTAGATGTCTTTTCCTCAAAACTAAAAATTGCATGTGAACAACCCATGAAAATAATAGATGCCATGTTGTGACATGGTGGCACAACAAACTACAACAGAAAACCTTCTTAGAAGTGCAAATAAATCTATTCTGCAAGTTCACAAACTGTTGTATTTATAGGTAAATATTTCCAGATTGTCTTCAATTTCCCATGTGAATATACAGTGAGAAAACAGCATGACTTACATTTAATAAAGTTGTTCAAATCACTGTATTATATCATATTGGCTTGCACTACAATAAAAATAAGGGAAAAAAAAAAAGTAATAACTTACCTATTGCTTTAAAAAATGATAAGTATGCTTAGAATTAAGCTTGCAGACTGTATTAACAACAGTTTGTTGTACAGACTGTATTTTACATAATAGAGCTATGAAAATGCAGTAACTCCTATAGAATTTTCAGCTTAATTTTAAAAATTTGTAATTTTCATTAAAAGGGTCTCAGCTGAACACGACATAGACAAGTCTACCATGTTAAAAGTAGGCTTATAGAAATAGTATACATACACATATCCAAAGGGAAGGGCAGTATAAGCAAAGGAGTTTGGGGCTTTGGCAGCAGTATTATAGCCTTGCCAACCTGTGCCCAGAATAATGATGCCTTTTTGACCTGTAACACCACTGCTATGAAGGAAGTCATATGGTCTCAGCCACTCTAGAGACATCTAACTTCATTCAGTTATCTGATCCGGGAGTGGCCAGTGAGGCAGTTGTCAATGCCACCCCAAGACCTTAAGTGTAAATGTTTCACATAGCATAAGCAGTTACTGTAACACAGGTCAAACCCAAATTGCTAATCACAGAACATCACGCTCATCCAGTCCTATTCCAAATAACTTCAAGCCACAGAGGTGCACTGTTACTCAAAAACAAATTTCTTCAGTCATCATTTATTGTCTATGTACCATCATAGTTATTACACCAGTTACTGACAACTTTTCACTTGTAACGTAAACCATCCAAGTAGTCCATTTCAGAACTGCCTTTGGGGACTTACACAGGTAATTTACAACTCATCCTCCTACTAATGTAGTATTACTTATGATGGCAGAACTGTGTGCTTTGGTCCTCCAAACAACAAAATAAATGGCGTCTGGGTTGTATTTTAGAATTCGTAAAAGAAAAATCTTGAAAATTTATTCCCTTAGTAGCTCTGAGGAAATTGTCATCAAGGCATCTCTCCCCCAAGACTTGCATGACAATAGGAATTAGTGGTCTGATACAATTATCATTATAATCAAAGAGAAGACTTCCCTTATTTACTCTCGCCTTATTCTTGTCACAGTATCATCCTGAAATGGGTTTATTTTTAAAATAAAATTAAAAAACAAAACAAAACAAAACAAAAAAAAACACTCTTTCTGATACCTTAAGAGAACAAGAAAACAAGTAAGAACAGTTAATTCACCTATTTATTCCCACTACATGAGTCATGGTCCAAGGATGTATTCACAGACTTGAGCATATGTTTCACAAGAGTATTGCTAATAAAGTCCGATAACACACTTAAATACCTGAAAAATAAATACAGCTCTTTAAATATTAAGATTTACCTGCAGCATGAATCACATTTTGCCTAAGATAGGGATTAGTGTTTTTTTGAAACTAAGGGCATATAAAACAAGGAAAAGATGTTACTGAACATTCTTTGCCTAAGGTCTCAAAAAAGTTCTATACACTAACTAGTAGAAGACAAAAGAGAATCATAGAATCATTAATCATAGATAGTAATACTGTCTGCACAGGCAGTAATTTTATATTTCAAATATAATTCCCAGTAAGAGAATACAGTACCAGCTTCCTAATCCTCAGGAAGTCTGTTTGCTTCTCTGCCTACTCTTCACCATCAAAGTGTTGCTGAAACATGCCAGGTACCAGAGTTAAGTCCCCAGTGCAAACGTCTATAGAGCTTCAAGTGAATCCAAGAATTCCCTGTGGCATAAAGCCCAAACCACTGGTTGTCATCTCTTTCAGTCAAACACAGCACTGAATACAGAGCTTCAGGGGCCCAAGGCAGAAAACAAAAATTATGTCAGTGAGGCTGAAAGCAAGATTTGGGCTGAAAAATGCCACAAACCATACAAGATAGCTCTTTTTGTATGGAAGAAGTTTATCATCCTCATTATTACCAAGTTTATTTTCTGATTAAAACTGCAAAAAATATTACATAATTAGATTGCTTTTGGATCCTTTTCTGCAATAGGTACCAACAGAAGGAAAATTATTTCCTTTGAATTTTTATCTTGGTACTTTTTAATTCTTTCCTCTTTGCCTGGACTCAGAGCAGAAATTTTGGAAATAAACCCATTTCAGAATGATACTGTGACAAGAATCAGGTGAGACAGTAGATAAACTGTCAAGAGAAGCCTACTTCATGTGGAAAATCTTTTATTTTAGTCAGACATGCACTGCCTGCACAAGAATGACACATGCCTTTAAAAAATTGTGTGTACTATGGGCATGTAAAGGAAAACAGGTGCTATAACTCATTGTGCTTTTCCTCCATTTCATCTTCTTCATAAAGTTAATGCGACTGCTCAGGAGAATACAGGCTGCAGAAACAGGTTCCAAAATGAAAAAGATGACCTTTTTGTCACAGGGGATGGGGAAGGCAAGATTTTTGTTAATAATCACAATTGAACAACAAATGGGGAAAAATACCGAAGTAGGAAATGTAAAATTTTGTAATAAAAAGCTGACATAGAGTAATATAAGGGATTTACTGATTCATTGACTTAGTCCACAAATTACTCAAAATGTAAGGTTTTTGAATCAATAGGTTTATTAAAAAAAAAAAAAAAAAAACAAACTTTTAAGTGACTAAAGCTGTTAAAGTGTGACTTTTCATCACATTTCTTATGTAAGAATGGAACTCAATTGTTCCTGCACATTTTATTTTCTGACCATGTTTTCCATATTTTTTATATTTTGCAATGTATTACAAATCTTTCTGCTTTTTTTTTTTTTTTTTTTTTTTTTCCCAGCAGCCCTCAGTTCCTGTTAGTTTTTCAGTTCTAGTTCTCTCCTGATATGTTCCCTCTCATTTTTCATTCCATTGTTCTTTTGTACCTTGGTTATCTCCTGGCTAAATCTACATCTGTATTTCCCCTTTGATTCCCATTAAAGACATAGTTGTAAAAGGTGCATAAAACGAGCTTACATTACATTAACTTAGTGAAACTGTATTGCTCCTTGGCAGCACAAAACAGTGCAGTTTCGGTCCCAGCTTTTTGGAACAATTATATGAGAAGAACCACAGGCCTTTTAATTCACCTAATGTTAAAATATTTACCAATCACAAACAAATTCAAATCACAATATTACTTCCGGGTGGATGTCCTGGCTACAAGGAAAAACTAAAATAAGGCATACTTGCCACCTCTGTTGAAATGTAACCTCTGTTTGGAGGAAGGAAATTTGTTTTTATCAGAGGGAAAGCTTTACTAGGCAGTAAGGTACCTAAGTACCCTGTGAGTTTAGCCATATATCTTCTTGTAAGCCTATTATTTAGCATAGTGAGACCAGATATTTCTGTGCTGCCAAAAACAATATAAGGAAAAATATCAAACAAAATAGCACTGTCACTCAATGTTTAATAATTTATAAGGGTTACATACTTTGCTAGATTAGTTACATATATAGTTGATCTCTGTTCAGGCCTCAGGATACCTTTGTAATAAAAATAATAAGAATACTGTTCTTCATAAATGGTATGTCTCTGTTCTTACTCTTTTCCTAATATATTTTTCTACAATGCATGTGCAAAAGATTTTTTTCTTAATTATTTATCACTCTTAAGACCTACTCTACTTTTAGAAAAAAAATCAATTCTATATTACACTATTACCAATACTAATAAAAGTCATAATAAAATTAATGTAATACTTCTATATGAGAGATTCATTTGGAAATGAATAATCAAATATTGCCTTGCAGAGGTACATTTAGCTTTGTCTTCAGTTAATGCAGATTTCTTTAACTGCTGTTCTGTTATATTTGGTGTCAAATAGGCTTGTTTTAAAAGTCTTGAACAAGCAGTGGTATTCAAGGTGGTATGTTCCTGTCCATGTGCCTGAATAGATGTTAGTATATTTGACTGAATTCAGTGTGTGATATGATGGGTAAGTCCGATGTGCCTGTGTATATCTGTTTATATCTTCAGTATATTTTTTTCTCAGAAATCATTCAAGGCTTCAGATCATTACATCTATAAATAGGAAATTAATAACCATGCAAGAAAATATGCACATCAGCAGACGCATTTGCCTGACGTCTTAGGTTTCTTTACTCAGTCTCCCTGTTTATAAAACCTGTACATGTGCACAACTTCTGTATCTTACCTATATGCTATATCCACCAAGGTAATAATCAGATCAGATATATATATCTGAGAGAAAGATACAGACAAGAGGCAAAAGACAGGAACTGAACTGTCTTTTATATCATGTTTTCAGCCCAATGGATTAGCAGCTGCTATTTAATTCCTCTTTGTAAGCCATATGGTACAAAACACTTCTGGAATTGTAGCTGTAAAGCTTAATAAAACTCACTCCACATTTTTTTTTTTTCTCAGCCTCTATTATGCAGACATTCTGTTTCTAGGCGCAATTTCTAAATTCCTGTTTTATAATTCAATAATTAAATTTCAATCAGAATAAATTTTTAGAAATGGAGTTTCAGTCACAATTCCAACTACTGAGACAGTATTAGTTGAGAAAGCTTGCTATAATTTTGCTCTAAAACATGCAGACAACTACCAGGAAACACTAAACCAAATTATGCATATGACTGACTTACTAAAGAGTTTAATGTAGTATTGTAATAATGTATTAATGAAAACTGGGAAAAAATAAATTGAAAAACATATGATTTAATATGAAGTAAGAACCTGGATGTCAGTAACTGTATAAGAGATTTAGACTAAAAATGTATTTAGCATTTAAAATTCAAGGGGGCCCAAATTCCTTCAGGCAGTTAGAAATGAGCTTAGGATTCAAACAGGAACAAGTTAGGGAGGACTGCACTTTCAGTGGTTATCAAATGCATATACACATGCACACACAGATACTTCTATTTGTCTTTTTTTTTTTTTTTTTTTTTTTTAATCTAAAACTATTGCCCAAGAAACCTGCAAAATCAAATACAGAACTAAATAACTGTTGGGTAAGGGGCATCATTTAACTTTAATCTTCTGTCAAGTGCCTACCCATCTATCACACATAGGTGGAATGCAAATTTAATTAAAAAAACTGCAGCTGTGGGAATTATTATAATTTCTCCTATCTCATAAGTGTGCTTCAGATCAGAATAAGATCCCACTACAGACAGAATATGTATGTAAAAATTCATTGTTTTCAAAATCATATAAAGGACCTTTGCTATATGGCATGTATTTGCATTTTTATTCTTATATTTATTATTGAATTATTTTTTCTTGAAACAAAGAGCTCTGTAAACACATAGCTTGACTCAATAAATTTTAGGCAGATTGAGTTTTAAGCTTAGAGGCATATTTTGATATAATTTTATCTCCAGAAACTTTTATTATTTTTATTTTAGTTACCAGGACAACGTTTGCAGTGAAGTGTTCCTAAAGGGAATTTTTTCATTTAGTCAGTGTGTCTACATTCCATGCATTAATCACTTTTAAAGACAGATAAATCAAGTTAAAATAAATGGATGAAAATGTAAATGGCATATTAAAACGTTGACAATGTCTTTAACAATGCATTGGATAATGCAGTCATATCCAATACTTTTAACAAATAAAAATAATTTACTTAATCTAGAGTTTGTTCATCTTGTTTTAATCCCAATCTCCAAATTAAAGGAAGCTGATGACACAATACTCTTTTCAAATCTGATTGTCATCTTCCCTTAAACTTGTGCATCCATTATTAATTTTTATTTTTTTAAGGGTCTCAGAGGTCCTATGTGTTAAAAAAACTTTGCACAACCCATGGCTGAGCGTAGATTTGTTTTTGCTGTTGTTATAACACATTTTCTTATTTGTGCTCTAAGAAGACATGATCATGGCTACTTGAATGTCAAAAAAGAAAGTCTTTAGTTTTGTCAAGCAGCATAAATTTGTTATATATATATAGTATGAAGTTTAAACTAATTCTATTCATCTTAAAATAGATTTTCTTTGTTTTTACAGGAAGTTAAATGAATCTTTATTTCAGCATTTCCTGTCTTTACAAAAAGAGAAAATTTCTTTAGTCTAGATTTCTTTAGTCTTTAAAAAAAAAAAAAAAAACTTTTTTTTTTTTTTTTTTTGTAAATATTACTGACACAAAAGACTGAAGTAATTTGATACCAGCTAACTGAAAACAAATCTATGCCATCTCCCTTTCCATGGTACTAGCTCTTACTGCTTGTGTAACCTTTACTTAGCTGTTGTTACAATTGCCACTTAGCACTAAATAGGGCAGAAACTTTCATGATCCTCATTTGACATGTCCAAGCTACCCTTTAAATTCACTCCTCTGTCTTCCCTAGCATTTCCTCTTGGCTTACTCTCCTTTCTCTCTCTCCTTTCTATTGCTGCCACAATTCTAATATGATACAGAAAACTGATAAAATGATTCATCTCACTTCTTGGTTTATACTGCTAAATGTTTACAGTACATAAACCAGAAGATTGGATTTGAGCTTGTTCCTTCTTTCTTGACTGGAAGGAAGACATATGTGCACCTGCATATTAGTGCCAGATAGTAGTTTATCTAGGGAGTGTTACTGTAAGTTTTATGTGAAGTTAGGCATGGTTGGATATTAAAACCTTCAGACCAAAATCACTACTGGAGATCAAAACTTCTGTCACATTTCCATGACTTTTCTTTCTTTTTTTTTTTTTTTAAAGTGGGTGCATAAAGTGAAAGCCTGTGGTATAAATAGGGTAGGCATTATGTTCAGATGTACTCAAATTTATTACATCTGGCAAGGGTAGTCAAGTAATTCAAGTATTAATGTTGCTTTAAAAAAAAAAAATCATACTAAGATTTTTTTGTGTGTTTTTTTTTTTTTTTGTTTGTTTGTGTTTTCATTGTTCTGGTGTTGTTGTTTGAGGGACAGATGGGAAATGAAGTGTGTTTTTTAAGGATGACTTGTATTCTCCCAAGGCAGTAGTAAGAAGAAGCCTTAATAGCATGATTCTAGACTACTTCTGGAAAAGTTTATACTAAATGTAAGAATAGTGTTTGAGAGGAAGAACTGGTCATCTTAAAATCCTTGAGAATGATTGATACGTACTACCCAGAAGACAGCACCTGCATAGCATATAGAAGTCAGGAAAAAATAAATAAATAAATAATACAAGTTATCTAGAGAATAGTGAGAAAGAATATCAAAGGATGAAATTCAGAGAAGAACAAGAATAAAAATTAATTCAGGTAAAATAAAAAATGACATTGAAGTTAAAAAAAAAAAAATGTGGTAGAAGGAAAGCCTTTCTTTTAGTTATCCTCCCCTCATTCTTCTATTGCCTTAGTTTAGTTCAATACTTCCTCTGCCTGAGAATCTTTTTCTTCAAAGTAAGGGCACCTACATAAAAAATTAAAGACTTTCTAGAAAGAGCAAAGCCCTTCAGTATCTGATAATGGAGCCTTTTTATTTTGTTTTGGTATTATTATCATTAAGTCAGTGTTGTTTTAAAATACATTTTAACGTACCTGACTTACATTGGTGAATTGGTGAATGGGACATAGCCATGTGGAGTCAGTACATTCTAAATAGCGTAAAACAAGAGAAGAGTGAGGAAAATCTAATTTGGCAATCTAAAAATGAAAGTGCCAACAATGGCACTTCTGTATTCTACAGTGGCCAAAATTTTGCTTGACACAGCGTTAACTTTCATTATTGAACTGGTGTCAATTTATTATACTATTTAAGAAATTCAATTTTTTCCTGCCCTGGGCATGTTATCTGAAAGGCCTCTAGAAATGTTCTTTCCAAAACTTTTGATAGTGGCTGCTAATCTTTCCAAATCAACTGGTGGTCCCCATTTTTGTGAGATGGATTATTCATAGTATTGAAACACAAAAAGAAAACCTCAAAAAAATCAAAGTTGCATCTAATTTGATTTTATTTATTTATTTTTTTTATAAGAAACACATAAACTCAAAGGAATTCTGCCTTCAAAGACTGTTTTTCAAGAATAAGTCGCTGGAAACAACGCCTCTTTTACAGAAAGAATCTGTAGCTTTGGAGGCCAGGGCTCTTTACAAACCCCAAAAGCATTGGAATTAAAGAACCATTACGTTCATTCCAAGTTAGTATTGTGAATTGTTTCAGATGCAAGGATCCTCATTTTTAGCATGACCCGTATTGGTTGGAGGCTTCATTTAAGTGTGTCAAATGGGTAAGTCTATCTGGTTCAAACAACACATCTACAAAGTGTTCTTTTTCTGAAAGAGTTTTTCAGAGAGGTTTTCCCAGATCTATTAGATATCTTTGTTCACCATAATCTTCTGGAGAGATATAAAATAAAAGAATTGTGGCCTTTAAGTAATTACATCTGGTACATTTGGTAAGAATGATATAAAGTCTAAATTTCCTCATTACATAGACAAATAGGAAATTTTATTTTGAACTTTCAGCAGAAACAAAAGCAGAAATCTATGCTATTTACTGCTATTGACTTCATTTTTTCTTAAATTAAATTCAGAAGTGTTTCACTTTTTACCCAAACATTTGTAAAAATATTCAAAGGCGTATCAATACATAAACATCATACATGAAGGAGTTACATACCTAGAGAAGGCATTCATTCAAATAAGTGCAAAAGCACGTGAAATCACTGCCAATTCTAATGGGCCCCAGTTTGGCAAGATACTAAATTTAAGCACTATTAAGCTACATGAAATGATCCAAGACAGACGAATTTCATGATTACTCAGCGAGAGCAATTCAGTAGTTCTTAATTGCTATCAGGGGACATAAAGACCATGCCTCTCTGATGGGCACGCTCTCCTGGGGAGAAATACTGCTAGCATAAGGCCTTTTCTGCACACACACTGATTAAATGAACCAATTAATTAAGTGCTCACATGTGAATTACCATGTGCCCAGAGTTAGGGGTAGCATTCAACTAGAATAGCAAACTAAGGAGACAGTTGCAAGTCAGGGAAATAACCACAGCAGGTGTTAGAGCCCTCCACCAAGAGAAGAGCTAATTTCCTCCTTCAGATGCTTTTGCTCTTCTGACCAAAGGCAAAGAGTATAGCAAAGCTGCTACATTCTACATTACATAAAAGTAAATAGCAAACAAGTACTCCTCTTTGAGTGGGTTCATGGCAATAATCACAATGTAACTGAAATTTTTCCAGATACAAATTCACAAATAAAATCCTGAAATAGTCTTTGAACATCTTTCAATTCCCCCCCCCCCAAAAAATATTCTTTCACCCTACCTATTTGCTTATGTTGATCAATATATTCAATACATTTAGCTCTAAAATAGGTGGCATTTTGTTTTGTTTTGTTTTGTTTTCCATTGTGTCCTCACTCACAAGAGCTTAAAAATTTAGCTTCAATCTGTCCCCAGCCTATCTACCTGCCAAAACTATCCTCCAAATCATTTTAATGGCTGCTTATGAATACCAAAAATTTGATGGTTCATATTCTTGGTCAGTGAAGATCATCCAGAGGTCAAAGTCAAATCCTTGGATGATGTCATTTTCCACACATAAATTAGAAATAATAGTAATAAAGCCACAAACCTAGATTAAAAAAAAAAAAAAAAAAAGATTTTTCCAGTACTGTAATACTACCAACAGTCAGATCCCAAAACATCTAACATGGATAAAGCTTCTCTTTATCTAGGTTGTCTATCTTTTTCTTTGCTTATTTCAGAGGGTTCAACCAGAATATCACAACTGTGATAGCTATTGGCCTTTCTTGTAAGTTACAACCTAATTTGATCCACAGACAGATGATATGTACTTGTTCATATTCTGGCAACACTCGTTGGCTTAATCTCCAGTATTGGTATTTACCTCCTGAAAGTACTTTTATAGAACAAATCACTTCTCTCAACTTTTGTTTTACTGGTTAAAAAGTCAAGAAACTTTAGTAGTACATTTGTGCACCTATTAATGATTAAAATCCACTCTGAAAACATGATGACCAAAAATATACAAAATATTACAAGTAAGGTCTCTGTATTGCTTGTGGTTTTCCTTATTTCTCCTGGAGATACATTAGCTAACATATCCTTGGATTGTATCATACTGGGAACTTATATCCACCCTGTGATTGACTACTGCCCATCAGCTGATCTGCTCCTAGCTCATTGAAGAAAGTCTTGTTATTAGTCCCCCAGTGTATGACCTTCCATGGTGTGCTATTGAATTTCATCCCATTTCTATTACTTGAGTCCTCAGGGTCATCCAATATACCTCTGGGCTATTTCACTCAACTAATGATTCCAGCCAAATACCTCCTTCAAGTTTTTCTCTTATTCCTATTTCTGTGACTTCCTCCTTCCTGCCCAGCATTTCCTCATTCAAAGCCTTACTTTTGCATGTCAGTTCTTATGCTAGACAATCCCCAGAAGATAAACTGGTATTTCATAAGCATTTTGGTCTCAATACTCTCATCCATTTTTCCTCACAGAAAAAAATAAATAAATAAATAATAAAAAAAATCCTTTAAAGATATTGAGATGTTTCTAATAAATTACATGTGAATGAGCTTATTTCCTTTTTTCAAAGAAACTGAATTTGAGAAATAAAAGACAAGCTATTAGAAAGTGGCAATCCATATCTCAATATTAGTTTAAATATACTCACTGATTATAGCTAACACTAGCTTTGAATGTAACACTTTTTAAGAGCTAAACCATTTCATAGTATTTTTTGCATTGTGAAATCAAGAGCATAAATACAAGATATGCACAGATAAACAGTCTAATGTTTATTTATCTGGCAGGAAACTGACAGTAAACAGTTATGATTATTGCCTTTCTTTGCCCAACTAGATCTCAGGTATGTAAACATTTATGCATAGAATCTCCCTAATTCCAAAACCATTGTGTTTTCTTATTTATTTATTTTAATTAGAGCATACCTATGCAATTAACTACATTGTAATAGTCTATGTAATTCCACTCAGAAAAGCTCCACAATCTGTGACAAGCAGCTTCTCCTCCAACTAAGGGCATCATTTTAGTTTTTTTTTTTTCCTTCTGAAAAGACAGTCTTGTGAAATTTTGAAAACATGACAAAACAGTTGATCTTTACTAGGAGATATAGTTAATACTCAAAAAACTGTCATTGGCCCATGATAAAGCAGTGAATTGAGCAGAGGAATCTCTATCAGCCTTCTAAATTATTAAATTTCTTACCTATTATTAGCAACAATTCTGTACATATCCAAACATTCCAGCTAATATAAGAAAAAGACAAACGTCTAGCATACAAATATTAATTTCCTGAAGTGCTTAGTACAACATTACAATACTTAATGGGCAATCAGCCTAAGTGAAGTTAATGACATAGACTGCAGCAAAACTGTAATGATTAAAGCCCAGTTAAAGACAAATAAGACACAGAGGCATCAATTCAGCCCCATGTCAAAGCACTCCCTATTTAACATGAATCTCTTCCCAGTATTAAATAAATTAGAACAGCAATAGCACCTAGAGGTTCTGACCTCATGTCAAATCTTATTGTTCCATGAATAACTATAATGAGAAAGCAGTTGTTCGTCCAAAGAGCTTAAAGTCCTTACTCTTGGGAGTAGAGATGGGTTGTTGTTTTTGCACTCCTCCATTCTGAATTCATACTGTCCTAACAGCAATTTTTGAAACAATGGAGGAAGGAAATAGAAAGAGTCCATCTAGTAAGACCATGTAAAGTCATAACAATCCCATAAGTACTTTAAGCTTTTGTCTGTTTCAGTTCAGATTAAGTTTCTTTCTCAAAACCAAACAACTTTTCCTCACCTAAGTCTAGCTTCATGCTATATTTTAAAGTCATAAGCATATTGTAACCCTGTAAAATCATCCTAAATTTGAAAGTGGGTCACAATAGTTTATGAGCTCCTTCCATATCTAGAAGAGGATACACTGTTATGTCTGTATTTCTTATGTATTATCTTGAAGACTATTAACCTGAAATTCCATCCTCCAAACAAATGGGGGCATACAAACCTGATTCAGTGGGATCTAGCTTATAAATTCCCTCTCTCTTCCCCACTCTAAAAGAAATAACAATCTGTATGACACCTTTCTTCTCTTATTGAAGTAATATCTATTTCCCAGGATTCCATATTTGGCATCAAGCATGAATACTACAATATCTATCCAAAATCTAATCTAGGAAAACATTTTCTGTACATTACATCTTAGGGAAAAAAAAAAAAAAAAAAAAAAACACAAAAAAAAACAATTGCCTAGCTGGGCTAAGATCATATACTGCAGTAAATACCAGAAAAAGGTATAGTTTAATATAAGACATAATGTTAAAAACTAGTAAAAAATTATATTAAATATTAAAAAATACCTATACTGATTCTATATATTATATAGAAATAAGACAAAATAAGAAATTGTACCGTATAATTTAGTATAGTACATGAATGAAAAAATACACAAAGAATGTACTGTGCTTATGTAGGAAGGGTTTGGTAGCAGGGGTGCTGCAGTAGTGGCCTCTGTGAGAAGAGCCCAGAAGCTGCCCCATGCAGAGCCAGCTCCAGCCAGCTCTAAAAGGGACCTGCCGCTGGCCAGAGACAAGCCAGTGAGTGACATTGGTTGTGCCTCTGTAAGAGCAGGTTTAAGAAAGGGAAAAAAAAAATACTGTGCAACAGCAGCTGAGAGAGAAGGGTGAGAACCAGCCCTGCAGACTGCAAGCTGAGTGCAGAAAGAGGGCAGGAGGTGCTCCAGGCATGCAGCAGCAGTTCCTCTGTGGCCTGTGGCGAGGCCCCTGGTGGAGCAGGCTGTCCCCCTGCAGCCCATGGGTCCTGTGGCAGACCACATCTCCATGCTGCAGCACATGGAGGAGCCCCCAGTGGAGAAGGTGGATGTGGCCTGGAGGAGGCTGAGGCCCACAGAGAGCCCCCACAGGAGCAGGCTCCGGGCCAGAGCTTCAGCCCGTGGAGAGGAGCCCACGCAGGAGCAGTGGGTCTGTGGGGGAGCTGCCGCCCAAGGGGGACCCATGCTGGAGCAGTTTGCTCCTGACGGATGGACCCATGTGGGAATGGAGCCATGTGGGAACAGTTCTTGAGGAGCTGCTGCCTGTCGGAAGCCCACACAGGACCAGTTCAGGAAGAGCGGCATCCCATGGGAAGGACCCCACGTGGAGCAGGGGCAGGGAGTGACCATGAAGGAGAGGAGGAGACAAAGCATTTGGAGACCGTATCCCCCATTCCCCTGCACTCCCTCAGGGGGAGAATATAGAAGAGGGCAGATAGGGGAGAGGTGGTTTTAGTTTGCTTTTAGTTTCTCAGTGCTCTAGTTTGCCAGTAATAGGCAATAAATTATATTACTGTCCCCACATTGAGTCTGTTTTGCCCATTATGGTAATTGGTAAGTGATCTCCCTTGTCCTTATCTCAAACAATAAGTTTTTTCATTTTGTTTTCTGCCCTGTTACTTTGAGGAGGAGGAGTGAGAAAGTGCCTGTGTAGTGCTTGACTACCTACTAAGGTTAAACCACAACAATGAAAAAAATCTAATATCTAACGAGTTTACATACAAAATGAATTCGGGGAATCTGTTATCTCAAAGAAAATGAATATTCTGACTGTAACTGAAATGACTCAAAATTCTACATATCCTTAAAATGCAGCTTTTTCTCAAACAGGTAAAATACGGGAAAGTCACTAATTTAACAAAAGGACTTCACTTATTATATATGTCCTTTTTGACACAACCAAAACAGTGGATAGTTTTGAGTTTAATGAGGAAACATAAGCTGCCACCATTGCTACAGTGTATTTATTATGGGACACAGTTGTCTATTCGGAAATATCCTGCCATGAATCAGATGTTCACTGTGTTAAGACAGAAGGTCATTTTTTTAAGATTAGTAACGAACAAAGCAGAATTTGAGTATGCCACAAGTCAAAAGCTGCAAAAAAAATGTATATTGGAATGTCCATTCTAATTTTCATAAACTCTTCCCACAGTTCTCCTTCATAAATTGCATTTAAACAATGTAGTAATTCATTTCCTGCATGCTCTTGCTTTTCATCCTAGCTGTTTATTTTTTTCTCCCAATAAGTAGTTAAAATACTAGTATATTAGTGTAAAGGAATAAAAAGGACTAAAACCTTAAACATATTATAATTATTCAAGCATAAAAAGACTAGCCACAGCTGGGTGATATTGCTGTCCCAGAGAACAGCTTAGTCAATGAACTGAAATGAAATGCTTCCCCCCAGGTGCTTTAGAAGATGTCACAATCTCTTCAACATGATGAAGCTAACAGGCTTACAGAGATCAGGGTAAAAGCCAGTTAACGGGGTTAAAAGGTACAGTCATCACAGTTTGAACTTTTAATCTTGAAGAAGTTACGATTTTCTCTCCTAATGGCTGCCACAGGGACATTTGAATGCAGGTTTCACATTATTCAAGTTAAGCTAGTGAAGAAAACCTTAAGGTCACTTAATAACAACTGGAGCCATTTTGCAAGCTGAGCAATTCAGGCATTCAATGCCTTCTGATGCTAGTATCTGAGACCTGAAGTTTTAGAGATCTAAGTGTTCAGGAGAAAGCTTTCCATCACAAAGAGAAGGGTGATTCTTGCTCATTCTTTTGGATCACTACAGAGTATAAAACATTACAATGCTACCACACCCAACGTCAGATACATACCAAGCATTTATCTAAGATGTCAGTGTGAAACTCCACCTGCTCATCACGGCACTGACAAAACCACAAGTGAAACTCACTCTCATTTAACATACACTTTCTGTCCCTTCCTGGCCAGTTTTTCCTCCAGGCAGGGAAACTCTATTGTGAATAGATCTAATCTCTGAACCCCACCAGCTGCTGATTCAGGAGTCTGTGAGACCAGTAACTGTTTTTAACTCATGCCAATTTCCTGTCAAGAGTTATTCCTGGGACAGAGAGCATCACTTTACTCATAAAGCTTTCCTTCCCTGCCCTACTTTAAAGTAGCTTAAAATAAATAAATAGATAAATAAATAAATAAGAAAAACATCTGCAGAAATCATGAACTACAAATTATAACAACATTTTGCTACTTTTGCAGCTAGCACTTGCTACTAGTTCTTGAAAAACTGTTTAAAGAAACAGTTCCTGTTATTCTTCCCATAAACATAAATCAGCTTCACAGTCAATGGATCTTCCAGACCATTCAAAGTTACCACAGCTGTTGAGTAGCAACAGCCTCTTGCTATTTAACATCCCAGTGCTCACTTCTCTAGCAGACTGTGCCCACTGTCTGGCTAAGATCTTCCCAGACCAGGTGAGAAAAGAACACCTCCTCTTCTCCTTCTCCCATTTAAATTATAATAAAGAGACACTTATATCAATTTAATTCCATGTTCCATGTCCACGTGGACACAGTTGATGACCTATGTCTTGCAGAATAGTAGTGTATAAGGTCAGGCTTTCTCTGAAAGAAACACATGGCAAAGTGGCAACAGCTCTGGGAAGCCAAGTCTTAATGAAGCTTTTTTGTTGCCTTAAATGTTAATTCAAATATCAGAAAGCTATCAGTTGTCACTGACATTATTCTGTAAATGAACAATAGTAATCACAATCACATTCTGACAAAGCAGCATATTTTCCAGGTCAACTGTTTTGACAGTTGCTTAACATATTACATGCAGCAAGCCAATACATAAAATGAACAAAAAGATAGAACCTTACTCGATACATACGTGTTCATTCACCACACCTTTAACCTACAATATTAAGCTAAAGGGTAACTCATAATTACCTTTAGATAAGGTGCTCATACTGGCTTGCATTATGAAAGGTTCAACTAAAGGTTTATATTCATGCAATATACAGTGACATAACGTTTACGTAAAACACGGTAGAAGCCTATCTTTGTTGTGTCTTGGAAAAGATGAATATACCTGGTATAAGTCACTCTGGTGATAAGTCAGCTGGTAGAAAGACAAAAGTAGTAACAAGCAAGTGAAAGAGTAGCAGTGAGTGAATTTAGCTGTTGGAAGAGTAATAAATAAACTAGAAGAGAACTCAAGAAAGAACACATATAAGGTCAGACAATGGTGTGGACATTTAACATGATACTTGTAAGCAAAGATAGGCATCAAAGTTGACATTCTGAAGTTGTCACTAGTTTACCAGAGTATAGCCTTGTTAAAATGTGTTAAACGCTGTTATTTCTCCCAAAGAGGGGAGAACATGTGTCAGGCAACAGTCCAGAATAGCACACTGCCTTGACTATGACTCTGCTTTTCAAGGTCAGAGGCTTTGAGAGACCAGGGGTTCACCACCAGTAATGGTCAGAAAATAACTTTTCATTCTTCAAGAAAGTTATATGCACTCTGTATAAGGATCTGTCCACTGAGACCCACATATTAATCATTTCCAGACTGAATTACATTATCCCTTATTCTTGAATCTTAAGCATATAACTGCATCTAGGTTCTTTCATGTATTGGTGATATTGCTCTGGTCTCCTCTGCCAGCTTACAGCAAACTTGCCAGCTGTAGGGGCAAGGGCAAGCATCACTTTTCCTTCCCAGGTCTACAGGGTAGAGACTTCCTCAGAATTTTACTGATAAACCCAAAAATAGTCTTTCAAGATCAAGAAATAAACATGTTTAGTAAAAGTGTTTCATGCAAGACCACATTAAAGACTTGATAAAGATACAGGATGCATTAGCTTCCTCCTCTACCTAATGGGGTCAGCAATGATTTCATGGAATACTTAGAAAACCTCACTTTTCAAAAGTCCTGGAGTCACTGGATTTTTCTGATCTCATTCAAAACACTAAAGGATCTAACAACAAGATTTATACTGGTTGAGCTTACCAGTTCTACATTAAATGTGTTCTCATCATCTCAAAGGAGAGTCTTCATCTTTTATCTACACTCTGTCCTCTGGCATATTTTTTGGAAAACAAATCTGCAGCGCACACATGAATATTTCAGTTATCTGAAATGTTACAGATCCTTTCTTTTAAAATGTATGATTTATAAGACTGGTCTAATTTAAAGCCCACAAATAAGAGATGAATTCAGGAAAAACACAAAATTAGATTCCATAAAAGACAAGGAAGCCCTAGAACAATTATATTAAAACAGTAGACATGAAAGTAATCTGTTCTCACGCCAATCTGCCAAGACTTTTCCTCTGTCATTCCTATAGTCTGTTTTTGAATTCTCTTTCTTATCTTTTTTCTTTTTTCTTTTTTTTTTGTTGTTGTTGTTTTGTTTTTCTGTTGTTCTTGCTCCTTCCTCCTAATTTGTATCAGACTTGATTTACCTTCTCCTGAAATGATATTCCAGGATTATATGCACCAAAACAAACAAATATAAATTCTTTATTCTAAAATCCTCCCTCTACTTCTCATGATTTTTCCTGTAGGAGTTATATTTTTGGCTTTCCTATCACTTCTGGAAATCTGTGGAAAAATCAAGTGAAAACATTTTCAGGTCTATATTTTCCACTCTCCTTATAGTTCCTAAACATGTTTGTCTTCCCTTGCTGTATGACCACTGAGAACAATATTTGCAGGATTTCAAGTATGCTTCCAGTATTGTCAGTAGTCATTTGGACACGAGACAGATATCTGTATCTGTAGACAGGTACTATTTGTATATATGTATCTACTCATTCTTATATTCTAAGCATTACAACACATGATTAGTTGTTAAAATGATTACATAAACTCCCTACTTGAAGAAAGAAATATTTATTTCAGGCATAAACTATTGTACATGAAAAAATTACAATGTAGTCATGATAACCTGGAAAGAAAAGGAAAATGTTGCACTAACTGGGACAACCTTGCTGAATTTTAATACATAATAATGGTACAGCACAGTAGAAACTGATCCCATATTATGGAGAATACTTCAACCTTGAAGACTTGGTTATAAAAACAGCAGATATTTACTTTCAACCTACTTTTCTTTTTCCCTTTTGCCTTTAAAAAAAAAAAAAAAAAAGTTATACACATATAGAGTAGTTTTGCAGTCAAGTCTCTACTGATCCAACCTTCCCAAGGGAAATATATCTAAAACATATCCTTTGTGAGCTTTCTCCTATTGGCTGCTAAAAACAGCATATTTTTCAGAAGTGACCTTCCAAGTATTATCAGTCCTCATGTGGCTGCCAATATCTGTAGGTTTACTTTGATGTAAGCTTAATATGCCATGAATTTTACTACCCCTCATGAAAAACAACTGAATTATTTTATGTAGCACTTGAATCATTTTATATGCATAGGGATTTGCTAACAAAAATCTTAAGTTTATAAGAAAGTGTTCTTCTAGAAAGCTCATCTTCCAAGCTGATTTGTTAAATAAACTAAAAAAAAAATAAGAAAGAACACTTAACTTAAAGTTACTTGACACAAAAGTGTGTGAGGCCTGATCATTGCAGTTCGTTTCTGAAGCCTGCATTCAATACAGGGTACTGCTCTGTAATATATAACACATGTAAATTAAAGTACTTCTAAAATAAAAGCACATCTGTTAAGGAAACCTTTATATACTTATGTGATTATAATTTGCTTAATAATGGATTTTTTAAAGTGAATTACATTTTCTTCTTCCTTTTCAGTAGAAGTCTGTCATCATGTATATGTGTCACTGATACCATACCTTAATTTCTTGTGTATATTTTCTATTACTTTTTGTCAATTTCTACTACATAAACATCCCTACTTATTTGTTCTGTGATGTGAATTAACATGAACTAAAAGTCCACTGTTACGACTATGTACAATATATTAATACTGGTACAGTATAGATATAACTGGTTAGAATGATTAAGTCTTTCACAAGTTTTTACAGTGAATGTTAGGAACAGCCATTATTCAGTTACATCCTGAATGTGTCACGCATATGTCTTTAACTGATTTCAAATCTGAAAAATGTATTATTTCCCTTTATTTGTAAGTACAGTAAAGAAGATGGCACTTTGTTTTTGTCTTTGTCTTTCTCTGAGATTTAAAGGAAGGTCAGTATCTAGACATTTATGTTAATAAATCAGAAATAATTATGCTTTGAAGAAAAACAGGCCTTCCTTTTTATGATATTATAAACCTTAATATCAGAGAAATGTATGAATTTTGAGAAAAAGATCATAAGGTTCAGCCCATTACTGCTTCCAGCAATATGAATACATTTTATGAAATCAGTTTGAGGAAAGGAAGATAAATGGTAGTGATAGCATCCTAGCGTAACTATGACAGAATAAAACCATGTGCACTACGTCTCGATCTAAAGCCTTCAGTGACAATCAAGATGTTTATATAACCTTTGTCTCCCGCCTATACATATAATATGAAGGCTAATGCAGATAAAAGAATCAGCTTCTCAGCAGATACCTGATCCATTTTATCCTGTGAACTGTTTAAATCAAACACAGGAATTATCTCTTCTATAGAGAGACTGAGAGAGCTTTCTGTTTATCCCAGAAAGAGAAGTCACTGTGGAGACCTTTTTGCTGCCTCCCAAAGCATACAGGGGGCCTACAAAACAGGTGAGGAGGGACTCTTTGTCAGGGAGTGTAGTGACTGGACAATGGGGCTGGCAGGGGTTGGACTAGGTGATCTTAATGTCCCTTCCAATCCAAACCACTCTATAACTCTGAGAAATGTATGCTCCCCCTAGGTCTAACTGATCCTGAGTGAGAAGAAGGAATACTAAAAAATAGTCAAAAATAGGCCTGAAATTGCTACATGTAAATATAATTTGAGTAGAACAAGGACAGTTGTCACTGAAACCACCTGTTTCAATGCTTCCTGCAAGTTCAGAAGGCAGATGCCATATCCTCAGCAGTTTCTTTACAGCCACACAACCCATTTCTTCAGGACGAATAGCTGAACTCTCAGCATGAACAAGCAGCAAAGACTTTTCCCATGTATCTCCCAGTTTCTTCTGGTATTTGGCACCACTGAAAAACAGGTAAAGCCCTGAAAGTCTTTCTGGTCCCCAGCTTCATGCTCATACATCTCAAATTCCTGGTTGAAACCCAGTGCTGACCTCAATGCTCAGAAGTACTCTTTTGACATCTGCTGATTTCAAGAAGAAAAACTCCTCAATGACAGATGACACAGTGTAAGAAAGTAATTCAATTAGTAGGCAACAGACCTATGTTACAAATGCAATTCAAACTAAAATAAAAAATGTGTTTAAGTGGTTTGCTGGGTTGAGGCCTAAATGCATTCCAACTGAATTCAATAACCATGAGAGGTTAGATTAAGACTAAAGAAGAGAAAAGAAAAACATTAAATTTGATTTATTTGACTTTTATATTTTCCCAATACCTTTTGTATATTACTTCTTAGGTAGCTCAACTTATATGAAAGATGTTTTGTGCCATTTTAAAGTAGCACTGAAGTCAATTCATTTTAGGGTAATTTCTTTTAATGATTTGAATTCAGACATAGTTTGACCAATTTTCCTCAAACTTGGAAGAGCAATTTTGTCTGTAGTTTCAGGATATATCTGGCAAATTGGAAGCCAACATTAATTAAAAATAAATAATTAATTTGCCCACCCAAAAGCAAGAAAGAAACTAAAAATAAGGTTTGTAATTGGGTTTATTTTTCTCTGCCTTAACATAATGATTTTGCACATCCCAAATCAAATAGGAATATGAAGTCATATACCTTGTTGTTTATTATTATTTGTATTTTGTCTGCATATATACGCACACATTCACACCCACATAAAAAGTAGTTTGAATGAGTTGTTTGGTTGTTGTTGTTGTTGGATTTAAAATATCCTTAAAAATATATGGTTTCTTCCTCTATCTAATCCAAGCCATATTATAAAATAAAAAAATAACAAAATAAAAATAATTAAAAAAAAAACACTGAGATAGGACGTATATTAAGGTCTATGCATTTAATTAAAAATATATATATATATAGAACAGACCGTGAATTTTTTTTTAGGGTTGTGGTTGTCCATGCTTAAACATATTTAATATCAAAGAACAACATAAAGGAAAAAAAGAAAGCAGAAATTTCTTAATTGGTAGATGTAAATGTGCATTTTCCTTTCATTTCAACATAATACAGAAAAAGACTGTATGAACAAACACATTCGCGTTAAGTAGCAGCTATGAAAGAACACACTGGAAGAGGAACACCAGTCCTCCCCCAGATGCTTCTCCCCTGTGCTCTCCCACCAGTCGCTGCTCCTTTCCCTGTGCTGAGCCAGAAGACTTTGTATTTATGCCCTAAATTCTACGTACAGAAGACCACCATTTTCCAGAACTGCACATCCTCAGTGTCACTGTGTGTGAAGCGGGAAAATTGTTTCCCTGAATAAAGTCTGCAGATGCCTCTTTTCTCAAAGCAGTGTTTCACAAATTAACAGGTTCCTGGAGTAAGAGACAATATGAAACTGTCCATGTGGACAACTGCTTCCCTGAGACACTTCCAAAAGGCTGAGACAAAAGGGGAAGCAAGGACTGTGAAAGCATTCTTAGGTTAGAGTATCAGAACCTCTGCTGAGAAGAACTGGATCAGCTTCAGATCCTTTCCATGTATTCTTTAATTCAAAACAGAGTTTTTTCAGATACAGCTTTTCAAGACATTATTTTATGTTGAATGTGACCCAGGTATTTCTAAGCTTAAGTACAGGCTGAAGTTTAGTTAGCTGAACCAAAGACACAATTATCTTGTCTATTTTTAAGAGAGTATAGGCACACACAAAAACAACAAACAACAACATAAACTCCGACTAAGTAATAAACATGGTTATCTAAGAAGTGGTTAAAATTAAATATTTCATGCAGAAAAATGCAGCAGTCGTGCTGGAAAAAAATCAGAGAAATGGAAATAGGATGATACTGACCTCAGGTTTTCTTAATTTTATTTCATTTTAGTTGCTATTATATTTAAGTACTTTAAGTAAGTATGTCTTCAGGGCCTTTCTAGAACTATCATAATGATTTAGTGTGTCAAATTACAGCAGGACTGTTCCTGAAATGATCTCTCAGTTTTATAATTGGTTATAAAAGACTGCAATAATTCACTTTTTCTATAGGCAATTTTTCTCTCCATCAGATATTTCTTTTCCATTTGATAGAGTATCATAACAACAAAGGAATTTTGGCAAGTCTATTCTTTATGGTCTGTGTAGGAAAAAAGTGAACATGAAAGAAAGTTGCTATGTATTTCTATAAATTCAGAAGCTGAGACACAGCAGTCGTGCTTTAAGGAACCCTTAATGCATCAATAGAGCTGCAGAGCCTAGAATTATGTATGGCTAATTACAAAGGAAGTTTTACATAATCAGATCCTTCTTTCCTTCTTTCTTTCCTTCCTTCCTTCCTTCCTTCCTTCCTTCCTTCCTTCCTTCCTTCCTTCCTTCCTTCCTTCCTTCCTTCCTTCCTTCCTTCCTTCCTTCCTTCCTTCCTTCCTTCTCTCTCTTTCTTTCTTTCTTTCTTCCTTCCTTCCTTTCTTTTACCCCCAAACAATTTCATTTACATTTAATTCTGTTAATATTTTTTTTCAAGGTTGATTTCTCCCAATAAATATCTTAGAAAATCTAAAAAGTTTAAAAATGAACATGCAGAGAATTTTTGCTCCTCCATGGATGCTGAAACAAATCCCAATAATGACATCCTGTGAAAACAGCAGATTGCTGCCACTAGCTCTCATGACAACTGGGATTTTGTGATCTTAACTCCCTTCCTTACTTTGTCATTACCAGAAGGCGATAGAAGATTGGCAAAAAATGCAATCTCCAGACCACTGTACTGACAGATGGAATAAACGTAGGGGCAAGGAAGAAGAAGGAGACTCGCTACTGGTAATAGGTGGAATTTCTCTGTTCCAGGAGGCAGAATTCATTAAATGATTGCTTACTGAAAGATGGATAAATACGTAATGCATAAAATGAAGAAAAAGAAAAAAAAAAGAAAAAAAAAAAAGAAAAAAAAAAGTCTTTATTTATGAACCTAAGCTATGCAATAGCTCTACTTCAGCAAAAGATTAAGTTGGGACTTCCAAGTCTGTGACACTGTCCTAGAACATATTGAAAGAAGCCTAATGCTTTTATTGCACTCCCTGTGCAATTCCCTAGCCAGCTGAACACTTTATATAAAAAGTGCATTTAAGAAAATGGAGTGTTGTTCACAGTTATCTGCAGAAGTGGGTTCTTTAAATCAAATGGAAAGAAACTTCTGCCTGGAGTCCTAAGTCAGATGAAAGACTTCAGAGAACACTTCAGAACTAACCTAGTATTGACTCTAACTATGTGGCTCACTCATACAGAGCAGGGTTGTTCTAATCTCATTTGAAGGCACCTAACTCTCCCTATTTCACCATACGGGGGATTTTTTGTACCTGCATCCAGGTTCTGTTTAGAAAACTAGATGGAGAAAGCTAAATCCAGCTGCAGTGGTATTTTTTATACAGCTACAATCTGAATGACACATATGTAATTTGAACCCGCTGTCCTTCCATTTCTACCCCAACCTCTGGAAGTCTTGCTTATTTATTTGGTCTTAAAACAAAGGTCCGTGTTGTATGAAATGTTTACATAGTATCTACTATGCAAAACAAGAAAAAGAGCAATCATTAAAAAAAAAAAAAAAAAAATGGAAAGGAAAAATAGTTCTAACTCTGAAAAGGAAAAAACTGCAAGTGTTATCCATGGCAACAGAGTATGTTTTTTTGGAGACCTTGTTTTCCTTTCTGAGTGAAAGGAAAATACATGTCCACCTTTTCGTTCTGTCAAAGGGAATCATTTTTTCTTCCTGTACAAAGACAGCAAAGACTGACTAGAGTCTGTTCCGCCATTTGTAACTGTTCAAGCTCAGTTTGTTCAATGTGCTGTACAAATGAATTCCTAAGCGAAACTGCACTGCTAACACTGAAGTATAGTTTAAATGATCCTGTTAATTATTCTAAACAAAAAAGCTAGTTATTCAGCCTTTCCTTCCTGGTCCTTGTACATGTATATCACATTGTATATGAGAATAGAGATGATATTAAAATTCCTGTACACTGGCGAATACACTGGGACACGTTTGTTGAAATACACAAAGCTGTGATTCCTGCTTCTGCAAGAACAGAAATGTGGTTCATAATATTTGCAGTGATAATGCTTCTCTCCAGTTTTTGTGACATTTCATTCTCACACATGAAGAAAAGATTTTATTAGTTTTTCACCTGCATGACTGCACACTGCATTTCAATAAACCATTATATACTTTGCCTAATCATGAATTTAATGAATAGCCAAGCTTTGCCTTTCTGTTTTGGGGAACTT
Organism: Anas acuta; assembly: GCF_963932015.1. Classification (NCBI taxonomy): domain Eukaryota; kingdom Metazoa; phylum Chordata; class Aves; order Anseriformes; family Anatidae; genus Anas; species Anas acuta. The sequence continues at coordinate 22,242,214 of NC_088982.1, forward strand.
TTTTAATAGCTCAGTTCTGAAGATCCTAAGCGTCTGAAGGATTGATTTTTATATCCAGTAGAGATTATGCTTACAACTCAACCTAAATTCCTTCTTTAATTAATACATTCCGTTTGCAAATTATTCTTCCAATTCATGATTGCATTTGCTTCCCTCTGATCTTGCACACATGGGGTTTACATTTGCCCTGAGGAAAAGATCTATCAGACAAGTGATCTAAGAAAAAAGTTGACAAACACTACATGAATCACATATGATTCCTTGTTTTTTTGCAATCAGTGAGAGTTGCTGTTGCAAACAAAAGATGGCAGTGAGCTGGAAATAGACCAATGGATTACAAACTTGAAGTATTTCCCCAAATGGAGATGAATTTAAGAGCAGGCAATGACAACAGCTGCCTGGAAAGTAGTCAAAAGGCAATGAGAAAGACTGGAAGGATGGAATAGAATGATAGACACTAAGTGATCGCCCAGATCTGCAGAATGATGTTTTCAGGAGAAGCCTCAGGCAGTATGTGTCAGAAAAAATGTATCTCTGAAATACCTCACAGAAATTATTAGGCTGTTACGCAGTGTGGCTCATATGTGGCTGCACAGATGGAAGACAAGAAAGTTGACAGAAGACCTACAAGAGGGACAACCTGAGTGAATTAACTTCTAGGCAACAAACTGATTTTGGCCTTTTTTTTCTTCTTAATTTAGTCTCTTGCATTTTTATCTTACAGTGTACAGTCTGGGAATATGAACAGTGAGATAATTGGTTATGTATTTTTATCTTTCTTCTCTGTGGCAAAAAAAAAAAAGTAATCTGAAAAGAAGAAAAAGCAGATCAGTAGTAATGAAATAATTCATCTCATGTTGTTCTTTTTGTTCTCATAAATTAAACAACAGAAACCACTTGTCAATTGACTGCCTTACTACAGGAATTCAAAAAGACCAGTTAGATACATGAAATCTAGTTTTTCATAGATATATTCTAACAGTGCATTTCTGGAAGAGTTTATGGTTTAATAAACTTATGTGAATAAACTTTATAAATGAGAAAGGATAAGAAAATGCAAAGTCTTTACTGAGGAAGAAATGTCTGTAGACAAGAAATTTTACTTAGCAAGCAGCTTCTAGTAAAATGAACCTCAACTAATTTCTTCTCTCTGGCACCTCTTCCCTATTTTTCCTTCTCTTTTTGGTCGGCATTTTTAGGCTCCACATTCTGCAAACTAACTACAAAAAGCTCTCTCTCTCTTCCACACTACTAATAGCTAATCATTCATCCCTTTTACATATTCTGCATTCATTTCTCTATTGTAATTCTAACTAACATTAGTGAACATATACATGGCCCAGTTCTCAGTCAGTCTAAATCAGTACAGCTACATGGCCTCCAGGGGAATTACACTAGCCAAGGGTCTGTGTCTAACAGGCTGTAGAGCAAGGCCAGAACACTCAGCTGGAATCTGTATCTCCACTAAATGGCACGTGCTGCAGTGGGCAAAAAGATCTTTGCATGGAAGAGAAGCCCGTTTAGCCATCCCCTGGCCAAAACACTTCACCATGGGTTTTTAAGCTTTTTTATGTTCCCATATTGAATGATACTGCACATACATTGTGTTACAGAAAATCTTCAGAAGGCTTGATAATGTATTTGTGTGGCCCTGTGCTGCAGGAGAGTTGCATTTGGCATGTGATTATACACGCAAAGCAGAGCTACAGTTACCCTAGGGAAAAAAAAAAAAAGAAAAAAAAATGAAACAAAGTTTGAAACAGAATGAAACAGAAATCCAGGCAAATGACAAGCCCATCACCATAACCCTATTTCCTTTTTAGTTTTTTATTAGCAGAATTATTAAATAATAAAGAACTGAAAATACCCATACAGTGCCCTAGTAATAAACCCAAGTTACCTCTTTTTTGGACAGATGTTAGAATCTGGAATCTGCCTCAGAATGCTTCAGGCAGATCTTTGGTTGGACTACATGCTGTCGTTCCAGAACTTTATTTTTTGTGTGATATGCCTAGCTAATATTCAGCATATGTCAAAATAAAGTTATAATCTCCACTTCAAATTAATACCCTTATACCATATCAGTCTTCATGAGTGTTCTTTTTATTAACTGAAGTAATCCTAATTGCTTGAGACTGTGTCCAAACTCACTTTGACATATGATATGTTGCTCTATTTTTATCTTTATTTTATTTCCCCACAGTTATTTAAATGTAAATCATGAGTAGCCTCTGGATATCATGAACAGTTTGGACGACTGGCTGTCTTGTTATATAGCGTATGTTGTTTCAGTAATGGCAAAACTATCCCACAATTCAAAATATAGTGACACAACTTGTATTTCCACTAAAGGTAGCACAAGAGTTGAGGTATTTTAGGAGATAGATAAGCTTTCAGACACAAATACTAGCGATTCCTAAAGGCAGGTGACATGAAAAATAAATCTAACTTATTTCCTGATTTGAAACTGCATATTTAGAATGAACTTTTTAAGTAAGTGCTCACAAAAAAATCTGCAATGTTTACTAGGTTTTCCTCTGTGTAGATAGAGTTTCAGATGTCACTTAGTCATTTCATCGGAAACTTCCAAATTTCACACATGCCTCATGCAAGCAATTGGCATTAACTTAATATCCTTGTAGTCAAAGAGTTTTGTAACTAGAAATGTATTATGGAGCCAGAATTTCCATTTCCCAAATGCTTTAGCTATCATAAGCATACATTCTGTGACATCAAAATTAAAACACAAACCAGATTCTGTATTATTAAGATGCAGCCACAGGAAACCATTGTAACAGCTTGACAATAAAGAAGTCCATTCAGCAATATTTGTTTAAGACCCCTTTATCTCAGTACCTTCCATGTGTAAGAGGTAAAGGAGCAGATTAAAAAGAACATATTTAAGTATTTTCCTGAACTTAGAGGCAAGGAAACGAGTATTATTTTTGTATAATATCAAAAAAAAAAAAAAAAAAAAAAAAGGATAACAGTATAACAGTTCATAGAACAGATCTGAAAGGAACAGATACTGCTCAAAGGAACTATTATTGCATAATTAAATTCCCACATGAAATTCAAAGGACTCGCATACAGAGTTCAAACTTGCCACTTCCTCAGCCAGGAGATAAAATTAAAATCTGAATAGACACCTATGTAGCAGAGTTCCTAAGAGAAGGCACTGTAGTATTTTAACTCAAGAAGATAAAGACAAGGTGCAGGAAATTTAATGAGAAAATTCTTCGCTATCATAAGACATAGGGCTTATGCAACTCTAGCCTGTATTTGAACACCTGTCCAAAACTATAATGTGAAATATAAGGTTCCTTTTATGTTTACTCATCATTAATGCAAACCTAATTTAGTGTGTGCACTATTGCTTACATGTCATGATTTGCAAATGTTGTCAGAGGACTGGCTGGATGTGAAAATAATTCTTTGTATTTAGAACAGGATCTCACAGCAGACCACCATGTAAAAGAAATGACACCTTCCCTGGATCCCTCTCCCCAGTCTCCAGTGCCTTACTGCAACTTCCTTCCTTCTCTCGTTATATAACAGACTAACCTGTGAAGCAGGTAGCATCAAACAGCTCAAACAGCTGTGACTCTGTTAGAGTAAAGCCAGCTTTCTGGCATGTAAGAGACTTCATTCAAATGTAGTTCTCTCTGCAAGGAGAAATCTGCATCTACGTTCCAGCTTTGTTTACTTAAAGACCTGCAGATATTTAGTTGAATAACTGCCTCACATTCTGTTTATGCAAGCAAAGGGATTTAAACGTGCCTGTTTAGCATCTTCACATCAAACCTGCAAAAACACCAGGGGTGAGGAAAGTGGAGGGAGAAGAAAATAATATTTGCTAAGGGTGGAATATAATATTTAATGGATTTTAATCAGGTATTTAACATCCAAGTCATAAACCTCATAATTGTTACTAATACTATTATATCCAAGCACAAAAATTTTACAACTTGCTACTAGAAATCTATTGAAATTTGATAACTTTTTAAAACCCTAAATGAACCCTCTTGCCTTTCAAGTTACAATGGTTCGTATCAGTATGCTAGACATAGAGGGAAATTGAAAATGAATCTGTGAAACCTACTGTGCCCATATGGCCTCACAGTCATCTACATGAACAACGTCAGACTAAAAGCTCTTGGGACATATAAGGGCCTTCAGTGTTTTTTCAGTTGCCAGATAAAATAAAAAGATGTGTTTTGTTTTTCAAACTCAAAACAGAAAGCTTTGTTATACAACTAGTTTTAGAGATCTAAAAAAAAGAACAGTCAATATGAAAGTATTGCTATTTATATAGGTCAAGAAAAAATATTTTCCAATATTTAAAAAAAAAATCTTATGTGGAAAAAAAATATATATATATGTAGAACCTGCTCCAACAAACATTATCCCCTAATAGTTCTCGAATTTTTTTCTCCTGTTGTAATTCTGTTCCATAAAAGCCTATGCCTATTATTTGCACCAGTAAGAACATTGAACCAAAAAAGAGCAAACACATACCGATTGCTTCAAGAGACTTAATGATGCAGTTTTATAACTGATTAGTCAGAACAAAATATTTAAGCTCTGTTATAATATTACTTTTGGGAAAAGGTGACCCTAAACATTTATACTTTCCGTGTCAGCAACTGGATCCATTCTAGCAGATTTAGGAAGACAAATATGGAGAAAGTTATAATTATGCTGACAGGGGAAAGTCAATTAGTACTTTGCCAATCAAGAGGGGGCCGTTAGCTAAGCTGTGATTGCATTTCATATGGTGGTATTTCCATTGCTGTCAATTTTATCTACTTAAATGAGTAAAGCAATCAGATTTAAACCACATATAAGGAAACAGTTTTAAAAGCTTCATTTTCTGAAGCAGCATTAAAAATATTTAGCCTTTGTTGCAGCAGTATGCCTATACAATTAGCAGAAGACTTTTGGTGAAATACAAGTTAATTTTATGAAATTCCACAAGTTACTCACTTATTATTTTGCAATACTAATTAAACAAAACAAAAAAAAAATCTATCACTGATTTAACAATAACATATGTCCTCCATATTTTGTTCAATTTACATCTATTCTTGCAAAGAAAGAAGCTCTCTTTCTTTCCTCTTGACTCAGATAAGCTACTCACTCATTCCACTTTATGTGTTATGAGCTGTTCTATCATTTTCAGTGGTATGCTTTTGCCATAGTCAAAATAGTTCAGTAGGTATGATGAGGCTAAAGAACAAGGTCAAAATACAAAATAATGAAGAAACAATGAATCATTGTAAGTAATTGCTGTTTCACTTTGAAATCTTTCTTTAAAACATATCCAGAAGACCAAAGGGAAGGGGAAAAAATCTATTGTCATTTAAAAGTCTCCATAAAAGTAATTTTCAGCACTTTTAGAAGCAACTAAAACTATTCTAAGACAGAGAAAAAACAGAGAGGAAATGGAAGCTGCAAATAAACCTTGAAAATATTTAAATACTCACTTTAAAGAGGCCTTTTAAGCTGTTTTTAAAGTTGCATTTTGGGACCCCTGTTGATTTCTTCTGCGAAAGCATTCACATACAACAGAAAACAGCATCCCCCCCTTCTTTAAAAAAAAAAATAAAATAAAAAAAAAAAAAAAAAAAAGAAAGAAAGAAGAAGAAGAAACACCTCTTTCTTTCTGCCTTTGTTCAGGAGAACACCTGGCCTATGAAATTCAGCGACAGAACCTTCCCTGGGGTGCCGCTTTTGTAGGAAGATAACAAAACTTTAAAAAGTATGTATTTTTTGCCTCATTGGAGCTTACACAGCTTTATTTTAAACTTTTTCCATCTGTTTGCCTGGCTCAACTGTGGGTACCAGTGTGTTTAAAGCAAGCTATATTATTTGTCCAACAGAAGCCTGCAGTCAGCAGGCTCCATCCTATTTCTGGCTAAGAGAGGAGCCAAGAAGTTCCTCTGGGAGGAAGATGGGAGGGGAGGAAAGGATGGGAAAGGAAGAGAACATTTCTCTTTTCTTCTACAAAGAACTGCACTTGTAAAAACTGGATCAAAGCTTCTTCATGGATTAATGAAAGGATGGGAGTCATTCATTTCTTTAAAGGGGGTGGAGAGGGCCTGAATTAATGAAAATCATGCTCAGGAATACTTGTAAAGGCTTTTTAGTCAGGATGACAGCTGGGCTGAGATCTTGCTGTGCTTTCCATCTATACCAAGCTCAGCCTCTGTTTTCTCCCCACCACTGCCACCCCCATCCCTTGCTTGTCCTTCAGAAAGCAAAGAGGCAAAAAAAAAAAAAAAAAAGAGGCCACCAGATCCACCAGTTCCTTAAAGGAGTGACAAAAAAAAATCTTTAAACAGATTTGCAACACCCATGTTTAAAGTTAGCCATGCTTCTTAATGTTTCATTATTAAAAATGAAAAGTAATTCCAACGTTACAGATAGTTTATTTGAATATATTCACCTTCTCAATTCATTAACTTGCACACAGTGCATGTTGAAGGAAGAAGAGAAGGGAAGGGTGCATCTGAATATTATCTTTGGACTTCCAGCCATTACATGGCACTTTGTGCCCCCTAAGAAAATGGCATCTGTGGATGCTAGCTCCTATCTACAGAAAAAACACAGCTGCCGCAATGTGAATTTCCACACATGTGCCTGATATAGGTGATAGGCTTCATTGGGATTTTGATACTACCCTTTCCAGTAGCTGCCTGCACTGCATTAAGCAAAACAAAACCCCACCAGCTGTCATGTGCAATTCATTCTTCCTCTCATTCTGTCCCGGAGGGGAGAATTGTGTGCACTGGAGTGTTTTCTTTTTGATAGGCGTCTGCTTCTTTTTACAATGTACATGCTTTTCTCCATTTATATTAGAGAAAATAAAGTCAAATGAGTGTACATTTTTAAAGAGAAGGAGGGAGGAAAAGCTGTGAGGGTTCTTGTTTCCTGCAAGCCTGCAGCTAAGGGGTTTTTGATGTGAAGAGAGGTAGGGAAGGTAACCAGGGCTGGTCATATAGACCTGCTAGTCCGTACTAAACAACCAGTTTTAATAAATCTGCTCCATGCATCAATCCAAAAATATCTGTAGGGTTTGGTATCTATGGAATTGTTAGCATCATAATTCACGGAAATCTTTTTAAAAGGTAGTTGATGAAAACAGTTCCACGCTCTTTTCAGCTGAATTGAAAGGACAGTGTGAGAGTGAGGATGTTTTCTCTAGGTCACTTAGCAGTATTGGGTTGATGTAATGCCTATCGCATTGTTTCAGAGGCATGTCAAGAGCTTGTTTTTACATTGGTCAAAAGACTAAAGAAAAAGGAACGTGCTTTCAGGGTTTTTTATCTTTAGTGCATGTTCAGTGAAGGGAAAAATAACGAAGTGAAGACAGTCCGGTGTTTTAACCTTGGCCTGCTCCCTGGAGTACACATGATTGCACAGTGAACTCAAGGTATAATCGTTACACAAATTTGTCACAAACATGTGACAAGCATACAGGGAAGTTTGATTCCAGGTGGATTTCCGACATTCTGAAACATTCTAAGCTTGCATGTTAATATACCTGAACACGTGTTTATGTTTTTGAGAGTTTATTTTTAGAAGTCAGAATACACAGCTCCCACTGAGTCAGTTTAAGCTGAAGATTCCTTTTACCTTAAAATCAAATTCTTTAATTATGAAAATATTAATTCAAATGCTTTGAGAATTGAGTTCAGCAATTTCCTCTGTTTCTCAAATCTCCAACTGTAAAAGAGAAGTGCCTTCATTTTCCCCCTGTATATGCACTTTGTACAAGTATTACATACATCAGCTGAGTGGCAAGTTTTTTAAAAAAAAATATAGCCTTGTGATCTTCTTCCTGCATCATCATTCATGAGACACATCAGAGTTATTGATATGTGATATCAACTTTGCATGTAGACATGCTAGCCTTTCTGTCTTTTGAACCTAGTGCTTTATGTGATTGATGTTTAAAGCACTGATGTATTCTCATACAACTTCCCAGACTGTAGAAACTTCTTAACGGAAATGCATTCAGCATTAAAAATATCAACAATAAGAATAAAGTAGTTTAACTAAGAAAGCATACATTCAGGAAAACCTACAGTAAAAAAGCATATTTTCAGACCGTACCAGGCAATATAAACTATGTATAGATGTATAGAAATAAACACTAATATTGTGCTATTGTTGCTGCTGTTGTTAGCTTAGTCCAGTTTTAAATTGCTCTTCATTGACATTACATTCACATTTCTTAGAAGTGAAAGGCATGTAATCATTTTATGTTACATTTCAGATTATTCTGTGTAAGGAAATCAACCAGAATGAAAAGATATTCTATAGAAATTACAGGCTTTTCACTATCTTCTTCAGAAACAGACCTCAGAAAACTGATGAAATGGAATAAGACAGTCTTAATTCTGCTAAGAACTTTACATTTTACAAAATCAGAAGTTCAAAAACATTTTAACTGAAGTATATTCAAGTCTATTTAAATACTAGTCAAAACATATAGGAAGCAATGACAACAACATAGTAAAAAAAAATAAGCACAAGACGAATGATGAGGTTATCCATATTTAGTATAAGGTATCCTTTTTTAACTTCTTTCTTTGGAATTTTTGTAACTCTATGCTACTTTATTTATTTATTTATTCTACTAATTTAGATCCATAAACAAATACTTCTAGAAAAAGTGCACACTTCTCAATATTATGCTAGTGCAAAACAAAACCAGCTTTCCTCTTGCATCCGTCAGAATGATTCTGCTGTTTTTCAGATAGTCTGACTAATAGATACAGGTCAATGCTTCACAATCTGCTTCACTGAAAAAGCAAAACAGCGCAGCTTCTCCACTGCATAACATAGGACACCTCATTCTCTTAAATATGACTATCAAAACAAGGTATTACTGAGCTCTGCAACTAGGCACAAACTTCTTCCATCTCCGTTTCTTTATATGCCATTCCACATACTACTTTTCAAAGAACAGGAACAATAAGGCTTCTGACAGTTCAGTGCACATTTTTACCTTTACTTTTATCTCATGACCTGCACGATGGATCTACAGCTTTTAAGAAAGGATAGCATCTCCCACATGTAGTACTTCTATCTCCTGCAAGACTAATATTTGCCACATCTGTCTGAGACTCTCAGCATATGATTTATTTGAATCACTCAAAGAGCAGAAGGTCAAATGCATACAGGAGCATTAATATTATTTCCTAAACCCAAGCCACAGATCTCAACAAGATGATATGTGGTAGTGACAAACATAAGAAGACAGCTTCCCTGAAATGTTAAGGGCTACCTTTTATGTTGTCTGTATTCACTGCCCTTTACCAATGACCACCAGTCCAGAAGAAAATATAGCTTGTACCAGTCACTGTGAGGTAAAGCTTTTTGTGAGACCCCTAAAGCACCTCAGCAGTGTTAGCATAAGGAGTATGATATTATACTTAAGGAGGTGCTTTTCTTAACTCCTGGACCCAGTTTTACATAGCTGAGTTTGTGTACTTCATTTTTACCCTTTGCAGATACTTTTTTTCTCAGTAAAATAAGAATTTTTATTTTTATATTTTACAGCATTCTCAAAACTCACATTATCTAAATTTTTAAGTGTATTTCCATGTAAAAACAGCTAATTCTTACATACTACATTTTTAATCCTTTAACCTGGAAAATAACTCACAAAGTAAGTGAAAAATACTCTATTTTTCACTACAGGAAAAAAAGAAAACACCCTTCGTTTTTGTAATTCAAACCAGGTATAGGAAAATGTCCTCCAGAGACTGATTAAGCATGAATTCTCAGAGCTTCCTGTCCCCGTTTACCTTGCTGTTACCACCAGTGATTCCTGCATCAATATATTGATATATCATAATAATATAATTATTTCTAAGCATTGATACACATCATTTATTTCATTTCCTACAAAGCTTGTCAGTATTCTTCAGGGAAGGAGAGTGGCTGTGGTGAGATGAAGCTAGTTCAAAACAGAAATAATAAACAATTTGCTGAGACTCTAATAGTGTATCATAGGCCAATATACTGGCATAACATTTGTCTTATGACGTGTGTTAGTGTTTCATATGCTAGTGATGTTAAAGTTTTATTACACATCTCAAATGTTAAGATTCATCACATTATTGAAAGGGGGAAAAAGGGAAAAGGAAAAATGAAGGAAGGGAAGGGAAGGGAAGGGAAGGGAAGGGAAGGGAAGGGAAGGGAAGGGAAGGGAAGGGAAGGGAAGGGAAGGGAAGGGAAGGGAAGGGAAGGGAAGGGAAGGGAAGGGAAGGGAAGGGAAGGGAAGGGAAGGGAAGGGAAGGGAAGGGAAGGGAAGGGAAGGGAAGGGACAAAGAGAAAGAGACTAAGTAAGAAAGAGAGAGAAAAGTCATGTCTTTTATGTGCTTAGACTTAGGGGTGCTTTCGTAATATTTCAGCTTCCCTATTGAAGTTGTTGTCAACATACCTAATCAAATAAAACTTCACCCAGCAGCAACGCAGGGCATCCTGAGCACACTCAAAAGATGTTCAAATACAACATTCTGAAATGTGCAAAGTACAGTCCCACATGAATTTAACTAGACATTACAAATTTCACATGAACTCTTTCTGTAAGCCCAAGGGAGTGTAGCAGAACATTTTTCCCCTTAAACTGACTTCAAATCACAGAATAAATGTGCTTTAATGAATAATAGTTTAAAAAAATAAAATAAAAGCAGCACCACAAAACACACAAACAAACAAACAAACAAAAACAGCTTAACCCTAGCCTGTTGAGCTAACAAGAAAAACAGGCTGAGCTCATGCATCTGCTAAACCAAGAGGCACCATCTTCAAATTCCTTTTATTACTACTGGACTGTTTTAGGTAGTAAGCACATTTGGCAAAATCCAAATACATACCAGGAGTTTAAAGTATAAATCAACACATAACCTACTCTGCTCCTTTACAAGGAGTACAGTGGGATATTACTAAAATATGAATGACATCTGAGCATGAGGAAACAACAGAAGCAATATAAAATTACAGGTATTTAGCCAACCTAGTTCTCTCATTTGCCAATTTCTAATAAAATGAAACCACGTTTGAGGGACATGAAAACCAGCAACTCCTGCAGGATCTGTATAACCCCCCTATAGTTACAGAGAGCTGTCCATACTGTTGCCTCAACAGGCTACATAGATGTCTCCCATAGATCTCCCATCAAATGAAGATGAAAATCAAAAACTTTCAATCACACTTAAGAAGTGTCTAGAAATACACTTCCTGCCACAGTGAGGTGAGAAGTAAACAACTTCATTAACTGTTATACTTCAAGTACATATGTCTTGCACATGTCATGGTCTATTTTTTACAACTGTATCAGTTTAATATAATTTATCAAATGATATTGTATCTAGACCTGTGTATAGGATGATCCCATGATGTATAAAGAATACAAGAATTAACACTGGAGAGTTGTATTAGGATTTAGGATATCGCTGCAACTAATAATACTTCTAGAAGCTGGATGTTTGAGGACTGAACAACTGTCAAGAGCTAACCTAATAAATAGCACACACAGAATCACATTATGGCAGGGTGACCTGCAACAGTTCACCCAGGACCATGTTCAGACAGCTTTTGAAGATCTCCAAGGAGGAGACCCCACAGCTTCCCTATGCAACCTGTGCCAGTGCTCCCTCACCCACACAGCACAGAGGTGCTGCCTGGTGCTCAGAGCGAGCCTCTTTTGTTCCAGTTTATGCTCACTGCCTTTTGTCCTGGCACTGAGCACCTATGAGAAGAGCCTTTCTGGTCTTCTTTGCGCCCTCTCTTCAGGTGCTTATAGACACTGATGAGACCCCCCTGAGCCTCCTCTTCCCCAGGCTGAACAGTCCCAGATGTCAGCCTCCCCTCACAGGAGAGGTACCCCAATCCCTTCATCAGTATGCCCAGGTCATCAGTATGGCCCCAGTATGCCCAGGTCTCTCCTGTACTAGCAAGCCCAGAACTAGACACAGTACTTCTGATATTTATGATAGGCAACCACAGATACTTATGATGTCTATGATAGGTCTATCTATTTATTTACAGTTACACATGAGTTTGTTTTGTCTGATACTTCAGCGTGGTTAAAACTAAAGAAACTCAGAACTGAGAGTTTGATAGCATGGGGCCCTGCTCAAGCTAATCAGAGCCCATTTTTCAAGTGGGCTTACTAAGTCAAGAACACAAGTCATGCTAACATGATGTCACCGTTTGCATTTTAATGGTCTTCTGCCCAGTCTTCTGGAGACCAAACAGATCAAATCGCGTATGCCTACAATGAGATCTTAGATGTCCATCTGTTTTCATATGGTTTCTTTCACACTTCACATAGCAGATTAATTTAATATCCAGGAAAGTTATAAAACCTACACATTATGCCAGTAAAAGTATCTCCTCGATACACGCTATATTTAAGATAAGAAATTCCAATGACAACTTGGAATGGAATAAATAATTTTAATCTGCTATTTTTTTCCCAATTCTTACAAAGAATAAAGGCAAACTCTCGTAAACTGATACAAAAAAAAATAACCTATTCTCAACCTATTCTCACACAAGCAGTGTATAGCTCCCAGCAGGAGGCATACATCTTTTGTAGGAACTCATGGAGTTTTGGTGCACAAAATATGGAACAAATGTTATCTTCCCGATAGAAAACAGTAACCAACATAACTGTGTACAGATGTGATTTCACACTCATCGTAACTTACAAATTAATTTATTTAAATTAAAAAAAAAAAAAAAAAAAAGCTGCATACACCTGGGGAATCAGTAGAGTGCTCAAAATGACCACAAAAAGAATTAGCGATATGCTCTCCCCCTTACTATGTAGCAGTGAGGAAACCTTTTCAGCAATCTTTTTTTTTTTTTTTTTTTTTTTTTTGACTTGGCACTGTATTTTTACCACTCCTGTATTCCCTGCATGGTAGTATGTCAGACAATTAACTTTATGAACCAAACAAGAATGTTTGGTTTTCAAATGTTTGTACATTCCCCCTACACATACCAAGGCACAGTTAAGAAGTAGAGATTTCAGCTAAAGAACCAAGATATTTTAACCTTTTCATGGAGATTTATCAAGAACTAGAGAGTTTCTGACTTGGATTGTGATCAGCTATCTAAGCAAACACGGATGCAATCTACATAGCAGAAATATTTGAGATTATCTTGGAATTTATTATCCATTTATATATTTGATTCTTTGATAATTGCAACTTGTACCAGAGGGAAAAAAAAATAAAAATAAAAAGAGAGAGAGAGACTTTTGCAAGAGAAAATTACCTCTTGAAATGTGTAACTACCCCTGTGTTAGACCAACATAGTATTTTACCTCATATAACCTTCCACTGGGGGTTTGGACACCAGAGCCTTACTTTGCTTTGTGGCGATTTCTCAGGTTCCCTATTCTGGTCCATTGAGTATTCTATATAAAAAACTGAAATGATCTGAATGTTTATCATTTGCCTCTTATAAGCAAAAGTATCTGTGAGAAGAATAAAGATCAATTCAGAACAAACATTCTAAAACATGCATTGTGTATTTACTTAAATGTAACATCTTAGTCATAAGTGTGAAAATGCAGTTTTAAACTTATGCATATTCTACTTAGCTTGTGCTTTTTTAAGATCTACATTTGGAAATTAAACATACACTTGTTTGCAAAAAGCAACTGATTAAGGCTGAAACTGCATGTAATTTTTATATGATTTTATCTCTTTTTCTTTTTTTCCAAATTCTTATTTAACTTGATGAAAAATTAATAGGCCCAAATATATATCATAACAACAACAAACTTTAAAAAAAAAAGTGGATCAGCCAAAGTTATCTAACTAAGCACTCAATATTAGAAAGAATTTAAAAATAATAAAAAAAAAAGAACATGAATGCTGACCTATATTTTGCAGAACTATGTAAATCAACTAAAGAAGTAAAGAAAAATCATTCTGTAAACATAGTTCACAAGTTAATACAAAGCAATTAAATTGCTATATAATCCTCAGTAAAAATGGGACATTAGATAATTAGAAATGGTAACGTTAAGAAAGTTTAGACTTCACTCATATTTTTAACTGCTAATTGCTGCAATTAAAAATAAGGAATTCATTTTCATGTTCTTAACAAAGACTTCAGAATTGCAATATACTTTGAAGCTGTTACTGTTTGGAAAATGAATGCTGAATCATAATTCTGGGTGTGTGACTACTTCATCAGAATACTGTCTTAGATTCATTAGTATCAATTTGTTTTTTAAGAAGGACAGAAAATTCCTCTACCTTCTTCATCTGGAGAAATCAAATTTCAAGTGACTAAGTCATTAATCAAAATTTACAATTACAATGCAATACAATTTAGTGTTATTTGTGTGAACAAATGCAAAATTAAATTTAATAGGGGATGAGATGGAGAAACAGGCATGTTGCATCTTTGGGGGTCTGATTTTTAGGAAAAAAAGGTAATGTTTAACATTTTATAGATCTATAATATCCTCCAAGTAGTACACATTACTTCTGGATATCTATATAAAAATAATAAAAAGTCACAAATTATCAGAACTCATCCAATAGTTAGCGTGCTGTTTCTTATGAACTCATGTAAAAAGACTTTCCGAAGTTGGTACTACCAAAGCAAGTTCCATATTTAACTTAATATCACATTATATATATATAACTTTATATATATAACTATGTACAACATTAGGTTTAACATTAACCCAATTTTCTACAGCTGCTGATAAAGAGATTACAAACATTTAGTTAAAATATATTATTCAAAACAAAAGTATGCATCAAGTTTTTTTCTTTCAACAGAGCTTGACACAAGGCAACATGTCACTTTACGAAAATTATCTGGCACTATTTCAAGAAATAAAGTTAAATCATATAGCTCCTTATGGAAATGCAAGTAAAAAGAGGTATGATTTTGTAGGGCAGCTAGTTTGAAAAACAATTTTGAGAAGTTACTTGGAATTTTTTTTTGTCAAAATGTAGAAGAAAAATAAGAAAAAAAACAGATTGAGTCAGTCTGAATTGCTTTATTTCACTCAAAATGCAAGTTTTCTATTTTTTTTTAATTTTACATTACCGAAATATCTACATAAGTCTCAGAAAAAATAATTGAAAATGAAAATGCTCAAGATAAAAACATAAAAATAAAAAAGTATTTTCAAAGCCAATAAAGACTTTTAGGATAAGAATCTTAATAGCAGCAAAAAAACTCGTTTTGAAAATGATTGAAAGTGATTGAAAAATGTTTTTTTTTCCTGTAAGTTTAAATCCTCCTGCAAATGTATTAACTTTGTTAATGAATGATCATAGCATCCAAATTTAATTTTGGAACCTGGACTGAAAAAAATCACAATAGCTATATTAATTATAGTATTGTAAAGCAAATTTTAAGGTTAAAAGTTCTACTCTAAGCAACAAACCTCTAGGTTTCCAAATTATTTCAGTTTTTTATACTAATAGCAGGTGAACCTCACAAAATGTTTTAAAATAGTATTGATTTCATTTATGTAGAACATTTTCAGATCAGATAATAGTATGCTACAGTTTACACTTATTTTTGAATCTGAATTTAATTTTTCCCTCCTGCCCTTTAGAAAATTCAAGCTTATCTGTCCAAAAGAAAGATTGACATCAAAGGATTGTTTTTCCACTCACCAGATCTAAGCTGTTTTTTATTGTTCGAAGGAATAATTTAAGAGACCCAACACCAAACTTCAATCAGATTTACAGTTTCTGGTTCATTGATTGGCTGATTCTGCTCCTTATAGCAAATAAAGGCAACAAAAGTCCTTCTTAAATCTCTTCTCCTTGGAGACAGATTGCAACTGTGCCTTCATTAAGCCACTCTTCATAATTACACAGTGCCAATGAGTCTCTATCCACCCAGAAACTTTGCTATTCTATATTGCAAAACAGTTTCTCTCAACTGTTCTTGAAAACCCTGAAACGTACAGTATTCCTGCAAGTAAAGTTTAGCAGAGATGGAGTGTTGCAAACTTATCAGTATCCCTAACTACAGATGTAAGTCTCAAAATCTGATTAACTCTGAAATGATCACTTACAAAGTCTGGCTTTGCAAATGCTAGCTCTTTTGATTTCAGTAATTTTTGTTCCTGCAGTTCTTACATGTATTTCACTTCTGAGCTTTTTTGGTTCCTGTTAGGGTATATATGCCAAGGGATAAAGATTTTATAAATCTATAGTCTTCTTTTAGCTTGAAACCACAAGAATCCATATGGAAGCACTCACTGAAAGGATTAACAATAAGGTATTGAGTTGACTCATATATATGCAGCTGCAGTGAGCTGACTTTAGATGTCTGCTAGTAACTTAAATTTACTTCCCATATATATATTGAATGTTTCATTAAATGAATGTTTCTGCTTATTAATTATTTACTATAGCAATGTTTTGCATTTAATGTAAACTTCAAATAACTGTGTAAAATGTAGTATGACATTTAATTCTGCAGTGTTAAGATTGTTACAACAAATCACACTCGTGAATGTGTGAAAAATAGGACAACTCAGCAGTTTCCAGAGTCAGTCATAATCAAAACAAGGTATACTCATCCTGTTTTCCATCCTCATTAAAATGATTAATAAAAGTACATCCACAGGATCTTTTATTATGAAAGTTTCTCCTTTAAAGTATGTATGAAGTTTCACATTTGCAAATCATCAAAGGTTTTGATATAAGCTTTTGTTTCCTAAAACCCATTTAAAGAAAACCTTTAGATAGACACAGAACAATCTCTTCCATAAATTTTCTGGCAAAACCAGAGCTAGCACAACCAGAAGATACAGAGCATGTTGAGAACACTCCTGAGGGCACAGGACACCTAGAAGACCCATCAGGAAGGAGTCTCAGCAACAAGAAAGTTTCCAGTCCAATCTCTATGAAATTTGACAGATCCCTAGCCCTTAATGATGGTGGCCTAACTAATAACTCCACATACTGCCAGTTCCTGCAATAGATGGTGTAGCTCACAGCCCTGAAGAAGAAAAAGAGCAATGAAGGTTTCTTTAATATAAAAACAAAGTTTTGACATTATTGTTTCAGGTACAAGACAGGCATTTCACAGTCCTTAAGCTTTACACAAATCTTACTCTCCTACTAAGAATCTTAATTCTCTCTCTCTCACTTTTACTCCATATGATGTATCATATTTTTAGGATGAAAACTGAACTTTAACCATACAATTGAGGTGTCTCTTCCCTTTAGGACCTGGAAGCCTCACCTTTTATGGTTTTCTGTCTTTTACTCTTCTTAGCATTCTCAGCATATCCGATATGCATTTTCTTATTATTTTTTTCTGAACAACTGCTGTGCAGGGTCTGGGGCAAAGCACTTTTTTTTTTTTTTTTTTTTATGTAAGGTTGGTGCTGAGATAAATGCATGTCTTTGTTTCCTACTTCCCTGTTCTGTTGCATTTTGCTTCTTCTCTTGCCCAGAGAATTTGTGGATGCCCCATCCCTGGAAGTGTTTAAGGTGACGTTGGATGGGACTTTGAGCCTCTAGTGAGAGGTGTCCCTGCCCATGACAGGGGTCTGGAATTAGGTGGTCTTTAAGGTCCTTTCTGACCCAAACCATTCTATGATTCTATGATTCTAGGTTGTGTGAATAGTTGTACAGCCATGAAGTCTGATGGCTCAAGTCAGTTCACGAGAGTTACAATGCTCAAGTCAGTTCACGAGAACTATGTTCTCTTGCATAAAGGTTTGGGAAATAAGAAGCTGAAACTAATTTTCAAATCAAAGATTTATGCTGTATAAGAACTTTCTTGGCATAAATTTCCAAAAAAATAAGCACAAAGGAAGATGAGTTGTTTATGCCCTTCAGTGTCATGAGCAGGACTGAGTCTGTAACAAGCAGTGCAGTTACTATATGTATCATCATCTGAGCAGGGCTATACATGGACAGGTCCTCACAGCTTTCTGCCATACCAAGGAGTAATAGGAAAAGGATCTTAAGACTTTGGTTTCCTTTAGTTTTAGTTCCTTTAATGGCATGTTTAAAGTTATAGGTTTCCTCCTTGACAAAACTCATGCCAGACATCCGAGTAGAAGTAATTACTGAAAGTCTACAATAACTAGAAAATAGACAGGTGACAGGTTCATAAATGCTGGCTTGATTTTTTTCTTCTTCTTTTTTTCTTTCCTTTTTTTTTTTTTTTTAATTCCATCTCTAAAAGCAATGTCAGTCAGTAAATTAAATAAAGGCACAGGATTCTCATCCAGTTTTCTCAAGATATTTTATATCCTTTATACATGAAAACTGGTCTTACACTTTAATGTTACCATCCTGAGGTAAATTAATTACCCTTCTTAAAGCAATTTTCCTCTGACATCTTTATATGAAAACTAATAGAAGTTTTCAGACATGCATGCAGGAAATAGTACTCTAGCAGACCTACGCTTCTCTGTCATGCAATTATATGACTTTACTAATTTGCTTGCCCATATGCCAAATCTGGGTCAAAGTATTTAGTTTTTTTAAGAGATTTGTCTTCTTTCAATTATCAAGTAGAAACAGACATTTTCAACTGCAAGCTTCATAGCTCTGCTGGAATACTGATCTGGTGGTAACTTAAAAACAGCAGTGAATGTGTAAGCCCAACAGGTCACAGTTCCCAAGGGTACTAGATACGTGGAAACCTAAACGGAAGGAAGATCAAGAAACAGGTACCTTGTTAGCTGAAAATGGTGACTGTATCTCTTTCAGTTAACTGCAGGCCAAACTTGTCATAACTACAGGATTGGATCCAGACCTGTAGACAGATTCTCCATGTACATGTATAAACATAAGCTTATTTTTAATGAATAGTTTGTTACTACAACATTCACTCAAGACAGACTAAAGCCAAATAATTACTGTAAGTATAAAGTGTAGAATTCATGGGAGTATTTTAGCTTGAAAATTTGCACTTACAAGTAAGACCCTCTGCAAATATAAATGATCAAAGAAAAACTTGCGAAATATTATGTAGGACAATAGTATCCAGTGAGAATTCAGGATAACATAATCATTTATTTAACTTTACATCTCAGTGAGATCTTTTACCTTTAAGTAACTTCTTTAAGTAACTTCAAAGTAAAATCCTAACAATTTAAAAGAAAATGTAGACCTGGGCCTCTGCCTGACATGTTTTTATCCTACAGATAAGAAGAGCAAGGGTGAAAACTATGACGGCAGACCTTGATTTGTTTCTCTCTTTGCACTATATGCAACTTTCATTTTCTTGCACAAAATCTCATTCAATTACTAAAATATTTCAAATGTGACATACTTGGCATTTTCTGTACTTGATTCACTCCTCCTCTAAGTATTCATTGCATTCTTCTTCCTTCCAACATGAAAATTCAAGTTCTCATTAACCAAGACTAATTAAAAATGGTTTAATTATGTGTTTACACCAAGACTAAAAAGAACTATCTGTATCTTTCTCAAGTCTTTCAGATGCAAATCATCACTGTTTTGTTATGTCTCTGACAAATGTTTTAGAAGTAATATGTCTAGGAGGCTCTAGGGAGTCTCAGGATGGCCCTAGATGCCTTAAAGCAACTGCGCACTACTACATGCACACATCCTAAATAGTTCATAAGAACCAGCTGATAATGCTCCTCTGTATTAGTCCCCACTACCCTTCACCATGAGAGCTAGCTTTATATTTAAAATATATAAAAATTCAGAAGAAATTAAAGGTTTTAAATCATTTAAAACCAGAAAGAATGTTTCTCTCTTTTTTTTTTACATACTTGTGTATTTGCATTTGCAAATCCAAATTTTCCTAGGGAATTTTCATCCTGAATCACTTACCATGGGTACTTTCTTTTGACAAATATCATTTGTCTCCTCAAGAACCAGAGCTAGGTGCTACTAAGTATCCTTACTTTTTGGTCCCATTTCCAGATCATTAAAAATCATCACTGTCTGTTTTGTGTGTTTGAAGAGAAATCAGTGGTTGTGCCCTTTTGAGTTACTTTTGGGTTTCTGGAAACATAAAGAAGCCTCACAAAAGTACCACTAATCCTGTACTTTTCTTACTGCAATGGAGGATCATTCTCCTTCCTTCAAGTTTCCCCTGCCGGCCCTTGGCTGATCCCTTTTATCTTGTAGTCTAAGCTATAAACCACAACAGAATCACACGTTGCTAATGCTGATCTTCCACTTCTTCCATGCTCAGGATTACTTAGGAGCTCCTATTACAGAATTTTCCACATTCTTCCTGGTTGTCTTTGAAAGTAAAATATAAAGCCTGAGCATTCACATGCTAAATTGTATATTTTGGTGCTGACAGATTTCTCACAAGTCCGGGAAAGCATTCACTAAGGCTTAACACTTAGGATAACCAGGCTATTCTTGCTTCCACATGTTCTTTACACTGGAAAGTTCTGGGAGACCTCCTTCAAGACTGAATACTTAGGCCTCAGACCCTGGACATGCCAGTGCTGGAATTATAATTTGGAGCAATTTCCGTACCTGTAAATGTGAGAGAGGGTACACTAAGCTAACGGGAAATGGTTTTGTTTACAAGGGAGAGAGAGAGCGAGCAGGAGTTGTGTTCATGAGTCACAAAAGGGCAGACAGGAAAAAAGAAAATGAATAAAGGAGGTAAGTCCGTATCATCTGCCAGATGTTCACTAGCACCACTACCAAGGACATCACAGAAATTGTCTGAGAAACTAGTATATGTTGAACAGGTCTCTGATCCACCAAACCCTTACCAAATCTTAAAATACTGAGGAGGTTCTTCGAGACAGAAAGTGTAATACAATTTTTCCAGCATTTGGAGGAAATGAAAGAAAACCTTCAAGCTAGCTCAACCTTCATTTTATATTTGTTTTATTCTGTCTCAGATTGGTCTGATTGAGTATCACAAGCTAAGCATTAATGCCATTGAACGAGATAATAAGTATAGCAAATGTTCTCCAAGAAATATAATTTTAGACTTAGGACATAGGACATAGGGATATAACAGACATGAAAGAAACTTCAAATTTTCATTGATCATCTAGAAGTAAATACGAAACAGCTGTAAAATTATTGCTGATGACAATTGCAGAGGCAGAGAATTTAAAGAACCATACAGCTGTTTAACAAGGGCTTTTGAAACAACGACATGTTTTATTACTTCATACAGAGTGTAGGTGTACCAATAATGAATAGAAAATTTGGGGATCATATAAAAAAAATGTGGAGCAATAGGAAGGTTTGTTTTCTGTTTTGTTTTCGATCTGTGTAGAGCAGACATATTCTTTCAAATACCTGTTTATGCACTTCACAAAAGGCTAAACCAAAGCAAGAGGATGTGTCAAATTTTTCATCCCTCTTCAGACTGTGCAGAAGAGACACACCTGTGTTTTGCTATCAAGTGGTGGCTGGAGTTCTCAAAGATCTTCTGACAAACAATAACTATGCCTAAAAATACTTAGAAGTTGCTTTTAACACATTCATTTTGCCAACTGCATTTTATTATTCTGCATCATTTATGGTTTATGAAACCATTTATGGTTTATCCACAAAAGTATCCCTTTAGTTTAAACAAAATAATCACCTAAAGTCTTGGGAAAGTTCAAGTATAGTCAATTAACATCACTGACACTAGAGGTAGCATTACTTTTCTGTCAAGAAAATTGTCCTACTTTTCCTTTTAAGTCTCATGTGCTTTCATACTTTCAAATAATCTAAGTTTACAATCATATGTCAGTTTTTTGCTGCTAAAGGAATACACAAAAACAGACTTCAAAGCCATCTTTGTTCTGCACATACATATCAAAGAAAACATCTATTTTATTTTGCTGCATCAAAGGCTATTAAGTGCTATTTTAACATTAGGAAAATAATACAATTTGACATTCCATGAACGTAATGTTCATCAATGTGCCTTCATTAATTCCTTTCCTAGATTTTAACTTTTTGAAGTTACATCAAAAGTTCAGAAATTATATACACAAAGATATATATATGTGCGTGCACATATATATATAAATATATGTGCATATATATATACACACAGACTTGCCTAACACAGCATTTTATTCAGAAAGGATTAAAAGCATCTAATTATGATTGTCAGTCCATAAGAATTCTTTAACAGATGATAATTCTATTAATTATGGGTTTATAGTTCTTTTAACTTACACAATCACCCTACAGCTTCTACAGTTCTCTGATTTTTTTTTCTCCCTTGATACATTTATGGAAATCTTAAGCCTTCGTGTAAAATTCTGACGTTGAAGTATTTTTAAGCTCTTGTTGAGGTTAATCAAAGTCACTTAAAAGCAATCCCTAAAAGCTCCTTCACTACATAGCAAATGAATCTTTCTTCACAAACACATTTTAGAATAATGACATGGATTTAGAATCTCAAGTAAAGTGTGACCCTGATACTCATTAGTGGAGAGATAATTTATACTTGTGAAGCTGCCTGTGGTGTTCAGGACAGAAAGTGTTATGTTTCTAAAATAAACTTCTTTGCTTAACTGGTCTCTTCCCACAGTAGTACCATGTAGCATTAAGAACTCTTATTTCTTTAGTGTTATTTTCTCTATTCCGTGGAATGATTAAACATTCTTTTTGCATAACTCTGATTATATATGGTCTATGATGATGTAGGATATAGAGTTCAATGTTTTCACATGGACACCCAAAATACCACTTGATAATTACCTTATGACCTATTCAAATTATAACCTAATCAACTCACAATCTATTACCAAGACAATCTATGTTGCTAAAAAAAGTACTGTTAGGCACAGATAATCAATGATACCGTAAGTACTCTTGATTCTTTTCTACAGTTGTCCATAAGCTTTTATATATAAAGGCAACTACCATTTTGGTGTATTTTACAGGAAAAATAAATAAATAAATAAATGAAGAAAACAAGTTGGAAATTACAGAAGTTAAAATTATACGGTCAATTAAAGTCAACAGAAAATAAAGAAATTTGCAAAGCAATGGTAAATTTAAATTCATCTAATTTATCTAAGACAAAAATATTTATTTCAAAATTATTCTGTGCAATACACTTTATGAAAATTTTACTATTGAAAGACAAAAAAATCATAGAATCATAGAATCATAGAATATCCTGAGTTGGAAGGGACCCTTAAGGATCATCAAGTCCAACTCTTGACACCGCACAGGTCTACCCAAGTTCAGACCATGTGACTAAGTGCACAGTCCAATCTCTTCTTAAATTCAGTCAGGCTCGGTGCAGTGACCACTTCCCTGGGGAGCCTGTTCCAGTGTGCAACCACTCTCTCTGTGAAGAACCCCTTTCTGATGTCCAGCCTGTTTATTTAGTTGCATTATTTATGTTGCCAGTCATGTCTTTCTTTACCCATCCAGCACACCAGTTTCAAGGAATCATGAAACAATTCAGATTGCAAGGTGATCTGGCGGTCACCTCTGCCAATCCACTGCTCAGAGCAGGTCTAGAGCAGGTCACTTTGCTCCCAGCTATGGCCAGTCAGGTGTTGAACATCAGACAACCTTTTACAGTATTTGGTCATCATCACTATAAGGGAAAATATTCCAAATACCTAAGTAGAATTTCCCCTGTTCCAGTTTATGTGCATTGGTTTTTCTTCTATCAGTGTGTACCTCTGTGAAGAGTCTGGCTCTATCCTATGTGTATCCTCCAGTAAGAAGGATGTAAGCAACAATAAGGTCTCTTCTAGGCCTTTGATCCTCAAGCCTGAAAAATCAAGTTCCCTCAGCCTCTCCCACTATATCCTGTACTTTATCCCTCTTGGGGCTGAAGTGGCCATCTTGGTGGCCTCTCCTGTGGCTTTGCTCTGGCCTCTCCTGTGACTTTGCTCTGTAAATAAACATTTCCACCCAATTACATTCCTATCACTCATATATGTTTAGAAATGGCTTCTAAGAGGATTTTCTCCCTTGCATAGGGACTGGGATGAGGCTGGTCACCTTGGAGTTAACTGGATCTCCCTTCCCACCCTTCTGGAAGATGGTATGACATCTGCCTTCTCTATCCACCAGGAAGATCCCTGCTTGTCACTACCTTTTGCAGGTGAGCAGCCTCACAATGACATCACAAAGACAGATCCTTCCTTCAAGTGCTGAAACAGCTTCTCCACAGCTGAAATGCAAGACCAAAGGCAGGAAGACAGACTGTCTTTGTAGTGCCAGAGCTGGCCAGCCAGTGCATCCACCATTTGTCCCTCTCCATCTTTCTAGGTTATTATTACTAATGATTTGGCATATGACAATGGTGCACTCTGAACAAACTTACACCACATCGGTCATGTGCACTGGACTTCATCTGGATCTCTGGACATCTGGTCACTTTCCAGGTCACCTTCTGTGGTGGTTCCACTTGAGTGGGCAGCCAAGCTCCACCACAGCCGCTCTCTCAGTCCCCCTTCTCAAAGAGGAATGGGGAGAAAATACGATGAAAAGGGCTCAAAGGTTGAGATTAAGGACAAGGAGATCACGCAGTAATTATTGTAATGGGCAAAACAGACTCGGCATAGGGAGACAGTAAGATTTATTGCTTATTACTAACAAGCTAGAGAAGTGAGAAACAAAGGAAAGAAATCAAAAGCACCTTCCGCTCCCATCCACCCTCTTCTACCTCCTCCCCCCAAGCAGAGCAGGGGGACAGGGGAATGGGGGTTATGGTCAGTCTACAGCACTTCTCTGCCACTCCTTCTCAGTCACTTTCGTCCCCTGTGCTGTGGGGTCCCTACCACAGGATGCAGTCCTTGATGAACTGATCCGGCATGGGCTTCCCACAGACAGCAGCTCTTCCAGAACTGCTCCAGATATGGGTCCGTACCACAGGGTCCATCCCTCAGGAGCAAACTTCTCCAACCTGTATCCCCCACAGACAGCAGCTCCTGCCAGGTCACCTGCTCCTGCGTGGTCTCCTTTCCACGGGCTACAGGTCTGGCCTGGAATCTGCTCCAGCAGGGGTCTTCCACAGGCCGAAGCCTCTGTCGGTGCAGGTCCACCTGCTCCACCGTGGTCTCCTCCACGGGCTGCAGCGTGGAACCCTGCTCCACCGTGGTACTCCATGGGCTGCAGGGGGACATCCTGCTTCACCATGGTCCTCACCACAGGCCGCAGGGGACTTCTGCTCCGGTGCCTGGAGCACCTCTCCCCCTCCTTCTTCACTGACCTTGGTGCCTGCAAGGCTGTTCCTCACTCCTCTCACTCTCCCAGCTGCTGTGTATCACAGTATTTTTTTCCCTGTCTCAAATACACTCTCACAGAGGCTCAAAACAACATTTCTTATTGGCTCAGCTCTGGTCAGCAGTGGGGCCCTTACCAAACATGGGGCAGCTTCTAGATCCGTCTCACAGAAGCTACCCCTATAGCCCCCTGCTACCAAAACCTTGACACGTAAATCCACTACACCTTCAGAAGCCTTGTATGCTACCAACCTACTCCCACTGACTTGCCGGCATCCAAGAGGTTTAAGCTATCCCTAACTCTTTTTCTTTGTGTGCTGTGGGCACTCTTTCAGTCCCACAGACTCTTCTTGGGGGCTCAGGACCTGAAGAGACAGAGGGCAAGCCTTACTAGTGAAAACAGACTAAAAAGGTATTGAGTACTTCACCCTTTTTCTTGACCCTTGTCACTAAGTTCCTTGCCCCACTAGGCAATGGGCCCACTCAATCCTTATCCTTCCTTCTCCTGACAATGTGCTTAGAAAAACCCTTTGTGTTGTGCTTACTCCCTTTGCTAGCATCAGCTCCAGGTGAGAATTTGCTTTCCTCACTCTGTTCCTATGTGGGTACTCAATATCTTTGCGTTCCCACATAGCCTGTCCCTGCTTCTGTCATCTGAGTGCTTCCTTTCTGTGCCTGAGCTCAGTCAGGAACACACCATTATTGTGCATTCTTGCACCTTCTGAAGAGGTTGTACTTAAGAATAGTCATCTCTCCTGGGTGCCTTTGCCCTCCAGGGCAGTTTCCCACGGGATCAGCCTAAGCAGGTCCCTAAGCAGGCTGAAATACACTCTTCTGAACTGCAGAGTTGTAATTCCAGTACTGTCTCGCTCACTCCTCTTGGGATCTTAAATTCCACAGCCTCTGCCATGCAAACTGCATAGTAATTTGTTTGCAGACACTATCCACTGTGCTCCCTAAGGAGCAATGAAACACAAATGGCAACTGCATGCCGATGCCTGCCACTCTGGGGCAAGGCACACCCCATCAGGTCCCCTGAGCCTGCAAACCCATCAGAACAGAACATCACCTGACAACAGTCACTCAGCTTGTGGCCGCTGTCACCACCGCATGCTCCTGCCACCTTCTCTGCCCTCAGAGCAAATGAAAGCTGCACACAGGTGTCTGCACAGACAGCAAAGCACAGTTTGTTACCTGTCACGTGAAAATTTTCTCAACACCTGTGTTTTTAATCAAATCAGGATTGAAGCAGTTTATTACAGAATTATTGACAAGCACTCAGTTAATGACACATTCAGGATCAGTATCAGCAATACAACAAATAAAACACAATCATGGACAATTACAAACAGTTGTAACTCCCTTTAATTTCTACAGATTCCTATATTGATAATTCCCAAATGATATAATCCCCCATTTATTCACAGTTACATGCACATGCAACCCCTCTCACAGGACATGTGGATTGTAAGCACACCCTCACTCTTACCACTGCAGGGTCTCCTGCTTGCTCACGCCTGTGTTGGAGATGCGGGGGTTCCAGCTTTATACATACTATTGCTGCAACCTGATGATGCACACAACAGTGAGAAAGCCCTTGTAAGACCACACATGCCCTCCTGAGGTGTAGATCTCTACTTGGCTGTGCCCCATGCTGTCACTCCAGGTTCTGGTGCAAGCTCCTCGTGGTGCCTGGGCAGAAGCTGTTAAGTCCTGTTTGACTCTGGCTCTGTTCCCACTTCTGTGGGAAATCTTTCTCCGTTAGAAATCTTCATGCTTATTTTGTACCTCTTTTCAGGATTTCCAGTTACTGTCCAATTTGGTTGATAATACTGTCCATAACATTATTAGATTTGGAGCAAATGCCCAGCAGACGCTTTCAGGTGTTCCATTCACCAGCATTCCTCAAACTCTCATTCTTATGTTAGCAGCTATTGCTATCCAGGTCAATTTACCAAGGGATGGGGGCCTGTGCAGGCATTTCTAGCTACTAAATTAAAGGAAAAACCTCTAAAATGCAAAATTTAATAACACTTGAAAAATATTGTGTACAGGAATATTCTTCCTTTAAATTCACATATTTCCCTTTCCTTACAAACTTCCCGCAGTGTCCAAGTGCAAAGGGGAATCACTGAACTACTACTAAGTTAATTTTATAGATAAAATAACATGAAGGCCGTGAGCAACCTGCTATAACTGCTTTCTAGACCAACTCCTTTGGACTACATGACTCTGAAATTCTAAATATATATTTAGATATGAGAGAAATACATAGTTTACAACAACAAAGATATAGAAATTTGACCATTTCTCATTATTGGCAGGTGTAATAAAATTATGTTTAAAAGGATTACCAGCCCCTTGTACTGTCAATTACATCATTATCATTATTATTTTCACAGCATTTATACTCCATATACCTAGTTTATAGTTATTATATGTGATTACATTATCAATGCCTGTCACTATCAAATGAAGCTGAATGTAGTCTGTAGGACTGAGGTCCAAAGGATGTATTTGTATTGACTAACTTGGGAAATAAAGACATGATGCAAAATCACTGGGGCAAGAAAACTCCCTGTTTTGTAACTTCATACTGCCAAGACTGCTCAATAGCAGTTCAGAATAGTTGGGAAAAAAGAATACCTCACATAATCTTTACTTAGGTATGAATTCATAGGAAAAGAGAATCATAAGTAGAAGATTTAGAAATGATATATTTATTTGAATCTGTTTGTCCTCTCTCAGCACTATGCACTGCTTCACACCTCTTAATAGATTGTCAGATCTGGTTAGCAATGTGCATGGGATTGTTTAACCCCCTGCCTGCAATGTACAGTAAATATTATTACAAGAGTATGACTGCTTCATGAGATGCTAATAAACAGATTTATATGAAAACCACTGGAATTCCATAGGTTTCTGAAACTGTATCATGCTTTTAATCAGCAGCTTCAGTTCAGCCTAAACTACATGACACCAATCCAGTGAAGCCCTTCAAGGAGCTGTATAGACTGTAGTAACTACTCTGAAGTAGTAATACAAATCCAATGAGAAAAAAAAAACATCTCAATTATTTTTTTCCCTTGAAGCAGAACTTAGCATTAATTGTTTAACTACAGTCAATATATACAGCAAAACTTATCTCTTTGCCAGTACATTTAGACATAAAGACAAGACATTCAATAGGCCTAGTTACTCTATTTAATTCCTTTTAATAGTAGGTTTTTGAAAGACTAGCGTAGCAGTCATTCCATAATTAGTTGAACATGACACATATTTTCTTTTGGGAAATATTTTGCATGATGTCTTGAGCCTGAAGTGCTTAGCTCTGCCTTTATGGCAATGGCATTTTAATTTTTATCATAGAGTTTCTCTCTCTGATCTGTTAAAACTTTGCTTGGATTAACAACAAATTCTTAGCTCCGTATATATGGATACCTATATATATCACTTTTGTCCACAGTTATTCAGAGTGGAGGAGTTTTATGAAATTGTGAATTTGAACATAGGTCCCTTCATTCACACAGTTCATATCTTTGATGAAGATGCCCTACTTGAAGTTCGGCCTTAGTATTCAACCGAACTTTCAGAGAGACCACTGCTGAAAAGTAATTACAAATATATTTGTAAATTATATGAGATCAACCTTAACATTACATAAATATTGAATATTTAATAAAATCACTGATCGTTAATTTAATAAAATCGTTAGTTGTAACTGTGGAATGTCAAGTGTAGCTATACACAGCGTGTAGCTGAACACAGCATGTTCTTGGGAGTCTTTTCTTTACAAATTATTCCACCAGTTTTATTCATTATCTTCTCTATCCATAATGATCTTTTATCAATTTAATATGTCTTTAGCCAACTTTTAGACTGCAAAGCAGAGAAGCCTACATACCTAAACTATTCCACTGATTACTTGCAGCATATTCATCAGATGCAAAACTCTTGAAGGATTATAGCTCAAAACTTCTTGAGAAGGACAAGTTTGGTAACTTTGAACCTCATGGAAGAAGGTTGTTCAAACTACAGAAAGAAGCTACAAAACAACCATGTCCCTCCCTGATAAATTACTGGTCATACAGAGTGCCCTTCATCCAAAGCAACCAAATCTGAAGATTTTCCAGAGTAGTTTAAGGACACCCCAATGAAAAAGGAAGCCTTAGGGGATATGTTATACCTCTTATTGTCCATAGCAACATCGGTATGTGAAGGAGACATGTTTACGAAGGCACCATTTATGACTTCTGTCAATGGAGTTCAAAAAATCTTCCACCATCAAGGACTTAATTATGTTTTGGTGCACATTCAGGTGCGCATGTTAACTTTGGGGTGAAATGATTCTTTGGTATTTATCTTTAGATGAAATGCCATTTATTCTTACAGTATCAGGACTGCAAACAATTCCCTGTACTTCTAAATATGTACAGAACCTAGAGTTCTCGCTTGACCAAAATCTGACACATTTCAATAACATTATTTAAATAAATGACTTTTTTTTTTTTTTTTTAATCACACTATTTCTAATATCTTCTAGATAGCGTCTATCTTATCTATCTTAGAAGATAGTATCTTTGGTTAAAACAACTAATGCCGTAGTCTTTAGACGCTCACCCGTACTGTATGCATTTTCAATCCTGAACTCAGGACACAATTTGATAACATGATCTGTTAAGTAATTGTGTGTTTTATGTTCTTCTGAGCCTCTCAGAAAACACTTTTAATTATTTACAATAATGAATAATGTCAGGTAGATGTAATATGTGTTGCATATGAAAAGATTGAATTACAAAATGACTTAATTCAAATTCAATAATAAATGTTTTTCTTTAGATTATAGCATCTTCTAAAAAGAAATCAGTATAACTGGCAAACAATAAGCAGCTCCTATCTAATAAAAACTGAATTTCTTCAGACAAATGCATCAGCCATGTGAAGAATATATGGAAGAAACAAATCTTAAACCAGTTTTAACTCTTGTGCAATTACTACAGTTCAAGCAAAAGGTAATATTCTATGCAAATAGTACAGGATTAAATGCCTTCATAAGCTTATTTTATATACATCATAATAGTCTATTATTCTTTGTAAATCACATTCATTCAAGAAGACAATATAAATAGGAAAGCTGAAATAAAGTACCTGAAAGCTGAGAAAAACAACTGTGATGAGACTGTCTTTGCATATTACAGCTATATATTTATAAATATTTCACCAATTAAAAATAAAATCATAATAATAAGCAGTAAGAATAGATAAGAAGAATGCTGCAGATTAGAGAGTAGCTGAATAGGTTATATATTTCCAAGTCTGTTTAGGCTGATGCAGACCTAAGATCCTTAGAATGATTGGTGTAAAGTGAGAGCCTTTAGCAGTTGTCTTGGAAATGTTTTAAAGGACACCTGAAATTTCAATAAATAAGTGTCATCATACTTCTCATCCTTAAAAGGTAAGAATCAAGTGTTTATATTTATAGACCTCTTGCTTGAAATAAATTCCTAAAAAGGAAAAAAAAAAAAAAAAAAAGAGAGAGAGAGAGAGAGAGAGAGAACAAACTGCTTTAAGCACTGGGAGAAACAGAAAAAAATTAGAAGTCAGTAAGGATTTATCATGAACATATGAACAAATACTGTCAACCAATCTAATCTGATTGTGACATGATAGGAGACCCTAAGAAGAAAGGAAAAGCAGCAGATGTCATAACTTGACTTTCCTAATGCTTTTGATGTGACATTCTGATAAACAAGTTGGAAAAGCATGGTGTGGATGAAAGGGGTGTAAACCAGCTGGAAAGTGTAGATAGAAAGCAGTTTTGGTAGTTCCTGTCAAAATGGAGGCCCTCATCAAGAGTGGTTCTGCAAGGCATAGATCTTTTTTATTATTATTTTTGTGAATGGTAGAATAAAGGGAATACTTACAGAAGTGGCATGTAGAGTGAAGCCTTGTGGGAGCATTAGAAGATAGGACTTGAATGGAGAGTCCCACATAGACCAACCAGAGTAGCAGCATGTGAGGAAGAAGCAAGACAGAACTCAGTATGGACAACATTCTACACCTGATAAAGAGAACTCAACCACCCATACACAATAGGGAATAACCAGCTAGGCAGCAGTAGTTCACAGGCAACCTAGGAAATTAGTAAATGTAAACTGAACAGAAGTTGAAATGTCATCTTGCACAGGAGGGAGATCTCATGCTACGTTTATGACATAGAAAGTAAGCTTCTCTCTCACATTAGCAAGCCTCATTTAGAGTGTTGCATTTAGTTTTAGGCACCAGCTGGAAGTAGCCAGGAGAAACAAGAATGATCAGAGACATCTCTGAAGAAAGATTGAATGAATAATGCTTGCTAAACTTAGGGAAAAGAATGAGGAAAGAACACAGTAAACTTCTAAGAGTGACTGGAAAACTGCTTCCAAGCCCATGGAGGGTGAAACAGGGTTAGCACCAACAAGCAAAGGAACTCAGAATTATCTTTTACAGATCCTATGGAAGCTATGATTTGCCTGAGCCATATAAATTGCCCTTAAAAAAGTCTAGATGTGTCTTACTTGTATTGAGGAAGACATAGATCTTGCCTTAGGGTAAGCAAATGGCTTGAATGAGCTCTATTCTCCCTTTTGTATGCTTGGATACCAGAACAGACATTTGAAATTTTAATAACCACATAATGGAGGAAGTAAAAACATTTTGCAAGTAGTCCTTGCAAGGACTTTAGGAATTCATTCCTTGCCAGTGACTTGAAGTATTCAGTTTACACTGATTAATTGCTTTTATTCTGTGGAAGAAAAACTTGTGGAACTAATGATAATGCTAATTTTTGCATTTCAGAGCTTTGAAATGACAATAGCATGATAAAGATGGGTCTCAATACTTCCTGCATATTATACAAGCCACAGAACACGCACATAGCAGATTTCCAAGTCAGAAAATAAACTTACTCCCTACACAAAATATTTGTTTTGGTACATTTATGTCGGAGTCTTTTTTTAAGGTAGTTGTGTCAATTGCAGAGAGGGATAACTTGATATAGTTAGAAATGTAAATCCATGTTTAACTTGGCACAAACTGTGTTTGAAAAAATACCAGACATATTTCACACACAAATTTTATCGAATCATATTTCTTTAATGATAATGGAAATATCTGGAAATTGACTCATAAATGTACTCATTGTGGTTGGAGTACAATTTTCTATGTTAGTGCCAGGAGTAGTTTCCAAATATTGTCTTTTAAATTTAATAAATCTGTACTGAAACAGAAAAAAATACTAAGTATCTAAACTGAGTTTTTTAAAAAAAAAGCCTGGGAGAGCTGAATGCCTCCTTCCTTTTCAGTAAATTTGTGACTACATTCTTTTATACATACTTTTATGTAGTCCCGGAAAGTATTAGATATGAACCAATTTAGAAATGATTAAAGATGTCTGGACAAAACATTGTTTATGTAGACAGATACTGTTTTATGCTTTGAATATGAGAAATAAACTTGTATTTCAAGATATATTAAATAGTAAGCAGAATAATAAGTAAGCAGAGATCTCCTCTGCCTCCTCTTTCGATACTCCTGAAGCTCGATATTTTAAATCTCTATACACAAAATATGTATATTCTCTACACTTCATGCTGTTCATGTGTGACAACCTTTTATTGTCTTTGTAAGGTAGTACACAGTCACATTTCTTCTGAATTCTTCCAGATTAAAACCCTGAATGGTCCCACAATGTAGATTAAATATATCAAGCCAGTTCAATATTTGTTTACCTCTCAGTTCTGTACTGGTCTGCTTCTTTAACCACTCTGGGTTTCTACCTGCAGGGCTGATGGCAGTATTTGCTTGCTTGTGGTGGGTTAGCCCTGGCTAACAGCAGAACCCAGCTGCTCACTCACTCCCTGCCGTCAGCTGGAAAGGCAGATGAAACAGGAGATTGAGATAAAGACAGGGACAGCACATACCAGTTACCACTGCAGGCAAAACAGACTCCACATGGGGATAATTACCTTAATTCATTGCCAATGAACATAGATTTGGGTAGTGAGAAACAAAAAGGCAAGTACTAAAACCCCTTTTCTCCCCCTTTCCCTAGGCTCAGAGCCACTCCTTCACGCCCAGCTCTTCTATCTGTGTCCAAGCTGCTGTGGCCAGGTGGGGGTAACAGTACACAGCGGTTTCTCTCTGCCACTCCTTCTTTCTCACACCTCTTCCCCGCTTCAGCATGGGCTCTTAACAGGCTGCAGTTCTACCAGGAGGATCTGCCTGCTCCATGGGCTGCTGAGAAATACCTGCTCCATGCCTGCAGCACCTTATTTTTCCCCATGAGTCTTTTTTGCCTGCTATAGTTTTTGGTCCTAAACATCTGCAACCACAGTAGAACAGGCACTAGTAAGTAAATTTAAGATTCAGAATCTGAATTTTGAAGTAGATTCCTCAGTGCCACAATATCTGATCTGGCCAAAGGATGTTACAGATTCAGTCATCAAGACAGAAGTGTTCTGAGATTAACCAAGTTCTTGGCATCTTCCAACAATGTGTCTTCCAGAGTAATGACACTATTGGAGTTTCACAGATTTTGAAGTCTGGACTTCAAAGTAACAAGTAAAGTATCTTTTTTTTTTCTTTTTTTTTTCTTTTTCATGCTCACAGTTTCTGCACATATTTTATACAATCAGTAAAAATGTGCCATACAGCTTCCCAGTTTTTGTATAACAAGATTCACTGGTGAGATGATGTTGAATTGTCTCATCAAATGATGCATATTACTTCAAATAGAATCATGGAATGGCTCGGGTTGGGAAGGTCACCCAGTTCCAACCCCCCTGCCATGGGTAGGGATGCCACCCATTAGATCAGGTTGCCCAGGGCCTCATCCAATCTGGCCTTGAACACCTCCAAGAATGGGACATCCACAACCTCTCTGGGCAACCTGTACCCTTACCACTCTCCGAGTGAAGAATTTCCTCCTAACATCCAATCTAAATCTCCTCTATTTTAGTTTAACTCAATTCCCCCTTGTCTTGTCATTATCTGACAGAGCAAAAAGTTGCTCTCCATCTTTTTTTATAAGACCCCTTTTAAGTATTGAAAAGCTGTAATAGAGAAAAAAAATTCTTTTTATGGAATATACCCATAACAGTATCAGAAAGGCATTAAGACAGACAAGATGATAAGAATGTAAAAGTTTTCAAGAGAAAATTTCTACACCAGGAAAGTACATAGGCAAGGCTTTCACTGGCTGTTTTTATTGAGCTTCTGAGCCATAAAATACATGAGGACAATAGCAACTGTAAATGGTGGATCACAAGCCTAATCAGCAAAATAACCTCCCAGAAACTGAAGACATCAGTGTATACAAGTCTTTCAATTTCAGCAGAAAGAAGAAAAGAGTTTGGAAAACTAAGTAAAGACAGAAAGGAAACAAACAACAAATAAGCAGGGAAAAAAAAAAAAAAAAAAAAGAAAAAAAAAAGAGAAAAAAAGAAAAAAAAAACAGTGATAAAGCCTAACAAATCTTCAGTAAAGGTCATATTAGGAAGTTCAAGGATAAGTCTATTGAAAGTGAAACAGCAAAAACTTTAAAAGCCACAAACAGCTATAAGTGCAAGAATTACCAAAAACTTGATCAAGACGAACAAAATAATGAAGCACAAAACAGCAAGGACTGAGAATATTGTCCTTATCAGAAATAAAACTACTTAAATTTTAGTACTAGTCTATTTATTCAAACACACGTAGAATAAATACAAGAACAGATGTAGCAAGCTGATCATGTGTATTTAATGCCCATGTACTCCTTAAAGGAGGAACATGCTGATCTTTGTTTTGATTGTCTAATTAAAATTTATTTTGCCTTTAGCTCTTCTTGAAGCTCTTTTTTTTTTTTTTTTAAACTCATGACTCTGCTTTCTCACAACTTCTCAAGGAGAGAGGTTAAAGATGAGAAATAGCTCCCTTGCCATTAGTGTATTTGCTCCGTTGTATCTGACACCTCTGTTATTGAGAGCTGATTCTCTCAGTGATTCAACTCCCAGTTATACCCAAGAGTAATAGTTAACAATACCCAACTATCTTTAAAATATAATCTTTACAGTTATTACAGTCCACCCGTGTAAGTATACATTAAAGATCTCTTACTTTAAGGAGCAGCTAATTTTTAACATTATAACATTACATAGTATGTACTGTGAATCTAAATACATTCATTGTAGTAATAAAATGTCTGTTTATCAAATGTCTTTGCTGACAATACTTTGCTTCATTACTGGATGGTAAATTTTCTCATTGAATATTTATTTAAATTAACTAACACACAATTTCACATTTAAAAGTAGCATTCTTCCATTAATTGTGAGACCACAGATGTGGTCCCAAATGCCAGATGTATTTTTGATTGACTTCCACAGACTTAATTGTTTCTTACTGCTGCATTCTAGCTCAACTATTATTTATTGAGTTTTATGAAACTGACTATGTGAAAGTTCATAGTCTACACTGTTCAGGAAATAAGAATATATTAGCAGAATGGCCCTTTTTATTATTAGAAAATCTGTGAATCTACGATCCGATATTTTAACAAAAATTAGCAGGAGCCAACTTAACATATGAGACATATAATAGTCTTCATTCTCTCAGTGAAAATGTTTGCAGTTGAAGTATCTTTCAAAACACCTTGATACAAGTGAAATAACTACAGTTAGTAAATAAATAAATAAATAAATAAAAATGATTAAAGTCACTAATGTGAGTCTCATAAGACCACGAGCAGATTTATTCAAGTGTATGCATTATGCAAAGAGCACAAGAACCTACCTCTCACTCTCATTGGTGTAAATCTGATTCAACGTTTTCCATAAAGGAAGGAAGCTGTCTCTCTTCAGACAGAGAAGAGATAGAAAGTTCAGAAAATAACTCAGGAAAATGACAGCCTGTTCAAAACTGTTTGTCCACTGCTGTCAATCAATATAATGTATGAAATACTGGACAGCTTTTGTCAAGTTTTCCCCATTTTCTGGCTAGCTCTTATTTTAATCTACAATTCTACCCAATGTAAGGAGAGGGCTAATTAAGAGACAGACAAGCTTCTCATTTACTACTGTCAGTCCTACACTGAGTAGAAACAGTAGGCATCTACATTTTCAGACAAAGAAAAGACATTGTCAGCAAGTTATCTTCTGTGATGGATCTTTAATTCCATCTTTCCCTTCCTGCAGTCTGCTTGCTGAACAGTCTGAAGAAATCTTTAACGTTATCCTTCTATAGCTCCTGATAAGTAGCACAGTAACTTGAGATGGGGCAAAGTAGAAATTATATTGCTGTGAGATAGTGACTGTGTTTGTGTGTCTATTAACTGACATTTTGCTATGAACAGTGGTATGTATCTAGAGATCCCGGTAAGTTTTAGTTTCATTTGTACTGAGATTCAGGGAACTTTGGCAGCAGTAAGTAAGTACTAAAAAGATGCGTAAGAAGTTATGTTGGATTTTTTTTCTCTTTGAGTATTTGGGAAATGTCACGGCATGTACCGAATGTGGGCTGGTATTAAAATTCTGAACCAGACCAGAAAGATTATCCACAACACAATTAATGAGAACATATGAAAACCCTTCAGTGTGCTCCTTTCCTTACTGCTGACTGTAGATCTGCCCTATGCCTTAATTACATAAATTACAGTAATATTGCAGTAATATAATCAAAGTGAACACCTTACTGGTATGTGTCTGGATAAATTAGTTCAGATAAATGTTTATCACAAAATACATGTGGGAAGAGTAACATAAAGGAGTGCATTGAGAATCTGATGTTTCACTTAGTTATTACCCATAGAAATGTGTTAATTTTGTGGCAGTTTTTGATGATAAAAGTACTTTACAAATTGCAGACATGGGTCACACCTTTTAGGAGACAAACTGTTCTACAAAGTATCACTCCAGTTCTGGAGAAAGGCTCATAAACAGGGGAGTTTTAAATTGAAGCAAAAAACTTAACATGTACACCTTGGAGACAAGTGTCATCGTTTCTGGATTATGCAGATGCCACTAAGATTTAGTACAGTCCAGTCAGTGTACCATCAGAGAGTTCTATTTTATTGTATTGGATAGTTTCCATAGATAATATGAACACATTCATTTCAGACAACCTTTTTGACTTAGGTTTTTCACTCAATTACTTACAGCATATAAGAAACAGAGTGTAGCTGCTATATCACCTCCTCCTCTTGGATTCTTTGAAATGTGAATGAAAGAAATCACCAAAGGGGATATCATGCCTCCTTTCTGCCCAAACTGATGACTTTTTTTGAAGAGGTGAATTAGTTGGCACAAAGAATGTGACTCTACGATTCATGACATTTTTTTTCCCCCTGAACAGACTATTTGCTATCAATGCAGAAGTAATTGGCGTACAACATGGACTGTACAAGGGGTTCTGCAAATCAAATAGCTTATGCTTGTCTGCAGAATGTGTTCCTCATTTATGAGAGCAAATCCACAGTACAGTGTAACACAGAATCTCAAAATACTTGAAGCTGGAAGGCACCTCTGGAGATCACGTAGTCCAGCTCCCCTGGTTAAAGAAGGATTGCCAAGACCAGGTTGCTCAGGGCTGCCTCCAGTTAGGTCCAGAGAATCTCCAAGGACAGAAACTCCAAAACTTCTCTGGCAACCTGTTCCAGCATTTTACCACTCCCAGAGTAAAAATGCATTTTCTATGTTTAACTGGAATTTCCAGTATTTCAGTTTGTACCCACTGCCTCTCATTTTTTTTGAGTACCACTGGAACATCACTAGCATCTGAATAAAAAAAATTCTGATGAGAAGAGACATTTCTAGGTTGATTTGGCAGCTATATAATAGCACAAATTAGTGCCCCAGAAAAATGGATGGAAGACGGACGTAAGACTTGCTGGAATTGCTGAAGTAATTTCAGATGGCTGTAATTTTTATCTCTATGCTAGACTTTGAAAACATGAACAACTTATTTCTTTCAAAAATGGTATCAGATTATTATTAGATCAGAACCACTACATTCTGTCATTTAAAAAGGCAAAACCAAAGCAACCATGTTTCTTAACATCAAAAGAACAGCTCCATCTACTGGCACAACTCAGAGCTCCCAGATTCCACCAGAGGTCTAATCCACAATTGCTTCCATGACAATTCTTGCTTAGCTTAGCAGGTTACTAACATCTAGAGGTAGTCTACCAGAATGCCTATAATCTTTTTTATTCAGTCTCTGATTACTTAGGATCCAAGTAACATTTTAAGCATAAAAGAAAGAATGTTTTCCATTTTCTCTCTTATTTTCATCCTGAAATAGACAGATATTTAACCTCACTTCACACAATGAAATAGGGACAAATGAGTAGGTAAACCTGGATACTACAGTAAAGGACTTTAATTTTAATTAAAAAAAAATATAATAAAAAAAGAAGCTCAAGTTACTTGAGGCTGAAAAAACTCAATCTGCTATACAATAAACAATCCTACAATTTAACAGCAGTCACTGTATATGGCATCTAAAATGCCTTAAAGTATCACTTGCATTTATATTATCTGAAGAACACAAAAGAAACTTTGTAAGAAATTTATCACCATGTCAACGGGGATTATATTTGTATATTTATATATCAATTAAAAAAAAAAAAAAAAGGATTTCTATTGAAACTGCAAGCTTAAACTATCAAAAGCATTTGTGAATCAGTTGTACACAACACCTGGCATGTATGCCTTCGAATACTGTTATCGTTATATTGACACTGTAAGAATTATGCTTCTACAAGCTGCTAATAAATACTAAGGATCTATTCCTTAGTATAATACTTAGGATCTATTCCTTTTCAGAAAACTGTTTAATGACCTCATTTTTAAATCTGACAAATGGCATAAGACTGACCATTAACAGTATTTTGCTGGATGTCTTCATACAGATTATAAAAATTTATCTAAGATAGGTACAGGAAAGAGCCATGTACGCTCTATTTCTTCCAAATTCTAAGAAACACATATAAAAACTAAGAAAAAATTGAGGAGGTTGTAGTTTTGTTTTTCCATAGTGACCTAAAGTAGTTTATGAAGCTTCACAAGTTTTAAGGCGTAACAGGAAAGGTGAATTAAAATTGAATTTGTTGCATAGGTCGTAAAATACACCACAGGCTCTGGTCTTAAAAGGGACTGGAGAATAGTCCTTGATATATTGTATTCAGCATTTTTTAAAAAGATACATATCACAAGACGGTAAGGCATGATAGCTGACACTGATCAAAAGCAACCTTTCATCTGATACACTCCAGAAAACACAGCAAAACAGTTCCTATTTTTAAGGTCTTAAAAGAGATGTGTTTGCTTTTAACCTGGCTTCGACAGTTTTTCAACAGTATTTTTAAAATTGATACTTTAAATGTGTTAGCATTTTGAGGGTGATTTTTTTCATTTTTGTTTCTCCTTGCCTTCCCTACTAAGGTAGAGTAATTTGAAGGCTCTGCATGAGAGTATCTTTTTTTTTTTTTTTTTTTTTTTTTCTTTATGGCTATCTTCACTTTCCTCCCTGGAAAGATTCCTATCCTCTCTCACTTGGATAAATGGAACGTGATTGAGCAGGAATGGGGAGAGCAATTTTTGAGATTATTACTGCTGGAAAGTCATGCATACTCTGTAGCCTTCCTTAGTGACCATTGAGATCTGTACAAGGTAAGAAGGGAGGCTGCTCAAGCTTGATAGATTGTCATGGTATGCACTAGAAAAACGGAACTTGCTCTTCTCTAAAGGCTGTCATTCTAATCAGCTATTTATTTTGTGAGTGCTCTGAGGTTGATTTGCTTGCAGAAAAGTTTCTAAAGGTAATTATGCCTGTCATCACCACACTGTGTAGAACTTATCTGAGCAAAATTAGAAAAATAAGAAATTACAAAAGTATGTCTATAGCAAAATGAGTTCATTTAGAGTATAAATACCCTTAATAATTTCAGGGAGGTTATTAACCTTAGAACAATATTCAAATCTAAAGTACAGGGTGTATTTACCTCCCTATTAAATATATTCTCTTGAAATTAGATTTTGCTTCTTAGACCTTGTATTGGCAGCAATTAATTTCTATGGCAGGTAGATTTGATTTCAGGATATGTGTGTTTTGTTCTACTACCATAGTAATTGTGAGACTTTATCAGTCAATGCTTGCAAAATCTATTGAGATACTTAGCTGAAAGATGATGTTGCTATAGAAATTTGTACTGTTTGTCCTTATTCTCATATAATGAAGGTAAAAGAATAAAGACATTCAGCAATTAAACAAAAAGTTCCTGATAATGCCATTAATGTAAAGCTTTTATAGTGTTTTGGTGGCTTGATTCCTTCTTGCTTACTATTTTTCCACATTAATTGGAATTTAAGTGTGCAGTGAACTAATTCTTCTGAGTTTACTTAGCAGGATTTCTGTTCACATCCATATACTGTAGTTTTCATTAAAAGGATAATGACAAAAGTCGTATGTTATCTTGAGTTTAAAATTTTGCATATAATAGAGTGGTGCAAATCCCATTACTCAACCAACATCTGCCCTTGGTCCCTGAATCAAAATCTCCCATATCAGTCTCTTCCAGTAAATCTTCAAAGTACAACAGCTTGTGACTGTTCTGGGGAGAAAGAGTATTTCCCTTAGGCAGCCATATAATTTGAGGCCCCTTCATAATCAATTAATTGCCACATGTCTTCTGTGTTGCTGTATCTATCCCTCCTGAATAAAAATTCACATCAGGGTTCTCAAGCAGTAAGAGGTCATAAAAAAGGAAAGACAGAAAGGACAGAAAATCCGAAATGAAACAAAAACCTGGCCAATCTAAATGGGATTTACTTGTGAAATGATAAACCAAAGAATTTTCTAGGGGAATTAGATAGCGCTGAACAACACATATTCAAAATGTTAGCTAGCAGCAGACAAGTACCTGGAGTAAGGAGTACTTTCAGCACTCCAATAGCTGGCAGATTCATAGGAACAACTGCCAACAGCACAGAAGATAACCAGAAGTTCAAACAAACAAACAAAACCCCATCTTGTATATAGAACGCCTACAAAAGAGTTAAACAGTCTTTTATGGGGGATAGGTGATACTCTATTTATGAACTAAAAATACTGTCATATTTTTTTTTCTGTTTCAGTAAAATATCAATATTGGGCTCTGACAAGAATTAAAATAAATAAATAAATAAATCAGTGGGAAACAATTCAACAATGTATTTAGCATTTTTTGTACAAAGTCAGTTCCATCTGGAATATAATCATACAATCATAGAATAAGATTACAATCGAACTATTTAGTTAAGTCTCACTTCATAAGATATCTCATCTGCCTTATCATGCAGTGTCAAAAATATGTGTAATATTAATACATGCATTTCCTCAAATAGTTGTGCAATCTAACTGGCTTGAGTATCAATAGAAATTAATGTGTGGCTTTCAAATGTGCTAAGGATCAGAATTAAACAAACAAACAAAAACAGAGACTATGAGACATACATGTATACAGCTGACTAATACATAATAAAGACCAACTCTGTATCGACATCTCTTGCATTTCAAATAATCACAGATTCACTTTGCTGGGAAGACCCACTCTGCATTCTACTAGCTGACCAACGGATCAATGTTATAGTCTAGTTTTGGTATTCCTTTTAGTGCTGCACAGTAAATAAGTTTCCCTCTGATTAACTTTGAATGTAATATTACAATCCAGCTTTAATAAATTTCATGAAAGTATCAATGTATGTATGAATTATGTTATAGGTGATTTTTTTTCCAACTGGGGAGAAGAGCAAAAAAAAAAAAACTATGAGGGTGGTCAAACTCTGGGTAGGTGCTGTGGAATCTCCATTCTTGTAAGTATTCAAAATTTGACTGAATATGACCCCCGAGAAAGCGATCAGTCTTGACTTGGCTTTTAGCAGGATATTGGACCAGATATCCCCCAGATGTCTCTTCCAACTTAAATGATTCCATCATTCTCTAAGAATCTTGGGAGTATATTCAAATTCCTTTTCTGCATTTGATGTCTACTGTGTTAATATTGATCTCTGATATAAATAAGGAAGGTGAAAATCAATACCTGCTACTAAATGCCCAAGAAAATTCAGCCTTTTTCCACTGTATCCTGAGTCACTAAAATAGACAAACTGCTAAATTTATGACCACTCCCACTGCATGCAAAAACGTGGTGAGAACAGAGAAAATAAACTGTACAGAGATCTGTAAGATGGGTCGTTTAGAAATTTACCAGAGGTGACCTGGACTTCAGGAAAACAGATTCATCCTGAAGCCTGCAGTTTCACAAGAGTAGAAAATCAAGGTCACTGCAACCAAAGCAGATTTTCAGAAGTATGCTGAGAGCAACTTTCTTAAGCACTGCACACACAGAGAACTATATGATTTTCTCTTATGCAGAGCCCAACAGTATGCTTCTAATATATATCACTGATCATGAAAATTATCTATAAAAATACATGACTGTCCTCATTCAAACACTTCCACAAGGACATTTTAGAAAAGTCATCTGCTACTGTTACACTATACAATTAAAACAATATGAGCAGCCTTGAGTCTGAGAAGAGTTTAAACAGCTGTTTTCAGCATTATGTTAAATTTCTTTCTAGGACAGCTTGATGAAACTGTGACAATGATGTCAAACTTGATCACTCATTTGTGTCAATATATTAACAATGTTAATAACAATATGTAATAACATCATTAATTATCGTTGTTTAGCCTAATCTGCTACTAAATAGATCTTACATTAGGTTCTCTCTCACCCTTTGTATGAGGAATATCAACATCATGCAGTACAAAGTACTGCAAAAACACAGAAGCACATTCCAGAGAGTCTGATGTAGTCTCTTTTAAGAATGTAGTATTTGGAAATACTGGCCAAGAAACTGGCCAGAGGTGGGACACTGAGTAACACTGGTTGCATAGCTTTGACAGCATTTTTAAGAAAGGAAAGAACCATCGCAACACAGCAGCTGGGAGAGAGGAGCAAGAAAATGTGGAGAGAAAGAGCCTTGTGGACACCAAGGTCAGTTCAGAAGGAGGGCAGGAGGTGCTCCAGGCACCAGAGATGAAGCTCCCCCATGGCCTGTGAAGAGGCCCCACAGGAGCAGGCCCTGTGCCAGAGCTTCAGGCTATGGAGAGGATCCCACAGTGAAGAAGGAGGTGGCAGGAGCTGTCACCCATGGGGGAGCCATGTTGGAGCAGTTCTTGAGCAACTGCTGCCAGTGGGAATCCTACACAGGATTAGTTCAGGAAGGACAGCATCCTATGGGAGGGACCCCACATGGAGCAGGGGCAGAGACTGACCATGAAGGAGCGGCAGAGATGAAGCATTAGGGACTGACTGCAGCCTCCATTCCCTGTTCCCCTGTGCTGCTCGGGGGGAGAACATGGAAGAAGGTGGATGTGGAGAGAAGGTGTTTTTAGTTTGCTGTTAGTTTATCACTGCTCTAATCTGTCAGTGATAGGCAGTAAATTATATTAATGTTCCCACATGGAGTCTGTTTTGCCCATGATGGTAATTGGTGAGTGATCTCCCTGTCCTTATCTCAACCCTTGAGCCCTGTCCATCATATTTTGTCCCCATTTCTTTGTAGATGGGGTTTCTTTGTGCAAGAGTGGTTGTGGTAAGAGTTTAGATAGCCATCAATAGGAAAAAACATCATGAGAACAAGAAGCAGTGGGCACAAACTGAAACACAGGAGGTTC
Source organism: Anas acuta (assembly GCF_963932015.1). Classification (NCBI taxonomy): domain Eukaryota; kingdom Metazoa; phylum Chordata; class Aves; order Anseriformes; family Anatidae; genus Anas; species Anas acuta. The sequence continues at coordinate 22,286,144 of NC_088982.1, forward strand.
TGTCTGAATGTTAGAAAACAACTTTTCACCGTAAGGGTGAGTGAGCACTGGCACAGGTTCCCCAAGGATGTTGTGGAGTCCTTGTGGAGAACCTTGGAGATGTTCAAAAGCCATCTTGACATAGTTCTGGGCAACCAGTTCTAGATAACTGCTTAAGCAGAGGGGTTGAATAAGCTGACTTCCAGGGGTACTTCAAATCTCCACCATTCTGCAACTTTGTGAACCTCAAAACAGGATGTGAATACAAGGCTATACAGAACTAATAAACTTTGCTTCTCAGTAAAGTTTATTACCTGACGTGCCTGTCAAAGCCATGAGTATATTGAACAGAATTTTTTACTACCTTCCCTCTTAGCAACATTAAGTCTGCCCCCATCTGCATTCTTACTCATTCAGAGAGAAATGGCCTCTTAATATTCTTGTCAAACTTCCATAGATAGAGATGTTTGGTCTTTCTGTTGTCAAACTCTGATGTCAACCTGTAATTACACTCAAATGCTAAAGAAAGACAGGAATTTAAAAACTAAATTTTAACCTTCTCTCCCTTTTATTTTATTTATTTATTTATTTTGTAATTTTGGAACAGTCATAGAGTGCATATGGCCATAAATTTCAGGAAAGTGTTTATTTAAAATTACAATCTATTGTTTGGCATATTCAAGTAAGATGTGATTTGTGGACCCAAACTTCCTTGAACCTTTTGGAACTTTGTGAAGTTGCAACAGTTTAATAATTTCTGTATTCCACTGAAGTGATCACCACTGTCATCAGCTTTTCTTGTTATAATACTTGCATTATTTAGTTTGAGAACTTGCCTGTAACCTAAAACTTAAATGCTAAAATTGTGAAATCTACATTCTGTTTTGCCTGGCTTTATTTCAATATGTAATGTCAGAGCTGATAGAGTAGCCCAGTACTTAAAATTAGAATCAGAAATCAGAACTCTGTCTGCGTAAGGTTTTCCAAGACAATGTAGTTCTCTACACACTTCTTGCACCTCTACTCTAGTCATATTCTACTGCTGGTGTCACCAGTTTTCATATACTCTAGTTTCAAACACTTTTGGAATTATGCCAGTAGCCATCAATTCTGAGTGCCACTTTTTCAAGAAATCACAACACATGTTTTGATGCAATGTCAGATTAAATTAGATTGGATCCTGTAGTTTTTGCAACTGAATTTCTGTTTTGACCTTGCCCCCTACTAATTCCTCTAACAGAATACATTACTTATTTCTGAATGAGTATGTGGATAAACGTGCAAATGCATGTATAGCTATTCTATTTCAAATGGCTTTATCTCCATCATTTATCTTTAATTGTTTGGGTTTCTACTCTGAATCTGAAGTGCTCTACATACACTGTTTCTTATGAAAGTATCCCTCTCTGTGTTCTCATATTCATCACTGTCTTTGTTGTTTCTAGACGTACTCTATCATCATAGCATACTGTGATCCAACAGCTCAAATACTAATCTGTTCCTCTATTCTTCTTTACAAAACACATTTTACCAATTTGAGCTGGCTCTAATTTCCAATGGCATTTAATAATCCCTGGTGTTCAAACTGAATTATGTGTAATACCATAGTCCTTTTGCTGCACATCACACAAGTATTATTTCTTGCTTTTTATGCAAATTTTAATTTAAAAAAATAATAAATCATGACAAGGATGGCTATGTTGAACATATATTGCAAAACATATTTGACTTATATTTAATAAAGCTAAAAATAGCCTGCTCTGCAGGATGTCTTCATTCTAAAAATAGTGGAGGTATAGACCCTACAGATGTAGACCCTAAAAATAAAAGAAGGTCTCATGATTTGTAATAATTAAAGCAAAAAGAATTTAGGGAGGATGGACTTTCATACCATACTATGGATGAGGCAGAAAAGAAATGGAAGTATTGGAACTATCAGCAAAGTTTATCAAGATATATGACGTGTGTATTTATTTTTAATATCAGTCTTTCATGGCCATCAACTTGAATAGTAGCTATTTCAAAATAAAAACGAACACTGTTCTTTAAGTGATGGCATCATCATAAAATGCACCCACACACTAAAAAGTGGATCGATTGTTCCTATTCCATTTTCTGATATATCTTTGCCTTCTCTCCAGTCCGTGACAATGGAAAGAATGAACAGGATAGGAGAAAACAAAGCCCTATGCTTTGTAGCCTCACTGCTATGAAAATAAGCACTTGCAAAGGAAACTTCTTTCAGGTAGGTAAACTAAGCTCTTAAAATGCTACAGTTGCTTTTCATTACTTTACTTAATAAGGCTACAATATCCAGAATAATATATATATATTTATATACATTCTGGCGCTTATATTAAATATCCTGACCACCGTTTAGTTCAGCTGAGTTAGAACTGAATCATCAGTGATGATTCATACCAAGTTATGACCCTCTGCAGAAGACAATATTCCTTAACTACACACTCCCTCAGCAGCAGGTTTTCTTGAGTTCAAATGGACCTCAGATTCCCTTTCTTGATGTTTTTGCTGTATTTTAGGGTCCTGTTATAGGCAATTAGACATATTCAAGGCCATGATGTAGTTTCTTTGACAGATCTACCTCTCTGGGTGGCAGTTGCGCACAATCTTAAACTTCAGCTTTTTTTTCTTCTGAAAGGCAAAGAAGAATCATGTTGAGTCTTTTTTTTTTTTTTTTTTACATTTGTATTTATTTTCCATGCATAAAACTTGAAGACCCTGGGAAATAAACTTTTTTTTTTTTTTTTTCCGTTAATGTTCACTGGCTGTGAGTAATGAGAATCATAAGCGTGACTCACATGAATGCATGAGTTTCAAGCACAAGAATATTCATCAACATTGTTTTCAAATCTATTATAACTACTTAGAACTATAGGCAACTTCAGTGTACTGCTACTACAGCTGAAGTACCTAGACTTCAAAAGTACTGTGCAATAAAACTTTATCATGATATATAGATTAAAAAGAACAATTCAATCTTTAATGTGTGAACTAAGTAATGCAACAATGAATCCATGGTGACCATTCAAAATGAATTTCAAAAAAAAGAACAGTTTATTTGCTTCATAAAAACCTGTGAAGCATTCAGACTGAATAACGTAAGCAGAATGCTGCAATATAAATCTTCTTAATTTACATCCAGGGCTTCATTATGCATATTTTATAGCACTCCACAGAACTTTAATTTACAGATTTTTGGAACTTTACCAACCACAAAAGAAGTGCTAAACATGCCTGTTGGAACATTTAACCAAAGTAAGTCACTGGAGATTTCCCTAATGAGTGCAGAATTATCATTTATTTGCATTCTTAGTAGATTTAAAGCAGTAAGGCCTATTAACAAGATAATGGTAAGTGCTATTTGAATGTTCGTCTTCAGCAAACTATTCACTAAAATGAATAACTCAATGTACAAATTTCATAGTATGTAACTAAATTGAGCAAGCATTTGCTCAGCTCATTTAGATAGGTAATTTGACTCAAAATGGCCAGTTACTGAACAATGTGCAGTTGAACAGACTCAAGCAAATATCTTCAATAAAAACTACAGTCTTTGTCGACCTTCCATGATAATTTTCCTAAATATTGAGTATTATATACAAAATGAAATAAAAACTTGCCACTACAACCCCTATATAAAACACAGAATATTTTTGCTGGTGAAGGCATAATCAGTGTATTGTTTTTATTTTATTTTATTCTTTATAAATGCCCATTAAAGAAAAAAATGCATTCTAACTGTGCTTTACACTATAGACTAGAAATGCTTCATTTCAGCTCTGGAAGCTACAGTAATTTTTAAGGGCCCTGGATAAGGACAAATTTGATTTAAGAACATAAAGCTGACATCTGTTGATGGGACAAGAGTTACTTCTATGACAGTATGCAATTCTGGTATCAATCTTAGTGAAATAAACAACCTCCCCAATCATGTACGCACTGCACTGACTAGTCTGTCTTATGCCACACATGGCTGCACAACTGATTTCCATTATGAGCTGTAGAATACATTTATCATAGCAAAAGAGCAGTTGCTTAATAAACTACTAAAATTAGAATGAATTGGACAGCATCATATTATATGCAGAACTATCCAGATCCTTGGACATCACCAAAAAGTTTACTTTATCAGAGTAAGTTTCTCTCTTCCAAACATAACTCCTTATTGTTTAACCATTTACTCAATGCATTAACTTTTTTTTTTTTCTTTATCAGAAGAGTGAGTGTTAAATTAGTCTGAAATTGAAGACACAGATCATATAGTGGTCAGGTCCCAGCATTCTCCACAACAGCCCTGAGACAAAGATACAGATAGGTTGGTCTGGATCTTTTTTGCTGTTGTATTTTGTTTGGTTTTGTTATTGTTTTCAGACATAAATTTTTGCAGCACTGAAACATTTAGTTCTCAAACTCTCTGCAGTGTAAATCCAGAGGACAAGCTCAAGAAACCAGGAAAATACAGGAATTTGGTCCTAATTTTTCTACATGGCTATGAAGCAGGCAACACAGACATCACACTCTCCCTCGTTAATAGTGATGAGCTAATTTAGGAAGAATTTTTTGTCTTAAGTTATCCCCTACACTACAGCTTTGTATGTGGAGTGGCACAAATTAATTTTATACTCCACAGTAGGTGCAGTCCCCAGGATTTCAGTCCAAATTGGGTAGCTGACTAGAAGACACCACAATTCCTTTCCTATTTATACGCCTAAAATACCTTTAAAGCAAAGAAGAGAATTGTAGACATCTATGTCCCAGTCTTACAGACAGCTGGGACAAAGCAAGCATCTGGTAATCTGATCAGTAAAGGTAACACAAAGTATACTTTGTACATTCAGTATACCCAAACACTGTGTCAAACATTCAGGCCCCATGCTAACAATTCAATTATGAAATTCCCAAACAGGACACTATTTTTGAAAATTATAAATCTGACTACATCATTTGTATATCCAAACATGAATACCCAAATACCACAAATGATGATGCATGATATACTTGCTAATCTAAGAATATTTGGTATTTTACATATTTTAAGTTAAACATAACTCTTTTCAGCAGTACAGATTAATTTGAATGCAGTGATGCTTGGAGGTCCTATTATGACACATTCTGCTGGACCATGCTGTGAAAATATGTCATGTAGAGGTTATGATTTGCATAAACATATAGATAGCTTTAAGAAAAAAAAAAGCATTAACAACTAGATCAGCTGCATTAGATAATGAACATTTGCAATTTCTTTTTAGACTATTGCTATCTGTAAACAGTGGGGAATTTATGAAATATTTATACAGTGTATAATGAATGACCTCTAAAACTGCTGATTATCATTTTGTTGCTCAATAACCCTATTAACGTCTCCAAAGACAAATGCTGAAACATGATCACATGCTTAAAGCTTTAGGATACATTTAGTTACAAGGTTTGCATATTAATATGAAGGTTAAGTCAATGCACATAGTATGAAAGTTGGTCAAATGTACAAAACTTCCACTACTATAGACTGGAACTGGCATATACAATTAAGAAGTCAGCAATGACATGGAATTAAAAAAAAAAAAAAAAGTGTGCTTTTTTTGTTCCAAGTCTGAGACTATAATGGCTGTAAGATGTTTAAAATATGTCCAAAAGAAATGAGAGAAAAGATGAAGATTCAGGCAGCCCTGTGAGGTCTAAATTATGTTGACGCCAATCTGTTAGACATCAGTATATATTTTTCATTTCAAAAAACTGAAAAACATGACACATTCCTGACTAACAAGTCAACATAGATACAATATAGGTTATATCTTTGTACCTTTTACTTTTTCAGGATTCTGGCCCAAGAAATCTGAGTATGTAACCTATCTGACGTTACATCTAGGAGATGCACAGTGTTAGGCTGATGTAAAAACCGGAATTATAAAAAAATAATAGTAATAATACTGCTGGTGGTATCATGATTGCTTCTAACACAGAAGATAAGAAAATAAAATTTCTGTCTAAAAATAGGTAGGTAGAAATGGGAGGACTGATTGTAAAGCATGTAATATTAGCAGTGTATCTGCCAATATGGATGGGGAATATCATTCTCCTGACACTTGTTACATACATGTGTATATGAACGTATATCCAAGTGTATGTATTGCCTGTCTACTTTATGAAATTTCCAGTGCTTTGTCAGCTGTGACTGCAGTTAACAAAGACTTCTGCACTGTATGAGTGGATCGGACATTTTCCAGCTTCATACTAAATTCATGATATTAGTTCACTGGTTCATGCTCCTCTACAAAGTAATTACTGATTTTCCTTCCTGCTAGGTATGTATTTGGAAGCTAAGGCATTACAGTATAATCAGGGGTTTAGGTGACAAGCACCTTTGTATAAGGAGCTTGATTCTTTGTAACATGTACCTTTAGGCTTATCTTATACTGTCAGAGGTGGCAGCAGGCAGTAAGTTTTACTCGCCATTAAAAATAAGAATGCTGCTGTTTTCTTTTAATATGTCATTTTATTAGTAACAAAAATGCTGTCAATACAGGACTCTCAGGCCCTGCATAGCTATCAAATAAATCCATGCTATCAATAATTATTACACTATGGCAGCTATAGGCAGCTTCAAACACATACACTGGTAGGTCCTTGAAAAAACATTAATACATTCTGCTGCTTACCATACTTGGTTTCCAGAGAGATAAAGTTTTAATTACCATACATGAATCACATACTATAGCAGTGCTACTGTACTTAGGCGCTCTATTAAGATTACTCAAGAGAGGTGCGATACGAGATTCCTAGGAATGCAGATAGGTGCTTAGACTTTTTGAGATAATTTTTATCCAAATGAAATATTTGCCATTAATTTCAGAAGGATTCGTCTACATGGTATATTTATTAACATAATGGCCGATATGTCCTTCAGGTGAAATCCTCCTATGCAGGAGGCAAGTAGAAAACATAAATTACTAACTTACTGTTCTGAAGCTTTAAGTGGAACATGTAGCGAGAGTATCATTCTTCAAATAAGGATGTATTACACAACACAGAGTTTATTGGGCTCAATATTTTGCTGACAAACTATAGGTCTAATGATCCTGAAAAAGACTTTCTTTTCTTGTAGTATTGAAAAACATATTTTAACTTAAAATTAATTTCCAAAAAAATATATGTTTTTTGAATTCCCAATTTTACATCAGTAGTGGTGCTATATTGATGCCTTTCTAATTCTACCTACAGCTGTGACTCAAGATTCCTAAGTACTGGCTGTTAGTAGCAATTGTCTCTCATGCACAAGCTATTACAGAAACACATTTAGGAAATTTCTAGTAGAATATGTCTTTCCTTTCCAGAAGGCAATAAGGATTTAAACAATGAAATAATGTTTTTAGTGCAGAGGAACAGTATTAAAATATATATAAACATATAGGTATAAATATATATAAATAAACAATATATCTCCAAAATGTATCAACATATACATATAGTAAATATGTGACATTAGATAGATAGATAGATAAATAGATAGACAGATAGATAGATAGATAGATAGATAGATAATTTTCCACTAGTTTGAAGTAGCTTTACCTTTTTGAATTACCATAAAAAATAACTAAAGTTGCTATCCATAAAAATATTATCTTAAATCTGTTTTGTTGTTCAAATAACACACTCCGCTCTGTGATAAATTTCCAAAGAACAGTATCTGACATTATATAATAAACATAAACAGTTCTCTTATTGATCTAATCAACACATCCAGGTCTTCCAGGTTATATGAAAACAGACTTTTGTTCTGAATGTTCTTGGAAGCAAATTCCCATTTTAAATAATTTTAATTCATTTTTTCCCCTAGAATTCTTTTTGTACCCTGACTGTGGGACAGCAATCAGGCAAAGAACGCAAGTTAAATAAACACACACAGTTTGACAAGCTACCAACACATATCACTGCAGCACTCTGCATCCTTACTGCAGAGCTTATTAGCTTGTACTGAGTGCAGCTTTCATATCTCTACAGAGTTTTCACACTGGCTATTTCATAGTACAGAACTGGAGCAGCCTGCACCTATACACAAAAATGTTGACAATAAGGGATACCGACAAAAAAGGTGTGATAGAAAGCTGAAATAGACAGAAGGCCCATCAGCATGGGAAGACAACATTCAATTGAATCCATTATTTTTGTGCTTCAGAATGTATTCCTTCAAGTTTTATTTGGTTATGTGTATTGTATGTAGGACAAAAAAAATAAATAAAAAGACAGAAAAATAAAATTGGATCTTACAATAAAAACTGCTAAAATATTCTTGATCTTGTAACATAATTTTGAAATTGGTAAGAAAACGAGGTCCATGATATTCTTGTAAAGATGCCTATGCTCTGACAGAATCAGACTCTGACAGAGTGGTCATGAGGTATGAATTTAAGAGGCCAGATTAAACCTGGGAACCCTTTAGTATGCAACATGTTGAGCTACAGCCTTTTCTATACATTGTCAATTAAAATAAATGTATGCATATCCTCAGATGTTGCAGATATTTTGTTGAAGGACAAATCCTTACTGCATTATTCAGCTGTTATTTCTGATAATTACAGAAGCCTACAGTATTATGGACTGCATGAGCAGATCTCATTTCCCTCTCCAACACACAAGGATTGTATGGGAACTAACAGCCATAAAGTAGTAGGACTATAAATTTCAAGACCTGCAAAGATCTCAAATCTATTGTTTCTTCATTCTAAAATGGTATTTAAAAATCCTATACTGATGGGTAAAAAAAGTTTCTTGAACATAATAACATAATTTCTTAGCATTGAACTGCATTTTAAGATGAACTGAGATGAAGAGCAGTGGGAAATTACAAGGATAAGTACATATAACAATAATGGAAATAAGGTTTCTTGCCCTAGTCACAAAATTCTTAATTTTTTTGAGGTTCTACATTTCATATTTGTCTATTTAAAGAGACGTACCCAGACCTCTGCCCACACTGATCATGGAATCAGAATTACAGCAGCGGGCTTTAAAGAGTGTCTGACTAGTCAGCTACAGGCTAATTTGCTGTTAAATTAGCCAGCTCAGGTTAGGATTCAAAACTTCCATATGGTGCCACACTCCATGTCACAGGCTTCTGCAGCAAACCATATCAGTTTACTGTGGTTCCACACAAACACAGTTACCATTCTCCTGAACCAGAATCAGTTTGATGCTTTTAAATCTGTCCATGTTTTACTGGGGATATTGGTACTACAATTCACAAGTTAGAATTGTGAGTTCTCCTGGATGTTTTTCTGAGGGAGTAGAGTTATATTCATTTTTACAATGATGAAAGAGTGAGGACCTGATTCCATTATCCCAGTAAAAATAAATAAATAGGTAGATAGGTAGATAGGTAGATAGGTAGATAGGTAGATAGGTAGATAGATAGATAGATAGATAGATAGATAGATAGATAGATAGATAAAGACAATTTTATTACCAGGTTTGATTTTAACCAATGTGTGGTGGGCAAAAGAAACCCGTACTGTTTGAAGTTATATATGGTAACATTAAGATTCATTTATTGTTAACATAGTCTTTAAAAAAAATAACTCTGAACCTTTGTTCTGATAAAAACTAAACACGGTGCATTTGCATTTTTTTATATTTTGCAAGTGTTCTACTTTTGAAGCAGTACTCATCCTGCTTCTCCATGACAGTCACAGAGAAATTAATTTCCTTGTAGCAGCATCTAGCCAGCTTTACTTATTTGTTAGAACAATGCAAATTTACTATCCATGCTTTTTCAATTATACTATCTGAAAAAAAAGAAAAGGGATAAAGTATTTCTGAGTTCTGAAGTTACAGATACTAGGATATTAAATTGTCGCTCATGCACTCTACTGCTATGACAATAACATCTTTTCTAATTTTTCCCTGTTGTGTTTTAATATATAAGCTTGTGGGTGGTAGAAGCATTATGATAAGAATTTAAAGAATCTTTCGGGATTCAGAGGATGCAGACTTTGCTTTTTTAAATGTTTATCTTTACCAAAAATATTCTCATTCAGTTTTCCACATCTGACAATATCCCTGTTTTCCTATTAAGAATATAATTAATTTAAATATTTTTAAAGATGCTAATATTATAATACGCATATGTTGTACTGGTAACCTGAATAAACAATTGCTGTTCACCAAATCCCTCATTAAAATACCCCAGGGGCACTCGATGCTAGTGGAAGATCTGTTAAAAACAAATAAAGGGAGTATTTAACACATTGTCAACAGCAAAATTGTAGACTGTGCTGCTGTAGCAGCAGAGGATATTAGCTGGTTCAGAAAGAAAATTCCTGCACAAAAAGTCCATAAATGTATACTGAAAGGAGTAGCTATGCATGTGGTCTCTAAAATCCTAACGTGAGAGCTAAAACAGGAAATAAGAATAGACTACATAAAGTGTCTAGGCTCCCTTGCTCATCCAAAACAATACTTCTTGGCACTGTTGGAATCATGAGCTAGATGGATCACTGGCCTGACTTAGTAGGGTGTATCATTTTGTTTGCTATTCTCATGCTCTCATCTCTCACTCCTGTAAACACTTTTCCTTCTGCATCTACATATTATTACCATTTCTGTGCCCCATTTGAAGGTTGGAATCACTGCCATTTGTTCCCTTCTAAATACAGTTGAATTCATTCCCAGAAGTGGCCCTAATTTCGGGTGATACAGGGGGCAGGTTTTAATTGTGGGTGACATTACAGAAGGCCTTCCCACTACATTAGGTTACTCAGTCCGATGCAGTTAGCAGTGAAAAAAACAATTTCCCAAGATTGTGTAGCCTGCAAAAGTCACACCACAGCTCAGAAGCTGGGTTTCTCTGCACTTCTCTACACTATGCTATTAATGGCTATTTTCCCAGGACCCTACTTGCTGTATATGAAAGGGTACCGTCAGTCCTAGGTAAAAAATTGCAGATATGACCTAAATATTGTATGGAAAGTTACTTAAACTGGATCATATCACGATAAAATAATTCAGATTAGAAGAGTCCAGCCTTCTGCTCAAAGTATGGTCATCTATGAAACCAAACCAGGTTGCTCAAGGCTTGATCCAGTCCTGTCCTGAAAGCCTCCAAGGACAAAGACTGAAAAAACTGCTCTGAGCATCCTGTTTCACTGCGTGACTGTCCTCATGAGGAAAACAGTTTTCCTTATATCAAAATTGACCCTCTCTTGTTTCCATGTATGTCTGTTGACACTTATCCTCCCACCATTGACCACTGTGATGGGCCTGACTCTGGCTTCTTGGTGACCTCCTGGTAAGTACAGGGGGCTGCTGAGTAGTGTCCCTCTCTTCTCCAAACTGAACAAGCCCATCTCCCTCAGCTTCTCTCAGAAGGTAAGTGCTCCAACCCTCAATCAACTTGAGAGCTCTCTACTGCCGTCACCCTGGTTCATCAGCACATTTCCTCTATTGGGAGGCTCAAACTGGATGCAGGACTCTAGCTGTGGTCTGAGGACAGCAGGAAAATAGCTACCCTCGAGCTATAGGCCATGATTCTCTTAGTACAGTGCAAGGAGCTCTCAACCTGCTTTGTTGCCAGGGCACACTGCTGGCTCTTGCCCAGCTTACCGTCTACTAGTACATCCGAGGCCTCCTCAGCAGCACTCCTGCCTGCACCACTACCCGGGGCTCTTCTTTCCCACAAGGAGGACCTGACATTTGTCATGGTCATCCTTGATGAATTTCATAAAGTTCCTGGTGGCCCATTCCTTCAACATGTCTAGGTCCTTCTGGATGGTGGCACTGACTTAGAGAATATCAACAGGTCACCCTCCCCTTCATATACACACACACATACTTTGGTGTCATCCATAAACTTGATAATAGTGCAGTCCATTCATGTCCTTGAGGTCACTGATAAAGATGATAAATAGGACAAGTCCCAGGATAGCCCCTGCAGTACTCTATTTGTTACATGCCTCCAGATAGACTATGACCTATTAACCACTACCCTCTGAGGATGATCATTCAGTCAGATTTTTAATGTAGCTGTATACCCATCCATATCATAAAGTTCTATCTATGAAATAAAAATATTGTGGAAGATGCTGTTGAAATCCTTGTTAAAGTTGAGGTAAATGACATCCACTGCTCTCTTGTCATACACAAATTCATCATTTCATTACAGAAAGCAATTGTGCTGGTCAGGCATGATTTGCCCTTGGTAAATCCATGCTGACTGTTCCAAATCACTTTCTTCTCCTTCATGTGCCCAGAAACACGTTCCAGGAGGACTCACTCCATGATTTTCCCAGCTGTGTCAGCTAAATCAGGACATCTGGTCATTTCAGCCTAATTCCACTTTCAAATTAAGCTCATGGTGCAGGTCATAGTAAAGTGAAGCCAAACACTCACCTTCAGACAATAGCATCTGTCTCACTGATGAAAGCAGGATGATTTCACAAAGTTGGAGTGTGTATACCCAAGCATGTAAGTGCTAATTAAAGTTACCTTTAATAACAAAGAGTCATTCTTTGTAACCAATTTCAATGACTGAGAAGGGAGAGTGAACACTAGGGAGAAGGCGCAGACATTTATCAGGAGCAGCATATTGCACTTCTAATCTTTTAAAGTGTGGAAGATGCCATATGTAGCTTTTTTATATCTACAGCATTTCTTAAGTTTCATTACTATCTGTAATCATTTGCTGGAAGTGTACAGCTATCATAAATGACCAAAATAGGCAGATTACACACTGTTAGGGCACAACCAGGGGCAGACCCAGCCTCAGGTATCAGGTGCCTGCCTGAGGCCAAGCCAAGGCTGCTCTGGGACATCAGCCAGCCGGTAGGGGTCAGCATCAGGCCTGGTGAGGGGAACCAAGGTCAGAAACAGCCCTCGGGACAGCCTGAGCAGGGCCGTGCTTAATGGGGTCCAGAGGCCAGGCCAAGATGTCAGTCCCTGTGGGCCTGAGCCGCAGCAGTGCAAGTGCGGGGGCCTTGCCTAAAAGCAGCATCATGGGCCCTGACAACGGCCTCCCCACAGCCACTGGTGGGATGAGGCTGCCATACTGGCCCCCTGCCCTAGCAGCCAAAACTCGAGGGCATGTACCTTTATGCATGCACCTTTATCCTGACAGCTGCTGCTTGACTGCTAAGAATTTGTGTTTTTTATATGACCCGGTAGCTGTTCACATCCTCTGAACTGCTATGCATTTGCAACACTCGTAATCAGCAGTCTCAAGCACCTTTGACAGAACTCCACAAACATTAAGAAATGTATATACACTTACATGCTTATATGCTCCCCAATGTTTACACATTTTGCAGACAGAAATTCAAGTTGTTTTGTATACCTACAAAGTCAAGTATCATCTAGGTGTTTTAGAATTACTCATGTATCATTTGAAATGTCTCAAAAATTATTAAAGCAACTGTATCAACTTAGAGTGTTTTCCCATACCCATATTCTCATTCTCCTACTACCATCATCACAAAAAGGAAAATGAGTTTCAGTCATCTCTCCAGAATAATTTTTGCAAGTTTATCTGCTACAGCTCAATTTCCTCACGGTACTTCAAGACTGAGGTAAATTGTTTGTCTTTTGTAAGACTTTTCTACTCTCATTTATACATTCACTAAATAAATTTATACAGTCACTAAATCATCGGCAAGTCACGAATACAGTGGCACCCAGTGTTGCTCTTCATTCATTTGGAACAGTAGGATGATGAGTACAGTATAGGTTTAAAACTTTTATCTGTGATTATCACAGTCATTTTTATTTTTGATGATTTTTACCTCTAAGTTATTTCTCTGTTTTCTGTTAATGAAAATACACATAAAGGAACCCCCCAGGAAACACCTACTGAAGCATTCAGAAGCCCTCATGTTGATAAGAGAAAATAATAGTTGATGTTCATTTGTGTTCCTTTGTACTGCTCTATTTTTGTTGTTGTTGGTGGTAATGGTGTTTTTTTTTGGTAGCAAGGCATTGGTTAATCAGTCTACATTGTCAGATGCACAACATCCGAAGTGTCAACCTGTCAATTTTTAATGGATGAACCTAGAACAGAGCAGGAAAGCCTTAGGGAAGAAAAGGGACAGAAAGTTTTAAAGATGTTTGAAATGGAAAATTAATCCTATTTGTGCAGGCTATTATTTTAACCTAGCAGTTTATAAAAGTATTTATAAAAAATACTACAAATCATATTTTTATAGAGTGGCCACTGCATACTCGATATTGCAAAGGTCTCCCCTGAACTTGTACTTGCCTATAATTTAGAAAGAGGCTCTTTGAAACTAGAGAGTTATGAACATAACTACCCTCTTGCTACTGCATTGTTGCTTAGGATTAAAGATGCTGCCGGTCTCAGCTTTGTTGTGAGAATGTATTTATGGATGTTTACTGCTCTGAAAAGCAGACTCTGCCTATTATGTGTCTGAGCCTGTTTTGACTAATAATTTCTATTAAATAGAAATAGAACAGACACCATAGCATAAGGTCCTGATTACTTCTTAATTCTAATATCTGAAACATACATTATAGGCTGTAGCCAGCCCCAAACTTACATGAAGGAAGTGATGATTTTAAAGAAAAGGTATATTACATTGCAATATTGCAAAGTGCTGAAATTACTCACAGTATAGCAATAAACTGAATCCAGCTTAGAAAAACGACTACACTGGAGACACCATCCCATATATTAGCCTGTCTTGCCTACAATATGTCACACAGTCACACTAAAATACTTATCTGATGTACATTTAACAACTCATCTCATGTTTGAAGGGTATTTAAATGAGAAAGACCATACATTTACTTCTGTTGCTTTCTCTTTATTACAACCCTCAAATGAAGTCAATAACTATGATAGTCTATTGATCTATTTTAATAGCTGACATGTATAAAAGGAGACTGTGGAGTAAAATGTTTTCACTGGTTCCTGATGGATGAGAGGGACCATAATTCACCAAGATGTGAATTATATAGGTTTTCTGCTCCCAAGGACTTCTTGGGAAGCAACAGGACTTCCTCTGATTTCAACCAAAATGATTATGCCCCAATAATTTGTTCTCAGAATTACAATACAAATAGTTTTGTTCCTGCTGATTACACATTACATGCTTTTTGTTTTGTTTTGTTTTGTTTTGTTTTCACGCAGCTACTCAGCTATAACTGGAAACAGAATTTGTCCCATCACAGAGAATCTGAGTCTTTCAAATTCTGTTTTTTTATTAGTTTGTGCTACTTTTTTAACAACCCAACAGGGCTTTAATGACTTGGTTTAAAGATCATAATCAATGCGAACACTAGTATTCTTGGGAGCTAAAGCCACTATGTTTCTCTGAAAAGCACAAATATAGCATTGTATTTGTCTCCTTTCCAAAGTACATGCAAAGCTGAACAGCTCCAGTTGTAAGGATGTAGTTCTCTACTTCTATCCACCATGTTTCAGTGCAGGAAATGATGACCCAAATGAGATTTCAATTACATTTTCTTAGCAAGTGTGTTTTCCCAGTATCAAATACTTTCTTAGTTATGTTGCACACAAGTTTTACATAGAGTTTTACATACAGTAATAAAGTAGCATGATCCTCCTCACTGGAAAAAACAAAACAAAACAAAACAAAATTCAAATATGTCCTCAGTGAAGAGTTCTCATAATCACAACTTCATTTTGGAGAATTTATTTGTGAAATTGATGAAAAAGGGAGTACAGGTTTCCTACTTTGTGATGAAAAATGTATCCTTTTTAGACGTGTTCACCTATCATTAAACTCTGTCCATAATGCTGTTACAGAGCTCAGCAAACTTGAGTATGGATTCCAGAACTACAGAGGTTTTGGTGAGATACCTTTAATCTTTTTTTTTTTTTTCTAGAATTGCAATTACTATATCTGCTATAAGAGCTTGGTTTCAAAGCAGTTCACATAGCCAACAGTTCTAGTCAATGATTTGAAACCCCAAATTTGGCAGTGGTTTTGAAAAGAGAGAGACATCCACATGTAGTAATTCATATTTCTTCCCTGTATGCATAACCAGAGAAGGAGATGAGGATAACTGAAATGGGATTTTTGATGTCTCAGTAACTTTAGAGATATTCTAATAATACAGTCCCTTTCATCCAAAAGCATAACTTTAAATCACTTCAAAGCACTTCATAAACACAGCAAAATAAGAAGACTGAGAATTGAGAATGTAACGGATTAGATTAAAAAAATAATTGAAGTTGTTGCTAATAGCTTAACAAATCTTCATGAATAATAGCCAAGGATTTCAAATGCGTCTAATGATTTTGGATGTCTCTATTCTGTATGGCTAACATTTAACATGTTAATGAATTTGATTGTTAGAGGAAGCATAACTGAATGTTTTGGGAAATTGTTCTTTTTTTTTTTTTCTTTTTTTTTTTTCTGACAGCAGACATCTGAAAAGAAGTATTTATTCACTTTTTGGAAAAATCCTGTCAGTTAACTGGACACTGCTAGCTGTCATTAATGCAAGGATATAATCCTACTCATACTTAAGAGCAATTTCATAAAGGACTATTTTAATTCTTCATATGAAAACATGGAAAATTTCTGTCTTTAAAAACTTGAAAACCTGTTAAACTATACATTTTTGTGTATTCACACATATGAATAACATTTCTATTTATATTTAAATGAAAAAACTTATATTTTTGATTTGCTATTACATATTGAGATTTATATTAGCTTAATGAAAAACAATTATTTGTATATTTCAGATTTTCAAATGTGTTCCTGCATTTTTACTGTAGTGCCCAACCTTTTGAAAGTAATGTTTTAACATAAGAAAACTTTGAAAATAAATGGAATACTTTAAAAATAAATATCATCGCAATAAATGTTTTTTAAAAATAGAAAGGATAACATAATTCTGCAGTTATTTTACTAGTGCAAAAGAAGAGACTACAACTAAAATGTTTGCTGTGTTCACTACATGCAGATTTCTAAAATTGATATTGAAGATTATTATATAACTTCAATTTTATTTAGAACATACGTTCCCAAAGTAGCAGAAGTTAAACAGTTTAACTAAATTTTACTCATTTACCTTATTTTGAATGCAGTACTGTGTCTTCCAAAGTCAGTGACATGAATCCTAAACTTAAGTATCATTTCCACCAGCCATTTGCAAATGCAAGTGATAAATGCTGCCATTAATTTTCTTAAGTTTACCTAACTCTGCTTATTGTGAGGTCTCAGTTTCACCTTTGCTAATTTTAATTAGGCTTTAATCATCTGGATTCAAATATTTCATGCTGACTGTATCATTTGGCTACAAATTTATCTTATTTTAAAGCAAAATCATGCCTATTTACAAGAGCAGAGCAAGAAAGACTATGTTGTGGTCCAGAATGAAACATTGTGCTGCTGTTCCTTCTGAAAGCGTCTGATAAAAATCATACATGAAAGCCAGCATGCTGGTGCTGAACCACCTTCAGCTGTCAAATGCCCAGCAGAGAATGGCACTATGTTCCCCCAGTCAGACTTGCCACACACTGACTCGTAAGGTTACTTTCAAACTACTCATATGTGCTCAGTACAGAGTTAAATCCCCAAGATTCTGAACTGCCTGACGTTGATTGTACCTTCCCACACTTTCTAGATGACCAGGTTTAATGACAGTAGTTGGAGAGAACCTTTCAGGGCTCAACACAAGAACACAACAGGAAAAATACCAACTTTCCTTCTAATTATTGCTGAAAGCTTTTCTCATCCTGGATGGGATCTTAATTTATTTTCAATTGACTCATGCAGCAGTAGCCTGTTAAATGAAGGTATTTGATCCAGATGCAGAAAGAAGGTTGAGCAAAATAAATAGACTGGGAGCAGGGAAACATACCAGAAAGACTAGAGAGGTATAGGCAAAGACATGGACAAGAAGACTAACTGGACAAGAGTACCAAACGTAATGATCATGTGTGAGAATGGAGTTTGAGAATAAAAGAACCAGAGACCTAAACTATCGAGACAGGAAAGAAAACTAGTTCAGGGATCTGTGTGAGAAAAGACTGTGGTATTGCTTCATTATCAAATTATATATACAGGGTGGATAATGCTCTGGGAAATTTTTGGGGTGTGAAACAGAAGTGTAAACTACTTGCATGATCCCTTCCACTCTTTGTTTTAGTAGGTAGAAATTACATAACATCTGGAACAGAAAATTATGAGAAGAGAAAAAATATGCAGACAGATTAAGGGACTGAATGTTGCCCTGAAAAATGTACATGCCTGAAATTGTGGCATTTGTTTTTCTTTTCTTTTTTTTTCCCAATGTTTTTAATGAAATATATGGTAAATAACACATTTTTTTTTGCATAGTTAATTACTAACTTGATACTTCTTTATCCTCGAATAGTCATCTAGGCAGCCAACAGTGTTCAGCACAGTGTAAATCACAGCTCAGGAGAATTAATATCTTTTTTCTAAACGACTAACTCATTCTTAAAAGTTTAGAAGTATCAAAAAGGACATTGTAATCTAGTGAGTAGCATTTCCCTGCATCTTTGTGTGTCCCTGAGTCGTATCGGTAAAAACGTGTAAGGTAAAAGCACTGTGAATATATACAAATGTATATACAAATGTATAAATTAATATATGGAATTGAATAAAATGAATATGGAAGTAGTATAAATGAATGTTCCTGGAGCACTCCCACATTACAGAGATGAGCAACCCAAAAAATGTCTTAAAACAATTATTCTCGAGTAGAATTTGAATTGTGTACAGTAAATGAGGTCTGTGGCACAGATTCAATAGTGAGAGAAAGCAAAATAATGTTTAGCTGCTTCTAAAAACCCATGATGAATAAGAAAAGGTGTTGTATAATAACCAGCAGTTAATAAATAGTTAATATTGTTTATACAAGGGAACCAACTTTAAATTAAAATCCTAATTTGATTGTGTCTTATTGGTGGACTATTTGACTACACCATCTTAACAATACTTTATTTGAGCCTTATGGAAAATAGGACCAAGCCAGAAATTTTTTAATAGGTGTTGCAAAAAATAGGAGCTGACTGAAAAAGAAACTAGAAACTGTCATAAACTGGTAAGAGACGCTCTTATACACTTATGCACAACAGACCACTGAGATCATGGACTGTACAGACCTTTACGAATACAATATAGTTCTTACTTTGCATACTTCTCTCCAAGTTAGTCACAAATATAAACAATTACATACACATTGTTGGTCCTAGAAGTTAACAGAATAGTATGCATAGTCTTTTCCCTGATGTAAAAGACAGTGAAAATATATTTATTTATTTATTTATTTATTTATTTATTTATTTATTTATTTTATTAAGGTTTCTCTTAAATACATAGAGAAAGCTTGAGCTGGAGGTTTGGAACCTAATGTTATCTATTTCACTGGTAACCATTACGAATATACTGAGTATTCCTGAGTGGTTCATAATATTACTGCATTGGACAGTCTTTTAACTGTTAAACAGACAGATGTCCATAAACCTGAATCCAAAAACTGCCAACTGTTACAAGGTTTTCCTTATTAAAATTACAGTATGTTTACATAAAGAATAAGGTAAATATATTTTCACTCTGTCTTGGATGATGGTAGGAACTTGTGACAGTTTCAATTTTCTGGCTACCCACTTTCCCTTGGCTTTTAATAATTTCCCTTATCAAAGCTGAAAGTATTTGCACACCTTGCAGAATTCTTCAACACAAAATCTATCCCAGAGGTATTTCTGAATTAATTTTAATAGATTTTTTGTGCTGGAGAAATCATTCTACATTTCAGCGCTCACCATCAAATGACAATGCTGCATACAGATATTTTTAATATTCTCTCCAGGTATACCCCTGTGGTTACTACTGCTAAGATGCCTTGCTCTACAACTGTTCCTGCTGGGGAAAAGGTGTTGCTATAGCTGCAGGCTAACAGTAACTGCCATGGCTGATTTGATGCCATTTAGTCTATATCTATGCAAATTCAAGAAAAAAAAAACTGTCTGCGTCTCCCCTTTACATCTTTGGAGCTAATCACTTTTGCTCATCAGTAATTCTTTTTTCTTGATGGAACAGAAATATGGCAATTCAATACTTAAAATGGCAATGTAATGCCTTTAAATCAGATATTTATAACTAAACATGTGAAATTCAGATTGTACCTCATATTTAAGGATAAGGAAAGCACAACAGTATGAAGAGTTTCAAACTATCTAATTAATCCCTAAACCAAATATGAAATTGTGAATGCTTTCTTTAGAACTGTGCAGTTGTTAATGCTGAGAGAGATCAAATTAATGTATGTTACTTTCAAATATAATTAAATATTTCATCTTATTCATTCTTATTTTTTTAAATAATTCGACTATTGACTGAAGAAAGCAGGATCAGATTCTCCTGTACTAAGCAATGTCACAATCAACATGCCTAATCCCTGCACATCATACCATGCTACGTATTTCCCTTCCTCTTGATCATCACCTAAGGTCTGTCTCTTGTGCTGAAACTAGGAAGTAGAATCATATGTTGGCTTTTTTCTGTCAGGTCTACATCATAGCTCAATGCAAATTACCTACATGTATATTTTCAACCTCGGACTGTTGTACGGGCTGCCCACAAGTCCTTCCTTATCAATTTTCATTCTTTCTGCAATGTTTACTGCACTTTCACCATTCTTCTTCCTGCTGTTAAGAAAGCTCTTCTTCTGACCTCATGATAACAAGTATCAATTATCATGAAGTGCAAAATAGCCAAGAGGAAATAATCCAGTTTGCCAGGAGGCAAGATCACTAAGGTAAACTCTGTACTACTACTGGGGATTCAATTCACAAAGTTCACTTCGGCTTAAGAAGCACATGCTTCAGTGAGGGCAAGTTGCTGTTGATTTGTGGTTTTTTGTTTGTTTGTTTGTTTTTTTCTTCTGTGTATCTTGTTTGCTTGTGGTTTTACACCTGTGAGTTGTCAATGTACCTGATTTATGTTTAGATTAAAACCACAGCTCTTCTAACTGAAAAGTTAAAAACTGTGACTCTGGCCATCTGCAGCTCAGTCCAACAGCACAGCTGTTACTAGCACTCGTAAACTATGCCAATGGAACAAGGTAGTTTCTGTGCATATGTAGATTTGCTTAATCCTACATTATTTTTTTTTTATATTTAATTTGTATTAAGTAACTCTTTTCAACATGCTGTCTTCATTTTGAAGGTCTTGTGAAAACATGTCAGTATATCCATTAAACGAAATCACCATAGGCCAAGGAGATGAAAATTAATTTGATATTGAAGATGTTTGTATAACTTCTATTCCTCTCCTACCTCATATTTAATACAGAATATTTTACAGCCAGAATTAGATCACTATTTCATAACACTGTGTAATCATTCAGTTCCTAAAAAAATGTAATTTTTAGATTTAAGAAATTTCAGTTATGATGACTGCATATCTGAATCAGGATATGGACCATGGTGCAGTGATCTCCAAACTGTTACTTTTGCACAGGTCAGCACAGAATCATGCAGAAATATTTCTTTAACTCTGCAGGCAGTCTATTAGTCACGATGCAGCAATCCTGCTTCTGGTGTTAGCCCTAGGTCATAAACAGCCAGTCTTAAAATCTTTGAAACAGGCTCTACTTGCCACTTCAGTTTCAGAAGTAGCTTATACAGAAGTGGCTTAGGACTTTGAATAGTATCATTGGAAGTCTAGGATTACAGACTGTAAATTTAATTCCCAGATTTCAAAGAACCACATTCTTTGAAACACTCAGAACAACCCAGAGGTTTAATGCAGGCCTTTTGTTTGGGTGGTTGGTTGTTTTGTTGTTGTTGTTGTTGTTTTATATATTCTCTTTATAAAAGCTAAAAATGTGACCTTTAAACTACTCAGTTGATCCACTGCATAGTATTTATTTAACAGAGAGAAAAAAAAATAGTTTGCTCTTAAACAATGTTTGTATCAAGGCTGTATAAAAAGAAATTGGAATCAAATAAATGTAGAAAAGTATACAGAAGTTTGACATGTCACAGATGTGAAAGTGTGGAGGAGACACTGCATGCACTTTGAAAGTAGCTGCAGTTGCAATACAGCACTACAAAAACATTTATTCACCAGTATAAATCCCTCCTTGTTATTCACTGTTACATGATGCACTTTCAGTACTTAAAGAATGTAAGTTTTATTTAAATATTGCTAGTGAAAATATGAACTAATCCTCAAAAAGGGATTTAATTTCAGAGATGGTAAAATCTTGACCAAATAACTGAAAAAGCAAGAAATAAGGGAACAAGCAAAGAAGTTCATGTATTAGAAAGTTATAAATGGTGTCTTCTTAGAAGTGACTTGGGAAAACCTACAGTCAGTATATATTCCTAGGTACAAGTGTGAGAGGTAACTCACACTCAAAGACAAAAACATTCTCAAGACAGAACATCTTCCACCTAAGTTCTAAAGCAAAGATGCTAATGGTATAGCCACAATAGGGAATCCAAAAGATAGGAATCCTCATATCCAGTTGGACCCTCTCAATTCCATTTACAGCTGTTGAATCTTATCCTCCCACCATGGACCACTGTGAAGATTCTTTTTGGTGACCTCCCAGGAGATACAAGAGGCTACTGTTAAGTCCCCTAAATCCATTTCTTCTCCAAAGTGAACAAGAAAAGCTCCCTCAGCCTCTCAAAGGTCAAGCATCTAGGCCCGGATAAACCTGTGAGCCCTCTCTTAAATTTATTCCACATTATGTATCCTCTACTGAGAGGCCCAAAACTGCATGCAAGACTCTAGCTGTGGTCTCACAAGAACTGAAGACAGGGGATTATCACTCTCCTGGACCTGCTGGCCATGCTCCTGTATGACAGGTCTGGTTGCTCTTGGCCTTCTTTCCTGACAGAGCACACTGCTGGCTCGTGCCCAGCTTGCAGCTACCCACTGCAGGGGGCTCTCCCTTCTCAGGAGCAGGGCCTGGCATTCCAGAATTCCAGAATTCCAGGTCCCAGTAGCCCATTCCTTCAACCTGTCTAGGTCCTCTCGATGGTGGCCCTGCCCTACTATTCCTCTCCTCCACCCTCACCCCCAACCCACTTCGATGTTACCTACAAACAACTATTAAATGTTATTTAATTATATGAAGTTGATTATAATCTAGGTCTTTTTTTTTTTTTTTCTGTAAAATATTAGAAACATCTCAGAATTAGTAGTGATGCAAGGTCATGAAGTCCTTGTTAAAAAAAAAAAAAAAAAAGGAATATCATGGATAAGACAATAAAAGTTTTGTGAAATGTGACTATAAGTAAATACCATTTCTTTTCCATCACAGTTCAGTTTTAAACCTTACTGTTCTGCACCAGTGTCTCTACCAAAAATACACAGTAGACAACAAACCATACCATCTAAATAATGATTAATAGTAACATAGATTGGCCTGATGACCTCACACGTGACTGTCAACACACCTGAATACTTTAAGGAACAAAGACAGAAGGATCAGTATTGCTTAATTCTACATTACTATTTAGTCTTCAACATACATTATCAGAATGAAAATAAGCCCTCTGACAATATTATAAAGCTGCAACTAGACTGAATTTTTCAATTAAATGATTGCAGTAAAGACAACTGAGGAGGTAACATAACATCTCATCAGGGAACTAAGAAGGTTATTCAGCCTGTCCAAGTTGATCCATTCTTAGTACTCCACTCCCCGGCGGAAGGCATCTCATTTTTCTCATGACCCCTGTGTTTTTGCCTGAGCAACTATGCCTGACAGCCCGTTTCACACATTTATCATTCTAGGTAAGAAAAAAAGTGGTGCTGACACCTACTTTGAATGTGATTATTTTTCTTAAATGATCCCAGTATTTTTTGTGTATTTTTTTGTTATTCTGAAAATAAAATGCCAAATTTCATCAAAGTTATTTAAATTGTATGTCCTTTACATTTAAACTTTCCTTAGCTATTCTGTTTTCAACCTAACACTCAGATGCCTGATTCTATTTTTATTTTTTGTCTTCTTTTTTTTTTTTTTTTTGGATTTAATCATCAAGGTTATATATTTGATATTATATTTCCTTAGTATGGATTTTCTCCAACATAAAATTGAAAAAAAATCTTAATATTCTTATTTCATATATGAATATAAGAAAACCATATAGAGCTATTATATATATAAACTTTCACTGGGTGTGATGCAAAGTGACAATTTCATATCTAATGTGAACCTCAGGACTTTTTAAATTTCAGTTATGATAATGTACTTTAGTTTTGGCCCAAATGTAACAAACCCTTCTTCTGATTTATATTCTTGCATACTTTTAGTACATATAGCACATACAGAAATATTTCTGAAAAAAAATACTACTGACTGCATAGGTCTTTTTGGTTTCAATCTGTAGTGGTTGTCCTAATAAACCTTCCTGCTCCAGGACGTTTCAGCTCTGTATTCCTGAGCCTTTTTAAAAACCCTGTCCTGCTGGAACTGTCTACCTATTTTAGTTAAGAGTTTCTTTATGCATGAGTATGCTTTTCCAAATGGCTAATCGGCATGTAAATTTACTGTAAACTGGGAAGCACTGTAAACTTTTTCCTTATTATATACATGTAGCAAAGAGATCAAAAAGAGAACAAAGCTCCTTGGAGACCTATTTTCCTACCAGAACTGCTTTCAAGATGGTATCCTATGTACAAGAATAGGAGAAAAAGTGTAATTTTACTTTTGATAAAACGTATGCAGGGATTTTTGACTTTCAGATAACAAACATTCCCAGACATCAGAATGTTATCCTCTATTGATCACTGTCTACTACCAGAATTATATTTCCCAATAATCACAAAATAGTAGTACTCATGTTTTGATTTTTATTTCTTTCTACTGCATGCAGAATAATATGTGCTGTGATATCTGTTTGCTTGACAAATATTCTGAGAGCTGACGCTTGACAAATTTGTTTTATCTTAGCAGTTCAATCTTTAATTGCTTTGTGATGCACTGTATGTATGCGTTATGCATTCAGAGATGAGCTAGTAATTTTAAAGTGCAAATATAGCACTTCCTGTTTTTATAACTCACCTATATGATTACTCCAGTTACCCTAGTACTACCAATTAATTAAGAAGTTTGACCTTCTTCAGTTGTTGGTACACATTTATATCAGAGAAGTGAGACACAGTGCCTTTAGTCTGTTGGGTTAAATTTCAAGTTCTAGAACAAGGGACATATATTCAGTCTTTCCAATTTTAAAATTCTCCTCAAGCACTCAGAAGAACCACTTTTAAGTGTTAACTTGGGAAAACATTAGAAAAACTTTTGAAGCAGAGAAAATCCTCTTCCCTCTATTTTTCCAAGCACTGACTCTTGTTGAAAAAGAACTCCAAATTTACCCCCATGGACTTACAGGGGAAAGAATAAAACTTTTTTTTTTTTTTTAAACCCTCCACTGTTTACTGTTTTTTATCCTCTGCTTCAGTAATTCCCAAAGATGCTTGCATACGTTCTTTAATATTTCAGAAACATTTTCAAGGGCAACTATCCAAAACTAAAAGACACTGCACTGTAGCCACTTTTCTGACAGATTGGCTAGTTAGGTCAAAGGTTCTCTTATTTACATTTGCTCTTGAGCTTTAGTACCTCAGATATTCTTCCACAGATAGAGTCACTAGATCTACTGCACAGGACATTCCAGCAATCTTTAAACTCAAATTCTCAGTTAGCTCACAAAATTCCCATTTTCAATGGTCTTTTTTTTTTGGAATATGAACTGAATAATAAAAGCATAATAACCACAAAATTGTATTCAAATCTTAACTATAAAACTTAAGTCACAACAGAGTTCTATCTTCCATGACTAACCACACTTCACCTAACTTTCTCACTTACTTTCTCAATTATTAAAATTAAAGGGATTATAATATGTTTTTAAGGGAAAGGGGAAAAAAGATTAAAATGCAAGATGGAAAAAAAAAAAAAAAAAAAAAAAAGAACTCTAAGATGTATAAGTAGTTTTGGTCCAGTATCACTAGCTAAAATCAATTCTCAAAGATCAGTTGTTCCTAAATTGAAAATATTCTTGTTCACGTAGCATAATCAATTGCTAGTAAGCTATTAAAGGTTGAATCTACCACAAAGCACAGAACTATGACAGCTGCTTTTATTTTTTTAACAAAAAAATAAATAGCAGGGTGACCAATCCATTAAAAAATTTTCCTAGAATCAAGGAAGACAGTTCTCAATTCCTTCTACCACCAGTTTGTGCAATGCCTTTCTTTGCAGACTGAGGGGAAATTAAAAAAAGTATTGTTGATCACTTTAAGAAATTGCAATGAGACAAATGACTCTGGTTCATTAATTCTAGTAATGGTAACATGCATATGTAAGCAAAAGAGACAGAAATGATCATACTCAAAGACTTTATAAAGTTTTAAAGCCGCCCTACCCCCAACCCCAAAGCCTCAATCCAGGAACATGCTCATTATATAAAATGGGGTGAATGAAATCTAATGTCACCAACGGATTTACAGTGCAACAGTTTGACCCAGTGTCTAATCTTCAAAAAGGTATTTCCATAGAGGATGATTTGAAAATATTTATGTCTGACTTAGTCTTCGAAAGTCTTCTAAGATTGGCCCTTGTCCCTTTAAGTCATTTGTTATTTCTCTCACTAGCTACACTGGAAAAAATGATGTTTCACAAGACCAATGCAAATAAATATTGGACCCGACAAATTTCTTGATGTAGTACTTGAAAAGGAGATTCTGGACAACACCTCATTAACATGAGTAATCACCTAGTCAAAGTCCCTGTGAAGTTGACCTGTCATCTGCAAATGTGAAAATAATTTTTGATACAAAATATGCCGCTTTTCTAATCTCTCTCAAAGAGCCACGTAGATGTTTCCTGTCAAAATCAGAGTTCATCATTTTACTGGATCTGCTGGTAGAAGGACACAGCCTTTCAATCAACCCTGATTGCCTGTAAAGTAAAGATCAACATTGCAATTTTCTAGACTGGAAGAACTTTGCCCTGATTCAGTAGACTTTTTCTAATTTTTATGTGCACCCTTTGTTTCATTGTTTTTTAGCAACACTTTGCTAGATTCTTGAGTATGCAAAAAAAAAAAAAAAAAAAAAAAAAAATTATGTGCAAAACAGAAGATTTAGAAACACAGAAGAATTTGGGATTTGTTTGAATCTTTCAGTTCTCTTTTTCAAGCTCTTAGGAACAAGCTGTTACCAAACACAAGATCTTATGTATTTTTTCAATCCTGGGAAGAAGATGAAAAATACAATATATAATTCACCTGTTCCTGCACCTCTGAAGCAGCATTTTTGACCTCTTAGCAGGTTCTTTTTGATCGAAATACATTTTACAGAAGAGCTTGCATTCTCTTCACTACTATGATTACAGTATGATTGGCATGCAATTTTTCTGTGATTTAGCATTCAGTTCAAGGTTTCACAGCTTCTTGGGTGTGAAAGACTGAACTATGGCCTATTGCCGACTTTTGTCAGTTTACACACCTGTAAGTGATACAATCCACCTACTATGAATCATTAAGGAGAACTGAGAGCATCAGCAGATACTTCTGCCCTTTAAGTTCAAAAAGTCTCTTACAAACTGTGAAAGCTCAAATCATGGCCTGAGACAGTATGAATTTTTGGATCTTTTTCAATTTAACTCATGTCAGCATCTGTCTTGTTTCTTGCCTCAGAGTTATCTCTGCTTTCTTGTTTACTGATTTCTGAAAATACACCACAAAACGAAAGTCTGTTTTGCTTTGTTTGTCTTTCCCCATGTTCAGTAAATAAAATATGATATATATAAAATATGATATTTTAGATTTCTATAAAACAGTATAGATAGGTGTGTATATAGATACATAAATAGCTTTGATTTGTAAAAGATAGTCTTCTAGGGAGAAAAAAAAAAAAGGCAGTTACAGAAAAAAATAAAAAGGGCAATGCAGATCTGAACAACAGCAGAGAAGTGTGGAAACCACATAATACAAAAGGCACAGAATAATAAAGCCCATTTACACAAGTCAGCTTTATTTTCAGTTTAAGCAATGACCTTATTGATCCTATCTTTCCAATGCACACTGAAGCAGACCTTAACTGTGTTCCCTGCTCCCAGTTTAGCTCTATCATCCCTGATTTTTAGTCTTTTCCTGCTTCTCTTCTGCTTTCTATTGATCATATTCTTTGCAGTGCTCACACATACATCTTCACTGATTCATTGCTATTCACTGCCTTCAGATGTGTAACATTTATATCTTTGTGCCTTTATAAGGAGGAAAATATAATAAAGAATTAAAGAAGTACAGCACAGTGTATCTGATATCAAGGATTATGCATTTCAGGAACATTCAGTACATTTAAAGATTTCATTGTTGTAATATATAAATAATAAAGAAATATGTAATATAGAAAATATAAACTCATTAAGGTATAAAAATTTGTATTTGCTAAAAAAATGTATCTCCTTTGTGTATGAGTTAATTGCAACACTTGGTAGAAATTGAGTCATTTAAACATAGAATTAGTGCAAAGCTACATACAAAAAATTTACAATTAAGGAAAATACATGTTGAGATCTTTCTCGTTGACACTGTGTAGGTTCTTTTAAACAGTATTCTGTGGGCCTAGATGGCTGATCTGCTGCTGTTATTCCACATTTATCAAGGTCAAGTTGCAAACATTCATTTATAGGCTTGGTATTGTCTTATGTAAGAGCTATTGGATTTTGAGGCTAGAACTACTTTATAGTTCATAGAGTGTATTGTTCCTTCAACTAAAACTTTTCAAGAACATGCAGATTTGTGTGTATGCATGTCTCTATGTTAATTTTATAGGAGATTAAGTAGTATATCATAATCAGACTAAACTTCAATAGAGGTTTTATTTTTCACAGCTGCATTGTTTTGTTTCTGTTTTGTGGTAAAGAGATAAACATTTTTTAAACTCTATACTGCTTCCCTTATGTAAAGTCTAGAAAGACTTCATATTGGAAATATTTAAGCCTTCTTCTTCTGCAGAGATGGCCAGTGAGAAGTGTTAAGATCTGAGTCAGAACAGGCCAAAATTGAAATGAACTCCCCTAAACCATTCTTTCATTTAATTTGGGGAAAAATAAACTTTCCTTTCCTGGGGAAATGTGCATACATACACATGTAATTCTAATTAAGCTGATGAAATATGTAGCTGTAGATTCAAAAAAGAAAAAAAAAAGAAAAAAAAAAAAAAGGAAGATCAGAAGAACCATTGTCATTTTATATTCGTATAATAAAGGACAGCATAAATTACCTCCTGACTGAGTTTCAACAGATATGGATTAGAGTGCACCTCCATCATTAATATGGTACCTTTCCCTGTCTAGAATTGTAGGATTCTTTAAGTGCAAAAAGTTGAGAACTTCTCCTAAGAAACACATATTTCAGGAGACAGAGTTAAGTGTATAAAATAAATACTTTTCTAACATGACAGAAGGAAACATTTAAGATTTTTATATACTTGTAAACACTTCATTAGCCCTTTGCTTTTAAAATTTGTTCTGTTTTAAAAAGGAAAAGAAAAAGCTACTGATAGCAATGAGCTTGTATGCCAAAACGCCTACTTCTTTCTGCTTTATCAAACAACCAGTTGTAATATGAGGTGTACTAATGGTTTGATTCATATGCATGCATATCCAAATGTATGCTACCATGTTTTCTATTAGGAAGCAACATATGTAGAAAAAGGCTGCTTGGTTTAACAGTGTAATTGCTGTTACAGGAGACCCTTTTCCAATACCCATTTCTCTCCTATTCATGACATTACATTGCAAATTTGGAAACAAGAAATTCCAAGTCTATGAACTAACCATCAACGTGTTTATATAAAAAGTGAATCTGTCTCCAGTAGAGAGATCCATCCAAGAATGGTTACCTCCTGTTGATTAAAACATTTACACATATTTGTAACAGATCAAAGTACAGAAACATCAGGTAAAGCATGTTTACACCAGAGTATTCAGGATTTGTAACCACTCTGCTTTTCTGAGCTTTACTAGTTTATATTCTGAATATGTTTTGAAAAGTTTGGTTCTGCTTCAGTGCAAAATAAAAAAAATAATAAATAAATAAAGAATTTGAAAATTCTAAAATTCAGATAGCACAAGAAAGTAACTCTTCCCAGGGCTCTTCTACAGACTGCCATTCAACAGTGACATGAATTTCTGACGTTCTTGTCAGCAGAAAGATGTTTTTTTTAAATAAAAGCACTAACAGCTACTTCTTTCTAAATCTGGCCCAGTCTCCAACTTGTCAGTGAACAGGGCTGCTAGTACACAAGTAAAAGACTGCATCATTTATGGAATAGCATGTTAATTTGTCACTTGTAGTTGTAGCAGCAATTCACAGAAGTCTATGATTTAAATATTTTCCTTTACAATGAAATATTCTTAACTTATAGCCTTAACAAATAGCCTTAGATGAATAGTCTAATTGAAATGGATATTGTAACTTTCATTAAGCAGTTTGCATTGGATCAAGACTATAACCGTCATTCTCACACCCTGTAAACATCATTTACTTCTAAAAATTCACCTCTACTTAAAGATATTGATTTGACTATATTAATTCAAAATGTCAATAGAAATAACAAGCATTAGGCATTTAATGATTAATATAAAGGACATTCTCTCTAAATTCACAGTGTATAAATATAAATCCCAGCATCTCAGAGAGACAATGTCTTTATCTTAGTTTTCTCTAACAAGAATACTTCTCCTTTTGCTGTCAGGTTCTGAAATTTTCTTGAAATTCCACTTACAACAATGTAAACAATAATAGGAGCTCATTAGAATGACACACTCTTCTCTCACAGTGGTTGTTCTCAATGTGAATTTAATTGGCTGAATGACAGAAGCAACGAATACTAGAATTACAAGATATGTGAAAAGTGAAGGCAGAAAATTTCAACTGATATGACAGTCAAACAATGAAGTTAAAAGTTGTTTTAATCCACTCACTGTAAAATAGATGTTTTTGTCATTCACAGCCCCTTTGAAAAGGCTTCTAAAATACTAAGGTACTTCGCTTAAGCAGAAGTAAATACACCTGCAAGAAAAAAAAATGTGTGGAAAATACATATAAATATGTTAATTCCTCTGCAAAACAGAAAATCTTGGTTTTCAAGAAAAGATGTAACATGTCCATTAGGAGATATTTTTCTTTTCATCTTATGGACTCCATGCATTGTGGTATATGAATACACGTAGCTGTGAGGAAAGATGGGATCCATACAATTGCATGATAAATAGAACTGTAGTGCTGTCAGTGAAGGACAAAGCATTACGTTAGCCTCCGATAATATGTATTCCTCTCTTTTCCCAATAGACAATGAGAATCATTCAGCATTTGCCTCATGGACTTGAAATACCAGATACTACCCAAAAACCAGCCAGCCTACTGTAGCTTACATCACTGGATCTCTGCCCCACATATCGTTTTCCTACAGCTGCTGGCATATATGCATGAGCTAGGAAGCAAAGAACAGGAGACCCCATTAGATCTTTAATTATTTGTCAATACTAGCAGGTAGCAGAGATGTGTAATGTCACAGAATAAAGTCTCAGGTATGTCAGACTTTGATATTTGCGTAGCTCTGACTTGACAAAACTAATCCAGTCCAAACTGGAAAACAACTTGAACTGCAGATGAATGGTTATGCAACTATTGCTAACTCCACGCTTTTATGATACGTTTAGGGGTGGCAGACAAGAAAGTGTCATAAACCCTTATAAAAAAAAAAAAAAAAATTGACCTTAGATGTGGAGAATATCAGACATTGGCCAGGTGCTACACGCCTAGCCAAACTGTTTTCCATTTATGCAGTTTAGAAAGTAACAAATAGCTAAAACAAAAAATAAAAAATAAAAAACACACTCAACAGTCTTCTCACCATAAGACTGCAGAAAGCTGAGCCAGAGGTACGAGTGCTGTGTAGAGCCAAGCCACCAGCAAGCTGAGCAGTTCATGTCCTGTTTCCTGGGTGCATGGTGCTGGGTGAAACTGGACCAGAGGGGCTGGGGTCTAGGTTTGATTAAAACTTCAGTGTGTGACTGCCATTGAATTTCTGTCTTGGAACAGAAATCAAAATCTTCCCTGGTTATCAGATTTTAAATTACTGAGTAATTACATTACTGAGTAATGTGGTTCTATTGTTGCTTGTGCCCTACCTAGAAGTTCCCTTTGACACATAACTATTCTCAATTTATTTGAGCTTTTGGAACTTCATATCTGCAAAATGATAAACCACTAAAAAAATGAAGGAAATGATCACAGTAGAAGACTATCAGTGCTTGAGTTTTTCTCTGACTAGAGAGAAGGTATGAACAGCAAAGATGGTAAAGATGGTATAAAGCTTGTGAGTCAAGAAATTTGCTTTAGGAGTTCATTCAGCCAAGCACTGAAGGAAGTTACACATTCACATCAGATTGTTATTTCTTCTCTGTCACTAATTCGTAGTTCATTATTGTCACAACATGTAATGAGTTTATTACTTTGTAAATATGTTTTTAACAAGTTTGTGCAACTACGGGTTCATTTATGAGGTACACATTTGAACAGTTTTACAAAAATCAATATAAATTTAACTAATCCAATTCAGATAAGACATCACTCCTTGAAAAATCAAAGAATATCCTAAGGCTGAGATTAGCAACATTACCTTCTGTCTCTAATTAATTGCACTTTAATATTAAGAACTGTTCCTTAGGAAATAGCCAACTAACATGACCACATGTGATTCAAGAACATGTAGAGAAGACACCACATAAGAAAGCTGCGAATAGTAATTATTCCAGTCAATTAATTGGTAAAAAATCAAATGCTTTAATTATCTATTTTAACTTTCTTTATTCTGTCAGTGATTAGATACTTTAAACCAGAAAGTTAGCAAAATGCAATGTTCTGCTTCTCCCTTTCATTGGAAGTCAAGCGTGTCAACACTAAGGTCACAAAGTTAATCTCCTATCAAGTACTTAAAGCAGGTTATTCTGTTTTACAAATTACTGCTGTACTATCATAAAGTTATTTGGTCAAGGTTACAGGATAAAAGCATATCTTAAAACGAGGAAAACAGTTTTGTTCTTTCTCCATTTCATGCTACAGCTGATTTCATTCTGACTATGAATTTGCTTTACACCCACATAAATGCTCAGTTTCTGAAGTTTTTTGTTAACCATTTCTGGAAAATTCTTTCTACCTTTCATCTACATGTACTGCCCATTATGTCCCCACCCCAGTAATTCTAACCATTATAAGAACGTTAATGTGAAAACATTAAAATTTTAAGAATTGTTCTTGTCTAGTTTTGACAAGAACGTGTCCAACATAGGTATCATTGATTTTTCATAGCCACATTGCTCAGGGATCCGCCCAGAACTGCATCCCGTTTGTTAAGCACTACTGAAAATTCATAGTCCATAAGGAACTTATATCACTTTTATACTTTTAAATGGTGTTCATTCTGGCTCCTCAGACTCTATCATTTTACATTAACAGAATTTCAACTTATCTTTTTTTTTTTTTTTTTCCTAGTTACATTCAGTTACAGTGTTTTCCAATATTTTGTTTAATGTGAACAGTTGTCCACTTTTCTCAGTTTTGATTTTAATTGTATTTCCATATGTATATGGAGTATATGTCTAGGCTATTGAGTATTTACTATAGGTAAAATACATTTGTAATAAAATGTGTTTGTGTATGTTTATTATATATATTTATATATATATATTATATTATATATATTTCACTGTGAGACACATACAGGATAACTTAAATAGTAATTACACTTCTATCTACTATTTATTGCAAAGCAGTTCATAATGTATCTGGAAAAGATTTCTTGTGACCTTGCAAGTATTTTGTCCTTGTTTTTCACTTGTTCTTGCTCCTTAATTCTGACTAGATTTTTTTTTTCATCTGCATGTAGTTTAACTTTTAAAATTAGTTACTTTTAACTCTTAAAAAAAGTGTTTATTTCAAACACTTTGTCATCACCAAAACAATACTGCACATAGCTATAGTCTGAAGTTACTCCTTGTACATTAAAGAAAACTTAATTTTTAAAAAGGATTAATCTATATCACTGATCATAAAAGCTTTTATTTTTGTACCAGATTTTGGTCTTTTTGTTTTGTAAGTTTCTCATTTCTCCTTCAGTGCTTGCTTCTTGATCCTTTTAAACATGTTAGTAATAATTCTCAGTAGATGAAATTCCAGCAGAATTTGGTGTTGCACGTTTGAGGTACCAGATCAAAACTAGTTATTGTTCTGTCTACATAGATAAATGTGAAGAGAGCATCAAATTAAATGTGCATAAGCTATTAAACTGTACACAGGCATAAAATAGTTAAGTATGACAATTTCTAGTTGTTATGGTTACTAGTTCTTCCTCTGAAGAGCCTTTATAGTAAAGCTAAAACAAAAATAAAATGTAAATATAAATTTGCATGGAAAAAGGCCTCCACACTTTAAAGTGCCTGTGAATGACCTCAGTACCTATTAACTTCAATGAACAATAAATGTATGTGACACTAATGCAAGACAGGGTCTTAAACTATTTCTATGATAGCTGTGATTTATTTCTGCATACTCAATAGCCTCCATTTACTTATATAAAGGCAGAATTGATTAGCAAAAAATAGAAGCACTGGAGAAAACTGACCTTGTATAGCTGCTAGGTTCCATAATTACCATTTTTGTTTTTTTTACAAAAAGATGCATTGTATGATCTTTGCTTCTTTGGCCTGATAGTTTAAGTTGTCTATATGCTGAATAATATTTCCCCTTCTATTATTGAGTTCTCATCAAGTAAGAATTTATTTGATGGACTAGCAGTTTAAGGATTTCTGGTCAAAAATTTTATTTTAGCATATTTGTTGCATTTTGAACTAATAGAAATTCAGATTCAGATGCAACTATTTATTTGGACCTCATTATTTTGGGTACTATAAAAATCATTCTATACATTAGGTTATCACTAAGCACCAAATTTCAGCTATACAGCAAAAGGCATTGCCTATAGGAATTACATATCAGTAGAAGCAAGACATGGATATAAATTCAGTAA
This sequence comes from Anas acuta, assembly GCF_963932015.1. NCBI lineage: Eukaryota > Metazoa > Chordata > Aves > Anseriformes > Anatidae > Anas > Anas acuta. The sequence goes on from NC_088982.1 coordinate 22,321,216, forward strand.
AGAGCAATGAAGAGTAGAGGTTTGGAATGTTGACATAAGAGATGCTGAGAGAGCTGGGGCTGTTTTGCCTGGAGAAAAGAAGGCTCAGCAGAGATGTGCATAAATAACCAAAGTGGAGCAATAAAGAAAATGGAGCCAGGTTCTGCTCAGTGGTATCCAGTGAAAAGAGATGAGGCATAATCTGAAATACAGGAAATTACACTTAAATATAAGAAAAAGCTCCTCTAATGTAAGGGTGATAAAACACTGAAATGCTTCCCAGAGAATCTGTGGAGTCTCCATCCTTAGAGATATTCAAAACCTGGCTGGAAATGTCACTGAGCAACCTGCTCAGGTGACCCTGCTTGAGGGGCATTGGACCAGACAGTCTCCAGAGATCCCTTCAACCCTCAGCTATTATGTGATTCACTTATCTCAGGGTTCAGAGGAAATATGATATCCACAGAAAATGCCTGACTACAGAATCACAAATGGCAATAAGAGCACCGAATAAAGCAATTCTGTGATTCTATAATATGAAAGGAAAGTTAAACCGCTTGGACAATTGCAAAAGCTAAAGAACAGTATATCAAGGATGAAAACTAATGCAAATAAATATTATCACTTTCTATAATATAAATTTCCTAATTTCATAACATCTGCCCAACATCACAGAATCACAGAATCACAGAATTTCTAGGTTGGAAGAGACCTCAAGATCATCGAGTCCAACCTCTAACCTAACACTAACAGTCCCCACTAAACCATATCCCTAAGCTCTACATCTAAACGTCTTTTGAAGACTTCCAGGGATGGTGACTCCACCACCTCCCTGGGCAGCCTGTTCCAGTGCCCAACAACCCTTTCAGTAAAGAAGTTCTTCCTAACATCTAACCTAAAACTCCCCTGGCGCAACTTTAGCCCATTCCCCCTCGTCCTGTCACCAGGCACGTGGGAGAACAGGCCAACCCCCACCTCACTACAGCCTCCTTTAAGGTATCTGTAGAGAGCGATAAGGTCGCCCCTGAGCCTCCTCTTCTCCAGGCTGAACAAGCCCAGCTCCTTCAGCCGCTCCTCGTAGGACTTGTTCTCCAGGCCCCTCACCAGCTTCGTCGCCCTTCTTTGGACCCGCTCAAGCACCTCGATGTCCTTCTTGTAGCGAGGGGCCCAAAACTGAACACAGTACTCGAGATGCGGCCTCACCAGAGCTGAGTATTGGGGGACGATCACTTCCCTAGCCCTGCTGGTCACACTGTTTCTGATACAAGCCAGGATGCCGTTGGCCTTCTTGGCCACCTGAGCACACTGCTGGCTCATATTCAGCCGACTATCCACCATCACTCCCAGGTCCTTCTCTGCCTGGCAGCTCTCCAACCACTCATCTCCCAGCCTGTAGCTCTGCTTGGAGTTATTGCGCCCCAGGTTCAGGACCCGGCACTTGGCCTTGTTAAACTTCATGCAGTTGACCTCAGCCCATCAGTGCAGCCTATCCAGATCCTCCTGCAGAGCCTTCCTACCCTCCAGCAGATCGACACATGCGCATAGCTTGGTGTCATCTGCAAACTTACTGAGGGTGCACTCAATGCCCTCGTCCAGATCATTGATGAAGATATTAAAGAGGACCGGCCCCAGCACCGAGCCCTGGGGGACGCCACTAGTGACTGGCCTCCAACTGGACTTGACTCCATTTACCACGACTCTTTGGGCCCGGCTATCCAGCCAGTTTCTAACCCAACGAAGCGTGCGCCAGTCCAAGCCACGAGCAGACAGCTTCTTGAGGAGAATGCTGTGGGAGACGGAGTCAAAAGCCTTGCTGAAGTCAAGGTAGACCACATCCACAGCCTTTCCCTCATCCACCCAGCACGTCACTTTGTCATGTCTAGTATCTAATATAACATGAATTAGCTTCTCCTACAAAGAATGTTTTTTTCGCACAGTATATACATGCACACACACACACATCTGAACACCAAAAGAAGCACGAAGACCTTTAAAATAAACAGCATAAATAAAAGAACATTTGGAAATTGTCACTGATTATTGAATAAGGTAGATTCCCCTGCTATAATTATAACAGAATTCCATATGAGCTCTGAATACTGCACAAACAGTGCACTAATTGTATAATTTTCCATTTGGATAACTAGACCAAGATTTTTCTATATATATATAAATATAATAGGAACCGGCAGTGATATCTTTATGTTACAAAAAGTATTACAATATTATTTTAGCTTGTGGAAATTTTATCTTTAATTAATATTCATTCTGTTTGCTGCAAGATAAACTTGACCTTGATTCTTATTCACAGCAATATTAAGTTTTGTGGTGTTTTTTGTGGTGTTTTTTTTTGTTTTTTCTATTTTGTTCTCTAGTTACTTTTTTGTGTTTTTATCAAAGACACTTTCTTTTTAACGGATCTTTAGGGATTTTGCCTATATTTATGGCTACATTATAGTACAAAATTGTAAAGATTAACAGTCTTTGGGGATTAATGTGCATTTTCATCAGTGTAATTGCTTTTTGTGGGAAAAAAAATGCTGAGGAAAACTCTGAGGCTGATTATAAATATTCAGATTGCATTTTGTTAAGGGATTTTACAGGAGGCCACCACCTCCAGCATCTCTTGGGCCCAGTAATTCATTCTGTGGGGCCCTGTAGCCCACCCCAGAGACCCAGGGATCTCCATCCCAGGACAATGGACATGGTTGCAGCTGTCTCATTTGCAGGTTCAACCAGCAGCAAGGCTGACAAACACACACAAGGACACTGACATGGCCAGCTACACAGGACACTGCTTTTGACAGCACCTACATATAGGACTGACATAAAGCTAAGCGTAGATAAGCAAGTTCCCTTCCGCCTCTCCATCTGGTAGAGACAGAAGGCCACTAGTGAAAGCACACACTTGACACTCTCTAGATTCAACACCATACCTGAGGTACCTGCACACCTCCTCTCTCCAATTCCTCTTCCTTGATCCTGGGCCCCCATACTGCTTCACGGGTCCTCACTTGCTGGCAGGTCCAGCACGGTGCTCTCTAGCAGCCAGATGCACACACTCACAACATACAAAACAGCTATTCACCTAGCTTAACACTAGAGTGGAGGAAAAGTTACTCAACTAAAAGAGCGAGATGAGAGAGCCAAATATAGTATAAAGTGCATATTCTTCTGATCCCTTAAAAGACTGTTCTAACTAGGCAGCTGTTTCCAGGGTGGTCCACTGTATTGTAGCAGCATTTGAATGCTTCTGAACACCTCAGAAGAGAAAGTACTGATGATGATGTGGCAATGATTGACAGCTGTTTAGCTGTCAATACCTGCATTTCACTCATGTCTAAATTTTGAAGGTTTTTAAAAAAAAAAAAAGCTAGATCAATAGCAGCAACTTCACAATTTATTAAGATCTATCCCTGAGCTGAAAGCACGCTGTTAGAGGCCCTTTAGCAAAACAGGAATGGAAAAAAAAAAATGAAGCAGCAGTGGTTTCATTATTTACAACCCCTGTATAAAAAGAAAGGTAATAAAGTTGACTAGTGGTTCCAGTATGCCTTAATTTTTTCTAGACACACTTGACAAGTGTTTACATTTGTATTTTGCTTTTTATATTTTCTAGGTGTTATACAAAAATTGCCTATTAAATCCTCACAATACAAACATTAGAAAGTGAGGCTGATGGTAAAACAACTTCCAGACTGGTGAATTAAAGATTTAATCATAATAAAAAATTGTTTATTTGTTTGTTTGTTTGTTTTTTGTTTATTTTGTTTTTTTTTTTTTTTTTCTAGCTTCTAGTTAAACATCCCTTGAGTCCTATGCCAACCAACTCAAAGTGTATTAGGACAATTTCGGTTTGCTGAGTCTTTTATTCCTACAGTCTTTGGAAAGAACACTTCAGATCTAAGAATTTATTTTGCATATTATAAACTTCTCTTATGAAGAAAATATCATATTTGAATTCTTTTTACTAGTCCAGATGTATTTGGCTCTCAGGTGCTATAATATGAATTCAGACATACAACCTATATTGTAATTTACTAGAGGAAGCATCCTTAAAGATACACTATGGGTATGTGAAAGATTACCAAGGAAGTCTAAATCACTTCCAATCAGTTTTTCAAGTTTGAAACTCAGAGAGTTCTCTTCTCTTTTCCCAACTCAGGCTTCCACTGTTTCGGGAAACAAACAGAAAACACTTAAATAATTCAGAATGACATCCTGAAATTTTGTATGGAGAGTAAACAGGCCAACTTCCCTAAGCTTTCCACAGGTATTAGATTCTTTCTTGATGTTCTAGTGACTGGTGACACTAGTGACTAGTGACTACTGATGTTCTAGTGACACACTTTACAGTGTTCAAAGTGATTGCTCTTTCATTCCTATCACAGAAAGACAAAACAAAAAACAAAACCAACAAACCCCTTATCTTTACCAAGTTCTACCTAAACAAAATATGGCCTGTGGACAGACATCAGGTTAGCATTGCTCATGTTCACTATATTATTGTTATCTCATTGCCTAATTCTGCAATCAGGGTGCTGATTTTAAACAGAAAATTTGTTAATGCAACAAATCTGAATGCTCAAATATGTACAGTGCTACCATAAATCTTGTATGGCCAGAACCCTAAATTCTGTAACGTTTTAAGCTGTCTTGCTGTCCAACACATGACTTTCTACGAGACAAATAAATGGACAGAAAATTTGCAAAATAATGTGTTGTTAGCATGATGTAATACAATAATCAAACCAGAAAACAGATCAGAAAGGATGCGCTATTCACATCCCATAAGGTATATGTAGTTGTACCTTACGAGTTAATTGGACTGTTATATTGTGCATGCTTTGTATATCTGAGAAACTAGTACACAAAGAAAGGATTCTGCTGTTTACCATGCAGAGCATATTGCAGCCCATTTTAAGAAGCCAGGCTAGCATACAATTATTTTGTTTCGATTGTAATGTCTTATTTGTAGAAAAAATACAGAAATATTATCCCAGAAGGCATACATTACATATAAAGTTGATAAATGTGACCAAATTAAAATATCATACAGGCAAATTACAGAGAAAATGAAACTCTTTTCCAAAATGCCTTCAGGGAGCAACAGATTTTTTGATTCCTATAAATCAAGGCTGGATTGCCTTCTGGAAAGCATTTTTCTTCAAACTATTGGGTTCAATGATGAAATCCTGTGGCCTCTGCTATCTCAGCAGTCAGATTAGATGATCTACCAGTTTATAGTTATCTGCAAACCTGTCAGCTATATTTAAATGAGTGCTTTCTTCATATGATCTTTCTATAATTGGATGGGGTTGAGGATTGCCTTAGACTACCCCAAAAGCAAGACTAGGTTGTATTTACATGAATACTTTCTTTATATGATCCCTCTATAATTAAATTTGGTTGAGGGTTGTTTTAGACAACCCCAAGAGAAAGAGTAGGATATGTAACAGCAAATTTTAAAACCTTCAAGGAGATAATAAATATGCCTCAAACTGTCTTTCTGGCCTTCCATTTAAGAAAAAATAAAATAAACAGAACTAAGTATATACTGCTCCCACTTTACGGGAGAAACTTCTAATAATCATGGCAGATGTCAGAAGGGTGGTCATAATGGCCAAGTTACCAAGCATTTGTTATCTTTGTAATCTGAAATAGATTGCTGACCTTTGAATGGCTCATAAAAATAATGGCATGTTTATTTCTTTCATTAAAGAAAGGACGAGGTGGCTGCACAAACAGACATGAATAGTTAAAATGACAATAGAGTTGGATCTTCCAATGTGTCACAACTTACAGTCATAAATCAAGTAGACCTCTAAGACATTTCAGAATCTCACAGGAATTACTTAAAAGAAGCCGTCTGTCGATCAGAAAATTGCACATAAATGCTAATTGTTAGCAGACATGACTCGTAAACACACTAAACTGTATCTTTTTCTTTGAGCAGTCCTATTAAAGTCATTAGCTACCCCCTTCAGATGTGTGGCCTTTGGTTTCCTATTCCAAAATAAAGGCAGTTTATCATTTTACTTTAAATTAAACTTTTATTTCTGAAGAAAGTCAGTTGGTCATGTGCCTCAGGATAAAGGTTATAGTTCCATTTCTCAGTCTCCAGCTCCGTCTATACAAATATCAAATGAAATGCTGACCATAAAAAATAAGTTTATTAGAAAGAATACCAATTTTGCTTTAAAATGTTTGGTCATAAGGAATAATTTGCTGAAAGTTTCTTTTTCCCATACCTTTCAAATATTTTACGAAAAAACAGCTTAAGTTACAAAGCTTCTACTGCTTTAATCATATCATAGATATCTATTAAATAATATGTATCTACATAACTGTATACAAATATATTAAAATAGTCTGTCTAGATTAGTAAGGAATGAATTCTTCTAAAAAATACCTGACAGTTTTGCCAGCAGCTTCATCCTCTTCTTTGTCTAGACCCCAAAAATATTGTAGTTTGACAACTGTTTGACACTGTTAGTTTCACAAAATGCAGTGCAAAGCCTAACAAAGTAATACTGCCTACGGACAGAGATTTCACGTGAGATTAGTAAGATGTCAAAGATCAGTGAAAAATTAAAAGTTAATCAGCAATTTGGAAGTAAAAATCATTAATAACAGTTTTAATGTCAGAACTCAGTATATATCATGCAATGGTATATATCACACAATGGAACTTTCTAGTTCTATAACTAAAGATCAGAATTAATTTAGGCTGCTTTTGTTGGAAATGGACAGCTTGACAAAGTATTTCACCCCTTACTATGTATTTTAATACACCACTGAAGGAAGAACTGAACTTTGATAATTTTATTTTGCAGATATCTAGTCAGCGATGTATGTGAAGTAACAACAGCAACATGTAAGAAGACTTCCATCATACAAAAAGGTCTAATATGCTCTTGACTATGGCATGGATTTGCTGTGGGACACTTCAGAAATCATATGTGTAGTCCACGTTATCAATTTTATAGATCTCTTTCAGTGACTCCATCTTCCTACATGAAAATGTATCTTCTTACAGGATCTGTAAATTTTTATGCCTGTATGTTCTACCTTTCCATCTCTACTAATGCAGACAGAGCATGACTTCAACATTTGAAGCTAAGGATCTAACTCTGTTAATTAGCTGACTTCAAATTACACCTAAAATGGATTCATTTCACGTAACTTAATCCATTTTAAAAGCAGGTCTGTAGTATAAGCCAGTCCTCTAGCCTCACTCTGCAGTTAATGAAGACAGATAAATATCTATAGCAGCTTGTACACCCACACACATAAAAGAAGATAAATAAGATAAATCTTCCCTTCTAAGTCCTCCGTTAGTTTTAAAGGTAGCCTAGGTAAATACCTTAACATGCAGGCCTGATATTTACATAGCTGAAGGCAGGTGGGGTGGATTCACGTGGACTTCATTCCTCATGTGGAAGATCCAAACACTGTCATACACAAAACATTAACTATATAAAAAAGATAGCAAACTATGCGTCGGTGATAATCTACAAAGGTACAGATATACAAAGTGAACTGTTTGAATGGAATTTCTAAGACCATAGTTTTAATAAAAACTGTCAGGTATCCACTCTGTACAATGACATTTTCCTAGTATAAGAGAGAGGGAATGCCTCTCTTTACACCTAGTGGTCTTCACCAACACCTTTACTTGGTGTTTGATTTAATTTATGCATGTTTATAAAGAGATGGGACAATTCTTAAATAGAATTAATATAAATTCAGAACTAAGCGGCAGTGCCAGACAGTGCGCATTTGCAGATATATTCAATATTTATGGATTGTGTGGGTTATGCTTGTAGCCCTGAAGTTCCTCTTAAAGTTCATTTAATCTAATCCACTCAGTAGTCTCAAGAGATAAAGTTCCTCATTTAGTGTCATGTCAAGGCTTAGTCAAGCCTCTGCAGTGTCATTGGTTTTGACACATTGCTGAGATGGAACCTTTGATTCCTGAGGCTGCCAAGTGGAAACATGTAACTGAAATGATTAATCAAATTATTTGGAAAAAAGAAAAGTTCGTGATCTTCCCTGAATTAGATGCAGAGTAAGAAAACGAAGGATTTTCTCATTTCTTCAGCCGAATGGCTAAAGTCACAATGTAATTTCTTGTCAAATGTATGCAAAAATACTATTAGCAATGTACTTTACTGTTTTATTAGCCATGCTAACTGGTTGATTTATACAGGAAATAATTTATGAATCTAGACAATATAAGAAATCGTGATTTTTTGCAGCCTTTTGAAATGTATAGTTCAGAGAGAGAGGTTTGTTTTTGTTTTTGTTTTTTAGTTGGTGCAGATCCTAACACTACAAATTGTGGTTTATGACTAGAAGTCTTTTGCATTGCTAGAAATAAAAAGATATCAGTATGATTGTGGAAGAAAGATATCTGTGCTCTACTTCAAAAATCAGAAGGTGAAGGGGTTGAAATTGTTCTCACTGGCAACAGAGTAAATTATCATAATCAATATGTAAAAAGAAACTGATAAATCAGCATAGAGATGAATGCATATTGGATCAATAATCAATTTGTGACTATACTAGATGTATAATTACATATTACTACATTGCATGTCAAATTCTAATAAACCAATTTTTTTGTTATTGTTAAATTACTGTATCATGTTGCAGGTTGTACTAGGATATGGCATATAGAACATTTTGGTACATTTACATATTGAAAGAAAGCCAACTAGCTGCACTGATTTTGCAGGCATTACTCAGTGAAATAATCTGGTGTGGAATATTTTACAAAGAAAATAAAAAAAAATCTGTGAATAGAGGAAGCAAAGCACTGGCATAGAATTATCAGCTTTTATTTTCACCTGTAGTTAAGAGTAGGTTTTAGATAGACTTCTGAGTGTACTTTAAAACTGATGTATATCTGTGTGGTGTTCAGATGAAATGATGAAATGTGTCACAATGAAAATAATTCTAATGAAAAGTAACTATAAAGCTTCTTTTCTTGTTGCACAGGAGGAAGGGGAAGAGGCTATTGTCTGAGAAAAGCACACTATAAAACCTTGTACAAATGTTTGACATATTTAGACTATCAAATCAACCAACATTTCTTTCAATAATTACGACAAACAGCCTAATGAGAACATTTCTACACCTTTCATTAAGAAGTAGTAATAAAAATTAACTGACCTTCAACTACTCTATTAAGCATCCTATTCCAGTTATAAATGCAATCATTTATAACTCTTTATAGATTATCATTTGGGCATAAGATCAGCTTACAAAATCTTCATTAATTTGTTCTAAATGCAATGTTCTAAGTGTACTTCTGATCCCAAAGTTTAAATACTGTGTTTATTTATTAAAGCCTCCTTTTGGAGTTCGGAGTCTTTATACTCACATTTTCATGAAGTCTGGACTTTTTCATTTGTATTTTAATGTTCCAGCAATGTTCATCCTTTCTCTCTCTCTCTCTCTCTCTCCCTTTTATTTATTTATTTATGTATTTTTACAGACACTAGGAAAAACTGTCAGACTAAACAAGATCTGATCCTTGTGGGTCCCCTCCAACTCAGGATATTCTATGATCTGACATCACATATGTCATGTATTCCTGTTTCTATTAATTATACCTCCAGAATAGAACTACTAAACATATATGTCATATCTGTGTTTTTTTTTTTTTTTCTTTGCATGTTTTGCTAAATAAAATAATACTTTCAACAGCTAAAAACACAATTCTTTTCCTACTGGCTCAGTCTGATAGGCAGGAAACTAAGATGCCAAGTCTAAGATGCACTTAGTCACATGGTCTGAACTTTTGGGTAGACCTGTGCGGTGTCAAGAGTTGGACTTGATGATCCTTAAGGGTCCCTTCCAACTCAGGATATTCTATGATTCTATGATTCTATGATTCTATGCCTAACTGTGTGCATATGAGCATTTATGAGCATATGAGCACATGTATACTATGTACATATGTATATTCTTCTCTATTCATAGAAATGTCTTTTCTCACATGTAACTATTTGGGCAAAGATGTAATATACTTGTTCCACTGGACTTGAGGCAAAGCTCTGTCCAAAATATTCAATGTTAAGGCCTTGCCATTTCTTCCTGGGAACTAGGTTTTGGCCACAATTTTGTTAACCACATATTTTGCCCTTGAAGACAGTTCTTATGCACCCAAATACGCAGAACCTGAACTGGAGATGTTAAAGATCAGGTTGGATGAGCCCTGAGCAACCTGATCAAGTGGGTGGCATCTCTCCAGTGGTAGAGGGGTTGGTTGGAACCAGGTGATCATCAAGGTCCTTTCAAACCCAAGCCATTCTATGATTCTATTTGAATTGACAAGCATCATTTGATAAGGTGATTCAACATCTCACCAAAACTTCATTCTTTCTGCCCTTCAAACCAATACTGTCAACTTGATGATTTCTCCCTGCGTGTTGTTCATGTATAAGAAAATATTGTTCATGTCACATGGACAACCTACAACCTACAATGATGTTAAGATTCTGATTCCTCTTGTGGCATGGTAACATCCACAATTGCTTTCCAGTACAAGTGGCTTAGTACCATATCCACCTTAGCAGTAGTTCTGACAAGTCAAAGCTGATAACACACGAGGGCAGCTTAAAATCATTGTTTAATTTTACTAGTTTATTTTCCTAGGTTGTTCTCACCAAGCAGACTAAAATTTTCTTAAATGGCTGCTCTCTAATGTTTGGTTTATCTGCATGAATTTGTGCAGTACCATGAGATTCCTGTCCCACCGCTTCTGATCGTGTGCCATCCATGAACTAATATGTGTTTCATCAGATATACTAAAAGACAACATGTGTTTCTACCACAAAACTGCATGGTTTCAGATCCTCAGACTAAGCTACTCTTACAAGAAAAGACTCAATATAAGATGTCTTGACAATTATTGAAACCTTATCACTCAGTAAGGACTTGAAGAACTTAAATCTTCATTAACCCATTGACAGCTGTTGATCCACCTGACAAAGCTAATCTCTCTAGAAGGACTGGGCCAAAAACCACTGAACGTTTAATTTCTCACAAACTAAAGATCATTAATTATATGAACAGAAATATGACATGCGGAGAATTTAAATAAATAAATCAATAATACCTGAGATCATTTCTCCTGAGACATTAAAAAAATGAGAAGTGTTTGAACTTATCTAGGCTCTAGACCTCTTGAGCCATCAGCTTTTACATATATGATTAATTTTGCCTGCCTGAGCAAGCTCGATGGAAGCTGATAGCAAAAAGACATCAGTGAACCTTCTGGTTCTGATGTATCTTCTACTGAAGCTGAACCAGCATATCTCCTAACAATCCAGCAAATGCTGTTAAAATTACTGTTAAAGGACTGCATTCTTTGCAAAACTACTATTATCAGTAATACCCTGAACTTCAAAAAGTAAAGATGTCCAACATCCTAGGCTCAATCTTTCAGAGTCCTTCTACTAGTACTTTCATATCAAACAAACCCGTAATTGACGTCAAAAACTGGCAGCTTGTAACGGTGAATGCTGCTGGGCATCTTTGAATAAGGTGTAAAAGCTCCTCCACATACTATTAACAGTAGTTCTGAAATTCAGACATATACATGGTGATTTTTTTCAAATACGGATGTTACCCTTAGATCACTGTTACTCTGGGAGTTTTCCCCATGTCTGTCATCCTGAAGGAACAACAGAGCAGCTGCTATGCCATTACCTATTCCCAGTACATATTCTACCCAGAACACGATATTATACCATAAAAAATGAAGTACAAAAGCCCTTATCAACCTAAGGACTCATGGGAAATTTGCCATCTGCTTTTTAGTCATGTGGGCCATAAACTGTCACATACACAGAAATGAATCTAGCTATCAGCAAACTTCTGCTACATCATCACTGCCAGAAAAGGAAGAAAAGTGATGGCCCTCACAACAAATGCTTGCTTGTACCTCTGAGCCCCACACAGAACATATGAGTCCAAGTGTGCTTTTAATTCTTGCTTTCTCTTGATCTCTAACTGCCATAAGCAAATCATGTCCTATCACATAAACAGGGAATTTCGTACTCTTAAACACTCCTCAGATCACATAGGTAAGTACTTTTCAGTGTATGTAGAGCTGCTGCAGCACAAAACATCTTGCACAGCACTACCAACCTGTACTCTAAATTTAAGTGCCAAAGAACGTCTATGGTTCATTTCTTTACCTGGAAATTACCATACTACTGCCTGCACAAAGTTTCTCTTTCTCACTCTTTTTTCAAAATCCCCATTACTACCTTGAATGCAGTTAGAAGATTAACACTCACTTCCATTCAAAGTCTTCATGAAAAAACAGAGGATGAGCTATCTAAGGAATCCTGATTTCTTACGTAACATTCAGATTTCAGTAATAAGCAGAAGTTTTTCTCCTACTGTTTGGTTTATAAAACTCTAGAAGCATAAGGAAGCATTAGTAGAGCACAAAAAATGCACTGCCTAGGAGGAGCACTACTTCCAGGACTTAAAACCATACAGACCAGCATCATGAGTCTGCGTGAACAAAATGCAGTTTAGCAAGCCACACATTAATGCCAGAAATTCTGATTGCTGTCATGGCTAAGTACTCCACTGAAATAGGCTGTAATTTTACCAGATATCCCTCGAGATAAAACAGGCAATAAATTACTTCATAACCACCTGCCTCCTTTTGGACACCAGACTCAAAATAAAGATATGTAGAACCCTATCTGTTAATTTATTGAACAAATTAGCAACTCTCCTTACAGTTACTTCATCCATTTTTTTTAATCATCACCCAAACTCCTAATTAAATTTCAGATATAACAAAATGGTTCATAGTTGTATCACATCACATTTTAAAACAAACATTGGCAGTGGCCTAACAGTCGAGGAGAAAACTCGTGTATGTTTTGTTGATGGATTACCTGCATGGAGGCAGTGTTTTTTTAGTATCTTTTTCAGTGATTTGTCATAGTAAGGTTTCTGTTGAGGAATGCAACCACACTGCTTGATTTTATATAGCTGTGTTTTTTGACTATCTTTGGTCAAATGAAATGTCTTTTCCAGTGCTCCAATGAACATAGGAAGAGGCAGAAGAAGAACTATTAACAGGGACAAGATTTTGGTCCTAGTTTTTCTTATTGTTTAATGAAAGAACAGCTGAGCTCATGGAAGAAGAGATTTGTAAAGGCAAATGAGAACTAAAAAGTGAGCCTTCTATCATAAAACCATATGATTCATTGAAGATTTCCCATGTTAAAAAAAAAAAAAAAGACAACCTAAACCACAGAGGTAGTAAATCCAGTACTTGTTTTTATAAGACTTTTGCCTTTACTGCAGTAACTGTTAGAAATGTCATATTTTGCTTGTAATCCCCTCTCTCTGATCATACATTTATCCATTAAAAAGGGAGTAGGAAAGACATAAACATGAGGAATGGGTTAATCAACATCAGACTGGTTGCAGCAAATTAACAGTGATATTGCAATACATCTTTTTTTTGTCAATTTCTTTATCAAAAGTAAAAGCAGCAATAGCTTTACTAAAATTCCATTGACAAAATATCACAGAAGTCACATTCAGTTTTGTAATTGCTAACTCTTCCCCGCCCACCACAGAAACTGTAAAAAGGCAATGCAAACCCATGCAACCCCAGGTCAAAGGATTTTCTTTTAAATTAAAATGAACATTCAGGGAGACCTCATACTCCATGAGCTGGGTCCTATCTGCTCTATGCAGAAACTCCCAGTTGGAATTGTGCAGCACTCTGCTGGCCAGCAAACCAGCTGGCCATCTGCCTGCATCTGTCTCTTCTATGCTAATTTCCAGTTCCCAGAAGTACATGCTGCAGTTTCAATTCACTTTACTTTGCTGTTGGCTGTACCATGTTTAAGAGTTATTTGGCTGGTATGGATACATTTGGTTTTTCGGGATATTGGAGCTTACAATTGTCTCTTCTTCAAACAAGTATAAATCATTGAAAGTAGGCAAAGAAGAAGACTTGATTACATGCAAATCTAAAAAATTAGTACTAGAGTTCTAAAAATGAGCATGTACCTGATTTAGCCAACATAGATCAGGCTACTGGCCCAGCAAGTTGCTTATTCTGTTGGTAATGATTCAAAAGAGAAATAGCAAGCATACAGAGACAACCATCATGCTACATTACAAAAGAGAGCTATTTTGCTATGTTGGTTAAAATTCAGGGGGAAAAAGGTTCTCTTCCCCCCTGCAAATAGATCATTCTACCTTCACTTGAGTGATCAGATGATTAGCTATCAGGGAAATATTTCCCATAATATTTCCATGCTTTTTTTTTTTTTTTTTTCTGGCAGACCAGTGTAGCCAATTTATATAATTACTGTGCTGCTACTGACTGAAGTAAATTCTAAAATACCTATTAGCACTAGAAACAAAAATACAGATGGTTCAGGTAAAACCCACAGTTCTCCGCACTCCAACATTATGTTGAACCATACCTCAATGAGAAAAGTATTATATCTAATAGGTTTGTAGATATGTAATTAATAAGAATTTGTTTGGGTTGCCCAAGTTAATCACAGGATGGTTTGGATTGGAAGGGACCTTAAACACCCATGCCATAGTCAGGACCACTTTCCACTAGACCAGGTTGCTCATAGCCCCATTCAACCTGGCCTTGAACACTTCCATGAACATGGCATCCACAATTAATCCTAAACCCTGCCTTCTTATTAGTTCCTGTGTTTTCTGTGATTCAAATTCAGTGAATGTTGAAGTACACTCTATCATAATCCTGAAACTTGAAAACAGAAACTAAATGGCATCGGTCACGTTAAGAGTTAACAGAAATTCAAATAAATCCCATCAGAAGAGGTACTTCACAGTATGCATGCATATAAGAAGTATGATGATAGTATCTCTTATGAATACAACACTGGAGAGACTATTAGTCTGCCTCAGTCTTCAAAAGTTTGCAAAAAAATTGGAAGAGGTTCAGACGAGCCTCAGAATACTGATTCAAGGTCTGGACTTAGAGATTTAAAAGCTCTATTTACTTAACTTTTCAAAAGCAAGGTTCTTTAATCTACTAAACAAAGGCATAACAATATCCAGTGACTGCAAGCCAAAATTAGATAAATTTGCAGCTATAAATAAGGCATAATTTAAGATAATTGTCCATAATAAACCACTTGGTAAGTAATGTGTTGGATTTTCCATCACTCAAAAGCCTTCAGCTTAGGAGCAAACATTTTTCTGAAAGACACTGAGTAGCTGAAGCAGAAATTAGAAGCTTGCTGACTGAAACTGTAGACAAAATCCAGTCCTGTGTTATTCAGAAAGCTATGGTGCTGAAATACACTGGCATCTTCTTGAAAATCTATAAATTTTTTAATAGGAAGAAAAAAATGTTCATTTCCATTTCTTGGAATGGGCTAAAGCGTTACTGAAAATGAATTTATATTCCAAAGATCTAAATGACCACCAGAAAGTCAAAGAGCAAAAAAGTTATCTACCATGAGACACAAGCCATATGTGTTACACATCAACTGAAAAGTAAATCCTGTAAAATCAGTTATTTTCTTCCTCATGTCTTTCATTCATTTCAGCTTCCCTTAAAGAAATTCTAAATGCAAGAGAAGAATTTCTAGCATCGTTGTTTTTGTAAGTGGTTGATTACTGGTACAGATATCCTAAGAGTAAGTAATTTCTTCAAGCAAAAGACAAGACCCTGAGGCAGGTTTGCCTATTGGCAACCTGAAGTTCCTGGGCAGATTCTGAGCTCCTGATTCCCAAATCTCTAATCTGAACTAGAGCTGAAAGCCAGCAGTTGCTGCCTCTCAGAGTTAGGCTTTTGTTTTTATAAGAGACAGAGATATTCAGTCCCTACTGAGGTTTGAATTTAGCAGAAGGCTAGAAATGCATTACTGCTATGTGTGACTAATTTAGGAAATAAAATTTTTTAGTTTTCCTAAACCCACTTAAAAATTGCTAGCAGCTAATTCAATTCTCATAAAGTTCACACAATTATAAATTTTTCTTACCATTTGTAAACTGGTAAGCTTTGTTCTTGTATTTGGCATTTTTAGCTTATTGTGGTTGACAGACAACTGGTTCAAAACTATTAAAGATTTTTCTGCAGAAGCTTTTAAAACACTTTGCGGCCCGATTTAGTACAGAATTAATTAAAATACAGACTTGAACTCTATAAAACATATGTTTTTTCTCTGCTTAAAAGAAAGTTCTATTTAGGACATAATTGACTATGGAAAAGATGGAATGTACCTTCTTCCTAAAAATACAGTAAAATCTTTCAAGCTTGGTATTCTTCCTTGTCTGAGCCTGCATAGTCGCTGATAGTTATCATCATCCTCTAGTAAGGAAATGAAGGACCAGTGGAAGGATGAACATTAAAAATTATATTTCTGTAGGAGCCATTTTCAAGAGGTGCTAATGCCAGGGCAGACTGTTTTTGTTTGTTTTTGTTTTTGTTTTTAATGACAATCAGGCAATTCCAATCTGCATTGGAAGTTGGATGCTTCTGTGCAAGTTAGAGCATGCACTGTAAATATCATCAGTCTTCATTAATTTATGTAATATATAAATATGACATATATAATATATATTTTATATATATATATATGTTATATATGTTATATATATAATATAACATACTTGATGTTATAGAGCTATGCTGACAACAGATTTCTAATACAGCTTGCTTTGCACTCCAGACCCCTGAAAATCAGAACATTGCAGCTTCTCCTGAAAGCAAGGCAGAAAGAAAAATCTCTTCTTGCCTCCCAGTACAGCAGATAGTAGGGGACAGGATTGTTGCATTTTTAATAATTAAAAACTGTTTCTTAGCACTTCAGATAGAAAAGCGTGTATGCAAATCAATCACTACAGACTTTCACTGAGCTCTCTTTTACATTTGTATTCCCTTCTTAAGTGGTAAGAAAGCATTCGGTTATTTTAATGTGTCATTCTCATTTTGCCATCACCAGCACGATAAGAATCAAAAGACAAAACAAAGCTTAGGCCTTCCTTTCTCATTTTCTGTTTCACAGTCCAATGCACTAAAGGTAAACTGCACTGATGTTTGAATATATCAGGTTTCAGTTAAAACACACATAACATTTTTGTTCATAAGACTAGGCATTGTTAGGAGGCAAAGACCTATAAAAAAATCACACATTTCTTCCAGTGATTTCTTAGACATCCAGGAGAAGATTCCACCTGGAGAAAGATTTAACTTTCTTGAAAATTCCATTTTACTACACGATCCCATTAACTCCTGCTAGTCATAAACAAGTTAAATAACAGCCAATGACATTTTGACAGTGCAGAAGAATTTGTGGGCAATTTTAATGATGGAAAACCTACCTCATCACACTTCTCGGAGTTCCGAATTGATCTTTCACAGTGAGGCTGATAATTTGATTGTTCTGTAATGTACAAATGCATAATTTCAAAACCAGAAATCATTTTACAGAGAAGCTAATTAAATGCAAATGAAGTCCTTGTACAAGATGTTAATGCAATAAAGTGATATATACAGCTATAATTTAATAATCATAATAAAGAATATAGCTCATCTAAATATCCAATTAAAAGATGATTCCTTAAATGCCAACCTTCACATCAAAGCATCCCTAGTGGTATGGTATAGTCCTCTGCGTCATTAATCAGAAATATTAGATATTAAGTATTAAGAACTTTCTTTCTTGCCATCTTTCTATTCCCTTTTAATCTTAGGTTCAAGCAATCTCTTAAATTTGCTGTGTTCAATGTCAGTCCTATTAAAACAGAATTAATACACAGTCTATCATATAGGTAGACTAAAATGAAATACTAGATGGTAGGTTATAAACCCATTTTAATGTCTCATTTCAAATTAACAGTGGACTAACTAATATTCATTTTACCCTGTCTCTTACAGACATATAAACTCTATATTTTCCCTGAAAAAATGATGCATTCTTTCATGCATGTAAATATTTCTGAATAGGCCAGTACTATTAAGCCAACTTAACAAAGTGTACTGCTAGAGACAAATGGATAAATATATTGCCCCCAAGATGAATACAACATGCACTGCGCAAAATAATGACTTACAAGGCAAATCTTCCATATGTATCAGCTATATGGCCTTTACAACGCTCCCCTGTTTAAACAGCAGTATTCATGAAATATGCCAATTTATCACAGAATCACAGAATCATCTAGGTTGGAAGAGACCTCCAAGATCACCTAGTCCAACCTCTGACCTAACGCTAACAAGTCCTCCACTAAACCATATCCCTAAGCTCTACATCTAAACATCTTTTAAATACCTCCAGGGATGGTGACTCGACTTCCCAGGGCAGCCCATTCCAATGTCTAACAACCCTTTCAGTAAAGAAGTTCCTCCTAACATCCAACCTAAAACTCCCCTGGTGCAACTTTAGCCCATTCCCGCTCATCCTGTCACCAGGCACGTGGGAGAACAGGCCATCCCCCACCTCACTACAGCCTCTTTTAAGGTATCTGTAGAGAGCGATAAGGTCACCCCTGAGCCTCTTTTTCTCCAGGCTGAACAACCCCAGCTCCCTCAGCCGCTCCTCGTAGGACTTGTTCTCCAGGCCCCTCACCAGCTTCGTCGCCCTTCTCTGGATACACTGGAGCACCTCAATGTCCTTCCTGTCATGAGGGGCCCCAAACTGAATGCAGTACTCGAGGTGCAGCCTCACCAGAAACAACATAGGGTACAAAATAGTAGAGGCCCTAAATACTTTGAGGAGTGGAACTTGATATCATTCCCTATGGTCTTTCCCAAAAGTCAGACAGGTACTTACCTTCCTGCTTCTGTCATGTCCCACGAGGGGCCTGCAGATTGCACAGGACCTGGAGCTACATGGGCTCCATGTGGAGGTGGGCAGGGTCAGGTGGGCAGTCCCCATCCTGGCAGTCCACCCTCCGCAGGAGGCACAAGCATGACCCAGGCCCTGGAGGGTTCCTGGTGTTGCTTCAGGTTGGAGGCGACACACGGGACTGAGCAGCCCAGCATCACCTAGACCTTCGTGGATTTAGTCCAAAGGTTAGTTTGGTCCCCCGGAGCTATTCTGCCTAGGGTGCCTGTAGAGTAATCCGTGGTAAGTCTAGTGTTGCCAAGGGTTTGGACAGTAAATCTTCTGGTATATCATTTTGGAGCTGTGCCTGATACTATGTGGAATTTTATTTTCTATGTTTTGTTATCTCAGCATTTTGACTGTTGCTGGAACTTCTTTTTCTTTTTTCTTTTTTCTTTTTTTTTTTTCTCCCAAATTTTATTAGAGATCTGACATCTAATTTACAACATTAAATACATGTAATTAATTCCCCGATATATATATATATTTATATTTATTTATTTATTTCCACTATGAAGAGTAAAGGAAATTCATCCTGACATGAATGATTCATAACATTCTTAGAACTCATCTAATCAAACCAGACAAAAGTCAAATAAAGACAGTATGATTACCCTCAAGTGTAATCTGTAATCAAGTATAATTCTGATCTAACTGATCAGGAGAAAAAGAAAAGTGAATCAAGAAACAGTAAACATACCAGGCCAGACACAAGAGCAAGCAATTTATTGACACATTATTTTGACTGTTACAAAATACAAAATATAGCTGAGCTTCTCCTGGATGAGTTTAGACAGGATCAACCAAAATATATTTCCTTCTTAAGTATATATTTTTCTGATTAATTGCAATAAAAGTCATGCTTATTTAAGCAGAACTACATAGGTATACTTAATGTTTTATTGATTACTACAAAGCAATTGGTTAGATGAATCTCATTTGATAAAACATGCTGATCTCATATTCAGAAATATTCTACAAAGAGAAGGACTTTATGTTTTCTACACTTTTTTTTTTTTTTTTTAATGGTAACTTACACATTTTCTAAGGATTTCTTTATTGACCTAGTTGTTATAGACTGAAAAAATCATTTAACATAGAAATCACATTAGTACCTGTCGTAAAGAGTGTATTGTTACAACTTAACTTTACACATAGTACAAAAGTAATTTTTAATAAACCACTGAATTTGGCAAAGCTGTAACATATTTTAATGACAATTATTCAACAGTTAATTTTACTACTACAAAGTATTTGTATGTATATTTCAATCTACTCACTATTCAACTTAATTGTTGAAGTTTTTCTATAAAAAGATTTAGGCCTAAATTTTCCCTGCTTGGAATTCTACAAAGGTAAAAATATAATAAGGTCAATTTAATCCAAGAAAAAAAAAAAAAGTACTGACTTTACTCATGCATAGGAAATAAAACAGAAGGAAGTAACTGCAAGTTTTCACAGACTTTGCATATACCTGTAATAATAATACCAGGTATGAAAACATTATTTAGGTACATAAGTAATCCTGCTGAATATATTGAGAAGGGCTTTCAAATGACATAATATTACTTGAAGTAAGAAAGGGAATTTGCTAAGAAATGATGAGAATCCACCAGTGTACTCTGACAACTGGAAAAATGACATGTAGATTACAAGTTTTAATGAATTAACATATATATTTATCAAGAAATAGTAGCTGTATAAGTAAGCAGTAATGGGTACTGTTCTGATATGGTACAAGAGAATGTGCTTAAAGCTGATGTTGCAAGAATATGTGAAACCCCAACCAGAGACAGTGGGAATCATCACAAAATCTCACAAGCATGTAAAAAACAGGAGATGATAAAATGTGGCACCTTCGCAACGAATGAACTTTAAAAATCAAAGGTATGAAATCAAAGGTATGACAGATATAGGAAAAATATAGATGTTTAAAAGAAAGACTTCATTCTTTGTGACTGATTCATTCAAGTCATAACAGTACCTTCAGTCATATCAAATACTGAATGATGTTAGCAAAATGTGTTTTAAAACATGAAAAGTGAATGTGTCTAAATCCTGGAAATAAATGAGCTACAGAGCAGTTTAAGATTTTTTTTTCCTGGTTACTGATAATTCTATTTATTTCACAGGTCTTTTGTTAATATTCTAACTTACTAGATAATCATCTTGTTTAGATTGGTTTATGTAGCCAACCATCTCTGTGCAGGTCTTGAATAGGAAATTATACTGGTATTTTAACAGCCAGGATTCTTCCTTAACCCTGTTGATGTATGCCCAATATTTAACAATTTGTGAGTAGCTGCACTGTTGGGTACCCAAGCAGACTGCACCAAAAATGATCATTTCTATGTTACGGGCTTAGTGGACAAAATAAAAAAGGACTTTTTATCAATAGTTACACTTTTTGTACATCTTATGAGTTAATAGGGTTCAATTAACATTGCCAAGTTGTGTGCTTCTTGCACATGTCTCCGGGGTTTTCCAAAGTTGAGAAGCATAATGAACAGTTAAACGGTTATACTGGTACCCTAGTAATTAGAGAATGGGTAATTAATGTGCATCTGTGGCATACTCTGGGGTACTGTCAACGACCCTCCAGTGTGGTAGAAAAAGGAAATTATGGGCTTGGCAAGGGAATACAGCTTCTCCTATTTTCTTAAATTTTAGATCTACATCTGTGTTTAATTAGAAGAAGAAATGAATTACCATTAACACCATTAGGCAACAATCTATGATTGGTTAAGGTCCACATGGACTGAGAGACTGATAAAAACTCAAGAGATTAGATGAGATTTTTTTTTTATTATTTTAATGTCTGAAGGTCTTTTCATAGAAGATACCAGACATTTAAAAATAAAAATCTCACACGCTGAAAATTTTTCTGCATCTTCTATTGTTACCAGTAGTTTGTTAAAGTAGGGCACGGGTGCCCCGGTGCTGGTCATGTGGGCTGTATGGGACTCTGTGAGGAGAGGCCAGGGCTGCCCTGTGCTCTGGTTCCAGCAGCCTCTCCACCCAACATGCTGAGTCTGTCTGGGCATCTCTGGGAAAGCATATTTAAGAAAGGGCAGAAAATGAGCAAGAGCAGAGGACTCTCACCAAGATGTGAAGGTCTTCCCTGCAGCCTGTAGAGGGGACACATGAAGGGACAGAGGAGCAGTGTGGGGAGGAGGAGTACCAGAGATGAACCATTATGGACTGGCTACAGCCTCTTCCCCTCCATTGCTTGACTGCGGGGGTGGAGGTGGAGGAGTACAGACAGAAGTTGAGCCTGGGAAAGGGAAGAGCAAAGGTGTTGCTTTAATGTTTGTCTTTTTCTTTTCTACTACCCAAATTGATAATTAAAATTTTATTTCAATTAGCAATCAATTAAGCTAAATTTCCCCCAGTCAAGGCTGTCAATGCCTATGATGGTAATTATTAAGTGATCTCCCTGTCTTCATCTCAACCTGTGAGCTTTTTTGTTCCTCTTTTTCATGTTTTCTTCCACGTCACTCTGAAGGAGGGAGTGAATGAGCACTGAGACTGAGTTTGGCTGATAGCCAGCTGTAACCCACCCCAAGATGTTAAGATTTTAAAGCCAGTGAGGTTAGATCTGTTCAAAATGTCTACAATTTCTTCTTTAATTTTAGAAGAAATATAGAAAGCATCTTCCTCATGAAACATTTAGTTGGTAAAAGCTTCACACAAAATAATAATACTGAAGAATGCTTATTGAAAGATAGCCCTCACAGATGTTACAGACGACTAGGTAAGTTGATGCGCTAGTTTCTAAAGGGATTCAGATGAAATTGCTTTTAGCTCCTGAAGGAAAATAACATTCCATATATCACATGACAATAAAATGTATCCTGAGGGTAAATAAGTTGAATGTACTTCTAAAACAAAACACAATTCAATTAGTATGCAAAAGGGAAGGACTGTGTTTTAAGGGAACAAGTAACCCTCCTGAGCTTACTGTTTCATCAGACTGTAATATAGTTTGTAAAAGTATATTAGTTGCAAATTAATTCTTGTTGGCCATAACCAACCAGATTTATGAGATTCATCAAAACTGTAAGCACTAACTTATAGTTAAATCACAAGGTGTTCAAAGACATGCATTTTTCCAGTGTAAAAAGTAATCTATGAATGCCCTTTAATACAGCTAACTTTTGGGGGTATCTGAAATTTTCAGTTTTCTTGAAAACTATATAGGTATATACACCAAACAGGTCATATAACTGGGCATGTAATTGAATCACAGAATCACAGAATCACAGAATTTCTAGGTTGGAAGAGACCTCAAGATCATTGAGTCCAACCTCTGACCTAACACTAACAAGTCCTCCACTAAACCATATCCCTAAGCTCTACATCTAAACGTCTTTTAAAGAGCTCCAGGGATGGTGACTCCACCACTTCCCTGGGCAGCCTGTTCCAATTGAAAGGTACACAAAAGCAAATACTATTTGAACTCAGAAAATCAAGTTTTAAGGAGTCTAAATATAAAGTTAGTTACACTTACTACAGAAGCACTTTGAAAGATCAGTCAATAATAATTAAGGAAAGCTGCCAGTAGGTGAATTTAAAGTCAGTTTTCCTTACAATAACAGTCCAGATGGAGACATTAAACTAAATTTTTGTATTCCTTATTTTATCTTTCGCTTTTATTTTTTGGTCAACTAAAGATAAAATAGTCAGTTCAGGTATACCTCCAGTAAATGTGAAACAAGCTATACCTACAGGCTGCATAACTATAATCCAAATTGCCTAAATGTAAATTAATTTTGTTCCAGAAGACATGCTTTTTCCCCCACAGTACTGCTGATCCCAAGCTAAATCAAAATACTGTAATTATTATGCGAATAGGGTACATATACTATATAAATAGGTTATGTAAATATCCTGTATCCAAAGCTGAAGGACTTCTATGGTTAGCTTTATAGCCAAAATGTGGGATGCATCCAGGGCTGTGGAAACCTATACTCTGAAAATTAATATTTGTCCAGATAGGCTATGTAACAGCTTAGGGGCAGAGGAAGATCTATAACAAAGCTAGCAATGAATTACACAAAGTACTGTGGATCTTTGTGAAGCAGGTTGAAGTTTTTCACTTGTTTGTTCTATTGTTCCAGAAGTTTTGCAATTTCCCTTTCATTCCAGCTTATAAAAATAGTCACAGATAAGAGGAGAGATTCCCAGTTCATTTTCTTTCCTAAAATAAGTGCGAACAGTCTGCGGTATCACGTAGAGCCTCAGTATCTTCAACAGCAATGGAAATGAACACCTCTAAAATATTTATCCTTATTAAAATAAATTTTAAAGCAGGGATCTGTGGGCAGAAATAGATCCTTGTCTGTCTACATTAAACATTCTGTTAATAGGAATGGGAACTATCCTTTTCTCTCAGTTCTAATGCTTCAGATTTACTAAAGACTTCAAAAGAGTTAAGAAAGAAAAGAGAAAATCCATTCTAAATCTGAATGTATTTAGAGGGAGGTAGCGGCACACAACTTTTTATTTTCAACAAATTTGTTTGGATTTAAGTTGCCATTGTGAGGATGGGAAAAAAAATCTTAAAGCCATAAGCAAAATGAACTAAACTAAACACATGAAACCACAGCACCCCAAAATGACAACATGATCTTTGGCTTCATATACAAGAGTTAGATCTATTAATGGATGGGGAAGTCTCTAAAGCAACATTTAGAAGATGCTAAAATTAGCATTTAGACCTGACATTGCAATCATAGACCTAAAGTTGTCTAAATCTTCTTGAAAACCACAAAGAAAATTAGGTATGTCAGATAGCAGCAACAAAATGTATACCTTATAAGCAGGAAAACCCACATAATTTTGAGAATATGCTGAGAATAAACACTACCTGACCTTGAAATTTAGGAGCCAAAACAACACAGGTTGTCCTACTAACTTGAAGTTCTTCTACAATGTTCTCCTGAGTTCATATACACCAGTGTATAGCTTTTATTTTACATTTTTGTGTAATTCTGTCACTGGTGATCATTTGCATACGATATGCAAAACACTGTTTTTCCAGCAGTATTTCTACTGCAAATTTGCAACTACATTTTCTGAAGGATTTATGCCATACATGGAAGACTAAGTATTTCTACAAAACTAAGTGACTGTGTACCTTTACCAGTCTGGTATAAGAGAGAGACCCACAAAGACAAGTCACAGAAATCAATAAAAATGAGTGAATCTGGCCACTGCTCAGACAATAGTATGTGCTAAAGTATTTTCTAGTCAGACAGAGGGGTACCAAAGGATACGATGATGATCCACCAGCCCTAAATGATAACTGATCCAGGGTTTGGTTACTGTATGCACAGAAACCTAAACTCACAAGCTTTTTTTTTTTTAATTCTTTTCATTTATCTACCTAACTTTTTACTCACTATGTAGATAGCAAAAAGGGCTTCAAAAGGTGCTGCTCAAATAGTACCTTGGTCACAATTAATTTTGGCCTGCTTAGGTGAGTCAGTATGTAAGAGAATCTGCAAGGCTAAACACCCTATTTAGGCAAAACGGTAGCAACTTTAATTTGGATTATTAGTGCTACTGTTCTTTCCCTTTTCTTTATTTTTTTTTTCCTGGTATTCCTTCAAAGTATTTAATTAACTTGTGGTTTGGGATTCAAGCCTAAAGAGTATAAGATTTTTTTTTCAGCTTATCACAACTTCATTTGGAAGATGAATCTAAACAATACTTCATTTTACAATAAATGTCATCTTTCTTTTGTTAATCTGTTCTTCAATTTACAGCCACTGCTTTTTAAAAATATTTATTCTGCTTTTTTAAAATTATCTATTTTGATTCTTTCCACAATCAAAAATAATTTTAAAAATAAATTTATGTTCTTATAAGCTGGATCAAGTTAGGACAGAATTCTCAGTGTAGGTTCTCCAGGTAGAAGGCTGATTTGGAAATCAAATAATTCAGACCCTTTGTAAATATCAGAAAACTTAAATATCCACATGGAAAAGACAACAAAGAAACAAACAGTTCAACTTAAGAATTTACAGAAGATACTAGTTTGGAAAAAATATAAATCAGAATTCCATAAAATGTTTTTTACTTTTTTGTTTGTTTGTTTGTTTGTTTTAATAGTATTTAGGAAGTATTCGGATGTTGTAAGAGTGGACTCTCTACAGGTATTATTTAGTTGATCTTATATTTCTAAAAAAATACAAGGTAAGTGTTTGACAGGTCTTAAATGCACTGGATAACACAGTAAACTTTATTAATATCTTACGCACCTAGTTAAATTCATTTGACACATTACATTTACAGGTCTAGATTAAACTTCGTATAATAAAATAGCATCAAACAAATGCAGATTTACATTAAATCTATGCTAAACTTTTCAAATTCTTCAAGGTCAAGCATACTGAAATTGTGACTTGTTTGGCAAAAATTACTTCAAAAATTGTTCTGTTACATGGTGGTTGAAAGCATAAAATGGAAGAAAGCGAAGTTGATATTTTATTTCTTGTTTAAGAAGAAACAAAGAGAACAGCATCGTATTTAGTATAATATAAAACAGAAATATTAAAGCTTATTTTAACATTTTTGAGTGAGACATCTGCTTGGAATACTTGACTTTTCCCTATGAATGAACAGCAGCAGAAGTCATTTTTTCTGGGCCTTCAAATTCACCAAATAAGGTGGGAAAATATCCAAGATTTATCTTCCTAAATTATCTCAAGTTTTCTTTTTCTTCACCCAAGAGAATCGCTTCACAAGAAACAGATCATAAAAAGAGTGAACAAGGTATTATCCAGACTTCTTTTAAAACCTGAAGCAGAGAACTCTCCTGATTTATGAAAGCAGTCAGGAACACTCTTAATTCTGAACTGTTGTATGTGAAAAGGCGTCCAGATGAATTCAAAAAATAAAAATAAATTAAAAATTTCACATCCATCTGGAGCATGAGGGAATGCAAATGTGGTGTTGCATCTGTGGGTTAGAACCAAAGAGTGAGAGCAAAAATGTTTGTCTTGCTAAGAAACTTGGTGGAGATTGAAGAATTAAATCTGTAATTTCAGTAATCCAAAACTGATAATACCTTCAGCTTGTGCCTGTACTGATTTGATTCTGTCTGGCTTGAGCATGTTTATGTTGTAGTTCATCCACAATACCAACCTTGGCTTTTGCTGGTTCAATCCTGCAAAAATAGTTTCAAGTAAAATAGTTTCAGGTAAAATACCTCCCTCACATACATTTCCTTTCAACATAAGCAGTGCTTCCCTGATTTCACACTGCACTTTGTCTGCTCTACACAGATTCTTTCCTGGTATTAGCCTAATAATTGTATTGACCATATATGCAATGAACTGCTGTTCACGAGGATAAAACGGAGCAGAAAGCCAAGCTAAGGGCTTGTGTATCTTCAGCACAGCACGTGGAAGAGCATCTGTGTGGAGCAGGGAGGATCTTCACTTAATGGCTGTTGTTTGAGCAAGCAGCCTGCAGCTGCCCAGAGATGACTAGTAATCTGTGATGTTCCGAGGGGTTCTGTCATGGGGTATATAACTATTCCTCTCCTGGCAGACTAAAAGTGTATACATTTGCTAGAGTAGCTGGCAAGAAAAGTTCAAAGCCTGAAGATGTTCTAGCATGCTGACCACACAGACAAATTTAGTCACGATGGTCAACTTGAAACGTGATTCAGGAGCATCTCAGAAACACTCTTTCGGTCCATCTTTCACCACTGTATCTCTCATAGACTGGGATCATTTAATGTATAGGAAATGATGATTGAGTATTATAGTTAAAAGCTCCAACAGAAATGTTTCAGTTAAGTGCAGTTTTAGGTACAAGTGCTGTTAAATGTTGCTATTATCAAACCAGTAATTCAGTCACCACTGCCAACATGACTGATGTGCAAGATGGAAGAGATCTGAGTACATGATAGAAAATTGGGTACAATAGAAGAGAATGTGTGATTTTATGGAAAGTAGGATTGCTGGAAAACAAAAGACTGTGGCAGGAACAGATGGGTCCAGGTATAGAATCTGCTTATAATTTTATCACAAAATTACACAAAGAAGAAGGAAGGTTGTGCCTGTTCTTTTGTTGCTGTTGTTAATTTTCAGTTTGTAAATTAGCAAGTTTTATTTGCAATAAAATTCAGCCAGTGAATTTCTCAAAAGGTGTTATTTCATGTTGTAAAAATGTTTTCTTTCTGGTTCACTTTCTTACGTCTTTACAAAAGGCTTACCTGTATTTGTGATGTTAAATTATAAAATAACATCTTTCTCCTTTCACAGTAGTCTGTTGAGCTGGCCTAAAGAGAGGCCACACTGAAAACTTTTGAAGATTGGATGATTTGTCTCAAGTTTCCACAGCTTCCTGACACTTTCTTCCACTTCTTCAGTTAGAGGTAACTTCATTTCCATAACTGGTATGGGCTAACAACTCCCTTCTTTTTCTACTAGCTTCCTCATTCATCCTATTGGATCAGGTAAAAGGGAAGCTACAAGTAATGAAGTTGCAGAGGTATGAAATAGGTTGATAATACTGCATGCACAGGACTGGCTGCCACAGAAAACAGTAGCTGCATATTGGCATCAAGCCTCTGTATTGCCATGCCACTGGAAGGAAATGTGTGGGAAGCACATAAGGGGCAGAGACCAGATGCAAGTGAGGAGTCATCCTCAAACAGTTCTGCCATGCATCTTCTGTGCAGGGTCCTGTACCAGTTCACAAGATTGAAGTGGTTACTATAAAGCCTTGTTTGACTTAAAACACATTTACGGTTGATGCCATGTTAATAGCTAGTGCTATGGAGAAAAACAAGTTGTTTGTTAACTGAAACTTACAGGATTAATAACTTCTACATTATGATGACAAGAGAGATTAGTTTAAATATATATGAGCATACTTACAAATGCAGAAGAATTCAGTTCTTAAAGAATATGGAAAGAAAATATGCAAATAATATTGTATAAAAGCCCAATGTCATATAGTGCTGGCTCTACTTTAAGATTCTTAAAAATCTTTGTTCAGCAGTTCATTTCACATTTTAAAAAGGTTCATAAATAATAGACCTACAAACAGGCTGAATGTATTTCAGTAGGCAATGTTCCTGACAAAATATCTGACACAGTGAATGCTTATCAATATATACATTTTGCAATAAATTACTTTTCATATAATGTTTTTTTTCTCACATGTTCCCTATGTATATTCTGTAGCTTTGTTGTGTATTTTTCCTATAATTTTATTTTCTTCAAAAAGAAAAATTAAGAAACTGTCAATAGATTTACCAGCAAATTTACTGTAGATAGGTCTTTCTTAGGAAAAGATGTCTATTAAAAAAATGAAAACATACTTGTGGAGGCATTTCAGAGGAACTTCACTGCACTGCCACAGTAAATTTGTTCTCATTGCCTACACACTTATTTCATCTGTGCAGAGGTGTTGTGCACATTTTAAGTAATAAGTGTCATCTTTGGAGACCTTTGAGTGTAGTGAAGAGTGAAATAATAATAATTAACCGGTTCTGCAGAGTGAATCTTTAGTACCACAAGAAGAAAAAGAATGATAGTGTGGAAAAAAAAGCACTTTATTTTCATCCTGGAATGAAGAAATATATCCCTAAAGATATTACATACTGATTTCAAAAAAACACAGACAGTTTCCTTTGGTAAATTAAATTAAAATAAATGTAATCTCTTGAAGAATCTTTTAAAGATTAAGATAAAGCTGATACATGTAAAGAAGAATGTAAACAGTAAAGAAAACAAAGAGGGAGAAAGAATGAGGAAAAAAAGAAAGAGAGACAACATAATTAATGAAATAACCATTTTGTTAATTAAATGTTGTCATGGGTTTGCTTCAGTCTCTGAAATCATGTCTTTCAAACTTGAAAACTTTAACCACCATGCTCTCTGTCATCTCATACGCTCAGTTACCTGGACGATTTACATCACATGATGTTTTTCCTATGAGATCAGCATGTTACAGATTTTCTGCATATGAAACATTTAATTGTGTACACAATCAGGAATATTATTGTAGTATTAAATCAAAAGATGTAGACAGCATTCAAATATGTTTACAACTGCAATTATCGCTGTTATTATACCCAGGCATGTGTCCCTGGTTACAAACAGTTTTGCCACAGAGTATGAGGTCAGTGAGATCTTGTGAGGGCAGTGTTGTGATATGCTTTATTGGCAATAGCATCCTTTACAAACAGCAGCAGCAGATTTAAGATAAATACAAAAATTAAATATCTGAACCTTTCAAGCCTTATCAATACAGTTAGATCCAGTACAGAAAACTACATCTTCTTCTTTGGGTTTTGGACAGAGGAAAGAATAAACTGGTTTTGTTCTGTCATTTATGAAAATGTTTCATCCTTGTGGAAGACACTAGCTTGTATCAGATTCTACAGTGAAGACCAGAGTATAAAAAGAAACATTTTGATGCCTCAGATGGAATATTAATTAAATTAATTTTGACAGTAAATCAAAGCGGATGCAAACATATAAAGTATTATGAAACAAAGTTTCATAATGAGCAATTCTAATTGTTCTCATGCTACTAAAAGCCTGGCTTATAAAGTAGCTTCACTGATTTCAGCATTATTTTCCCAGAATGATATGAATATAAATGTGGAGCATTTGACCTACCTTTATGAAGACCATACTAAGATGTGGAAGGTAATGGAAGTCTTGAGGTTATGATGACATGCAGCACAGATATGAGTATAAAGAGAAAATAGAGCAGAACGCAGAATGACTTCTGAAGAAATAGTATAACCTTTAACATAACCTTTTATAAAAGAGAAATCAGTTTTCTAATCCTTTGTTACTTGTATGAAATAAGATTTCTTTTAATCACTTGTAGATATTGTTCTTTTATTGTGTCAATCAAGATACCTAGTTGGATTTTTTATCTCCTTTCCTGCCAAACAGAAGTAAATCAGATGCCAAGAAAAATAAGTGAGAGAAAATAAATATCCTTAAATAACTAATCCAACCAATGATAGATTTTCCCATTCATTGCTTCTGTTTATTTAAATTTTTGTAGTTAATACAGGAGTACATGATGTGTAGTGAAGATGAAGAGGAACAGAAATTCCTCTGATTATGGATAGTATCGATAATTCTTTGGTTTGTAACAGAGTTGTTAAACATTTAAGTCCTCCACTGCACTGTTTTGATTTCTCTTTGTCCTTTGTGAATGCTTTCAATTTCAGCTAACATTTTCAGATTTCAATTAAGAGCAGTCCAGTCACACAAGACTGTATGCACAATTTGTTATCCTTCCAGTCAAAATTGGGAAGGGTCACAAGAAATCTCTGGCTCAGTTCCCCTAGATTGTGCTGTATTTCCTAATAACAAATTGATGACTATATATACTCACCTGAACAGCGTTCCCTGCATAAAACATTATATGCTACCAGTCATTTCTCTCTACTTCACTCTATCTCTATAGTGAAGTATTATGCAATTAGACAAAAATAAGTCAATAAATTGATCAAGACTGAATTATTTTCCTACTTAGAAAAAAACCATGGGATATATGCCAGCTTTTGTAAGCAACTAAACAATAATGAAGCAAATTTGAAAACAAATTTTAAATGGTTTATATGGGTCAAGTTTTCTATGAGTCAAGTCATTACTGGTCAAAATGCTCTATGAGCATCTTGTCTCCAGCAATGTACAACAGCATGTATTTAAAAATAACTATAAAATCTCTGAAATTGTTTGCGTTATATGCCAACAAGTACAGTTGGCATATATGCAAACAAGAGTTTTACTCTTAAATCCAGGCAGTTCTTATTTGGTTATTATTCTAATTTTCTTATTATGGATGTTAAAAATCCTCCCTTACCTATCCTTAGCCAATTATTTTAATATTCTCAAACTGGAATGGAAAATGGATTTCAAACATAGCTCTATAAGTTATACCAAATACTATGGCTCCTAAATTCTTCCATATAGCCAATGCTTGTAGCCATTACACTTCTCTTTATAAGGACACAGATTATCCCCAGTGAAGTAAGTAGACAGACCTTGGAGATCTAGAAGATATATTTTGTTTCACACAAGTAAAAAAGTAATGAGAGTAAAAGTAAAAGAAAAGTAATGAAAACTAAAATCTTATTATTCTAGATTGTGCTGTAATGTACAGTATTGATAATTGAAGATTCAATGTTTAAAAGATGACCAACTGATTTATTTATTTCATATTTCTTTATTTCTTTCATATTTCACATTCTGCATGCTCAGAAGAGTTATTTCTTTCTACAGGTGATTGTTCAATATCTTACAGACTCTTTATTTACTTATTATTTCATACTTTTTAAAAAATATGTGGGTTTTTTGTTTTGTTTTGTTTTTATTATGGGTCTGAATTTTTCTTCAGTTGTTTTGTTCTTTGTTTTTGAAAAAAAAAAGGAACAAAACAAAATCTTAATAAAATTTTCTCACTACAGTGTATAACAACATAAATACAACTGCTCTTAAAATTATTGTCAAAGTCGTCTCTGGTAGGTGCATTCTTATGACTTGCCCTTTGCTGCACAGCCACAAAGACAGAAGTCTGTATTTTTTCCTGTCTGGGTGATTAAGTTATAATTAGCATATAATCTATCTGAAGAAGTAACCTTTCCTGTCTAGGATATCAAGTTATTGGCTCATTAGTTAGGCATTTTCATAAAGAAGCTGGATTCTGCCCAACCACTTTTTAAGGAGAACAGTCTTTGGCCACAGTAAAACCTATTTATGTTTAGTATGCAATCGGTGGCATTTTAATTTAAAATACTGTTCAGTCATCATTAAACATGGCTGTTGGAGAGAAGTTCACAGTTTGATGGAAGGCAGCCTGTGATGTTAGAGTAAGTAATAACAATTACTTAGTACTTACAAAGTAGGTTTTGTGTGTGTATCCTTTTTAAGAAGTTTTGCTTTAAGTGCTGCTAGAACAATTTAATTTCTTAATTGAGAAACAGGTTATCTGTAGAGTAATTATACTTAGTTATATTACTTAATCCCAGCAGATGTTATGCAAGCATAAATAATGTCTGTTGAAATTAAAGATGATCAATAAAATATAAAAAAATTTGAAATTCCCCAAATATAATCTAATGTAAACAAACGAAAATTTATAGTAATGTAATGTTGATAGCACAAACAAAATGGAGTTTTATTTTTTAAAAGATGATAAGTTATTATTTAGTATCACTTATCAATCTCTTGTTTTACAGCTATATAAAGTACATAAAATGAAAGAATCTAAAAGAGGACAAAGGAAAAACAGGGTTGGAAAAATTTGCTTAATCTTAGCATTTGAATACATTTCCTGACATATTCCTTTTTTTTTTCTCCCCCACCATTATTTAATTTGTACATCCATAAATGCCAACTTGAGGGAACATGCAATTTTACTGATGCACCTGCTTTCTGACCTTTTAATGCCAGTGCTGAATTTAGCACAGGAATACTCTAAAGACTTTTAAATAGTGAAAGTCCTTCAGACAAAATGAGGTTCCTGAAAACATGTATTACTTATTTGAGTGCAGATCCTCATATCATGTAAACAAGGATAATTGAGGATGAATGTTTATAACTTTCAGCTGGTATCAGAAAGATGAAATAATTAATTGATAACTATAACCTTGTAACTCTGTTTGTACATAGTAACTACAATGTTGTATATCTTGGAGTCATTTAATGAATATTTATGTTAAAAGGCAGAGTTCATAGTAGAATAATTACACACTAGTTAACTTGAAACACTGGGTACTCGTTGAGTATTTTCCAAAATTAACAGCAATTACCATAAAGTTCAATATGACTAAATGATAAAGCAATATTTTATTTATCATATAAAATGTTATACTGAAGCACATGGATGCATTTGTCTCATGAAGTTATATTAAAGTATTAATTAAAGTATTAACATACGTACAAACAGAAAGTAAGTAAGAGCAACTGATTTAATATCCTTCCAAGCAATTTCAGGCTCCCTAAGTCCCACTGTAAAGTCCTGAAATTGAAAATGACTCCATTCCAGTAATTTAAGCAATTAAAGCAGAAGCATATATTACTTTTTTTTCCCTGGTTTTTTTTTAAACATTATTATTATTATTATTATTATTATTATTATTATTATTATTATTATTATTATTATTATTATTATTATTATTATTATTATTATTATTATAATATTTTTATTTTAATAGCATACATGATATTAGTAGATATAAAATTGTAAAGGTTTCAGAAAATTTACTGCAATATGGAAAGCCTAAAGAAAGTACCTTGTCCCCCAAACCTGCATGATATTCAATTATCTATCCATCTACTGATCGTACCCTTACATTTACTGAATAGAATATGTCAAGCCATAACAGTTAAATAAGAATTACTTGTTCCCAGAGTGAATTTTGGTATGTTAAGAACACAGAACAGATTTTTGTTGGTCTGCATTCTTGCAGTTACTTATACTTTCATGCCACCCATGCTATGCTGTGTTAAGCAGGGGTGAATGCTGTCATCTGTTGACGCATAGCACTGTGATAACAACATTGATGGAAGAAAGTGGACCCCAATTTTTATGGCCGTTCAGAAAAATAGCTGGCCTTCCTAATACAGAAGTTTTCAATTTTTACCATCAGGTTTAGCAGAGGTAGACCTGAAAACTCCTTTCTTGGTTCAGGTTTAGCAAAGGTAGACCTGAAAACTCATTTCTTGGTTCAAGAAATCGTACACAAAAGCTTTCTTGAACCTGTTTTTCCTAGGCAGAAAAGGAGATTAAAGATTTTTTTTCCCTTTAGTGCATGAATTGAATCTTCTTTGAGTTGTTTCCTTTTCCTCCACCTTTTTACCAATAAATGTTGCCACTAGTACTTCAGAGGGGGTGTTTAGGCCTCAGCTAAGTAAAGGTCATGTTCTTTGCCCCACTGGCAGAACTGACAAAATAAGAGGATCTGCAGGGAGTGAAAATTCATTCTGGCAGCTGCAATAAAATGCTTATTGACACTAAACCAGAAATCATGGTGATCTGAGCACTGTATGTGGCTTCATACATGTGGCTTAGCTTGATTTTTGGAAGGCTGTAGTTATTCTACATGTGGCAGGCATGATTGAAGAAATCTGTCCCAGTATAAATTAAAACTTCATATCACAGCATAATATCTTAAAACCTGCATGAATCATGTTACTCGAAAGAAGTTCAGGAATGGTTACTTTACTTTAACTGTAATTTATAGCAGTGGGTTTTTTTGTTTGTTTGTTTGTTTATGGTAAAAAAAATCAGGGTCCTTTTCTTCGAGTCCCATTCTCAAAAAAAAAAAAAAAAAGAAGTCTTAATTCATGAACACCTGTATCAGGTTTATGTGGCAAGGTTTTGGTAGCATGGAGGCTGCAGGGCTGGCCTCTGTGAGCAGAGCCCAAAAGCCACCCCATGTTAGATAAGGGCCAGTTGCTGCTGGCTCAAAAGGGACCCGCTGCTGCCTGGAGCCATGCCAACAAGTGAGAGCAAATTTAAGAAAGAACAAAAAAAAATGCTGCACAACAGCTGGGAGAAGTGAGAAAATGTAGGGAGATAGAGCCTTGTGGACACCAAGGTCAGGTCAGAAGGAGGGCAGGCGGTGCTCCAGGCAGCAGAGGGTAAGTTCCCTCAAGGCCTGTGGAGAGGCCCCTGGTGGAGCAGGCTGACCCCCTGCAGCCCGTGGGTCCCACATGGAGCAGATCTCCAGGCTGCAGCCCATGAACAAGGTTTATCTCTGTTTCAAGACATAAGGAGATGGTAGTGGTCCTGACGTTTCTGTGAGATAAAACCTAGACAATTGTTAATTTCCATCCTCAGCCATGACCTGAAAATAAGATGTGAAAATGTCAAATTATCAAAACCCAACGATAATAATTAATAAACATGATTTTGATCCATCAAAACATTTTTGCTTTGAAATTTTAAGGGGTTTACTTTTTTTCCTTTCATCTCACTAAGGTTTCTAAAAGTTTATAATAAAGTTGTTTGGAAAATAAAAGGTTCCAGTTGTTTTCAAAGTATGCAAATATTCATTTTCACATGCAAAATAACTTTTAAAAAACTAGGAACTCTCTCTTGAATTCATCAATTTCCCAATTATAAAAATGAAGTTCATCAGTAGATCTTCAGACAGTTAATTTTTTGTTCTTTCATGCTTTATGCATAAAGCATTCCCTTCATATTTTCTGTAGCATCTATATATGAGTATATTTTTTTCCAATGATTATTATTTATAATGAACAATATTTATAATAAGGAAGCATGTTCTGTTGTAGATGCTCTTGTAGATGCTCTTGAATCTCTTTTCTCCTTCTGTCACTATTCTATCCAGATAAATATGACATGCTGCAGCAATACTGTATGCAATGTAGTGCCTGAACATCTTACAGTATTTTTCTTATCTAGGAAAAAAATAAGAAACATTTGAGACTTTAAAGAAAGCAGCATTTTGCTTCATAATTTACTCAACACACCTTCAAAATTGAACTCACTTTACACTCTTAGGTTAGCACTGCTAAATGCATTATTTTAATCCAATATACTCCAGTTTCCCTCTTCAAAATACTTAATTCCTGTTCTATTATGATCTAATATTGTTGTGTCTGATCTGAGTATTAGTTACACATTAAATTATTTTAAACGTAAACTTTTCAAGATACATTTCAAGTTAGAGCTAGTCAGAAAGATGGCTGATACTGGTTATATTATAAAATGCATCAATTTCAGTTCTCTAACAAAGAAATCTTGCTACTCTTTCTTGTTGGATATCTAGAGCTACAAGGATCTGAAAGTACAGATTTTGTTCTCATTTTTGTGGTTTTGGTTTTCATTTGAAAACATTGTTTCCAAGTTTTCATACTGAGGGCATGAGAAATGAGCTCTATGTAATTCCCCCCCTCCCCCTTTTTTTTATCCAAAATATAACTCAATCTTTTAACTTCCCAAGAAATAAAGTTCATGTCAAGGTCAGAACCTTGCTGTATGTAGTCTTAGCATTTTTAAACTTAAATATTCATTCCTAAATTTTTTTGATATTGCATATGGAGAAGTAAAAGATAATATTGCAAAATTATTTTGCTTAGATATCAGGTGATAAAATATTGTATTGTTTCATATTTTACTTTATCTCAAATTATTTATTTATTTTATGACAGACAAATCTCAATTTAATTATTTATTTATTTTTACTACAGGCATTCTGCATTGCTTTGATAATCAAGTTTAATAAAGTTATGCGTCTTTATCCATTTTGAAAGAACTATGTAGTGAAAGATAGATGACCTTCCTCATTTTTTTCCTTTTAAATTTCACTCTAAGACAGATTTTTTCTTGCCTTTGAGGAAATGAGGATTTTAGGTCAATGCCTGTAACAAACAACGTCTCAGTGTTTATCTCCTAGACCAGACTTTTTTCTATCAACTTTTACAGATTGCTAATATGGTCCCTTGCCAGTGTACTAATAAAAATTCTAAATAATGATTTGAGTGCAAAGTGGCTTATTGACCGCTGCCAAGTAATACACAAAAGTGTCAGGATAAAATAAGAGTGTGATTTATGTATGTTAATCTAGCATAATTTTAATTAATTCTTTGGTCAATCTGATTTTCAGGGATTCTGAGAGCCACATCTCCCAGTGACTTCAAATGAAGTTCTCAGTACTTACAAAAATAAGTCCATGCTTCCTACTTCATAACTTGTTTCAGATGCATAGCTCCTTAGGGGCAAGTTCTGCTACTTTCCCAGTTTTCTTCACACCTAGTGTCAGAAATTGATTCTGGCTGCAAACAGATGGTGTTTTTCGTCTTATGCAATGTCCATAGCTAAAAGGCCTAGAGTAAATGTGATGCAGTTAACCCTTACTTCAGATGTCACTTTTCTCTACAGCCTACACTCATTTTACCCAATTTCTCCTTCCAGAGAAAAGTACATTCAGTTGCTCTAACCTTTAAGTAAAAAGAATTTGGCAGTATGTTTAGTTACATTGTGGTGTGCAGATTATTTCTCATTGTTAATGGCTAAAGGAAATTAATGTCAGAATTTTGGCCCATAAAATATTCTGTTGCTTTTCCAGTATCTACCCAGGTATGATTTTTTTTTTCTTTCTGCCAAGGAAATGGTAATCCACTTTGAATTAAAAGTGTTGTGTTAATTCAAAAAAGCTAGCAAAACACTGATTTTTGCTCCCAAGTCTAAGATTAGTAATTGGAGCATATACAATTTCAAGACCAGTTTGCCAGTTTTCTCCATTTTATATACGAGGCAGAAATGTCACAGAAGCTAAACTAAGTAAGGAATCAGAAGTAAATAACTGTAATATAAATGGTTCTGAGATAATTCTGCAGTACTTCATCATAGAAAGATGAAAGGGCACATTTGTCAGTTTGTGGGAAATTTGCTGAAAGGTCATGAAGTATGACTTTTTCCTAAGTTAAGGACTGATACTGCAGTTCTTAATCACAGATATGCTCAGTGCTCCTAGACAATGGTTTTTAAGTTTCGAAAAACCAAAAAGCGTTTATATGCAACTTTGTATTGCTAACAGAAAATTCCATGTACATGTATCTGTGCAGTTTAAGTGTTCCTCACACATTTTTAGTAAGTGGACAGTACGATGGTTACTTCACAGAGAAAGATCTCTATCATCAGTGCTGCTTTTAAAAAGCATCCTTGCCCTTCTCTTTTTACCCCACTTGAAAAGAAGAACATGTTGTTTTATTAGCAAATAATTTCATTTTCAGAGGCTTATCATGAAAGAAAACTATTATGAACCCAATTAAACATCACTGGAAAAAAAATGAAAATGTTCTGGACAAAGAAGTCCTCTGGATTTAGATCAGGAGAAAAAAACTTTGTACTTATTACAGGCTGCAAACTACTTTTTCTTAACATTTCAATGTTAACAATAACAAAGATATGTAATTACATAGATAAAGTAAAGGGAGTTGGGGTTTTGTGTCCTGTAGTACCATATTACCATATAAATAGCTGAGTATTGTATAAATTGACTTTTACATCTGAGAAGGTTAGGGCGAAAAGGTTTATGATTACAACTGCATGAATCGTTAGTCTGGGTTGCAATGAGGTTTGAAATCCCAGATTATGCTGAGAAAAGCTGATTATTTCTGTGAAAAGAGAATCTTACCTTATTATTCCATATTGACTTTTAAGAACTTTATCAGTGTGATATTTACACCAAAGCAGAGTACTAAACAGATTGTACAATCTACAGAAGAAATTAAACTGGTTCAAAGAAGTTTTTCTGATGACTGCCCATTTGTTAAGAAATTGCATATCCAAGAAAAAAAAAAAAAAAAAACAGCAGAAAGGGCCTGCTTTTTGAAACACAATTCAATGGTAAAAAAATAAACAGCAGAAAGGGCCTGCTTTGAAACAAAATTCAATGGTTATGGAAAAAAATAAAATAAAATAAAATAAAATAAAATAAGATAAGATAAGATAAGATAAGATAAGATAAGATAAGATAAAATAAAATAAAATAAAATAAACAGGAGAAAAAAGTTAGTATAAACTGAAACTCTTATTTTTTAATTAACCATTTATTTTAAAAGTCTGCCAAGTTTTACTTTGATCACTGTTTCTAATATCCCAAGTATTTCATAGATATATTAGTAAGCAGGCTTTGAAGACTGTAGGATTACATGTCAACACAGAACTAGCACACAAAGTGTGCTTGGATGCCTCAAGATTTGCATAATCCATAGCAGCTTCCCTTTCAAAGGAAGAAATTGAAATTTTTAGATTTCAT
Organism: Anas acuta; assembly: GCF_963932015.1. Classification (NCBI taxonomy): domain Eukaryota; kingdom Metazoa; phylum Chordata; class Aves; order Anseriformes; family Anatidae; genus Anas; species Anas acuta. Next base: position 22,360,858 of record NC_088982.1, read on the forward strand.
TGCAAGATGTTATAAAACTGAAATCTTCCACAACATGGAATTAGTTTCATTTTGCAGTATTATTTGTAAATAATTACACCTGAATTCACTATATATATATAAAAATACATACAGAACTATTTGTTTGTTTTTTTTTTTTTTTCTTGTCACAGAAGCATGAATATACTTGCACAGAGATTTCCATGAGCTATATTACTGTCTGATTTCCATCATTATTTATTTAGAGCATTAGTCTTTGGTGTTCCCATTTCTTCTGAAGTCATTCTCAGAGGGAGATTAAATTCTGTACTTCACTTTGGTGAGGCCACACCTCGAGTACTGTGTTCAGTTTGAGGCCCCTTACCACAAGACATCAAGGTGCTAGAGCATGTCCAAAAAAGGGCAACAAATGTGGTGAAGGATCTAGAGAATAAGTCTAACGAGGAACAGGTGAGGGAGCTGGGGTTGTTTAGCTTGGAGAAGAGGAGGTTTAGGAGAGACTTTATTGTATTACAATAACCTTAATTACAATTACTTTAAAGGAGGTTGTAGAGAGGGGGGAATCGGGCTCTTCTCCCAAGAAGCAAGTGATAAGATATGGGGAAATGGCATCAAGTTGTACCCGTGGATGTTTAGTTTGGATATTAAGAGAAATTTCTCTACTGAAAGGGTTCTGCAGCATTGGAGCAGGCTGCCCAGGGAAGTGGTTAAGTCATCATCCCTGGAGGTCTTCAAGAAATATGTAGATAGAGAATTTAGTAGCACAGTTTAGTGGTGGACTTGTCAGTACTAGGTTAAAGGTTGGACTATATGATCTTAGAGACCTTTCCCACCTGAATGATTCTGTGATTTAATTTAGGAAACTACTATGCTTTCAGAAGTACACAAAGTTCATTTCCAATATAACATATACCCAAGCGGAAGAGTCTTTAATGCAAGAATTTGTCTTTACTTGGTAACACAGCAGGCATCTGTCCCACTTAGGATCTAGAACTAAATTAACTGTGAGAACTAACAAAACAATTGGATCCATGTAATTACAGAATCATCTCCTATGCTCACTCCTATTTTAATAACAACCAGAAAGGATCAGCCTAGGAGTTGAATGAGCACTTCTGCATGACTGATTACCCATATTTAACAGTTTAAACCTTATAAGTATCAGTGGTACAGAGGTTATGTGTCAACCCTGACAGCTGATCAGTTTTATTTTGTGCCTTTTCCAGCAATATTGAACAAAATAGATACATTCATCAGACTGGAAAAGAAATTTCATAAAGGAATAAAGGAAGTAACAAAACTTTTTTTTAGGATTTTCTGAATCAGTTTCATATCCTCTGAAGTTAATGAGAGCTTTCTCCACTGACTTTAATGATTCTTTTCATTCAGCTCAAGGTATAAGTATTTTCCTGCTAGACTACTAAAGGACTCCTTAATTGAATACTTAAAAAGCAAAAAGAACTAAAGACTGAAAGCCAAGGTTTTTACAGATTCTGAGTGTGAAAAGAAGCACCATTTTTTATTATATTAAAAGGATGATTAACCTTTAGTGTAAATAAAGATGATTCTTTTTCTACCTGGAAGACATAGTCTGGAAGAAAGATTTTAACTACATGTTATTTTGGGACATTCTACATGTGGAAGTTAATGAGGAGAAGCAATTTAATTATTTTACTGCTGACAGTCTTACAGTGGCTTCATGTATAACCTCCTGTTTGACAAATAAAACAACCTGCTAGAGAAAACTTCAACACATTGTATCTTAATACAGTTCCATGTTATATTAAAATCCATTTCGCAGCAGCATTATTGCAGCCGAGTAGGAGTGCTATTCTGGAGAGTTAATGAGAGGAGTTAGTGGCCTATCATTTCACATCCTAATTCATTCCACATTTATTTCCCCACATGGACAAGCCCTTAATCAAACAGCTTTTTTAAATTTATTTGTGGGCAACTGTTAGATTATTTCCGCCTGTGATTAATGGAAAATGAGACAAATAGTAGCTTCTAAACTTGGGCACCATGAACATGCCACAGCAATTATCTCTTGGCTGAGTCTCGGGAGGACTCCAGAGCCCCGAGTCTTTGAATGCTGCTCGGCCTTGGCTCCTGGGTGGCTCCTGGGTGCTCCAGACCTGTGCGTGGGTCCCTGGGGACGCTGTGGGGTGGGCTGGGTTTTGGCTGGGGGTCCTCTTGCCACCAGTGCCCAGGGAGATGAGAGCTGGCAGCGCCGTTTCTTTTTGGGCCCTCTCAATGCTGCTGGGACTTTCTCCACCATGTGGGACCTTGTTCCCACAGCTCACTGCCGACACCACAGAGCACAGCCAGGACCAGAAGGCAGAGCTGAGCCAGTGCATCCTGCTGCAAGGTAAGGAGAGGAGCTGTGGCGATGCCCCGTGGGGTCCCGGCAGCTCTCTCCCAAAGCTCAGCAATGGGGGTAAGCTGCTTGCTAATGCAGGATGGGATTTCCTCCCCACAACTCGCATCTGCCCAGAGGAGACGATCCTGTTCCTGGAGTCCCAGCTGGGCCACGAGAGGGAGGCCGTGCGCGTGGCAGCCCTGGGTCTGCTCGGTGCTCTGGCACGCTGTGACGGTCAGTACTGCGGGGTCAGGGCTTGGAGGGCTCTCTTCCGCCCTCCGGGCTGTGCCTCCACGCATGCCTCACTGGATCTCTTGCAGAGCCCGCGATGGCAGAGAAGCTGCCCCAGGTCGTGGAGGCTGTCAAGCGTGTGTGCAGGGACCCCAGCATCCGGGTGAGCTGCTTTGGGAAGGGACTGTGCCGTTGGGGTCGGGGTGGTAGAGAAACCTTTTCCCTCAGGGCAGAGGCAGAACCTGGCAAGGCTAGAATAGAAAGGCTCTGACCTAGCCAGCCATTTCCCCGCTCCTTCATGTTTACTGGAGGCATCTTTTTGGACCCCCATGAACTTGTGCCTTCCTGTCTTGCCCTAGGCCAGAAACGCCCCCCCCCCATGTTGGAGAGGCTCCGTACTGTAGCCAGGAGAGGCTGCCTAGAGAACGGGCAGAGGCTGCACACGTCAACCTTCGAAATCCTTGGTGAGAGCCCACACTGGAACTTACCACTCCCTTTCCTGACCAGAGAGCTGTAGGGGCCTCTGCTTTCTCTTTCCTCTTTCCTCCGGGCCCTGCCTTTGCAGAACAGGGCACACACCGTGCTGTGTCCCATGGGCTGAAGATGGGGTAGACAGGGATGCAGGGCTTTTCCTTGCAACCTGCCTCCGAGTTCCTGAAAAAGCTTTAGCAACCATCAAGGAGTGATATGTAGAGCCTTGCACAGTGGCTCCCCAAGCATGTGTCCCAGCTGTAGGGCAGGGCTGGAAGCCAGGGCTGTGGAGCGGTGCTCTGATGTTTGCCTCTTTGGTCTGTACTTTTGCTGCCATCCTGGCAAGGAGAAGAAGGAAATGAGGCTCCGTCAGAGAGCAGGTTGCTTCACATGGGGCTGAGCTCCGGATCCGTGGGTCCGGGCAGAGGTCAGAGCCCAGAAGCAGCCCGGCAAATGCCCAGCACCAGGGGCCGGCCAACCAGGGGGGAGCAGCTCCAGGGTGGCAGGGGGCACAGCTGCCTGGGCTGGCTGCTCATAGCTCTGTCTGTCTTGTTGCAGCTTTCCAGGGCCCGAGCAGCACACCCAAGCGTGGAGATGGCAGACAAGGCCCTCTGTGACTGTGGCACCCTGTGGGCAATAAAACTCTGTATGTGGTCTCACCGCTCGCTGTGTCCTTGGGGAAATCCAACTCAACGTGGCCTCACCTCTGCAGACAAAGGGTCTTTTTTGTAGGGCCAGGGGGGCATGTTGGGGCCTGTGGGGAAAAGCCTGGCAGGATGAACAAATGGGTTCTGAAGGAGTTGGTGGACCTAACCGTGAGGCCTCCCAGGGTTATCCATCAAATGTCACCGCGATCAGGAGAGGCTGCTGGCAAATGGGAGAAAGCAAACATCGCCCCTCTAAATTGGTTTCTCTAAAACTTCCCTTAAAAAGAAACTGCTTGCCACTCCTGTTCCCAATGTGTACATTTTGTGAGAAGCACAGAGAACGTATACTACTATAACCTAGATCTTAACTTTTTCCCCCAGGTTTCACTAAAGAGCCCTTTGCACCCTTTGCACATTCCAGGAACTCATCTTGGGCATCTTTGGAAAACTGCTCTCCAAAGCAGTTCTCAACATGCGCTTCTGGGATGGTTTTACTCGGGTGGGCAGCTGAGCTCCACCACAACTGCTCTCTCACTCCCCCTCCTCAAAGAGGAACAGGGAGAAAATAGGATGCAAAGGGCTTGAGGGTTGAGATAAGGACGGGGAGATTGCTCAACAGTTATCATGACAGGCAAAACAGAGTCGGGAGACAGTCACATTTATTGCCTATTCCTAACAATCTAGAGAAGCGAGAAACAAAGGAAAGAAATCAAAAATGCCATCCACCCTCTTCCACCTCCTCCCCCCAAGCAGTGCAGGGCAACAGGGGAATGGGGGCTGTGGTCAGTCTATGGCACTTCATTCACTTCTCCTTCTTGGTCACTCTTGTCCTCTGTGCTGTGGAGTCGCTCCCATGGGATGCAATCCTTCCCAAACTGAAATGAAATTCTTGGCAAAGAAACCAAGTCAGAGGATTAGTATTTCTCAGTAGCACCAATATTTTTCTGTCTTACTGAATTCCAACATTATGCCTTGTTAACACAGTTCCTGGAAATACTGATTTAGCTTTGGAAGGCATTGTAAGAAAAATGCTGCTTTGGTATCAACCCTTACTTTTATTAACCCTTACTATTAATAAGTGATTCTTTGGGTTGTGACAGCACATTGCGGCCACTCTCTTCATTACAGTACTCACATGGCTTGTACTGTCTACTGACATTGCAGAGCAACTCTTGTTGTTTTGGGACTTTGTTTGTTTGTTTGTTTGTTTTGATACCTCCTCAGGTAGAGATGATTCTACTACTCTGGCATCTCTAATCTGTGGTTTTGCATGATGTAGCTCAGTTTTTCAGCTATTTTTGTTTTGTCTGATGTTACCAGGAATACTATCACTTTTAACTCAATACTCAGGAACTTCCATTTGGTTGAGAATGTTCATCTACTGTGAATCCCTTAAAAGCATACAGATATTATATTGTAACTACAAAATATCTTCATGCCAAACTAGCAACTAATTTAACCCTCATAATTGATCTGATGACTTCTGTGTTTCATAAAACTCAGCTGCCCGAAGCCTTTCTTTGTACAAAAATCTTGGATTCCCGGTCTTTTTTCCTTGAAAATCTAATTAACAGTATTCTTTTAAATAAGATTACTTTCTGTAAGCAATTAAGTGAAATTCAGTCTGCTTTAAACTTTTCAATATACCAATGAATATTTATAAATTTAATAGAACTTCACCCTGGTAGGCAATCCCTTTAATCTTATTTGAAGCAGTGTGGGGCCCAAGTCTCACTGGATTAACATCATATTTTCTTTTGGTGCACACACACACAAAATAATTTCCTTGAAATGAAATATTTGACCAACTGATATCCAAACCCATGACAGTTCAAAGTCTGTTTCAGTAAAGCTAGAGTGTACATATCCATATTATCTGTGGCTTCATGCAATGATTCAACAATGATCTCTCAAGCTCTTATGCACTTTTCTGCACCATTAGCATCTGCTAGTTTGCAAATATCAGTCATAGAATAAAAGATACGGTAACTTTGATATTAAATGTGAGCCAAATAGGGTAAAGATCTGCTACAAAGCACCAATAAAAAAGATTTAAGAAAAGAAAAGCAGACATTCAGGAAACAGAGAAACATGCTGAAAAAGAATCAAAGAAATATTTTCAGTATTGAATTTCCTGTCTAATTTTGCTTTACCTCCTCGATGTGAAAAGTCATTATTATGAAATTGCTTTTGAAGTGAAATCTGGTTTGCATTCTCAAAACAAATGGATACGGCAAACAATTTTCTAGTAATTTCTATATTATTGCCACATGTGCAAACTACTGGAAAAAAATGAGAGCTATTTTTAGTGTTTTCTTTTTTTTTTTTTTTTTATTTTTCCTCTCATTAACTTTGCCATCTCATTTGTGTTTGAAAAACTGTCTTGACTAATTTTACTATCTGTTTTTGATATGTTTACTAGATGAACTCCTTTTGTTATACTTCTCCTCTGTGTTTCTCACTTGTCTGAGCCTATTCCTCAACATTTTCTTTTCATATGTCCTTTTATTCTGCAGTCTTTGCTTTGTGCTTTCACTGGGTGTAAAGACATTCTTGTGAAAGATGTGTTCTTTTTAATGAACTTCCTTGTTTTTGCAGGTGATTTGACAGCAGCCGTCTGTCAAAAAAATAGGTGGGCTGCAGCTTTATCTAGTGTAGAAAGAGAAAAAAAGTAGGATACAGATGTTTAGGATCATATTGTTGCACCTTTTGTGTAAGAGGTGATTTTGATATAAAGTACTTTTCAAGAGTCTCGCAGAGCAAAAGTACTGCACTCATTCGCGTGTAAGAAGGGGTTGCTTTAGGTGATGCACATTCCCAATGGAGCTGCACATATTATGCATGTCTGATGCATACAGATTATGTCAGACTTGGCACACAATCTGACCCTGTTTCAGAGCTACAGCAGAATCAGTCATCTCACTAGCAACCAGTTTGAAACTGAAGAAATCTCAAATGTTTGATAGGCTGACACAGCCTTGCCCAAAACCTTGTAAACTCAAACTATGCTGGGATGAGTATTGCAGAAAAACATAGTTGATGAAAACAGGTTAACCAGGCTAGAAATGAGTGGATACAAAACCAAATTTCTATTTTAGGTAGAAAGAGCATGTAGAACTTACACTCTGTAGGTTCTTACAAAACATTCGTTATCAAAAATAGACACCACTTGACATCAGTTAGGGACATATATGTATATGTGTAATACAGTAGTACACAATTGTTTACACTATATTGGCAGTCACCAAAGATACCTGCTTTTATCCTTCTTTAAATTGCGCCATCAAAAGATTAGACAAGCTGTTATTTTGTTTTGGACTTCTAGGAGATTCTGTGATGAGCTCCTGTCAAGGGTATATATACTTTTTGGGGTAGTACTGTGCCACTTTAAAGGTCACAGTTCCCACAGGAGAAGAACTTAACTGAAAATTCAGACTTCAGACCTGTTTTATTGAAAAGTTAAGTTCTCTACTGAGAAGCTCAAATTCAGTAGTGTTTCAGTAATCTCTTAACAAAGAAGTCCTAGAATTGGAATCACACTACCTTTGCAGCTGTTAAATAATAGTCAGTACTAAAACCATAATATATAAATTCTCCATTATGCAATCAATATTCAATTTTAATGTGCAAAACTACTTTGTGAAATACCATCTCAGAGAAGAATTTTTGCTTGCAGAAATAGTCAGCATATGGAATACAAAATGCCTACCTCCTCTCTGGATGCAGCTGAGTAGAGATATTCAAGAAAACATGCAAGGACAGAAAAGCTGATGTTAACTGTGTACAGCTAGTGCTTGTGACCTCATTCCTTCTAGTATCTCTACAAATTGCGTAGAGATTGTTTTTTCCTCTGTGCTTTCTATTTCACCCTTTCTGCTTGCTGCAGGTCACAAGGATGGAGAAAAGAAATACCATATGGGAACATATCACATGTTACATGAGATATCATTTGTGGCCTCTGGGTTACAAACCAATAATGAATCTTTCCAACATGCAGTCCTTGATGGCTAATTATATGTATCAGGAATGCAGGGTTTCCAATTTGGTGATGAAGAGAGTGGAAAGTGGAGAAAGAAATGGATTAGATTATAAATGTAAATGGATTTGTGACATCCTGTGGGAGGTAATATATCATTTGTAATGATTTGTATTGTTATTTTCATGGCAACACCAAACATTTATGCTAGAACCTACCTTTTAGTTAATTCACAGTTAAATTTCAAAACTTGTTTTTTCCTGACAAAAAAAAAAAAAAAAAGAACTAATCAAAGTAAAATACAATAACTATCAGAATTTGTCCTCAAATGCACAATTAAAAACCTTGTCAGCTAACTTTATTATACCAACAGAACGGGGATTTCTGTAATGTAGAAAGTATTTCTGTTATTGTTAGTAGGAAGAGTTACTGGTTGTCAGCTTTTGGCACGTAAATTCTGTGAAGAACTTTCTGTCATATCAGACTTTTATTCCTACACATAATTTTTTTCTTGGAAGATCTTTCTTCTTTAAATGAGAAGTAGCTTTTGAAAATATTTACCTTCCAAACATGGGAGCCGATACATGTTCTTTTATACAAATATTTTTAATGTATTATTTTTCTATCCTTGTTGCAGAGTAGGACCAATAGCTCTCACACAGAGTACCTGAACAGGCTTTTGGCACAAAGCATCAGTGCTCTGGTGCAGCTGCTCGCTCACTCTCCTCAGGTGCATGGGGGATAGAATCAGAAAGGTAAAAGTGCAAGAACTCGTGGTTTGAGATAAAGACAGTTTAATAGGGAAAGCAAAAGCTGCATGTGCAAGCAAAGCAGCACAAGGAATATATTCACTGCTTCACTGTTTGAGGACTATGACTTAGCACATACTGTTTTTGGTATATTATCTTACATGATGATATTAATGACATTAATTCCTTACCATATGGCCTGAACTAAATTGCATGAGAGAAAGGTTTTCAGTTCTCTTATTCATTTTTCTGTTTTTGTTGTTGCTGTTTTTGTTTGTGGTGGTGGTGATGCTGTTTTTTTGTCTTGTGGCTATCTCCAGGCCAAATTTCAAAGGCTTGCTCTAAATAGTGGAGGCATAAACCTTTTCATAATTTAAAAAGTGCTAGGCAGATAACTAAGACGTGTTATTCCCACAAGCCAGTGTAAACTTCCTCTGCAATCCTGTAGGTCTAAGGTAATTACATTTGATGCTGCACTGAAATGGTGAAAAAGCATTATCCTTCAATATTCGTAACATCCATAAAGTTCAGAGCTTCACTCTTGATAATCAAATGACACGAACTGATTAGAGTAGTCTCAAATGCTTCGCAGAAATGTTGAGAAAAGGCTTCCTTTAAGAAAGTTTAACTTCTTGCCATTTTGTAACTACACCTTAGTTTTTATAGATTAACAAGGGATAATTTGTGGCTAGGGTGAGAATGTATACATATGTTCTTCTTTCAGATAGAAAGTAGCGAGGAGAAAACAGCCAGACTGGTGAAGTTACTCCAAACTTACCATGATCACAAACAAATTTTCTGATTTTAGTCATAAAATTGTTGCTTTCCTAAAAAAAAAAAAAAAAAAGAGGCAAATCTAAATCAGATCACAGGTTATCTTTCATAATAAATCAAATCTGGATATTGTGTTTGCTTTACTTTCATGTATGCTATTTACCAATGAAAAAGTAGGTAATTGCTTAGCTAAACTGATAATACCATAACTTCTAACACCTTTCCCAATGTTTTGTATATGCACACTTTATTTATATATCGTAGTTGATTCATTTTTGTTGCTTTCAAGGACAAAGAGGATAAATGTTGTTTTGTTTTGTTTTGTTTTTAGTATCCTTTAATGTAGTACTTCCATTACTGAATTGCTTTAAATTGATTGCATAGACAAAGTCCCCTGAGATCTGCATTTTTTCCCCTTTAATCCAAGTCTGCTGTTATCTTCAGTAGTCCTTGTCCAATTCCAGTCATAATGCTGACAAGACTGTTATTTTGACTGATGTTTGATTTTGATAGCAACCCGTCATGTCATTTTATTACCAAAAATCTGCACATTTTATTTCCTATCATTTCTCTAGTGATGTTCACAAACTTATTTCAGATGCCACAGTGTTTTAGAATGGCCCAAAGGGATGACTGTCCTTATTTTCAATTGTCTTTTAAAAGGAAAATGAATTTAATATGGGATCACTCTGCTAGCTGAATGTATTTCTTTTTTTATTTTTTCTGTATGTAGCAGAACAAACAAATTTATCTTTTTAAGATAATTCCAAGAATCATACAATTGCACCACATAGATTCTAGAGACTTAATTCATCATTGTTCTGTTTGCAGTTGCCAAGGTATTTCTCCTTTTTCTAATTATATTTCTACAGGTTATTTTAATTTTCATTGTTGGCCTGTGAATAAGATACAGTACAGAACTTCAGCTTTTTTTCTTTCTTTTTTTTTTTCTTTTAGTATTTATTGTTTTAAAGTTTTTATTTTTTAGTATTTTTTTTAGTATTTATTATTTTAAAAATTATTGGATTTTCAAGTTTTAGCAAGCTACAGTACCTATTGTATTAAGAATGCATTTCATATTTCCTTAATATATAACAGTTCTCTGAAATTTTGTTTACTACTGTTTTTGTGATTCTCTGTCAGAAAACTGTCACAAAGATCTTGTTTTATATATTAAAATATTTCTTTTTCATCTATTTTATTTTACTATAACTATTAATTGGTCCACTAGGTGTCCTAAGAAAAAGTTCAGAGAAAAAACAGAATGTGTCAAGAACAGAGATTCAGAAAATCTGAATCCAGTTTGTGCATGATCAAAAATTCCTACATTAGCAATCTACTGAATTCCTCTTTAAAGTAGAAACAAAACCTTTCTCTTGTCTGACTGTAAAGTGTAGGATTAAAAAAAAAAAAAAGTCTGTTTCTTGTCCATGCATAACTTGGGATTAGCATATAAAATAAGAGATCATCTTTACAGTCTTTACAGGAAAAAATAAGCAAAACTGTTATTCCAGAATAAAACTTCCGTGTGTCTTCTTATTTGTATTTTTAAGCATTTGTAGAATCCACTGACATTTAAATACTGGCTTACCAAGTTTGTTTGTGTGTGTGTGTGTTCTTGTTTTTGTTTGTTTGTTTGTTAGGGACAGCTAAAGGCATATGTAGGCATTTATGGGTATGTTTTGCAGTGGCATCAAGGAACTTATACTGGAAGACACTGGTTTAAGACTTCTGTTAAAGGTAATTTACATAAATAATTTGACCATTCTACTCAGCTACAAGCCCTCTAGTACTGTATAGCCCTCCCTTGCTAAAAAGGACAAAACAGGGTATATATGAAAGATATACATGACCTACCAGTTCTCAATTACTTTTTCCATTATTGTTAAATTCAGTGTATATATGAGCCGGAAAGCTTTAAGACTCAGATGGGCCACCTGAGGTGTTTAATAAGGAATGTATGCATCATTTGCATTCCTCTACCTATTTAGATTTCTGTCTACTTCAAACTTTTTAGGAGTCAAGTGCTTATACCTCACATTTTATTTCAGGCTATCTCTTCTATCTTTCTACAGAACTATACATATTATCATGAGATTATTTTGAGATGAGTGAAAAGTTATTTTTTAGTACAACCTTGCTTTTCTCCCATTCAAGTCCAATGAGAACATGGAAATAATGACTTTGGTGTGACATAATTACATACCAATTTTAAAATAATATTTCTGTATTTTACAAACTGTTTTCTCCTTGCTAATGCCATTGATATCCTAGGAGATAAATTTCTGCCTGAGAAGCGCATTTAGGGGTGCAGGTTAGACTTCTGTCACTCCTGGGCATAGATCCAAAAGGTAGCATAAGCTTTTCTTTCTTTTGTGCACTTATTACCATTTGCAATTCCGTAGTCCAGCATTTTTTGTGAACGTCATAATTCTTCTGACCCTTGAGTAAGTGTATCACAGAGTCACAAATTTGCTGAGGTTGGAAGGCACCTCTGGAGGTCATCTGGTAAAAACCTACTGTTTAAAACAGATTCATCTTGAGCCTGTTTTATCCATATCCAGTTAGGTTTTGAATATCTTCAGGAAAGGCAATTCCACAGCTTCTCTGCACAGTCTGTTCTTGTATTCAACCACCCTCACAGTAAAGGCGTATTTTCTTATGTACAGACAAAATTTCTTATGTTCCATTTTGTGCCCACTGCTTCTTGTTGTGCCACCAGGTACCACAGAGAAGAGTCAGGCTTCATCTTCTTCACTCCCCTTTTTTTATACATTTATTTATATATAGGTATTTATACACATTGACAAGACTACCCATGAGCCTTCTCTTGAACAGTTGAACAGTCCCTAATGTCTGGAATAGAAGGATCATCAGGATTATCATATGACCTCATGGATATTACCACCACTACCACACACACACACACCCCATTGGTTTACCATTTTCTGCACCAGGCTAATGTGAATAGAAGAGTTTGTCTGGAACCAGTAATTATGGAAGGATAGCATGAGTAGATGGTGAAACACTTTCTGACTACAGAAGAGAAGCAGAAATTGAGAGAAAGGACCGAAAAAGAATAAAATCCAGAATGAATATATATATATATATATCAGACTTCTGAAGTCACTGTATTAAAAATTAAGTTCTAAGTACCTTTCTTACTTATCCCCTAGTATTTGCAAGTAAGACAATGTTGTTATAATTGAAAGTCCTAATGGAAAGGATATAAAACAGTAAGTATAAAGTGTTGGTAAACAAGAGTTAAGATATATAACTGTATATTTTTACAAATGCTATTATAAAGGCTCTCCCTTATAAATGCTTGATAAAAGCGTGAAGTAAAATGGCTGGTTTCTTGTTATGCAGTACACAGTGACCAAGTTTACTATCTTCATAATATTTCTGAAAGTGTCCGTTGATATTGTAGTCAGATATTCCTAGAGAGATAAGGGTATATTCTGGGATTAGTATTTTCATATTGAATAAAACATGTCCATCTAAGTAATTTAACGTTGTTTATAAACTCTGTCCATTATTTCAGCATTTGATTTGAATAGCATGATGGCTTTATTTGCTGTATTCAATATTTTCAGTAGTAGTGAGCATGAAGGCAAAGGTGGTTAAGTTGAAAAAAAAGTAATCGTAAAATTTTATCTGAACCTGTCAAGTTTATGGCAATATTCCAGAAATGTCATGGATACAGGTTTTCTTTCAAGAAACATATTCAGAGGAAGGGGAAAAAATGTGAATCTGTCAAATTTATCTTCTAAAATATATTTTATCCTGACTAGTGTAATGATATAGGGAAGCAGAAAGAAGTAACAATGTCTAAATATGAATTAATTATAAACCAAACATCAAAACTGGTTTTGTCAAAGATCAGATGGAGGATTAGGTGAAGATCTAAATGTAGATACATATTTGACTGTGCATTACTCTGATTTATTTTGCTGAATGTAATCCAACAACCAGTATAATTACTTCAATATAATTTTCTAGGCAGGGATTTTTTTCCCAATTGAACTATCAATTGTAAGTCTTTTCTTATTTAGCTACATGTCCAGAAGAGAAAATGCTTTTTTTGGCCCTTCTTATAAATTGGTGCATTATGTTTGAATTTCAGCAAGCTATTAAAAGATTGTTTCTAGTCTTTGTTTCAGTGTCATTTTTACAATCAGGTTTTCTGACTCATTGAATAATTTTTATTTTTTTTTTTCCCAAGTAAGAGCTTTATAATTATCCTCTGACTTTAGCCAGCATTCTGGCAAATCCATTTGTATCTTTCAATTGCAAAACTGTAGCCTGTAATTTAGCAAGTATTTTAGATGTAATTTCTTGTGTCCAGTATTAGTTGCCCTCATAAGATCATTCTATCTATTAAATGCTTCTTCCAGGCAACATTATACCTTTAGTGAAATGCTGCATATTTGCTATGCTTCCTGTTAGGAAGTTATTTTTTTTTAATGTCTAGCTAAAGACTGCCTATTGGCCTCTGGTTACAGCTCTTTTTCACCTCAGGCTGTTTCATATTTATGTGATGCTGAGAATATGCCTCTCTTTTGTAACCTGTATAATACATTTAAAGTACTATGTGTCCTTCCTACTTCAAGAGCTAAAATAATCTGGGCAGTTTGCCTTGAAGTCCATTGGTCTGCCTTCAAGTTGATAACATGCACATTTACAGTGCAAGTTCCTGAGACATTTAAAGTGGTTGCTGTTATCCAGTGTCCTTGTCCTTCATGATTATATTTTGAAAGTCACATTTGTTTCATCTATTCTGACGAAAAGTGTTATCAGCAAAATGAGATTGGTACACAACTTAAACATTTCTTTCTAGTACCCCTACAGGGATGTGGTGGATGTCATTATGCTGATACAAAATGTGCATTCTCTGCATTTTTTCCTGATGCTTCCAATGACTGCTTTTAATAGACAGAAAACTGTGTTTTATACATCCTGCTGGGTTTCCAATTGCTAGGTAATATGTAAGCTGCTTGAATTAATAACTCCACTACTTTTTAATTAAGACATTTAATCCCTCTCTGTCAAAAAAGTTATTTTCTTTTACAAAGTTCCTTTACAGTATATGTTTTGCATACCGCTTTATGTAGCTCTCTGGTGTTTTTTCCTCCTTGTGCTGTTATTTATGATGTATATTGGACTGAAGGATATTCCTGTTATGTTAAGGTATTTTTTCTATTTCTGTTTTAGTTGCCCTCAGTAAAATCAGCCATTTCAATTTATTTTGTCTGTGTATAAAATGGAATTAGTATTAAAGCAACATCTTTACAGCAAAAGATGGTATACAATTATTGTCATTTTCTTCAGCACAAACGTCAGATTTGTCAGGGTTGATGTGATCTTGTTACCTTCTCAAAATAAGTGAATTATTTTTGAAATGATATGTAGATAAGCAGGTCATTGTGATGACCTTATACATCACTAGAAATACTTTATCTCATGAAGAGTCACCTTGACTTCACTAAGCCTTCATACGGTATAAGCTAAGTAGGTTTAAGTGCATCACAGTTTAGCAGTAATACTGGATTTGGTATTCTGTACTGGAGCCAAAACAGCAGCTGTTTTCTTTGCCTATCCACAAAACAGAACAGGAACAAAATCCTTAAGTTAGACCACCGTTTATAATCATGTTATCTTTAATATTTTACCAAACATCAGCTGATACGTAGAAACAGAAGATGTACATGATTCTAATCAGCTGTAACTCCAGGTAATTCTTCAGAATCTACTTAAATAAGCTCATGTTATATTTTGACAGATTGATGGTTCTTTATCAGTTTAAGTGCAATTACTAACATGGTACCTTATTAAAACAAGATGAGTTCAACAAATTGTCATTATGTTTTCCTTCTTCCTAGACCATCTCCTTCTATACTCCAAAATTTCTGAGGACTTGGTATCATTTTATGTTCATATTGTCTATGTCCCTCAGCTAAGTATCAGACTTTTTTGTAATACTGTAAAATTACACAAAAATATTAATAAAATACTTACAAAATGTGTAAGTAGCAGTCTGTAGGCAAATGTTTCAGGCTGTGAATGTTACCAGATAACATAGTGCAGGAAGATATATTTCAGATTTTTACAGAAATATATTCTGAACTCATCTGCCATAATTTCTTCAATCTCTATTTATGTGATGTGATGTTTAGCATTAGGTTTATCCTGTTAAATTATGTTTATCTTCAGCCTCTCACAGTCAAGAAGTTAATATATTTTTCTGGTAAAGTTCCTGTGTTCCTTATACGTCTTTCTAGCCATATGCAAAATGTACATGAAAAGCAATTTACCCCTTCCTTCATCATGCAATTATTAACATTCTGGAAAGATCTAGTCTTCTCTCCATCTTTCCTTCTCTACAACAATTTTGGCATAGATGATTGTTAGGATTTGTATAAATCATATTATCATAGAATGGTTCGTGTTGGAAGGGACCTTAAATGTCATGTAATTCCAGTCCCTCTGCCATGGGCAGGGACACCTTCCACTAGACCAGAGTGCCCAAAGCCCCATCCAACCTGGCCTTGAACAGCTTCTCTGGGCAACTTGTTTCAGTGCCACATCACCCTCAGAGTAAAGAATTTCTTCTTTACATCTAATCTAAATCTTTCCTGTTTTAGTGTAAAACCCTTACCCCTTGTCCTAACACTGCATGTCCTTGTAAGAAGTCTCCCTCCGTCTTTCTTATAAGCTTCCTTTAAGTATTGAAAGGCTGAAGTACGAAGGCTACCCTGTAGCCTTCTCTTCTCCAGGCTGAACAACCCCAGCACTCTCAGCCTGTCTCCTCACAGGAGAGATGCTCCAGCCCTCTGACCATCTTCATGGCCTCCCTCTAGACCTGCTTCAACAGGTCTATGTCCTTCTTATGTTGGGGGCCCCAAACCTGGATGCAGTACTTGAGGTGGGGCCTCACGAGGGCAGAGTAGAGGGGGAGAATCACCTCCCTCTACCTGTCAGTTTGATGTAGACCAGGATATGAATGGCTTTCTGAGCTGCAAGCCTGCATGGCCAGCTTATGTCCAATTTTTGACTTTTTTGTCCAAGTCGTTTTTCACAGTGCTGCTCTCAATCCATTCATCCCTCACTCTGCACTGGTGTTTGGGATTGGCCCAATGCATGTGCAGCACCTTGCACTTGGCCTTGTTGAACTTCATGATATTCATGTGGACCCACTTTTCAAACCTGTCAGGTCCCTTTGGGTAGTATCCCTTCTGTCTGTTGTATCAACCGCACCACTCAGCGTCAGGTGTCATTTGCAAACTTGCTAAGCATGCACCTGATCTCACTGTCTACGCTGTTAATAAAGATATTAAACAGTGCCAATCCCAATACAGATCCCTGTGGGACACCGCTCATCACTGGTCTGCACCTAGGGATTGAGCCATTGACTGCAACTCTCTGGATGTGGACATCCAGCCAATTCCTTAATCACCAAATAATCCATACATCAAGTAGTCCATCCATCAAATGCATCTCTCTCAAATTCAGAGACAAGGATGTTGTGTGGAACCTGTTGTGTGGAAAGGCCTTGCAAAGCAGATGATATCTGTTGCTCTTCTTCTGTCCATTGTTGCAGCCACTCCATCACAGAAAGCCACTAGATTTGTCAGACACAATTTGCCCTTGGTGAAGCTGTGCTGGCCGTCTCGAATCATCTCCCTGTCTTCCATGTATCTTAGCATAACTTCAAGGAGGATCTGTGCCATAATGCTCCCAGGCAGAGGTGAGGCTGTCCAGCCAGTAGTTTCCTGGTCTTTCTTTCTACCCTTCTTTAAAATGGGATTGATATTTTTTTTTTTTTTTTTTTTTTTTTTTTTCCAGTAACTTGGGACTTCACATGACTGCCATGACTTTTCAGATCCAATGGAGAGTGATTTGACACCTACATCAGACAGTTCCCTCAGGACACTAGAATGCACCTCATCAGGACCCATAGATATATGTATGCTATTTTCATCAGGTGGTCTCCTCCATGTCTGTTGTCACCAACTCTTCTATCTTGTTTATTGGGGGGAGGAGGGGGGGAGAGGAGGGGGAATGGACACACGCTGTCCTTTTATGGCTAATGTACCCATAGAATTCCTTCTTATTATTCTATGCATCCCTTATCAAGTTCAGCTACAGCATTGGCTTTGCTGATCCCATCCCTACATACCTGGGTGTCATCGTTGTACTCTCCACATGTCCCTGCTTCCACTGCCTGTGCATTCCCTTCTTATGCCTCATTTTGACCAGCAGGTCCTTGCTCATCCATGCTGGTTTCCTACCTTCCCTGCTTGATTTCATATGTGTGGGTAATTACATTGAAGGTAATTTTTCAGTGCAGGGTAAAACAAAGAAAGATCTTAGATAAAACAGCCTCCTGTCATCATTTACTGAAAGATTATTCATCAGAGGTTTCTCTTTCCAAAAGGAACTAGTTTTTTAAAATAATTATACATTTTTAAGTGTATCTGATTCTCCTCAAACTTTAAACATTTCACACCGGTTAGCAGTACAGCCTTCACCTTTAGCCATACCATGAGTATGACAGATGTATGCTGTATCTTTAGCACACACAAAAAAAAAACTAGAGTCAATAGCAACATTTTCATTTTGCCTGGCTTCCAGATAGAAGGAAGGATAGACTTGTTCTTGTAGTATTTCAGTTTTGCTGAAGCTGTTTCACAATGGGAACTATGGTACACAATTATGTGAATCACACTTTTAAATAAAAGGTGATTGAATTGGGATTCACGTTCATGAAAAAAAAATGAACAAATTCAAAGTTGCATATACAATGACAAAGAAACATGCAATGTATCAGGCCCAAGCATTACTAGATTCAGGGATATTCCAACTTCATTATAGTAGCATTGACTATTTTTAATATTATACTTAATGCAGTGTTCCAAGTCATTAATACTGGAGAAACATTACGAAGAAATACAAAATTCATTTTACTAAATCATCTCACTTGTGAAATATGCATTTCTTGTGTAGTGTCCCAACACTGTCTACATTAATCCTATAATGCAAAATCCTATAATGCAAAAATGTCTAATTAGAAAAAAATTGATAAGCAGTCAGTTATCTGTATTAAACACATGTGTCACCATTCTTTGTACAAGTAAACCTATTATTTCTAAATGAAATCAGAGTCATTAGATCAGAAAGGCTTACTGAAACTGAACTTTCTTCATTACTAAGCAAAACTGAGGATTTCTATTTCAGAAGGGAACACACATATCATTTCAAAGTAAATGACAGTAATAGACATAATTAGCACTATAAAGCATTCAAGATTCTTGAGGAAATTAGTATGTGTTGAGTTTGAATGCACTAGATTTCTTCTTAGGTATTGCAAATAGGTATTAAGCATATTAGTGTTTTAAACAGGCTTATGGAGAAATAGATAGTCCGAGAAGCAACACCCCAGAAAATGAATCTGAATAGATTGTGGAACCCTTTACATGATTAGAGACTACTTAAAATTAAGTTTCTTCAATAGGTCTTTCCTCAATCATGAAACATTTTGTATTTGTCATGGAAAGATCAGTAAAAAGAGCTCAGTGGTATTGTTATTAAATGGATTTTTATATAGCGCTCATTATGTATGACAGATACAGTTTAACAGTCTTTTAAAAGGCTTTTTTCACCACTTTGCTTTCTTCTTTGTGGTTGGTAGATGTTGGATATCCACATATATTAGTGATTTCAGTGGACAATAAGGAATAATGCTATTTCACCAAAACCTATGCTGTCACAGATCATAATCAGCAATTAAATATTTGTCCAGCCTATTTGGGGGAATATTAACCAGCTTAAATTGATATGTTCCTAATATTAGAGTAATTTTGGAATAATATTCATGAAAGGCTTTATAAAGTCAGATGATGAAGCTTGGAATTCAGTTAAACCTTACCTTACCTTTTTTTTTTTTTTTTTTTTTTTTTTTTTTTATGAGCTATATATAAAGAGGCAAAGTAAGGCGCAAAGTCAAGGTGACTGTGAATTTTCCTGGATGCTAGATTAGCCTTGACCAGTCCCATTCTGTAGAGGACGAAAAGCTGTCTTTTACTTTAAGTCAGTGAGCATGCTTCCTATTTGGCTGAAGGAAAATGTACACATCCTCGCCTGTTAGGATGAGAAGAGAACAAAGATGTATTTACACTTTTTTTGCTTCTCTCCTACCCTTTGAGGCTAGGCAGCCCCTTAACAAAGAATAGTGGCATAGTAGGTGAATGGCAGTTATGATAATGTGGACTTGCAAATACATTATCCTTTTAAGTCAGACCAAGCCAAACCTCTATTTCCAGAAATGTGGAATTAATATACAAATGAAATACTGATCATCTGGCAGCAAAACCAAAACAAACAAAAGAAACAGAAAAAATATGTCCTGTGTTTCACTGACCTCTTTCAAAGACTAAACATGGCTCTAAGTCACATAATCAGGCTTTGTTTAGCTAGGATGTTATCTGCAGACATTCAGCCATTTTCTCACATTGTGTTTTTGTTTGTTTGTTTGTTTGTTTTTCTGACAAGCAGAGTTTTGCTCAGACTGAAACAAGATGATTTTTTGATCCCCACCCCCAAAAATCTCTTTCCTCCTTCACTTTGTTCAGTGAAGTTACTGGTTTCATTTCAGTATTATACTACATTTCTCTGTCAATAATCTGAAAATTTATTGCTTGCTGTAGCTAGAAAAAAAAAAAGCAGAATGTTTTAAGTGTGTGTGCATTGGTGGAAACAATTAAAAACAGCATTTCTGAAGGTATGTTTCAGTAAGCATATATGCAGATCAGACTTTCGTTTGAAAAACGGGTCCTACCCCTGCCATTCATTCTATATACATTTTGTGATGCATACCAAACCTGAATTTTTCTCTTACAGTGAAAAGTGTTTGGGAAAGCATAAGTATTTAATGCTTTTGCATGTCTAGTACAGTTTTTATGGGTTTTTGATATAATTTGTCAGGAGGTATTTTGAAATTATTGCTATGAATATTTACTTCCTCAGGTATTTTACCCATGCATTTTGATTTCTTTGTTTGCCCCTTATGAAAAATTTACCTCTTTTGTTTCTAGGCTTTTATAAATAAAATCATTTACAACACAGCATGTTTGCTGCAACATATATTCATGATTGTTTACAGTATTTTAAGCAAGATTTGCTGAGAAATAGCCTTTCATTTTCACACCTATTTTGCCCACATTGAAAGCATTTGCTAGTATGGATTTTCATTATCTCATTTTAAAGATGTAGGTGTGATTATGCCATATTTATAGTGCTTCCTTATTTAGTTATTTTGTTCATTAACTTTGCAGAACAGAATATAGCAATAGGATATATAGGAACTGAGATTAGGTGTTCTGACAAAACAAAGTGTGCACCAATTACAAGCAAGTTATGGTTAGTGTTTAGTCCCCTAAATTTATAGACTTTTTTTTTTTTTAATTGTTCTTTCAGTTGTTCTAGACACAATGAAAACCAATGTGCTCTTTTATGAATTATGAGCCATTCCCATTCTAAAGAATTGCCTTACTAATTTCTTATTTTTCAGTAACAGCATTGTTTGTCTGAGCTTATTTATCAGAAGTAACCTAACCACATTGTACCCACACCTCTTATTTTAATGTTTCATAAAAGCATAGGACAATGCTATCTTCTCTTCTATTTACGTAAGTGTATTCTTTCCCAGTACAATAACTAACTAACTAAATAAATAAAATTTACGTAGCCCTCGCTTACCATAATAATATTATAACTGACAGAAAATCAGTTTGTTTATTCAGAAGTCAAAATAATTTTCACATTTATCTTCAACTCAGTAGAGATGAATTGTGAAATATTAATAGAAAGAAAAATAACGTTTTTCTTACAAAGCAAGGAAAGTTTTATTTTGCATTTTCATTCAGAGTAGGAAAAAACAAATTGAAGTGAATTTTATGAATCAAAGGAACTGACCAGAATGTTTTCTGTTGAGATGGCCTTAAAAAAGATTATGCTGTAATTCTTGTAAAAAGCGTAGTTTGGTCATCAGTGGCACTGGTGCCAGGGCACACTTGGGCATCTTCCATTCTCACATTTGGTTTGACCTGAAATATCACTTTGCTAACAACAATATGTCTTGCTAGTATTCTCAAGGCTGTGAACAGGCATCTTCTGGGTCTGTCTGTGACAGGAACAAGTTTCCTGCCCCTCTGTCTTCAGCTACTAGTTACTATCTTTCCCCCATAGGTTACTCCTTTGTAGTGTATTCTAGCAAAACTGTTCTGCTGCAATCCATCTCAATCTACATGAGCTGCTAACAAAGAATTGTTTAAGTTGAATTAGATCATTCTGCCTGTAGGTTAGGAATCATTTCTCTGCTCCCCAGGTGCATGATTTGCACTTTATACTAGTAAATTACATCCATCTGTACCACTGCTCACTTTAAGATCATTCATTTCTGTCTGTATGGATATTTCGACCCCTTTATCTAGTCCATTCTCCAATTTAGCTAGCCAGAATTTTCAGTAGAATTTTTTATTTCAGTGCCTGTTTAAAAACATTGAATGAAATGGTTCCCGCGACTGATCATGGAAACTTTATTACCAAGAGCATAGTAACATTTTTCTGGTTTGTTTCATTTTTCTCCCTTATTTGCTTACTTTTTCTCTGCCAGACTAGTAGCATTGCACACCTGTGTGTATTGAAGGGACGAACAGAAGCAATTTTGACATATACTTGGATTTTATTAATGAGCACTGTGTTTGTTTTGCAATGATTACTCTAATGAATAAATTAACCTGTTAATATGCCAGTTGACATTTGCTTACATTTCATACAGAACTCTTATGACAGACCATCTTTTGCAATTAAACTAAGGTCAAAGACACGACTGGTGCATAGTTGCTAATGTAACAGCAATGCATAAGTCCAAGCCCTCAGAGAATCCTCTGAGGATCTAGGCTGTAGTTCCTAATTCAATCTTTAGCCAACAATTGAAAACTGTAGGATTAGAAAATGAATTTCAGAGCAATTACCTTGGAGAAACTGTTATAACCAAGAGATTGGAGAATAGAAATGTCTCAGAAGTGTCAGCGAGTTTTGCTCTTTGCACAATTTGACTGAAATGTATTAAATAATCTCTGCGTATTGAGAGATGAACAATTGGAATAATACTCTTCTAAAATACAGTCATGTTAGAAATGAGCAGTCTTTAGAAACCCCCAGACCATGACAATTTTGGTGAACTAACATAAATGCAATAAAGCTCTACTGTTAATTTAAAAATTATTTCTTTCTATTCAGTACTAACTAAAGACCAAGAAATGTATATAAGTATAGTGACTGCTATTAAGACATCATCACTAGAAGAACTAACATGCACTAGCAGTTAGTACTACAATCAAATAATAGCTATGAGCCAAAAATCCTGCTGTGTGTTAGCTGTATAATATCCATGAACATATTCTTATTTTAGCCACTCAGTGGCTGCCTAACCTTATACTGACTAATGCCCAGTCTAACCCTGTATCTAATGAAAAGTGTTCACCACACCTTTACTCAGAACTTCCAGTAATCCATTAGTCTTTCAAGAGGGAAGTATTCCCTAACTGCATGTAATTTGTATTTCTTTTGATTTTATTAATTGATTCCAAATATCATGAAAAAGTGAATTGCAGATTTGATCCATCTTCTAATTAGGCTGTCCCATTTTTTAACAGCAATTCATTAAGATAAAACAAAATGTCCAGAATACATGATGTTTAGTGTATTATCCTGTATTGTAAGAGGAAAGACTCAAGCTCTTCGAGCAAACATGAATTTGAACTCCCATGTCTTATTGATTTAACTCCTTAGGTATGGAATAAAATACTACTGCTTTACCTACATTTTTCCTGAGGTCCAATCCAGCACTGTTCTATTGTCGTAGAATACAAATACATGGAATAATGTACAGGAAAGGAACTTTAAGAAAATATTTCTAATCCATTTTACTGCCCAAGGTAGGATCAACATAACTGTGTTTCTTCTAATATATTATGTCAAGTCTGCTTTTCTATTAAATCCAGCATACAAATGAGATGGACTCATTCATGGATCAAAATGGGCTAGAGACAGTAGTGGCATAGCATACAGTAGTGGAAGTCCGTGTCATGAGACTAAGAAAATTGCCCACCTTCAGTTGTACAAAACTGTTATCTGTAGCTTTTAAAACACACTGCACAAAAGACACTATCCAGACAATTCTCATGATTTGGAAACCTAATTGAGTTGTGAGTTCTCCTTAAATCTAAAGAAATGCTCTGCTTGTTATTGTTCACTGGAGTTACAGTAGCAAATAATGCAGAAGATTTTGATATGCAGCTTTCTGACTGCAAACAAGCTTTATGGAAAGCTTTAACTGTAGCTTTATGCTTTAGTGCAGCTGCTGTAGATAAAACCGATTCAGCCTGTGCACATGACCTCCTTCCTAGCCATCCTGGCATCACCCTGTCAATGGGTCACAATAATGAAAGCAATAAATGAGAAAACTTTTGTTAGAAGTTGTTTCTTGTGTCTAAAACTGAAGCAGTGTAAAAATGTTTACAGATATCAGCAACAACTGTGGGTAACTACTGTTGCAGAACCTGACTGTTATGCACAGTGAATGCCGGAGCAGTTCTAGAGATGCCCAGGGACAGACACTTTTAGTTTACAAGGAAGTTTAAAATATTTGCCAGTGTTTTGTGGGTGACTGTAGAATTAAAAGATAGATGGACAAATGTTTAAAGGACCTACATTTTAATTCAATGTGCCTAACACTGCTGGTCGAGGCCTAACATCTTTTGTAGATTTAGGCATTACTTGAAGCACAGAGCTAAATTCAACTCTGAGGTAAACAACAGCAACTCTGTTGGAATAACAGAAGAGGAATGAATTTTCTAGATGTATTTGACATATAATCTTTACTGTTTAGAGCTATATAGAGTACAAGAGCTTACTATTTAACTGAGAACAGTTATCCTTCTCAAAACCTATTTAAATAGACCAATGCAATAGTAAATTGCAGTTCTCTTTCATGAAACATATCAAAGCTTTATTTAGAAAAACTGTTGAAGTAAATCTAAATTGCCTAACCTGAAATTGTGATACAGTTGATAGCTTTCTTTCAATTTTATTCAGTCTTTTATTTCCCCTGAATGTATCCACTGAAGATAAACTATTAAATATTCAGGCTCATGATTGTATGAAAAGACTTTTTAACTGAAGACAGTATTTCTCCACTGAAATCAGTTGTTACTTGTGCTCAGATTGCTATTATTGGACCTTCCCACAGGCGGTCTGTGCTTTCAAGATGGTTTCATCCTGTTAATTAAATCATAAATATTCTGTTATCTGTATTTCAGTTGACATATTTACATTTTAATGAAATGATCACTTTTTTTTTTTTTTTGACCTCATGTAAGAAAAATGAAAATACCCTATGTAATTCTTTTAATTCATACTAATTATGTTAATCTGGACTTTTTCATTAAAAATAAAACAAAACAAAACAAAAAAAGGGGGGGGTGGGCTCAGCTGAAAAATGATGGAACAACAGACAAAGTATAAAAGTTAGTCTCTGAGTATTAGTATTTTTCTGTTACATGATGTGACTTACAAGTTCCAAGCCATGACTGTAAATTCTAAATTTCTTATGTTTGGAATTACTGACTAAACTAGCAGATATAAAAGTTCATCATCCTATGAAGTGCTGATTAAAGGTTGGGAATAGAAAAATATACAGATAAAAAACTTATTTTAATGCTTGAAAATAATCTATGACCAGACTTCCTTCTAAACCTATAAAGCAAGGTCTGATAATCAAAGCATTTAGCTTGTAAGAAAAAGAGGAAAGATCGTGCAACAGACTTTAAAAAGAAGTTTCTTCTACCTCTGTATACTTCTCTTTTACACAAATATTAGAGTAATTTGAAGATTTCTGTAGATCTTAACACCTCCTTACTTCCTGTTAAATTCTTATGAATGTATCCTGTAATTCTGAGAGACTTTCAGTCCTTAGTTTCACTTTGCTGAGCATATGTTGAACAAATGGAAAGAGAAGTCATTTGATCAGAGATACAGCCCGTCTAATATACAAAATGTAGGATTTAACATTATTCATTTTAGTTCCAGAAAATTGTTCATATCCCATGATTAGCATGACTATAATGTAATATTTCTGTTATTGTTCAGGGAAAAAAAAAAAAAATCTGTGCAAATACATATATCCACTAGTAGAACTATCCAGTAGTAGTCAGTAGTTAGAATGTGTTGAACTGCTATGAACAGTTGATGGAACTGAAATTCAATCATACCTTTTCTTCCTGTTTTAATAACTTTGCTAAACCATTAGAATTAATTTCACATGATTTTGGTAACTGGTCACTAAAACTAGTGTTTTTACAACACTGCAAACAACAAAAACATCATCAAACTGAATAGACATAATTCAAAATAGTTTGTGTAAATTTGTATGAGTATGTTCCACATTTAGTGACATTACAAGAACCAGCCTTTGCTCACAAATGAGCAAAACATTTTACCTCATGTCATCAACTGATCACAGAGATTTAACAACTACCTAGAGCCATCTTGCTATCCAAAATAGACTGAAAAGGATATATTGACTTTTCCATGATCTTTAAAACAGTATCATTGGGTCATAGGCTAATAGAACAAATTGAAAATGGAGTTGTGTAACATGTTGATCTCTTCAAAATGGACCCAGAGTTACAAATAAATTTGACTTTTGTCATTATGCTGTGATAAATATAACTGAACAACCTCCATTGCAAGTAAGGAAGGAGCTTTGTATATAAATATATATATATTAGGTGGATAACATATCTCACATAGACATTTATGCATATTCTCACCTTTTTATTTGCATATGTACGAATTTAAATTTTACTCATTAGGGGAAGAGTTCTAATATTATTGCTGAAAGAATGAAAAAGTTTTACATAAACATATTGAATAGACAAGGGAATATGCCATAATTAATCACACAGTTTTACTTTCCTATGGCAATGGTTGTCCCTGTATGCTACTTATCTTTTAAGCTCTCCAATTAACAGCAACAGTATTCAGGATATGGTGTTTTGGTCAGAGGTTAAAAATGCAAAATAATTCATTGGATCTTTGATCTGTTTCGGAGCACTTGTCAAGTTTATTGTGCCCTTGAGGTTGAACCACAGTATAGCACACCCAGCAATCATTGTCAAATCCTTTTCATCTTTCTGGGCTTATTTCATGAGCAAAAAACATAACAGATGTCAGAGGTTTTTATTTTTTCCCCATATTCCCCTAGACATTGCATTCCCTTTGCTGACAAAACACTTAAAAATTAGAAAGTATATTGTTTTGGTAAACAGGGATTGTTGTTAACTTTTTAATTCCCCTACTCCCCCAATGGAATGTGTGATACATATTCACTGTGGCATTTACATGGCCTTATGTTTTAGTCTTCTTTCTTCACAACTCTTCTTCTACAGCTTTTGCCGTGTCAGACAAGACAGCCCTGAGTAGTTGTCACTCATAAAATTACTCTTCCTTTCAGACATAAAAATTGTATTGCATGAAACCAGCTGTATCAGATCAAAATCTCTTCCCAACTCCTCTCATTTTGAATTATATACTAAAGGATATTTGAAACATTCCTTCTTCCTCCACCAAGATTCTAAATATCAATGAATAACTGAAGGAAATTGAGTTGAAAGATGCAGTGGAATAATAATATTTAATTTAAAATATAGTTACTATTTTTGGTGATAAATGCCTAGAATTTCTAAGGGTTTTCTCTCTGTCTTTCTATAAAATTTAA
This sequence comes from Anas acuta, assembly GCF_963932015.1. Classification (NCBI taxonomy): domain Eukaryota; kingdom Metazoa; phylum Chordata; class Aves; order Anseriformes; family Anatidae; genus Anas; species Anas acuta. Next base: position 22,387,886 of record NC_088982.1, read on the forward strand.
TTTTGTGATAAGCACCAGCTAAACTCAACAAAAGCTGAAAAAAATTGACAGTTCTGAAAATCAGCTTTACAACTCATGTATTAAATGTTTCATAATGATTATTATTACTGAAGATACAAGGGGTTATACTGATCTCCAGAATCTAAAGCTTCATTCAAAATCAAGTTATTCATATAATTTTATTTACCTTCATCATTATTTACTGATGTATCTGCTGCATTATTCATGGATCAACATGAGAACTTTTATAGTGATATTGATGAAAAAAAAATGTACATCATCATCAATGGCCAGAGAAAATGTTTGCAGAAAGAATTACAAACTGAAAGTGAGCAAATGTTTTATTTCTCCCTATGAATGTGCTCGAACATCTTGCCTTTTTTTGTTTGTTTGTTTGTTTTTATTTTGTTTGTTTTTGTTTTGTTTTGCTTTGTTTTGTTTTAAGCAGTTGTGTATCCATACATCATTTTCTCTTATCCTCAGAAATAAACATGCTCTCTCTTCACCCTTTATGTACTTGCTGTTTTACATATTTTTTCCATTTACAATTTCTCCGTTCAGATATCCTTTGCTTACTGATTGTTTGCAGGGAAACATACCTCTTCCATTGACCTTCTCTCTCACACAAAACTACACATGTAGCATTTTCTGTGTGCACAGCTGGGTAACATCTCGGATACGTGCCAGCCTTTTGAGACCTCCAAATGACAACACTCTAAATGAAATCCTACATCAGCATAATTTCCTAAACTCTTGAATATTCAAGGGATTTCCAATAAAGGACAAGGGTAAAAAGAAAAAAAAAATCAATGTTCCTTAGAACTTTAATAGCTTAGTATATAGCATCTAGTAAATACTATGTCTAAATGATAAAGAGAAAAAATCAATCTTTAAAAAGTTCTAAAACTTTAGTTAAAATATCATTGTATGTGACAATTAACATAGTGTTTCATAGAAATGTTATTTTTCAACTTTTTTAAAAAATATTTTTTTCTCCTTGGTTCCTAATTTACTATGCAAATATATACATATTTTATACATATATACATTCTGTTCAAGTTCTAAGCAATAAAAGATTTAATTTTTCCCATTTAGTAGAATTTAAAATTTATTTTTATCATCTCCTTGATTGTTTAATATATGTATATACACATATATCCAACCCCATTTCCTCGAGTTCCCTTTTTACAAAAATATTCCTTCATTGCAGATAAAGTTTGTATTCACCTAAGTCTATACAGAGAGATTAATGGGGTCTCAGTTTCTCCATCCTTCCCTCCCACATACTGAACATTTGCTGATATTATGGAGAGCAGGACAAACTTCATCCTCCTACATGTTATGCTAGATAACATAGAAGTCCTCAGGACAAGGTCCTTCAGCAGACAAAACCAGTGTTAGTGTTGACTACCTGTGTCTGTCACACTGTTAAGGAGCAGGAAACCACAGCAATGGAGTCATAGTAGTTTTGCGGGACCTGGAGAACCAGAGGGAAAGAGAGAAGGACTGCATCTCCTCCATCATTCCCACAAGACATGTATTTTTTGTTTATATTTCTGTTTCTTGAGGATTTTTTTCAACAAGGTGGTGGAAAAAAGTCTTTGCCAGGTTTTCTTAGCTGAGAAATTATTAGGAATTCTTTTTATATTTAATACGCTTGCATAGTGAAGGGAGAAGGGAGACAGAAAAGTAGATATGCTCTTCACCTTTGTGGACATTGCCCTTTCCAGTTTAATAGTGTAAATTGATCCTGAGTTAAAAGAAATATATAAGTTTTTAGTACCACTCCCATCCTCAAGTGAAGCTTAAGTTGCAGGTGGGGTTTGTATGTTCATAATTACATAAGAATATGTAATATAATGAATGTTAGTAATTTGACCAAGTTAAAAGTATAACATCCTTTGTTCTTGCGTGATTAACTGCTCATAACAACTAGGTACGCAGATATGAGCAGCTTTTTATGAAAAGTAGTTTCAATGTGAAGCTGGCTCTTATCAATCAGTTCCAGGTTTTCCAGATTTTTCTTGGCTCCTTTTAGTGTGCCTTTGTGCAAGGGGAGGTGGTAATGCATGACTTTCTTCATCTTTAAGTATGCAACAAAACATGGCATAAAAAAGGCAGAAACCAGAATATTCATGATCTTTTGAAAATCATAACACAGAAACAGAAGAAGTGTCTCTGTAAGTTTTAACCCTGAGTGTTCCAAGGTGGCATCTGTTTAGTAGGACTCCTTGATGGATGGATGTGTGTGTGTGGGGATGTTTTAATTCCCAATACAAGGTTCCAATCCAGTATCAGAAATGGAAGAATGTTACTCCTGGTAGGGTACTTAGACTATATAAGTATTTAGTATGGCTAGAGTTCACTTCCAGCTAGTAAATATCCACAGTTCGGATTAGGTTTTCAGAAATGTAAGAATATATCTTAATGCTTTCATTAAGCAATTTATACAACTCTGGTATCTGTGACAGAAGAAACAATGAACTTGGTGATCTTGTTCTTTTGGGTTTTGTTTCTACTTCTAATGCTGCAGATAGCTCTATTTATTTTAGATACCTTATTAGTTTTCCAGAAAGCTTGATAGAAAGCTGAAATTTATTTGGAAAGTCTGATGCCATATGGTAAAAATGCAACAAAACTCCTAACAAACACAGTTCTTAAACTTCTCTTCTTTTTTGGTAGTTTATTCTTAGACCTCTCTTCCTTTTTACAGAACATAAGGATGTAGTTGCTCAGTCTTTTGGGTGGTTTTTGTAAGCATATATGCCTGTATATGCATAAGGCAGCAGGCAAGGTTTTTCAAATCAAAATGCCTTAAGACCCATTTGTATTGCACTGATATTTAAAATATTTTTGCCTTAAGGTCATACTGTGTTGTTAAAGACCACCTACACTGACTTGCATTTCATAACTGTTTTAGCACATCAGATTTTCTTTACAAATTGTTAAAACCTAAAAGCCTTCATATCCTGCCAAAAACTTCACATTAATCACCTCACTGGTGTGTTAAGATATTCTCTCAAAATAAGACAGCCTTTACTTTGAACGTAGTTTGCTTACTGAATAGCAGTTACGTTTTTAGTCTTTTTAATACTGCAAAGTTCTTGTAACCTTCCAAACATTTTTTTTCTTTTGTATTCCGGCAAATAGATTTTCATGAACTCCTCATACAGCTGACGGACCTGATCCATCATCTTCCCATTCTGATCCCAATCTACGTCCAGTTGTACATGCTGTGACACTAGTTCATCCTCTTCTCCCTCTGTGGAGAGGTAGCAGGGCTCTTCCTCTTTGCCCAGATCCCTTGGGACTTGTGGCACACTGAGTACACTTCAATGGTCTGATGCAGTCAGTGATGCTCTGTGTCTGGGGAGGTGCTCCCGAATTCAGACAGCAGGGTGCCTATATGCAGACCTGCTTCACTATAATAATACACTGTGCATAAGGTTGTAAACAGGACTGAGAATGGATATATACTGTGCACAAATTTGAACTTGTCTCACCAGCTACAGTCTTCAGACTATAATGTCTTCTTTTGAAGAATTTAATTTTGAAGAATTTAATGAATCCTTTTGAAGAATTCCAGTGACATTCATGTGGATTTGCTCTACCAGTTTTACATTATAACCAGTTACTTTATTAACCGATCACCATATCTCCATTTTACCAAGCTAATTTATATGTTTTCTTAATCTGAGTGAATATTCCAAAACAGCAGGTGCTGATTTCAGTATTTATGAGCCTATTCATGATCACAGTGACACCTTGCCATTTTTCAGTCTGACAAAATCTGAAAGTCAGTCAAAGTGCTGTTTTTTTGTTTTGTTTTGTTTTGTTTTTGTCTTGTTTTTACCAGCGCCTGTTGCTGTAAATATAAAATAAATTCACAATCTGTAATTCTTCCTGCTGTTAATGCTATGGCATAGTAGGACTTTTCCACTTAAAGTATTTTCCTATTGGGCTTTAGTATTGTTACTTTGTTGGGTTCAAATTTGCCTAGAACTGTTACGGAGGTTTCATTGATTCGGTACGTGAGTTCAAAGAAAGTAGTGTGACTGTCTGAATAGTCTAAGAGTTCTAGCTCGTTCAAGCAAGAAATGCTTAAAAGTGCAGTTTCTTCTCAGGCAAAGTAAAGTTTCTATCAGTAAATACTGTGCACACATTCAATTAAAAGATAACCTTTGCATCAAAGAACTTTAACATCTTTAAAAAGCCTAAATATGAACTGTATGGTGTACTAACAAATGTTACAGAATGAGTATTTTTTATAAAATCCTTAACATTTTTAGGAAATTCAGGGAAAAACACTTGAGCCTCCCCCACCCTCCAAATTATCCTTGTTTCAGAAATTGGTTCTGCAGCTACGCATGAAGAGAATACAGTAGCTGCATTTTCAAAGATGTCCCGGGAATGTGCTGTCAATAGTATCACAGAAAGCTTTTAAACAATCCACACCAAAAATTCACATGGGTCCCCTTGCAGCTGCAAAGGAGTCCTTTGAAGGACCTTTCCTTTTCTAAAGGTAGAAGGATTAAGGACCTGTCTGCAGGTTAGCACTGAGTAGATGGGCTGAGACAGGATAGCAGTGTGGATGAGCTCCACTGCACCGTGGTTCTGCCTGCCCTGTCCAGCTGCTCAGGGAATATCATTGCTATACCAGTTGCATAGGGAGGTGGCCATAATGACCACGAGTTACCAACCCAGCAGATCTTCTTCATTGCTTCAGGAGCTGGTTTCTCAGCATCCTGGCATCACTCAGCTGTCCATCAAAGCTCAGGTTCAGGCTGCTTCACACGCTTAGCAGCAGCACGGGCAGAATCTAATAGGCATGTTAAGGGTACAAGAAGCTTAATTTCTGCAAGTGCTTTCTGTGGTCTGACTTAAAAGACTTCTTGTTGGAAATATCTGCCTTAAAAATCTTCAATACACTACAAGAATACAAATATTTTATCAAGGTGAAAATGCCTCAGTCTGGGTGAATTAAGCTGTGAGGCTGATGGCAGTGAGATTGCACAGAACTTGAGCATTTTCTTAGTTACATGCACTACACTTAGAAATGCTAAAATGCTCTATAATCTTCTTAGTTTCTCCCTGCCTTGTAATTTTGTGTCCAGTAACAATAGAAATATTGAGACATCTGGAAAACGACAACAACAAAATTCACTTGTGAATGCTTTATGGCATCTTCAGGAATGCTATTCCACACATCTCAAAATAGGGTTCTAAGAAATAAAATACAAATTTCTACCAGGAAATGCTTGTATATCTCTACTGTTTACGTAACTAAAAGTGCTTACAAGACTGGCTTGCACTGTTAGCTTGATTCTCAGACTAAGTGTACCTTGCTGAAGCACAGTTGTCTACAGGAAAAAGCATCACTAAGAAGAAATCAAACTAAGATTTTGGTTCAATTAACAGATGGTATTAAATGGTAGTAAAATTGTTTAGCATGAGCTTGCCAGAGATTTTATGTGTTCATGAACTTTCACAAAGAGGTCTAAAAGGCTTTAGTTTATTAAACAGCTAACTCTTACCCAATAATCTGACAAACATCAGATTTGCAGAAATGAATACATTCAATACAAATACAATGAATAGAAAACAAACCTGCAAATATGAATGTAAAATTGATAAAGAATATAAAGAAAACAAACAAACAAAAAACTACAAGTCCCAGTAAACTAGTGGAAAATGGAATGCCTTCTGATAAAAACAAGGTGAGCCTGACCTTAAATACAGAAGGCAAACAAATGCAATCAAAGACAAAGTAGGAATAAGAACGTGTACTGCTTTAGCAATACACTGGCTTTTAAAAATTCTTTATATAACTGTGTAGATGGACAGACTGGAGACAGACAGACCAAAACTGAACTTATAGTACAATCAAAATTTCATTCTGTGAGGAGTAACCTATAATTCTGAAATCCACTTATTAAAAAGCTAGAGTGAAAGCATTCAAATAAAGCTACTACTGCCTTCATAAATTAATTAGAACTGTTTTTTCTTTGTTCCACTAAAATAAATAAATAAATAAATGGAGAATGTTTTTAAAACAAGTTTTACTGTATTTCAAAAATTATTTGACAACTGCAAAGAAGATGATTAGCCTCCTTTCAGCTGTTACTCAGATTTTAGTCCCAAATACTTTTGATAAGAAGTGGGAGAAATCATTGTCTCCACTGCGTGTGGAATTATGCATTTTTATAGCATCTTATTCAACTATGATAGAGAAAATTTATCTTCATTCCTTGATATTATGTTTCATGGAGGAATTGACACCACTTACCACAAGACTTATATGTATCTTAAAAAGATGTTTTATTTTCCCTCTGTTCAATTCGAGCCCACTGTTACTAAGGAAACCTTAGACAACTGAGATGTAAAACAAAATTGAATCCCTTTCATTGGATTCTAGCCATGAGTAAATATAAAAGATATTACGACACTCTTACAAAAGAAAATCTCAAGAAGATGAATCTGCACAGAAATATAAAATCTAGAGATTCATTTGTCCATGCCACAATAAAGCTAATATATATGATGTTTCAGTGCCCCAGAAAGTCCCATAACAGTCAGTTACTGTTTGAGATTTCCTGGCTAAAATGAAGACTCCTGAGATACGGTTTTCAGAGGGAATCTAAATGTCAATAAAGGAAGGGTCTGGGAGAACAGACTGACCTTGTGTTAGAGCAGTGTTTACTAAAATACAGATATTGGTCTAGAAGGCCAACTGCATCACCAAAGGGGTGGCCAGCAGGCCGAGGGAGGTGATTGTCCACCTCTGCTCTGCCCTCATGAAGCCCCACCTGGAGTTATTGCATCCAGGTCTGGGGCCCCCAGCACAAGAAGGATGTGGATTTGTTAGAGTGGGTCCAGTGAGTTGCAACTTTTCAGTATTTAAAGGGGTCTTAAAAAAAGATGGAGAACAACTTTTTGCTTGGACAGGATAAGGGAGAATGGTTTTAAACTAAAGGAGAGGAGATTTTGATAAGATGTTAGGAGGAAATTCTTCACTCAGAGGGTGGTGAGGCACTGGAGCAGAGAAGCTGGGGATGCCACATCCCTGGATGTGTTCAATGCAGGGTTGGATGGGACTTTGGGCAATGTGATCTAGTGGGTGGTGTCACTTCCCATGGAAGGGGTGTTAGGATTAGATGGTCTTTTAAGGTCCCTTCCAGCCCAAACCATTCTATGATTCTGTGATGATTCTATGCTTTTTTTGTTTGTTTGGTTTTCTTACTGACATTTCCAAATGACATTGCCAGACCTATCTTCTCACAGTGCTTTTGCAGAGTAACTTTCTTCAGATTTATGTTTTTTAAGAGAAGAATTAATGTCTTTCTCCTGACATTTCATCGTATGCTAGAATTTATAGCAATCCTAATAGATGTTACGTTTTAATTATTTATGTTGAAAATTTCAGAAGTGCAGTGGCATGAGATTTATTGCTACAAATGCAGAAGTACATGTAAGAATAAAGGAGTCCCAGGGTTCAAAAGAACCTACGTTTTCTTATTTTTATCTTATATCTACTTAGTAAACATTCTAGTTATGATAGAAGTAATGCAGCATAGCAATAATAGATGTAGCATGCTCTACAAATCTTTCTTTGTCTTGCTTTCCAGGCAAACACAGATTTCCTCGCATCTCTTGCAGAACATTTTTTTTAAGAATAAAGTGTTTTATGTAGTCCAGTGAAGTGACTTCTAGAGAACACCAAAGCACAGTAAATATTAAGAAAAACAAATTAACATTATTAACATTCACACCTTGAATCCTGTGTTTCTATAGCTCTAAGAAGCCCCTTTTTTTTTGGCCAACAAACTAATTAACAAACAAAACAAAAGAGAACACAGCTGAAAGGCAGAAATATGTGATAATTTTCATACACTTTAAAAATAAAATTCTCAAAATTTTTCCACACTGTTGGTAATTCACATTTCAGAAGCATACACATTGAGAAACTGCTATGCTGAAAATAAGTTAGAAGTAATATGCACATAAAAAGATCAAAACTGAGCCTTCAGATCTTTCACAGAGTATTTTTTCTTGAAACTGAGGTGCTTTTAAAGTTCAGAGTTTCATGAAAGGCAATCTTTGGCTAAAATCAATGTACCAGCAAGATAAAAGGTGCAACAATATGACTGCAGTGATCAAAGCCTTTCAAGAGAATGATCCACTCTTTTTTAAACCACATCCCAGGCAACAAGTTCTTTAAATGCAATATGGCTTGTACCAAAGGTAGAACTGATGACACTCTGTAAGTCCACAAGAAATATAGCAGTTCTGTTTTACTACATTGTATGCTTTAGAAGTGACAATGACTTGATAAAAAAAAAAAAAAAAAAATGCTTTATTTACACTGTAAAAAACAGGCAGTAATGAGTATAGCTAGCAGTTAAAATAGCTTTAGAAGATGGGTCTCTTGCAGTCCTCTGCATAAATTCCACAGCCTAGTAGAAAAAAGCTTTAGGTAAGTAGTTTGATAAGCACACTTCTGGGAAAGAAACATATTTTGCCCCTTCCTCAAGTACAAGTTGTCATGCAACTGCAGGTAAAGTGAGATGGTGAAAAACCTTTTTAAAAGTCATTTGCCATAAACAGTAAAAAAGAGGACAGAGGATGACTGGTCATATACCACATTTTATGTGTGAATATTCTTCTTACATTTGTGTTTGCCTCACAGGTCAGTAGCTACTTGGGCTTCATCCATCTGCTAGGTTATTCTGTGCGCTACATTGGTGATATAGTGGTATTAATCCTTTCTTTTTGGACAGGCATCCGTATCTAAGAAAGCTCAACAAAATTAATAGCAACTGCCCCCTTTTTTTGTGAGGCTTGGCAATTACAAAAATTAAATGACACATATTTTAAAAAAGGAAGCACTGATTCCTAGAATTCGTCATCAATGAAGAGGATCAAGTCATATTTGCATGGAAATGTTGGAAAACTTCATCACTTCTACTTAAGACTGTTGCTGTTTTAGAGAACTAAATCATTTTTAAATTGAGAGATCTATTTTTTCACTCTAAGGTGGAGCAGGCCCATGCTAACATGCTGCAATTTGTCACACTGGAGGAGAGGTGTACAGAGCAAGCCAACTTTCTCCCATTTCTCCATTTCTCCTGACTGAATGGGCAGGGTGTCTATGTTCATTGGTTAGTAGTTACGGAGGCAGTAAGCCAAAGGATTTTAATTGGTAATAGAAGGTATGGGGGAAGAGGAGGCTAATATATTTACAGCACAAAGTTTATTTACTACCAACCTTGTAAAAGCATATGATATACCAAAATCAAAACCAAAACAAGATTGACTAAAATTCGTGTAGCTGACAAGAGACCAAATAGCTGACGCTGGAAGAGGTACTTCAAAAACACTGTTAGAGAATAGAGCATCTCCTTAGTGAATAAAGCAAAAAAGATCTGGACTGTGCTAGAAAGTATTGCAGAATGGTTTTGTCTACAGAACTTGCCTCTTCTGAAGGCTTCTAACCCATCCAGCAGTGCCAGGAATTGTAGGAGACAAAATTCAGAAACCAGTCTTTGGCATTTAAAAAGCATTCCAGATTGCAGGGAAAGGTGAATTCTTAGGAAACTCCACAGCTCTTAGATTATTTCACTGATACATTAATTGGCTGCAGTGTCTTAATATATGTATTTAAATACTGGGAATACTGTATTATGGCTAGATAAATGGTACAACTTCCCCTCAGCATGTCATCTTAATATTAATGCCTGTTAAAAGCTCAAGGTTTAGTTGAAAGTTCTGATTCATTTCAAGAGCACTGACATTGCATCAAACATTCCTGGATTAACTTACTACTTCCCTAGAGGGTATTAGTACAGGACAAGAGCATGATGAATGTGTGAATAGTTCCTGAGACCCACTTAAAAGCTCATAGTCAATCCTTCTCATGGATTTTAAAAGGAAAAAAAAAAAAAAAAAAGAAAGAAAAGAACAGTGATTTCACTTAAGATTATTGGCATTGCCTGTTCAAGGTGAATGAATGACAGCTCTCTGAGAGCAATACCCTTGCATTTTTCTTTTCACTTTTTATTTATTTATTTATTTATTTCCCAGCGATATGATAAAACATAACCTTGAGACGAATCAATGGGAATTTACATTTCTATTCCCCGCGAATAGAAATGGAAATTCTCTATAGGAAATTCTCTATAGGAAATAGAGAAATCTCACATTGAAATGAAGTCACTGAAGTCTCAGATTACACACATTCACTCTTCAGTAAAAAAACACCCAACAGTGATTACAGAATGCAACCGATTTATCAAGAAGGTTAGAAAAGGACTCAATTAGACATCTATAAAAGATCTTCTGTTCATAGAGCTTTACCTTTTGTAACACAATGACTTCCATCAGACAATGGACTTCACAAACATAAATGTGCTCCCTATAGTTTATTAAGGTGTAATCATTGCTTAAAATTATTAGTTCTCATTCATTTTGTGCAGTTCGTTTGTCTTGTACATACTTAAAATAATAATAACAAGAAAAAAGAATAAAAGTTTGAACATTTACAGATTTAATCATGGAATCAGTGAGTGAATCAATTGAGAGCATTTGAGCCAGCATCTCCTGGCTCAGGAATGAAATCCTCCAACCTCCTTCAACTTCTATGCTTCAACATATAGCAAAGAACCATTCAATAAGACAAAGGAAGTGGGTGTGTCTGGGTATTTTAGAGGTTGCAATATATTCTTGGTTGAAGACCTAACAGTCTGGACATGGAGAAAGCCAATGGATGCTCCCTCACTTTTGTAAAAAGGCAGTTATCAGGGCATTTCAGACCAGGAAAGTGGACCCATGGGTTGAGGTAATAAGTAGAATAACGTGTCTAGCCATCATTGCAGGCTCACTTGAGCCTATTACCTCAAGCCTGCAGTTGGAGAGAACATCAGCTCTGCAGTAGTATTCCCTGTTATTCAAAAGGACTCACTGCTTTTTTGCAGAGGATGTGGAAGGAATGTTCTGTTGCCACCTTAATTAATTTCTGACTGCATAGGGTCAAGCCTGTACATTGTGGCTCACTCCATCTTACATCCTTACAACCTAATATACATTTCAATGTATATTAACAGAACAATCAGCCTAAAGAAAAGAAAAAGGAAAAAAAAAAGTTAGGTTAATTACTAACAAATGTCTTATAAAGATAAAATATATTGAAGAACAAAAGCTCACAAAATCCAGGTCTGTTTGAAACAGGAATTTACTACAAAACTGATACTGCTCTCAGTTCTTTCTTAATTAATTACAATTTAAAAGCTTTTTAATTTGCTATTTTGGCCCAGATAAACATAATTCTGATTGATTGATTGATTGATTGATTGATTAAGATGTCTTTTTTTTTTAAGACAAAAAAAGACATCTTTTTTTAAAAGACATTTTTTTGTCTTAAAAAAAAAAAGACATCTTTTTTAAGCATATTCTGTGAGCACATATTTTTGTTCTTTCTCCTTGAGATGAACTACTTTACTTGCTTCATTCATACCACCTTTGAGAAGGCCTAATTTCTTCAGCCTACAGGGATTTTCACCTAACCCCCTTTGAGATAGTCAGAAAACCCCCATTCCTACACTGTGAGTGTTGTATGAGAATTTATTCTTCAGAAGCACTTAATACATATTTTTCCTATGCCAAAAATAAAGACTGACAATCCTATTTTAAGCAGAGAAGAGCTTAGTTTATTTTATTGCATTTTTTCCTGGAGGCTCTGTTGCATTCCTGTAGTTTCCTCATATCTGTAGAAAGGCTTCTCTTTACTATTTATAGCTGCCAGCCCAGATAAAAGCTTTTTCAAACATATTACTTCAATTACTTCAACTTAATAAATTTACTCCTATGCTGAGAAATTTAAAGGACTTTTACTATTTGCATTGTATTATACTGCATATTTTTCAAATCTGAAAAAAAAAAAAAAAAAAAAAAGTAAAGTACTTAATCTATGGAAGATACCTAGATACCTTTCCATAAGGACTTGCCTATGATATGTTACTTATTTCTAATCCCCAGCCAAGACATGTGGACTGTAACCTGATTTGGTTTTACTTTTGTTTGAATATAAATTATTAACATTAGTTACACTGAAATGTGAATCTGTGTGTTTATAAAGTTTTGTGTGTTCAAAGAACGAGTCTCAAGATTTCTGTAGAGCTGTATTTTGTCTTTGTATTTGTGCCTCTGAGACTTTAATGTGTATATATTAAAGTTCAGTGTTAGGCAACTTGGCCTTGGAGGACTGGATGCTGTGGTTCAGATTTTGTTTTCCTTCTACCTCATTAAATTATTTTTTATTGTCATTCTTAAAATACACACTTTTTGTTATCAAAAAAATCCATCAAAATTTAACTAGAACACTACTTCCTACGCGTGTGGGTGGAAAGGGAAACTTCACTGATGACTATTTTAAACTAAGAATTCTTTTGGAAAAGAAAAAGAAAAAGAAAAAGAAAAAAAGAAAAAGAAAAAGAAAAAGAAAAAGAAAAAGAAAAAGAAAAAGAAAAAGAAAAAGAAAAAGAAAAAGAAAAAGAAAAAGAAAAAGAAAAAGAAAAAGAAAAAGAAAAAGAAAAAGAAAAAGAAAAAGAAAAAGAAAGAAGTTCTTCAGTGTTAGCTCTGAAAATAGTCCAAAAATAATGCTGATAACAAAATCCAGTACAACATCTTCTAAACATTTCATAAGTGCAACAGTGGGAAAAATAGCATCCTGTAGAGAAGTTTCCAGGTAATACAAAATTGTTTGGTTGAACATGTAATGCTTTTATGCACATAGCTTATTTGGAGCCATGATTCAGCATTTCTGATATTACAAATCTGTATCAAACTGATAGTCCTTTTTATTTCTCGTAAACACTTTTTAAGGGCAGCATGATAGTGAAAGAGAGTTAAGCATATGCAGAGTGATAGAGTTCTCTCATCGCATTACTTCAAGCTGCTATGGTTTATCACTTTGCCTCAGAGAGCTTGCAAAATACAGCAAATCAAATCTGTTTTTAAATGCCTGTCTACTTCTGATTTGTTCCACAATTCAGGGGAAAAAAAATTCTGCTTGACATTTTATATTGCAGGCAAGGTGCCAAAAATAAAAACAATATGTATGGCAGGCAACACTTTGTGGTAGATAGTCAGGATATTTGAGATGAAATCAGAAATGAGCAGCTATTATGTTATTGATCTGAACTCTCCAAATTTAGAATATGCATCACACAGAAGACATATATTTAAATAGTTGTATTCTTGAGGCCTGTCTGTCTGCTATGATTTTATTATACAATAAAAGTGAACCACGGATTTCTATTTATCTTGACAAAACATACGAATGACCCATAAAGGGTAAAACTTTATTTTTTATCATGCAGGCAAATTGCATACCTACCCAAAAAACAAAGTTTATTCTCAGTTGGAAAGAAAAAAAAAAAAAAAGGATAATCAGATCTGTCTTTATACTGTTAAATTTTATATTGAAATTGCTTTAAGATTTTTTCTCTTCTAATATGGGTGTACAAACCTCTTAAACCACGTAACAGCAACAATCAAATACCTAAATACCTAAAAGGAGTATCAAGAAGACAGAGCCAGGCTCCTTGCTAAGGTGCATCCTAAGACATTAAGAAATATTAAACATAAATCATAAATCAAAGCAAAAGGGATTGTGACTGTATACCTTTGACCGTGAGGACAATTTAGTAGTGGAGAAGCCTGCCTAGAAGGGTTGTGGAGTTTCCAGCACTGGAGGCTTTCAAGACGCAACTGGATTTGCCCTAAGTAACCTAGTCTGAGCTCATAGCTAACCCTGCTCTGAGCAAGACTACAGCCCTATTGAGATCCCTTCCTATGAATTTTTCTAAGATCCCATGAAGTTATTGGAAGAACTCAACATCCTGGTCTCATCATATACTATTCACGCATTCTAAACCATACTTGCGTTTATGTCCACTGAATGTCCGCTGAAAATGCCCATTACTTTCAAGTGAACCAAGATATTAAAATGCACCATAAATCATGTTTGAGCTGAGGTACTTCCGTGGTCCCTGAAAAGTGCACTATTTTTCAGAGCTATCATTCAAGTTCATGTTAGCTACCTCCCTCACCAAAGTGAGGGAGGGTTAAATACCCCACTGAGTGCTAGTCCCAGAGGCTTCCCAAGTTGCTAGGCATTCTCCATAACAGAGAGCTCTGGTGCAAAACTATAGTAGAAATGTGCTGGACAAATGAAATCATACCAAGAGGTGGACAAACCTTGTAGACCAGAATCTGCTGACTGCACTGCAAGTCATAGTTACAGAGTATTTAAAAGTTTGATGAATGAACTAAATAATGTATATATATATACAGTTGCCTAGTTGCTTAGATTTAGATTTAGGTCCAAACTCTTGAACTCTGGAAAGCTCCGTGCCATGACCACAGCCCTGGTGAGCCTGTTCCAGTGCTCAACCACCCTCTGGGTGAAGAGCCTTTTCCTAACATCCAGCCTGACACTCCCCTGTCCTACTGCCATGCTGCTAACACATATGTAATACTGTTTTAAAATAATCATAATGCTTTACAGGTTCTTGTGTCTATAATATGTTTGTATACATATTTAATCCAGAAGTACAAGGATGTATAAGTGGAATGGAAAAGTAACGCACAAAAAGAAACGAAGGAAAATCTAGATTAGGAGTTCACATGGATAAATAGAATATTAGCCATATTACCTTTAATGAACCTACTTTTCATGAGTCTTCCACAATTGTCTTTCAATTTTGAGAAATTAGAAAATATATGTTGAGGTTGTAATCCTGTAACCTCGTAGCACAACATTGCCATTGATAAGCACAGGCCACAGGCTACCAAGTCTACAAGGCCTTAAGACTGAATCTTGTCAAGTTTGCTCAGTCAAAAATTGTCTTAACCTGTCTGAAGCTTTACTTTTACTTGGTTTAGCTCTACCAGACTTTTAGACTTTTTTTTTTTTTTTTTTTTTTTTTTTTTTTTAATGAACAGGTGTCTATATCTGTTGCTATATTTGTTTAAATTTCAGTGGTACAACCATGGGTTTCATACAGACAATAACAAATTGCTATTCTGAGCAGAATGAGATATTTTATGATTGTGATGTAATAATGCAGTGCGCAGAAATACTGGCTTGGTAGAGTGGACAGTAGAGCAAGGAAGAAGCTATCATCACTACATTCCTCCCAGCAAAGGCCCCACTGCTAATGACTGTGTACTTCCCTTCCACTTGACTGAAACCTTTGGATCCAGGTGCTCATAACACCAGGACCAGGAGTGCATGCTACCAAGTATATGTGTGTATAACAGTTTTAACTGGATTACTAAGACTTTTTCTTTCCATTAGCATTTTTTCTTTTTCTTCTTCCTTTTTTTTTTTTTTAATATGGACTAATGATGATTTTTGATTAAACTGTTAAGATTTCAATTATACTACTAATAATTTTGTGGCTTTATATATGTGTTCCCTTTTTTCCTGTAACAGGATTTTGAGCATAACGAGTTACATAAGTATCTATTGAATTCTTAGTAGTAGTTAAACCAGAAGCAGCTTAGTTATTCTGTATGCAAAGCAAATTTCAGTGCAATGATTAGTACAGCTTTCATCTTATTCCAATAACTATGAATTAGAGATAAAAAAAGCATATCCCAGTTGAAGGAATGTTTTGTTCCTCCAGTTTCTCTGCAGATAAATGTGATTTTATTCAGTTGACCTCCAATGTTTTTGCAATGAAACTGTGATTAATATGCTGTGCATATCATTTTAACTTGCTGTGAAAAGGAACCAGTGTATAGTTAAACAGTCTTTCATCTATGCCTTCATCACTGTGCTAGTGAAACTTTTGTCAGTTACTAGAAATAACCTGGGACCCATAATTGTATTTTATAAATATGAACAGAGATTAGTCTATTTTTTACTGTACTACCAATGAAAATGAACCATAATAAATAATAAATACTGTACACATTTTCTACTTTGGATTATGAATTCAATTTGATTAAAATATAACTTATATAGTCATTTATCAACAGTGAAATAATAATCAATGTGAGTAATATATAGTTCCTAACTACAAGGATTTATTTTTTTATTTTAAGATAGACCCATGAGTAAAATCATAAAACAAGAAAGTGTTAAGCTGATTTCCTGAACCTATGATTTTTATTTGCTGCATTGAACCTGTTCTACTTTACATTCAGTTTTTGTGATAGGTGAGAAAGCATACAACTTTTTCCACCAAGTTTTAAGATAGAATTTAAAGCACAGAATTTTCTGGGAAGAAAACAGCTTAGGAGTTCTCTCTTTCAATGATAGGGATGTCTCTCTACTCAGGTCTTTCTCAAAGATCTTCTTGTAGAACTGCTCTGATCTTTGCTACATATGGTTTCTGAATGAGGAAAGCAGCATAGACAGTGTGCAAGAAAACAAGAAAACATTTCCTTCATGCTGTTATAAACACCAGCGCGGGCATCCTGAAGCTGTTCCACAGTTACTTCTTTGCCAGTTTTATTTTCCAGATAGTATTCCAGTTGGGCTCGTATCTCGGAGATCTCTTTGTGGATTTTCTACCACCATCAGAAGTCTATTGAACAGCAGTTTCAAAAAGTGTTTATTTATATGTAATGTCTTCCAATATAATGAAGTAGAACATCCAAAACTCCATTAACTCCTCCATCCTCCGTAAAAGTGGTGGGACAGTGGTAGGAGGAGAGTTAATTATTAGTACTGTGTTCTATTAGGAATGTATGAATTGAAAGAAGTTTACACAGATATCATGTATATATTTTTTCAAGCACATTCTCATTTTACATTGACAGTACAGAAATACAGAATTGAAAGCTCTTTTTTTTTCTTTTCACTTCCATATTTAAAGTTATACTAATTAAATGCTAGAACAAGTTATTGAGATTACATACGGTATACTACCAAAACAATTTGAAATCTGAAATAAGACAGTACACAACTTTTTAAAAGATACATTGCAATGTAAATTCTCTACTCAGCAGTATGTAGAATGTAAAAACAATAATAACTGTCTTTGTTAGCCATGAAATTTCTGATGCTCATCACGTTCTAACTTAAACATCCTTCACAAACCTCCCAAAGACTAACCTCTTAATTCACTGACCATATCTTCCAAGAACATAAGAAAAGAAAAGATGTAATTCAATGTTTTTTATCCTGCTTCTGACAGCAGCAATAGGACACTCCTAACACAGGAGCCTGATCTCTATCATTTCCTTCATATCATCTTGCAGCCATAATCATTTGGGATGTTAGAGGGTACATTCCTACATACTCAGTTTAGTAACCTTTGTTTATGGATCTGTTGTCTGTGAAAGTGCAATCCCATTTCATACATCTTGATGATAACCCTTGGTATCCAAATGCAATTAATTCCCCCCCTATCTGAGGTGCTAAATATTAATCCTCTTTCTGACACCTCTGGATTTTTTTCTAACTTTATTCTTCTGCTAATTTTCAAACTTTTCGTTTTTCAAAAGGCTCCTTGAATGCAGTCCTACATTTCTACTCTGTATTCTGTAGCAAATAAGACAAGTATGAAACCCACAGTCAACAACAAAGTAGGAGATGATGACTGTATAATTATCTAAAAAAACTTCTGGCAAAATTGTCTTCAGAGATCCCTCACACAAAAATCCACAAATTATGACTGCATAGATATTCTTAAACTCCACAAAAACTTCTTCCTGGTCTCAATAATAATAATAATAATAAAAATAAAAAAGCACCACCCTATTTTATTTTCACTTCCATCCTAAACACTACAGTTTTTGTTTTGTTTTGTTGTTGTTGTTGTTTTTTGTTGATTTTTTTGTTTTAATACCCATGTTTCTTTCTTCTCTCTCTCTTTATTTATTTATTTATTTATTTATTTAAAGAAAGGAATTTGAAGTGTTAGATTGCCTCTGAGGATGCCATTCTCAGCAAAGGGAAATTCATAATGAATGTTCATTAATATTCTTTATCAGTTCATTAAGGCTGCTTGTGCACTATGTTTATGAACATCTCTGATAAACATTTGGATTTGTTGTGCATGAACTGCTGATGAATAGTCATTAAACTGTCCCTAAGTTTATTCATTATGAGTGCTTATTAATTTCTCATGAATTATTATAAAATTCAAACTGCTCTAGGAGTCATCCATAAAAAAGAACAATCTTTCACAGTATGTATTACTTCTTAGAAATAAATGAAATAGATAAAACTATTTCTAATGATTAATGTACTTCTAATGATTAATTTCTAATGATTAATGTACTTATTTCTAATGAAAATGTACTTTGTTCTTCAACTTAAATCTAAGGATATTTCAGAGTACTACTGAAAACTACATTATAGTTTGGAAATACATCTAACAGCTAAATTTGATCCATATTGCTGCAGAGTAACAGTAAACTACTTGAGTATGTTTGTAAGGATATCCAGATTTATCTCGCATGTTGAAAATCTCTTCTCCATGTTAGGGGAATTCTTTCTTCTCTGAGTAGAAGTAACACACATTCTTTGCACTTTTATATTACCTTAGAGTAAGTAAAGCAAAACCTTGCGCTCAAGAATAAAAATAAAAATCCAAACACATCAGAATTACAGCAGCCTACACAATTTTAATTTCCTTGTCCTGTGCACACTGTCACTGTTCAATCACATTAGTTTCTTTTCCTATTTCTATAGCCTCCAGCATCTAGTGGTGTTATATTACTTTGACTGTAAGGCAGATCTGAAATTTCTGAATTAGATTTCTATTATTTAATTTATAAAGTGGTAATAATTTAGTCCTTGCAAAGCCTTATGCTGTCACAGATACATCAATGGCTAGAACCTGGATAGCTCAGTTATAGATAAATTAAGGTTAGCACCTGGATAGTTCAGATATAGATAACATAAGGCTAGTTCAGTTAAGTCTATACTATAGGGTATGTGTAGTCATCTCCACTGCACTGCCAGCACAACCAAAGGTGTTTTGATTAAAAATTTATTTTATTAACCAAAAAAAAAAATAAAAAAAATATTGAAGGTTTGTTCAAATTTCATTAATAAACTCTTTCACCCTGATTCTAATTTTTGGTTTTGTCTGGTTATTGTAATGGAATATTTTTTCACAAATGTTATGAACAGACCTTCTGTACTGTTTCTATTCAAGGAAAGAAAGAAGTAATGAAAAGACTGCAAGTAAAAGAGTGTAGTATCTCACTGTACCAGTCTCACAGCAACCGCTGCAACTGGAAAGAAATCAGGTAGGCTACTCATGATAAATGCTGTAAAAAGGCCAAAAAGGTCAAAAAGATGTGCTAGTGAATACTAAATAAATGTTCACACATAGTAGTTTCTGAATATCTGGGCAGTAGCAAGAGATAAGACTTTCAGAACAAAGAACACAATCAACATAAAGAGATCACAAACAGACAATTTTTTTATTTTATTTTTTTATTTTTAAAAAGCTCAAGTTTGATGAAATTCACTGTAACAAAACACTAACTGAGATGAAATCCTTTAGGTTTCATTGTTGTTATATTAGTTTTACAATCCAGTATTTCTTCTGACTTCAATAATAACTTCTAATCTCCAGCAATATATTTGTGTAAGTAAATACTGTCTACACTAATAAATATTCAGCTATTCAGAAATGTCATTGTTTTCTATTCCTCAATAGACTATTCCAAAGTCATACCAAAAAAAGTCATTACAAAACTAGCAGTTAGTATTCCCTTTTCTTCCTTTAAGGAGCCTACTCATTCACATAGAAAGGATGTGAGAGAGGCTCTTTCGTGACCCATACAGGGCCACACACATCTCAAATCTGATACACAGAATGTGCATTCCTCACACAGACATTCAAAAGCTGTACTTCCATTGGAATTTCACTATATTAATGTAAATGAAAAGGAACTCAAAGGTAGTATGTTGAGGATTTCCTTCTCTTTCTTTTATATGCTACTCTGTAGCCTTTTTCTTTTTGGAGAAATTATATTTTTTATCGTGAGTCCGAATTTTATTTTTAGTTTTCCCAACACAGTGACTTCACCTCTTTCCTCCTCTTTTATTTTTCCAAAACCTAAAGCAAAAACTCAATGCTTCAGTGCTCGCTCAATGTTCACTCCTTCATATCCAACAAAATTAATAACCTTAATAAAAAAATTGCAATCAGTATATTCGTTAATACTCTGTAGCTGAGACCATGGTAGGAAATTGAGTTGGGCATATGAAAACTAATAAGCTTATCAGCAATAACGTTTCTGTAAAGAGAGAGCTGACTTCTCAGTTTCTATTGAGTTGCAAAAGAAGATAGCCCACTTACTTAGTTTCTATTTAGTTGCAAAAGTTCTGAATGGGGAAAGAAAGACAAGGACCTGCCAAGCAACAGGACAGTTGACAAAGGAGCACACATCCTACTTCAGTATTTAAGACATGAGGTTTTAGTAATCCTCCCATCTAACAGGATCTTGCAAACAATTCAGTAAGGGGACAGTCCCTGCTCACATCACCTCCCCAGAAATGTAACAAAGTAAAAAGAAAATTAGAATGCTTTTACTGAAAAGTTCAGATCTAATACCTGAATACTTATGTCACTATATGTTTAACTTCAAAAACTAAAAATACGCTGCTTGCAAAGTCTCCTTTAATAATCTAAAAGCTTTACAACAGTTCAACATCTACTCCATAATACAGAAAAAAGGGGTACTTTCTCTCAATATTTGAAGTGAAAGTTCCCCTAATGTTAACAGGAGTTAAGCTTGTACATTCAAAGGCAGGATGAGCTAAACCTACTTAATTTAATAAATTAAGCACTTTTGTCATTATTTAATTATCTAAGAGTAATTGCATAATAATTGCATTTTCATAAACTAAGGAAGTAATTCAAGAAATAAGGCTCATTGAGCAAGACTACCTCACACAGATTCTTTTTCTGGAATAAGCTAATTTGATAAGTAACATTTTCAAGAGCAAATCATTAAAATGTACACACGTGGAAGTGGTAACTGTAAATTAAAGTTGTGAAAAAAAGACTTAACCAATCAGTTAAAATACTCAAAAAGAAAAAGACTAGTACAACTTTTTAACCCTTGAAGAGTTACTTAGAATGATGCAAGTTCTTTTAGATGTGTAGGTGCTATTTTCCCTGTATTATAAATTAACTTTCACATTGGCTGCTGCTTACATTATTAAAGGCAGAACAGATAATAGCTCTTCCATATTTAGATGACACTTTTTATATGAAATGTTTTTTTCTGGTGCTGGGAGTTTTTGCAAAGGTTGTTTTTTAGTATTATTGTAAGCACAGGGAGGATTTGTCTGACACAGGCTGGAATTTGAAGTGTTTCTAACACCTTCCACATTGGTTTAGGGAAAATAAAATACTGGGATTTAGAGACACATTAGAGCCTGAATGCATGGTTTATTTGTATTAATAGTGTTTAGTCCAGAACTGTAGTGAAAAAAAATATGTGTATTATGTATATATATATATAATACATGTATATATCTGCCATATACCTTCTAATGATCTAGGCAGAACTTGAGATAACAGACTTTCTCGTCTGTGTTTCTAGGTCTTTCCTGTTTTCAGGCCTTTCCTGCTTTACCAAGTAGGAGAAAACAGAATGTGGATGCCATCTTTCTGGATCACAAGCTGGCCACGGGGTATGGAAATGGAAATGGGGGCAGGGGAAGATGGAGCTGGCATGTGGAATTTAAAAGAGACTGTCAGCAGGGCAAGGAAAGGATTAAGGAGACAAAACCAAAAGTGTTTCTACTTTAAATAAGTTAAAAAGTGGTGTATTTGCATTTATAAGAGCACCTTCTTGTACAGGCAAGGGTGACGCAATGCATTGCTTTCATTTGCTTGTGTCAAAAGTATGCATTGTCTACCAGGAATTTAAACCTTATGAAGTCAACACACTCCCATGAAATGGACTTTTTATCCTCTTGGTATAATCTGTAAAAAAAAGTACGCTTAGCAAAAATTGTTGAGACACCTGAAAATATCAGAAATACCTTCTGTAGAGTAAAAACTGATTTTCCCTTAACTGAATTAGTGACTATTCAGTTTGCCCATGCCTTCTTGTTATGCATTTTACTCTTCAGCTACAGGCACTAAACATTCTCCAAATACTGATGGAATTTAGAATTATCTCCTTTTCCATTGTATTTGTAATCCTCCATCCTAAGAGATGTTGAGCCCCACACATGCACTCTGTAACATAAGGTTAAATTAAACAAAACAAACCGTTAGGAGAGATAGACTGCCCAACTGGGAGGATTCTAGGAGTAACGAAACTATGGAAGTTCAGAAGTAGGCCTTTTGGTGGAAAGGGCTGGGTGTAATAATCTTGACTGCTCAGAGATATCTTCTTGGGATCACAGTAGAGAGGCATTGCTAAAGAAGTGTCTCTTTATCCTCCCTGGAAGCACTTAGAAAAGTCCAGTGCTACACCCCAACTCACACTTTTCACCCTCAGTTCTGGAGGGGCAGCCCTAACAGAGTCCATTGTAAAGCATGATTTCACTATGTAGGACTTTGTACAAACACATAAAGAAAAAAACATTCCTGGCATCAAAGAACAATAGTAGCTCTGTTGTTAACAGCATCATTAGTTATTTTCCAATCTGAAATTAATTTTTCTCTCCATTAATGTGTGCCTCCAAGTTGTAAGAGTTCACTCCTCAGAAACCACAATTCTGGCCCCATCCCATCAACTGACAACACAGTATAAGGCAAACATCTAGAAAATTATCTGGATGGTAGAAAGGACAATTCCCTTTGTCCTTTTTCTTTTTAAATGGGAGATTATCTGTGTGACCAAACACAGATAACATCATCCGCACTGGCAGGAGTACAAGTTCAGACACTGCCTTGATTTACTTGGAAAAAAAAACAACTGTTTTTTTTTGTGACCCACTTCAGATAGCAGGTCATCCAGCTGAGATGAGAACAGATAGTCATCATCTGTTATCTCAAGGATGACTGGACTCATGCAGAATGAGTGGTGTCCATCTGTCAGTCTGTGCTCCCATCCTCAGCATTGTTTAGATTTACGAAAAAACAAAACTCTGAAGTCAGATTACATTAGTTCTTGAACACCAAATAAATTTGTATGGAAACCTGTCACATAAACAGCTTGCTTACATAAAATTGATATTTTTTCTAAGATTTTACATCTCCTATCAGTAGCAAATTTATTGTACTAATTATTCTTTATAATGAAATATTAAGCCCTCCTCAAACTCTCTACATAATCTGAATCAATTGACAATATGTCAACCACCTATATCAGAACTGAACTAAATTTCTGATTTCCTGATTCACATCCTTGTTCCAGATACTTTGGATGGCAAGTTCTGTGAAAGGAGGATAAAACCAAGCACAATTCTAAGATATTTTCTGTTTATTAATATACAAAAATAGTCTTCGGGTACTACTCTGCTAATTACAACCACAACAAAGCCAACACAGCCATAAAGCACGGTGAAGTGACATCAAGAGTGTAGGCTGTAATGACAGACACTTCTCCAGCCTGCTTTGGTACCCCAGGGTGTCTGTCTCTCTTCATCCTTTCATCTCAATGAAAAATGGTGAAATTTCTTTAGGGTAGGAATTGCCACAAACATTGATTCCCTGATCTCTGTGGACCCATAAGATGGGTTCTAATTTCTACTGAAGAAACTATTCAGTTGGTGAAAGTCAAGAGGGGACAGTCATCCAAATTCTCAGTAACTGCTCCATTTTCCATTAAAAATGTAATTGTAGAATAAAATGAAAATCCTCTTCTTATTTCCGGTCTGACTATCCCTATGATTTCCACGACAGTAGAGACACTGTTCTAACATATTTAAGTACAATTCTCAAATCATTCCTTTCTCCTCAAGCAGATATTTAGGCAAGCTGGGAATTAAAGATTTCTAGTAGAAGACTCTTAACTTCAGTATCAAACTTTTTCTGCTGATGCTAAGGACTTACAGAGATCTATAAGCACTGAGCAGGAAAGAATGGTTCATTTTGATGTTTGATCTAGCAATGATCGCTTCAGAAACCTTGGATAATTACAAAAGGCTAATATCAGAAGTGTCTTTGCAAGTTAGCAACCCAAATTCCATTAAAAGATGAAAGAACTTCTAAAGCCCAAAGTTTTAGAAAAATCTTCTTTTTAAAAGCAAAGGAAAAAGACATATACGTTTCAGAACATGTTGCTCTTTATACTACTAAACACATGTCTCCAATGACTTTAGGATCTGGGCACACATTAGTCCATGATCTACATTGAGAAAGTTAAGTTAAAGAAGACTAATTCCTTTTCTAAACTCTGAGTCATAAAGACATAGACAGACAAAGTAATTAGCACAAGGTCATGCTGTAGCTGAACTTGGAACAAAAACTGTATCATTAAAGTACCTAGTTCACATCTTGCCTAGGAATCTATCTTAATTCTCTCTCCAATACTGTCTTTTAAATAAATTCAAACTCCTAATTCCATCTCAACAGAAGCTTATGTGAAGAAGGCATTCTTCAGCCACTGGACTCTCCTAGTAAGTAGTTGATCATTCAACCAGGCTCTTTACATTAGGGACTACCCGTTTCTTTGCTTTGCCTATCTTAGACACCTCCTGAGACACCACATATCTTTAAGTTAGACCAAATGAAGAAAAATAAATATAGGGAGCTTGGTCCTAGAGCGGGATTGTTTCATCCTTATTCCTGTGGTTCCAGTTTACACCTCAAGGCCCAAAGAACCACATTCATGTGTGGACCACAAGTCATGAGTGTAAGCCCTGGTGAGCCACCAGCTCAGAAGCACTGTGGAAACGCTGACCACATTGTGTGCACAGGTGGGGCTTCTCCCCTTTGTGAGTCTTCTGATGGAGGGTGAGGCTGGAGCTGCGTGTAAAATGATCACCACACTCTGAACACTCAAAGATGCGCTCCCCCCGGTGTACCTCCTGGTGCTGAGTCAGAGTTGAGTTGCGGCTGAAGCTCTTCCAGCATTGCGTGCACTTGTAAGGCTTCTCTGCTGTGTGGCTATGCTGGTGATGGAGAAGGTTTGAGCTAGAGTTGAAACTTTTCCTGCACACAGTACACTGATAAGGACTCTGCCCTGTTGAAGTTCTCCCCGAGACCACAGTGTCCTGGAATTCTTTCACGTTACAGCATCTCTCCTTGGACGTGCCTGTCTGTTTGTCCTGAAAGGCTATTTTCAAACTGGTGTTTTGAGACTTCTGATGAGCTATGTCATTACTTTGGAAGGTGTTTTTTCTTTGACCTCCTGATGACACCTTGCGCTCTTGTGCATGCCTAAGCCCTTCCTGTTCATGACTCACCACTTCTTCCTCAAATCTATCAACAACTGCAGATCAAAAAAAAAAAAGTATTAAAAACCATGATAATAAACAATTAAGTCTAATCTAAAAATAAGTTTTGCCACCTCAGTGGCAAAAGTGAAACTTTTATCCTCAGATTTCAGAATTTAACTCACAGTTGCAGAGAACAAAACAGTTCTGAGGAGCATATCTATTTTGTGTGGAAAGGAACATGGGTAGAAGGACCAGGAGACAGAATAGTTTCTGGAGAGGCAAAAACTAACTGACCATTGGCTTAACTATTTCTCCTTAAGTAGCATTTTAAATATAGAATCATAGAGCATCTGCTCACATATATCAAAATCTGAACTGAATCCAACAACTAAGACCATAACATTCATTGTGCTCAATACTACGAAGGGGTAGAAAACCATTGTGCCTGATGTTTTCAAAGGCACTGCTACTATTTTCTATTACTGAAGAAAGAACAGCAGTCTCACCAAGTTCTAAGACCAAAAGCAGACATTATGACCATTAATTTGACCTCTTGCAATCAACATGCTTAGAAAGTTGAATCCAACTCAAATAAACATGCTGTTTCAATTAATAGTTAAAAATTCAGCACAAGGTTAACTAATTATGCTTATACCTGAGGCACACACCAATCCAGAGGGCTTTCTGTTTTCTATTTTATAATAATATGTTACAACCATCAGGTCCATCCCCTGAAAAATCTTGAAAATCTTGCCTTAAGGCAAACACAACAGGCTAAAACCCACTTTTTTTTCCCTATGTATGCAAATCCCCAGATTAATGCAATTTTTTTTTTTTTTTTTTTAATCAAAAGCCCCTTGTTTTAAAGACAAAGATGGAAATTTGACTCCATGATTTCTGTTTTCATGTTCTTTACTGAGCTGCCATATGCAATAGTGGATCTGTTGGTATGGACACCTGAACTAATATTAGAACAGCAAGATCCAGACATGTTAAAGATGAGCCAACTGATTAGGCTAAATCCTGCACCTGAAGCAGGATTTCTGGCCAGTCCTCAGCATTTTTCTCACGGTTCTCCTGTACAAAACCTATGTGTTCCCATCTCTTATAGCTTATTACCCAGCTCTGGAAGGACCTGGTGGTCTTCTTTAACAACAAAGAGCAGATTGCATTTGAGTTCTGATTCTTTGCTTTCTCCTTCCCCATTCTGGGATGGTTGTTCATGCTGTGGCCTGTTAAGCTGAGACCTGGAAGACTCCCATAATTTCACAGGATCTGCCATCTTCGTACAAGTCACTCTTCAACCTTGAAACGCTCTGTAATGTGGAAATAAATCAAACACATCACTGTAAAGATAAGGCCTTAAATCACAAGGAAAACTCAGATCAGGCAGAAAGAACACTGCTTCATTCCCCCACAAGGAATACACACTGCTTTATCCTAAGCAGCATTTTTTCAACTGAATCCACACTGGAATATATGTCTTCTCTCAGTTGGAATATATGTCTTCTCTCAGTCTGCTTAGTCAAATTTGAATTCAATTTCAAAATACAGTGCATGTAAGACTCTGGTGCTAGCTTCTCAACCTACTGTGAGTAATGCTGAGTAGCTGTAGAGAATCCAAGTAAAGATTTCTAATCCAGATCTTCCCATCTCTGTCACATCCTCACATGTGCACTCTTAGGTGAATCACTTTGGGATTTTATTTCCAAATACTTCTAAGTCCCCGTAAAGTTACTTTTTAAAATGTCCTTTTACTTTTTGTGCTTCCACCTTCTGCTTGTACAAGGAAGATGACAATCTTTTTACTTTTATAATGTCATTGAGTTTAAATGCATGAATATTCACAAAGTGCAAAATATGACAGAAATAAATGCACAAATGAGGGCTTAGTTATGTATTTTATAAATTTTAGGAAAAGGAGTTTCATTTCTATTTTTCCCTCAACTTCTAGTTCTTCAATGAAAGAAGTAGAACAGCTCATCTTATATTTAAGTTTTCATCAAAGTGCACTTGGTAGATTCAAGTTACCTAGCTTGGCTCTTTGTGACAACTGGTATGCCAGAGCCTAAACCTTCTCTTTATTGCATAGGGCTTTTTCAGTGTTTCAGCATAATTCATGCCATGCTCAGAACTCCAGTTCCCATCTGGCAAGTAAGATGAAAGAAGTCCTCCTGTAAGTATTAAGCTGTCCTACTTCACTTTGTATAACGGTCATCTAGATCTCACGGGATCCTGCTACTTTCATAGCTCATTGAATTTTCAGTCCCTAAAGCTCTGAGCTGTCCACATGAAAAACTACAGATGATTGCACTTTGGGAAAAACTAAGATGGCAAAACTTTAAAGGCCTACTATAGACAAATCATGATCATGGCAAGAGGGAGTCGCAAAAGCCTGACATTTCTATAGTCCTCCTCCTGCCTTAGCGACAAATACTCTCACTTCAGGCTTCTGGCTGGTCCTAGATGGGAACCTTAAGCCACAACAGTTGTCTGTATGCAGCTACCTAGACCACATTCCCAAACCCAGCTCTTCTAGAAAGATATGCAGGAAATGTTAGGAAATACACACATTCATGATCTGCTCTTTTGCATGTCTCTGACTTCAGGATATAACTCCTTCTAGTTGCTATAAGGCCTCCAGCCTACAGACAGCACAACTATATGAACAGATGGCACTGCTTCCCCAGGCTGACATTTTCCTCTTGCAGGATGGCTGTCTTGACTCTGCCATGATCTCCCCTGTCTTCAGTGTTCAGGTTACTACAGATCTATCAGCCATGTCTAGGTGACCAGCAAGCTTGACCCATTTGAAGTTGGCCAAATAATCATCACTTAGCTTAAGCTGTGGCAGCTACAAATTCACCCAAGCTGAGACAATAGGAGAATGCAAGGTCTGAAATATTTGATGGCACTGAGTATCAAGACATTTTGCCATGCCAACAAAGCCTGACTAATTACTTCATTCATGTAGACCCTACTTTTCTTATAAATTAATGACTGTGTCTTATTGATCCGCAAGATTTCCAGTTTATGTCAGTCTCCTCCTACATTTCAATCCTGCCTCTGTTCTTCATTATTATATTGTATTAAATCATAATCTATCTTCCCTGCAATGGCATCTAGTTCTAGCACTCAGTCTGTGTGTCTGGTAGACAGTCTTTCCTTCATCACACCAAACCATACCCACTACTCTCGTATCTTCAGTCAGCAACAGCAGGAATGAGTACTGAGGAACTGGACGGGGCAACAAAACATATGCACATCAAGAAATGTTACCTGATTTTTTCTCACACAAAAAAGAAGAGTTATAACAAAAACAATTATGTGAGACCTTACTGTCACCTTCCACAAGATTAAAAAATTAGAAAAAAACAATTCCTCCATACAATAAGCACCACATGCTCTGAAGTAGTGATCATGAGCTTTCAATAAAAAAAATGTTATCTAAAATTTTTGTCTTCTTTGTATGTAATTCAAACATATAGTAGGTGATAATTTACATGTCTACAATTTATGAAGCGCTATTTAAAAGTTGCACCACATGAATTTTCATACAAAATCTGAATGACATACAGACTTTACAACTCATCCAATATTTAGTGCATTTCTAAAAGCAATTCTCCATGGAATTCCACAAACATATTTTTAATTTATAGAATTAAAATTTAGCCCTGATTATTTCTGACAAAAGCTTTAAAATGGAATTTAAATACATTTTGATAGAAAAGGACCATGCATAAACTAAATACAAATAACATCTTTTTCATCATCTCATTAATCCAGCTTTCCAGTATTCAAACACTTCTTTCACAATCCCTAGAAGTTGTAATGTTATTTACATAATTCATACTACACAAATATAACTTTAAATGAAATCTCTAAGAGTAATAATGTTAAAAACATATATTCTCTTGCTGTTATTTAGAATTTGCATTTGCAAAAAGCTGAGTGCTCTTCCACCTGTGACAGCTGGAAATCTATTAATACCAAACTGTCAGAGAAACTGAGACAGTGGATCTTCAGTCTCAGCTAGTGTGGTAGTTTTCATGAGCTGAACTTCGGAAGACATATAAAAACTGTCAGCAAACACTGTCACATGTACTAGCTATAGACTCGTCTATTACCAGCTGCAAGCTGTGTTTAAAAATACAGCATGTTATGCTGTCTCAATCTTTAAAAGGAAGGTACACTTAGTAAACTACTGCAAGAGCTAACATAAGGCTGATGCATGCAAGTCCTACAGTGGACAAGCATGTACAGATACAATGGCAGAACAGAGACAGAAAAGTTTGAAAATTTCAAAATCATTTCTACCATGATAAGGAGAAACTTTTAATCTGATATAACCATTAATTTATCCTCCTTTTCTAGATAGTAATAGATGTGTACTTACATACACATCCTCGTAACAACTTCTATCACATTTTAGGTACCATAGCATTAGAATTCACTTAAAAACAAAGTAGAGATCAGTACAATCTAGTATGCAAATACCTTGCTGAATTGTCTTCCAAAACTGTCATGAAACTTGTGCTGGAGGAGAGTTTTTGACACGAAGGCCTGTGACTTGAATACTTGCTGGGTCCTGTGTCGACACTTACATGAGAGCCAGGACTCCCAGATTTCAGGTCTGATCTGGGGAAAGGAGACCAAGATGGAGTGCGTGGGACATGTCCCTGAGCAGGCACGTGAAACACAGCCTAGCAAGGGTGCATGGGGCCATGGCCTGGGCTCAGTGTCTCTCCCTTGTGTGAGTTGCAGGGTCCCAGGCCCCACAGGTTAGTGCCAGGTGTGACTGAAGGGACAGTGCTGGGTTCCCTTTCCACGTTTAGGAGACCTGGGGTGGCTGGGTGAGGACAACCAGGGTGCAGTACCTGCCACCTCAGGAGGGGGTTTGCGGTGCCACTGGGAGAAGCTGCATCCACCTCAGGTGTCAGCTAGACTTGGGTTCCTATATCTGGAAACATGGCTGGTATTCTTCAGATGTTCATATTAAATGCCATGGGGTGGCTATGACGGGAAAACAGGAGGTGCCAAATCCCCCTTCCTATTAATAGACCTAGGAATAATTTTTCAAACTGCTCAGCTGCTTAACACTTCAGTCAGTCACATTTTCATTTTTGCAGAGATTGCCTCTTTGAAAAAACTGTTCTGTGTCCCAGGGAGAAAACATATGACCATGACAGGCCTTTCAGAAACTTAGGAGTGCTAATTATAAGTCCAACATGAGCTCTGAGTTCAGGATATCTCTAGAAAATTTTCTCCTTTTTGCAGCATGTTGCTGCATCCCCTCTCCAATTCAGACACTCTGGGAAAGCAGATTTGAAACTTTGAAAAAATAAGCTTGACTCAAGCTGTGAGTCAAGCTAATCTTGATGTCCCAGCCTAGCACAACTCTTCCAGCTGCCGAAGCGCCCACTGAGGTGCCTCATCTCTAGCTTCAGCTCCCCAGGGTGCAGGAGGATGAGCTCTGCCACAAGCCTGAACTCCTCAGTTCCTCCTGGGCACACTGCACAGCACAGGACTGCTTTTCATCTGCCTGCAGCATTCTGCCAACTAGCAGGAAAATCGCTATGAGGCAGTCTTATCTGAAGGCCAAGGTTACTTCCTTCGTATAGCATGAAGCACTTAATACTTGAGGGTATGATGAGGATTGGTGATAGATGAGTCTCTACAGCTAGAAAGCAGAATCCTGTTTCTAAGCCTAGTCAAGCTCCACAGGCCCTGTGCTCCCCCATCATGTTCAGCTACTTCCTAGGCAAATATTTCTTTAACACTTCACTACAAGATTTTACTGAGTGAAATCCAAGCCTTGATGACAAACACACACACGCACCCTCCCCCTCAGGTAAAGCAGTGAAGGGCTACCCAACCTATGAAAATATTGTTGTTCATCATTAGTCCAGCTGGACATTCAAGGCCCTGTGTTGCAGGTTTTCTCTTTAAAATGGACAATATTTAGGCCATAATATAAAGATTGTAGGATATGGCAATCTACACAAAAGAGCTTTCCAAAGAGATTGCTTAACGCTGATGGAAAAACTATAAATAGAAAAGGAAAAAAAAAAAAAAAAAGAGAGAGAGAGAGAGAGAGACGATTATCACTGACAGAGTACACTCAAATAAACATATGCAGCACTTATGAAAAACATCAACATCGCAAAATCTGCAACACCATCAGTTGGAGCTCTGTTCACACATCCTTGAATCATTACGAATCCTCCACATCTCGTGCTCCATTTGGCAAAGCTTTTTTGCAGCCCTTCTTCTATCCGTCTTACACACATTGCAGTTTACATAGGGAACTAGGCATGGGACCATAGTATATCAATTCCCTGTTAGTAGGAAATGCATAGTGTTTTTCTAATGGTGTGAAGTACATTAGGAGCAAGACAAACAGATACAGCTGTCTACAAACCATATAAATGTTAGAACACATAAGAAGTTGTTGCAAATGAATATAACCACTTATATATATATCAGTTAAAGAAATAGAGATTTATGAGATTGGCACGTTGAGCAGACTGACAAATGAGCCCACTTTTAAACATTAAAGCCAAGCCTTACTGAATTAATTCACACTTACTGCCAGTGGTCAGCTCTCACACAGCATTAAGCACTATCACCATGAACACTAACCTTATGATCCCCAGTGCCTCGGTGCCGAAGGGGGTTTGAAGCCTGGAGGAGACTGCAGGGCTGCAGAGAGGTGAGCAGGGAGCCCAGCCTGGTGGGCTGGCGAGCTTCCTTCTCTGCTGTTCCTGCCTCAGGCCTGCTGCTTTTAGGCTCTGGGCCCCCCGCCCTGCCCCCGGTGCTCCTTGTCTCCAGCTCTTTTGTCTGGCCAGTCTCCTTCCTGTGTATTGGAGGTGCCGTCTGCCTGGTGGCCCGGGCCCCCTCAATGCCTCCCGCCTGCGGTGCGCCCATCGTTGCCTGTTGACCATCTCACTGCTGCCTTGCTTGTGCAAAGCTGCGCTAAGTGGCTGTGCCACTGCAGCCTTACACAATACTTGCACACTGCTGCTGGTCACACAGGCTGCATGCATACTCAAGGTAAGGTAGTATTTGCACACTGCTTAACACATTTTTATAAGGAGATATTATTGGCTATGTTTTGGCTACCATGCACATATTCCTCCAGTGAGTAAAGCAAATAGACTATACATTGATATATACATTGAATATACATTGTTATTTTTTCACTTCTCTAAATTAGTTTCTGTAACTGTTAATGTATTTAATGTTAATGAACATGAAACACTGAATTTATGTATTTGTTAATGCTTCCTATTCATGTAAGCAGTTGTCTCATATGTATAGGAAAAAGCAAATCAGTATGCTACTGCAAATTGTAAAATAAATAGTTCCAGGGTCAATATATTACACCTCATATTCTGAAACATTAAGAGCAATCTTGGATTCTTTTCTTGCATGAAGAAAGTATACAAAATTTAAAATATTTATTATGGGTTTATAGTGGTTATGTTGCTTCTAAACTACCAGCAGTTTGCAGTGATTGATTCCCTTTAATGGAGAAAGTCTTCTGAGTCAAATATGTGTATGGAATTCCATCACGCTTCAGTTTGACATGCTTTTTAAGGAGCACCAGTGCAGTTCTATGATGGTAAATTTATGGAGTGATGTTTTCTACAGACTTATAGAAACTGAAAATACCACTGGAACCAAAAATAACACACCTACTCTATGGGGGGGGGGTATTCAGGGTTTAGACCTAAACTTGTTAATCAGTGAAACTAGCAGTGTGTTTCTTTGAACAGGTAAATAGTGACCTACATTTGTCAAAAACTGCAAAGGCAAGAAATACCTACTTATTATTCCTTTAAGATCTAGTCTTCTTATTTATTTGTTTTTTGGTTGGTTGGTTCTTTTTTATTTGGTTGTTGTTGTTTTGTTTTGTTTTTGCTTCCTGCATGGAATGGTGGAATGGAAACATGTATCATTATGTTTCATACACATTCAAACCATCTATCCTCTGTTCAGTGTTGCATGTATGTATGTGTTTTCTTTCAGTTCATAAAGACTGTTCCTTCTCTGTTGATTGTTGCTACTTCCCTTGTATTACCTAACAAGGTTGGAAGGCAATTACATTCTTTCCCCAAGTGTTCATTGAATTCTTAATCTACAGTCTTCACAAAATTTTTGAAGGTCTGAGAGTCTATGGGAATATTGACTTTATGAATATATTCATGAGTTTTTTGTGTCAAAGTTACTTTAAAAATAATTTCTCTTCTTACTGTATACTACAGTAGAATATCTGAGAAAATGTGCCTTCAGTGTGCCCACAAAATGCGAATTATACCTAAAGTGCAAAGGCAAGAAAATTGCATATGAATATAGCTTATGACAATAGCACTGGAAAATATAGCATAGGAATTAGCCATCCCATCCCACTGGAATTTCTATTGCTCAGAAATTCTGGTATCTTCTAGACAAGTGAAGACATCTAATCCGTGATTCACTGGAACACCAACTTTTTTTTTTTTTAAAGGCATGAAATTCATCATTTATTTTTATTCCTGTTAAGCACAGAGCTCTGCTAGTTTGGAAAGCAAGACAGATGCAAGCTTGTTTTCTTTCTTTTTTTTTTTTTTTTTTAGAAAGAATAGTTCCCCTGCTGTCATTTCCAACTTAAAGACTAATTAGACTTACAGAAATATAGCCAGGAAGATGAACATAAAATGTAGGGGACCTGATCCTGAAAAAAGCTGAAAACTTGCAATGCCAGTGAAACCAATGCCAATTACAGGGGATCTGCTTATTTATTTTTTTCCCTCTGGGCCCAATTTCATCTTCCCTATAATGGGGCCCATGCTGAGACAAAAAATGAAAGTCCAGATAGAACCTGTTAAATATTGGCAATTTCCAGGCAGGTAGCAGTTCTTCTTTACCTTGCAAGCATATGGACTTTTTTTTTTTTTTTCCTCCAAACAGGGAGATTTGTTACTTACCCTACAAACAGTTCTTTTATGCCCTATGAATTGAGATATTCCATCATTACAAAATAGAACCTATCAGACTGTACTATATTTCTGGCTAAAGGATTGTAATACTTGTTGTTGTTGTTGTTTTTCTAAAAGAAACATAGCAATTGAAGTTGTTTATATTGCTGTAGTTCTAAAAGACTCTTCAGAAAACTGAGAACAAAACTTTTAATACACCAAGAAGTTTCAAAGAAGGAAAAGTATTTTATAGGTTGGTTAACATGTAAAGTTAGAAGGCACCACTTGGTAATCAAATCAGAAATCAAAATGTATGTATCCCCTATACTTACACATTTTATTTTTGTTGAAGTAAAACTTCCCCATAACACATCTTTCAGAAAGGTCTCTGCCTCAAATTCTGGTTTGGGATTGCCTCATTGGCTGACATCTCATTAACAACTTGGCATTGTTTCCAGTATAAACTTGTCTAGGTTCTAGTCGGTGTTATTTTATTATTATTATTTATTTACTTATTATATTTCTCTACGTACCTAGAGATAGTACCAGAATTAGCATTCTCTCTATGAGTATTTTTCATCTTCAATGCAATTACTTTTCAACTTTGGAAAAGTAGCTTAAGTTCTTTTAAATGTCTTACTAAAATACGACTTTTTTAACATCAATTTTTCAGTTTTTCTGTACTTTCTGCTATAATTCAATATCCTACCAGAGCTGTATGTTTTGTTCACATAATTGTAAAATTCATAGCATTCATACAAAATAGGTCTGGACAGATACTAGGCAAGGTTATCTAGTTCATCCACTGCTCCAGGGCAGGATCAGCTATACCCATTTTTGATCCAGGTTTATCTAACCTGTTCTTAAAAGGCTTCCACCACTGGAGAGTCTATAACCTCTCTAGGAAATGCTTAACTATCCTTACCACCAGAAACTAAATCTCCTAACAAAAATGGGGCACAATACTCCAGATAAGACCTTCCTAATGCTGAACAGAGCATAAGGATTACTTCACATTCTTGTTATCCTTTACAGTAACATTTGATTTTTGCAACAGCACAGCAATTCACTCAGTCTTAGCTTAAAATTCACAGTAGGTTCTAAAGCTCTATTCTGTAAAATTAATATCCAGCCAGTAGTTTTCTTTTTTGTATTTGTTCAGATGACTATCCTAATACTGTTCTTCTAGCTTTGTATAAAGACATAAAATTACTCCATTCGTGTTCAATCTCTTTTATACATTTCTGGGCCTCAGCAGCTCCTTTACGTTGCAGCATTGCACTAAAATTGAGTCAGTTTCTTTGCCTTATGAATCCTCAACTCTCCCCAATGGTTCAGGTTTTCAGGATTGTATGTTATCTTTCAATAAGGCATTTATTATTCCTACGGATTCTATGGTGGGGAGCTGTTGAAACTAGTCAATAATAATGAGTTTTAAATTCTGTCCCTCTGAAGCATTTAGGTGCATTTTTCAGAATTATCACGTATGTGCCTTGCTTAGAATTATCACATACTCGTATTTCTCACATTTGTGTGCCTCACATTGTGTGTTGAGAGCTTAAAATCTTTGCCTGATGGTAGGTGCCTACAGTCTTTCTTTGAAAAATCAAAGAGAGAGATTGCAGTCAGCAAGACATTTATGTACATGCTGTGGATTTTTTTACACTGGCAGAGCAATGTAATTGAGAATTGAGTTATCACTTAGCATTCTTGGAACATAAAAAAAGTTGAGGTCTGATACTACAAATAAATTGACATGGAGAATCTACTCTTCACAGAGCAATTTGCAATGTCAGGTGGCAAGTTAACTACTGGAAAGAATCATGTCTGGTTCCTGTACAGCGTGACTACTTGAAGTATCAGATAAGTGTGTCATCCACCCACACCCTGGCAATTTACTGCAAAACTATTTTAAATCAGATGAATTAATCTGAAAATATATTGAAAAATCTATGTTGATAAAGTAGTTAAATTGCCATTTATCACATACTTTGCAAATTTAGTGCACATTTTATTTACTATACAAGAATTAGAAATAAAGTTCCTGGCATGCACCTAGATGTCCCAAGACATGATGGACATGGTTCATCTAAAAAAAGTTAACAACCTGTCAAATAGAAGCAGCTCATCTATCAAGTAGAGAGAATATGGCAAAAGTGCAGGTAGTAGAAGATGGTTTTGAAACCTGTAGTCATGAACAAATTCAGATACTGCTAAATTGCAGGAATAACAAAATACTGATAAGTAACAAAACCCTAGCATTTTGGAAAGGCTAAATTTTAGAAACCAAAAAATTGATGAGGCCAGCAACACTTCAATTAAAGGCAGAACATAGATAAGGCAGGGATTAAATTTATTCAGAAGTACAAATGCTATCTATGGGGTTTCACTCCTAATAAGTGTGGGAAAAATGCTCAGGAAGGATTTTGTTGGATCTGTAAGCTCCTTCTATAGACAGAATATTTAAAGTGAGAAGAGAAACCAAAAATAATGGAAATAAAATTGGTTAACAGATATGTTTTGTGTTTTAAAGATTAAGGACTATAGAATAATTAGAAGATGCAAGAGATTCCATTACTCAGAAAATTGAAAAGAATAGCAATTTTTTTTTTACTCATAAAGACAAATTCAGTGTTACAGACTTGGTGTTACAGATTGAAGGCAAGTCTTTTGCTTCAGCTTTGCTTAAAGACTAGTAAGTGCATGTCACAGTGCATGATAAAAATGATAGAAAAAAAAACAAACAAAAAAACCTTTTAAGATTCCAGGGTGAAAGCAAAACTTTGATTGCTTACTATGAAAGTGCAAGGGACCCTGGATAATTTTAAACCTTTGATACTGAAGAATAGAACTTTGGGTTGAATTGAAAATACCATTAAGAAATATAAATGTAAGCTTTTGTAATTTTTTTTTTTTTACATTAATCAAAATGCTTATTTACAGTGTTACAATTATTACAATGTAAATCCTTCACATTTCCAAGTGATGATGATGATTAATAAAATAACCATAATACAAAAGCACTGTGAGTTTGGTTTTTTTTTTGGTAGCTGGAACTACCTTTTGGTGAGATTATCTTGTCCATCATCTCACTGTTGGAACATGTGAGAACAATGCTTATGTATTTGTTGCAAGAGAATTTTTGGGAGCACCTCATATAAATTCTAGATATTTACACAGACTAGAAATGTCCATAAAGAAGGGACCAAATGAGATTTTCTGAATTCAAGGTATGCTTGAATCTCAGGTGTTTCCTGAACCTCAAAAAATTGGCAGCTATAGAAGAACCCTAGTGGTGTGTCTTATAAAACATATTTCTTTCTATATTCCCTTCTCTGAACATCCACTTTTGGTCGTATCAGGGACAGGTGCATACTATCTGAATCTGTGAATTGATGCAGCATTGCTGTGGTGCTCATATATATGGTAACATCTTGTCTAGAGGGCCAGGTTTTTGTTGGTATGTGTTAACAGTTTTATCAAGTAGACAAATTTTCGAATGCCTACCTACCTTTCTTACTGTCATCTATATTCAAGCTGTATTAGATCTGAATAATGTGACTCTTTCCAAAAAAAAATCTGTAGGATTTTTTTTTTCTTTCAGTTTCCTTTCTGTTTTTTCTCTTTTCATTTTTCTTTCCTTTTTTTCCTCTTAAAGCTAAAGTTTCTTCAAAAAAACAGCTTGAGAAGAATCACTGTTGAAACTCTTTTCCCATGAGAAACTAGCAGAGATTACACAACCTTTTGTTCAGATAGTGTCTGTGTCAGAAATCTTTGTTTCACTGTAAGAGGAAACTTTGTTCAACATGTAGGTTTTGGCCAGTTTTTGAGTTTGGAAGAATATTTCTGGAAGTGTAGAATTCTTTTCTTTAGCTCTTTAAAAGAGCCCAAAAAATGATCTTTTCATTACTTGGGTTGTAACTTCAGAAACCTTTTCTATGAAAAAGACCTCTCATATACTCATACATATAGATTTTATAATACTTTTTTTTTTCTTTGTATCAAAAAAAATCTTTGAATGCCTTTGTAATACTTTTAAGTGGTACTGTCATGAGTGTTATTCACTTCAATGTCATGCATTTTCAATAGTGAAACCTAAGGTTGGTTCTTCAGCATATATTGTCAGGTCAACATTAACAATTTCAGGCTTCTGGCACATGCTAAATTACAGTTTATATCCCAATGACAGCCACAACAAACTTTCATTTATAGCCGTGAACAAATATTTCAAGGAAATGAATATGCATTATTATTCTCCATTCTAGTTCACCATGCTGCAACTTGTTCACATAGCTGTAACCCTAGCTCCAAATTCTGATGTAGACACTGAAATTTATACATTTAATACTGACTGAACTCAGAAAGGCTACTTACAGTAAAATAGCTGAAGTCTCCAATCCTGCAACTATTTCTCCAGCTGGTTATAAATCCACCACCAATTATAAATACTTTATGACTAATGGAACTAATGAAAAATGAGAATTCATTCCTCATCCAAAATTAAAAGTCAGACAAATAAAAAATAAAATAAAATAAAATAAAATAAAATAAAATAAAATAAAATAAAATAAAATAAAATAAAACATTAGTTTCTTATCACCTACTAAAAAGTCCACTATATGAGCAATATTAATCTCAGGGGTAGCAGAGATCTGTCTTAGACAAAAAAGAATACTTTTGTATTGTCTTATAGGAGAATATCTAATAGAAGAATAAACATAACACTGGTTAGAGAAAATGTTGTCTGAGGGAAAGACAAACTGAAGTAAAATCCTACCAGAAAGAAAAAAAAAAAAAAAAAAGTATATGTATTTTAGGGCAGCAGATTCAGATATCAAAAGTTGATAGTATTTTTTTTCTTTCAGTCAACTTCACAGTCTATTTAGGCTCTTAAAATCGAGTTTCAAAGAATTGCTACAAGAAAGAGTGAAGAACTATCTAGTAATTTCTATAAGCAGTGGAACAGGAAAGTCTGGAATTGCATCAGTCAGAGAAGTGGTAATGGAATGCAAATGCATTTTAGCAAGAGAGAAGTATTTTTTCTATTGCTTTTACCACTTAAAAACTTAAGAAAATAAATTCTATATAAATTTAAAAAGTCATATAGGATTAAGATGGAATGCTTCAAGTTATCTGTGTCTCTGACTTTTTAACCCTTCTTGCTTTGCTGCTGCTAAACAGCCCACTTACTGTGAGCTCCAGATTTCATATTCTGGGCTGGTACATGATAGTGCAAGTATTAGAAATGTAGGGACAGTACTGGTTTGATTTAATGCAATGAAAGCGAGGCATCCAGGGTTACATTCTTCTCCTTGTCAGTAAGAATCCAATCAGAAGACAGTCAAAGAGTAGTTTTAAAAATATATATATGTAAAAAATGCTTCAGGTGAAGTCAATAAAAACGATAATATGGATCTTACATTAACTAGCTTTTGAATTCACAAACAGATTTGAAATGACTAAGAAAAGCATTATACATCCACGTTACATCTCTATTTCTTATATAAATATTTATTATTGTTAACAAAAACAATTTTAGTAGAGAACAAGTAATCTAATTTACATTTAGATCCAGTCCTGGAGAAAAATATTTTTAAATCAACTGTATTTATGATAGAGCAATGCAATAATACTGTATCCAAGTCATGTCTCACTAATGGTCTCATTAAATTAGTTGCATTCAGAATGTCCAATTTACAGCATTTATAATTTTTTATTTCATATCTTGTTCAGCAGATATTTGTGAATTTTCTTCTAGTTAAAAGTTATTTTTGTAAACACACACACAAAAAAATCCCTCTTGTGCTTATTTTAGTCTCATTCTACTTAAAGATTAATTTATTGCAGAATCATTAAATTGGATGGTTTCTTTTCTCTTTTCATATATGATCATTACTGATATGAACAAGTGCATAAGCAACACAACTCAATATACAGTGATCACGACCGCAATCTTTACCATTGCCATTTTTTAATTAACATCATTTTGTGGTTGTTCCAACACAGAAAAAGGAATTTATTTATAGATCTTAAGAAGCTTAAAAGACTTTTCATTCTGATTTGTATAGGTTTGAAAACCAATTGAAATGTTTCTTAGAGAATGGCTTTTCTTGTCAGAAGCCATTCTGACAATGGCTTTTCTTGTCAGAAGCATCTGTTAAAGGAGCAGCCTTCTAATTCAAACATCACAAAGAAATTGGAAAACCACGAGGTGGTAAAATTCCAGAACACTGACCCTTTCAGTAGTATAAATCAGACATGCAAGTTACAGAAATCTTTGTATTTCTTTAATTTGTTCATAGGCTAGAGCAAATTCTGCTCTTGTGGCTGGACTCCACACAGTAGAAAATCTCCAAATTCTGAGATTGTCTAGCCAAATACATGTCCACAATCCACTAATTTCCTTACCTAAAGATTGTATACCCCAAGGAAGGATCTTCTGAAAGATCTTCTGACATCTACTAATTCTCTCTGGAACCATGGGATGACACATGAATAAAGTTTGGGACTCATGATCTATGCACACTGTGATAACTCTACCATAACAATGTCTAATAAGCTTCATTAGTTTGAAATGCCCAAACTGGTTGTCAGAGGACATTTTTATTAGAAGATTGTCATCTGACCATGAGTCAGGTAACTTAAGCAACAGAACCAAAAAACAGTTTTCAATCATCAGATGCACTGTAACTCCTGTTTTCTGTACTTGGCCCTTACTCAAGTTTTCCACCGTGACTACAGGAGTGTAGATCCCAGTCCTCTGCCTCTATACTCAGTAACACAGTAACTTTCTACTAATTATTTTGCTCTGTTTTACTGAGCACTTCTGTCAGTAATGTTCCAAGCTGTATAAGAATGAGCCAGCATGAGGAGAACTATCAGGTTCAAAACACAGAAAGGGAGTTACTTTTCTACCCACTTGTTAAATTGCAGAACTTGTTGCATCAAGATGCATGCCTCAAAGCCTGGATGCCAGTTTGTTAAAGAATAGTGCAGGTGACTCTTCATGACTGAAAACTGTGTATGTGCTGCTGATGGACAACAGTGGAATTCCACTTGCAAATTGTGTACCTCCAGAAGTGGTTCTCTAGAGGTTCAGAGGAAGAAAAATCAGCTGCATTACCGCCTACAATATATAAGCACATGTGTAAGTATTCTTCTAAAGAGTACAGCAGCAGCATGAAGAAACACTCAGTTCTTTGGGTACTGGAGTACCTTTATTCATCACTGAAGAGCTTGCCAAAGGCAACAGGACTTCACCAGTGAATCCTGAAGCTAGTGGTTTGTGTAATGAAAATGGAAGATCCTTTCTTAGCACTAATTTTTCAGATTTTTTACAAACACAGGGGGATATTGCTGCATTAGTTGCATACAGGCACAGATTTTAAGTTGAAAAGTGTTTGGTGGATCAAAGGTGAGAGGAGATGGGATTTGTTATCATGACGTCTAGAATTTTGGGATTCTGATATAGTTACATAATTCCAAGAGGCAGACTGTAGAGCTAGGAACATAGACGGTAAATCCAGTATTGTCATGTCAAATTTGTCTTTCATCCAAATTGCAACTTTTCAGTTACATGCTAGGCTTGCATTTTTGAATTGATCTCAAACTCAGTTTTGTTACAAAACTTCCAGTTCATAGAACATAGAACAAGTATGTCTTTACATTTTTCCAAAGCCTAAACAAGATTTTATTTGATTAAATAGAATGCCAGGTATATCTGCACAAGTAAAGATACAGAGAAAATAGAGCCAGACTCTTCCCAGAGGTTCATGGTTCATGAGACACACCAGACGCAAGCTGGAACATGCAGATTTCCAATTAGATTGAATGTCATCCTATAACAGGTGTAAGTAGAACTATATGGAGCAAGTTCCATATGTACAGTCTTCAAGATACATTTAAACTGAAATTTACAAATTTACAGATTTACAAAATGTTCATTTTTCTGTCAAAGTCACGCTTGGTGTTAGTTTAAAGAAAGGATGTGTTCTCGTGAAGAACGTTTAATAAAGGAGTCTCTTCTATGTTCTGTTCAATGCTGTTCATTACTTTCACTTCAATCAAGTGGCTCATCAAATGAGATAGTTTCTTATTTATTACTGACCCAGCAAGTGGCAAGGGTGGGAATCCAGCTTACTTGCTTCATTGTTCCA
Organism: Anas acuta; assembly: GCF_963932015.1. Lineage (NCBI taxonomy): Eukaryota > Metazoa > Chordata > Aves > Anseriformes > Anatidae > Anas > Anas acuta. The sequence continues at coordinate 22,430,320 of NC_088982.1, forward strand.
GGGATTTACAGAATGGAGGAGTTACTGAAAAAAAAAAAAAAAAAAAAAAAAAAAAAGAAAATAGAGCAGGAAGTGTGAAAAGGATTAAAAAAAAAAAAAAAGCTGTCATTATATGATATACATAATGAAAACTTCTTGTCAATTCACTTAGTGTTATAGATAGTAGAAACAATTATTCTGGTTTTTATGTAGTCTTTTCGAGACAGGCTTTCATAGACTGTATGTAGACAGCTGTAAAAAAAAATCTTGGAGTCTATCACAGTATCCTCTGAGCTTGCCAACAAAGCTAAGTACATATGTTGATGATGGCAGTACCAAAAACAACAGCTAGTCCTGTGTTGTGTAACACATTGTGGAATGATCATGCCTTTGCCATTAAAGGCATGATCATATTTGTGGTAGCTGGATAGTTTAAAGCCGTAAACTGAAATTTGAAATCTCGTATTAGGTAAATTCAGGAAGTTCGTAGTTCCTGATTTAGTACAGTAGTTCCAGTTTGTATTAAAAAAGGAAAAAAAAAGTAAATAAAAATAATAACAACAACAAACAACCACCGCTTTGGACTAAAAATGCACAAGTAATCATAAAAGACAACTCCAGAACTAACACTCTTAGGTGAAGAGAATCAGGCTCCCTGATGGCCATCTGCAAACAGTATTATGTATTGGTTGTGCCACAACTTTATCGAGATGGGAGGATAATCACTAGATCAGATAATCAGGTAATTGATTTGCTGTGACTTGGAGGATGTGGATTTGATCTTATGGGGCTGAGGAGAAAAGTAAATTGGAAATATTTCAAGTCATCATTTGAGTGTATTCATGGCAAAACAGTTTCTGAAACTTCGAATCTGTCCCATATTTTTATAGAAGGGCTTTATGTATAAGTGCTCAGAACAAAAATTATAAAAATTGGCATCCAAGTAAGAGAAGGTATTTCCCAAAACAGGTGTCTAAATAACAAACAGTAATTTTTATGTATGCAGTGTTTGCTTTTGGCTAAGTCCCTGTTCACCTATTACCTGTTTTGAAAACCCATCTGAGATGTGTATTTCTGCTCATTCACTGAAAAAGGGCTTCGCTTTCCAGGCTTCTGACTTTTACTACAGGACCTAGTTACCTGAAATAAAAACATGTTTGATCACCTCTTTTAAGGAATGCAAGCCCTTTACAACATAAACATTTTGTATTACAATCCAATAACACACAATTAAGAACCCTCAGTGACCTACCTTATGAATGTAGGTACATAGTTTTTATCAGAATTTATCCCACATTCCTCTCTGAAATAAATAAATAAATAAAATAAAGAAGAACTGTAGTGTTTGCAAATATAGCTTTTCCCAAGGGTGGGCAGAAAAATTGACAATGTAAACATAATTATTTTACACGCAGTATAGGGATACAATGGTCATCAATGAAAATTACAATAATTCAGCAAGTATTCATTTCTGTGCTAGTGAATGTCTTTCATCTCTTGAACATTTTTGGTAGCTTAATAAATAATGATTTTCTAATGGTTCACATTGTGCTACTCTTCCAGCATTCAAGAGAGATCCTTAGTATTCAATCACGTTAATTCCTGCTCCCTCACTATTTTTTTATGCTAAGCTGATATAAAGTTGATATCCTCCCTGTATGCTAATACAGTTCCTTCTCCTTGAAATCTTTTAACTTGTGTAATGCCTTTCCCCCCACTGTTTGAAGATAATTCATTACTTTCTGACTTTAAAACTCTAAGAACTGAAGCAAGCTTATAGACTTTACCTTTGAGGTCTGATTCATTTCCCCTTTTATCCTTTATTTTTTAACAGCCTTTTCAGCAATATGGTAATCTTTCCTGAAGGATTTTTTGGCTTTATAATCCTTTTTATACTCACATTCTTTTTGTAACTGGTGAACTAGTTCAGGTAAAAGATTTTAATTTTTTTTTGTACTATTAAAAAGTAGAATTAAAAAAAAAATCCCTACTATCTAAGTTTAACTTCATTTCATTTTTATTTTATTTTATTTTATTATATTTTATTTACAAACAGCATAACTTAATGTATTTGGAAATTTGCTACACCCTCCCTCTGTCCATTCTCATTAAAAAGGTAAGTATGAGTCCAAACATGTAGGGGCATGACATCACACTTGACATTGGAGGGTGGAATTAAGGGTACTAATGGCTAATTTACTATGTAATTTGCATGTATTTCTCTTTTTTTACTGTTCCAACCACTATTCACCTTGCATTCAGAACACAATTAGGATGTATAAAATGGGTTGAGGAACACGCATAACACAGGTCTGTTAGACATACATGTATTTTCCCTAACACAGATGTGAAAGGAATGCTTCTATGACTTTCTGGAAATAGGAGGCTATAATTTTAGAACAGTTGCCTGTGACCATGCTCTTCATAAAATTCAGATAAAATTAAAGTATACCAGTACTTCTTACTGTTCCGTTTGTTTCTCTTGAGTCTCAATAAAGTTATTAGGAAGAGTCTCAATATTATTTAATCATTAATCCAAAAGTAAAGATAAACTCTATTTTTAAAATCATATTATGCCCAACAGTTCTTCGGAAGCACAGCAAAAGAGAAACATAATTTTGGGAGCACTTCTAAGAATTGTTCCCTAAAATGAACTTATATCTTGTCTATTTACATAGTTATTTTCTAAATATCTTAATCTTGTATATTAGTACATGAAAACATCATTCTTCTTTGTTACTAGACCACTTAAAAAAATTGACTTCAATACATACTGTCATATTATTTTACATTTCATCACTATTTAAAATTATTGACAAAAATTCTAACTAGCCACAAATATCATGTCTTTGTCACAGATAAAAAAGACAGTTACAAATTTCTGGATAATAATTCCATGTAAACATGCAACTTGCTTATGTTGCATAACTGCAGTTGCATAATATTCAGCTACTGTATTTTACCTTGCATTTCTGCAAAAATAAGCATTTTACATTACTAATATCAGTAACTACATTTGTTATACCATATGTGTGTGTAACATATAATATTTATTACTGAATTTGTATACCAGTGATGACATTTGTAACATGAGCTGCATATCTGGCAGTTGGAAGCCACCATATTTTAATATGCCAATTTAAATGATAATTCTAGGCTTCTATAGAATGATCTGTAATTATATATTTATATATTTGTTTTCTTTTAATTTCTGTTTTGGTAATAACAGTATAGCCTACCACGATATTTTCTCATATGGTCATCAAAAATAGTCTCCAAATATATACATATCTGTATATCTGTAAATCATATTCTATACTGTTTCATGTATAAGAGCAGAGTTACGCATTTTGACCTATACATTACATGAAAGGGAAGCTTCACCTAAGATAAAGATGAGACTAAAATGCAGAACAAACAAAAAAAGCTTTGCTATGCATGTCTTATGTCTCGATTCATGACATTTAGTTTGAGTCTACAGACCTTTCACGAAGCTGTATTCATGATCTTATTACAGTACTTTTTCATATGAACAGTAAGAGTGGACATTTCTGAATAATGCTGCGTGTTTTCATATAATTACAGCACTTAACTAGGTTTACATGTTGCTGGCAGGGTGGAATTTTTTAACCTTTTATAACTCACTCTAGAAAATTGAATAGGAACTCAATACAAAACCAATTTTCCAAGTTCCTTGGGCACTTCAAAGATACACACAGATTGGGATAACTTAAGAAATAAACTGATTTTTAATTCCTTGCCTAGATGCAGCTCCCCATGCGCATATGGGAGGTATGTTTCACCAAGGAAACAACATCAGGGGAATGTGCATACAGAATCCTAAGATGAGATAACATGTTCTGACTCATACAGATTGCAGAATTGTCTTTATTTTTCTATTCTGTCTTGCACATTTCTCTCTATCTACTCTATAGATGACTGGAATACTTCCCCTCAAAATAGTTATTTTACTTGGCAAGGGTCACCACAGAAAGTAGCTCCCAAAGGCATGATCAAGGCTTTATAGATAGGAAATCTCCTCTGAGCTCATTAGTTCATTACACAAATGAGAAAGATAATGAGCTATAGTCTCTCAGCTTTGCTGAAAGAAAGTAGAACACGCTGTCACTTTTTTTTGCTAGCCAATGTCATCAAGTAGCTTCACATGGCCTCTACATTAGAAGTATAATTCAGCACATTAATTTTATCTCAACATTTAAAATTAGCTTACAACCAGAATGCCTTATACACCCAGAGTTCATATTATATTATATTGCCTTTTTATACTGTACTGCTCTTTTCTGTAACATGAATTAATGTGCCATGAGTCAACAGTCTCGTGCAATATTCAAGGGAACAAAATGTGTTTATATCCATTCTGTCTTTCTCTCCAACCCATTTATTACATATCCTACCCTGAAGATGTTTTTAATTAGTTGATAAGAATGGCAACTAATAAACTTCATGAACATTTTATTACAGTGTATGTGAGTATTAATTGTTGCCAATTCATCAACCCTAAAGCACACTAGTCCTGGAAAAAGATTTATCTGTTCTATGTTTATGAATACAATCTCATTTTCAAAATATTAGTAAACAAAAAATATTTTTCAATATAGATTTTAGCACCATTATCCTTCTATCTACACCTGGCCTTAAATGCTATCCTAAGAAATATTTTGTTCATTAGTAATTGAGTTAAGATGATATCCATGTGATTTATCTTGTTCTTGGCCTTTTCAATTGCTGTACTGGTAATTCCTTGGACTCTCATCTATATTCCACCTGAGATTCTGTTAGTTATACCAACATTTCCTCCTTAGCTGATTCATTTTCCAGTGTCATAGATGTGTTTGTACCCAGTTTGTGATGCCCCTTCTAAGTACATTCTATCAGCTCTGTGTGCATTATATAAGCATAGGGGCAAATGAATGAATTCTTCATAATCATGTGACCACTGAAGGAACGCCTGCAACCTGGAAAGCGCATGCTATGCAGTAGGGTGGCAAACTGTATATACAACACTCATACTCCAGTTCTTCATTTAATGCAATCTGCACCAGCCTGAAAAGCAAGAGTCAAAGACATTTACAGAATGAATTAGAAATAAATGTACAGCACGATTTAAACACTAGCCAGAACTGGTTAATAAATATGTTAATTCAAGGGGACTATATCGTTACACTAAGGGGCAATGCTGAAGGATGTTTTTTCTTTTAGCCTGAATCTTTCAGTAAGCAATGTTTTTTTATGTACAGTGAAAATCTTTTATAAAGTATACACCACTTCATGTTGTCTAATGCCCCAAGCTGCAGATATTGGTATTATATCCCTTAAGATGCCCCAGTGGGGGACCAGTTCTATGCACTTTTCAACATGAACAATAAAGTGCCCCAGCAACAGTTCATGTCATGCAAAAAGAAAGGAGAGACTGTTAACAGTTTTCATATACACATGGATGTTACAGGGGAATTTTCCAGAAAAGACGTCAGTCCTCATTCTTTAGTTACTAATCCTTCTATAGTATGTCTTCTTATGCAGCATTTACTGTGTGCTTAGGTCAATAATGAGTTCTACCAACTTTCCTTAGATAATAATGAAAAATCACCCAGTTACATGAGTTGCAGATATTATACATTTCATAATAATATTACTAAGTACAACAACAATAACAAAAAAGTTAAAAATAGTCTGTTAGAATAAGCAGCCTGAACTGATTTCCTGGATGCATCAGCCCTTTAACTAGTTACCTCCTTAGTGAACCCAGTACATACTGTACAGAACTTCTTTGTGGTTTGTTTTAGATTTCCTGGAAATAAACATTTAGGAGCCTATTGGCTGTCACAGGCCACTGATAGGAAATCTGCTGTCAGAAAGGAACACAATACTTTTCAATGGTAGTTTAGAAGCATGTGATCTAACATGTAAAACAGCATTTCATCTCTTTCTAAAAAACTGCCTGAAGATCACCAACCCTGGGAGTGCAATAAGATTGAAATAGCAAGATGATAGAGGTAATCAGCACTCTAAGGCAGACTAAAGAAAACTTTTTTTGTCTGAACAAAGGTGTTTTTTAATTTGTTTGTTTTTGTTTAAAGATAAGTGGTTGTCTGCTTTAAGAATTAAGATGATATTCTAAAATTTGGAAAAATTAAGGGGAAAATGTTATACTCATCCAAAATAGTCTACTTTTGATCATATTTTAATTTACATTTGTTTTCCCTAAAAGGTCCAAATAAGTTGTCACTTGTACAATTACTCGTGTTTTTTGGACACTGGGGCTTTACAGAAAAGAACATGGAAACCAACTCACAACATGATTTTCTTTCTCTCCAGAGGATGTTGAATAACAACCTCTAAAAAAACAGACCGACTTTTTTTCTTTCTGCATGAATGTTTAGTGCACTTATACAAAACTCAGCTGTAAAGTATCATTTTATTTTTCCTTGTAGTGTTTTCAAACCCTCCACACTGTGCACAGGCAGAACTCCAGAACAGATGCTTAGTCATCCCAGCCTAGATTATGCTGTGTTTCTCCCAGATGGTTTCTCAACTCAGTTTTTATAATGACAAAAACTTTTTTGACTTCTAACCAGATCTTTACAGCACTTCTTCAAGCAGCAGGAAAAGTTAGCAACACAAATATTTACTGTCCTGGTATATGAAGAACACTGCAGAGTTTTTCCATAATGCAATAATCATTCCACAGTAAGGTAGTGTGGAAGTTTATCCACTTCAAGAACTTTATCCACCAAAGAGGTGTATTATGCCTGACAAAGCAATATTGTTTTCTTCAATAAGCATGGACTTTCCAAAATAACTTTTAGTCATTCCTTGAAATAGCTTCATTAGAAATATAACTTATCCCTTACTGATAGTTTTACTATGTTAACGGCTTATACATCTGCTGTTAATGCAATATTTACCCTTGAAATGCCTTCTAATGTAAAGTTGTTTTTACATATTTGTAGTCCTATGGCCTCCCTTAGCTGGATATACTTGCAAACCAGTTCCCTGCCTCAGTCTTCCTCCTTGTCTTTCAAAGAAAGTCATGTGTTTTTCAATTACATCAGTGCAAGAGGCTGGGAACAGAAAAGTGTGATAACTCCTTGATCCTGTTTACTTCAGCAGTGCAAGCGGAAACTCTGTGTGAGCTGTTTTCCCTCTTGCACTGTGACATGATTAACCCACACATTGTCATGGGTCCTTGCTTCTCTAATCTCATTCATGCACAACTGTAAGGACAGGCCACAGTCTTTCCATTTACACCTTATACAAAGTTCTGGAGATGACTTGGGCATAATTTGTCACATATGAAAATATTGTATGATACTTTGACCACTGAGACTGCTCATAGGCTTCTCTAGCTATCACTACTTGTTTTACTAGTAGTTACTAGTTCTAGCATTGGTTTACACTCCAGTTAGCAATTCCCCTGATCAGCTAATACTAATGCTCAAAAGTATTCTTCTGAGATAATACTTTCTTCTGAGTAATTCTAAGTGATATGCAAAATGTCTAGTAACTAATGTTACAAATTCATAATAAGTATCTTTGCTCACAGCTGTTTGGATTAAAAGGTATTTCAAAGTCATCAGCATCAGTGCACAGTAAATGCTCTTTTAATATTGAATTAAAAAATAGATTAGAACAATGAACAGCTTTCTTAAGACAGCCATGATCCTTCTAATTTGTGCACAGACCGTTTAATGACTCTCACGTATCTTCCTTTGTGTTAACAGCACATAAGTTCAATTATGCCAACATATTAATATGTATTTCACTAAATCTTATAAACAGTTCTCATAATGGAATTCCATCACAGATCACACAGGAGTGAACAGGAATGTCTCAAAGTGCAGTAGCTCATCTGAATAACTGTAGATAAGTTACATATTAACAAGCTTATTGAAGACTGGAATAACAATTTTGCATACTAAACAGCAATGCCTTGTGTACATTGCTATCCCATTATTGTTAGTTATGTCATGAACTATATAAGTGTACTCTAATGTAGGTGAAGTCTCTGTAGCTTAAAAGGCTTACTACTGAGAAAATAAAACAATTAGAATCTGTAGTTTGACTAATTCTTTTGCATAAAGGTGCATATTGAGTGCAGAAGGAAGCTCACAAAGTGCCTTAACCTCAGTTACAGTAAAAAGTACAAGGAAGATATGAGTTCCAATATGCAAAGTGACTAGCAATCACTTACAAATCTGTTCAGTTAATAAGCAGTTGCACTTCTGTTTCTTTTCAGGGAGAAGTGGTATCATTTATTGTACCAGCTGGTACAGCTGGAAAAAAAAAAGGAATGAACTTTTAGCAGAGGTCTGAAATAGATGCAAAGAGTTCCAACCAAAGTACATTGGAATAATCACTTTCAATTGCATTTAGTTAAATAACAAGACAATTTTAGAAAATAGGATAGTTATTGGAGAAGAAAGTTAACAAGAGAAGAGGTGATAAAATCCTTGGCCTTGTGACGAAGAAGCAGAAACAGGCAGCTAGTCACTCTGAGACCAAAACATTATATGGCTTTTTTTTTCCCCAAAAAAATCTATTTCCCTATCATTCTATTAAAGATACTATCTCCCTCTGGAAGCTTACCTCACTTATATCCCTTGACTATTACAGCTTCACAGCACTACACTTCTGATTGATTGTTAGTCCACAGAAGAAACATCTGTCATTTGCTCCTTGGCAGATATTAAAAACAAGGAAAGCTATAGAAATATCTTTCTGAAGCTGCATACTGCATAAAATCTAATATACATCAGAGCTCAGAACCCAAGATATTCCCAAGCATTATAATCTACCAGAATAATTCTATACTTTCAGTTTCAGGGAAATACAGAGCATGCCCAGATGTAATACAGGGAGTTAGTATTATTTCAGAACAGAAGATGTTAACTAATGGATTTGGCATACATTGTATGAATATACATGTATAAGATTAGGCCCTAAAGAAAAGATTCAGTGAAGGACTTCATTATCTAAATCAGTACTGACATGGAGAATAGGTGCATAAATCCAAAACTAAAATCCCAATTCCCTTTGCTTATGTTGCTTAACTCTGGAAGTCCTCCTTTTCAAATCACTTTTTTTAGTCATGGTTCTTTCTACATAGAAAGCATGAGTTTAGTTTCAAAATCTTTGATGTTTGGGATTCCAGCAGAATGCCCTTCTGCTGAACCTGGGAACTGAACCTGGATTTTCCATTTCTAGGTGGGTGGTCCAGTCACTGGGGTGTTGTATAAAATAGTGTAACACTATTGTAGTCTTTATATCTCTAACTTCAGCATAAGTTTCCTAACCGTAGATCTCTGTCAGACAATGTTATCATAGAATCATATGAAGCATAGAGTGGCTTGGGTTGGAAAGGACCTTAAGGATTATCTAATTCCAACCTCCCTGCCATGGGCGAAGATGCCACCCAGACTGCCCAGGGCCTTGTCCAACTTCCACCAACACCTCCAGGGATGCAACATCCACAGCTTCTCTGGATAACCTGTTCCAGTTCCTCACCACCCTCTGAGTGAAGAATTTCCTCCTAACATCTTATCTAAATCTCCCTTCTTTTAGTTTAAAACCATTCCCTCATTCCCTTTATCTCTGACTAAAACCTTGGAAGAAGACAGCATTTTAGACGCATTCCTGTACTTGATATTTCTTTATCCTTTGATCTAAATCACTGATAGTTAATGCTACAAAAACTTACCCACTTACTCTGCCTTATAAATTGCCTTTCACGGGTACAATTTGCTGTTCATTTGAAGACCTACAGATTAGCAGTCTGTAAAATGTGGGATGCTTTTTTCTCCTAGTACATATTTTAGAACAGACCTTCTCTAATATAGGTTACTTTTTTTAAAGCTTTATAGGTATTCATTGCTGTCCTGATGCTTTGCTCATTCAAGTCAGCCAGTTCCTATTGATTTTAAGGTACAGTCCAAGAATAATATGACAATTCACTATCTACATCTCCAGTATTGGTGTGGATTTTGAATATGATGTTAACATCAGGAAAAAAATAATCATTAAAGCAAGAGGTTTGGGTTACATTCTTATTTCTAATCAGAAAAAAATGGCTTAATTAGGCTTCAGTACATCAGGTTGAAAGTCACACCAAAAATCTATGTGCTTTAGGGACTTAAATATTGATGGCCACTTTTATTCAGGGTTGTTGGACAGTGTGCTGTCCAATTCAAGAACTCAGAGACAGAACTGTTTGAAGGAAAGAAGGATTTAGGTAAGCAACACAATGAAATAAATAGAAATAGACCAACTATGAAAACAAATTCCAGGACCAGATGGAATATTACTTTATTTTGCTAGGTGCAATATTACAAGCAAAATTACAATATTACATAGAATTCCCTCCATTTTACCTCTGTATTGTGCCAACAGCACATTACTCAAAAGGTATCCAGCTTTGACTTCCTGAGAATCTGCTGATCTCTTCATGCTTGGTTCTACAGGCAATTCATGTTTCCCCAAAGCAAGCAAGCAAACGGGAACAACAGCAACAACAAAAGCATAGTGAATGTTTATTTTTTTCATTTGTCTTAATGCATCTACATTCCTCATTGCGAATATCACCCTCTCTGTTAAAACTTTCAAAAGCTTCAGATTCTTGATCCAGAAGCAGCTGAGCTCTACAGAAACCAGACGAATATTGGAATTCCTTTCAGCTGGTGTTGATTCTGTAGATCATTCCAGACTAGTGATATCTGATACAGTCAATCAGTCAAGCTGCTTGAGCAATCTGCTCCACTCCATCAGTGCCATGTTTTGTCTATTCCACTGTCATCATAAAAGACATTTGTCTTCTTCTCAGTGCAGCCCAAAATTATAATGACTATCATGATTCATTTTAAAAATCCTTACCATATTTTGCACAGTTTGGGTACATATGTCAGTACTGAATATTTAATAATGTGATGTGTAATTCATGTAATTTAAGGCCTTAGGATAAGCTATAAGGGAATTTTACTTCTGCTATTTTCTGTGCATATTGGTACAACAAACTTCAAACTATACACAAGCAAGTATAGGGATTTGTAAATAGAAAAGATTCAGTAAACAGAAAAAATATCCGTTTGCTGAGTGCCTGATGCTCTTACACATTTTTGTACCTTGGTCAAATTCAGAATGAGAGATGTAGTTAAGGTATTGTCTTTGTCTATCCAACATATACTGTGGAAAGGTTTACCATCATCCTTACTTCCTGTAACTATGATGGTACTCGGCTTTTCGTTATAAAGTTGGTAAAGAAGTAGTTAGGAAATTAAGATTAGAAATATGATGAGTAACCTAGTTTAATAAGAGGATTTTATACCGTGAAAAACTGAGTGGTTTAATCAGACCTTTCATCTCAAAACATTGTGTCCCCCGAATATTTTCACTTGTGTCATAAAAAATGACACTTAAATAACACAGGCAATCTGATAACTTGGAAGAGCAGCTAAGAGTGCATAGTTTTGTTTTATAGCTTTATGTTTATAAACTGATTTCCTGTAGTTTATTTTAGCAATAAAATCTGTGAGAATGCAGAAACCTTGTCTTGTGATTTCAAAAAATGATTTCTATCTATACAACCATCATGGAAAAGCTGTGTAGTGTGAGTAGCTCTTTATTTATTTGGTTTGGTCACTGGTATGATTAAAATAGATCAAAATAATAAAAAAAAATCAAACTAATAGTAATAATATTAATACAGAGATTTGTCCTTTCCAATTAATCCATATAATTTTTACTAATTTAAGTAGGATCCTACTTAGTTCATAGGCTAAAAATTAAAATATAAGAATATAACGCAAAACATTCAATTACTCAAAGTCTTGTTTTTCAAGAATTATTAGACATGCCTTTATTAATAATAATAAAAAAATAATCTTTTTAATGTTCTTCTGAATAGATTGCATGCTTTTCTAAACCAGAGTCTTATAGCTGTTGATAGCAGAAAATTTACTTGTCAATTCCATTTTTCAGAAATATGACATCAATCCCATATGATACTTTCCAGCATTATTAGCTGCAGCTTTGCTGATTAGGTATTGCTATCTACTATTTCCATAAATTACACATCATTAATAGTGACAGGGAGGTACAAGGAGCCACTCTGTTAAAGCACAGGTCTCACATAGGTCTTGTGCTATAAACCAGTAAAGAACTTACTTTGTAAGAAGCTGGATGGCCTTCAATACCTCTGACATCAGGAGTCTAAATAAATGATAATTCATAATTGCCACATCCAAATTGTCAGAAAAGGTGCTAAGGTGAGGGTAATTTAGAGATTCACCTCACCACCTAACTATTAAAAAAAAAAAAAAAGAGAGAGAGAGAGAGAGTTGTTGTTGTGCCTAAAAACCTAAAAACCTCCTCATTTTACCCATGTAGGAAATCTTATTAATGACCTTGGATCCAATAAGACAATGAGTATAACTGAACCAAGTTCTATATTTTACATCAAGTAAACGATTTGTATTTTTTTTAATGAAATAGCAAATGATGGATCATAACATATATTTATAGAACTATCCTAGCTGCGCAGCATAGTTCATCATCTATGACATTTTATAGACTTATAGTCCAAACTATCCAGTTACAGTTTTTAACATTCTGAGTAAGGGTAACTAAAACTAATATGTACAAACCATCTCATATCTATCACTTTCCATATTGTTATGTTGAGCTTTCCAATGTGTTACTATGATGAATTATGAGTACCAAGTTCTCCACCAAGAGGTGTATAATGCTGATGGAGAATTCTTTCACCTTTTCCCTGGGTCCGTGTTGAGGGATTTTTTGAAACAGCAAAAATCCCATGGCTTGCTGTAGCTGAGCAAACCAAGCTACCAGGGCAACTATGAGAAGTTCCCATGACAGTGTTCCCACATTGCCCAATTGAGGAATTTAGAAAAATATTGTTATCAGTAGCTGGCTTCAAGGACAAGGTCTACGTGACTGCTAATCACAAGGGGGTTGTTTTCTTGCAGGTGGGGTTGTTTTCTTGTAGTTGTTTGTCTGAGTGCTTTTGACCAATAATCTTGTGTGAAACACTGTCCGCCCCTGTCAAGTTCACTATAAAAGTTAGGCTATTCGGGCAATAAATTGGAGCATGATCTGACTCTACTGGTGTCTGTCGTGCTTTTGGCCATGCTTCCTGCAACAGGTCCATGTTTATTTACATAAATATTTTATTTTCATACAGTTTTTTAACTCTGTTTGCCAACTGTTCATTCAGTGTTCTGGAATTGCACGCTACATTTCTGTTTTACTACGTATATTTATGTATTACATACGGATATTGCTCTTTGATCTCTTCGCTACCCTAAGACCAGTTCTACCCAATTCCCACAGTTGCATTCCTTCACTGACCAATAATTGACCATTTCAGATTTTTATGTACACCTTCATGTATACAGGCCTATAAAGAGTCTGCCTGTGCTTTCAAGGTCTTTGTTAGCATGCCTGTCTTGCATTCAACTACATTTTTATTCTAGGGTCCTAGCTGGTTCACTCTACACAGGGCAACAAATGATGCTTACTGTCTATTTGTAACAGATAGTTATTATAACTATAGGCATTACACCACACGAATGCACAAAACTGAGTTAGAATGAAAGCAAATAAAAGAATAGTCTCCTTGTCATGAGAAGGCTACTGCTCATAAGCTAATTCCAGAAGACCACATTCCAGAAGATCAAGACAAGTCCTAAGGCCTTCAGTGCTAAGTTAATATACAGCCTTTGTCCTGTTAATAGCAAAGGCAAGAGCATACTTCCTGAGACCCAGGGCTGCACTTTCTCAATGGTAGAAATGTGAGATGTTAATTCAAGTTAAGTTGTCTTTTTTTTTTTTTTGGGGGGCGTGGGGGAGGAGGTGGGAACCAAGTAAGTGGTCTTACTTTTTTTTTTTCTTTGAAGGGAACGAACCAAGAGATTCAAATATCTTCAGTTATAGTAAGGATTGTAAAGAACTGTTTCAAAGAGAACTGATCCTTGGTTTCTTGGTTTGAGAGGCTTGACTGTCTCAGGCAAGCAATGATACTTTACACATACAATAAATCAAAGTGTCTTGGACAAGTCATAAATGCATGCCATACATTCAGCATCTGTTCCACTTTGGTTGGAAATTTCTCTGAAGGAAATACAGTGTTGTCCTACAGCTTTTTTTTTTTTTTTTTTTTTTTTCTGAAATAAGGTGAGTATGTTGGTTTGTATTTTCAGTAAAACCCAGTTCTGCTATTGATAGTATGCTTTGTTCACCCTTACCAAAGAATCTTGCTAGAGAATTCATATCAAAAGCACTTAATTTAATGCAACTTGCAATATATACAAGGCAAATTGAGCTGAAACAAATCTTTTGTTTCTCAAAGACTCATGAATTTAAAACTAAGTTTTAAGTTGCTTAGGAGATCTTAAAAATTATGACAATTGCCTTCTTCCATATTGCTGCCTAAATGAAAACTAAGTGACACGTTGAGAATTCATATTTCTGTTTTGATTTCATTAAATGTTAGTTTTATATCTACTTTTTACTCATTGCTGTAAAGATGCAACAAACACTTCTGCTTCCTTTCGACCATTTCAACAGTGTAATTTACTGCTTTTGTATCTTAATCAAAAATAAAATATAATTTCTTTCTATTTCTAACTAATTTTGTATGAATATGTCTACAATGGCAAAATTAAGATATGAAAGTCATGTTCTTTCTTATGGGTCTGAGTTCTTATGATTTATTTTTAGAATTTGCTTTTGAATTTTATGTTTGAATAAACAACTCTTGAACCTGAAAGGACACTTTAGCATCATAGCATTAAAGTTATGAGCTTTATAAATTATTTTCAGAGGTAAAAAAGCCAGTATGAACACTTATAGATTTTTCTATTTTTATAGATTTATAGATTTTTCATATCCTGTTTTTTTGGTATATTGCTGCTTCCAATTTGGAATGGGAGGCAGTCTTCTACTTTAATTTCTAAATTTCTCTCTATATTTAAACCCATAAAAATTTAATTGTGTTTCTTATGTTGCATTTTCCAAAATGAAAATATAAAAAGTATATATAAAAAAAGAAAACCTGCAATATTTATTATTTGTGAGAATTTAGTAGAATAATAGTAATTTATTGTCCTTAAAATAAATCATATAAATAAACGGCAGTTGAATGGAAATTTACCTTACTGCTATACATATTTAATAATGTGTTCCATTTTTACATAAAACTAAGAAATAGAGTAGAAGATTTAAGGAATTTTATGTTGAAGGAACTAAAACTGTTTTGACTATCAAAATCCGTTCAATCCGTTCAATACCTCAGAGAAAAATGTAGTTAATAAACAAATATCTTTCCCCATGGACTTCATACCTGGTATGAAGAAATACACAGAACTGTCCTAAAAACATATGTTATGGAATTTCTAAGCTCCATGCTCTTTCTTGACCCTTGGTTGAAGAATGAATAAAATCGTATAGCATTCTGCCCCATCAGCCAATTTTCTGCATTACAGGTATTGTTTTATTGAGTTATGGATTTTGAGGATTAAAGTACACTGAAAGTTGCTTCTTGTCAGGAGAATAACATTTAAGGTCATTGGTCTCTATGGACATTACCTCACAGTAAGAAAAGCAATTTACTTAAATTACTTTTCACACCACTTTTGTTCATATTGTAAAATTAAAAGCAAGTAAAGGAGATGCTTTGCAGGAAGTAGTATTAAATTTGTTCATCTGGAATCTAGAGCAACTGGTTAACCAGTGTTAACCAATACCAACTGTAACAGAAAGGAGAGCTGTCCAATTACTGTTCTGCATGTTCTTCAAAGATCTCATCTAAAATTTAATGTGATAATGCATCATTACAATACCATGGCAAATTAGATACAGTCTAATGTTTACCATTTCCACACAGGCATTCCTTCAGGAAAAAAATCCCCCAAAGATAACACAATCAATTTAAATATAATGCTCAATTCTTAAAGAACAGTTAAATAATTCTGTGGAATTATATGCAGGATTTTATCAGTGACTAAACATCCAAGGTCTCTTTGAATCAGTGATAATTCAAAGATAATCAGAATAATGGGCTGATATTTTTCATGTAAAAATCTTTTATTTTGTTCTTTTCAAAACAAAACATCCAGTTTTAATTTAAAGACAACTTTGCATTTGAAGATTTAAGCTGATTATTTTTAACAATCAAACATAAATAACTAAACCTGAAACAATTTTTTTAAACAATATCTGAAGAAACACCTCAATGACTTTTTTACTCTTAATTGACTTTTCATATAGACTCCAAATGAGAAAAGATTTACATATCTTGAAAATTTTGCTAGTTAGAAATAGTGTTTCTGCCAAAACTACCTACTCATTACTCTATGCAATGAGTAGATATTTTTCTATGCCAAGATGACTTTCACAACCAGGAATAAGCTCTGAGTATTTTGCATCCACTATAAGATTAACTTTCTTCTAGAAAAGTGTGATAGCACAGTAAATTAGCAAGACTTGGTTTCACAGGGTAATATTTTAAAACAGCAAGATAATGAGAGATTACATGCATGTTTATTACAAAATTCTGTATATATACTCCCTGCAAAGAGTTAGAATGAAAACAGGTCTTCTCCTTCTAAAGTCAGTCACAAGTTGCTCTACAGCTGGATATGGGAAAAAAGCTATGCTGTTAAAATATTTTTTCTTACAGTTTACTGTGTCTAAATATATTGTTATTGAAAGTATTCTGACTAGAAATCTTCTGTTATGCAAAATATTTCCCATTTTGCTAAGAGCTTGGTATATAAGAAAAAACAAAAAAACTCAGAAAGTTAAGAGCACGAGGCAGCTGGATTTCTCTGAAGATACCGCAGAAACATTTCATTTGCTAATTGTGAAGGATTTAATGGTTTCCCATGACATGGTCAAATGATGGGACATCATTATCCAGAAAAGGTCACAGACAATTTTTCTGAATTGTAAAACATGAAAATACTGTGATGATGGGGGATGTAATTTTCTTCCTATAATTTTTGAATGCCAGATGCTAAGAGCTATTTATTTTGCAATCCACAATAGCTGCTTTCAGTGCAGTACCACAAAACTGATCTTAACTATACAAACTAACATGAACACTGAAAATGTAGGTGTTTACTTGACTCTAAAGTGTGATAAACTATCAATTAAATGTTAATTATCTTGTACAGCTACATGTGACTCAAAAAATGATATAGTGTACTAAATACCTGCTGAACTATTCTGTCTAGATCTGACCTTAGCTTGTAATGAAATTCTGATTAACATACAGGATAACAAGTATACCTGTGCGACAGAATATTCATCCATATTCTATTTAAATAACCTTTGAATTCCTTGATAGATATTCTCAGTGTTGAATCATTCTAAGTAATAGATCTATAAATTTACAGAGCTGAAACAAGCACTGTTAAAATAAGAATCGGAACAGCAATGATTGGCCAGAAAATGCATGTCAGAAGAGTTATATTAATTAACAATTACAGCCATTTCTGTAACAAGTCTAAACCTCTGGATGAGTCAGCGATATAGCTTACTTTTCAATTATCTTGACTATTTATGCCTGGCATTGAAGACCCTTTTTGTCCCTTTAGACAGCTTGAAAAGGTGCAAGCTAACTTTTATATGGTTACATGTGTTTTAGACCTTTGAGCACTCTAGGTGTAATTGCATTATGTTAACCTCAGTGGTGAGGAATCATCTCATACAAGGTGCGAAGAAACACATTCTGTAACACTGATGATGAAACTCGCTGAAATTAGGAAGAATTTTCCACCAACAATGAGCTTGCGTATTTTCTAGGTCCTTGATTCTCTAAAACCATGTACTTCCATTTGCTTTTGTTTTATAATTGTCCAAAAGTTGTACAAATAAGGATTTTAGGGTTTTCTGTTTAATTAGATTGTTTAGGACCTAAGGAAATGTAGATTACTGCTGCTGTGATGCATCTGATATGTTATTATATTTCTTGTAGTAACAGGTCTGTTGAGTTTTATCAAATTTCTTCCCTTGACACTACTCCATGCCATTTCCCCAGGTCCTGTTGCTGTCACCAGAGAGAGGGGATCAATGCCTGACCCCCAACTTCCCTTGTGAGGAAGATGCAGGGCACCATGAGGCCTCCCCTCAGTCTTCTCTTCTTTAGGCTGAACAAACCACATGAATTCAGCTACTCCTGCTACATGTTGCCAGACCCATACATCTCCAGAACCTTCACCATCGTGGTCTACCTTTTAGTACTTCCTGTAGTACTCCCCATAGTTGTGTGCCCTTCATATATTGTAGCATCCCAAATCGCACACAGTACTTGAGGTGAGGCCATACCAGAGTAGAATAGAGTGGGACAATCACTTCCCTTAGTTGGCTAGCAATGCTGTGCTTGATGCACCCCAAGGTACTGTTGGCTCTCCTGGCTGCCAGGGCACACTGTTGACGCATGTCCAACTTGCCAGATCTACTAATACCAACCCCCCAGATCCCCTTCTGTGCAGCTGGTCTCCAGCCTCTTGTCCCCCAGTCTGTGCATATATCCGAGGCTACCCTGTCCCAGGTGTGGAATTGACTACATGCTCCTCTTAAGCTTGATGTGGTTGGTTATTGTCTAGACTTCTAATTTGTCAAGATCTTTCTGAAAACTTTGCAAATACTCTTGTATGTGACTGCAGTAATTTAAAACATTCAGAGCAATCCGGGAAGTTTTCAGATGGATATCTGGTTTCCATCTATAATTTACCAGCTGTCAGCTGATTGTGGATAATGTGTGCATCTACTGTTTTCTTTTAATGTGAATCAGAATAAGTTCTTTAAAGTTGTTATGACTAAGGGAAGATATTTCATCCATTATAAGGAACACTCATTTATTAAGACAATACACTTTATCAGAGAATGTTGAAATTTCCCATTAAACAAAATGACATAAACAAATCAAATACAATGAAAAATCACGATTTGAACCTATCTTTCTTCAACTTAATACAGTACAGCACAGGTGTATTCCTAATACATGTTTAGGACAATAAACATTCTCAAACTATATTTCTCATCTGTTTTTCTTTTTTTTTTTTCTTTTTTTTTTTCTTTTTCTCTTTTTCTTTCCTTTTTTTTTCGTTTTCCCTGTTAATGATTTTTTTCTACAGCTATTGTCTAGACAAAAGTTAGACTATGCAGATACCAAATGCAAGTATTCTCTGCTGTCAAGACATACTATATTTCATATAGTCTAAATAATTCTGGCTAAAAAGTGTAATGCAGCATAAGTATAATACATTTCTTACTACCCAAATCTATAAAGATTTTTTTTAGAAAGTAGAAATTCCAGTTTCTACTTGGCTCTACTAATTAACTTCATTCCAGATGACTGAAATGTATTTTTCTTGTAGGTGCTTCATTCAGTACAAGAAGCTTGGATGAACTGCTTTAAATATAACCGTTTATTCTGGGTTTAGGAAAAGAGTTAACAAGTGAGCTTCAAAGTAATCGTTGCCATTCCTTGGAGAACAAGTGAGTTTCCCCTTTCAAGAAACTTATCTGGTTTCCATACATTTTCTTTGTGAATATACTGTATTTTCAAAGAGTTGCTTGTGTATTCATCAATACAACTACCACTCAAATGAGGGGAGGATTTATTTAAACCCTGAACAATGCTTTGCCAAAATTAATGTATGAATTTTGAGAATATTCTCTTTAAAATACACTTCCAGGCAGAAATGTTTATTACTTTAGCTGATGGCAAAGAAATTTAGAATTGCAAATGAGGCGAAAACTAACTAAAGGCTGTTTTTTGAAGACAAAATGCAAAAAGAAATTATTTTTATTCAAGGAAAATAGAGATAATCTGAAAAGAAGTTATGCTTTACATAAATATTAGGTGCATATAAAATGTATACTTTTTCTATTGTACTCAGTGTCATTGCTGACACTTATTTTTCCAGTTTGGAACATCAGTATTGCTGATTCCTTTGAAACTGATGAAGCCTGCTGTTTTTCCCATTTCTGTGTACCAATCTATGCAATAATCACTGTGTTTCAGAGAGGGAATAAGCTAATTTGAAATTAGAGAACTCTCTTAGGAACTTATTTTGGTACAGTGAGAGGATCCTTCATGCTGCTTCATTGGGCATACATAAAGGTTAAAAAAAAGTGAAATAAAAACACATTATTTCCCATAATTTCTCAATATATGCCTTTTTCTATGCATTCTGCATTCATGAACTCTAAGGGCAGGTGTTTAAGTAGAGAAAGCATTTTTGAAGGAGTTTTCTTCCATGAATTAGAAATATGCCAGTACTATTGTTAATTTCATGTAGATTATTAAATATATGAATGGTAAGCATGACCGCTCACAACCAAATGTTTTCTGAAGGAACCTTACTAATAAAAGATGTGAAGTTGTCAGTAACCATCTTGCAGAGGAAGGGTGATTTTGATTCTCAGCATTACTAGGACAAAGATTCCAGGAGAATGTTCTGTTTCAAAGTCTGTTTGTGTATTTTGCTTTGCACCATTGTTGTCTAACCACATAAATATTTTGCTGGTTGGACATCCTAGCTCTAGCAGCCAGATTGCTGATTTCACACTGCTGGGACCTTGCAGGTAACATACTTTGAGCCACTTGCCAAGGTGATCGGCTCCGGGGCAGATGCGTTCTGCAGCGGAGCGGGGCATTGAACAGGCAGGGCTAATTTTTCCGGCACCGAGCCCACTCGAGGGAGCCGCCAGGACCCGGCAGCCCTCGCAAGGGAGGTGAATGAGGTGAGAAGGAGGTGTAGGCGGAGCCAGCAGCGCCCCCTCCCCGGCCATTCAAAAGCTGCCCCTAGGGAGCGCGAGCGACCAGGAGCGCCGCGAGCAGGACGGGCAAGCAGGGCGTGGCGCAACAGAAGGGAGTGGCTCAGCAGATAGTGCAGGCAGGGTGAGCAGGCAGGGCAATGCCCTCTCCTCCGCCCATACGAATACCTCCTCTAACGGCGGTCTACCGCTAGCTCAGCTGCAATGGTACACACCAGGCACAGCGCGCTCTCCAGGAAGTCTGTACACACCCACACCGACTGCTCACTCAACACTGCGGCAGTTCAGGTCTCCGGGTGCATGGAGTGCCTGAGCCTGTTGCTACCACCTGCGTAGGGCAAAGAGACTGTGTGCGTGAGGTGTGAGCAGGTGGACGACCTGGTCTGCCTTGTGGCAGAACTCAAGGAGGAGGTCGAGAGGTTGAGGGATATCAGGGAGTGTGAGCGGGAGATAGACTTGTGGAGCAACTCCTTGCATGGCTGGAGGACAGGTACCGGGGAGAGACCCCCAGATGGGGGTGGACCCCCTGCCCTGTTGCTGTCGGGTGGAGGCAGGGGACCTAGGAGTTGAGGAGGAATGGAGACAGGTCCCTGCTCAACATCGCATGTGATGCCCCCCCACCCCCCCGGCCCCACTTTCCCAGGTGCCCTTACACAACAGGTTTGAGGCCCTGGAGCTTGAGAGACCGGTAGCTGAGGAAGAGGTGGAAAGTCTACCCAGGAGGATGCCTAGGGCGAGGAAGTTGACTCCATGCCTCAGGACTGCCTCCACCAGGACAGAAAGAAGGGTGATTGTTGTGGGCGACTCCCTTCTCAGGGGAACAGAGGGACCTATTTGTCGGCCTGACCCTAACTGAAAGGAAGTCTGCTGCCTCCCTGGGGCCAGGGTCAGGGACATTGCCAGAAAGCTTCCGAACCTGGTTCACTCCTCTGACTATTATCCTCTTTTAATAGTCCAGGCTGGCAGTGATGACATTGAAGAGAGAAGCCTGAAGACCATCAAACGGGACTTTAGGGGACTGGGATGGTTAGTGGATGGAGCGGGAGTGCAGGTGGTGTTTTCGTCCATCCCTACAGTGGCAGGGAGGGGTACAGAGAGGACACGGAAAGCCCACCTGATAAACACATGGCTCAGAGGCTGGTGCCAACACAGAAAATTTGGTTTTTTTTTGACCATGAGGTGCTTTACTCAGCACCCGGCCTGATGGCTGCAGACAGGTCCCTATCTCTAAGGGGAAACGGATTCTAGGCCAGGAGCTGGCGGGGTTCATTGAGAGGGCTTTAAACTAGGTAAGAAGAGGGACGGGGCTGAAACAAGGGTTGTTAGAGCTGTGCCAGGGGGAACAATGGCAAGGCTGGGAGAGAAGGCAATGGCCCAACTGAAGTGCATCTACACTAATGCACACAGCATGGGTAACAAACAGGAGGAGCTGGAAGCCATCACGCAGCAGGCAGGCTATGACTTGGTTGCCATCATGGAAACCTGGTGGGACCACTCTCATGACTGGAGTGCTGCAATGTCTGGCTATAGGCTCTTCAGAAGGGACAGGCAGCATGGAAGGGGTGGTGGTGTGGCTCTCTATATAAGAGAGAGTTTTGATGTCATGGAACTTGAGGCTGGGAGTGATAAGGTTGAGTCCCTATGGGTTAGGATCAGTGGGAAGGCCAACAAGGGAAGCATCCCGGTAGGGGTCTGTTATAGACCGCCGAAGCAGGATGAGGAGAGGGATGAGGAGTTCTACAGGCAGCTGACAAAAGTTGCGAAATCGTCAGTGCTTGTTCTTGCGGGGGACTTCAACTTCCCTGACATATCCTGGAAGCACAACACAGCCCAGAGAAAGCAGTCTAGGAGGTTTCTGGAGAGCGTGGAAGATAGCTTCTTGATGCAGCTGGTTAGTGAGCCTACCAGGGGAGGTGCCCCGCTAGACCTTCTCTTCACAAACAGAGAAGGACTGGTGGGAGATGTGGTGGTTGGAAACTGTCTTGGGCAGAGTGACCATGAAATGGTAGAGTTCTCCATTCTTGGAGAAGCCAGAAAGGGGACCAGTAAAACTTCTGTATTGGACTTCCAGAGGGTTGACTTTGAACTGTTCAGGACACTGGTTGGTAGAGTCCCTTGGGAGGTGGTTCTGAAGGGCAGAGGAGTCCAGGAAGGCTGGGCGCCCTTTAAGAAGGAAATCTTAATGGTGCAGGAGCAGTCTGTCCCCACATGCCCAAAGACGAGCTGGCAGGGAAGAAGACCGGCCTGGCTGAACAGAGAATTGTGGCTTGAGCTTAGGGGGAAAAAGAGGGTCTGCAATCTTTGGAAAAGAGGGAAGGCCACTTGTGAGGACTATAAGGATGTTGCGAGGCAGTGTAGGGACAAAATTAGAAAGGCCAAAGCTAATCTGGAGCTCAATCTGGTGACTGCCGTCAAAGACAGCAAAAAATGTTTTTACAAATACATTAATGCAAAATGGAGGACTAAGGAGAATCTCCAGCCTTTACTGGATGTGGGGGGGAACTTAGAAAAGATGAGGAAAAGGCGGAGGTGCTTAATGCCTTCTTTGCCTCAGTCTTTAGCAGCAAAACCAGTTGCTCTCTGGATACCCAGTACCGTGAACTGGTGGAAGGGAATGGGGAGCAGAATGTGGCCCTCACTATCCATGAGGAAATGTTTGGCGACCTGCTACGGCACTTGGATGTATGCAGATGGCCAGATGGGATCCACCCGAGGATACTGAGAGAACTGGCGGAGGAGCTGGCCATCATTTATCAACAGTTCTGGATACTGGGGGAGGTCCCAGTCGACTGGTGGCTAGCAAACGTGACGCCCATCTACAAGAAGGGCCAGAGGGGAGACCCAGGAAACTATAGGCCTGTCAGTTTGGCCTCAGTGCCAGGGAAACTCATGGAGCAGATTATCTTGAGTGTCATCATGCGGCACTTACAGGGCAACGAGGTGATCAGGCCCAGTCAGCACGGGTTTATGAAAGGCAGATCCTGCTTGACAAACCTGATCTCCTTCTATGACAAAGTGACACACTGGGTGGGTGAGGGAAAGGCTGTGGATGTGGTCTACCTTGACTTCAGCAAGGCTTTTGACACCGTTTCCCACAGCATTCTCCTCAAGAAACTGTCTGCTCATGGCTTGGACTGGCGCACACTTCGTTGGGTTAGAAATTGGCTGGATACCTGGGCCAAAAGAGTCGTGGTAAATGGAGTCAAGTCCAGTTGGAGGCCAGTCACTAGTGGCGTCCCCCAGGGCTCAGTACTGGGGCCAGTCTTCTTTAATATGTTTATTGATGATCTGGATGAGGGAATGAAGTGCACCTTCAGTAAGTTTGCAGATGACACCAAGTTAGGTGCGTGTGTCGATCTGCTGGAGGGTAGGAAGGCTCTGCAGGAGGATCTGGATAGGCTGCACCGATGGGCTGAGGTCAACTGCATGAAGTTCGACAAGGCCAAGTGCTGGGTCCTGCACCTGGGGCGCAATAACCCCAAGCTGAGCTACAGGCTGGGAGATGAGTGGTTGGAAAGCTGCCTGGTGGAGAAGGACATGGGAGTATTGGTGGATAGTCGGCTGAATATGAGCCAGCAGTGTGCTCAGGTGGCCAAGAAAGCCAACGACATCCTGGCTTGCATAAGAAGCAGTGTGGGCAGGGCTAGGGAAGTGATTGTTCCCCTGTACTCAGCTCTGGTGAGGCCACACCTCGAGTACTGTGTTCAGTTTTGGGCCCCTCGCTACAAGGACATCGAGGTGCTTGAAAGAGTCCAGAGAAGGGCGACAAAGCTGGTGAGGGGTCTGGAGAACAAGTTCTACGAGGAGCGGCTGAGGGAGTTGGGTTTGTTCAGCCTGGAGAAAAGGAGGCTCAGGGGCGACCTTATCGCTTTTTGTAAGTACATTAAAAGAGGCTGTAGCGAGGGGGGGGTTGATCTGTTCTCCCACGTGCCTGGTGACAGGATGAGGGGGAACGGGCTAAAGTTGTGCCAGGGGTGATTTTGGTTGCATATTAGGAAGAACTTCTTTACTGAGAGGCATTGGAATGGGCTGCCTAGGGAAGTGGTAGAGTCACCATTCCTGGAGGTCATTAAAAGACGTTTAGATGTTGAACTTAGTGATATGGTTTAGTGGAGGACTTGTTAGTGTTAGGTCAGAGGTTGGACTCGATGATCTTGAGGTCTCTTCCAACATAGACAATTCTGTGTGATTCTGTGTGTGAGACTTCATTTGGAAATATCACATCTCCCACGATTAGGACAAAGTGCTCTATGTATAAGCTGTTTTCTATATACTGTGTGTATAGTTCAGAAGGAGCACAAAGGATTTGAGAACCAGGCAAAATTCAAAAGACTTCCTGGCTACTCCTTTTCTCTGTGAGTTATTGCAATCGGCTTCTTGCTTGCAGTGGGTGTCCTCGACTCTCTAAGACATTTAACATTCCTTAAGCAATACACTGTCAAGGAATTCAGGGACTATAGATTCTGTTTTATTCAGCCTTTATTGATTGGTACTGAAACACTTTACTGTTGATTGCAGCATGAATTACAATGCTTAATTTATCCAAAGAATGAACTAAGCAGAAAAGTGAACTAAGCAGAAAAGTGTTTTCCATTTTACATATGGGAACTGAGTTGGAGTAAATATGAAGCACAGCTTTTCAGATATATTTGGGGGAAGGGAATCCATCCACCATGTTGAAGATCAATCCTAGGCTGCCACCTTAGGCCAACAGCATCTTGGTCTCATACAATGTCAAAATTTTTGCTAGATGATATTTGCAGAAATCACTGAATATGAAATGGCACAGAAGTCTGTCAGGATATCTTTTGTCCGTTATAGAAACAGACAAATAAATAGTGAATGTTCCTTCTCCAAATCAAGCATAACTTGTCTTTGAAGATGAATCCCATATATCATAGCCATTATAGCTGTTTAGGGAATAGCACACCTGCTCCAGCTTCACACATGGTTAAAACAAGTTCAGACTTAGAAAACCAGAATGTTACACAGATGGAAGCTCCTGGCTGGCCATAAGCAGATGCGTTCCTCTCTCCAGTCAGTCTCTTACATCTGCCCAGCTCTTTTTATAATGAAAACTTCCCTAACACAGTTTCCTATCAGCTTGAAGGGTATACTTCCCTTTGGTGGAGCATTATCTATGAATTAGTAGACCTGTGTGGTGTCAAGAGTTGGACTTGATGATCCTTGAGGGTCCCTTCCAACTCAGGATATTCTATGATTCTATGATTCTATGAATTATGGGGAACCTGGTCACTCAATTCAGGACAGAGGGTTCCAGTAGAGCTTTTTCCTTCTGCCTGCCCTCTCTCTGATCAGTTGTCAGCAACAGAAACAACAATAAATGCTTTCTCAATCTGAAACTTTTATACAGTAGATACAAATGATGTATTTATTTTTACCACACAATATGTTGGGAATTGAGAAAGAGGTGGTAAGGACAAACAGAAGAGTTGTGCATTTATATTTTCCTCAGAGGTTTGAAAAATTTGAATTACCCTATGCTTTTTCAGAAATACAGAGATTTCTGTGTACATTTATAATGACTTCTGCCAAAACATGTACAAGCAGAATCTTTTAATAAACACTCCTTATTTTCATCAAAAAAATCCTTTTTTATTCATGACACTCTCACTAATTTCAGAATTAAAATCAGATAGTCTTTCTGAGATATATCCTGAGGCATATAATACAGGTTAGTGAGTTATAGAAAATTTTAGTTCTCCATATTTTTAATGTCTGTGTTTGCAGAGAACCCCGAAAGAAAGCTGCCAAGGCCCTTGTAAGACCATTAGATCTTTTAAATAGCCAAAATTCTATGAAGCATACAAGACAAATTGGTGTTAGAAAAAGACCAGAACAAACTATAGGGTTAATTTAAGGTAAATTCTTTAGAATTCACTAATTGTATTTGGAAATTAGCCAAATACCAGTTCACAAAATAATATATTTAGTCTTTTTCAATTGTAGATACTGTTGCAATGGCTACATTCACTGAAATAAGCTTCAGCTTCTCTGATCAGTTTTCAGCTGCTAACATTTTAAGAACATAAAATTCATCTTGATTTGTTAAATTAAATATTATGTCACTTGGGAAGAAAGCAATATGGTAACAAACTTTTCTGAAGAACTGTGTATTCAGAAATATTTATTATTTTAAGTGTTATGATTTAAAAGCAAAATAAACAGTTTGTATGCATAATAGAGTAAATAGACCTTAATTGCTCTAAGCAACATATTGACATCTTAAAATCTGTTGTTCAGTTCTAAATGTAATATCGTTTCTAACACTTTCTCCAACAGATTATTATTTCCTCAGTGATAAAAATTTTCATCATTTATTGTACTTCTCAGATATCCACCATTAGCTTATTTGATCTAGAAGAAGCTTCATTAATTCACGTCTTGCAGTCAGCACTCTAAAGCACTGACTTTGAAT
Organism: Anas acuta; assembly: GCF_963932015.1. Taxonomy (NCBI): domain Eukaryota; kingdom Metazoa; phylum Chordata; class Aves; order Anseriformes; family Anatidae; genus Anas; species Anas acuta. Next base: position 22,457,558 of record NC_088982.1, read on the forward strand.
GACATTTTCTTCAGATCCTTTCAGATATGACAAACACTGGCACTATTAGATGAAGCCTTAGTGTGTTGCCTAAGAGTAAGCCTTGGGACCATAGGTCATTCAGCAATTCTGCTGTTACAAATTATGATATCTCTTGTATTAGACGATTTCCTTGCTTGTCAGAAATTATTCTTGTCACTGGCTAAGATGCAGTTTGGAATGAAAGTGATAGTGTAACATATGGCCTTTGCTGTAGGATGGCAGACACATATTCACTCATTCAGAGGTTATTAATCAGCTCTTGATGCAGTGCCCTTAACTCAGTAACCTCACTTTTGTATTTTGCAGTAGAGAAACCACTCAACCAAAGTATTTAAAGAAACCTCTGCCTTGTATTTCAAATTTCAGGAGTGCAAACTATCCTACAATTTCTAATTTCAACTTCTTATTGGGGCTAAACATCACCTGGTGACCACAAAAATAATTTTCTACAGCAAAAAGTTACGATATCATGGTTGACATGATTTGTAATAATAACTGATTTGTTATTAACAAAACTTGTAAAACCTGTTTGATTGATTTTGCTGTATTCTGCATAAGGAAAAGGAATCAACAATACACAGTAATTTCATCTGGTTATTTCTCTTTTTAGTTATTTGGTCAGTATAATTTATTAAAGGTCTTAGAAAGGCATTTCTGTAGATGAAGCTATTCCTTGGACAAAGATATTATATGTGGGCATGTCAAATAAATACATATTACAAATGTATTTAAAATATATAAATTATCCTAAACTAATATTTTTACTTCATTTGTCTAAAAAATAAATTCATAGGCATTTGAGTTTTCAGGAAGAAAAAGATCTAAAGCTAATGATGAGATTTACTGTGCCTATAATCAAAGAATGAAAACACACTTTCCAATTAAGATATAAATATTTTTGCATGACATTTTGCAGTTTAATTAAAAGTTTAATCAAATCAAACCGAATGCTATGGAAGGATATATATTCAGACAATCACAGTATGATAGCCAGATTTGTTTCACTACTTTATAAAACAAGCCCCACTAACAACAATCATCTGATAGTCCCGCTATCATCTTACAGAATGGGCCTGCTTTAAGGGATGTGACAAACAGTTTATTCTCATTTAAAGATATATTTTTTGAACTTTTATAATGTCTTCAACCTCTGTTTTTAATTTGGCACAGCACCAGACTTTATCTACAAGATGCGAAGGATGTAAAGGAACAGAAAAACATGCTCATATTTGGTTTCATTTTGGGCATGCAGTCAACCTATATATATGATGATGCCTGGATAACTGGCTGATAAATAGAATTATATTTTTGTTTTCTATTGGATTAGGTACTTAAAGAATAAGAGGTATTCATCTTTTCTAGATTATTTGTCTAAGGAGATATTTTGTTTTCCTTTTCCATTTTCATTAAAAAAAAAAAAAAAAGCCAGTAGCTTAATTTTTATGCCTCGAAAAAGAATACTCTTCCCTGAAGATAATCATACACATGTTTCTTTACAAGACTGACACACCTGTATACGAACAAATTAATTTAGGATTGGATATGAGGAAACATAAAATATATTTTTCGCTATTCTATGGAAAATACTTGTCATAACCTTTAAGACTGTCCTGAGTAACACAGCACTCATTTTTAAATGACTTTCCAGAAGCCAGCCTCAGCTAGAAACATAATTTGGTCTATGAAGTTACTTACCTTCAATTGTTTCTGTTATCAGTTACATAGAGTAATATAGTCTCTATATCACACATTTATTATCATCAGTGCTGAGAGCTGATGGTCTGATAAAAAAGAAAATCTACCATAAGTGGTGTAGAGGAAAATAATGGGGATTTTTGGACCTGGAACTTGACTCAGGAAACCCCTGTTAAACTGTCTCTGATTTAGGTAACACTGTTGGCAGTCCCTAAGGTTTAGCAAGGACTGGTATCAGAGAAGGCTGTAAAAGTTTTTATGTCTTATGATAGGTTGTGGTCCATGAAGGCAGGGCAGGAAAGCTCCTGTTCTGGCCGTTTCACTGGGGATGGACAGATATAAAAAGTGAACTGACTGCTAGAATGAAACATAGGGAAGATTCAGATGTACAAGAGTGGAATGGAGATAGTACGCTGATCAGGAGCAGTGTATAACAGATGTGAGCGAGTCCATTCAGTTATTTTTTATTGGAGATCCTAGGTCCTATGATGGACTCAACACCTTCCAGCAACCATGAGCTCTTCCTGGTTTGATTGTTAAGAAAATGGGTATTCACTTTGCTTGCAAGCAGCTAATGTTTGCTTGAAGTCCTGTTAGTAGGATCCATAAGCCCAAGCCAGGTGTCTGGATTCTTGGTACATGGAACAAAGTCATCACTTAATGAAATGTCCAAAAGCCAGAGCCAGGAGAGAAGGAAGGGTATACCAGATGCTGCATCTATGCATAGCTGGGAGTTATGCAGCAGGACATACTGAGGAGAGGATGTCATTTAACACTCATCTCACAGAAATATGCTTAATTGTTAGGAAGTAGCTGATAGCTGTTGATGCCATCAGGTCTGGAACAGGCAACATCATAACAATTCCAGGATGCTAGCTCCTTCTGTCTGAGGGTTAATTAGCTAGCCCTTGCACCCTTTCTTTATTGGCAGCATTCTCCTCCCATATCTATCCCAAGCGCCAAACCATCTCTAACGTGTAGTATCAGCCATATATAAGTGGTATAACTGCTACGGCTACATAGGTGTTATTGGCCTTAGAATATCGTGCTACTCCAAAGGTTCCCAATATTCCTGTCCAATAGCCTGTGGAGTTGGCAGTTTTTAATTCCTTCATCAGCACATCTGAGGTCCACCCATGTTTTCTGGAGTTGGCAGTTTTTAATTCCTTCATCAGCACATCTGAGGTCCACCCATGTTTTCTGGAGTTACCCAACTCTGTCAACCTCTCACATCAATATTTGTTTTATTTCTCTATATTTCTTATATATAGTACTTTTATACAGTTAGCTTAACCTCAAGTTAGTCAATGGCCCACACATTTGTCTGTGGCACTAACGTCAACCCCAGAGGGACCTTTTCCAGTGAAAATCCACTACCAAAATCTTTTCTCAAATGACATGGAATAGCTACAATTTTTGAATTGTAGAATAGAAAAAGAAGTACAGCCCAATAACATAGTGATTGCTCTATCCTCTCAATACACAAAAGTTTTGCCTGAAGACAGGCAAATGTGCAAGATCCATCTTCTTTGATCATGCTTTCACTAAAAAACTATGATATTCTGCTGTCCTCTGTCTTTTCTGTTGGTGTCGTGTTAGCTGATTAACCGTTACGGGCCCAGTCGAATTCAGGGTACTGAACCAGTCGGACATTCACCAACAACGCGTTAACCGTCTGGGGGTCCAGTCAGACATTCACCAACAACGCATTAACGGTCTGGGGGTCCATTCAGACATTCACCAACAACGCATTAACCGTCTGGGGGTCTGGATGGATTCAGAACACTGAACTATCACGGATATCCACCCTTACCCTAGTTGCACTTAATGAGAGCTATCACAATGCAATCAAGTACAGTTTATTACAGCAACAGATAATCAGGTTCTTTTGTATTGCCAGCAATAGTGACTGTCTGCAAAAGCAAGCTATCATGCATGAAATATTCAGGTGTTACAGGTGTTACAGGTGTTACAGGTGCGCAGCCTAGGAATAAACGTGTTAAAAGGATCAAAGACTCTATAGAGATTTATAAACAAGTATTCAGATCTCACCCAAAGGCGTCCTCATGGGGGGGGGGGGGGGAAGAGAGGCTCAGCCTGTCGACTGATCCCAGGAATCAGGAGGTCTTAAGGATGTTGTATTTCCTCGGGATGGTATCTCCCCTGACGGTGGTATCTTCCCTGACATCCCCTTTCTCTTGGGCCAATTGATATTATTTTCTATCTTTCAGGTGGAGCTTGAGTGGCTCTAGTCAAGCATATCTTAGTTATGATTGGTGAAAAGTTCTCCCGTCTCCGTTTAAAGTAATAGGCTCCGAAAAATTCAGAGCGCATGCTCAGTGAGGGGTGGTTGCACCTTGGAGGCGCGTAGCTTTTGGGATGGAGGTGTGTTTTGGTATTATAATGATATTATAATGAGCAAAAAGTACACTAGGGTACAGCATTTGTCAAAACATGACAGGTCCTTGGCTCAGGGTGGCAAAAAGTGCAGTTTTGTCCACAAGAACAGTCGAGTCCCCACCTGGTTACAGAGCCTAACCGTGGTGTCTCCACTCCGCTCTACGCTCCATACTGTTCCTTAGGGCTAGCACACCAAGTTTCCCCAGCGCGATAGCATCTAAGGTTGGGAACATCGGGAATGCTCAGGTAATGCAGTTATGCCCTACCCTGAAAGCCTCTTCAATGCTGTACCTTTTCCTTAAAAATGCGAATGTTAGTTTTATTTTCCTAGTTACTTCAGGCAATTACACCACAGTTGGATAACTTGACTTTTTATAAACTGTATTTAAATTTTCATTGGAGTGATTACTGGAGACCCAGTCTCCCTAATATGTAGATGTCCTAGTAGGTAGGGAAGAGTAGTATTTTTTGCCTTTTCAGGGTAAAATATAACTTGTGACTCTCCACGGAGTGTGCTGTGATTAAAACAACTACTCAGACAGTTTTTTTTGTTTTTGTTTTTGTTTTCTAATGGGCTAATAGGGCCAGTGATGCAACAATGTAAATACATTCAGCAAGCATGACATGGCTGATACAGGATTTTAGCAGTAAAGATATTTTGCAGTAAGAGCAAGTTATATTTCTCATTATTGGGGGTTTATATAGTCAAAAGCTACAGCACAGAAAGAGCTTACACTGGATTAAAGATGAAAAGACATGTTGTTGAAGATAGTTAGAATACTTATAGAACTTTAAACATTTTCAAACTCAACCTCTTTTTTTCTTCTTCCTCTTAAATGTTTCACTTTAAGACCCTCAGATGACACTAATTATACTTCTCAGGTTAATTAATCTCAGAGACTTCAGTAGCATAAGCCAAATGACCATAGGATTTGACCTAAGCTTAACCAACTCCATTGTCAAATTGCCACAGTTCACACAATGAACTGTAAACACTATGTACTTTCATTTGTTGAGTTATGATTTGATACATAATTTACATATTTTAATATGTATACATAACATACATATAAACAGTATTTTATCTTTTTAGTGATGTTGTGTTATGGAAGGAAGGTTTAGAATGCAGCAATTCTTTACATAACTTTTTGAAGAAAAGAACTACTAATGAGGCCTTACAGAAAGCTTTAAAAAATATATTACATATATTTTTTTCCCTCATTCTTTATTTCTAAGCTATTTTTTTCCTACACTGTTCACAGCTTTCTGAGTTTCATTTTTCAATTCTTTACTATTATATTCTACTCAGAAGATATCATTTATGATGAAATAAAGGGAAGAACAGTATCTCTTAAATTTAAATTAAATCTTGACATGAAATCATATTGCAGGACTGACTTAAATCCAATGTATTGGGGATATAGGACTAGAAAATATTCCTTAAACAACTTCATTGTTTCCTGCTTCACCTCTGCCACTTCATTTATGACTTTATCTATTCGCATATATTTTATTATATAAACATTATTTTTTATATATTTCCAGGATGCATCACAAGATGAGAATGCTGTTCTCGTCCTGACAATAAAACATGAACATTGTTCTAGAGAAGGTGAAAATTAATTGCATTAACTCATTAGAATTGTAGGGAAAAGCAATGGCAGGTACAGAATTAAGAACAAAATGTAGCAATACGTGAAAAATATCCTGATTTCAACTGTGAAAAGCATTTGAAATGACTGAATGTGTGAATCTATATATAAAGACTAGAAGAGAAATACAGATATGATGCATATCAACTAACGTACTATTTGCTCAAACTTCTGTAGAAAAAGAAGTCTGAAAACTGTAGACTAGTTTTCCCTTTGTTTTTTACCTTTAACATACTGCATGAAAAACATTTCTGAAAGGAAGCAATTTTGTATAAAAACTGTGGTGCCTCTAGGTTCATGTAATAAATAAATAAAAATGAAAAATACAAAATCACATTAAAGCCCGAGTTACTGTAAAGACCAAAAAAAAAAGTTTTTTAAAGTTGGAGCTTGTATTTCAGGTGCTCAAAACCACAGTTCTTTTGCATCTACTGTGCTTTTCTTGTAAAGTTGACATACATTTATCTGATAAACTTGTTCCATATTTTTGATGCCTGTTATGCCTCACCTTTTCTTGTATGAATTTTAGAGTAAATCTGTAATCTCTATGACAAAAACAGAACACTAATCAAATACATATATAAACAATGCTCACTTATTTGCTATATTTCATTTATAAATACAAAATAAGAAAATAATTCATCTCCCTTTTTATTATATTACAGTTTTTTTTTTTTTTTTTTGGTCTTTTGGTCCCATAAAAATCATATACTGTCTCTTTGCTGGATAAAATGTGCTTGACTTTGACTCTTCAAGGTATGTAATGGTGAATATATATATGGTGAATATCTGAAGAAAGAACTAAACTATAATTGTTTTTTTGTCTTATTTGTGTTTAACTCTCGACTAACCTATCAGAAAAAAAATAAAAAAGAACAAAAAAACCCCAAGCCTTCACAATAACAATAGAGATAAAAAGACGTGATTTATCTTCCTACTGATATTTATACAGTGAAGGTATTTTTACAGAAGATTGTGCGAGAAAGATGACACTTGAAGAAAATCAATCACTTACTATAAGAAATATGATCTCTCAATCATATGAGCTTTCATACTACAAATTTTCAGGTATAGGTAATGATTGTTACTAAAGTAAGTAATTACAGTTGAGAAGATGGTATCTTCTTTTATAGATTGAAATTAGAATCACTGAAATTACTTCATTGTTATGCATGCTTATTTTGTAAAAAAGATAAATTAAATGCATTCCCCTGTAATGCCTAGTATTAGTAAACTCTGGGCTTTTAATTAAAAATGTGAAGGTAATTTCACCTTTTAGAGTATAGATGTACTAAACTGAAAAATGAAATGCTAGTTATATTTGTTGTCATTCCTGTACACATGTACACATGTACACATGTGTGTATTTTTTAAATGCACACAAAAGTATGCATGAACATACGCAGAGTTAACATAGCAGACTGGAATATAGCTGAATTTGAATGGCATTCACAGAACAGGCATGAAGTTCAGAAAAGCTGCATTACATTGTCATGGTTTTACAAAGAAAGGAAATACTTTCTATATAACACCTCAGCAAGATCAAGAAAAAATAAACAGAAGCAAAGTTAGAAAAGACAAGATAAAATGAAATTCAGAAAGGCACCAATAGTAACAAGAGGTGACTTCATAAGCATATTAAAAGTCAGCCAAAGAACAATCATAGTGTTTTATTAGGCACTGAACAAGGATATCCATCCATGATGATGCCAAAAGATTGACCTCTTTTTTTATAGAAATCTTCCTTAGAAAGAGCAACTACAAATATCTGGATGCTACTGTGATATATGAGTAGCATGAGTAAAAAGTGTGAGTAAAAGCCCATCCAAAACTTCAGAAATTATAAGTTAGAGTACTTCCTTGTAACATAGACTTATCAAATTGGTTAGCCATCTTGAAAACCTCTCTGAAATGATCTCATAGAATCATAGAATCATAGAATGGCCTGGGTTGGAAGGGACCTCAAGGGTAATCTAGTTCCAACCCCAATGCCATAGGCAGGCGTGACACCCACTAGATCAGGTTGCTCAGGGCCTCACCTAACCTGGTCTTGAACACTTCCAGGGCATCCACAATCATCATTATTATTTTTTTATATTATATCTCAGAACCATTTTTTTTCTAAAGTTATGCCTAACTATGCCTACCTCTCCATGACCATGTCTCATTATTTTGCTGCCAAAAGTAAAAGTAAGGAATATTTTGAGATGTATCTTTTTTATTATTACTATATTATTACTATATTATTATTATTATTATTATTATTATTATTATTATTATTATTATTATTATTATTATTATTATTATTATTATTATTATTATTATTATTATTATTATTATTATTCCCCCAGGGTCTACAGCATCAGTATTTTCATTAATGACCTGTGTGATAAAATAGACTTCTTGTATTTGTGCAGAACAAGAAGAGAAGCAGACATCCTAGAATATGACAGAAAAAGTATTCAAAATTACTCTTTTTTTCTTTGTCAGCATGACAAAATGTTCAGAAAAAAACACTGAGATGAATTGCAAGACAGAGCACTGGTTGCAACAAATAAGGTGGAATAATCAATTTTGTAATCAGAGGACAAAAAAAAAAAAAAAAAAAAAAAAGTGAGTTGTTCACAGTTTTTAGAAAAACAAAGACATTAGAAAGTTCCAGTGTTTGACAGTCCTCATAGTATATAAGTTTTTCATTTGTTCGTATGGTATTTCTTGTTATTTCAATTTGTGCCTATTGGCTCCATCTTCTTTAATCCCTCTCTTTAAGCATCTGTGCACGTTGAAAAGAGCCCACCTGAGCCTTTTCTTCTCCAGGCTTATGCATCTTTTCCAGGCTCCAGAGCATGAAGTTCTAGGAGACAGCACGAAAAGCAGGATAAATACTGCTTTCCTCTCATCCACTAGCCAGTTATCTCAACAGATGACTGCACATTTCAGTAATATTAATGCACATATACCTGCACATTTCAGTAGTATTAATTACTTTATGACTATCTAGGTGATAAAAACAGTAAGAAATCTGATAAGGCTAAATCTGAAATAAGTCTGCAAAATCATTCAGCTTCTGGCATCTTTCTCTTCTTCTCCACCAATCTCATATTATGTCTTCAGTTTTTAGAGACAAATCATAACGTCATGAGTCAAACGAAATCAAACAAAACAAGTAATGCTGACTCACTATATTGAATACATGGATATGACAACAAGATGGCTTCATCATTTGAACAGGAGACTCTTTTTGTATTTCTTAGTGCTTAACAGACCATGAAATAGAGAAATCTATATTGTTAAAAAATATTTTCTAAGATATAATGTGAAGATGCAGAGTTTTACAGTTTGATAAATGCAGGTTATAAAACAGATATGCAAATTATTATTTTCTTTCGTTCTGGGAAGAAGAATGTCAAGTGGAAATGTTATTTCATAGTTATTTATTTTTTAGAAAAAGAGACGCATTTTGAAAATGAATGACTAAACCTGGAATAGGACTTAACTACCATTGATAAAAAAAGAAATCATTCTGTATTACTTAATAGTTTGATGATTAGACACTTGCTGGGCTGGAGGAGCCTCAGATTCAAATTTTAATATTATCTTGTTGAGAAATGTGACTGAACTGCAGACTCTCAGCTTCATAGAGTAACCAAATCAGTAGCTGTTATGACTGTAATAATCTAGGGTTTTCCTTCCCTGCAAGGCCTACCCCCTACGTGTGTTTCTCAAACACAGGCAATACCACCAACCTGCGGAAGGTTATTGTTACATACTATCTAAGCCAATAAGTAGTCATTTGTAAAAAAAAAAATAATAATAATAAAAAAAAATATATATATATATGTATGTATACACACACATCAGGAGAGACAGAATATTTTCCCTTAAATTTAGAAACCACAGCCTGACGGCAGAGCTGAATTCATTCTGCTGATGAGAGGTATTTTCATGTAACCTGGTGGAATGGAGATGCGAAGAAAACAGACACATTTTATGATAATCACCCTTTCTGCTGTTATCTCTTCCACTTGGCATTCAGCTGCAGGATGCTAATCTATTTTATATTATGCCAGTACTTAGCTGGTACTTAGCTGAAAGTGGCTTGTATGATCTGAAGTTTCCTTTAAGATAAACTGTTATGTAGCAAAAACAGAGGCCCGTGACACCTGTATAATTAATACTAGCTTGCCTTGAACGTGCATGCAGCCTGTGTAACCAGCGACAGTGTGCAGGTATTGTGTAAGGCTGCAGTGGCACAGCCACTTAGCGCAGCTTTGCACAAGCAAGGCAGCAGTGAGATGGCCAACAGGCAACGATGGGCGCACCGCAGGCGGGAGGCATTGAGGGGGCCCGGGCCACCAGGCAGACGGCACCTCCAATACACAGGAAGGAGACTGGCCAGACAAAAGAGCTGGAGACAAGGAGCACCGGGGGCAGGGCGGGGGGCCCAGAGCCTAAAAGCAGCAGGCCTGAGGCAGGAACAGCAGAGAAGGAAGCTCGCCAGCCCACCAGGCTGGGCTCCCTGCTCACCTCTCTGCAGCCCTGCAGTCTCCCATCTCATCAGCCCTTACCTACCCGGTACGCACAGGTGTGTCTGTACATGTGTATGTATGTTATAAATGAAGTCTCAACTGAATCTGAATTTACTAATATTTATAAAAGGAATATTTATAAAAGGTATAAAAGGCAAGTAAACAGTGCTGAGTGTGCGGGGAGTCTATGCTCCACCAACACGCACACACGAACATCAAACATTAACATTGCTTTTACATACTAAACCCGAGTACACCTATACATATGTGCAATCAGAAAAGGTAACAAACAATCCTTTACGTTCCATGACTTAACAGTCTCCATTTTCCATTCCTTTTGAACAATATGTCTTGCTTTAAGTTGTCAAGCAACTCAGCCTTCGGGCCTTATGTATCCTGTTCTTCCCAGATCGAAGAAAAGCGTATCCATCTCCTTTTCAAGGCCAATAGGCCTGGGTCAAAAGGCACGTCCAGGTCAGCAGGGGGTGGAACAGCAAAAGCCTTCGATGGCTGTAGCAGCAGAGGGGCCGATGGGGTAGCAGAAGGATCAGTAAAGGAGCCTGCAGCTCCCTCACTGTCTGGCAAACCACACGTTTCTGACTGTGGTCCCACAGGGCTCTTCAAGGCCTCAGAGATTGCTCACCAGGTGCTGCGCAATCCCGCCGCTACCTTGTCATTTTTAGTTGCAGAGGCCCACACCTTGACCTCAGTTTGGTCCCATATTTCAGGCTCATAAACTGTCTGATTGTTAATAAGGAGAATAAACTGTAAGGTTACCAGGACAGTCTTCGTTTCCAAGGACGTATGATTCCCCACAATGTGCAGCTGCTTACCGGCGAGGGGCAGTTGTGTGCGTGGCTCCGCTTCTCTCAGCTTGAGCTTCTCTCCAGCTCCGGTGCGGCTATTTCCAGTGACTCTGTATGAACTTCTTTGAGCAGTTTGCTGAGTTTGGCTGAACCTATCTTCATGAGGCAATCAAAGTGCCTGTTCCCGTCCTGGTCTCCATTCTGCCAGCTGGTCCCTATTCATTCCTTTTCCCTGCTTCTTTATTGATGACATAACTTCATCATATCATGTTGCATTTTTTTTTTTTTTTTTCCTCTTGAGGACAGGCTCCCCTCTTATACCCTCCTCCCCACAGCAGTTCTTTTCAAACAACTTTTCATATAACAGCAACAGCAAACACCCAGAAACTTACATGCCTTAATGGCTGGAGAACAAGAAACCTGAGACTGCATGGCGTCTCCTGAATCACCCTTCTTTGTACCCTCTAAACTCTTTTACATTCCTGATGGCCTCATCTTTAAGAGTCTAATGTTATCATCAACCACAGGGCTTTCTGACCCGCATGGCCACACTCCCACATCTCCCTCTTCTTTGTTAATATCAACCATTCTCTCGACACGAATTACCACTCCATATATAGCATGTACATATATATTCACCCTTTGCAATTTTAAGAGGCTTCATTCGCCCTGTTGTGTTTGGGTTTATTCCTGCTATTCAGAAAGTTTCTGATCCTCTCCCTTTCCTCTGTCTAATAACATGCACAGTGCTACATGTACACACCTGGCAGATTATGTGTATGATTATATCTTGAATGAAGAAGGTAATTTTCTGCTGAAATACTGGAGTTACACTGGGCAAACACCCAGAATGAATATGGACCTTAATGTTGTTTAACGTTTTCCTTCTATTATATTTGATCTCCTTTGAAGAGTCATGGTAAAATCAATACAATTGAAGAATGTGAACTGAGTAGCTTGCATACTATTACGAAAATTGTTCATGCTGATCTATCTGTTAAAAATAAAACTACAGACATCATCAAAACAGTAAACTTTAGTATTTCAAAATGTAATTGTCAGCTTGGAGTAATTGCACTTTTATACTGTGCAGCTATATAATGAATTTGTTCCCTTTAGGTACAATATACCCACAAGCATTTTCCAATGTAATAACTGAAGAACATCCCTTCTATTTTGGTGTAAAGAAAACTGGGAATATTGAATGGCTAGCTAATGAAAAATTACAGACCCATGCCAGCAACATAATGTATCAGTGGTTAGAAAGCTATGCTGTGTATTGTGCCAACAGAAGCTTTATAGAAGAAAATTGAGTTCACAGAATCCATATGAGGAATTTTAAAGTTGCAAATATTGATTGATATGCTTTAGATTGTCTCCAAGGTCCTGATTTTTCCCACAGTGTGCACTAGGAGAACACAAATTCAGTTACAGTGAATTAAATCTGAGTGCTAGGGCATGATATTTAGGAGCAGAATATCTGCAGAATTGCTGTCAGAGTATTTTTTCCACTATATTGTTCATTTTCATTTCATTTTTTTCCTTTACCATCTGTATAGACCTAATTTCAAATGAAAAATCAAACAAAAAAGTGTTCACAGTTCTATCAGGAAAAAAAGCAAATAAAAAATAATTGAATGGCTGTGACACAGAGTATAGGCAGTGCAGCACAAACTCTTTGACTGCAGTTCTGTGGAGGAGCTATTCAAAGTGCAAATTACATGGTTACAATGGTGTCAGTGAGTGTGGGTGTTAGCTTGTGTAACTCCCTATCTAGGGTGCACAAGGACAAGCCAGTAACAAGAAAAGCAATCTACAAAAAGGTTGCATTGTCTACACCATGCCTTTATGCCAGGGCTGAACTCAACCATTAATACCAGATATTGCTGTGTAATCCACCTTCTACAGCCTTCTGTGTTTAGTTTATAGAGTTCATCTGGTAGTTTAAGGAATAAATCTGGATGAAAGGAATCTGCTTTTCCTTAGATTTCAAAGTCTTTTCAGTTCTTTTGAGTTTTAAATGCATGGATAGCAAGTGCTCAGTTTCTAAGGATGTATTTTCTCAATAGTAACTGGTACAATGCCAATATGCAGCAGGCAGAACCAGGCTGTGAAAAATTCCTTTCTTTATATAAACACACACACACACATATATGTTATTTATTCAAGCAGTACAGTGTCACAAGACACGAGGAAGTTAATGAAAGGTAAAAGTAAGAACTTCAGTGACACTGAATATAAAATATATAAAAAATGTTGTAAAATAAATGTTTTAAAAAAAACTGTATTCTAGCATGTCTTTCCTGTTTATTCTTGGAGAGTTTAGTTATTCCAAACAGATATCAGTGGTTCAGTGCTGAATTTATCTACTGCCTGATACAAAATTTATTTGCTAGACCTAATAATAACAATATTAATAATAATAATAACAATCATCATTATTATTAACATATTTGTTCTTTTATGTTGTTTTTGCATGAACATGAACCTAGTTGAGTTTATCTTCATGCAATCCATTGTATCCTTTTTTCATATTTTAAACAACAACTCCCACCACCCTAGTATTTTGCTACTTGCTAAAAAGTTGGCATTAGTGTTATATAACGGTTTGACCCATATTCCTCTGTGAATTATAGCCTGCAATGGATGTTACTACCACAAGACTCACAGCTGTGAAATTTTTATGGAGAGCCTAAATTGTTGAAAAATTCTTCAGTATGTTTTATATTTTTTTTCTAAAAATGTATAAATGTCCTTAGTGAGATCTTTCAGAATCTGTTAATCTAGGAGAGAATTTCTTCTATAGCAGGATGGCTAAATATACCAAGCTAGGTGTTCTATTTACTCTCACAAAATTGCTAAATATTGAGATTTTATGACAAAACTTTTCCACCTCATATTCTGTGTTTTTCTTTCTAAGGAAAGTTTCATAAATGTCTTATTTTTTCCCTGCCCAGTCTCATGGTTTGTAGAAATTCAACCTGCCTTTCAAGCTAGTCAAGAAATGCAAGGTTTGGGGCTGAAAACAATTAGAAATTAGAAAACAATTCAGTGTATTTTCCTTTATTTCTTCCTTCATACCTTTAGTTAGTTAACTGGTTGTAGGCTTTAAATACAGTATGTAGGTTCATTGAACTGGTTAATCCCATTCAAATGTACTATGTACAGATGGGGCACTATGATCTTCAGTTACCTATAACCCTGTAAAACATTGGTAAACCCCAACTGGCAGCGTGAGTCACTGAAACGTCTGTCAGACCCAGCTGGAAGTTTGTTCCTTTAAAAATGCAACTTGTTTTCTGCAAAGCAACACAGTCACACCTCCTCTTTTAGCTGGTCAGAGGGTCAGAGTGCTGTGGGCATGGAGCATCATCGACCTCCAAAGGACTCACACAGCAGACGCCTTCACCTGCCTACTCTTGTGGCTTAGCAAGCCAGGCACAGATTTCCAGCTCCCCATGCTGTTACAGGTAACTTGTGCTCACTGAACCAGTTCCTTCCATCTGTGCTTGAAACAGTTCAAAGCCCAAAGAGCGATCTGTGTCACACACTCAGGGCTCATGAAAATACCAGGCAATCATGGTGCCATTTGCACAGTGAGAGGAAAGATTCCCTGGCCTTTGAAGGGACAGTGCAATTCTATGGTGGTGCAGCATGCAGATGCTATGTGTTGCTCTTATGTCTAATGAAAAGAATAATACTCTGTCATTAAAGGTAAAACCAAACACTGCTGTACCTAGAAAATGCAGGATGTAAAAATTACTATATAACAAAAATATCAATGACATGGTAAAATGCAAGAAAAGGTTATATTTCTGCTTACACCTTTGTTACTTCCTCTGGGAATTTACAAGAAATGCATTTCTGGCAAACCTGGTGCTACTTAGATGCTGGATAAATTCTCTGTTGCATCCTTTTGGTTGTTCTCCATAGTAGGTGTCAGGTATGTAGAGGACATAATAAACCTGTCCCTTCAGGGTCAAAAAATCAGCGTCTGTATATTCAGGGGCACCAAGGAATACTAAGGAATTGCAAAGTAAAAAAGTATATTTTCTGGCATCTATATTTTCTTTCAAGGTGTTTCTAATGTGGCCTTCAACAGATACATTACCCCAAACCAAAGAAAACCACCAATAAATCCTACAAGTGCATGCATATAGGAATTGCTATTTCTTGAATCCACCTTAACTGAACTTTGATTATTTTAGTCAAAATCTCATTTTATTTATTTTAATCACTGTTTTAGCTTTACAAAATGTATGTGTTTGTTGTCTGTTGATTTCTGTACTTCCTTGGAAATCTTTCTGAAATTTTTGTTGCAAATGTCCATTCTTATAGCTCACTCTTGAATGGTACGCTACCATCTTTTTCACATAAATGGAATGACAGAATGATGTACTGAATCAGCATGTTATGGAGCAATTATGTTTGATGGTGCAGATGTGTTCAAATTAACTTTCTTCCCTGACTTCAGAAAATCTACATCAGAGACTTAAGGGAGCATTTCTTGTATTATTAAAAATAAATTACTAGCAAAACAGGGCAGAGATTGATCCCACTCTAACAGTTTAGAGCAGTGAAAGGGAAAACAAGCCTCCTTTTCACAGTGAGCAATTTATTACACTCTAGTTTTGGCCCTGGATTGCATTTCATAAGCAAAAGTATTTTAAAGTAATACACGTCAGTCCTTTAAAGGCTTGCTATTTTGAGAATTAATTAGATCATATTTTATTCTCCTCCTAAATTTCTGTAATGATTAGTTTGAAAAGCTTGAACTAGGTACAATAAAGCATCATATGCCGAAGCGATGATCTTAGAATGAGATGTTGTCTGAGAAGTACTGGCAAAAAATATGTCATGACTGCTTTTTGAGCAGAAAACTAATATTAAAATCTGTGAAGATACTTGTCTGTAAAGAGAAGAAGCATTAAAGATGGCTTTCCTCTTAAAAGAGGCCCATATAGTCTTTAAAAATCCTTTAACAGGACCACTAGTCCTATCAGATCTGTTTATTTTTGTGTGACACGAATCAGAGTAAGTTTAGTTCTTCAGTATATTTTAATTCAAACAGAATATGTGGTATAAAGACTGTTTGCATAGTATGTTCAAGTAGACTCAAAACAACCTGTGTAAAGGCATAAGCAAAATTGCCATGATCCAAGTGGCCTAATCTTAAATATATTTATGGAAATATAAATTCCCCGTTTGAATATGGAGTATATTCCCTTTGAGATGTAGTGGTAACAAAGTACCTAAGCTTACTTCTGCTGAAATCAATGAAAAATCTTCTGAACTCTCTACAATCAGAAGTAGAGCTACATTTTCTTCAGGTAATTATTTTTCAAAAGGTTGAGTTAGCTGTTACGTCACTTGACTTTAGTGCCTAAAGCAAAACCTTTTTTAAGTGACTGGAGATTTATTTTGCAAGCAAGATCCTTAAGAAAGGATAACTTCAATATATTAAATTCACTGCTTACCTGAAAGTAAGTACCTTACATTAACCTCCTGAGGGATATATACATGCATGCCATCAAGGACAAGCTGTCAAAACAAGATCAAGTACTGCTTAAGTTTACTTAAAAGACAACTTTCATTCCAAGGTGATGTACTTCTTCAAGGTGAAGCATGTGGAATCACATACAACTCTGTTACAGCTCAGATTTTGCCTGTTAGGAAATGTCATGAAGGCTCATGTAATTTACTAAGACTAGTTAGACTTCAGTGATTGAATGCATATCTTCTAGTAAACATTGGGGATCATATATTCTTCAAGGGTTAATTAGGCATGGTCAAAATAAAGCAGACAAACAAACAAGTGTACACAATAAATCATTAATTCTTTTTTCAGTGCTCTAAGTGAAAAATCATTATTATCACCTTAGTGCTTGCAGCTTTTTCCTCTTTATATCAATTATTCTATCAAATATATTTATATAAAAAGAAAATACTGAACCTGTAGACAAAACTGTTACTAGGTAAAAGTCAAGATAATCAGATGCATAAACAAAATTAGAGGATAGCTTTTCTCACAGAATCACAGAATTTCTAGTTTGGAAGAGACCTCAAGATCATCGACTCCAACCTCTGACCTAACACTAACAGTCCTCCACTAAACCATATCACTAAGCTCTACATGTAAACGTCTTTTAAAGACCTCCAGGGATGGTGACTCTGTCAGTTTGGATACAGTATATTCTATGCATAGTCCAAATGAAATTAACGGAACATTTATGTTCAATTAATGTAAATTCTTGTTTTTCAGAATGTGTTATAAAGAAAATGTGTTTGATGTGAGAAACTTATCCTTTTTTATTCAAAAAATATAGTTTTAAGAAGAATTTTACTTTATGTTTAAATTGCAGAACTGAGAAACAAGAGAGCTTTTTTGTATTCCTTCATATGCTGGCAGATGTTATTCCAGAGAGCATTTATTATGAATATAGGTTTATGTGTGGGTAATTAATACTTTTTATTCCCTTGCTATTCCTTTTCTTGTTACCTGTGATTATCCCCCGATTACCTGTAACTAGTTTTGTCAGCAAATTGTGCATCTGTGTCAATGCACACATGTTGTTTGTGCATATTGTGGTTTTCATATAATCACTGGGAAATACTGGTTCCAAAACAGTCAAGATGAGTTTTGCTCATGACTTCAAAGGGACAGAATTTTACCTTCTGTGCTCTTTTATCTATGGCACTTTAATAACACAGAATAGCTTCTAATTCTGATGGGATGCATGATATTTCTTCTTTGAGAATCAATACTTGAGATTTTTAATCTTCAAACTTCTACAATTAATTAGTAGGTATTTGGTTCAGATTTTTGTGGAATCGTGCATGTTTACGCAGATATCTGTCACCTTTAAGGATATTTATGAAGAATGAGCTATGTAATTCTTTACAAACTATTAAGGTCACAAAGTGGAGTCATGCATTTATCAAAATTTTGGACAGTGGCTGGTTTTCCAGCTATGTAAACTGGGCTGATGTCCTCCTCTAGGTGTTTCAGCCCAGCATCTACTTCAGCTATATAAATTTAAGCAAATTGTTAATCCTTTGTTATACAGACATCAGGTTCGTTATAGTCCCTTTTCTCCCCTTCACCTACAGATTTAATTCATCTCAGTTGTATTCTGCACATTTATCTTGATGAGGACATTTTAAATACTCTCTAAGTTCAGTGGCCAAAATGTAGTTTCATGGCATTTTATTATTTTTTTTCCAGATATCGAAACTTATTTATGCTTCCTAGTACCTTTAGATCTGTATTCCTAATTCTTTTAAAGACTGTAAAAAAACAATATGAGTTTAAACTTTCTGAAGCTTTATCTTCCCTTTTAATGGGGATACATCAGACATTTGTTCAATGTCTGACTTGAAACCCAGTGCTATCCATATTACAGAAAAACAATTATGCAATGGTATTATTATCTTCTCTCTTCAGCACCTCATGTATAATCATGCTAATAAGTCTGACACCAGCTAGTACATTTTCTAAGTGATAATTGGAGATTTAGCCATGTGGATGCAATGACGTTACCAGAGGTAGCCAAATCCTAGGACTTTGTTTTGAAAACCCTTGCCCTGCAGTGTATTTATTGAATTTCATTTGGTTACTTACCTAGTTACGATGAATGGGAAGAGAAAGACAGATTTAATTTTTAGAAAACAGCGGTGTAACAATAGTGTCATCTGTGAAAACAGTAATCTGTACCTAATACAATTGCAGCTAGTCAGGCACTTTTACTAAAATAACATCTCAGGCTTATTAACAGCTGCAGTATTATCTATTTTAAACTCTAAATAAAAGAGGTACCTGTGCCTAATCCATATTCTCCTGAAAATAGTATCCATTTTTTACCTTGTAACCTTTTAGCTGAAGCTAAGACTAGAAAAATTGTTCTGAAGTTCCCTTTTTTGACTGCAGGGGACAAAGTATACTGGAAAAGTACATTATAGATTTTTTGTTTGTTTGTTTTACTTTTCGCTATTGCTTCTCTTGCTGGCCTGTATAGTTAGTGTTAAGCTGCTCCTTCTCTACCACAGAGAATGTTTACTATGAAGAAGCTTCAAACTGAAAAAAAAAAAAAAAGAAAATCACAACAAAATAAAACCCATAGAGGGAAAAGAAACTGGTAGGTATGAACACAAGAAAGAAAATGTAGAGAAAATGCTATGTGAAAGGAAAGCAGAAAAAGAAGGAAAATGGAAGCAAATTTACTGAAAAAAAATTATGGTCAAAGGTGATAGAGTGCCAGTCACAACACTTCAATTCTCAAGTTGATGAGGCAAAGGCAGAGTAATGTAAATGCTGCAGTTAAAGTGAGCGTCAGTCAAGAGTAGGGTGTAATGTAGTCACCTCCCATTGCATCTCTCACCATCTGCTAAATCTTGACATATAATATATCACAGAATGAAGTGTAAAGTGCAAGGTCAAGAGCCAAGGTATTTCTCTCATCAGGGAACTCCAGACAGAAAGTCTTTATTGATCAGTCACAGCTACCTAACGGCACCTTTTCAACTCTGTAATTGGTGCTGAAAGATTTTATGTTTTTATAACATACAGCTTGTGATGCTATCCAGCATGGCGAGGACATGCAAATGGTATAGTGGCTTGCAGGCAGATTTAATATCAACAGGAAAGGTATAGATCAAGGAAAGGAGTTTGGTAATGCCTCAGCATGATTTAATCTCAAAGCTGAGAGATGAGATGGCTGAGCGGGTGGAAAATGGTGTTATGAGATTGATAAGAAGGAATTGAATGTGTTAAAAAAATAATTTCCTGCACAAAAATCTCTTTTCAAATGATGGCAATTATACCAAACACAAATTGCTTCCTTGGGTGTCATACTTTCAGACAGAATTAATGAGTGACTTAATAACTCCTGTATTAACATAATAGGCTAGTTAGACTAATTCACTGGAAAAGTTGAAGTATCATTATATGTTTTAACATAGCATTGTTATTGGTAAGGGTATTTTATTAAGTGACAGGGAAATGAGTTAAATCACAGGTAAAAAGGATTAATCATGCAATCCACCTCTAGAGATCTGCATTTAGCCAGCATCAATCCGAAGGGATATGAACACCTAATTTCTAAACATGTCTGCCTTCACAAAGTCATATAATCTGGGAAATATAAGGACACTTTTTGCCTTAGGTATATACACCAATCTGCAAAGAAGCATAAAGTTTTATAACACCAGCATCATTCATTCCACCACTCCACCATCATTAAGCTTCTCCCTCTCTCTCTCTCTCCTCTCTCTCTCTTTTTTTTTTTTTTTTTTTTTACTCAGTGTTATTACTTGGCCATTTCATGTTAAGGTAAGATTTGTCATATGTGTTCCTAGTAACTAATCCAAATTGGTGATGAGCACTTGCAACCTCTGTTGAATTCTTCAACAAAAGTTACAGATGCTATCACCAGTCCCAAAGTTAAGTTTACTGTCTCTCACTGAGTCTTTGAAATCATATCCACTGCTTTTTTTGGAACATAGCAGATCAAAGCTAGGCAAACAAATAAACATAGAAGTAAAATGCTCCCTAAGCCCCAAATAAATTAATATTCATTTCTTAATTTCATTTTTTTCCCTGTCCTCTGAAGATAAGGTGTATTTGAAAAGAAATGAGACACAGTTCCAAGATGTACAAAGGGTCCAAAACGTACAGATTAGATAAACAATAGGTCTGGGAAATTTCGGTGCCAAAATACGCTCATTTTTCATCTCCCTGTAGGCACTGGGTCTGAATGAAGTGTGTTATTGGTTGCATCTTCTACAGATGCTTTTAGGCCCAACTGAGGCTGAAATCTAACTCCTACAGACTATTATTGTTAAGAAAAGTTTACAGTCTAAATAAGAAAAAATGGCTACATATGTGTAAAGATGAGTCAATAGCTTTACTTTTGAACAGACTGTATCCCATTTGGAAATGGGAGCAAGTTGCATCCCATTTGGGAATAGGACCTGGATGACTTGTTTACTTGGCTAAGAATTGTGCATACAAGATCTATTCATTTCTACAGTTGAGGAACAGAGCAGGTGTGTACCAAAGTCTACCTTCTTAAGTATTTCCAATGCTTAATAACCTGAAGTTGATATTAAATTTATATCCTGTGTCAAATGAAACAAGATTTTTTTTCCTGTACTGCAATCCTGTTTATTTAACTGCATTAAAAACAAACAAAACAAACAAACAAAAACAACAACAAAAAACTGGGGGTTGTGGTTGACAGCAAGTTGGATATGAGCCAGAAGTGTGCCCTGGCAGCCAGGAAGGCCAACCGTATCCTGGGACGCATCAAGCACAGCATTGCTAGTTGGTTGAGAGAGGTGATTGTCCCACTCTGCGCTGGTGCAGCCTCACCTTGAGTACTGTGTGCAGTTCTGGGCACCACAGTACAAAAAGAATATTAAACTGTTGGAGAGTGTCCAGAGGAGGGTGACGAAGATGGTGAAGGGCCTAAAGGGGAAGACGTACGAGGAGCGGCTGAGGTTGCTGGGCCTGTTCAGCCTGGAGAAGAGGAGGCTGAGGGGAGACCTCATCGCAGTCTACAACTTTCTCATGAGGGGGAGTGGAGAGGCAGGTGACCTATTCTCTGTAAATGCCAGTGATAGGACCCGCGGGAATGGTGTTAAGCTGAAACAGGGGAAGTTTAGGCTGGACATCAGGAAGAGGTTCTTCACCGAGAGGGTGGTTGCACACTGGAACAGGTTCCCCAGTGAAGTAGTCTCTTCACCAAGCCTGTCTCAATTTAAAAAGTGATTGGACCGTGCACTTAGTCACATGGTCTACACTTCTGGGTAGACCTGTATGGTGCCGGGAGTTGGACTTGATGATCCTTATGGGTCCCTTCCAGCTCGGGATATTCTATGATGCTATAAATCCTGCCTCATATCAACATGATTCATTCTAATGATCTAGGTAGGCATAAGACATTGGATTGTTCAAAGTTATGATGCAAATAATCAGGGGATGCAAAAAGAATTTTCCCCTTACTATATCAACATGAAAAAAAAGAAACAAAACATAAAATATTTGGTTCAGTCTTGAGTTATATCCCAAAGAATAAGGCAGTGACCTGTGAAAAGTCAATCTGAAGTCTAATCCGGAGCACATGCTGTAGGACTGCACATGAATGTGTCAATTCTTCCCCACAGACAGATACAAATTCATAGATACATGAATAACTGAAAACTTAATTTCTGATGATAGATTTTCATTGTGACTGAGAATTGTGATGTTCTAGTATGGTAAGGTGATCTTTCCTCTTCCCACAATAAAAGCAAGCCAATCTGATTTCTCTTGCCAAAAATGCAATTATGTATTTTCTGTTTCTATGAGAACAAAAATCTTACGTAATATTAAAATACAAACCAAAGACAATACAGATCAGTGTTTCAATAAAGCTGCAACTGTGCGTCATATGCATCAAATCATATTGTAAGAAAGAGTACCTGTAAATATCAAATAGCCTCAAAAATCACTGGTCTGTAAAATCTTGGAAACAGGTCCGCTGCAGTATGCTACTGTTTGCTCTCGAGTCCAGCAATCTCTGTTTATCTGAGGCAGCTGCTGACCCATATTTCTTTTTGTACTTTTCCAAATGGTTTTTCTGTAGGTCCAAACTGCCTAGAGAATAAAAATATGTGGTATTGAACATTGTGTTTTGTCCTTATCACCAGAAAAGATCTGGACCAATTCTCGATGACATTTCCCTCTAACATGGATACTAGCAGAAATTACACAAATAGTATGAATAATCAAAGCAATCAACTGTGGAAACAGTAACTATATCATCAGAGAAAAACTAAGAAACAGTCAAATTAATAATCACATCTGGCATGAAAAATAAGGTGAGTCTTCCTGATCCTTATTGCATGCTTCCTACACTTCAAATGGGTTCCTCTTGCCTTCCCTGCAAAAAAAAAGATTTTCACAACAATTCAAATTGAATGAAATACGGCATTACGAGTAATACGTACATGTCTGAAATAATGCTTGGCACCATTTCTTCCAAATGTCTCAATGCTGCATGCTGATATGATGGTAGTCAAGGTATCTTAAAGTCTTTGTCTAGTCATAAAGAGAATCAGTCTGAATTCATTTTTTGGAAGAACTTATTTCCTCATATCTAATGTTCTATTGCACATTTATATTGGATGCTTTATACTGGAAGAAGTTTTTTGTCCCCATGACATGGTATTTTGAGATACATCTGCTCTTAGGTTATGCAAACTACTTCTGTCTGGCCTCCCTTGTGGAAGAAGATATTAAGAAGAATATCACAAAAGTTTTCACATAAAAACACATCTTTTGGAGTGAAGACATAGCCAGACATATAGTTCCACACTTTTAAACTGTTTAATAAACTTAATTAATAATTAAAATAAAAAAAATATTTCCAGGAAACCCATTTTATTTTTTCCTTTTAGAACTCCTGAACAACAGTTTGTCAGTTTCTGTAACAACTAGATGAAATAATATTTCATGGACTTTTCATGCTCGTTGAGCTTCCGTTTCTAATCAAATGCATAAAAAATAAAATATACCTTACAGGAAATTTGCAAGTCCCCTGACTTCATTTTGCATGCAGATGCTGAGTTGCATCAAGATTAGATTAATTTACAGTCCTCTGTTCAACTGACAGTTATGGTCAAGACAAATGTTCCCAACGAAACAGTCACTTTTCCTTAAAATTTCAGCCAATGATGTCAGTGTGTTTTGCATTATTTTTTTAGTATAACTTATGAGTTTGTATCACTGGAATCTAGTCCTGTTAATTTCACTGGAGCCTATATCAGCAACTTTACAAATAATTTTAGTTTCTTAGTTGGTACCCAAACTTGAACTAATTTAGATAGTTTGTCAGTGCAGCTATATAATTTACCTTAAAATCACAACACATGGCTCAAGTTAATATACTTAGAATTACATTGCCAACATTTTTCTTGGCTAGCCCTCTCAGCATCCTGCAGTAAGATATCCATTCACAATCAGAAATTACATAAAAGAAAGTGGTTGAGATTAATTTCCCATGGAACATTAATAAAGCTTACAGAAATATACATGGGGCAATTTAGCACAACAGCACAAACATAACTGCAATTCAAATATTACTCCAGATTATGGTCCAGTATGGAGTAATCTGCAAAGATTTTTTTTTTTCTTTTGTAACTATTACTGAAATCAACAATAAAACTGTAGACACAGCAGATTTTTCTGTCCAGAAATAGAGATATTTAGTATAAGAATACTCATGCTGCTAGCAATCTAAATTGACCAGAAGAGCTTTTAAATCTTTACTGTGATTTCCCTAAAAAAGAAAAAAAAAAAAAAAAAGAAAAAAAAAGAAAAAAAAAAAAAAAAGAAAAAAAAAGAAAAAAAAAACACACAAGAATTTTTCATAGTAAAGATTCCTTTACTGCTTCTATGGAAATTTAATGTATTCTGGATTTCCTTAAAAATTTCTATACTCTAAGAGGATTTTAACACACCTGAGGGTATGTCTTTAAAACCATGTATGTTAGGAACAACAGGCCATATACTGAATGAAGTTCATGGCTTAGCTACATGAAGAATTTATCACATAGCGGTTTCTGAATGGTAAATTTTAACATATGGAATCTCAGTCCATCATGGAAAACAAAATAATTGCAATTACCTCAACTAACTATGAAATATTTAAAGAATCTTGAATTGTTTGCTCTTACCATGACACTCTAGCACGTAGACATAACCATAGTCCTGCTATTGCATACCAATGTTTTATACACAGCAACTTAATTGTTTTTCTAACTTTTTGAAAACTTAGAAACATCAGAAAACATGCCTATTTATTCAGCTGACACAGTATGAAAAAGCTTTTTCATACTTCTAGATATTCTACATCATTTATTAGGTACTGAGTAGGGTATTTCCTATAACTTCATAGTGTTTCAGAAGAAACAAACCCATGACTTTATTTGTCAGCAAGAAATCAGGTGTCACATTAACATATTTAAAATATTTTTATTAGAAATACGCTAATGCGATACTTTGATTTGTCTTTTGTTATGTTTTGTTTTGTTTTTAAATGAATATAGACTGTTTGCAGTGCCAGTACAACTAATTTTACTGCATCCATTCCTACAAAGAAATATTTAAAAATAGATACTTCTGAAGAATTTCTGAGTATTTGATAAATGAAATGAACCCGAGTGAAGTATTCATCATCTGGGAATTCCTGATTGGAGATTCTAGTTGCCATTGCATATAGTATCAACTTGCCACAAGATCAAGGTATAAAGGTTTTAAATCAGTCTCAAACCTTGAGATACAATTCTTCCTCAGCTACAATTTCTTGTTTTCTATCAAACTGTTTTATCATAATCTCTGTAGAGCATAATCTCTGTAGATTATCTCCATAGAGCATGTACAGATTTTACATAATCTCTGTAGAGCAAATTTATACTTTTTTGTGAAGGTCCTCTTGGACGTTGTTACCCACTTATGCCTAAGACAAATCAGTGATAAAAACATGAGGGAACTCTGGAGAAATTTGTTAGAAGTTAATAAATGAATGAAAATCCCAGCTATGATGCCAGGTATGGGACCAATAATAACATTTATTTGGTGATTTTTAACTCACTTAAACAATGAAGTATGTATTTAATATTTTTTTACTTTCTTTTTTTTTTTTTTTCTTCCAGAATCAGTTGTGTATGATAGCATAATTATTATACATTTAGAGCCATTTTAGCAGACCATTAACAGGCTAAGAAGAACTAAAAACTTATTTTGCTCTTTTAAGCTTAAATGTAAAGAGTTGTTAGTATTATGACTCTCCAAACTGGAAGACAAAGCACAGCACAATCTTTTCCCCGGTTTGCAAATGATTTTCCATGTAGATAACAAAGTTACAAATAGCATTCAGATAATTGTACTACAAATTCAGAAACACGACAACATCTTAACAGCTCAAGATTTGTTCTTCACTTTGAATGCCCTGCTTTCAATATAAGGAGGCATACCTTTTCCTCTCTACTTCCCATTCCCTCCCATCTTTAAAATGTATATACAGTATAAATAAAATATTCAGATACAACAAATTCAATTTATTCAAATAATACAGTATATATATTGCATATATACTGCAAAAGTAGTAAAGATTAATGAAGACAAATAATATAATCATTAACCTAATTTACAAGCACTTGAGAAAAGAGAAGAGAGAAAAAGTTCACAATTACTCAAACAATCAATAATAATCGTGCCTCCATGACGTAAGACAGGTGCCTCCATGATGTAAGAAGTCATGGATCAGTTAATTTCAATGGAGAAGAATTTTTGTATAAAAAAGATCAATCTTATATTTCTTACTCCTGAAATCACATCATTTCCCCAAAGGCTAATGCCTTCCATCACATACACAATGGACGTTGTGCCTAACATGGGTTAATTTCCTCAGTGATTTGTTCCCACTTGTGGGGATAATTAAACATCGTAACGAATGACTTTGGGATACAATGTTTGTCCTTTAGATTAAGTCTTAAAAAAAATAAGTCTTTTAAAAAAATATGGCTTATCACAATGTGTCACGTAATGAATTTCCATAAAATGTCATAACCCACGATATGCAGAAAGGAATCAGGCTGGATCAGTAATACTTTCTGAAGCAATGACAGGCATCAATTACGGCTCCAAAATTTCTTGAAGACTAGCATGCACAGAATAAATACAGACCATTTATTACAGCCTCACAGACTGCTCATCAGCACACAGACAACATTTTCAGAATCATCAATAAAGGTGACTTTAGCCCTCTGCATCATGAAAACCTGTCTGTGCCAATGGCAGCAGAGAGATCAAGGTGAATGCCCTGCCTATTTGCCAAATTAAATTGTATACATCTGTGAAAAAAAAAAAAAAAAAGCTATATCTACAGTATGTATCAGCACGTCTCCTTTGGAATTGGTTATTTTATGCTGATCTACATTGGCTCAGCACCTGGTCTTTTTAATTTAATTTGATTAAGATTTTTCCCCCTTATCTGGACAAAAACTATAAAGACTAAAGCATATATAAAGACTAAGATTTTTCATCTATGCATAATTTTTTTTCTTAAAAAATATACTTTTTTTTTTTAATATTTCCTCATATTCATATCTCCTGATTGTTCTGTTTATTACTAAGATAACTTTTCTTATATTAATGAAGATGTAATTGACATTAGATCTACTACAGTGATTTTGTCTCATATAAAAATGAAACAAGACAGGAAAGGGAGTAAGATATGCTATGAGAACAAAGAAAAAGAAAGGCAGCCCACAATCCAGGTCAAACAATAGCTCCTCTAGAGCTAGTGTGTGACAATGACAGAACATGAATCACTATAATTTAAATCATATTAATAATTAATTAGCTAGTTACAGTGTGCTCTCCCACCATTTCCCCCCCAACATCACTCTTTTGATTCTGAAGAGTTTCTGCTGATTTCAACTGACATAAAATGCAGAAGACTAAGACCACTATTATTTTATTTTGAATTTGCTTGCTGTTTTGCTACATTTATTGTGGGAAGGGGAAAGTGGGGAGTGGAAGGGGGGGTGGGCTTTTTGGATGTGATTCTCTACAGACTACAAAAGCTGAGAACCACATCTAAAAACTACATCTTTTCCTGACGGATGTTGCCAGTTTTATTCAACACTGAACAGTACAGTGAATTTACCTTGGTTGCGAGGTTCTTGTGAATGTATGCATGTCAAAAACAAAGAATGCAAGGGAACAGCACAAGGCTGCACCAGGGGAGGTTCAGGTTGGACATGCCTGTTGGTGTTCAAGGCACATTTGGACAATGCCTTCAGTAATATGCTTTAGCTTTTTTTTTTGGACTTGATGATCTCTGAAGGTTCCTTTCAACCAAACTATTCCATTCTAACACACAAAAGAAAAGCTTACATCATTTGATGCCTCACTAGGGTAAATCTGTACAACCAGCTGATATTCTAATTTGAGGCTTTTTCTATAGTTTAACTTTAAATATATGCTCAGAAGGATGCATCCTTGGAACAAGTTTTCATGCATACTGCTTATCAATGGCTTGCAGTGCTCCGTATGGCAAGAGATATTGCCGAGGCATTATACCACACAAGCAGTTGTGAAGTGTAGGAAACAACACCTAGCATAGGCTATATTTAGGAGTATGAGCCTGTGAAAGCAACCATCAAATGAGTATAACAGCTGCAAGAGAACCAGGATACCTTTTGGAACTGTCATATTCAAAGGAGGTGGAGCATTAACAGCAGAATACCTGTACTTTGTGAATTGAAGCAACATTGGGAGAAAGAAGTTATGAGCAGCAACAATATGGAAATGAAAAGTCTAGTCAGCTGAAGCAGGTACATGCTATTGGTACAAGTGTCAACTACGGTGAAAGAGAGAAAGAAGCATAGAAATGGAGATCACTGTCAAATTAATATTTTTTAAAGCTTTTTTTTTTTTTTTTCCTATAGATAAGGAAGATTAAAAAACAACACCTATGTTTTATTAAAATAATGGCAGAAGCTTTCCCTTCTGCTTTAAAAATATTTTGGAATACTGCCCTTACATGTTCCCAGCTTTCTTCATCACCATATGAAGAGGCACAAAACCACTTTTCATTAGAAGTGCTAACGGAGGCTTACTTTGTACATAAATAAAAGTCACCAAATCTAAAAGTAGCAGCATCATGGAAAAACTTTGCAGATCCTGTTACAAAGTATAGTCAGTTTGAAGTTCTTAATGGTGCAAGACAGATTAAGTTGAGGGATCTTGATCCACAGCCAGAACCAGTTAATGTCAGGAATTATCACTACACTGAAGTTTTCATTCATCTACAAACTGCAACTATGGCATCTCTTCTGAGATGGGAAGTCACCTTTGTCTAGCAGAAAAATCCTGAAATCTTCTGGCAGAATAAAGGTGAAGATGAAGTTTCACAGAGTAATTTTACTGTTTTTGACCAGAGTACTTGGTCAAAGCTCAGGGCATTGTGTATTGATTCCATTAGGAGGAAGGTGGTGATGGAGTCAGATGTCTTTGATGTAATCTATTTACTTAGAAAGAATGAGCAAGCTTCTGAACTGCTGCAGAAAGCAAACAACAGTTTCCTTCATCATTTCTCCAAAAACCTTTCAAGCTGGCACCCAGGGCAAATTTTCCCTATCTTAAATTTTGGACAAACATTTATCAGGTGAAAAAGGGTAAACAACTTCTTGAGGTCCTTCTGGCCCAAATTTTTGTTATTTTTACGACTCTCAGAGCCATTCTCCTGTGTTCCAGCATCTTACTGGCTATGTATGCTATTTTCTCTCTTAGGCACATGTTTTCCCCAGGCATACATTTCTACATTTAAGGCTTCATATAATACTGGCAAATGAATGTCCAGTCAAACACAGGAGATGGAAGCTATTACTGTTTCTTCTATATAGTTTGAAAAAGAAGCTTGGATAATTTCTCATAACTAGTGTAAATGAAGGATTGTAGGTGTATCTCACAGTTCCTGAAAGTCTACGTTATACTCCTGTTACTAGTACTAGCACACAGTAAATTACTATGTATAAATGCTAAGGGAATACATGCATAAATCAATAGCAGTCTTCTGTTCTGATCTTAAATCAAAAAGTTAGAATATCACAATTAGTTTGGGATCAGAGGTGGTACTCATCTCCATTTGTTACTTTCTCGCATCCAGTAAGCACTCCCGCTCTCTGCTGTAAGTGTAGGTGACCACCAGCAGATGCTCTGAGATCGAACTTTTTGATTTGTGCATTATGAGACTGTGACTATGGACCCCGGGTGATGTATGTCTTTGTTCCTGGCTCTACCTCAGCTGGGGACAGTGTTTCACAAAGAAGATTAGCCTTCACCAGGCAGTGAGGCTGCAAAGTTAAATCAGACAATCCAAAAGCTAACATAGTACCAGAGCATTTGGGTGGCAGGAGACGTAAAAGGAAGGCGGTTTGGGTGAAATTTAGACTTTGATTTTAATCTGTGTTGTTACAGATCAACACTCTTCTATGTTTTGTATCCATTTTACTTTATTGATCTGAATACAGGAGTTTGTACAGAGCTACTTAAGAGCCATGGGTGTTGAACATCCATTCCTTGCAACAGAGTATATTTGAACAAACCATGAAAATACCTGAATCAGAACCAGAATACACTGGAATATGCTGTGTTATAAATCCATTGTATGTGTTGAAATCTACATCTGTGAGGCAAATTTAGAAGAACATGAAGATAGCTGGCATTAGAGAAAAATGGAAGAAACTAGCATCCCCCAAAATTCTGTATCCTTATAGTCTCCTACTGTTTTTTATGGTTCCCGGGAAATATTCAACAGTACTTGTCAAATGTATAAACATATTATGTTATTTAGAAGGATAGAATATCTGAAACAGTAATTTATTTTCAGGGGTGCAATCAGAAGTGGTTTGCAAGTACACCACTTATTTATGTGGATGAAATTCAAGTAAAGTGTTTTTTTTTTTTTTAGAAAAAAAAAAAAAAAAACTCATGCTAATACATCAGTCATGCTAATTCAGCTGCTGCGGTATTTTCTTTTCATTTTAACAACATTTTAAGACAGAACCACAAATGATAAATTCATTCAAACGGTGCTATGTAAAGAAAGATTATTTTTTGCTCTCTTCCAAAAAAAACCTGCATTCCGTGACACAGAGAAAAACAACAAATAATTAAAAACAAGCAAACAAAAATATACCACCAAGATAAAAATAAATCAGCAGACACAGCCAGTTTTAGTCTTTGTCCTATGACTCCAGAAAGGTTTGCATCATTTTAATGCTAGCCATAGAATTAGCTGCGCAAAGTGTCTCAAATTTAATTCTACCTTTTAAATTAGAGAAAGGGTGGGAGATGTGAGGACAGGAAAGCTATAATATATCTGAAAGACGATTTGCAGAAAACAAGGGTTTTAGAGCGCCTCTTTTCAAACTCCTGGCATTATAAGGTAAGGAATGAAATGGGTCGGGGGTCAGAATGCTTTAACAAACAGAAAGCCAGTAACCCCGACAGATGAGATACAGGGAGTTAAGTGTGGCAGAGCAACCGATGATGCTCCAGCTGCAAGAACCGCTGCCGGGCACCCATCCGCGGTGCTGCAGCGCCGCCTGGAGCCCTCCCGCGTCTGGAGCCGGCTGCTCGGCTCCTCCTAGGGGTAAAATGGTGGTGATTTGGGGGACCACGTTATTTTTTCCCTTTCCTCCACCCCCAGCCTCAAGCAGAGTTTAAAGCTTTTTGAAAAGGATAAAGTTAAACCGATCAGATAATTTTAATTGCTGTGCTTTTTTTTTAATTATTATTTTTATTTTATTTTTATTTTATTTTATTTATTTATTTTAGTATAGATATATATATATATATAAAGGGAGCTGGGTTTTTAAATGTATGCTTTTCAGCCGTGAACATGTCTCCCTGATCTTCATCTGCACAGATTTTTGTGATAGCTGATTAGCTTCTGTGGATGGTCCAATTATAAGCTTTAGAAAGTCAGCCAAAGCAGCAAATTAGTGCTTTAGGGGAGACTGAGGAAGAGAAAAAGTTTTAATCTTTTAGGAGTTGTGAATGAATAAAATGCTGCCAATTTTGCAGGCTGGATATGAAGAAAAATATTTCCCAACCCCTTTTTGGAGCTTTCCAAAAACGTAAATGTATTAAGTACATACTCTTAGAGTAGACTGACATTTTTTCATTATTGTCCTTGGCATAACTCTCGGGAAACAATTTTTTTGAAATTTCAAATGCTAAGCTGTTACACACTGTTTACTCATTATGTGTAAAGCACCCTGTTTCTGCAACAAAATGATTTGCTCTAGTTCTTATTTTAAATCTAAAATGACACTTCAGACACTTCACTTTAAGATACAACTTTTGACAAGTCAAAGAAACATTTTAGCTGTCTTGGAAAGTACTGTCCTGAGACTCAAAAATCTTTTTCTTTTAAACATAGAATAAAAAAATACAGTCTTTTTCTCTGCACCTGGAATTTTGAACACATACTTTCTTCGTTTTTCATTTGATCTCTTTCCTGCCCACTCTGTGGCCCTGTGTTAGGTTAATAGAAGTGCTCAGTCCAACCTTGGTGGGTTTTGTCAAAAATGAGACATTGCACTGATCGTTACATCAATTTCATTGATTTATATGAGCCATATTATTATGAACAATACATTATGAAACATATTATTGCCTGCTATAATAATAATATTATTGCTTCATTATATGAAAAGTGAAGCGTGACCAAAGCAGCACTCAGGGTGAAGGGGCCCTCAGGAGGTCTCCAGTCCAATCTCCTGCCCACAGGAGGGCCATCTCTGAGCTCAGACCAGATTGCTCAGGGCAATCTCAAAAACTGCTGAGGAGGGAGAGCACACAGCCTCTGTGGACAGGCTGTTCCATTGTTTGTCTGTCCATGTGGGGATCAAGGTTTTCCTCACATCTGACCCAAATCTCTCTAGTTTCATTTCTGTGTCTGTTGTCTTTCAGCTTTCCAATAGGCATGTCTATGAAGAGCTTTGCCCTGTCACCTTGATAACTGCCTGTAGATACTGGATGGCTGCTGGGTCCCTCTGAAACCATCTTTCTTCCAGGCTGAAGAAGCCCAGTCCCCTAACCACTGCTCTCAGGGCAGGTTCCTAGCCAGCTTGGGGGCCATTTGCTGAACTCAGTGCAGTGAGCATTAACCCTGCATTGGGGGTCCCAAGACCCCCAAAGATTGCAGTATTCCCAGAACCCCTTATAGTTCAGGCACACGTGGCCACTGCCTCCTCAGCTACCTCCACTCATATATATAGAGACAGGGATCTCCTGGAAAGAGTCCAGCAGAAGGCCACAAAGATGGTATGGGACCTGGAGCATTTCCTCTGTGAGCAGAGGCTGAGAGACCTGGGTCTGTTCAGCCTTGAGAAAAGAAGGTCGAGGAGTGATCTTAACAATGTTTATAAATACATGAAGTGTGGGAGACAAAGAGATATGGTATGGCCAACCTCTTTTCAGTAGTTTGTGGGGACAGGACAAGGGGCAATGGCCACAAAATGGATCACAGGCAGTTCCGCACCACCATGCAAAAGAACTTCTTCATGGTGAGGGTTACGGAGCACTGGAACAGGCTGCCCAGGGAGGTTGTAGAGTCTCCTTCTCTGGAGATATTCAAGGCCTGTTTGGATGCCTACCTGTGCAATTTGCCCTAGGGAACCGGCTTTGGAAGATTCAATACAACTTGCCAGAATACAACTAGCCTGCAGTAGAGTTTTACATCAAGAATTCACGTAACAATTCACATCACATATGTCATGACAAACTCAGACAATATTTTATGATTCCTGAAGATTCTCAGAAGACTTTACATGCATTGCTAAATAATGCGTATAATCCTACTGTAAAATTGGCATCTTTTCCTTAAAATTCACTATTTAGAAACTGGATTTTTTCATTTTGTATAAATTTGGACATAAGCAATTCAATTCAAAATGAACTTCATCTCTTAAAAATGCTGTCTCACAAAATCTATGTAATTGTGTAAATTACTTCTATGTTTATTTACAAGTAGTACAAAAGACACTGAAGCATGGGAATATAGCAGATATTTTGTCTTCTCTGATATTAAAAGCACAATCTATTTAACTTGCACAGAAGAAAAAATAATTCAATACTATAGCACAGCATAGCATCAGCCTGTTGCTTTCCAAACAGCTCTTTGCCATGCCTAAAATTTTGTCAGGACACAGCAGTAATGGAGATGCTCCATAAGGGACTCTGTGGTGGGAGATGAGGGTGGCATGGACAGGGGCAGTGCTCCCCCCAGCCAGATCACAGTCCCAGCATATCAGAGCACGGAGGGCAGAGCAGGGTACCAACAGCGGGTCTGTTGGTTGTCCTAAAGGAGGCAAGACCAAGCGGCAGGTCCAGGGTTATTCCAGGGAGCCCTGTTCATGAACAGCAGGAGACAGAGAACAAAAACAGAGGTCTGAGGACAGGATGGAGACTGAGGCAGGGCTGGAGACTGAGCTATGGTAGAGCTCAGTCAGGGAGCTCCTCTTCCCAGGGATGTGGAGGGGGCCCCTCTTTTTTGTAACTATACATGTGTATGTTAATTGCTGTTGTTGTTTTGTTTTTGAATGGAGACAAATTAGAAAAGGTGATCAAGGGGAATATGCTGCAGTTGATGAAAAAAGAATGGTGCAACATTTTATGGAAAATGCTGAATTAGAAGGGACCCATATTGATTCCAGCTCCTGCCTCCACACAGAACTACCCCAAAACTAAGCTGTTATCTCTGAGCGCATTGTCCAAACACTTCTTGAACTCTGGCAGGCTTGGTGCCGTGACCGCTTCCCTGGGGAGCCTGTTCCACTGCCTGACCACCCTCTTGATGGAGAACAGGTAGAGTAATCCATGGATTTTTTTTCTTGTTTGTTTTCCTATTTATGTATGGGAATAAAAGTGACTTAACACATTTTGAAAAATGTATTGAAAGGGTAGAAATATTTTTATTAGGACAACTTTGATGTGTTATGTCAGGAACCTGGAAAACTTAAATAAAAACTTATCTTTCTCTAGACTGCAGGAAAAATTCCCAGTGTTCATTAAAGATTGATGCTTCAAATAAGTTCTTCAACTACCTCCAGAGTCATACTCAGAGATGTATCAAAAACCACATACCTGTCAAGTCACTGAGATACTGAGAGTGATGCAAGCTCTGGGACTCCTTTACATAGACCTGTGGCCATTGTCATCATCACTGATCGACCTGACAGCTATCAGTTTCTGCCACAAAGAACTGGAATTCACCACCATAATTCCTTCTTTACTGCCTATATTTCATCACTGCATCTTTCTGTTGAGTTAACCATTTTCATAGAGAGCCTTCTACCCTCCCAAAGGATATGTACTTCTTCCTAATAGTACAAAAGAAAGTCAGGTTTTTGACAGGACTGTAAATATCTTAGTCATAAAGTCAAATCCTATTCTTCCAGCTAATGCATTCAGAGATACAGGGATGTCTGCAGTAAGTGTACTGAATCACAGAGAGCAGTGGCTGGGGAGAGGTGCATCCGTACAGCTGGGCTGATCTCTGTACAACCAGCTGCAAGTGGCTGCAGACAAAGCTGCTGTATGTGTTGGTGCCTTCCCTTTGTTTAGCTGCTGGCTGCAGCCAAAACTTTAGTTTCTCCTGCCAGAGCTCCTGTCAGGTTTCCATCTAACTTGCACTGTTGTATTTTCAGTGACTTCATGTCCTTGTAAATGGTATTGTGATCTATCCCACTCTATAAAAATGACACATTTCTTGTTGTAATCTCCACACTTTATCACTTGATTACCATACCCGTATAGCTCTTTTAAAGTATTTAGCTGGTTATCAGTTATTAGGCCATATGTTTGAATATGTACAAAAGTTCTTTCCTTGCTGCAGTGACATATGCACCTTTTGTGTTCAAGTCTGAGTCCCCATTTTAGAGTAGACAGATTCCTGACAATATGTTTCTCTCTGCTCTGTCCTGAGGTATTTTTCTTCTGCTATCTAGTCTCTTTTTATCTTATGCTATGTTGTTTTGCACAGATTTTCTGTCAAGAAAGAAGGAAAGGTAGATTTTTATTTATTTATTTTTTATTTTACCCAGCTTTGCTCTTTATCTCTCCTTGCAATTTTTTTTTTTTTTTTTTTTTTTTTTCCTAGGGGCTCCCTCATTAGACAGCCACATGCTGTCCAAGTGTGGGAATGAAAGCTGCCAGTACAGAACCAGGAGGTCAGCAGTTCTGCCAATGAGCTCTTCAGGGTTAGTGTGTTTTTTTTTATACGTCCCAGCAGGTGCACATCTTCATGGCCAGACACAAATATTTTAAAAACCTGACTCTAAATGTCATGGAAGTGGAAAGCAGAAACTAGTCCAATTGTGCTATCAGCTTGTAATCTTCTACATCTGTAGAAGTAGGAAAGTAGACTGTACGAAAAGGAGGCAAGTTCCTGAGAGAACAATTTGGTAGTTTAACCATGCCTTTTTGAGAATATTGCCAGTGAATCTATTATGATATCCTGTTTCCTCACCTTTTCCACCAGTTGGTCTGCTAATAGGGTATTGGAGCAATGTCTGTAATCAAACCTGGAACAGGCAATTACCAAACTTGAAAAATGCCACAACATTTCATGATTTCTTTTCCATACTCATTGTCCCTAAAATGTCAGAATTTATGCACAGTTAAATCATACTGACTTGACATACCATCCATGCAGAATAAACAATAAATGAAACATTTCAGATTCAATTATGTTGTAACTATCAAGAAATACTGACTTTTAGGAGTTGACCAGTGTGCCTAGTTACTCAGCTTTCCAAAACTGAGTTAATGCTAGTGTTACCAGAAGAATGATTGCATTTGTTGAATTTTATGGCCTAAGGCTCAAAATCTCTACCAGTTCCTATTATAGTTTATTCTAAATGTAGCCAATACATATTATATTTTTGTACAGAATTTTCTACTTAATGACCTTGGCTTCTTGTAGAAATAGACTTTCAATGAGATGTGGCATCATAGTTATGAATTTTCTGGGTAAAATATATTTAATAAATATGCAAATAGCTCTATCTTCCCCAGTGGAAAATGATATTTAAAAATAACAAAGATTGACTTTAAGCTTCTATTTTCTATGAAAGAAAAGGTGCATGCTTGTATTATGTACATATGTACAAACACAAAATAAAGATGAGTTATGAAATTTCCATATTAATTAAATGAATTTCTATATCACTGGTGTGTTTTTTTTTCTTCAAAAGTTCACATGTATAGATCTTCAAAAAGATTTATATATCCCCCCAGAAAGATATATATGCAGATATATTACAAATATAACTATACATATATCTAAAAATATATGTACATACACATACAACTTGCAGCGCAGCCTAGTTAACTTTTTAATCCCTAGTAAAAGGGATTAAAATCTTGCCAATCATATTGTGCTGTAAGACACTCACTGTATCTCAGTGCAGTTATTTTCAGTTCAGACCTTAGTTAAGAATCTCAGACAGGACAGGAATTTCAAATGAAGGGCAAGACATTACCCCTGTCATAGTTCTGAATGTATCAAGTGCAGTTTCTTCACATAGGGAACAGCCTTCCCTGAGTCCTCCCCATATCTTTGCTACTGTTGTGTTTCTGATTACTTCATTTGTGTAACATGAAGCAGAAATAGGTGTTCATGTTTAGTTAATTTTATTAGTCAATTTTATTTAGTTAATTTTATTAGTCAATTTTATTTGACAAGGGTCATTCTACTGTTACCAGTTGGGCCATATAACCAAAAGATAGCTCTCAGTTGGTATAGTCTTCCATCCATCTGGCTCTCTTTAGCACAAGTAAAGAGCTAAAGGCCTAACCTCCCTTTAACAAGGATTTGAGTATAAAATCTTATTAAAAGTGTGCTACAGATCTCAATTTAAGAGCTAATTTATTTTTTATTTCATAGATCTTGTTGATGTGAGCCCATGAATTAGATTGAACTTTTGAACATTTATTTGAACTTATAAACTAAATTATAGAATTGTAATAGAATATGAGATGAGAATATTCACTAATACAATTTAAGATATAATATTTGACTTTGTATTTTGAATAATTTCCTACATTTCTGCATCATGAAAAATGCCAGAGTAGGGTTTTCAGGACTATGTACTACATGCGAAGTCCTGATTAACAACTTTACATTTCTGGCATAGCCTGAAGATAGAACACAATACTTCTACTACACCATGAGCTACTACTAACTAGTAAACTGATGTGTGACATGTAATGAACATGTTTGTCAAGATCACTGACAGCTTACCCAGAAGAGATCTAATAATTGCTCTTGCCATTAATGCCAAATGAATTCTAAAATGTTTCAGTGACCTATCATTGTGCATTATGGAAGGATTGTTTGATCACATTCAATTCAGATAGTGAAAAGCTTTATTTAAATCAATGGTCTGTTAAAATTACAACCCTCTTAAAACTTTAACATGAATAAATAAAACATATGTTTTTGCAACATTTCTGTGGTGGAACTCACTATCTAAAATAAGTGAGTGAGAGAGAAAGGGAGAGAGAGGGGTGTCCCATTGCCCATTTAGCCTGTAGAGAATTGATTCAGTTGCAGGAGAGTCTAATCTGACTTTGTCAGTTTTAAGGCAGAAATAGTTTCCGAAGATATGGAATGGTGACAGATGTGCTGATGTAGTAGTATAACTGATAACAGAGCACGAAATGACTACAAGGTTGATAAAGTATGAAATGTTTCCTATTATCTGCTTCTGATATTCTCTTGTAGTCCGAGTTTAAAGTTTACGGTGTATGGGAATATCAACAGTAAGCAATATAGTGGCTGAAAGAAATATATAAATCTTGTTCTATACCTCTGTATTTCGATGCTCTATAGCTTTATGGTGCTCCATATCTTTTTCTGCTATTATCAATAGCTTCTGTACCATCTCACACTTCTCTGTTGCTGCATCTCAACTTCAGAAGTCCTTTTTCCCGTTTGGTGACTACACACATTTGACAAATGGGTATCCCCAATTAAAAGTATAATAATAATAGTAATAACTCTCCTAAATAACATGCTAATTAAGAGTCTTTCTCATCATATGTCTTGATTTGAGAGGCCACCAGCAGGCCTATCCCTTACACTTCCCCCTGTTCTCCCTAACTGAATAGTGCATGGAGCATTACATACTGGGACATACTGTTAGAATTTGGAAGTAACAAAGTTATTTGTACAGAGGCAGACTCTTTCCCAGAGTGACTGATGTGATGTGTCATTGTTATGGCATGTCTAAAGCAAGCTTTTCTGGCAATTTTCCTTGATTTTACAAATTTGTGTGAGCAGATTTCCCACTGAAGCAACTATATTATCCCAGGAAGTTATTTATACTGTTAATTGTACCTATGGACTAGTTGTGCTGCCTGACAAGCACAACTAAGAGAGATGCAGAATTTGTGGCTTTAGTTCCTGTCTATTTTGAAATTCAGGAGGAGGATTTAAAATCCTTGTTTCTTTGTTGATCTGTTATCTTTGCTAAGGAATTATGTTGTCCTGAGCATGAATATCAATCAGGTAGGAGAAGTGTTTTCTAAGCAAAATTGGTTAAGTTAATCAATTTTAACTTTTATTTTATTAAATGATAATTTTGCTTATGACTTTTTTTTTTTTAATGCTACATTTTTCACACACACAAAGTCATTGCATCTGTTGCATCTGCTTTTTTTTTTTTTTTTTTTTTTTTTTTATTATCACCCACAGAGGAAACGTAGAAAAGTGATAATACTTCAAAATAAGATATAACACAAAATGTTGTGGAATTCATATCATTCATAATCTCATTCCTAGCTGTACATAGAAACATAAGGTAGATTTCATAAGGTATATTTCTCACAGATTACAGCTGTAAGTAGCTGTAAGGTAGATTCAGGGAAACTTTGTAACTGGGGAAGCATTATCATTGCACTCCTGTCACCATGACAGGTGACATAATCCACACCAGTTTGTTCCGATAAAGACAAGACTAGGCACATCAAACCTCTTCCAATATTGTCAAGGTTTCCCTCCAGCTTTTTCTGTTTCCCCTGTAGAATAATATTAAGATCATACTTGCTGTTGTGGTAACCATTCCCCTTTGAAGGGTCTGAACTGAAAATATCAAAATAGTTTTTTAAAAAAATATTCCAGGGTAATGTGTAAGAAATTCTACTTACCTGTAACCCCATTCACGTCCATCATACTATTTGAGTAAGTAAGGATATTTTTGCAAGTTTAAGTAGCACGTCATGAGGCTCAAATAACAGCGTGAAATGGAGACATTTTCAGCAGCCTGTCAGGATCTGCGTGCAGATATCATAAAGCACTCTGTGGTTTGGGTCTCAGAGGAGATATTGGTTTCAAAACTGCAAGATACAAGATAATGACAAAGTGCAAAAACAAGCGAAGGAATTGCATGAGGCTGAGAATGGAAACACTTGTGTTAATTTGGCTTTGGTGGACTTTTACTTTCACTGTATCTAATTAATGCTTATACTGGAGTATAAAAACTTTTATAGCACTGAAAATATTTTGTCTGTTAAAAAAAAGTAAAGAATGTGTTTGTTAACTGAGAATCCTAAATCCAGGAGAAATAGATTGCAAATTGGCGATGGCAGGACATGAATTGGTGACAGCAGATATGTTATCCCAGCAGTATAGATTTAACAGATCACATTTTATGTTCACTTTTTTTTTTGAAGTAAATGCAACCACCAGCAAAGAAATAAGTGAACCATGATCTTGTCCAGTAGATTTTAAATTGTATGTTTAACTTGGAAATAGTCCACTTCCAGTGATTACTTTTTTCTGTTCAGGGGCACTCAATTTAAATATCTTGTTTCTTAAAATTCCAACATGAATATTTGAATGTAAGTTTATATGCTATTCACCTTAAAAAAAATTATTAATATGAGAACATGATTATGTCATTTAGTAGGAAGCAAGCTTTAAACAAAGTTGGCTTTGAAAAATCATCTAAATTAAGAACACAAGCATTACTTGATGCGTATCTTAATTCATAACTATTATAAGGGTTGTTTTAATGCTTGTGAAGATTGATAGGCTAGAATCAATAGAAAATTAAATCTTATCTACAGACTGCATATAGCTCAAGTTGCCTCAGAATTAACTTTCAGACTATAGACCTAATAAAACAAAACAAAACAAAACAAAACAACAACAAAAACAACAACAAAACACTTTAATAAGGTGACACGTAATTTTGTCTTATTTACATACAAAGGTTTTTGGCTTCAATATGCATTACCACTTGCAAAAATTAATGAACAATACTGCACCTTGTACTAAGTGATTAATCTTTATACACCTAATGAGTTATGCTGTTAATTGTATGCTGACTAGTATACTCTTATTGATGAATCTTTCGCTGATTTATCTTCAATATCTATTATAGGAATAAAAATTTCAATAAGGTTTTTAGCAGGTGGTATCATAAAATACTAAATGCTAGATCACATTTCCTCTCTGGAAGTAGAACAATACATTCAAAACAAACAAACAAAAAAGCTAATGAAGGATTCATCTCAGAATGAAAAAACCCTGTCTGATAAGCCACAGACTGCTCAGCGGCTCAGTCAGTTGTTACTGCTATGCTAGATTATGGGAAAGCTCTTGCTGGAGGTATGTTTCCTCTTGTCATTTTCCTAGGGTAAACACAGACCCTTCCATAGATGGGGGGTCTCTGGGAGGGTTATGCTACCAGGTACAATGTGAGGCAGCATGGCTATGGGATCTCTGGTTCAGTGGTGTATCTTGCTGTGAGAATGGCATTCAAATTGGCATTTGTTTGCAAATGGGAATGTAGACATTCCTGTAAATTGCCAATTATCTGGGGAAAGGAACATTTCTTTTCTCCCCCCACGTTGCATACTTATGCAAAGCACAGCAAGATCTTGGTATAATTTGAGACCACGCTGAAGTAGAACTGTCAAATATTTGAAGTTGCTCTGATGCATTTACCTAAGCATTTCTGTTTCAGATATGTCTTTATATTGGTCTCATAGAGGGTAAAGGACCAAGAAATCACGTTACTTTTGTCCCCATTACATCACTGTTGCCAGATCCATCAAATTTTTGTAGATTTCAGAACTTACAAAAGGATACTCTAACTCAGGAACAAGCTATAAAGTCAACAGTCCTTTGCAGAGGTGCCTGAGATTCTTCATTATTTAAGCACTTTTCAAGAGAATTACAAGCTGGCTTAACTGTATCTGTTTAATGCAACACATGTAATGAGTTAACCACTGTAGCATTAGTATTGTAAAATGATTTAACTCTAGTGGTCTTAGGAGCAAGAAAATTGCATTTTTATTCTGTGACTGGTCTGATCTCAGTTTCCATAATAATTTAGACTTTGAATCCACCTTTAAATAATATACAAGGTAGTTCTTAAATTATGGCCTAGTTTTTTGTTTGTTTGTTTTTAGTGTTTGTTCTATTTTTGTTTGTTTGCTGTTTACCAGTTTTCAATGTATTTGGAAAATGGATTCCAGATGGAAAAGCAATCATTTCTGTGCATTTTATATACCTACTATTCACTATATTTGGCACCTATCTATTTGGCAGGCCAAACAAATTCTGTTCTCTAAAATATAGCAAAATATAAATAAAATAAAAAATAAATTATATTTAAATAGCAAAAAGCTATATAAATGCTTTGTAATATTTTTAAAAGCATCATAAAAGTTAATTTAGATCAGTACCCCCACTGTCATATAAATCATGGTAAAAATGGATTTACTCTGCAATTTCATGTTAACATAGGCTAATTTCTATGTAAGATTGGCTGTAAGAAATGTCAAAACTTATAGTAAAAACATTTCTATTTAGAATTGAATTTACCCTCCCATTTGACATTCCTAAGAGTTGTTCCCAGAGGCACTACATGGCCATATTTTGCATTATTACTGTATATTAACCTTTTGAATGTTAACATTAAAAAATATACCTTCAAACCACCTTAAGAATTTTTTACTGAAAGACAACTAAAGTCAAGCATTCTGTGCCTGGTTGCATATGTGTTTACAAACATAATTTGGGCCTCTACTATAGAAGGCTTCTGAATTGTTCAATCACCTGGAGACAGAAGGTGAATGATCACCTAGAGAGCAATCATTTCTTAAAGCACTCTAATTTTATTTGCAAAAGTAAGCCTGACTATGTTCTGATGCTTAAAATGATTGTGAAGAGTACATTAGGTAACTAGCAGGGAAACAGAAACAGCAAGAAGTTGTCAGTATGTGACCTTTTGGAGTTCATGAATCCAATAACTACATTTCTGAAAGGTTCCTATAATAAGATAAGATGGTGGTAATTTCTATATTTTTTCCTGAAAAAAAAAAAAAAAAAAAGGCAAAAAAACACCCTCACACTTTCACAATTTGCTGTAATTCTCATCAACAAAACAAGAGGGAGCAGAAAATTGTAATGTATGATAAATTCAAAACAGAGCTGCTTACTCTTATTTGCAGAATGTGGTTATCAGCACTTCTCACACAGAGGGAATAGGAAGAGAAGAATCAGTTTTCAACCTTTCAAAATGATCTAACACTAAAGACGCAATAAGACAGCAAAATGTGGTATGTCGAAATTGTAAAGTGATACATAATAATTTGCAGTCTTGGCAATGAAGAATTTCAACCAGTGATTATAAAACTAGGTAACTGAAGAGCAAAATGACAGATTTAAGACAATGTAGACAACTGAACTGCAAAGCACATTTGAAAGGTTTTGCACTTCAAAATGTGTCTTTCTGAATGAGTTATTCCATTCAGGAGAGAAATTCCATAAAGAGATTGCTGACAACGATTTAAAAAATACACTGAGTATACTTTAACTGTCCAAAGAAAGGGAAGTTGGTGAAAATGAAATACTGAAAATATTAAGCTGAATATGAAAAAATAAGGTATTCTAATGTTCTTTTGTTTATCTTTTGTTAAACCCACACATACCCATATATTGATGACTATCACCTGAAAAACGAATGAACAAACACAGAAATATGCACATTTCAATGACATGTTTGTAAGAAATTTGTTGTAAGCATGGAACAATATAATTGTTAGAAGACATAATGGAAACAAAAACAACATTTGTTTATTTTGTGTTATTCTTGTATGTTCCTGAACTAATAAATATTATGAAGAATATGAAGAGATAAACCTGTCTACTTTTTTGTCCTAATGAATACAGTTAGCAAAATTGACAAGATACCAATTATAACTGATGAAAGTAAGCATTTTCTTACACACACACACACACACAAAAACAAAACAAAACAAAACAAAAACAAACAAAAAAAAACACATTGGGGACACTGCTGCGATAAGGTATCAGGAAGGTTAGATGCTCAGTAGGTTCCTCAAAAAGAAAGAACAACTGTATGACTAATGGAAAAGACTGTAGAGAGGCCCCAGGAGTTCAGAGTGAAAGCTGAAACTGTGAAGGCATTAGGACACAATTATAACACAGTGAATCAATGGTACTATCTATCTTCTCAAATTGTGTGGTGGGGGGGACAAGCAAAATTGCTGGTGTTCTGCCACTATTGGCCTTGGTAATAACAGCATGCCCACACATTAATAAACCAGTGTTAAACTAATGACTTTGCTCTCTCTCTCCCTCTCAGCCAGAATCTATTTTAGACCTTAAATCAGGAGTTCAGATAGAAAAACTGATGAAGTAACACAAAACATAGCACTAATTCTGAGCAAAATGGGCTGCAGTTGCCAAACATTTACTCTTGCCTCTCTGCTGAAGGTTAAAAAAAAAAAAACAAAACAACAAAAACCAGCCAAACCAAACCAAACCAAACAAACCAACCAACCAAACAAACAAAAAAAACCGCTCACTTGACTGTTGCCTGTGAAGTCATATGACAGTCAGGTAATCTTTTCTTTCTGACTACTCATCACTCCCCTCC
This sequence comes from Anas acuta, assembly GCF_963932015.1. NCBI lineage: Eukaryota > Metazoa > Chordata > Aves > Anseriformes > Anatidae > Anas > Anas acuta. Next base: position 22,502,198 of record NC_088982.1, read on the forward strand.
ATCATCTGCTTTCTCTAAAGAAAGATAAGAGACTCACTACACAGCAACTAAAAAAAGCTGTTGTAATATCTAGATAAAGGCACCTGTCAAAATGCTCTCAGAGCCAAAACCAGAAACCATTTCACCTTCTCAAGAATCTACCTGACCTTGATTGGTTTATTGGGAAATAATGTGTACTTCAGAATGCTTTTATGTACAAAAAAAAATCTGGGGAGAATTATATTAACTGACTTTGAATGGAAAAAATACAATGTTTTTTCTAATACCACATGAAAGATAAACTCAGGTGTTTTTAACAGAAGCAGAAATGCCAGTAGATCCATACTGGATTCCATAGAATTTATTGAAATATTCTGCATGTAGAGAGGTTATCTGTGCCAATAAGTCTCCATCAGACAAGAGGCAATTACTTCAGCTGGTTCTTGTTTTGATACCTATGACATTTTAAGATATTGTCCTTCCAACTCAAGTTGGAGGTAGTAGGGTGCCCTTAAACATTCTGTGATGATGTCCTTATTTTCCAGCAATCTGTGTCCAAAGAGTAGAAAAAAAAAAAAAAGAAAAAAAAAAAAAGTAGTGTTAAAAAAGTATGTGTTCAAAATTGTATTTGACAAAAACATACAAGTTTTTTTCTTTATTCCTTTCTATATTGTCTTTATATAACTCAGCTTTTTTTTCCCCACCATAATGCAGATACATCTTTTTTCCCATTCTCTTATTCCAGTAACACAAACTGTGGTATTGTATTGTCATGCTTGCCAATTTAAAAAAGCTCTTTTTAACCTTTGTTCGAATGGATTATTCTGTTATGTCAATTAAACAATTAATTTATCCATGCTAAAACATCATCTTTATATGGACCTAACTTATCTTTCCTCACTCATCAAGTTCTACCTTTCTTTAAAACAGTATTTACTTATCCACCAGTCAAAACCACTTCCATGATGGATTAACTTGCTGAATACTGGATTTGTTTTTATGTCATACCTCCTTTTGCATGCCTTGCCTCACTAATGACTGGGAACTCCACTGACATCATAACATTTACACACTACAGCCATGCAACAAATATTTTTCATACATCTTCCAAAATAAATGCTACTTCATGAAACTCTCTAACTGCATTTTAAGACCACCATAACAAATCTTTTAAACTATGGGAAATACAAGACCTCTCAGAGATTTTCACCATGTTTTGGACGTGATCACTGATTGAAAGCCATATTCAGCTTATTCAACTAACTGGGAAAGAGACAAAACAGAGTAAAACTTCAGAGGGACTATTGTGATAGCCACCTTACATTATTCTGGTTTTGCTCATTTTAGAGTGAAATAGAGCTAACTGCACCCTTCATAGCCATCACAGCTGCACCTAGGTGTCTCTAGGTGCCTGCCTCCTGCACCATGCCTTGGGGAGGGCAAGGATCAAATGCAATTCAATAAATTTTTCCATTTTGACAATAGCTCCCCAATAACTAGTCAATGGCTACTGGTATCCAATCAATTTGGCATGCTTGTGACTTAACGCTACCATGTTACCCCAGATTGCTAATGAGAATAGCATTGTGATAGTGACTAAGCTTTAGTTAAATCATGATATATTCTAGTTCATTCTCCTTCTCTATCATAAAAGAAATAATTAGCCATTATGAATGTGCAAGATATAATTGGGTTACCTACAGTTTGTACAGATCTGCTTGTGCAAAGGTAGGACCCAGTGAAGGGTTAGACACATTACTATGCATTCTGTGGAAAGATGTACATATTTACATAGTTGCAATGGCACTTGTGCAAACATCAGTATCCCACTGCCATCTCTACCCAATGCTCTGCATTCTCCAGTTAGCTACCATTCTACTGCTCTTTTAATCTTTCAAAGCAACATTTTTCTGGTTCACACTGCCAGAAAATATGCCCTTTCTTTCATAGATCATACATGTTTAAAGTTTACTGTTTATCACAATTTCACCCTGTATATCAGCATCCTTGTTAGCAACCCCAGGCCCTTTCCTGATAGTAACAGATATTAACATTATCATACTTTCCTCACACATCTTCATCTCCTTGGAGTGCAGCTCCTTAATGGAAGGGCTTATGCTTTGCAGTGCTCACCAAGCTGGTCAGCTCTTCTGGCCAGCACACAACAGGTAAAATCAGGACTCCATGTGGTGCTAACTCTCTTCATCTGACTAGTAACATTTGCCAGACACAGTCACTGTCCTCAACTGAGGTAAAGAGCAAGCATAACCAAGATGAAGAGCAAACAGCTGAGAGGAAGAGCAGTAGGTAGATGAACTGTGAGCAGGAAGAGCTATCTCTGGAGGAGGGATTCAGATGAAAGGGCATTTTCTGACTGAATGTAAAAAAAATGTGAAACAAACAAACAAACAAAAAGATGCGTGTTTAAAAAAAGGGTCAGATGAGTAAGAGAAAAGTATAATGGAAAGAAGATAAAGGCATGAAACTGAAGTATTGTTTAACATGGAATAATTGGAGTGACAAAATTTTTACAACATTTTTGTCCACTGTGTGATTACATTCACAGAAATTAAATCTGTAGTTTACTGAGTAATTTCCTTAGCTTGTAGCTTATGTTTTACACTGTGATTTACTGGTTCATGGACATACTAAGTAGCTGTTTAAAATTTCCTTCAATAAGCTCATCAAATAAAATTCTGTTTTCTCATTATTTTTGTGTCTGTATACTCAATACCTGTATAGTAGATTGGTCTTCCCTTTGCTGCACATGTTTTCCTTTCTTGTTTAATAATTTTCCTGATGATATTGTTCTATTTTATAAGCTGGCTCTTAACATTTCTTTGCAATCTGACTTCTCAGTTCCTGAGAGCCCTCTTGTTACATATGCAGAGCAGTAGAAGATCTGTCAGGGTGAGTACCATGAGTGGTAAAAGACTTACTGTACAACACTGAAGTATGCAAAAACTTAGCAGGAACAAAGTAAAGCAAGGAGGCAACAGATGGTACTGGAGAAAGGAAAAAGTGCTGAAGTACAAACACAATGTTATAAAACTGTATTGAAGGGTGAAGAAAGTATCATGTTTGAAATGGGAAAGGAATAGCTACTGTAAAGCTGAGTTAAGCATAAATAAAAAAATGACAGAAAATAGGGCACTGGTTAATTAATTGCCTTCTTTCTAGTCAGTCATTCATTGGTCTCTCCAGCAAATGTCCTGTGAAGAGGAGATAATAGATAACTTCATTTATCAATATGTTTGATTGGAATGTAGGTTAAATTATACACTTCATAACACCTTAAACTCTGAAGTACTTGGTGAGTCACTGACCATCCCTTTAATTCCTCTTATGTTCTTTTGTACTCCCTTGGTAACAAAAAAAAGAAAATCAAAAAAAAAATCTAGAGATTACTTCTTTATTAGGTAGTGAGCATTATGAACTTTGCCTTTCTTTTAAAGGATATGATTTTGTCCCCCATCAGTATATCAAAATAGTATCATTTTTATGTACATTACTGGTATTGGCAATTTAAAAACATATTGCACTGAAAAAGAGATTCACACTTGCTATGAGAATAATAAACAAACACACATTTATATTTGAAAATCCAAAGTCTATGCCATAGAATCATAGAATATCCTGAGTTGGAAGGGACCCACAAGGATCATCAAGACCAACTGTTTAATATAATCTTGATTAAACAGTGAATTGCAAGAAAAACATACAAGCGAAAATACAATTCAGAAATGAAACCATATGAAATTCAGTGGAAGAAAACTTGGCAGCATGACTAGATCTCTCCATTCCTCTGAAATAATTACTACAAATTTCATTTATTAGAAATATTTTTTGCTATTTCTACTATTTCTGCCTTCAGTCATCTTTTATTTATGTTATCTGGATAAAGACAAATGTTGTAGAAATTCTTCTTTTCTTTCACTTATTGCTTCAGTACAACATGAGATTGTCTCTAGATATCATTTTTTCCAGTCCTATAAGGTAACTTTGTAATCACATTGACATGCAGAAATAAAAGTTTCTTTTTCATTAATAATAAATATGACTGCAATTGTCAGACATCTGAGTCATTCTTTTTTTCTGCATCTCCAACACAGATGGCTTTCATTGGATGAAGCAGATCGTGAATAGGTTGTGAATAGTCTCTCCCTACCAGAGGATAGCAAATTTAAAAGTTATCAAATTAAAAAAAATATATATATATATAAACAATATAACAAATTTTTATATATATAACAAATTTTAAAAATAACATATTTAAATAACAAATTAAAGAAATAACAAATTAAAAAATAAATATAACAAATATATTGTCATGACCATAACAAATTATATATATATATATATATATATATATAAAAGGCTTTGTTTAGATGCAGAGGTCTTATAATGTACTTATCAGAGATAAAGTCACCATCTAAAACTGTTATATGCTCAACTATCACTTCTGTTTTACTTGGAGCGCAACATTGTTAATAAGAAATGTATAGTACATGTAACTTCCAAGATATAAATAGGGCATAAGAAATGTAAAGACTGTGTTGCCTCTAACTCAAGGGATGAGTAAACAAGACAGGAACAAAAGTGATCCTGAAAAGTGGTCTTGATGACCATAACTGATAAGAGGTATCTGCCAACATCAGTTCAAGTCTCAACAGCAATGTGAGGAAAAAAATGTTCCCTTGCTTTTTACTCTTGGAACGATGGAAAAATATATGTAAATATATGTATAGATAAAATGTTCTCTAAATCTAGATGTAGACCAGAAAGGTAAAGAGTCATTTTTTCCTGCAATAATAGTAACCACAAAAACGTTTTGTTTTGGGTTTTCCCTTCTGTTTATATCTGTGTTGGCCCTAAGCATCTATCAGGACACCAAGTTATTTCACCATTCCTTAAGGGAAAACGATTCAGGAGGTGATTGATGGACTTAATGGAATCTCACTTCTCCTCAGATGCCCGAAAACAAGTTATCCTCAAAATTGATTTGCTGTTTCTTGTAGCCATAGATCACACACTGAAAGTAACAGTGAAACAGAGTGTTACACAAACTCTTAAACTAGTCAAAAACTGAAATGGTAAATCCACTTAGATACATGCAGATGTTACTATCACAGTTTACATTCAGTCTAACCATTCTAGTGAAAAGAAAGACCCTTCTAAGCTTTCTAAAATCAATCTAGTAAGGCAAATTATGTCTGGGTGTGAGCTGAAAATCACTACATAGTATTTACTTGGGTCTTGGCTAACTCAGTTACCTCTCTGTTATATGCTGTTCCAGACTGGAAGTATATCCAGTGTGATCAGTAACTCTAGGTAAAAAAATCATACTTTGTGGGGACAAAATTCTCTGGATGCATGCAGTATGAGGGAGAAAGAAAGAGAGACTGCAGAGTGTAACTGCTTACACAAGATGAAGGGCTATAAATCTACACATATATATACATATATATATACATATGGAGTATGTGTTGATCCAAAAATATTTTTTATGATCCAAGCTCATAAAACAGCTGGAGATCCCTAAGTGTTTTAAGTCAGTCAAAAACATTGTACAAATATTCCCTGGTAAACTACTCTTCTGGGTTTCTAGAGTTACAGGAGTTTACAGCATAACAGTCATACTTAGTTTTGAGGTTGATAATTTTTTTTTTTTTAAGATGGATCAGTCACTCCTGTATCACTTGTGTTGATTATTTTCTATTTATCACTGTTTTATGGAGGAAAAGATAGAAATGGAATTACCTTGGGACTAGCTTTCAAACTCTGGAAACCTCATCTAAAGCTGCTGCATTCTAGTTGATTTAGCATTTCTGCCTCTAAACTGTTCTACATGCTGTTGCTCCTCTTCAAATATAAAGTTAACTTAAACAAAAAAAAAAAAAAAAAAAAGGAAGGCATGATACTTGTCCATTCTGAAGTGGTCTAATCTTACCTTTACCTAATCTTTACTTTGATGTGCTCAAAAACAACTTCTGTTAAAAATTATCATATCATAGAATCATAGAATCATAGAATATCCTGAGTTGGAAGGGACCCTTAAGGATCATCAAGTCCAACTCTTGACACCGCACAGGTCTACCCAAAAGTTCAGACCATGTGACTAAGTGCACAGTCCAATCTCTTCTTAAATTCAGTCAGGCTCGGTGCAGTGACCACTTCCCTGGGGAGCCTGTTCCAGTGTGCAACCACTCTCTCTGTGAAGAACCCCCTCCTGATGTCAAGCCTAAACTTCCCCTGCCTCAGCTTAACCCCGTTCCCGCGGGTCCTGTCACTGGTGTTAATGGAGAAAAGGTCTCCTGCCTCTCGACACCCCCTTACGAGGAAGTTGTAGACTGCGATGAGGTCTCCCCTCAGCCTCCTCTTCTCCAGGCTGAACAGGCCCAGTGCCCTCAGCCGTTCCTCGTACGTCTTCCCCTCCAGGCCTTTCACCATCTTCGTAGCCCTCCTCTGGACACTCTCCAACAGTTTCATGTCCTTTTTATACTGTGGTGCCCAGAACTGCACACAGTACTCGAGGTGAGGCCGCACCAGCGCAGAGTAGAGCGGGACAATCACCTCCCTTGACCTACTAGCGATGCCGTGCTTGATGCACCCCAGGACACGGTTGGCCCTCCTGGCTGCCAGGGCACACTGCCGGCTCATATTCAACTTGCTGTCTACCACGACCCCCAGATCCCTCTCTTCTAGGCTGCTCTCCAGCGTCTCATCGCCCAGTCTGTACGTGCAGCCAGGGTTTCCCCATCCCAGGTGCAGGACCCGGCACGTGCTCTTATTGAACTTCATGCGGTTGGCGATCGCCCAGCTCTCCAACCTATCCAGATCCCTCTGCAAGGCCTTTCCACCAATATATATTAAAAAATATTATATTCAATTATATCCAATATATATTAATATAATTAATATAATTATATTATATAATTATAATTAAATATATAATTATAATTAATATAATTATATCCAATATATATTAAAAAACAAAAACAAAAAAACACACAAACAAACAAAAAAAGAGATCATATCTACAACTATATCTGACAGTTATATTTTGTAATTAGGAAATACATTGAAGATTTTGTGAAACAATGTTATCAGTTTACATCTCATTTTTAACTTATATATTTTTCTTTATTTCTTTTTATTCTTTAAGATGCAAGATAGGGCCTTGTATTTATTCCATCTAGTTCATAAATGAAGCACTGAAGTTAGAATATTCATTAAAATTTAATACCAACTGATCCAGAATGACATGGTTCCTATTACTTCCAGAGAGTATCTATCATTCCCTGTTGACCAGTGAGTTATCACACATACACACGTCCCTAATTTAGGCTTCTGCAGTTATTAAAATGAATCAGAGTCTTTTTGACACGCAAGTAAGGAAACATATATAAAATAAACTGACTTATTAATTAACTATCTAGGAATGAGTTCTGTGTATACCATGACAGTTCTTCCTTTATCCTTTCCGCTTTCTGTACTTTGCTAGCCATTTTCACAAATACCTCTTTTGCATTCATTCTGACTTTGAGTTCTCCATTAACAGAGTCACCACCAAGACTTCTGCCTCTAAGACTCAGCTGAGCATGTTCTATGGTGGTGTGTGTGTGCACTTCACATAGCAGCTCTTTAACCATACCCCATGCCTGATCTTTCAGTAATAAATGTAAAGTTGTTCTATTTTGCACCTGTATTGTAGTTTTGCCCTGTAGTGATATTGTTGCACTGTATTTCATATTGTTGCAGATATTGTTGCAGTGCATTGCACTGTATTTCAAAAACAGCTAAGAAAAGATATTGTGAATGCTTGGTGTTATCAGTCTGAAAGAGAAATTAAAACAAATGGAAGAACTGACAACTAAGCTATATAGGAAAAAGTACTAAACAACAAGAGGAAGCTAAAACTAAGATTTATTGGCTGAGGTAACCAAGAAAAAACAAAAAAGACAATTTTGGCATGGTTGAGTCTCTTTGAAATGTTTCTGTCTGTGAAAGAGATGGTGAAAAATTACTCAGCAGTCTGGAAGTATTTTTATAAAAATGTGATATGTACCTGCATAAATGCAATTAGTTACCACTTACATGACTCTAGTAAGGAAGAATGTTGTTCAGAATTTAACACTCTGACTAGGTCAATAATCTTGTGAACGATAAAGGACTGGCTTCAAAATATTTATACAGCAGACTTGAATTCCCAAATCTTCAAACTGAAAAAATCTTAAATATTAGTTGCAGTTAATAGAAAACTCTAAATAGCCATCTCATAATGCTCATGTTGGAATCATGCTCAAAATTAAGAATGCTTTCCACATCTTCTCCCCTGGACTTATTTATTTATTTTATCAGGAAAAAATAAATTCCTTTGATCTACTAGCAGCCACTTACAGCAGCACAGCTTTAAATGAAATCAACATCCAGAGGACGTCAGCATTGGAGCAATAGGTATCACTGAAGTTTTGATGCTTCCAGATATAAAACAAAGCAAAAGAAAACTAAACTAATTTACATTTGCAGGTGAGAGGGTTCATATTTTTCTTTCATTTTCAAGAAGGGATTTAGGAAAGCAACACAGGATGAGCCACTTTCCTCAGCTTTCTTATTCAAAATTTTGTGTGAAAAGTGGCATTTTTTTGTAGTAAAAAGATGCCTGAAGTTTAATGTTTTCCATTCATTAGACTGAAGTACTGTATCCTGTACCCTACAGGGAAACCAATTCATTAGGAAAGCTTTAAGAAACATGTATTCATAACACAAGTTTGCCCTCTTTAACTGCACCTCCAGGCACCTTACAAATAATTTATGAAGTAGTGAGATGTTTGACAATCAGAAAGAATGAAAATTCAGTAGGCAGACTCCTATAAAAAGAAATATTAATGTGTTTTAAATTCTATTAATCTTCAAAAACATTATCCAAATTTCTCACTCAAAGAAGTGAATCAGTGTGTTTTCAATGATTTGCAGTAGTTTTCTGGTAACATGAACATTTTTAGCTTCACTAAACCAAGTTAATCTCACTCTTACTGCTTGGTGTTACAGCTAGGCAAGTGTGATGGTCAACAGATTAACTTGGGAGTATTCATTTTATTTTTTGTTATGCTGTATTAGAACTCCACAAACATTTCTTCATGCTTGGATCAACAGAAATTTTAAATCTTTACCTCAGAGAACCACAACACTCAATTTCCAAAACTCTGAAATAACAAAAACACTCAGTATGAAAGTCATAGAAAACTAAAATAGGATGTCCAGCATGCAAACGGCATCTTTAGTTTTTGGCAAAGTACGTTTACAGCTTTCAGAGATACTCAAGTCAGCTCTGATAAGCTAATTAGAGAACTGAAAATCTTGTCATCGTGGAGCTGAAACTGAATGAATTAACAGTGAGTTTATTATCACTGTTCTGCAGAGAGGACTATTTATTACCACATGGAAGAAGCTCTGCTCAGTGAATGTACTGGCAAGGTAAGCAGGAGAACCTGGCACAAGGTTATTTGGTCTAATCTTGAGCAGAAGCAGTTCTGAATCCAGTTTTGATTTGGGTTATTAGTTAGTCTAATGCACTGCAGAGCACGCACAAAAAGATGAAGCCTCTCTTCTTATGCTCTACATTTTTGGGAAATCACTTGCTGTAGTCTCTTGGGAAGAGGATTTTGTGAAGGTGGGTGACGCAAGTTTTCTGTAAATCCCTTCCAACAAATCTAGGTAGATGAGTTATATCTTCAGGAAGAGGAATAATTTCCATCTTCATAGCTGCAGAACAGTTATTTTTTTCATAGATCTTTCTCTACATTATACTTCCAAAAAGATTAGCTCCTTCTAAGATACAGTTTTAATAACCTTCCCCTTTTGGAAAAGACACTCACATGCTGTCCTCTTCAGAGGGCAGTGGCAAAATTGTCACAGACTAGCTCCAAATGAGATAAAACCATGGGTGACAATGGAAAGAGAGGAAATGACTCCTGCTGTTCAGGTTTTTCTTCATGTTCTCAGAAATTATTAGAAAATTAAACTTTGGAACAAACATGAACTCAGGTTATCAAGCAAACAATATTATCTTGTATGAATTTAATAAAGCATCAGAAGGAGATAGGAGAACTTTCACCTTCAAATAATTCTTATCACAGTTTGAAAGAATATTAAATTCTCTTTTGGGAGTTGTATATGTGTCATTGCAAAGAGCAAAACACATTGCTTATAATCAGGAAGCTTTTCTTACATGGCAAAAGCCACCCTGTTATGCATTAAAATTATAACCTCAGTGTTTCAAAAGTACAGTTGTATGACTAATCTTAACAAAGAACTTGCAGATGCTATACCTGGGTATGAATACAACAGACTCTTCATTCTGAATGCTCTTATGTTGGAAGAGAAAAATCTCATGCTAACTTCTTCAGAGGAAAAGAACTATAGCCTGCTGCTTCTCAGTCACTATTCAAACCTAAGCAACCAGAAAAAGGTTCTGAATTGGCTAATTATGAGCCAAATAACCACTGTGATGTCCATAAGTAATTGTCATTTGAAGTAAAAATTTTGGATATTTGTTGAGGGGAATAACATAGCTGAACCAACCTACTGACTTTCCTTCTTTCTCTTTTCTGATGTCTACTTTTGCAGCATTTCTTCTGATTTAAACAAAGATCAAATACAACAATTTTCCTACATCAAATCACCAGGATAGGAATGTGTTTTCCTGGTCATGAAAAACACTCATAGAAGATAACAGCAAATTGTTTAAATGAGTGCAGGTTTGCTTGCCAGATGGAACGGATCAGTAGATTTCCTTCTGTACTTAATTCAGATGTGTCTGATTAGGATGAGGAACATCTACTCTCTAATCTTCAATGAAAGAAACTATATTTATCTTTTTATTTTGTGATTAGTCACAAATATAAGTAAGCATCAATTAATGTCAAAATATGCATGTGTGTCAATAACTGTAACTAGTGAAAGGTTCTTATTACATCTCTGTGTTTTGTTCCCTTTTTATTTTTTTTTCTTATTAATTTTCCATTCTGCTATACTCAATACTCATTAATTTTTTAAAACAATGCAGTATTTACAACCTATCAGCTCTAGGTCAGCTGAGGGGTTCCTGCTGATATTGGTAGATGAAAAGCAGCAGAATATATTTTTCTGTTTTATACTACCCACTTAAAAACAAACAAACAAACATACAAATATATTTCTTGAGCATAATGACTGCAATGATTTGCAAGCAAATAATTTCACTGAGGAATTTTGTGCTGGTGGTATCATATAACATTAGAAAAAAGTCTGATTGGTTTATGATTTCACTGGGAACCTGAGAGGAAATTAATTTTACTTAACTCACTACTTGTCAGCTCCTTTGTTGCTGTTGTTGTTTGTAATATATGGACCCAACGCTGGATTTTAAGTCTGGAGATATTTCAAGCTACTAAAACATTTATTAGTTTAATAATAATGTTAGAAATGATTGAAATGCTAGAAATGTTTAAGCTGGAATACACAAACTCTTGAATTCAGTCTTCAAACAAGCTATTTTGACTGCAGTTCCTAGGCCATGCAGGTAACCTCAGTGTTAAGCATCTTAGCCAGGAAAAGTTGTCATGCTAAGGTTTTGTTGACAGGTTTGGACTTTCTGAAATCAGAAAGATGAATTAAAATATGATATTAAGCAAAGGTTGTTGTTAAATTAGTGTGTTATCTCTGTCCAGATACTACATGTCTGCACATTTGCACAAAACACAAACCCAACAACAGAAGGGAAAGAGCATCAGGAAGCTTCAGATGAGAAAACATTTAAAGCTCTCTGGCTACAACAAGTAATTGCCTATTGTACCTATATATCACATAACTGTGGTGGGTCATGTATTTCTGATTACTTCTTAACCTAATGCCCTCCAGATATGAGAGGGAATAAGATGTAATGACTTATATAGCGCACCTTGCTCCCTAAGCAGTTTTGCAGTTTCCAGGTGAGGAGCTACTGCTTCTTTAGCCTGCCCTTATGCTGAAAACTGACATCCTCTCTGGGTAGCTTAGATTAACACTTGCACTTCCCGTAAAGACACTTACATGTTCTTTAGCTCACAGCGTTTAGTTAATAACCAGATTTTAGTGCCTTTGTTGACACAAGGGGAAAATGAGGAGTTGATTGCTGTGCCCACTGCTGCTGCAGTTGAAATCTTTCATTTAAGCAAGCACATGTGTCCCAGAAGCTTAACTGGAGCCTTTGAGAAGGGTATTAACCAAAGTATGTGCAAGCATCCTGCAGCTGATAAGCCACCAGGTTATAGGTAAATTTATGAATGATTGACACACTTGTGTAATAGTAGCTTTCTGTGCTCTCAGAAACCCTCCTTCAGACCAATGTGACCTTCTATGATTTTTTATGATTCTATGATTTATTATTTGGTATCACCAATTTACCTGTGATGTACCAGGAAACTTATCATCTCCCAATTAGAGACATATCAATATAGTAAACATTGAGGTAGCAACTACTTTAATCTCTGATTGCAAGAAGACATCACTGTTATGTATGAAGTGAGTGCGGATTCACAGCTTTCACAGGTTAATATAACAATAACATTTTGGTATTTCTTTTTGTCTCCCAAACAGTTATGCCTAATCGCTTGTACTTCTTGACAAAAGATTCTCTCTTGACATTTGATTCTCCACTTGTTTTGATCCCTCACTGGTGCAATGCAGAGGGAAGGGGATTTTGGTGGCTGGAAAGGAAGACAGGCTGACAAGTCTTAATTACTTCATCTTCTCCTCCATTCAGCAAAGTTATAGAGACAAACACAGGGGAAAGGAAGGAAAGCTGGTAATTACAACTTCCTGCTCTTTGGATTAGTAATGCATCTTCAGCATCTCTGTCTGATTCTGGTGTACAGAGAAGGGGAAAGCTATAGAAAAGCTATGAGATGATGTACGCTGAAAACAGATATCTCTCAGTACTTGAGCTAGGAGAAAAAACAAGGAAATCTCAGGTAAAGTCCACTTTAATTTTAAAACAAAATAAAACAAAATAAAATAAACAAGATCATCTTAAAGATTATTAATTTTACCCACTCTAGTTTTCTCACTTTGCCTATTACCAAATTGTTTCTTCATGGTAAAACAAAGATTTAAAGAAAAATAAGAAAGGTAGAAAATAAGACTTATTTTTGCCTCCATTAAACAAAAAACCTTTAAAGCTTGTGAAGATTTTGAAAATGTAATTTCATTCAAATGAAGCATCTTTTCCAGAGCTGAAATTAGATAATGTTTTTATATTCTGATGACAATTTGTGGTGATATTTTATTAACACCTAGTGGTAGTAAGGTAAACAGATACAATTAATTTTTATGCAGCAAAGTCACACAAATATTTTATGTCTCACTGCACTTATAGTCACTGGAGAAATGACTATCCACCCTTCTGAGACTGTTTTTTAAAATTTTACATCAAAAATATTTCTTGCAAATTTCCTTCCACTTGGAGTAAATAGTCATCTTTTCACACAAGTAAAAATCTGACTTACCCAACACTCTAAATGTTTAAAATATCGTTACTGCAAAGCCGTCTTGTAGGAACTCTGCAAGCTTTATGATATCTTAAAAGTGTTTCTCCAAAATAGTGGCAAAATGAAGTTACATTGTAATCCAGAATGTGTAGTACTAGAAAGGTCTAAATGTTTATTCGTTTCTTTAACAGAAAATTAGATTAAAAAACTTATTTTTAGTACTGAATTTACATTTTGAGATATTCATTAATATTATTACAGCTTCAGCTAGTCTGAGATCCTGCCAGCTCTTCTTCCAGTGATAGTTATCCATAAAATAGGCAGAGACAGAAATCAGCAATGCTCCAAACTGGGAAAAACTGCCTTCCAGAGTGATTTATCATATCTGTAAAAGTCGTAAAGAGACTGAATGATCTTTCTGAATGGCACAGTATGTTATATCAGAATTGAATAACAGAGAATCTGAGATAAGATCCTCATGATACAGTAAAAAGAAGTGATAGGAACTTAGATACAAATTACACACATGGAAAAAAAAAAAAAAGAAAAGAATGAATTCCCATACTAGAATAAAAAAGTTACAAGATCATTTAAAAGACAGAGAGAATCAGAAACAGAGAACGTATTTATGAAGCAAAAAGTAAATCATTGCTTAGACATTTCTTATGGCCTGTTCCTAGTGATTCTATCATGCCAGAATGTTTCAGAGATGAGAATGGTGGAAAAAAAAATCTATTATCTGACATTCGAATTCTGACATTGCTATACCGTTGGCTTTGGTGAGTTCTTCTTCTTCATCTTTTTTTAATTTTTTTATTTTTTTCCCTGAAATAAAAATTATCCTTAATATTTCGATATTCTCTTATTACTGATAAGAAAATAAATAAAAAACCTGCTAGAATAGTATCTTCTTCTAGTTTACAATAGCGAAACACTATTGTAAACATGCTAAAAGTTTTTATCATGTATATAATATTGCTAAATTTATGTAGTACAAATGTTTCTGTCATTGGGAATGACAATACTAGAAGGAAATATTCTTATGCTGACTCCATACCCCCATTAGCTCTGCATGGATTGCCCAACATTTTTCTGACCATCCCTCAGCAGATCCCTGTGAAAGGAATTGTAGACTAGGTAAGTAGTGACTTTAAGCTGAAGGACACTCGTCAAACTCAATAGACCCAATCTCTCATTGCAGATTTCCAGTAGAAGTTCCCAAAGTTTTTAGGTAGAGATGTAGAAGGAGCAGACCATTGTGAAAGTGATTTGATGACATGATGGTCACCGATCCAGCTGGTAATCCAGCCTCTGGAGGAAACTATATATTGACATTTAATAACTATAATAAAACTGTTTTGCAAATGACCATAATTTAATACAATTCAAAATAAAGCACTCAGGTTTTCAGCTGAAATAATTCCCCAAACCACAGTTTAAAAGATATAGAAAAATACATTAAAAAAAAATCTGGTCAGGAATTTTTTCATTCTCAGATCTCAGGGTTTACTTTTCCACAGATTTTGCTAAACGTTCCATCTTTACCCTCTATCAATAATCAAATTCCTTATGTCCATTTTCTTTTCTTGGAAAAAAAAAATAAATTCAACAGTAGCATCATACCAAACAGTCTTTGCCACACAAACGTAATCCAACCATTTTGACATGTTGAAAAAAAAAAATATTGAAATTGGTATTTTTGAGATGGCACAAACACCTTTAATCTTCTATGTTAAAATATGTAGATCTTTGGGACAATTTTATACTTTCTTGACTCTTCTCTGTCCTGTCCCTGAAGTTTCATATTTTGTAACTGAATTATGCATTAGAAAATGCTAGTTTAGACTCTACATTATACAGAACTAGCCTTTTTAAAAAAATCAAATATTTTAAAACCAAAACTAATCCTTTTGGAAATCTTTACAGTCTGATTTTTATTTATTTATTTTTTTTTCAGTCAAGAATATCTGGATTGCCTTAGCCCAATAGATTTTTTTCAATTACTATTTATTGTTAATTGAAATTTTGTGTAGTAACAATGTCAAAACATTTATTTATAACACCTGATAATTTCAGGATTATTTTGATAGCATGAGTTAGTTCAATCTAAACATAATTGAAAGGACAGTTTGTCTGATGAAAGCCATATAGAGCTGCTCCCACAAACTCTGTTGGAGTGAACTGTTCAAATTTTTCATAATACTGTATGTTGTTACAGCAAAATCAAATGACCAGAAATGAGCAGAGGAGGATAAAACAGAGTAAAGAAAAAATGTTCACCTGAAGATAAATAGCAGAACAATTTTTTTCTTTCTCTCTGGCTGGCCAAATACCTGAGGGAAGTTGACTTGTTACACAGAATGGAAAAAAAAATAAAATGAAAAAGTGAAAGAAAAAAAAAAAAGAAAAACAAAGAGGACAAAAGAGAGCTGATAAACTGCTGCTTTCAACAAAAGATGAATGACCACAATGGTCTGGTTTCCACATCTATGAGCAGAGAATTTTTTTATCTTAATGAGTAATACAGTTTTATGTTTCTTTTTTCAGCCTTATTATTATAGAACTTAATTTTCCATTTGAACATTTAAAGCTTAGACAAAAGTAAATCAACAAAAAGGATTCATTTTCAGAAGTCTCTAATTCTTTTCCAGTAATCCATAACACATTATATTGCATAACATTTAATTTAACAGTCCTATTCATTGTAATGTTCCAAACTGAATGGGGTAACAGAGTTAGATAAATAGTCTAGATAGTAGATAATCTAATAGTAAGTATATTTTTTTAATTGCAGCCTCCTATAATACTGCTTGATTTGCAGGACCAGTTTCAGAAAAGGTGATCCAAAAAATGGAACCAAACTATAGTGTTTCCCAGCAAGGAAATACTACAGATTGAAACGAGAGAAGTTTAGAGTGAATGAGAAGAGTTAAGTGCTAGTCCAGATCTCAAGGATGTCATTGTTTAATTAACAGTCACTTTCATTTTTGTAGTAGCTTCCACTCCAACACAGTAACGTGGGAATATCTGATACCGCAGGCTTCATTCCACACTCATCCCTCCAGTTACCATTAGGATTCATTACAGAAGAGTG
Source organism: Anas acuta (assembly GCF_963932015.1). NCBI lineage: Eukaryota > Metazoa > Chordata > Aves > Anseriformes > Anatidae > Anas > Anas acuta. The sequence continues at coordinate 22,518,779 of NC_088982.1, forward strand.
TAAACCTATCCAGAAATTTTCTTATTAAAAAGATTCATTTTGACTTTGTAGCTTTTTTGGTGAACTGAATCTGGACACAGCCAAGGTATGCCCAGGACAGGCTGTAAGAAAGGGGAAGTAAATATATGAATATACTTTCCATGGTCTTTTCTGACTATATTGACAGATTGGACAATCTCTGTAAGGGGTCTTGTGGAGCCTCTGTTTTTCTATTTTGTTTTCCCAGAATGAAAAGATGGAGTAGACTAGAACAAGCTGCACAAGATTTTCCTAAAATTTAAAAAGAGAGAGAGAGAGGAATAAGAAGAAAGAAATTGGCTCCCAAAAGAGCAATCATTTTAAACTCCCACACAGACGTTTTTATAAGTAGAATCAGTCTTTTACAGATGAAGAATTTGAAACAAAGACACAATAGTACAATACCTGAGGTAGATCCAGTCTGTTACATTTAAAAGGGAATTTAAGACAGGCTTCTGTCATTTAATGGAATATGGTATGAAGCTATTTCAGGAAGTATAGGTAATTTCAGTCTGTCCTGGCCAGTTATTTCTGAGAGGTATCTCTCCCACCTGTCAAGCTACATACTGAGGATGTACTGACCTGATTAGAACTAGTTGGACATTTCTTGTGTTCAGTTACTCCGTTTTAATATGACTTAAAATTAACTGAGATACCTAAGTTCAAAGCTGCTGTCCTGAAGACCTGTTAGTTGCTGCCAAATGTGGGATGTATTTCAGTTCTGTTGTTTCTTTAGGTTTTACTCTGTTATGTCCTGCTCCTCATTCAAGTAAGCACTGTGGGATGTGAACTTGAGCTCTGTCTCCTATCTCTGCTTGATGGATTTCTGACCAAAATTCCTGCCTCCCAGCAGTGTTGTGTCTGAATCAAGAGCTTTCTACAGGGTGACTGCAGCTTTGTCCATTGGCTTCTGGGACGTTGGTTTACTTTCCCACAGGCACTTTTCTTCCACTTCTTCCACAGGTTATATTTACCCCATGGAAGATGAGCACTCTCAACTCAAAAAATAATAATAATAATAATAAATATATATATTATTACTATATATTATTTATTTTATATATATTTTATATATTCATATTATTATTATATTATTATTTATATTATATATAAAATTATATATGTATATTATATATAATTTTATTATTATTATTAGTAGTAGTAGTATATAAAATAATATATATTATATTATATATTATATATATTATAATATATAATATATAATTTATAATTTATATTTATATATATATATAAAAAGTTTTATTTGTTTGTTTGTTCTTCCAGAGAGAAGAATCTGGACAAAAGTAAATGACATTTTAAACACAAGTGTTAGACTGTGACTGAATCCCATTTTCAGCCAAGTCTTTGGAACGAAGCCTCACACCTCAATTCCAGTTCAATATTCTGTCCACCAAGTTAATAGTGAGAGCAGTGAAAGTTCAGGATGTTGTACTCAACTCTGGCTGGGATGAAGTTATGAAGAGTTTTCTTCACAGCAGTGTGTATGGTGTGTCTACTAAGTAATACTAAGTATGTCTAATTAGTATTTGTGGCTAAGACAGTGTTGGTAACACACCTGTGTTTTGACCACTGCTGATCATTGTTTGCCTAGTGTCCATGTTTTCTCTTTCTGTTTCCCACAGCATTTGCCTGGAGAAACTGACTACCCATGGCTTGGACTGTGTATGTTTTGCTGGGTTAAAAATCTAACTGAGTGGTCAGGCCCAAAGAGTTGTGGTGATTGGAGTTAAATCCAGTTGGAGGCCAGGTGGTATCCCCAGGGTTCAGTATCGGGGCCAGTTCTCTTTAATATCTTTATTAATGATCTGGACAAGGGGATCAAGTACACCCTGAGTAAGTCTACAGATGACACCAAGTTACACGTAAGTGTTGATTTGCCTGAGGGTAGAAAGGTTCTGCAGAGGTATTGATGGGCCAAGGTCTACAGTATGTGGTTCAACAAGGTTAAGTTCCAGCTCATGCACCTGGAGAATGCTACAGGCTAGGGGAAGATTGGCTAGAAGGCTGTACCTTGGAAGGGGACCTGGGGCTATCAGTTGAGAGCTGGCTGAATATGAGCCAGCAGTGTGCTCAGGTGGCCAAGAAGGCCAATAGCATGCTGGCTTGTGTCAGAAACAGCGTGACTGTCGTGGTTCCGCTCGAGTGGGCAGCCGAGCTCCACCACAGCCGCTCTCTCACTCCCCCTCCTCAAAGAGGAATGGGGAGAAAATATGTGAAAGGGGCTCAAGGATTGAGATAAGGACGAGAAAATCACGCAATAATTAGTGTAACGGGCAAACCAGACTCAGCATAAGAAGACAGATAGTAAGATTTATTGCTCATTACTAACAAGCTAGAGAAGTGAGAAACAAAGGAAAGAAACCAAAAGCGCCTCCCCCCCCATCCACCCTCTTCCACCTCCTCCCCCCGAGCGGCGCAGGGGAACGGGGGAATGGGGGTTATGGTCAGTCTACAGCACTTCTTCTCTGCCGCTCCTTCCCGGTCACTCTCATCCCCTGTGCTGTGGGGTCCCACCCACGGGATGCAGTCCTTGACGAACTGATCCGGCGTGGGCTTCCCACAGGCAGCAGCTCTTCCAGAACTGCTCCAGATATGGGTCCGTACCACGGGGTCCATCCCTCAGGAGCAAACTGCTCCAACCTGGCTCCCCTACGGGCAGCAGCTCCTGCCAGATCACCTGCTCCTGCGTGGTCTCCTCTCCACGGGCTACAGGTCCGGCCTGGAATCTGCTCCGGCAGGGGTCTTCCACAGGCGGCAGCCTCCGTCGGTGCTGGGCCACCTGCTCCACCGTGGTCTCCTCCACGGGCTGCAGCGTGAAACCCTGCTCCACCGTGGTACTCCATGGGCTGCAGGGGGACATCCTGCTTCACCATGGTCCTCACCACAGGCCGCAGGGGACTTCTGCTCCGGCGCCTGGAGCACCTCTCCCCCTCCTTCTACACTGACCTTGGCACCTGCAAGGCTGTTTCTCACTCCCTTGACTCTCCCGGCTGCTGTGTGGCGCAGCATTTTTTCCCTGTCTTAAATATGCTCTCACAGAGGCGCAAAACAACATCGCTTATTGGCTCAGATCTGGAAAACAACAGGGCCCTTCCCAAACATGGGGCGGCTTCTAGATCTTTCTCACAGAAACCACCCCTATGGCCCCCTGCTACCAAACCTTGCCACGTAAACCCACTACAGTGACCAGCAGGACTAGGGAAGTCAATGACCTCCTATACTCAGCTCTGGTGAGGCTGCACTTCGAGTACTGTGTTCAATTTTGATCTCTCTCTACAAGAAGGACATTGAGGTGCTGGAGCATGTCCAAAGAAGGGCAACAGAACTGGTGAAGGGTCTAGAGAACAACCCCTATGAGCTATCAGTTGAGGGAACTGAGGTTATTTAGCCTATAGAAAAGGAGGCCTGGGGGAGACTTGGAAGTCTTTTCCAACCTAAATGATTTTGTGATTCTCTTCCTCACCCCCAAAGTCTGTGGTAGGCAAGAGTCTTGGAGGAGACACAGCTGAGACAGCTAACCCAAACTTACCAGAGGGATATTCCATAACATATGATGTCATGCTTGTCAATAAAACCTTGGTGAAAGAAGCAGGAAGGGGGACCATTAGTGGTTATGGTGTTTGTCTTCCCAAGCAACTATTATGCATAGTGGTAACCTACTTCCCAGGAAGCAGCTGACATCTGCCTGCCGATAAGCTGTGAATGAATTTTTGTTTTGCTTTGCTTGTACACACAAATTTTGCTGTTGTTATTAGACTGTCTTTACCTTTACACATGGGGATTATTTTTAGAATAGGAAGGGGACAGGGTTTGTGAGCAGAGGTTTTGGTGAAATCTGAAAATTCTTCTTTTTACTTGCTTTTACACTAACCTAAACCTCAAAGTGAAACTATTGTTTTGAAAGTTCAGTTGGAACCTGGCTATAAGATTTCATAGAATCATAGAAGAATGGCTGTGGTTGGAAGAGAGCTCTGGAGGTTATATTGTCCAAACACTCTGTTCAATAATAGTCACCTAGAGCAGGTTGCCCAGGATCATGTCCCTACCTCATTCAGCAGCAGGCCCACACTTTCCCTAATCATCCTTTTGCCAGTTACGTGGTTACATAAGCCCTTCTTGTTGTCTTTGACATCTTTTATGAGATTCAGCTACAGGTAAACTTTGGCTTCTTAACTGCATATCTGCAGGCACAGACTGTCTCTTAAATTACCTGTCCTTGCTTCCACCTTTTGTATATTTCCTTTTTATGTTTGAGTTTTGCCAGGAGCTCCTTGTTCATCTATGCAGGCTCCTGGCATTTTTGCATGACTTCCTGCTCATTGGGATGGACTGCTCTTGAGTTTGGAGGAGGTGATCCTTGAATATTAACCAACTTTCTTGAGCCCCTCTTCCCTTCAGGGATGCTACCATAGACCAAACATTACAATATTGCCATCAGACTTCTTATGGAAACGTTGCTGTACCATTCCACTTTGATAATCTTTGAAGGCTGCTTGTGGAATATGAACAGTTCTTGTGTCTAACCAATGCTGAAATGTGGGCAGAAAAATAAAAACAGTCATTAGTGTAATGCAATATAGGCTCAAGGATTTCAGGTGTCTCTAAAACAGCATGTGACAAATATCACCTTAACAATGGTAAGAACAAATTCTAATCTAAACAATAAAAATTCTGAAAAACTCTCCATATTAACAATCAGCATTCAACAAACAATTCCTCAAGTCCTTGACTTTTTTTTTTTTTTTTTTTTTTTTTTTTTTGCATTAAACAGAGTATTATGAACAACTTATAAGCTTTTAGGTTTAATGGTAACAAGTTCCCACTGATTATGGCTTTTATTGGGTAAACAGAGTATATTCACTATTAGACAATTCAAATATTTTTATTTTTTTTTCCAGATTGTTCATTATCAATGTTTGACAGGAATACAGAATATTAATTAATAGGCAACATGGGATAATACAAACATTTGCTTATTGAATGGAAATCTTTTCTCCAGGGTATATTGATATACCCTGGAGAATGCTGATGATATAGAATGATATATCATTCTTCCATGATATATCATGGAAGAATGCTGATGATATAGAATAAACTAATCTGGAATGCCAATGACTGATTGTGGCGTATCTCTTAGGAAGAAATATAAAGCAGAACATTTGCTCCCTACTGCAGTTCTTAATTAGCAAACAAAAAATAGCTGGAATCTCATCAGATCGTTTTTTGTATTTCAAAGTGTGACTATCAAAACAATAACAATTTTATCAAGAGAAGGATAAGTAAAAAAAATGAAGTGAAAAAAAAACACACCAAACAACTAGAATTAAGAGAATCCAACATAGTTATAATCCTACATGTAGAGGTATTATATATTCTATTAATAAGCTGTTATTTGAATCCAAATCATCAGAGTATGCAGTTTTCTGCAGTGGTTTTAGTTGTTGCAGAACAGTGCTTGCACAGAGACAGGGACTTTTCTCATGCTTCTCATGCTGCCTTGAGGGTGAAAAAATCTAGGATAGCTGACCCAAACTGTCCAAAGCAATATTCTATGCCATATGATGTCACGCTTAACAATAAAAGCTGGGGTGAAGAAGGATGAATGTGAGGATGTTTGGAGTGATGGAGTTTGTCTTTCCAAGAAGCCATTGTGTGTGATGAGCCCTGCTTTCCTGGAAGTGGCTGAACACCTGTCTGATGATTGGAAGTAGTGAATGAAATCCTTGTTTTGCTTTGCTTGTGTGTGTGGCTTTTGTTTTAAACTACTAAACTGTCTTCATCTCAACACATGACTTCTCACACTTTCACCTTTCTGATTCTCCTCCCTATCCTACCCAGGGAGAGCGAATGGGTAGCTTTGTGGTGTTAAGTTGCCTGCTGGGTTAAACCACAACAACAAGGTTGGAAGGCGTCTCTGGATATGATTCAGTCTAACCTCCCTGCTTAAGCAGTGTTACTAAGAACAGGTTGTCCAGGATCACATATAATTGGGCTTTAAATATTTCCAAGAATTGAGATTTTACCTCTCTGTGCTACATGTACCAGTGTTTGACCACTCTCACAGTAAATACATGTATACATATTTTTTTATATTCAGCTGGAATTTCCTGCTTCTATATCTCATTGGCTTTGCTTTTAGATTTTTTTTTTTGCTTTTTGCTTTTTTTTTAAAAATTTTAAAAAATATAAGAATTTGATTACTTCCAAAAACAAACATACAAGAATAACAACAAGAAAACCAAACATGCCCAACACCCACAAACAAACGAACAAGCAAAACAAAACAAAAAAATCACCACATATTCTATGTATGAAGTGCAATTCTTTTAGCCACACTCTCTCACCTCCCTACCTTTCAGATAAAAATGTTCAGACATCTGGAGCCACCAAAGGGGGAAAAGTAAAACTAATCTAGGAAATTAAGTCAATAAGTACCCAAACCTCATCTCCATGGAACTAATAGCAGAACCCTGAGAGATAACAGAAAAGATTATTTTAAAAATGTCCAGTGTTGCATTGTCATCAATCACTTTTCTACTGTAGTTACATTTCAAGGCATTATTGTACTTCAGTAAGAATTCAGATAGATTATAATAGATAATTACAGTGGTTGTAAGTAACATTATTATACACAGAGACACTACCTTCTTCTCATCATACTCTGCACATACATTGCTTTAGGCAACAGATATCAGCAGAACAGATAATGGAGAAGGGAAAAGCATTGCACACGATAAACACACATCTGCACAGACATTTTTTGCTAAGATGGAAGCAGAAAAGAGGTCACTTTCAAATTATCATCCCCTTACACTAGCTTTCCTTCCTCCCAAAATAGAACAGAACAGTAAAAAGCAGATTTAAAGAAAGAAAAATTAAAAAAACTGTCTTCAAAAAATAAAAATAAAACAAAAATAAAAAATAAATATAAAAACAAAAAAAATAAAAACAAACAAAAATAATAATAAAAAAAAAATCTTCAAAAAAAATTTTTTTTGACTTGGAATGATTTTGTTTGTACATATAAGCAAGGCTGTTTGCAAATTTAAACTTGTTTTTTAGCCTGGATCTAGGACTTCCTAGTTTCACTATTTAGCTGGTGAGGAATAAGGGTACATCCAGTACTCCTTGTGAAATCTCTAAGCTCAAAGGAACTTATGTACTTGAAACTTCTCTGGGACAGGATAGCTGTTCTTTCTTCGTACTTTTAGGTCTTCTGTAATTAATTGCAGATCTCACCAAAAACACTTCTATCTAGTTGGACACTACAACAAATAGTTTTCTAGTCATGTTCTTCTTCTTCAAAAAAAAAAAAGTTAGAAATAAGGATGTGATTTATCTGCAGTAGATACCTATCTTCCAAGTACTTGCCTTCACATAGATCTCTTTATATCAATCATAGTGACACTGCCATTTTGAAGTAATCCCCTTCAGATAGCGTACTAAAAGGGATACCTGATATTTGCTGATACACTGACTTCAGGGTACTTTTAGAAAAGATGCCTGTCAGGGCAGTAACCAATACATATACTGACTCAAAAGCAAAATGAATAAGGAAGAAGTACTTGACTTACCCACAGGCTTCTGTATATTACCTTGTTTGGGAAATCTTTCTTTGTCTTTAATATGTTGTCCCTAAGCAACTTGCCACATGAAAAAAAAAAAAAAAAAAAAAGGAAGGAAGGAAGAAGAAGGAAAACAGATAGGTATGATCCATCTAGTGCAGAATGCTTTTAATGAAAGTATTGTGCCTCTAAATGAGTGCTATCCATTATCTACTTCTTAAAATGGATGAAAAATCATGTTGCTCTCACCCAATATGTGACAAACAAAAAGCACAATAAAAATGGCATTGAAATATATGAGCTCTTTGACAGTAGTATTAGTCACGTCTTATAGCCTGACCTTTCTGCTGGCAGGGACATTCAGTAAGGTGTTATAAGAGGGCAAGCATTTTCAGCAGTAGGAAAATTCATTACATCAGTCATTCAGTAAACAAGCGTCATTCTCTCTCCTGACTGACAATTTTTCTTTGCTCTACATTATCTTCAGAGTTCATATTTTCTCCAAAATGTTCAAAAATATTCCAAAGAGTTTCTACAATGCCAAAGGAATTGAGATGAATACAAATTTTAATTATATCACCATGGTCACTGGTGGACACACCACCATGGGTTTCTACTTACTGGACAGTGTTTGCAAGAACAGACCAAAATAAGCTGAGTTTTAAAAGCTGTCACTCAGGTAATAACTTTAGAACACACTGGATGGATTTAAGAAACATATTTCATGAACACGAACCTCTTACTATTTCTAAGATGACTGAAGTAGCTGCAGTTTGTTGTTGAGCAGTTACCTCCAGATAAGATTTCCTAAACTGATTTAATGGATTTGTTGCTTCAAAGAATCCATGGTCTAGTCAAGCCAAGGTGATCTACAAAAGAGGAAAAAAAGTAGTATGGAAACGTTCAATTCTCCTTGCATTTTTAATAGTGAATGAATACATCTTCTTCAAACTCTCATAACAGATGTTAGAAGTCCACTTTTTATTTGCACTTGTGTGCATGTGAATTTGTTAGAGAGAAAGAGAAAGCAGAGGTGTGGGGGAGTATCCTGCTATAGAAATTACAGAAACCGTATTCTCCATGATCAGAGGTCATGGCTGAAGACAAGAATCTCCTTCCCCATTTTATGATTCTATCATAATCTATCATCAGAGTTACTATAGTCAGTAGATCTTTATTATTATTTTATTTTTCCACAACATGCAGAAAACTGAACTGCACAGGGCTCAGATTCTTTCCACCTTGTTCTCAAAATGTCTCTTGAAATGTCAATACTGTAACTTTATCTTATTTGTTATTAGACTTGAGTCCCAGCTCATTTCACTATTTAACTTTGGTGTGCTCTACTAACCATGTATCATAATGGTGCTTCTTTAGGAAACAAAGAAGAACAGAGAGTATTATCACAGAATCACAGAATTGTCTAGGTTGGAAGAGACCTCAAGATCATCAAGTCCAACCTCTGATCTAACACTAACAAGTCCTCCACTTAACCATATCGCTAAGTTCAACATCTAAACATATTTTAAAGACCTCCAGGGATGGTGACTCAACCACTTCCCTGGGCAGCCCATTCCAATGCCTCACAATCCTCTCAGTAAAAAAGTTCTTCCTAATATCCAACCTAAAACACCCCTGTCACGACTTTAGCCCATTCCCCCTCATCCTGTCACCAGGCACATGGGAGAATAGACCAACCCCCACCTCGCTGCAGCCTCCTTTAATGTACTTATGAAGAGTGATAAGGTTGCCCCTGAGCCTCCTCTTCTCCAGGCTGAACAATCCCAGCTCCCTCAGCCACTCCTTGTAAGACTTGTTCTCCAGACCCCTCACCAGTTGTGTCGCTCTTCTCTGGACTCACTTGAGCACCTCAATGTCCTTGTAGTGAGTGGCCCAAAACTGAACACAGTACTCGAGGTGTGGCCTCACCAGCGCTGAGTACAGGGGAACAATCACTTCCCTAGCCACACCTGCTGGCCACACTGCTTCTTATGCAAGCCAGGATGCCGTTGGCCTTCTTGGCCACCTGAGCACGCTGCTGGCTCATATTCAGCCGACTGTCCACCATCACTCCCAGGTCCTTCTCTGCCTGGCAGCTCTCCAACCACTCATCTCCCAGCCTGTAGCTCAGCTTGGGGTTATTGCGCCCCAGGTGCAGGATCCAGCACTTGGCCTTGTTGAACTTCATAGAGTTGACCTCAGCCCATCGGTCCAGCATATCCAGATCCTCCTGCAGAGCCTTCCTATCCTCGAGCAGATCAACACATGCACCTAACTTGGTGTCATCTGCAAACTTACTGAGGGTACACTCAATCCCCTCATCCAGATCATCAATAAAGGTATTAAAGAGGACTGGCCCTAGTACTGAGCCCTGGGGGATGCCACTAGTGACTGGCCTCCAGCTGAATTTGGCTCCATTCACCATGACTCTTTGGGCCCAAATATCCAGCCAGTTTTTAACCCAATGAAGTGTACGCCAGTCCAAGCCATGAGCAGACAGTTTCTTGAGGAGAATGCTGTGGGAAACGGTGTCAAAAGCCTTGCTGAAGTCAAGGTAGACCACATTACTGTTAACTGTTAATGTATTTTCACATACGATGGGTAACTTTTTTTAACATACGATAGGTACCATTTCCCTTAAGATACATGTGAGTCTGATAGACAATACAGAGTTAGACTCAAAGAATTTATAACCTTTCTATATGAGAGATGACCTCTCAAGGTAGTTAGGCAGCAAAACGAGTCATTGTCAATATGTATATATTTGCTCTGTGTACTCAAACACTGGTGTCTCTCTATCAATCTATAGCACATATCTTTCTCGCACACGGCCAGAGTGCAACAACATAAGTGAAACAAATGGGTGGTCATAATATCAGATGACAAAAACAGGAGAGATATATGCTTCAGAATTTTTTATTACATGAAATATCCAAGTGAACCAGTTAAGCTTGTGTGTGTCTCCAGTGCAATACAGATTTTCTGCTTTGAAGAAATTTATCACTATTCCTAGCAGATGGTTAAAATTATTTTGTGGGAGATATCACTATATGATATTACAATTTTTAACATTATCATTATCAGGTTGTATATTTTACTTCATTATGATTTTTTCTCCTTTTTCTTTCCCTTTGTCTTATCGCTTATTTATTTATTTATTTATTTTGCATCACTATACCTGTATACACTATGGATTCTGCTGTACATTCCTGTTAGAATAATCTCATAAAATAATCACAGATGTGGCATTAATTTTGAGAAATATTGAATCTTTTCAGAAAGACTGAAAAATCACATTAATAAAAGGACTGCTTTTACTAATGAGTGTAAGACAGAGATGACTTCCCCAAAGGAGAGATAATAATACCAAACACTGTTTAGAGCTATCTCTTTAAATTTTCATGCTTATGTCTTTTACCTATCTAACTACCAAATGACAAAAAACAGTGACATATTATGTGATATTTTTAAGCCAAAAATTTACATTTAGCTTAAAGAAGTCATAAAGAATGATCTTAAAATCATACCTGTGGCCCAAAGTCTAAGTGATTGATCTCAAAACTATCATCTTACAGCAGCAGTGGAATTGCAGGTGCTCTGAGGTAAGGATAGCATCTAATTCTGTAGCATTATTCCACACATTCTTTATACTGTACAGATCACACCAGGCTGTCGGGACTGCAGTGCAACTACAGGAGACCAGATTTATGCCATGCTAAGTTCTAAACAGAGTGTATGAACTTTCATATATCTCTTTGAATGCCCACCTGTACACTGTTTTTTGGCTGTAGATAAGTCCCTTTACAAAAGAAATAAATGTTCCGAGTGGTAGTTCCATCACTTAAATCATCAGTGCTACAATGTAAGTCAGAAAAGTTGCATTAACTTTTGTCAGGTTGTTCAGAATTTCATCATTCTAAACTGGAAAGACTTAGATTGCTGAAAATACCATGCACCAGATCTCAAAGGCCAGCAAAGAATCACAAATCCAAGTCAGACAGCTGTGAGATCCTAAAAGGGTGATTTTGTTTAATCAGTGTATTCTGTTTTCCCATCTGCATTTCAAACTCTGATGGATTTCTCTATGGGTTTCGGTCCAGATAAAGCCATTAGCTGGCATAATCTGATCTGTGCTGCTTACAGGCATATGTAAATATATACAGGTGTGAAAATAAACTACATAGAAATTTGGCTGAAAAAAAAAAGAGAGAAAAAAATATTTTTCTTCAAAGCATACTGTGAATTATGGTTTTTATGATCAGAAATAATTATTACATTTCTAATATACTTTGAAAGATTTTGTTACTATTAGAACCATAAGATAAAATCCATTAACAAAGAAGTTAGTAAAACCAAAAATATGATACATGCTACTAGCAGTATTATTTACTGATTAGTTATTACATTCTTTTCCTAAGAAAATTCCACACTGCTTTTTTGTTGTGAGAACAAGAGAAGTATGAATATAGAAGTGCTCTTTATTTTCTTACACATCCCATTCTTACCATAACTATTAATAATTACAGCAACTAGGGTCTGTGACACGGTACCAAATAAAATCCACAGAACACTGTGTAGAATATTTCTAGAAATAGAGACAATTTTCTTTAAAAATTCAAATCTGTGCTGGGGCTTAAAGATAGGTAGCATTCAAAAATTAATTCTGCATGCAGTCACATTCATGCAAGTCTGGTACATGCACACGATTTTTAGAAACTATAGAGTATGCAAGAAGAAATCTTGGAATAGGAGTTGACCTTAGTGGTCAAAGTTATTCCAATGAACATGAGAACAATGTATTACAGATTATATTACTTATTATTCTTACCTCTCTGTATATGATCATATAAACATTGCAGGAAATGTAATGGCCTAAAGTGAAACAAACAAACAAACAAACAAAACACAAACAACAACATCAACAAAAAACAACAAGGATGTTCATTTATTAATAGACTTGCTGGAAAATATAATGAATCTCAGGCTAAGGTTTCCACCTCCTTCAGTTCTCATTAATCAAGAACTTCAGATATTTGAATTAGCTCTTAAATTCATGCCTTCTTGTACTAAGTGCCTTTACAAGAATCTAGGACAAAACCAGAACATTTTTGAGCATTATGACACTTCCCAGAGTGCCATAACATTTTTAAACAAGATATAACTACAGAACAGTTGGTTTAAAATCATTTGAAGTAATATAATGAACATCCAAGCATCAAAATCTATGAATACTTATTCCATGGTGCTATCTCTGATATCCTGCAATCAACATCGAGGTTCATGTATGAGCAAAATCTCACAACATTAGTAAATACAGTAAGAAGAAATACAGAAAAAAAATCAATTTAGTGGTAAAAAGCATATCCAGAAACTGTTCAGGTTAGCCAAATAATGTTTACCATTTGAGAATGTAGAAAAAAAAAACAAAGTATTTTTTAAAGAGTGAAAACTGATTTTCCCTGTAGAATAATGTTGTGAATGAGGAAAATATATATATATATCTGTGATTGCCATATCGTTGTGTGTGAAATAAAAATGAAAGCATGAGGACAACAGAAGTATAAATGAAATTTTGAAAAGATTTCTACAGATGTTTTAACTAAGTATTGGTTAGGAAGAATTAAAAGTTTAAGATGCTTACTGGCAATTATGAAAATGATTAGATAAATAATCCAACTGAAAAAAAAAGTAGTCCTGTTTGAAGACATTACCATAATTCATTATGATGCATAATTATTCTTTTCCATTTCAACCTTTAACCTAATGCTGCTTTCTTTGTAAAAGCTACTCAAATTCTATTCAGTTATCTCTCTAGTTTTCTCAGTAACTTGTATTTGACTAAAAAATCTCTCTCAGAAGAATAATCCATCTCTGTTCTTGAAGAATTTAAGGGAATTAAGAATTCAACATGTCAGATTAATACCCTGATTAATATTTTTTGCAGTTTTTACTTCTCACCAAAAGAAAGCACTGGCTAATGTTTGGCCAGTGCCAATATAGTACCACATAGTGTTAAAATTGTGAAGTTGGTATACACATCAGCAACTGTTTGTGAGCGATGTCTATGCATGAAACAAAGGCATCTGTTGAGTTCAGTTCAAAGAGAAGAAAGAAAGGTCCATGTGAAAAGAACAAACGTTTAAAGAGCTATTTAGAAAAAGAAAGCCCAGTTCTATGCCCTGTACAAATCTCTGGTAAATTAATTCTTCCACAAGATCCTCCCCTCAAAAAATAATATTTTATCCAGTTATCCAGTATTATCAAAAGTTAGTCTTTGAAATTTGTGTAAGCAAAGCAGTCAGGTTACTTTGGTACAGATACCAAAAGAAAAAAAATATTATTTGGTTTTCATACTAGCATCTTGACATTTAAAGGATAAGTACTGTTAGCAAGCTGCCATTAGTAGTCCCACTGTTAACACTAAATCACAGCTATCAACCCAGGAACATAACAAAGTATACTACTTAGGATGAAATGTCACAAAAATTTCACAGACTTCTGCACCAAGATTTGTGTTACTCAGATTCTATTTTTAATATAGAACAGTTCTTTGCCTTTCTCTGAAGAAAGTAACAGCATCTCCATGAGATGAATAAACTGGAGGACTCTATGGATCATGGCGGGGGGGGGAGGGGGGGGGAGGAGGAGGGGTGTGTGGAGAGAGAAAAATTGAAGAATAGAACTCTTAAAAAGTTTGTGTCACGGGTTAACCTTGGCCAACTGTGAGACACCCACCCAGCTGCTCTCTCAGTTCCTCTCCTAAGTAGGACAGGGGGAGAAAAAAAAAAGAAAAATAGTGTGGGTCAAGATCATGACAGAGATTTGCTGATCAGTTCCTGTCATGGACAAAATAGACTCAAACTGAGGAAGATTAGTTTATTGTCAAATAAAAATTGAGTAGGATAGTGAAAAACGAGAACAAAAGTAAACTCACCTTCCTGCACTCCCCCTCCTTCCCAGGCTCAACTTCACTCCCAAGTCTTTTACCTCATTCCCCTCACTGCATGATACAGGTGAATAGGAAATGGGATTTGCATAATAGTCTCTGTTGCTCTTTCATCCTAACCTTTTTCTCCTGCTCCAACATGAGGTCCTGAACATGGGATACTATCCTTCCCAAACTGATCTTACATGGATTTCATGGTCAACATGGCTTTTGCAATTCTTCCAAAACTGCACCAATATGGGTCTGTACCACAAGGTCCATCCATCAGGAGTGGACTGTTCCAGCACAAACCCCCCATGGGTGGCAGTTCCTACCAGCCCTCCCGCCATGGGCTCCTCTGTGGGCTGCAACGTGGAAATCTACTCCACTGTGGTACCCATGGGCTTCAGGGAGACACCCTGCTCCACCAGGGTCCTCTCCACAGGGGAGCTTCTGCTCCAGTGCCTGCAACATTCTCCCACCTCCAGCTTCACTGACCTTGGTGTCTACAAGGTTGTTTCTCTCACATTTTTCTCTCTCACAGCTGATGCACAGAGCTGTTTTACTCTTTTTTTAAACATGTTATCACAGGCTCAGATGTGTGTTGTGGTGGGTCTCTTTTAGAGACAGGTGAAACTGATTGCTTCTGGTCTGTTCTTACAGATGCCAGTACTGCAGGCCCCCTGCTAGCAAAACCCTGCCATGTAAACCCAATACATTTACTCAATTATAATTTATTGCAAATATCCAGATAGATGTTTGTGGGTTCTGAAAAGCCCTGAAAAGTCATGTATTCATTTGTCTTCTATCAAAGTTTGAAACTACCTGATACCTGCAGGTATTTTTACACTTGGAAAAGGAAAATCCAGTTAAAGACAATGAATTAGAGTATTGGCTATTTAAAAAGTCAAGTTTAAATAAAGTGCAAAATATATTTTTATTAGTTACAGATGTTAGTTACAGAAAATTAATATTTAAGGAATTTTCATAGAGGTGTAGTTTGTGATTTGGATATTAGGTGTTTAACTATTCAGATGTTTGATTTTTCTTTAAAATGCAAGTAATATTAAATATATATGTTCTTAATAGGCAGCTGAAAGTGTATGACTTTAAATCCCTTGAAAACAAAAGTAAAAAAAACAAACAAACAAACAAGAAAAGATGACAGTTTGTACTCTAATGCTTATACTTCGTGTTTATACAAGTCTGTCTGAAAGTGAATAAAATGGAACTTGAGAGTGGTAATATAGCAATATTTTTCCATTAAAAGCAAGGACTCCAGGCCTCTTTCATTATATCAGATAATTTGTTAAGAACAGTATATAACAGTAACACAATTAGTACTCAAGACTGATCTCAGTGAGTCTCACAGAGTTTTTACAATGACAGAAAAAATAAATACCAACACAACTTTTTCAAGTATTTCATCTATGTTTCATTTTCACTGTTCTGCTGGGAAAACATTTTGACCTTTCCTTTGTGCACTTAATTCTATAGTTAGTCCAGGTACAGTGTAGACTTCTGCAGCATTGCTCAGATTTTCATTCTGCAATCATATATAGCATATTTTGTTCCTATATTTTCTCAAATGAAAAATGTGCAAAATCTCTCTATTGCATTTAAACAATTCTGTAACTACTTTTTCTTGACACTGGTGAAGGATAACAGCTACAGCATCAGACACAATGAAGGTTAGATCAAGATAGCCAGAAGGGCCTCTTGAATCTACATCACTGGCTTTATTCTCCCAGTCATAATTTCAGGATCACCAAAGGCCATGTCTAAACAATTTCACTGTCCAAGACTGGAGTTGCATAACTAAATTCAGACAAGGTTCAGTAGATAAACTTAAGGGTCCCTTATCCACTTCCACTAATATGAAGGGATGAACCACACACTAACTGCCTGTTTTTAATATCCTTAGGAAAAAAGGAAAAGGAAAAGGAAAAGGAAAAGGAAAAGGAAAAGGAAAAGGAAAAGGAAAAAACACCGAAAGAAAAACTAACCAACCAACCAAAAAAACCCACCCTGCCACCACAACCAAAAAAAAATTTTTTTTTCCAGACAAATCTCAACATTAAGCACTTTGTTAGTACCCCACCATCTCTACCTATAACACACAAAGCACTAAATCCAGTAGATACTTTCAGAGCTTGCCTAACAATCATGATACTCTACAGTGTGATGACAGCTACTATTTTATCTTCAATTCAGAAAAAAGTGGTGACACAACTCTAATGTCAATCATGCTTCAGACCAATTAGTAACAAGTTAATGCTGTTAGCATGAATTAAATTTGATTCTAGTACAAAATTTAATAATTGGTTTTGTAAGTTTCAATACCAGTGAACAGTGAATAACACTTTCAATAACTGCAGTTTTTTCCTCCATTTTTTTTTCCTGTTCCTTCAGAATATTTAGAAAAGATGAAACTGTGAGGACAAAGCAAAACAAAACTCAGTTCTCAGAGAATAAGACAGTTTGTATTTCTTTTGTCTATATACATGTAAAGCAGACAACTTGTCTGAACTGAAAGAAACCCAAAGCCTAGATGTCTTCTGAGACTTATTTAACTGTATATCAATCTTAACAACTATTTTTGAAAAAATAGTGTAGCAAAGCCTAGTATTAGTTTCTGTTAAACATGAGGGTGTCAAGAACAAAGATTTTTTTGTCAAATTATTTTAGTGTAGGAGACTTGACAAAGCTTACATGTGAAAACATGTTTTTTTCATCTTGATGATAGAACTTCTGTCAATCTAGACAACGAGGATAGAATTTCTTGTAATGCAACAGAAAATAGCTTTGAGATCATAACATTCAAAAGCCATGCAGAAGACATTTGTTAAATGTCTGTTCAGATTCTGGGCTGGATAATGCATTTCTCACCATACGGGTGTTCTGATTAGACAAACAGTTACTTCAGATCATAGGTCTGTCAAACCTGTTACAATCTATGCTGTAACTATGCACTGGATAATGGCATTTAGTGTAGGTTTTACTAGCTGAGCTGTATGTCCTTACCAAACTATACAGAGTACTCATTTGGCCAAAAAAGACCCACATTATTTATGTATAACAAAACTGTCAAAGGTACTCTCATACATATCAAACTATTCAATAGCTTCCTTGTCTGTATGTTCTCTAGGGCTCATGAGAACAAGTTCAAGTTTATATCAAACAAAACAGGAATAAGCAATTTGAAATTCAGACACATCTACATCCCAAAGGAATGATCAGACTATTTGCTCGTGCAAAGTCTCCTTTCTTTGAAAACGTGTTCAGATTACCTCCATTCAGATGAAAAGCAGTTTTGTGTTCTCCAAATGTTTCTCAATGCTTAGGTTAACCCTTCTGCAGCCCTTCTTCTTCTGGGGAAGGCTCTACCCGAACAACAAAGTACCATGTCTTTCCTCCTACTTATCATTACTCATATTAGTCAGCTTACTCATATTGATTATATTTTTTTTAGTAATATTTATTTGTTTGTTTGTTTTTATTAGTTTTATTTTCTAGAGGGAATTCACCTCTGGGGCAATTGTTACCTAGAGTTTGCTGTTAAACAAAACTGCATCTCACTTCTCATCTATGCTCTGTAATTCTGAGAATGGTGGGAATGCTGAAGTTCTGAGTGAGAGTAAAATTTTTTATTATTATTATTATTTTTTGGCATTTAGTAATATCCGCTGATATACATCTTCACATTCCCATTTTTACTTATTGTAAACCTTTCTGATAGCCCTCTTGAGAGATACTATTTCCGTTTTCTTCAACTGGAACAAGATAACAGTGTTAAAACAATTCTTTTTAATAGAACAACTCGTGATACATAAACACAGGAAGATAATCAAGTCTATAAATTAAGCATTACTACCAAAAAGAAATTATGCATTGGTTACTAATGTTAACATGTAAGTGTCTTGCAGCACTCTAAACTATGATCAGTTCATCCTGCTATAGTCTAGTATTGCCATAAATTACAACTTGAATTTTCTAACTTTATTGATTATAGCTAACCGGAGAATTATCTTCTTTAAAATCATGTATTAATGTTTAATCATTTTAAATGGTCTTTGTTTTGCAACAGAATGATGCCTAAGCTGATGAGTTCTTTAAAAACAGTCCAAATAAAAATTATTTTTTCCAGAGAAAAACTACTAAAATAGAATCTACAGAGTATATATCCTGTCATATGTTTTGTTTATTACATATTTTTATCATTACTATCAATGATGGCAACATTAGGTGATTTCTGCAAGTTCCAAAACTTGAATTCTGAGTTTTTAGCCTTTTTTTTTTTTTTTTCAGAAGAATAGTCATTCTCAGATTTTTACTCACCATTCATGACAAATCTCAGAAGACTGCCTTTCATGCAGACAAATCTTCCTAAATCAGACAAATTATTTCATGATTCTTAGTATTTAATTTAGCGGGAAACTAACTTTGCAATCTGCAAGCAAGGCAAGTTAGGTTTTAATGGCCTGTGTTGCATTCCAATTCAGACAGCTAACTTGAACTTCAGGCTAATATGTCAAAAACTGGATGTGCTGCAAATCTAGTAAAAGCTGATTATAGTATTCCTTTGAAGTCATAGAAATTACTTAAATCTGGCAAAATCAACAGATGAAGCCATATAAAATATGGCTTCATATATATATATATATAAACATATATAAAAAACATATATATATATATAAAAAAAAATATTAAAAAAACAATCAAGATAGTTCATGTTTTTTGTTCCAACAAGCTCAAAGAGATAATATCAGTGCAGATTGACTCTACTTTGAATTCTTTTCCTGGATCACCATCTTAAGCAGCAAAAGTTATCCTTCCCAGTTGCCCTCTACTTGTCTTGTTTGTCCAGCTTGTCTCACAATGTATTTCAACACTCCCTAAGGGAAGCTGCACACTCTTCATTTGGTGTCATCATTGTGCATACACATTTTGCATACATAGTCCTTTACAATATCAGATTTTACAATTACAGATTTTTCACAGCTAAAAGACCCTTCTTATTTCTTTTTAGTCTGTTGATGCTTTTTTGAGGGTGTGTGCAACCTATCACATATGTTACTTGTCATAGCAAAGTGAGGATGATTCAGACGTGATTTCAACTGGTAAAATCATTGTAATTATTGCTACTGAAGGCCATGAACAAGTATTTCCATTTCCATAGTAAACAGTTTCTAAAATGTGATTTTATGTCACAGAGTCACTTAGCTGTTAGAAATTAAGAAGTAACATAGTGACTTTTTTCATGCTTTTAGGCATTTTTCACTAGAAATAATGGACTTATTCTGTCTGCAGCCAGCCTACTTTGAGTAGAACCTGGTTTAAACCACAGTTTAGGATTGTGCAAGTCTGATTGATATGATCATTAATTATTATTTCAATTTGGCTTCTTGGCAAAAATCGTTTGCAATGATATCTTGCAGAACATGAATGAAAATGGTAAGGAAAAACAGCATCTTACTCTTTCATTCAAGCTATATGTGCATTTTGTTTTATTTTTATATTTTGGTAACATTTTCAATAAAGAAAAATAAATTAAAAAGTCAATGCATTTATAATACTTACAGGGAATAATGACAAATAATGGAATTCAAAATGTTTGCGATGTCTCCAATAGGATTTTGTGGTGTTTTATTTCCCTTTAGTTACTGCTATAAGTCTCTTTATATAAAAAAATATACACTTAGAAAAGACTTTCCAGTGACAGCCCTCCAAAATTGTAAGGTTACATACTACTTTCCCATTTGACCTCTTTGAATGAAATACCATCAAAAATTACCTTATCATATCTAGTCATTAAGTGGTAATCAAGGTAATAATGGTGCACTGTTGCAGGAACTGAATGGTTATTGTGTTGCTGGCCAGTTTAGGAGCAATCAGTGGCCAGTTTCTGTAGAGGCAGAGAAATTTTAAACTCTCCTGGTTAAATAGGGTTGCTGTTGTGAATCTCTGTGAAGGCTGAGCAAAAAAAAAATCTGCTGATTTGCCAGTTATTCCAAAAGATTGTACTCCTGTTGTGAGAACACATCTTGTCTTCATAGATGATTGACCTTCTCATAGG
This sequence comes from Anas acuta, assembly GCF_963932015.1. Lineage (NCBI taxonomy): Eukaryota > Metazoa > Chordata > Aves > Anseriformes > Anatidae > Anas > Anas acuta. The sequence goes on from NC_088982.1 coordinate 22,539,384, forward strand.
CTCCTGGTGTGAGGAGTGAATGTGGCCATTGAGAGTAGATTGCCGACGTAACTAAGCAATAGATATAGTAGCCAAGCTTTCACAATTATGGGCAATGATGTTGAATTTTGTAGTCTATTTTAAAATTGCCCACACTGTTTAAAAAAGGAAAAACAAACCAAACATAAAGCCTGATTACCTGGTTTCCTAACTAACTTCTGCTATAGTAGATCTCAAATAGCCCTCATTAACCAAAACATTTTATGGAAACAATACATTTCAGGCAAAATCCATATCTAACCATTGCATTAATGATTTTGTTCTAGTTTGGTTTGTTTGTTTTTCTGTTTTGGGGTATTTTGTATGAAATATGTACAGTTGGCCAGTTCTTTCTCTTTGTGGTAGTGATAAAAACTCTTACATTTAATAATTTTAATTGCTGCTAAGCCTCAAAAATAAGTACACAATTCGACTAAAACCAATATTTTTTAATGCATTTCTTTCACAATACCTTTGTTATAGACCATAGATACCATAGTTTTATTTCTGGACAACCTGAGTGTTGCTGGTCATACAGAATGTAGGTATAGCCTCCAGCTCCTTCCTTGGCAAAGTGAATGACTGTCATGGTTTCCACTTCTGAACTGTTCTTGTGTGGAAAATTGTATTCTCAATTATGTGTATAAGAACTTTTAATTCTTGCAAAATGCTGGTACATTCAGGAGAATGAATGAATCTGGCAAACTATGCATATTTTGCAAAAGTATAAAGTACAATTATGTTTGTGACAACAAAGTACTTTTGTTTGCCTTTATTTTGTTTGCAGCAGAAAGATACACCTTAAAGCATAATTCCTAAGCTAAAATAAGAAATAGGAGCTACCTGTAAAAATAAGACAGGAGACCAAAAAAAAAAAAAAACTTTTTAGAATATAAGAAATACTACAACTTTATTAAGTAATGAACACAATACTTCTTGTGTGATTAATATGTATCCCACATTAATGCAAAGTGTTAATTGATTTACATGAGAATGAAGGCACACTTAAAAGTAAGTATTAAAAAAGTATTAAAAACTTTGGTGATCTTAATTTCTATCCATAGGTCTTATGGATATTTTTAATTGTTTTACTCTTGCTTTATTCTTCCTGATTCAGAGTTGTATTTTGTGCTCTTATCAGGTGTCATGACTCATTCCGAAGTTTGTGATATTAAATTCCATACATGTAACATAATTTTATAAATAACAAACTGTGAGGAGACTAAATTATTTGCAGGATTATTGATAAATTATTTTTATGTTTCTGTCTCTTCTTCTGGTCTATTAAAACTAGGAAAATAACTATCAATTTCAGAAAGAAAAATCTGAGAGAACAAAAAACTTCCATGTAACTTTGATATATTTTGATAGTTTGCCTTACATTTTCAGGTGTAATATATTGTTTATTGTTGTGAAAATCCTAAGCTACAAAAATTCAAATGTTGTCATTAATTTTCCTGAATCAGATTAAACTATTTCATACTGTAAATCAACAGGGTGACACTGACAGCTTTGATTTTCAGGCCCCATTTACTCCAGTTAAGTTAACAGAACAGGTCTGGTCTTTCCAGCTCCAGTGGTAGAATTCCGAGCTTTGATAATGAGAATCAGTATAATGACATCTATCAGAGGGCAAGATTACAGCTAAGTAATTTTCTCTTTCAACTATATTATTGAATTCTTTTGAGTTTGGGCAACACTGTCATTAAACATGCACATATGTTACCATAGCGCTACTTTTTCTTTAAAATTGAGGTTCAGGGATAACTGAAAAAAAACTAAAGTTTTATTACTTTATCTGTCAATTTCAGAAGTGAAAATTTCAAAAGTGTTTAAAAGAAATGTCAAAATCTTCTGAACCTAAATAAAAGAGTTACAATTTTATCAAAGTAGACTGAATTCAGTATTTCTTTATAATAGTCTATTTTCTTCTTTTAATTCATAGTTAATCATTGTCATTCCTTACATATGTATCTTGGTGCTGGGAGTTCCTTTCTTTAATTAATTCAATGCAGCTGTCTTTAGTTATTTCTCTCATGAAGCCAAGGATTGTGTTAATGACTCTTCTAGAGCAATGTGTCAGTTTTTAAAGTCCATTAACTTTCTATGACTTTCTGCATACTAACACTTATTATTACATTATTTCTCCTGATCTTGAAATCCAATTTAAATTCCAACCATGAATATTCAGTGATGGAACATGTTTTTTAATTGCTCTATTTTTCTACATTCAGCAGAGAACTGAAATAAGAAGTTGCAAGTTATATTTTCAGGTCTCTTTCATACATCTTCAATGACAAATGATCAACATGAGACAAATTTGATGGTTATGACACTCAAAGCTTTCAGAAAAAAAAAAAAAAGGTTCTTACAGAATTTCTTATTATTTCAGATATATTGCTACTGACATTATCCTACAATTATTTCTTTAACGTCTTTCCCTGTTCCAAAAGCTATGGGTTGGAAGTCCAGGAGATCTTCCAAAATTATTCCCTTATGTCATATCTTGTCTCTGGTCCACATAGAATAAATGTCATCTTTCTTCGAAAGCTTTCTTGAAGAATGCCACTTTTATTCTTGTCACATCAAAACTGCATGTGCATATCACAAGCTTTATCATGCAAAGGGCAGAATGAAACTCTAAATTTCTAAATTAGCTTTAGATCCTCGTTTCATGGTCTAGCTGATGATGGCTTTGATGAGCTTCAGCCTGTGTAACGGTCCATGATCTGGCCATGAAACAACTCTCTCCTAGGTTTTGACCAGAAAGAAAAGCAAGGAATGTGATCCAGATAAGAGCTGAAGTGTGACAAAACAGGTCCTCCAGTCTATTTTAACTGATGACTAGAATGACAGAGTGCACACAACATTTTCTTGCATCAGTTTAGATGCAGCTGATGAAGTATATTTACTGGCTGCAAAATGGAAAGAAGAATTTCCATATAGATCATTTGGTGTTATGGAAACTTTTGTTAAGTGAATGTGTAACCTAAATTCCACTTTAGTTCTGGTCTTCAACAGAGACAGTCTAGACAAATATCAAGGACTACATAGAAAGTTTAAAAACACTGAAGAAGAAAACCATGTAAAATAACCTGCAGAAAATACCTAGGCCATGTGGAAGTCTTATTCCCAATGATTTTAATTGTAGCAGGACTGAGTAAGGTATTCTCAGACTTTTGAGCTACAAGTTTGATATTTATCTTCATTTCCTGATGAATAGTCACCACAGCCTAACAAGTTTTCAGAGCCTAGCAGCATCATATGCTTTGTCTTAACCTGAGCTGTTTTTACCTTTCTTCCTTTTTTTTTTCTTCCTTTTTTTTTTCTTTAATAAATTAGAATTTAAGTGACTTTACAAAATAAAGCTGAATTGAAGTGGATTTGAATTGAAGCTGTAGGGAGCCTCTTGTTGATTGGTTCGCTGTATTCAGGACTGTTATTTTATTTATTTAAAAGTGAACTTTAGTCAATGATAAATAAACTGTGAGGTTAATGGAAGAGACCAAAGCTCCCACTGTGAGTTACAGTAGGTTTCCCTTTGGGTCACATAATGGTGACAGATTATTCATTTTTGCTCTACTTTAAATCATGTGACTGTGACTACACTTCTTACAGTATCAGTAAGAAGTGTCACAGCTTTTCCTGGCATGGAAGGAATTAAGTAGAATCTTCACCATTTATTACATCAAGGAAGGTGGTAGTGCCACTGAAAGTGAGTTAAAATCATAAGATAATGGAAATGGTTACATTCCCAGCAAATCGTTAGTAAAATTCTTTCTTTTATGCTTACTATGAAACCATCTCTTAATCAAGTGCAAAGCTGCTGCCCAGGTTGTCTCCAGTTTCATTAAGAGCTCATTTTATTACACTAATGTGCCAGGAGCAACACTATCTGCCAAAATACTGCTCTTAGTTGAATCTATGCTTGAACTACAATTGCCCTGAAATTAAAACTGGAAAACAAAAACAACCCTCTAATTAATATGTCAGGTCCTATTATATCTCAGAAACTGGTTGTACTTCATTTCAAGGCTGGTGAAAATGACTAGGATTATCTGTGTGTAGCTAAATACCCATGACACTTTAGTTTCTCATATAGTTTTAATATAATGAAACATTTCACTTTTTTCCAGGGATATAAGCAGAACAATCAATCAGAATTGGAATCAGTCTTTAAACTAGTCTGTTATATATATATATATATATATATATATATATTCCTTCTATATCAATCTATACTAGTTCAATAGTTTATTTTATTCTAACGAAGGATTCTGATTCTACAGTATCAATGCAATCCATTGCTATAACTACACCTACCCACTTTTCTGGTAGACAGATAAAAAAAATCTCAAAATCATTTATTCACCTATTGTTAACTGAGAGACTCTTCCCTGTTTAAAGTCTTCTAAACATCATAACTTCTATACCTTAAAGTCTTCTAAACAAAACTATTCCAACAGATTACCATCAGGTAAGACCACTGCCTGCTTCCTTAACTAGAGCACAGCTGACAAAAATCAATCGCAGATGAATCAGGTATGTCAAAACTTTTGCCTTTCTTATCTTTTTCGTGCTGTTTTATGTGATCCTTCAGGACTACTTGGTCCCTAACTAGCCAATAATGTTAATCTGGATCATAAAATAAAGGGTATAGATAATGATTGAAATTTGGTAGCTATCATCTTCCAGGACCCTAAAAACCATCACTCTGTTCATGTTCTTCCCTGAAAATGAAAATTTACTTATTCAATTGAGTCGTGAGGGGATAAAATTGTTGCAAGAAGGGTGAAACCCTTCTAATCTTATAAAGATCAGACAAGAACCAAGCCTTTTTTTTTTTTCTTTTTTTTTTTTTTCCCCAATTAAATGTAAACCTATCCATCTCAAGCTATTAGAAATCATACTTCTATGTAAAAGCTCTTTTAACTTTCCTTGATATCTGGACACCTGAAACTATAACAAAATTGTGTTCATCTTGGAATCTTGGGCAATTTGTATCAGAAAATACAGTACCTTTCTAAGATTTAATGTCTTGTAAATCAAAATAAAGTCATACTTTCCCTTAACAGGAGGTTGGTTTCCAAAAACAGCTGTGTCACTTGAGACATATAACTTGCAGATCAGTGATGTGAAAGGCTCACCTCAGCTGGAAATGATATTTCACTCCCAAAAACTCATTATGTGATACGATGTGACAAGGCATGCCATTCAGTTCATTGCCATGCATACCATATGGCACAAAATGCCACAACCTGTTTAAGTTTAAAATATAAAACTCTCATGCCATAGCCATACATTTTTCCACATAAACATTAACATGAAACAGTTAAGCAGGAGGGAACTGGGTCTCAGATCTATTAGTAAAGGGTGGCAATGGCACTTATATTTTCTCATGACTGATTTCTACCCATAAACATAGCTAAAAGGCCAAAACCAACATACTTATACTTCCTCCTGAAAATCCTGAAATTGTGTGAATGGAATTCACACAGTACTGGACTACTGAGGAACATATTTCTATATTCACTTTTCCTGGGGTATAAATGAATTTGAATTAGCGAAAATAATTTAAAACGTCTTACTGTTGTCTGCAAATTGGAGATGGTTCACATCTGTTATTTATCTGCATTCTTTTTGGAGTAATTTCTATTGGACAGTCTGTGCATTATGTAGTCTTTTGAGCAGCAAAATATGACTGTCAGGAGTGATAGGAAGCAAGTACATGCACTACCTTTTTACATAATTTAAACAACAGCTTTATGTGAGAGAGTGGTTGCATATAATAGAACAATGTAAAAATTGGTTTTATTTAAGGTGAACTGTACAGCCAAGAATTTATATTTAGATAAACAAATTGATCATCTTACTAAATATATTTTGAACTGTTACAAATTTTTACATTTATGCAAAGAAATTTTTCAAATTTTTAAAAACAATAACACCTGACAGTACCAGTTTATGCTATTTTATTGATCAATTGTAAAGGATTTAAAATTCTTCCATTAATATCTGTAATTGTAATTGTAATTACATTACAATTTTCTAATTTGTTACGTATACAAATGAAACAAGCAAACAATCAAACAAAAACAATCAGTGAAGAGTACAACAACCATATGAAGAATGTACATCTTCCATGGTTTAACTTTGAGAAAACATACAACAGCTCTACATTAATTGAATGAAAGAGAGCAAGTTAACGAGTTCAGACTTTATCTATCCTAGTTATTTCAACTCCTTTGTCCTGTAAAATTTACCAAGAAATTTCGGAAGAACTATTCTTTAGAGTGCTTATCATTCTTGCTTCTTGATTACCAAAATATTAATTCTGAAAATCGTAATGCCTACAAATCATTTGTTAGCTTCAGTGGAAACTATGCAGGTATGGGTGTGGGACTTACATCCATTAAGGATGTCAGTCATTGCACGGTTTGATTGATATCTCTGGTGCTAGCTGGTATGATACAATAAAAGGAAAGTGATTTATATATGGTTTAAAACTTTAATTCAATTCATGTTTAGAACAGAAATTCTAAGACTCATTTTCTTGTTGTCTTTAATCAAAACTTTACATTTATACCTAATATAAAATTTGTTAGGCATTTTCCATGTATGAGAAGAAAGCCATCAGAATTTTCAACTATTTTTTTTTGATTTGGACATTCTTAAAAGCACAATTGCATTCTCTGAGTGCAGGCAAGAATAACAATCTGCTCCCTCTAACCAACAGAAAGCTGACCACATGCATACTATAACAGGGAAGGTCTGTTACAGTCAGAGTTGCAATTGTTCTCTGTTTCTCAGAGATCATAACACTGAGCTCTTCCCTATGACCAGGAAGGTTTATCAGAACAATTGGCCTTAGAATAAATATGTAAAGTGCTAATTACACCTCTGTTTTTCACTTGCAAGTCAGCTTTCTTGTACTAAAGCTTTTCAGAAAAAAAGGAATGTGTTTTAAACAAATTCACATTTCCTTACAGCAGTCTCATTAAGAAAGAAGAAAAGAGAGGTGGTTTCAGTAATGGTACTTAAGTCTAGGGTAAAACTATCAATTATTGAAATTCATTAATTAAGCAAAATATTTGCTGAAAGTTGCTGTACACCTCTCTCAGTTTGAAGATTTTTCTATCAAAACACAGTCTCATTAAAATTTTACATGCTAATCAGTATGTTTACAATTTCATTTTATGAGACTATAATTTTGCACTGAGGTTTTGAATTCTTTTCATTATAATTTTATGCCAATTAACTCAGAGGGGAAAAATGTAATTTACAGGTTTGCATAATTGCCCAGATGTTAAGATGTAGAACAAGATGAGAACAAAAGCAAAGACTTTTTAAGCTTATGATTTTTTTTTTTTAAAAAAAAAAAAAAGAGAGAGAGAGAGAGAGGGAAAAAAAAAAAAAAAAAAAGAAAAAAAGAGCTCACTTTAGTTGCTGCTTTTGCAGCTCCATTTTTGGAGTATTTTGACTTTGATCAAAATCCAGAAAATTGTTTTTATATTCTAGTTTTCTGTACAGCAGTTTTAAAAAGGAGACTTGATACAAAGATGGATATCTGTTTTTTTAAAAAGCATGCAACACACAGAGAATATTGACCTTTCTGCCAAAAGTAGATAAACAAAATTATGTTCAACAGAGAATTTTGAAGGGTAAGGAATCTTTCTGTTCACAAAGTTTCAGTTACTTCTCTTTTCTGTACTCTGCTTCTATGCCTGTTGAAATGTCCTTGTGAATCTATTTATCATGTAATTTTTCATCCCCTTTCCTGACACCATTTTCTTTCTTATTTTCTGTCAGCATCTCTAGAAAAATTCTGATTCACTATATGTGTTTTATGTAGAATAATTATGATAAAGGATAGTGCATACTGTGTGACTCAGAAATACATCTGGTTAGTTCAGAAGCTGATACATATTGTTGAAGACATCTATTTAGTTAACGCATCATTTCAGAAATGTCCAGACCTAATATCAGTTTCATATACTATTTCTCCATTTGTTTCATTGAAAAAATATAAAGAATGTGGTAGAAATTTAAAGATTCTGTGGATTTTTTCTGTTAGAAAGCTGGACAAGTCATTATTATTGTTATGCAAGTAAAGTATTCTGTACTATAGGACATTCAAATTATCTATGAAAATGTACTATGTAATGGTTAAAAAATTCATGTTTCTGGCTTCAAAAAAAAACAAAAAAACAAACACGTGAGAAATGAGTGAGGTACTAGAGCAATATTTTCACTTTTTGGAGAAGAGGTAGTAAATCACTTACAAGTTTATATTTAATGCCAAGTGCTCACCATTTCTGAAGACAGTATGTTGGAATAAATAAACCTAGATATGGAGTCTCTCTAGTTAAGGGGACTAAGAAAAATTGCTTTATAGTTCAGACAAGGTTGGACGCTAGAACGACAAACATACTTTCCAAAGCCAACAGCGCCTTACCCACAACTGGTATAAAAATGAAGTGGTGATTTATACCAGAAGAATTAGTTTTTGTAGAAAAGACTATTTAAAATTAATCCCCCCAAAATTGATTTTTTTCTTTAAATATAAATTTTGCTCTTACCTGGCCTAGTACAGTGCACCAAAAACCTTCATAAGAGCAGTTCCTAGGTAATGCTACATTTTTTTATATCCTCTGGATCGCTCTCAGGGGTTGGGTGTGAGGAGATGGGAGAAGTTCCACAATCACTTTATCTACCTTCCCTTATGTATAGACTGTCATCCTTTGTCTCCTAGATTGTTTGTTCTGCAGTAGATATATCTCCTGCTTATGCACTCACAATTTTTTAAGTGGACAGTCTGCAGGCATCACTACTGTTTCTATATCACTAAAGTACCAGCATTATTCACAGAGCTTTTAAACACCCTTGTGTGTTCAATGGAGATTTAATTTATGTAATAAAGAGGTTAAGCAGACTCTCTGATTAGTCTTTATTCTACTTATAAAATACAGTAGAAATAAGAAAACTTAAGGGATGTAGCTGAATATATTTGTGTGTTCTTTCTTATTTAACAGGTTTCATTATGATCCTTCTTGCTAGTCTTAAAATGGATGCTTATGTCTTCATAATGAGGCTATGACAAACTTTGCCCTGTGCAATGCGTAGATTATTATTAACTGTAGAAATGTTGGGGCCTGAAATCTGATAATGTGATTGAATACTTCAAGAGAAAAAATATACCTAAAACATGGAAGTGTGTATTCTAGATACTGTACTGTCAATATATATTGTAACAGTAGAAATGATGAGATTTCCAATTCTTCATTCTTGAGCTCAGTAGGTATGGGGAAAGATGACAGTGAAAGGGCTCTGTAATATGAAAAATTACATTTGCATATCACCTTTGAGGAAACCTTTTTGAATGTTTGAAAACAAAAACTGCACTGTCATAATACTGGAAATTTTCTGTCAGCTTTTCTGATATACTTTATGATTTCATCCTGTTAAATCTGTTATATACAGACAACTTCTTTCAAAGAGCAAGATAATGGCTCACTAAAGGGTAGTTCTGGATAGCAGTTACTAAGTCTCTTGAAGTACTTCAGGAGAGACAAGTTTTAGTCTGGATCTGGATTTTTGTCTTCAAGTTTCCAACTCAATAAAATAAATAGGCATTTTAAGCATTATTAGCTCATGTGAAGGCAAATATGTGGTAAAAATAAGGGAACATATCAATAATAATGCCTAATTTAAATGAAATGATGCAATAATAAAAATATTACTTAGAAACTAGAAATCTGGACTCCTAGTCTTCAGTGTAATTGATTCTGTTGTAAAAGCACATCTACCTACTGTTCAAGTCATACAGTTTACACCAAAAACTAACATTCTGCTTGCAAATTACTTTTTATTGTTTTTTGTAGTTTTACTTAACATTCTCACATACAAATACACAGATTACTACAAACAGATTACTAGAAACAACTCATATGTTCTTCAGCTTTTTCATTCATCTGTCAGTACACTGTTGAAGTTTGCTTCTTCAGCTTCAGTTGTACTGTCAATCCCACTCTCCTTCACTATTTATATAATTCTTTCACAAATGAAAAGAAAAAATTGAAGAAGGAATGTCATAAACTAAATCAGTAGTACACTTTTGTAATTCACAGGAACTGATTCAGTAGACAGATCCATTTGGATGCATATCTAATCATGAACACTGTTATCCTTGGTCCATGTGTATGCGGTTAAAGACAGCTGTGGGAGTGATAGATTTGCAGTGGGAGAATGAAATGTACCCAGGAAGTACCCAGGAAGGCTAGATTTGAACAGAAGTAATGAAAAGATGCTGGCAAGAATGAAAGGATATCAGGAGAACAATGGAGGATGTAGCAGTGCAGAAAAGAAACAGTGGAAGCAAGGAGCTGGGACAAGAGAGGAAGGGTGTAGTACATAAAGATATAAAGGAAAAAGGGCAAAAAAAAAATAAATATAAAGTCGAAGATGGCAGAAAAAGGAACTCAGCTGAATTTAGCTGAGTTGGAATTATAGATTCAGCTAGCCAGGCAGCAGGGAATGTTTGTAAAAAATTATGGAGAATACAAGTATTCACTGGTACCATAAATGTTGGGACTAATTCAGCCTAATAGAAAAATAAATGGGCTGAGTGTCTTAGACAATTATGTGATATGAAAAGGAGAAGAAAGAGCTCTGCACATGCTTACCTACATTCATGACTGCCCACCTGGTTTGACTGTTGTAGTTGCTAAGCCTCTCTCCATAATATTTTAAAAGTCCTGGCATTCAGGTGAAGCCCCAGGTGACTGGAAAAATAGAAGCACCATTCCCACTTTAAAAAAGGGTAGAAAGAGAGTCCTGGGGAACAACAGATCAGCGAGCCTTACATTTGTGCCTGGAAAGATCATAGAAAAGACCCTTCTAGAAGCAATGCCAAAGCACTTGCAAGACAAGGAGGTTATCTGAGGCATCCAGCAGGGCTTCACCAAGGGCAAATCATACCTGATCAGTCTGGTAGCCTTCTGTGATGGAGTAACTGTTGACAAAAAGTTGACAAAGGAAGAATGATTGCTGTTATCTACCTGGAATACTGTAAGGCCTTTGACATGGTCCCACATGACATCCTGATCTCCAAAATGGAGAGATATGGATTTGATAGGTGAAACATTCAGTGGATAAAGAATTGGCTTGAAGTCTGCACCCAGACAGTGCTGGTCTCTATTTCCAAATGGAGGGTGGTGATGAGTGGCGTTCCTCAGGGAACTGGTGTTGCTTACTATTTATCAATGACAGACAGTGGGATTGAGTGCACCCTCAGCAAGTTTGCAGATGACACTAAGCTATGTAGTGCAGTTGATACAAAAGAAGGAAGGAATACCATCCTAAGGGACCTGAACAAGCTTGAGGGCCATGTGAAGCTAATGAGGTTGAATAATTCTAAATGCAAGTTGTTGTACCTGGACTGGGGCAATCCCAGACATGAATACAGACTGGAAGAACGCATTGAGAGCATCCCTGCAGAGAAGGATTTGGGAGTGAGTTCTAATGAACGAAAAGCTTGACATGAGCCAGCAGTGTGTGCTTGCAGCCCAGAAGGTTAACTGCATCCTGAGTTGCATCAAAAGAGGAGTGGCCAGCAGATCATGGGAGGTGATTGTCCCCTCTACCTGGCCTTTGTGAGACACCACCTAGAGTACTTCATCCATGTCTGAGGCAAGAAGGATATGGACCTGTTCAAGTGGGTCCAGCAGAGGACCACAAAGATGATCAGAGGGCTGGAGCACCTCTCCTATGAAGAAAGGATAAGAGAGCTGGGCTGATAAGTTCAGCCTGAAGAAGAAAAGGTTCAGGGGATACTTCATTGCAGCTTTTCAGTACTTGAAGGGGTCTTATAAAAAAGATGGAGAGCAACTTTTTGCTTAGGCAGATAATGACAGGAAAAAAGGGAATGGTTTTAAACTGAAGGAAAGGAGATTTAGCTTAGATGTTAGGAGGAAATTCTTCACTGAGAGGGTGGTGAGGCACTGGAACAGGTTGCCCAGAGAAGTTATGGATGATCCATCTGTGGAAATGTTCAAGACCAGGTTGGACATGGCCCTGGGCAACCTGATCTAGTGGGTGGCATCCCTGCCCATGGCAGAGGGGTTGGAACTATGTGGAATCTTTAAGGTCCCTTCTAACCCAAGCCATTCTATGACATTCTATGATATAGAATCATAGGGTGCTATGATTCTGTATGTCTTCTTTGCTGCTCCACTTGAATGCATGTAAGTCTACAGGGTCTTGTGTGACTGCCCCAAGGGTATTCAGAGAACTGGCTGATGATATCATGAGACACCTGTCAATTGTTTTTCAGTGGTTTTGGGAATTCAAAGAGCTCATGGTTGACTGGAAGCTGGCAAATATCATTCCAATTTTCAAGAAGAGCAAGAAACAAGTCTCACTTCAGTGACTGGTAAAATTATAGAGAATATTATTCTGTTAATTATTGAAAAACACCTGAAGAACAGTGTGGTCATTGGTCATAGCCAGCATTAGTTCAGGAGCATCCACTGAGATTTGTTAAGGTCCTGCTTAACAAACTTAATTTGCTTTTGTGATAATGTCACACATCTAGTTGACTGCAAGAAGCCAGTTGATGTAATCATTACTGATTTCAGCAAAACCTTTGATACTGTTTCTCACAGTATCCTTCTGGACAAAATGTTTAGCATAATGGTAGGTAAAAACATAATACTATGAGTGAACAATTGGCTGATAGGTCAAGTTCAAAGGATTATAGTAAACAGGGATACATCAGGCTGAATGCTAGCCACTAATGGAGTTCACCATGGCTCCATTTTAGGGGCAATACTCTTTATCATAAATGATTTGGATGTAGGACTAGAATGTATTTTCAGTAAGTTTGCAGATGACACTAAATTGGTAGGAGCTGTTGACTCTCTTGAGGGTAGAGAGGCCTTGAAGTGACATCTTGACAAATTAGAGAGCTGGATAGTTGCCAACCATATGAAGTTTAACAAGAGAAAGGGGTGGATTTCACACCTGGGAAGGGGCAACCTTGGTTATATGTACAGAGTGGAGGGAAACAGGCTGGTGAGCAGCTGCAGTGAAAGAGATCTGGGGGTTTTGGTCAACAACAATTTGAGCATGAGTCAACAGTGTGCCCTGGCAGCCAGGAGGGCCAACTGTGTCCTGGGGTGCATCAGACATGGCATTGCTAGCCAGTGAAGGGAAGTGATTGTCCTGCTCTACTCTGCACTGTTGTTGCCTTACTTAGAGTACTGTGTGCAGTTTGGGGCACCCCAGTATAGAAAGGACATAAAACTATTAGTGAGTGTCCAAAGGAGAGCTACTAAGACAGTGAAGGGTTTAGAGGGGAAGAAGTATAAGAAGCATCTGAGGTCATTTGATTTGTTCAACCCAGAGAATGAGAGACTGAAGGGAGGCCTCATGGTGGCCTGCATCTCCCTCACGAGGGGAGTGGAGGGGCAGGCACTGACCTCTGCTCTCTGGGGACAGTGGCAGGACCCAAGGGAATGGCATGGAGCTGTGACAAGGAGGTTCAGTCTGGTTGTTCACTGAGAGAGTGTGTGGGCACTGGAACAGATTCCTCAGGGCAGTGGTCACATTTGGACAACACTCTCAAACAGATGGTAGGTGGTCATGTGGACCCAAGAGTTTGATGATCCTTGTGGGTCCTTTTGAACTTGTTCTATGGTTCTATGATTCCATGATATGGGCTCAGGACTCCTGCAGACAGTCCAAATAGGAAGAGAATTCAATTGGATTGTACTTGTCCAAACTAATCCTTCACATGTGTAGGAGTTGAGAGAAGTCAACATATTTTTCTTGTGCATCTCTGCACAAGGAAACTCCTCTAGGAAATTCATAAATATATTGTAGTGGAACATTTTTTTAAGAGAGGAATAAGGTAGGAAAGATTTTGTAAACAAAGTTGAGAGGGGAAAATAAAGCAGATGAATGAGACAGGTTGCCAAAGTTTTCCAAAGTTAAAGTTCAAAAACCACACAGAAACATCTTTAATCTGGAGTATCCCAGCATCAGCCCTGACTTTGCCAAATGATTCTCATCCCTGGATCGATACTTTGGTCTGATATGTTACAATGACTTTGTCTGGAATCTTTTGCAGCTGTAGATTTCATTGCCCCTACATAGCTTTTTATTTTTCTTCATAAAATGGCAGATTATGAAAACATTTTCTTTCCCTGAAGAAATTTTTAAGGTGATTGTCACTGTGTTTTTTATTCTTACTGACTCACAAGCCAAAATGGACTATATCTACGCATCTACCTAAAGCTGGATATGTCACACACATATGAGTAAGTTTCCTGCTGCTCAGTATTATTGCTGTCTCATAGATAGAGCCAGCTGAGGAATTCTTTGGGTTTGTGATATCAACATAAAAAAGGAAATGAGATTGAAAACATTAATAAAACAATAGCACTAAAAGACTGATCCAACGATTAGTTGTCAACCCAGACTGCTCCTGCTCTTTAAGTCTGTGTGACTTTTTTAGTATGATGAAACATGGTAAGAAGGCAAAGCAACCAAAGGAAGTAATTTCGTACAGAAATATGATTTGAAAATAATCCTCCTGGTATGTCATCCAGATATAAACAATATCTTTTTTTTTTTTTTATTGTCTTTCATAGTAGCAATGCAGGTATCCAATTTAACTCAATGAGTTCCCTATCTTTAAGAAAACCTGTCTTTCCTAGCTTTCTGCATCCTTAACTCGCTTTTTCTTCATTCCATATTAGTATTTTTTCCTAACATCTTAATGAAAAGTTACATTTGGGATCCTATACAGATACCAATTTGGAGAAAATTTAGTCTTTTCCAGATTGTAAATTTATTCAGGTAAAGGTAATCTCAGAGATAGAGGTAGAATTTTCAGGATGGCTACTAGGAAGTTTAAAATACACTTTTAGGACACATAATGCTGTTTCTCCTACCTGATCTTTAGGTTACTTCCTTCCTACCATAACACAGGAGTAGATTTTGAGAGTTTTCATACAGAAATGTTTAAATGACTAAGTTTTGCAGTTCAAAACAGAATATCTAAAGTTATATGCTCTTTAAAAAAAAAAATCAAAATGAAGATAAAAATTTTAAACCTTTCTTAAAAAAAAAAAAAAAAAGGAAAAAAAAAAAAAAAGTTCCACTAAAAATAATATTGCATTTTATTGCAAACATTTTGAAAAATAATTTGTTCATCAATAGGTCAATCCCTAGAAATTCTTCCTCAAAAACATTCACAAGAAAAATCCCCAAAAGTACCTTTAGATGGATATGTACAGCTAGGTGTTTAAAAATCACACATTTTAAAAGAAAATATCAGACATGGAAAATATGCAACAGTGACTAGATGGATAAAATATAATTTAGACCATCAGTTTTAAAGCTAGATCCTTTTTCAAGGTTTTGCCAAGATTTGATTACATTTATTTCAGTAACTTCTGAGCAAGATGTTTCCCTAAATATCAAATGAATTACATCTTCAAAAAACTGAGTGTTTCAGGAATTGTTCCCTTTCCAATAGAAGAATACTGCTTTGCATATATAAATGTTGCTATATCAAAATAGAAATATCTGGTACATAGCTAATGTGTTTCTGCTTCTATAATATTCAGATGTATTTCATTTTTCAGTTTGAATGTTTGTACTTCTGTGATTGTAAATTACTTGTAATTTTTACTTCTGAAGTTATGATGTCTACAGACATATAGCAATAAACAATAAATATTCCCACTGTTGATGAAGTGACAAAGCTATTTTTTCTTTGTTTTGCTGCAGAAAGTAACCAAGTGGAATGACACAAAATAAGTCAGAATGCATCAATTGAATTGACATTGACTCCAAGGCTGATGAATATTTAAGATCTGATGTTTTAGTTTTCAAATTTAATTGAACGACATGAAATTAGACTATGATTCAGAAAAATATCCTCTTTTGCTTCTGACTTAGAATCAAGCACAATCATTGGATATCTGCAGTAAAGGAAAACCATGGAGTCCTACCAGGCAAATTTGCACTACCAGATCATTTTTGCTTCATGTTTATTCTAAAATAATATATCTACCTTATCTGTCTAAAGTTCTTGCCTGAATAATGACTTTTTTATCTATAGTTTTGGATTTACAAAACAAAATCTGAAATTTACTGTGTATGTTTTGTTCCATAAATGACATTTAAATGCACAAAAATATATGGGGAATATTTATTCTTCTTTTATTACATTGTGCCAAATTTATTAGCAATTGCAGTTTTATGGTCATCACAACACTAAAGAGAGTGAAATTCACCTAATTTGCTTTTATGATCAAAATTACCTTAAATGTAACTGTTGTTATTATTTTTTTAATAAAAGCATTAAACTATATTCTCCAAACCATCGTTTATGAGTTGTGTAACTACTGTATAATTAAATCAATAAAAAGCACTTTATTTTGAAGTGTAAATATTTTTATTAGATCTATCCGAATATTTGAAACTATACACATTAATAAAAAAGCAGGTGTGTCTGCAGATAAATAGGTCAGACAAATGCATATAAAGTATGCATAAAGTCTGGATCCATTTTAACAGTCAGAGGAGCTCAAGAACTCAAGAACTAAAGAGCAGCTCCTTTATCCAGAAAATGAGCTCTAGTTTATTCCAATCCTATACTAGAATCATAGGCAGATCATAAGTCACACACCAGACTCTTAGAAAGAAAACCTGAGTGCACAACCTAGACAGGAATCACTGCATGCTCTGTCCAAGTCCTTAATTCTTTGATAGCAAATATATGATATCATGGTACAAAGCTGATTTTATTCTCAACTGCAATTATCTACAAAGCAGGATAATGTAAATATTTATCTTGAAAATATCATATTTAAAACATTTTACAAATGATGAAAATAGTGTACTATATTATTTTTTACATATTTTTCCTTGAAAAAATATATTGAATTATTTCCCCAGAGTAAAATAAATAAATAAATATAAATATATATATATTTTTGATGCATTTTAATTAGCTATTCAATAATGTTACAGTCTGACAATAAAGAGGCCAACAAATGTAATATCCTAAT
This sequence comes from Anas acuta, assembly GCF_963932015.1. NCBI lineage: Eukaryota > Metazoa > Chordata > Aves > Anseriformes > Anatidae > Anas > Anas acuta. Next base: position 22,556,483 of record NC_088982.1, read on the forward strand.
GAATTCAATAACATGGACAATTTAATTCCAGATCAATTAGTTCACTTCTGATGACTGTTTAAGTGTGTGCCTATAGTAAATGACTAGCACCAGACAGCTAGTAAATAATTTACCTTTTGAGGAGTATTAATTCTGTCTTCTGAGATACTTTTCCAGATGCAGTGTTATAGATTTGATTTCCTTTCAATAAACTTCACAGTAATAATATATAAATGATTTAAGTGATAAGTAATATAAGTGATATTATTTATAAATTATTAGAATCATAGAATCATAGAATATCCCAAGCTGGAAGGGATCCATAAGGATCATCGAGTCCAACTCCTGGCACCACACAGGTCTACCCAAAATTTTTAGACCATGTGACTAAGTGCACAGTCCAAAAGCTTCTTATTATACATACACTAACTTGTTTTACATCATTCTGATAAAATATGTAAGAAAGACCATTGTGTGAGATATGTTCATCTGATTCGTGTCAGTACGGAACAATGCTAGGGCCGCATGGTATGATGTGACCTTCTATCTTACATACCCCTGTATAAGCACAAGTCTAAGAAAAACAGAGTGGTTAATGTATATAATTCTTGAATCTTGCAAAGGAACGTTTTAGCAATTCGTGTCAATAGAGAGCTTGAAGCGAAAAGTATTTGGAGGCTTTTCCTTGAAGTCTCTGATATCTGGGGGGTTTCAGAATAACTGCTAACTATTATGACTATTGCATGGGACACTATGCAAGTTTCTGATATCTGGCCAAGAGATTAAGGAGACGGGGAGAGCTGAAGAACAACTAAAAGACAAAGCTTGCAGATGACATTGCACAAGTCTCTGACAGACAGCCAAGTTGGACAAAGGAGAAGGACAAGAGGGAGGAAGACTATGAGCCTTCAGCACGAGAGACCCCCAGAGACCCCCAGAGGGACCACCAGAGACTGATACGCATGCTCCAGTAGGAGGGTTTGGATTCCAGAAACTAATTATAATAACCCTGTTTTTTTTAGAAGTAGCAATGAATATGTATTAGCCTAGGAGCATAAAAATCAGCTGCTTGATGTAACTGGTGTGTGTCTTGGTGGAACAGAGACTCCCTGCCCACCCAGTGCTGTTTGCTTACCTCTATTCCTTTAATAAATTGTAAACTTTGATTATAGTCCTATTTTGAAGACTGAGCCATTTATTACAATTGTATATGAAACATACTGAATTAATTGCCGACTCTTCTCTTCAATATACTCTGCATGATATTCTCCTGATATGCAATTGGAAAAAAAAAAAAAAAATAATAATTTAAAGTACTTGCAAAACCCCAAGCCTTGTGTTAAGACAGGGATCTATAGAATTACATCTTTGACTGTCTTACTTTTTTCTTTTCTTTTTTTTTTTTTTTTTTGCAGAATAATGGAAAAACAAGCATGCAATTTGGAGCTCATGTATGATAATAAACTGGGTGTTTATCAGCACCTCAGAGACATCAAAGTAACCTCTTTTATGACAGTATAACAATGGGATTCCAGTTAGAAATGGAAGAGGCAGTGGAAAAGTATATCACGAGTAAGATAAAGTAGAAAAATGTACTTCCTATGAGGCTGTCATGATATTGCAAAATATCTAAATTACTAAATAACATTACTAAATAAAATTCATGGTTAGTCAGGAAGAATGCATCAAGTGAGGTTTGGAAGGTTCTCATTAACATGTTCAGCAATTAAAAACTTCCTGAAAAAAATGCTGAAAAGGGAGTTATTTTATATGTCCAAATGGATTAGACCAAAAGGCAGTGACCAAACAGAAGAAACACTGACTAGATAACGGTGTAACGGTGTAAAGGTGGTTAATCATAACAATAAACTGGAAGAGGATGCAGTACATGTAGCATCAAAGAAACATCTGCCAGGAGTGGTGAAGGTACATTTTCTTGTATTAGGCAGAGAAAATAGAGAAGATAACCTGCTGAGGATTCTTTTCACCATTCTCTAATACATCATTCTCTATTAAATGATTCCAGACCAAATCTGGGAAAATAATTAGGAACATTTATGTCTTTAGGCACATAAATAACCTTACTGAATCTGGTCAAATAATTTTCATGCCAGCAGTGCATGTTCTTGCTTATTCAGGGTTTGCATCCCACTGCATAAGTGGATCTCTCATTTCCTAAAATTATGGTTCACTACTGTGGCGGTTTTACCGTGCTGGGCAGCTAAACACCACAACCGCTCTCTCACTCCCCCTCCTTTAGATGAGGAGGGGGAGAAGTAAAGCAAAGAACAACTCACGGGTTGAGATAAGGATAATTTAATTAAAGAGAAATAATTATAATAATTAAATAAAGACTACCATGAACTAAACAATTTAACTAAGGGGAAATAAAAAGGGAAAGGAGAAAAGGGAGGGGAAAAGGAAAAATAAAAAGAAGGGAGGAAAACAAACAAACAAAATAAATAAAGGCTATATGGAAGTGCAGAGGAAAGAAATTGCTCTCTGCTTCCCACAAATGAGCGATGATTGACCACGTCCTTGAAGCAAGGCCTCAACGCAGGCAGCCAGTGTTTGAGAGGAGGACCGACGTTTTCTCAACGAGAGCCCACCCCTCCCCTCTTCTTCCTGTTTCCACCTTTTATTGCTGAGTGTGACATCACACAGTATGGAATATCCCTTTGGTTGGTTTAGGCCAGCTGCCCTAGTGATGTTTCTCTCCTCACTTTTTGCCCACCCCCTAGGAGGGTTAGAGAAAGGCTCAATGCTGTGCCACTGCTGCTCAGCAGTAGACACAACACTGGTGTGATAACACTGCTGTTCCAGCTACAAGTACAGAGTACGGCACTGTATGGGCTGCTGCCGGGAAAGTTAGCATTCCAGCCAGACCCAGTACAACTACATTAACCTGTCTGAATTGCTTCTCATACAACTTTCTGTAATCTGCTCCTCTCTTCTTTTCCCAGCAATCAAATGCTGTATAGAACGGTACATCCCCAAAAATCCTTTTAATTCCCTACTGTGAACGTTTTGTCCAGGAATGTACCCACAGTCATCCTTAGGGAATCATCCTGGAGGGTGTCCATTACATCTTAAACCTTTGCTTCCCATTCTTTAGCCAGCTTGAATCCATTAAAGGATCATTCTGCAATCCCCTGGCAGATTTTCCCTTTCATAGGTTTTACTGCAGAATCTTCTCAAATGCTTCCAAAAACATGTTTACTGTATATCAACTGAATCCCCTTTATAAACTTCTCACTAACATCTCCCTTTGGCACACTCTAACAGAAGTCATATTGATTCATTAGCTTTTAGCTTTTCTTTATTATAGATTCTTCTGTCATAGCAGAGAGAAAAGTCAGTCATCATTTTCTAATTTCCGGAATCTCCTCCTTGGCCATTTTTCTAGAGCTACATTGTCAATCTCAAGTCCTTTGGCAGTGGCTGTTTGTAATGTTAGATTGTGCACTTTGGCCAGCTGTCCAGCAGCTTATGATCTGAGACTCCTTAAAGGAGTCTCAGGTGAGTGGCATCTAGCTGTGATATTCTTTTGACATCTGACTTATCTAGGAGATGTAATCATTCCTGTGTATTTATTTCAACCCAGTCCTTTGACCTCTCTGCTGCAGATAAATAAAGATTCAGTTGTTGGACTCTGCCCTACACCATCATTCAGGTTCAAATTTGAAACAAAGAATTAATTGGTCTTCTCTGGTATGGCCTGATCACCTGGCATATGCTCTTAATGCCTTTGTCCTCAAACATTTCCATCAATTCCTCAGCTGGTTTCCTGCATCTGATGTGTTTAAAATACTGTTTTACTGTCACTTTAACCATGCTGTGCAAGGTTTTAGGTCTGACATTTCTGTTTCAGGTCTCTAAATTTCATGCTTACATTTGACCTTCCATTTTAATAGGTATTCCTTTTCTTCCTATTTGAGCAAGTTTTTCATTTTCTAGAAGCCAAACTATTAGCTGCAGCAGTCTCCTTAACTTTTCCAGAAAGACATGCAGGGGACTTTGGGACAATTTTGGTTTCTTTTTTTTTTGAGTTATAGCACAAATTTTATCTGGGCTTCTATTACAACATTTATAGTACCCTTCATGCTGGGTTTTTGAACAACTCCATCTTCTCTTTGAGAATATGTCTTTCTTTACAGTTCCCTTTCTTGAAATCGAATATCAATATGGTTGATTTATATGGTCTGTTCTCTCCCACTGCGCTCTTAAAAATAATTGTACTGTGGTTTCCATTACAGCACAGCTCTCTTGCTGATCCTTCTAGGACCAGGTCCTTTGCATCTCTCAAGGCAAAAATTTCAAATATTCTCTTTTTCTATGAGCTCTAAGACAAGATGATGCAACAAACACTTGTTTGCTGAGTTTGAACTTATATTTACATCACATCCACATGAGACACTGCTTGACTCTACTGAAATAGTTGAGATCACCTACTATCACTCATTTGCTGATATTTGTAGCTTCTCCAGTCTCATTTCACATTTTCTGAACATTATCTTCATCCTGATAGAAAGCTGCAACCTTCAGATAGCCTTTACTGTTAGGAATTGGGGATTCCACTCTTGTGTCTCTAGAGCTTTTCCTTTCCACTAGATTCCTAACATATTAATGTTCTGGTAGTATTGTACCTGATTGACTATCCTTTTTCATCCAGCTCTCTCAGTTGCTGTTATTACCGGATGGTCTTTTGGTGCCTGTTTTGCATATACATGTAGGTGACAGCAGGGGGGGTGCAGAAGTAGTAGACTCTGTAAGAAGAGACCAGGGGCTGCCCTATGCTGGACAGACCACTTCCAGTTAGCTCCAAAGTGGATCCTGGAGGGTGCAGCTGAGCCTACCAAGAGAGCTGCTGGCATCTCTGTGAGAAAATATTTAAGAAAGGAAAAAAATTGCCATAGCGGCAGAAGAGGAGGAAAAAAAAAAAAAAAAAAAAAGAGAGAGACGATCATCCATGTGAACACCAATGTCATTGAAGAAGGAGGAGGAGTCACACACAGCACAGTGGAGTCATCCACTAGCCACAGCAGCTGCATATACCAATTAAGAAGAGACTAACAGGAAAAAAAAAATATGAATAATAAATTTATAATTTAATAATAATAAAAATATTATTACTCACAAGTCATTTAAATGCTGAGAAAAGTATAAACACAAAAAGAGAGAGTTTGCAAATTCTGCTACCATTAGACACACCTTGCTGCTTGACCTACAGAAGAGTTGCTACACAAACATTAAACTTGTGTATGTTATGCTTGACAGAGCAGTACATATTATAAACATCATATAAAGAAACATAGATTATGCAAAGAAGCAAAAATCAAAACTCTGAATAGGATTTGAAAGAAGGCGTTTGAGGTGTAATGGATTTTGTCTGACTACAAGTCACTTCCAGTTAAAGTCAATGGAAATTGTTTTTTCCTTTTTTTTTTTTTTTAATAGAATTCAAATATCACCAGGGTACATAAACAAAACAAAAGCAAATAATTATTAATGAATTTTGTAATTAATGTGAAATAAAAGTAGAAGATCGACAGCATATGTTATGGGTGTGGCAGGAACATACAGGGATTTCTGAGTGATATCGCACACTGAAACTGTTCAGATTAGAACATTCACTTGTTTACATTTCTCAAAAAATGGTAATATTTCTTTAAATTACTATCTTTAACAGTAATCTGATATTACAATGAAGTGAAATACCTAACATTTTCATTGCCAAGAGAGAAAAGTTTTACCAGTTGTTGTAAGTTATGTAAACTTTTCAAGATAACTAGGTGTATAACTAAGAAAACCTGTGTAAAGACAATTCAGAAATGGATTACATCCAGAACTGTAAGAAAATAGAGCGTCGTGTTTTAAAAACAGATATGTAGGGAAGAATAGTGTTTAGAAATATATGCAGCTTGAGCTTTGAGTCCTCTTCTAATTGAGAGGTGAAAACACGTTTAATTATAAAAAGTAATGATTTTAAGGAAGTAAAGAGTATGAGAAACATTTTTCATGATATCTGAAAAAGTTAAAGATATGTTTTTTAAAGTCTAGATCAATACTGTCTTTCTCTTGATGCCAACTTTATTACTCTTTTCCACTTTATAACTTCTATTTATATGGAGTCCTTTGAGTCCTAAACTGCTTTTTCTGCATGTCTAGCTTCTTGTTATAAAACCTTCCTCTCTCAGTACTTTGACAGCACATCAAGCAACAAATCTCACTTGTGACAAACTCTAATGATTGAAGCACATATCTTGATTCCTCTCAGTACTTCAGTACATTTCTGATTCAATACAGGCTTTACTGTTATTAGCTCATCTTGCCTTTTACTGTCTCTTTTCATCCATCAACCATAAAATACATGTCACTCCTACAATCATCAGACTTGAAGTGTTGGGAAGGACAAGGATAGCAATATTAGCTTTAGTTTCTATACTAGCTTTTCAGTATGTTAGCTTGGAAAATACTAATTTGCTTCAAATTGGTCAGTCTTCAACCAGAAAAATCTTAGGCTAGTTTCAGTAACATACTTGTGAAAACCATGAGGCCACTATTTGTTTGAAAAAGGAGTTTAGCATAGCAGTTAGCATAATGTTTAGGACAAAAATATGTTCATGTCCCTTTTGTGATAGATGTCAGAGCTCATAGGGTTCAGCATTTCTTTGACTGTACAATCATGTCAAACATGACCATTATTATAACTCCAACTTAAAGGAAGTCAAATTTAGAATATTTTCAGTGAAAGTAATTACACTGGGCATTTAACCATATTCTTGGTTGTAGTTGTTGTCATTTCTTCTGTTTTAGTGTCGTATTGACACAAAAGTAGATGTGGCCATGTTAGTTCTGTACTATATTGCTTCGTAGACACTGAGAACATCCTAACAATGAACAGGTTTTGGATAGAAAGAAAATTTCTATATGAATGATTGATTTTTTAAGGAAGGAATAGATGTTGAAGGATGGTTGACAGTTTAAGCTTTTAATAGGTATTCGTAAGGTCTATTTTATTTGAATTACTTAGCCAGACAAAAGTCAATGTTAGTGAATCTACTGTGAGAAACCTTGTAAATTATAAATTTTCTTATCAGAAACTGAACCTAAGGAACACATAATTCAGAACTTTTGGCTTACAGACCAAGTGAGAACTGGACAGATGTTTGAAACCCACAATTCATGTCACTAAATTATGAGAAGAGATTAATGAACTTTAAACACTCATTATCTGTAGATTAATTATTCACAATACATCCAAACTGAGAAATATTAATTTGGGACCTACAGTCACCGAATTATTTAAAATGACTTTTTCTTGTTCTGTTTGGTTTCAAGCCACAGTTTAAAAAGTAATAAAGTCTTTATTCACAATTTTAAATTTTGTTAAGTGCAGCGGCATTTTGCTTACAATATGCCCTTGAGACAAAGCAGACCAACAGCCCGCTTTGGAAAGAGTGTTGCTATCAGGTTGAGGGAGGTGCGTTCCTTCCCTTATTCCCTTATAGGAAGTTTGTGTCCAGGTTTGGTCTCCCCAGTACAAGAGACACATAATGCAATGACTCCAGCAAAGGGCCACAGTAAAAGTTAATAGACTGGAGCATCCTCCATAGAGGAAAAAGCTGAGAGGGATGGAACTGTTTTGTCTGGAAAAGAGAAGGTTCAAGGGGATCGCCTCAGTATGTATAAATACCTGAGCAAACTGCCCTACCTAGTTGACAATGCATCAAACGGGGAGAATGAACTAAGTGATCTCCAAAGTGCCCTCCCAATGATTCTGTGATTCTAGACATAATCTTCAAAATACAATTGTGAGTTAAAAATATAATTTTAACTGTGTTATAGTGTAGACTAGAAGAATTTATTCTGTATACAGTGAGCTGATAGTGGACATGAAAATGTTTAGGTCTACCACTGAATCTTCAAATATAATTACCTCCCCAAAAATATTATTTTTATAAAAGTGGATGAGTAGAAAACAAAAAATTAGAAGGGTTACTATATTTTTTGTAACTAGACATCCTGTGTACAAAACAGACAGTCAGACAGCATTAGTGCCAGTAAGCTTCATGTTCAAAGGAAAAGCCAACTGAATAAAATAGTTTGTACTGTGGAGCAGGTCACTAAAACTCCACAGATGAATTTTATCTTTTGCTTGCAAAGTTCAAGATTGACATCATCGTTTATTTGTCTGACATCCTAATAGAGATTTTGTTGGGGAAATTCTTCAAGATAATGCATCATGTGCACTCTAAAGCAGTAAGTCTGTAACAGTTTTCTAAGACAGACTTCTGTGTCCTGCAAGATGGTGGCAATCTATTAACATGCAGGTTTCTGCACTGAAGGTAAAAACAAACAAACAAACAAACAAACAACAGCAACAACAAAAAACTGGACCAGTGCCATGAGACTTCTAATGCTACAGTTTTTAGAGACAATGTTCATATATTTTAAAATTGGCCTATATTTCTGCTCTTATGGTTTTTACAGGTTCATGCTCAAACCCTTAAAGCTGTTTATACAGTTATAATGACACATATGAAAAAAATTAGAGAGAGCTTAGAGTTCAGGTTTATAGATTTTGTATTATTAAAGAAGTTAAGCATTACATTTCTAGTGATATGACTGTAATATAAAATATTTTTTTCCGTTCTGCTTCAATGAATAAAAAGGATGTGTCAGGAATCCCCCTTTCCTGGAAGATGCTGTCTTTCCAACAGTTTCTCTCTGCCAGAACTGTCCAGTCTTCAAGCTGTCACTTATTTCTTTAAAATTTTTAAGGATGAGGCTGAAAATATATATAAGAAAGCATCCTCTCAGAGAGTATATATGCCATTGTATATACTTTGTATATACAACGTGCATACTGTATATAGATTGTATATACACCACTGACTTGCACTTTAGTGTTAAGGTTGCCCCAATGTAAGTTACAGGCTGGCAGCAAGGTGCTCAAAGCCCAGCATGCTGTAGAAGAGGGTGGAAACATGGTTATTTTGAAGCTGTTCAAAATTTCCTTCAACATCAACAGATTTTCAGGATTGTGACAGGAAAGCAGCATTCCCCAAGAAAAAGTAATAGACAAATGCAAAAAGGAGATGAAGCTTACTCAGGAGGAAGGATACTGAGAAAAAAAGGCAAGCTTCACCATTTTCATCGAGTCATTCCAACACCAAAAGACGCACACCAGTGTGCATAGCCAAACATTATCTATCAGATCAGGAAATAGAATCTATTATTAATTCAAAAACACAGGACAGATGATAATTAAGTATCATTAAGATATATATTTTTATATCAACTGACTGTTCTAGACCATTGCAAAAAGACTTTTAATGAGAACCTCTGAAGAAAAATGCAGACAGGTAGAAAAAACAAGATTCTGACCTGCAGTAGTAGTTTGTATTACCAAGATTGTCTGAAATTGTAACAGAAAGTGGGACTCTGTTCTTCTCATCTGCTGCCCTGGATTCATTTGTCCCTGAGGTGAAACAGGAAGGTGTTCATGCCAAATGCTGAAACAAAGCATGTTTCTGCATAAAATGTAAGCCAAATAATTCCATGAGAGGACAACATTTTTGCCAACCTTATGCCAACTTTTTTTCAAGACATGTTGTCGGGGTCAAGCATGCAAGCAGCTGCTTCCATTTTACTTTGAGTTATTAACCTGTGGGTGTATTTAAAATATATATCGAATACCTTCTCATGTTGCATAGTAACATTTTTCTATTAAAAACAAAAAGCAAAAAAAAAAACAAAAAGCAAAAAAAAAAAAGCAAAAAAAAAAAAAGCAAGAGAGACTGTTTGACCTGTGAGATCGCACTGGCTTCTTTATCTTATTTTCTTCTCAATATAAATATAAACTATAAAAAGAAGTACATATGTATATATATATATATGCATATATATATATATATATATATATATATAATGACTGATTCCATTTCATCACAGAAAGCAGCCAGATGTATCTTTTAAATAAAACTGCTGAAGAAGTAATTCCAGTAAGGTATTGGGGAAAAACAAAGATTAATACTTTGATTTATTTTTGTGTTGTCAGATAATTTACTTATTTACTTCTTTTTGTTGCAAGGAGTTTCTGGTTCTCTTCTATTTCATATAAATACTAACATATAAATACGAACATATTAAAGTGTCTATACATCTGGAAACACCTTTAATTATATATAGAAAATCAGATGTTCATGTTTGTAATTGTGTATATGGGAGAAAGACATTTCATATTTTTCTTATTAGAGCATGTGGAAATAAACTGTGAAATCAGTGTGTTCCGTATTCAGAGAGAAAGCTTAGTGGTCTCAAAGTATATATCTTGATAAGGTAAGAAAGAAATGAAGGATCAGAATGCTGCTATGGTTGTTTCAATGGATGGCCTGGAACTCATTTGTTAATGACCATGCAAATATTCATCACATTTGTAAAGATTAAAATTATTTTTCTCATGCATATTTATGTATGCATATGTATCTTGGAACTCATTAAAATAGTTCAAAAAAGATTTTGTAACAAGCACTGAAATTCCAGCATTGCCTTGGAAACACATTTTACTAAGGGCAAAATTCAGGAAGATATTATCCATCCTTAGCTTTAAACATACAAACAACCACTTCTCATCACATGCCATGAACTAACATGCTCTAAGTCAGACTTGGGTTTGGATTTAGGTGCTTTTCCAGATTCTTGCTCGGTGAGGACTAAGTTCTTGCATTTCATAAAATTGATGTTTCATGTTACAGAAAAGTAGATAAAGTGTTGTGGGTTGATGCATAGAGGCACTCACTCCCTGCCACCTTAGTGTGATGAGGGAGAAAACAAGAAGGGCAAAAGGAAGAAAACTTGTGGTTTGAGATAAAGACAGATTAATAACTGAAATTAAAAGGAAAAAAAAAAAATAATCAAGAGAGACAGAGACAATCATTCACCACCACAGGCAGACTGACACCGAGCCAGTATCTTAATAGTAACTACCTAACAATGGTGGTTACTAATTTCAGCCACAGATACAAAACACAGGACTTAACCAAGCTTGAGAGGTGGGTCTGTGCAAACCTCATGGAGTTCAACAAGGTCGAGTGCAAGTTCCTGCATCTGGGCCAGGGCAATCCTAAGAACAAATATAGTCTGTGTGGAGAATGGATTGAAAGCGCTCTGAGAAAAAGGACCTGAGGGTGCTGGCTGATGAGAAGCTCAACATGAGACAGCAATTTGCGCCTGCAGCCCAGAAAGCCGACTGCATCCTGGGCCGAATCAAGAGAAGCGTGTCCAGCAGGTCGAGGGAGGTGATTGTACCCCTCTATTTGGCCCTTGTGAGACCCTATCTGGAGTTCAGCTCTGGGGCCCCCATCACAAGAAGGACATGAAATATTAGAACAAGTCCAGAGGAGGGCCACAAAGACAATCAAAGAGGCTGGAGCACCTCTCTTACAAAGACAGGCTGAAAGAGTTGGGGTTCTTCAGTCTGGAGGAGAAGGTTCAGGGAGCCTACAGGAAAGCTAGGGATGAAGTCTTTGTCAGGGAGTGTAGTGATAATACAAGGAGTAATGGACTTAAACTAAAAGAAGGTGGATTTAGGAAGAGGGTGGAAATTAGGAAGAATTCTTTACTCGGAGGGTAGTGAGTAGTGACTCACAGGAAAAGATTGCCCAGAGAATCTGTGGATGCCTCACCCCTGGCAGTGTTTAAGGCCAAGTTAATGGGGCTCTGAGCAACTTGGTGTAGTGGAAGGTGTCTCTGCCCATGACAGGGGGGTTGGAACTAGATGATTTTTAAGCTTTCTTCCAACCCAAACCATTCTATGATTCTATGAATCTATATGGCCTGCTAATGAAGTAAGTTAACTCCATTCTATACACAGTGCATACATTAAGTTTATATTATATTGTTTATCTAGAAAGGTTTGCCAGGAAAAAAAATAAAAAATTGAGTGCATTCCTATATAAATAAATAAATAAATAAATAAATAATCTATGTAACAACTCACTTCTGTGGCAAATTATTTTTTTCACCACTTCCACTGAAATCAAGATTTTACAGAAGTTCACTAATATGATTTTTTCAAAGGAAAAGCACTGTTTTCTTGACTTATGTTGCTCTGAAATGGGATGGTGTTTTTATTACTATTATTATTATTTTAATGTAAAACAGCCTGCAGTGAGGCTAAAAAAAATATTGTCTGCTGGGAAACATAAGTTAAAAAGTTGTATTAAGAAATACTCATGATATCTCAACTAAATATGCAGTTCTTCCCCATTAGTTTTGTTTGGAGAGATCCATAAATAAAGCAATATTTTTACTTCTCATTATACCATGGAGTCCATGTTCCTGCAAAGTCTGGTATGTTAAGCATATATACTGTTAGACCTTGGAGATCCTTTCAGCTCATATGAGCATTGAACATATCTACCTGGTTACCCCACATTTAAGTGACATGTAGGAGATGGTTTACAGTGACAGTCAGGGGGGCATGCCCCAGCATGCTCCAGCAGATGCACAGTGAATTTTCTTACTTATTCTATTTTCCTAAAAGAAATTAATATTAATAATAATAATAATAAATAGAATGCAAGCTATCCCATTATAAATAAGCACAGGAAAAACTGAACCCATCATATATTTTCAGAAGACAAGAATAAAAGTTTACAATAAACCACTAGGATTTAAATGTCTGCTGTTACTATTCACAGACATATTATGGAAAGTCAAACATCTCATAAAAAAGTGACAAGCTATTCAACAAGGGCAGGGCAACAACACAGTTTGTGGAATATAAAGCAGAGTAAGGATACCAACACAGGAGAAAACTGCAGTTACAAAAATGCCATCTGGCACTTTTTTAGTATAAGTACTTCAGAATGCTCACAGTTGAAACTCTTCTGGGCATATTCAAATTCCCTACACTTGCGTGGACTTTATAGAGAAAACATGTTTGGTGCATACATGGAACAAGTCTTCCAGTTTCATTAAATCCTAAAGGAGGATTGTTTGCATGCACCAAATATTTACAATGGCCAAACTAGGATATGGTAAGCTGGAATGATCTGAGAGTCCACTGCAAGAATGTGTTAACACGTAAAATAAAAAGAAAAATATAGATACAATCACTGTTACCAAGACACTATTTGTGACTTTTGAAATATCATTCAGTGGACAGTATTTAATTGTTGAGTATAAAATTAAAAGGGGGTGGCAGGGAGGGGGAGGGAGTGAAGACCACCAAACTACTCAGATTGGATCACTAAGCCATACACATGCACATCATTACTTTTAGTTTGCATGACTTAGTAATCAATTAATTAGATAAGTTGATGAAAATTATTGATTTTTCCCCACCATTCTAATAAACTACACTGCTAAATCATTCATAAAAATAGCTGAAAATAGATTAGAGATGGATGGGCTCCTCTGAAAATCACCTCTGCATCACTGTGTTCTTTAAATGGTTTTCTGTTAATTTTTTAAATCAATCTGGATAAATATATTGATGTAATGCCCCCAAATTGCAATTATGTATTTAAGGAATATTTTTGAGAAGTATAGGCTTTCTTAATAGCAGTCTGTGTCCTGATAACAAAATAATATAAACTAATAATATATAAAATATATATAAATAATTATAAATTAATATTAATTATAAATTATTATTAATTATAAATTATTTATATTATAAAATTTAATTATGTATGTGTGCATAATACATACATTTTATAATACATTATATATTTATAATACATTACATTTTATAATGTATTATAAGATGTAATTATGTAAAAATTATAAATTATAAATAAAATATATAAACCAATAATATAAACAAGAACAGTAAATTCCTTTCAAATTTATAAAAGAAATATTAAAATTAAATTTATTAAAATATTTAAATTCAAATTTATAAAATAAATATTAAAAACATTAATTTTATTTTTGTAATTGTAATATATTCCAGTTATTAAATGAAATATTAGTCTGGGTAGTTTACTGAAAACTTTAAGAAAATAATGGCATGCAAAAAGTAATTAAGATAAAAGCTTTTTGATATTTAGGTTTATATTTATGTAGGTGAATACAGAAGATTCTTCTGGGCAAAATGTCTTACTTAAGTGTATATTAATACCTATCATTTTTATTAAAACTAGAGAAAAAAAAAAGTTGAGAAAGTCTTCAGAAAAAATGAAGAGAAAAGGAAGGAAAGAAATTATATAAATGGAATGTTAGGAAGACTAAGACACAATGAATAGCCCTATTGAATACCATGTAACTAACTCTACAATAAAGTGTTCCACAGCATGATCAAGAGGCAGTGATACATAAAAGTAACACATAAAAGACAGCAATGAAAAATTTAGTGCATTTCAATGGTTAGCTTACAGCACTATTCTCTACAAAAGTCCTGCTAAATTATAGAAGCAACAACCCCAAGAAGGAATGCACACATTTTCTTTAAAATGTATTTGGGCACCATTGAATCTCTGCTAAACTTGTATCTACCATTTCTTGTGGTGTCTCAGATGCTTCGTGGTAATACAATACTGCTGATGAATCTCAGGAACTTATTCAAAGCATTTCACAAAAATCATAAACCCTTAAGCTTGATGGTCTTATGAATCTTTGAACATATATTTAGCGCCTTCATGGATTTATCAAGTCTCACTATAAGAAAAAAAAAAAAAAAAAAGCACTTGAAATTTTACCAGCATTTTTTGCAAAGATATTAATTGAAATCATCTTGCACAAACTATGAATAAGAATTGCTCCAGTGATGAATTATAGTGGTGTTTCAGTCATCTGGTGAACAATTCAGTTCTTTACAAATGAGCACCTGATTTAGAGCAGACATTTATATGATTATTTCTAAATGTAATACTTTATTCCTCATAATAACACCATTTTTTTTTTTGCTTCTTCCTTGCAGTTCTCTGTGTTGCTAAAACGACAGACATTTTCACATCATGAACAGATTTCATTATTACATTCCTACTTTTAAAACTAATGTGACAATACTGGTAAGATTCACATTGATTTTAGCAAGCTTTGACTCATCCTCCAAAGATACAAAAAGTATATGCAGAATGTGACACTATTTGTTTCTCATTACCACTGTTCAGTTGCCAGCCGCTTTGGCTTTGCTTGCTCAGAGAAGACATATTTAATCTTCTGAAAAACACCATCATTCAGTAAAGTACATGCAGTCATGTCCTTTTTAGTTAAATGATGATTTGTTTACCAGTTTTTTTTTTTTTTTTAAATTAATTATTTTTGTTAAATTGTTCTTTGGACCATCAAGGTCCAAGTAGGAAGGTTCAAGTAATATTTTGCATTTTTTGAATTGAATAAGAATAATTGAATAAGAATGATTAAATGTTTCATATTAATCTTTAAATATTCTAAAACATTATTTTCTAATAAATTAATGTTAAAATATAAAATGAAGAAAAAATATTCATGAATATAGCTATGATTTCCTGGATTCTTAATACATTCAAAGAGAGTAAAGACATGCTTCTAATAATTATTCAAACACTAAGCAGAAAGCTGAATTATGGTACAGCTAGCCTTAAAGGAGCAGCCTAATTTACTCATACTATTGCAACTCCTTCAGAAAAACAAATAAGGTGGAGCTGACTTTTTTGATAATTTAGACAACTTCTTCCTCCAACCTATTTAAATATAAACAATATGCACAAAGAGGAATAACTAAGATAAAACACCCTAAAATGATAACGATGACAACATGATCTGATTGCTTAAAACTTCGCATTACCTTTGAAACAAACAGTATAATTGATCTGATATTTTAGAACCTTCCTAATTAAAAGACTCTCAGCAAATATGTTGCATTTCCAATAAAATACTCATAATAGCAAAGGGAACAGATAGGTATGATGGTTCATTAGATTGTTGTCTTTTTTTTTTTTGTTGCTTTTTTTTTTTTAAACATCTTGTTATGTTTTTAAACTCAATTAGAAACATGATCCAAAAAAATACTACAAAATTGAAGTGTTGAATTTTTCATAACAACAGACATAATAAAAGTGCCCAAATACACCAGATTGCTCAGAAGTCTAGCATTAAGTTATAGTGAGGTTTATAGTATTTTGACTGACCAAAAGAAAGGAAGCTCAGATCTCAGGCAAATTTCATATTCTAGACATCACATGCTGAGCATCAGTCTGTTCTGTGCAAGCACTTTTTCCTTAGATGAGTGCAGTTCCTCTTGTTTATTTACTGTTTCAGTTTATGCCTGTTATTTCTCACCCTTCTAACACTGTAAACAGCTTTGCTCTGTCTTCTTGATAACCATATCTGTGTTCTGGGTGTCTGCTGTTAGGTTTCTGTAAAGCCATCTTTCTTCCAGGCTGAACAAGCCCAAGCTCCCTCAGCCTCTCCTCAAAAGGAAACTGCACCACATTTGCCTGGAGACCCTTCCCTCTTCTTTCTGCACTTTATCAGTCTCTTTCTTCTATGGAGAGACCCAAAACTCTATGCAGGACTCTAGATGGAGTCCCACAAGTGCTGAGGAGGGAGTGACAATCACTCCCTTGTACTTTCTAGTTGTTCTCCTGTTAACAGAGACCAGCCCACTCTTGGTCTTCTTTGCTTCCGTGGCACACTGCCATGTCAGGTCCTGTTTGCCACTTACACCCAGGTCCTTCTCAGTAGAGCTGCTTCCCTGCCAGGCAGGTCCCAATTTCTATCATTATTCCAGAGATGCTGCAGGGCTGTGACCACATGCAGAGCTCTAGTTCCTCCTTGTTTTCCAGGCTTCATGAATTTGAGCACACACAACTGAGGTGGAGGTCCTTTCAGTTGTTTTATCATTCTTGACATCTTGAACCAATCATTGTCCATGTTTGGCTGTCTAGCTGTGCCTCCTGCTTTCTCAATTGCTGGTGGGTTGCAATGTCCCTTGCTGAACATTACTGGTTTAGAGCTTTCTCAACAGGTTGGCCACCAAGCTGGCAAAAATGTTTTTATCCCACTTTGTCAGTTGGATTTCATCATTCAGAAGGTCAACTGCACCTTGGTCTGCAGTGGCCAGCAGACTGAGGGAGGTAATTGTTCCCCTCTACTTGGCCCTTGTGAGGCCCCACCTGGAGTACTGTGTCCATGTCTGGGGCCCCCAGCAGAAGAATGATGTGGACCAGTTAGATAGGATCTAGAGGTGGTCCACAAAGTTGATCAGAGGGCTGGAGCACCTCTCCTATGAATAAAGGCTAAGAGAGCTCAAAGATACTATGATACAATCACACAGGTTCTTTCTAAGATGAAAGAATTTGAGACTTTCGTCAGCTCACCATGTTATCTGCATGAGGAAAATTTTGAATTCTGAAAAGTCCTACCCAGATCCTGAGAAAGCAAGTTAAATGAATATTTTATACAAGTTTAACAAATAAAAAAAAATAAATAATTGACTTTCATAGTTTGCTTGAAAATAAGTCATTAAAGTAACGGTAAGCTCATCGTAAATATGACATATTAAAAATAGTGTGTTCCATTAGGGTGAACTAGGTCCATTAGTAAGAAAACTGCAGTTTGGATGAGCACGTGATATGAAAGCAGTAATAAAATCAGAGAAAATTAAGAAAATCTAGTGTGCGATCACAATTTCTCAGAAATTATATATAGAACAGTTTAAAATAAATAAATAAATAAATGCTTGCAATATATCCTATATTTTAGGACAGCAATAAGCTCTGGATCCTAAAGAAGCTATAAGGATGAAAGTTAATTTAACTTCCTTCTTCAGAAAGGAAGATCATTTTCAATTACTGTGAGACCATGACCTAAAGTGCTTATCTGGGGATAAAAATATGTAAGATTTCATTAAATAATCAAAAATTCATAGAATCAAATAACATTCAGAACTTTGTGAATACAACATCATAAATGGCATAATTGCCAATGATACATACTTTGGCACAAAAGGGGAACATAAAAAGTAAAATAATATGTTAGAGTAAGCTATTCTTTTTCAACAGGATTCCTCTTGAAATAGTATGAGGAGATCATGTTCCAGAAAGAGATGATAAAAAACTTTTTAGAATAAACATCTACTTAAGACACGGTGAAAAATGCCCTTCATCTTCTACAGTGAGAAAGTTGCTTTGAAATTGTTGAACACATACGTGAAACATTTGGAAAATTACAACAGTCTTGACAAATACTTTTCTTCAAAGCCTCAGTGGAACTCATTTTCAACAGTTCGGTAGTAAATTTACTAAAATTGCCCTTTCTTT
Organism: Anas acuta; assembly: GCF_963932015.1. Classification (NCBI taxonomy): domain Eukaryota; kingdom Metazoa; phylum Chordata; class Aves; order Anseriformes; family Anatidae; genus Anas; species Anas acuta. The sequence goes on from NC_088982.1 coordinate 22,574,719, forward strand.
AAGTATTAAACCAAATAAAATTGCACACAATTCAAATAAAATTGCATTATTAAACCAAATAAAAATGCATATATATATAAAAATATATATATTTTTAAACATTCTGTGGTATTTTAGTGACAAAATCAGAAGTGCTTAGTCATGAGTACTCAGTACGATATTTATATATTATTCCCTTTTTATTTTTTGTCATTTAATGATTAATTATGTAGGAAAGTGCACAGTCCATATATTGTATGAAATGTTTTGTTGCAGAGGAAGAAGCAATTTCATAAAAAAGAAATTAACATACAATAAAAGCAGCAAGTCAGAGATGTTGGAACAGCAATTTTAATTATCAGTGTTCTCAGTAAATGGATTTTCAAGGCAGTAGTTACATAATTTAAAATGGCTTTATTTTCCAATATCTGAAAGCAAGATTTAATAAGAAATCAAGCTTTCTAAACAGCTGATAAAGTATATATTCCAGAAGGATATGAAATAATTTTAAGAATACTTTCATTTAATTATCTTAATTCAAATCACTCTTAATAAAAGGTTTTTGTTTGTTTGTCTGTTTGTTTTAAAAAACACTTTTTACTGAAAGGTGTTGCAACAGAGTTAAATCAAAAAGGTTCACAGAGATTCATACCTGTATAAATCTAAATGTTTGAGAAACATGCTCAGATCAATTTGATTTTAATTTAGACTCATCTGAGAATTTACACTTAAAAACAACAGAAAGTCAAAGATAGGAGACACTAGAAGACTAGGCACTTCAGGATAATTTATATTCATGATATCTCTTACAGTTAAACTCACTGGAACAAAATAAAAATAAATATATAATAAAACAAACAAACAAACAAAAAACTTGTATCAAACAGAAATGGTTTTAGTCCTAATGAGATTGAATCCAGATTTTTTTTTATATAGACTTTCCTTTTTTTTTTTTTTTTTTTTTTTTTTTCTCAGAATGTATGCTTTTTAGTGTCTCTAGACAAAGAGCAAGAGAATTTTCAAATCTCACAAGGGAGGTAAAAGGTTCATACATTTAATCATCTAAATTCACTACTTATTCAGTATTTTCACCTATCTTTTGTTAAAATACAAGACTAAAACCATTGGGATATAGGGAGAAAATAGCAATACCTGCTTCCTTTTAAATGTAGGCTCTTCTTCATAGTGAGACTACATCAGAGATCTAATATGTTTATTTTAATGGAAAATGACAGAGAAGAATAAGACAAGACAAACAAATTATTTGTTCACATAACTGTGAACCTCATTTTATCATTACTCCAGAATGGAGTACTACAGAAACAGCAAGTCAAAAACATGACAAAACAAATAAAAAAATAAACATGCAGTTTATATTATTGTTTCATAGTCACTAAAGAAAGATCTTATTTTTTAAACCTCCATGTTGGCAACAACTGGGAAATTTATTATTGCATATATGAGTGTGTAGTGTCTGGAATTACAATACTTCCAAGCCATGGTCCATGCTGGAATTTGTTTGGCTTTGGCATAATTTACCACTCCATTAATATTTGTAGGTTAGCACACATAGAATGTACTGTGTGTTGCTACTCAGGTATTTCCATTATCTTATAGAAAGCGAGGTATGGTCATTTATCAACTGTGTAATTGACTTTAGAATGTAACTCTGTCTTCTAAGTGTTTTCTAAATAATAGTATGCGTCAAGAGCCACTGCTGGATCAATTTCTAAAACATGGAATACTGCAGTGACAGTAACCTTCATAAAGCTGGGGCTTTTAGTCTGCTTAATGAGTTAATGAACATAAGGAGATAAGGGTTCAAAAGGTAATCTCCATGGGCAACTGCAAAAACTACATTATGTGTCACCCTCCTTACTAGATCCATTTTATCAACTGATGATGAGGTCAGATGGAAGAGATTCTTACCACAAAACATTTTATGATTAGATAAGTGCCAAAGCACTGCTAGGTAGATAATATCTCCTGTCATATATTGAAAATTAACATGTTCAGTTACTGATACTTCTGTCATTTTCTTTCTTGCATATCCTCATATGGTAGTTGCTCTATAGGCATACAGAATGTATATATTAGGCTGCACAGCACATTTCCTAATAACTACTAATAGCAACAAAGAGTAAGAAATTCTATCAATCATAGAATCATAGAATGATTTGATATGGAAGGGACCTTTAACGGTCATCTAGTCCAAACCCTCTGTCATATGCAGGGACAATTTTTGCTAGGTCAGGTTGCTCAAAGCCTCATCCAACTTGACACCAAACTTGTTGGAATATCCAAACTGTTCCAGTTCCTCACCACTCTCATTATAAAAAAAATATTCTTCCTTATATCCAATCTAAATTGGATAAACTCTTTCAGTTTAAAACCATTATACCTTCTCATGTCACTACAGGCCCTAGTAAAATGTCTTTCATATAAGTCTCCTTTACGTACTGCAAGGCCACAATGAGATCATAGAATCATAGAATAGCTTGGGTTGGAAGGAACCTTAAGGGTCATCTAGTTCCAGAGATGAACTCAGTACTCCAGGTGGTGTCTCACAAAGGCCAAGTAGAGGGAGAAAATCTCCTCCCTCCACCTGCTGGCCACTATTCTTTAGATGCAATTTAGGATGCAGTTGGCCTTCTGGGCTGCAAGCACACACTGCTGGCTCATGTCAAGCTTTTTGTCCACTAGAACGCACTCCCAAGTCTTTCTTTGCAGGGCTGCTCTCAATGAGTTCTTCTCTCAGTCTGTACTCATGTCTGGGATTGCCCTGACCTAGGTGCAACACCTTGCATTTAGAATTATTCAGCCTCATTAGCTTAACATGGCCCACTTCTCAAGTTTGTCCAGGTCCCTTTGGGTGGCTTCCCTTACTTCTATTGTACCACACAGCTTAGTGACATCTACAAATTTGCTGAGGGTACATTCAATCCCAGTGTTTGCTGTTGATAAAAATATTAAACTGTAGTGGTCCCAGGATAGACCCCTAAAGGACACCACTCATCACCCTCCTCCATCTGGATTTGATCAGCACTGTCTGGGTGCAGACTTCAAGCCAATTCTTTATCCACTGAATGGTCCACCCATCAAATCAGTATCTTTTTGTAGATCAGGATGTCATGTGGGATCATGTCAAAGACCTTACAGAAGTCCATGTAGTCCATGTGGTCCATTGCTCAGTCTTTAAATAAGGTTACCCAAGTTGCTCAGTGTTAGTTCAAGTGGACTTTATGGCTTTTAGAAACTGACCTCTTCTTAAATATATGAGACATATAAATACAGAAATTATATTATAAAATGCATAATATAAAAGAAACCCTACATTTTCACATGGCAAGTTTTACTATTAGTATTTTCTAATTACCTTCAAGAATTTAGTTTTATGTAAAATCATCTTCATCCCTATTACTAATTTTGGCACATAATGCTTTTGCTCAGCATATTTGGCAGCTACTCCAAGCATCTTTGTGTTGAAAAGCTGTTTGATATCTGGCAGTACAAAATGCATAGATACCAGTTCCTTGTCTGGCATGTGAACGGCAGAAGTTTCTTACTTGGTTAGGTGCCCCTAGTGCAGTACTAACTTAATTAATGTACACAGACAGCTGGATACACCCACATTTAAACAAGGAAAGGAGTCAACCCATTAGACATATCAAAGATATGATGCTTTTCTATTTATTTGAAACACAAAAGTGGAAAGATATGAAAATAAAAATCACATGTGCAATGCTTTCATACAATTAATGGGACTACATATAATATTTTTTAGTTTCAGTAGATATTATAGTTACGGTGTGTGTACATATTAATAATCAGAAAAGTATTTCAAATAATTGTAGTGTATACATTATGTGTGCATCATAACTATCTAAAGACATCTTTTTCAAAAATCTGCTATCTTTAGATAAATAGATATATTTAGATATTTTAAATGCCAACAAATAAATAATTTTATCTACTTGCACACAATTCAAAGTAAGATTTTTCCTGCTAATTCCATCCTAAAAGTTGAGTTCCACACCTTCCAGTTGAATTCAAATCTATCATTCACAAAAATATCAAAGATCTTTCTGTATTCTCCCTACCCAAAGTTAGCAGAAGCTTTGGAAGCTGTGTCCCTAAGGACCAAAAAAATAAAAATAAAAATAAATTATTTTTTCCCATTGGTGTTTAACCCTGTTACATAAATATTCCAATGTTGGTTTACAATTCATGCTAGAATAAATGTAGTGTCATTCCAGTTAAAATGAGATAATTTTTACTAAATTTGCAAAGGCATGAAAAATAGCATCTCTTACTTTTAACTTATCTAAAATAACAGTAGAGTGTCTTAGTCTCCTGTTTAAGTTTCACTGAAATTGGGTTTAAAACTGGTCTATCTTCATCGATTTCAGTGCCAGTACAGTTGTCTTGAGATAAATTAACCTAACAGAATTCAGTGTGGGGTTATACATTGAGTGAACATTAAGGATATGAATGCATGCTTTGTAGGATGAAAATCAAATGGGTTAAAATTATGGCCGCACATGATTGAACATTTACTTATTATAAATGACTAGAAAGATGAAGTGCCAGTAGTCCTATCAATGCAGAATTATCTAACCAAAAGTGAGCTTTCATTTCCAACATTACAATGTCACATTTCCTTGACAATGAAGTAGGGCCAAACCCATTTTTTCCTGTTTACACTATAAGACAAAAGCATCAATATAATCCTAAAGATGAATTTACCCAACAGTTTTTTATGGTTCCTCAGGGCACAAGGGTGACTCCTAAAAATATATATTTAACCCCCCTAATCATTAAAAACCAAATTTATTGTTGTGGAAGAAATAGATTAGATGCGTAACATCATCATTTTTCATACAGCAGATAGATAGGCAAGATTTTTTAACATTTGACTGCAGCTATATTGTACATTGCTCTTTCTTTGTGATAAGAGACAGAAAACTCTCAGAAATAAAATTTCTGAAATATACCACAGACCTATGCCATTTTATCCATCAGAAGAGAATTAATTACCCAGCTGTCTGTCAAGCTTCTTACCAAGTATATCTATACAATTTGTGCTTCAATCATGATTCAAGATTCATGATTCAGATTCTTTCAATTACATAAGGGATATCGAAACCTCAGCAGACTCTCCAGTAGACTATTCCAATGTTATCCCTTTTATGCCAATAGAAACCAGGTTGTTGTTGAAATTGATCTCTTTTATATGATATAAGGTATAGTTCAAATTTCCATGCAAATTTAGATTTGATTCTTTTCTCCAAGGTCTTAAGAAAGTTTAATAAAATCAACTATAAAGCCCTGATGAGAGTAGTATTACTAAAATAAACAGCTTTCACTAAAATTGGCTTGGTTTTTGTATTAGCAATTAGCAAGTCCAGATTCTGTCAGCCTTTCTATACTTATTTTCTTACATGGCCAGTGATTCCAATGGCTTTTTAGAAACTTATCAACAAACAAGATGCTATCCACTGTAAATAAGCCTGGCAGAACCTGACCTCCAAAACTCTGAAGAATCACATTTCTAAGTGATCAGAACCTCTGATTCCATATGGACAAGATAGATAAGAGGGCACATGTGAACCTGATAAAGTTCAAGTCTAAGTGCAAAGTGCTGCACCTGGGTTGAGGCAATCCCAGACATGAGTCTGTACTCATGTACTGGGAGAACTCATTGAGAGCAGCCTTGCAGAGAAAGACATGGGGGTTCTGGTGGAAAAAAAGTTTGACATGAGCCAGCAGTGAGTAATTGATGATCACAGGACTGGAACACCTCTCCTATGAAGAAAGGCTAAGAGAGATGGGGCCATTCAGCTTAAAGAAGAGAAGGTTCTGGGGTGACCTTATTACAGCCTTTCAGTACTTCAAGAGAGTTTATAAGAAATATGGAGAGAAACTTTTTGCTTGGGCACATAATGATAGGAGAAGATGGAATAGTTTTAAACTAAAGGAGAGGAGATTTAGATTAGATGCTAGGAGGAAATTCTTCACTGAGAAGGTGGTGAGGCACTGGAGCAGGTTGCTCCATCCCTTTAGGTGTTCAAGACCAGGTTGGATGAGGCCCTGGGCAACCTGATCTGGTTGGTGGCATCCCTGCCCATGGCAGGGGTGTTGGAACTAGATGATCTTTACAGTAACTTCCAAGCCAAGATATTCGGTGAAGTCTATTTTATTACGCTTTCCCCCTGGGCTACCCTTTCATTCAGTTAGTCAATGTGAATAATAACTTTGCACTAGTGTCATTATAGAATTCTCTAGTGCTGATCAGTAGCAATTTATTCCATAGGCAAGTTAACTCATGCTATCACTTGGACTGCTGCTGGTGCTTCAAATGCTTTAAATCTATTTAGGATATTTCTACTCTTTAGCTCCAGTCACCACAGATGTAATTCACATGCTCTAAAATTATCATAAAACAAATAAATACATATGTATGCTCACACTTCCAAATAAAACCTATTGGTTTATAAAAACTGGTTAGTACCTTCAGAGATAGAATGAAAACAATTTTTTGTTTGCAATGAATGTAATCAAAAGATATTATCAATACTAATTGGAAGAAAGGCAAAGGTCAAAACTTCTTGAACTTTCTCTTAAGCTGCTTCAAACACTGCTGACCTTTAACACTTGCATTAGATTTTTCTCATGACTGGTGTTGGCCTATGGTGTATGTTTTCAGAAAGCTTCAGTGAACATTTTTCAGGTATCTTTAAGATGTGAGTCAAAGAAAAATATGAACAATCTGATAATTTGAAACAAATTTGAAACAATCTGATAATTTGAAACAAATTTGAACAATCTGATAAAGTTAGCAACTTTCTTTTGTATAACTGCAGTGTCGTCAAGCTTTGGAGCAGAACAGTGACATTTGGAATGGTAGCTTTCATATTTGTATTATGTATCTTCACGAATGTGTCCAAAATTCAGTCAAACTGTAACATCTTGAAATATTGCAGACTACACGTAGTCATGAGTTATTTCATTGATTTTGTCAACTGATGTGCATACAAAATCATTTAACATGTCCAAGTTTCTCATGGATCATAAGATTTACTAAATGGACCTCCAGTTTCTTCAAAATTGAGTATACTCTAGCCTTAAGATGAAAGTGCTAACTTTCTGATTTATGTTTAAGAGCTATCCAACCCTAAGTACCCCGCATTGGAACTGAGTGCTTGACACCTAATTAACCTGGCTTCCTACAGAAGCAAAATCATAGTGATACAGAGAAGACAGAGAAGTAGAAAACCAAATATGGGGCATGCATCAGCTAGTAGAGAATGTGAGAATGAAAAAGAGGTCTAATTAAAACAAAACAAAACAAAACAAAACAAAAACAAAACAAAACAAAACAACAACAACAACAACAACAACAACAACAACAACAAAAAACAACAAAAAGAACAAGAAAAAAAAAAGAAAAAAAAAAGATTATGAAAGAAGGAGGGATACACTGGACAAGAAAACTGAAACATGAGCTGGTGGGAAAAGAGAATAAACTAGGAAAAGCAAAAAGTCCAAACACAGATCAGTGCAGGATATGTTCTAAGAATCCCTGGTTGAGGGGAAATGAACTAAGAATACAGGGATACATGGTAGTGCCTAAACATTCAGCTAAAATATAGAAAGTGATCTTGTGTTAATACATTGGAGCAGTAGTGATCCATAAGCCTGCCTTTAAAGTTAATTTAAATTTATTTTTATAGAATCATTAAGGTTGGAAAAGTCCTTCAAAATCATCTGGTCCAACCATCACCCTACTACCAATGCCAGCCACTAAACCATGTCCCTAAGCACCAGGTCTAACCTTTCCTTGAACATCCCTAGGACGGTGACTCCACCACTTCCCTGGGCAACCCGTTCCAATGTCTTTCTGAGAATGCCTTCTCTTTCTGAGGAGAAATGTCTCCTAATTTCTAACCTAAACCTATCCTGGCACAACTTGAGTCCATTCCCTCTAGTCCTATCACTAGTTATCGGAGAGAGGCAGCTGACCCCCAGCTCCCCACACCTTCCTTTCAGGTAGTTGTAGAGAGCAATAAGCCTCCTGAGGCTTAAGCAATAAGCACCTGAGCCTTCTCATCTCCAGACTAAACAACCCCAGTTCCTCAGCCACTCCTCACAGGCCTTGTGTTCCAGGCCCTTCACCAGCTTCGTAGCCCTTCTCTGGACACATTCCAGGGCCTTGATGTCCTTCTTGTACTAAAGGGCTCAAAACTGATCACAGTACTCAAGGTGCAACCTCACCAGAGCAGAGTACAGGGGGACAATCACCTCCCTGGTCTTGCTGGCTACACTGTTCCTGATACAAGTCAGGATGCGGTTGACCTTCTTGGCCACCTAGGCACACTGCCAGCTCATGTTCAGGTGAGAACATCATGTAACACCTCCAGATCATTTTCCTCTGCACAGTTGCAGCCACTCTCCCTCCCAAGCTGCATGGGGTTGTTGTGACCTTGTGACCTGGCAGGACTCAGAACTTAGCCATGTTGAACCTCATGCCATTGGCCTCTGCCCATCAACTCATCCTGTCCAGGTCCCTCTGCAGAGCCTTCCTACCCTCTGTGTCAAAGGCTTTGCTGAAGTCTAGGTAGACTACATCAACTGGCTTTAGCTCATCTACCAGGTGGGTCACCCAGGCATAGAAGGAAATGAGGTTGGTCAGGCAGGAATTGCCTTTCATGAGCCCATGCTGACTGGGCCTGATCCCCTGGTGGTCCCGCATACACTGCATGATTCTATTTCCTCTTTAATGATTTTTTTTTATTTATTTATTCTTTGAGACATAAAAGTGGCTCTTACTATCAGGTTATCAAATAGATTAATGGTTTCAAATCATACCAGTTAGGAAGAAGTTCTGATAGAATGGCTTCTCTCATGGTTGGGTCTTCTGTTTTCTAGACCATGAAGATAACCTTCAGCTAATTACAGAATTTATTTGATAATTTCCTGTATTTGTTACTTACCTGAGAGATGTCCAGTTCATTGTAATCTCCCTTAAGCAAATTATTTTTTCATCCTGAAATCTTTAATACTTAATCTAATTTTTTATTCTTGTTTTTGTTTTGCTCTCTTCTGAGCAAAAATATGCAAAAATTTGCTGCACCCAGTTCATCAATGTAGATGCATTGTATAAAATAGTTAAACTTCAAAATATGATCCTCATTTCAGAATATTACATGTAGATTTCAGAATGACTTAGACATTTCATAATAAGCGAAAAAAAGTGCAGTATATTCTTTACATATCCAGGTAGCTATGCTGGTCAGAAGACTTGAGGTCAGGTTAATCTCAATTTTTGGTTGAGCTTATAATGGTTAATCTCATTTTTTTCTCAACCTCTCCGAATCTTTCAAAGGAGAAAGAGAACCAGTCCTGCTAAATGATTGTTTATCATTCTGTTTTATTTTTAGAGGGAATATAGGTAAAAGATCTGAAATACAATCCTTTGTATATCATACTGAGATACCTTTAAGTAACTGACAGACTATTTAGACCATGGCTCTTCAGTATCTGTGTCTGTATTCATGTGATTTTATTTTTTTTTTAGATTGAATCCTAAATTGTAGCTTCAAGAAAAAGTATTTAGGCAATACCTCCATGGTGCAACAGAGCAAGATCCAAAGGTTCCCCCCAAAATTATCTATATGAATTGACAAAATGTCCAGCGGTGTAAGGCCTTGTTACCTTGATAATATAACCAAGTTTAGGCAACTTTCTCTGTGTGATATTAAACCTTGCTAGTTCATATGGAAAAATAACAGTTGTTCCTGCACCCACTGTTCATGCATGCTTGTAGAAAACACGTGACATTCAATGATATGCAGGCTCTTTAGTACAGAGAACAGCTTCAAGAACATGGCTTTGGTTTCTGAATCAATAATAGATGATTTATCTCGTGTGACTAGTTATTTAGAAGTTACATCTTTCATTTAAAGATACTGAAAATCAGTTGAAAAGACATAGGTTCCTCACAAGGGAAATAAATACTATTAATAAATATTTTTTCAGGATGGGTGAATATGTAGCTGCTTATTAATCTTAACTCATTATAGAATAACAATTTACGCTAGTCACCTAGCTTCTAAATGTTTTCTAAAAGTTAGGTTAAATGCGTCATCCCACCCTTAAGCCCTGCTCAAAACCTATAGTGTAGCACACAAACTCTGTACGCACTGAGAAATAGTTAAACACATTTATATTGTTATCTATTTTTTTCAAAAACCTTTAAAATGGCATTTTTTTATTATTATTATTTTTTTTTCCCTAGGAAAAGCTATGCAAAGAAACTACAGTAAATACTGGTTTTGATGAACAAGCTTTTCCACCACAAAGGCAAAAAAAAAGTATGAGCATATTTCATTCCTTGAAAAGGTTAGCAAGCTATTTTGTAAAGTGGTTTCCTTGGGGCTCTCCAAAACAACTGGACCAGTTCTATGCAGAAACAATGCACAGAAGATATAAGGGGACCAGAGTCTTTTGAACCAGCAGCTGTGCTACCTGCGGCTCTCCATAACAAGCAGACCAATTCCATGTGGAAACAGAATGAGCACAAGATATAAAAAGATCAAAATTGTTTGAACCAGCAGCTGTGCTACCTGCAGCAGTTAATCTTTCCTGGCAATCTGTTAGAGACACACATTCCTCAGGCTAAGAGGACTAAGAGGCTTTTGCTGACTGCTGTTCCTCTGAGAGAAGCCAAGTCCAATTCTCCCTTCATATTACTGGAACAGTTGCATTGTGGGCTCATACGTATTGGGGAAAAAATGAACTTTTATTTGGCTTGTTGGAAAAGAGATTTCCGATCAGTTGCTTTGAATAAAAGTATGATGTTAGCTCATTTCTTAACCAGATAATAGTTTAATTAAAAGCCAAAATCTTTTACTGTGAAAAAGCTGACATCACGTTAAAAAAAAAAAAAAACAACAAACAAACAACAAAACAATACTAGTATATAGGAACAACAATACTTATGCTGGGGAAAACCAGAAAGAAAACAAAACAACAACAAAGAAATCACTCGGACCTAATGTCTGCAAAGAAGACAAAGTAAAATTTTATACTCCTATCATTTGAAACTGAATCTTATTTTCCCTTAAAAATATCACTAATATTTAAGGAACTGTTTCTCTGTTACACTTATTGGACAAGAAATTTTAATAAAACAGCATTTGCTCTATCCCCTGCCCTTTCCCCTTCTAAGAAATGTATTTCTAAGTATGTGCTTTCTCACATTAGAAGTGTCATCTTTTACACTATGATGTAATACCCCAGAATAGTTTTTGTTTGTTTGTTTGTTTTCCAAAGTTGCACTGTTTTATCAAATATTTTGTTAGGAAAAGATACCAGAAGTTATTTTTCAGTAGAAACGTTTGGCCATGTTTCTTTGAAAAACTTTTGAGAAAAGGAATAGAGAAAAAAGAGATCATTTTCATCAGTGTTTAAAACAAAACAAAAGAGAAATTGCATATGTAATTTGAAATGAAAAAGCGAGGGCTTTTGGAGCAAATACAAAGTTACTTAATCTTATGATGTATAGGCAGGCTCTCAGTCTTTAGTGATCCTTTAGATGAACTGGGAAGCTCTGCGGCTGTTCCCTACCTTTTATATTCTTCCCTGCAGAAGTGTCACAAACAGTGTAAAAAGGGTAAATGCAGCAGAAAAGGAGAAAAAAGGAAAAAGGGAAGGGGAAGGGGAAGCATGTTTAAATTATGCATATAATCTGAAATATTTTTTTATACTGATCAATAGCTTGGAGATATTTTGTTTGTTTGCAGGGTAAATGCCAGCAAAGATCACAGTAGGTTTTAGTTTGTAATTAATCTTCCTTTACATTTTTCTTCGACGTTTTTAAGGGTATAGCAGAGTAATCTGTCACCTGCAAGGCCACCTGGTTTTAAATGGCTTAGATTAAGCACGCATATTTTCAGCACAGACCTTAACTGAACTCGTGTTCATGTTGTTCAATGTTTTATTCATGTCTATACCAAATCACATTACAAGGTGTTTGCAAGTTCTTCTTGCAAATAATTCCTTTTTCATTAACACCTAATTGATAGTGCGCCATTATTAGCACTAGAAATTTCATACTATATTAATTTACATCTGTCAAATATAAAATTAAACCTTTCACATAGATGCCATGATGCTCTAGGATTCCCAGGTCCCACCTTTCACAATGATGGGTCACTAGAGTCTTGCACTATTCTTTTATTTTTTCTTTATTTCTTAACACTAGAAATATCTTTCTGAAGACCAGCTGTGACATTTCAATATAAAATCTATTCTGGTTAGTACCTGTCAAAGTGTTTGTATGGAGTTATCTGTGTAGATAGATGTCTGCAGACATTAGGGAGGTCATGTATACTGTAAGATACATGTTAGAATGCCTGAGCAGGTCTCTTGTAGTGTGTGCAGACAGGCAGGTAAGAAGAAAGATAACCTTTGGTTTTCGTAATAAAATATGTGAAAATCATTCTTGAAATCATTCTTGTTCAAAAAGATAGAAAAGGAAGAGCACTTTCTATTCCAATGATGGCATTGTTCAAAATGCTGTCAAGTTCAAAAGCAGTTTCTTATTTAAGAAGAAGACTAATAGAAAAGAAATTCATTGAGCGTTGCTAAACATGCAGAAAACACTAAATTAAGAAGTCTCTGACTAGCGAATGGTTAGAGGTACAATGCATTTCTCAACATTATTTCCTAATGTCATCCTCATGCCTGTTTGTTGTTAGTTCAATATATAATTGTTTTGTTGGAAAGTCGAAGTAATATTATTCAGTTGCTAGGGGAGAGTTTTAAACTATTCTTGAAACAATAACAATAACAATAATAATAATAATTAATAACAATAACAATAACGACAACCACAATAATAATAATCAGAACACAGAGTGGCAGAAAGCTACTAATGTGACAAAACTATTTAATAGCACTGGCATTCAATAAGCATTCCCATGTTAAATAGACCATAAAAGCCCTGGGTGTTCCGGTGAAGAGCAAACTGAACATGAGCCAGCTGGTCACCCTTGTGGCATGATGGAGAAATATGCTGGACTGCATCAGGCAGAAGATTGCCAGTAGTTCAAGGCATGTGATCCTCACCTTCAAGTTAGTCCTGATGAGACCAAGTACTATCAGGAGTACTTGGTCCAGATTTGGGTTCCCCTGTGAAAAAAAGAGACATGGATTTGCTAGAGTTTGCAGTCTTTTATATAGTCTGATTGTAATGATAATTAAAGATTTTCCATATGTAGTCAAATTCCTCATTTCTGGTACAGGATCTGACCTTAGTCCTGACCACAGACAGCAAAAGGACTGTTCTCAATCTGACAGCTTTTTCCAGTCATACAGTTTTTCAGTTCCCAAAATGACAAGAATGCTCAATGTGCTCAGTTCATGATATTTTGCAAATTTGAAAAGCTCTAATCTTTATGTTGTTGAGTCAGACATCAAACCAACACTTAGATGAAACAAACATTTTATTAAGAAAGCATAGGAATCTTCTGTGTGTACTTACTGTCCTGGGAACAGAGAGTGGTCTGTTTTGGAGTCAATGTGCATTTTGCATCTTCAGTAAATGTAGCTTGCAAGCTAGAAGCTAAATGTTACAGTAGCCAACTAATAGATAATTAGCTTATTTTGATTCAGACTACTGAACCACCTTTAGAGCTTACAACGTATGAAGAAAAAAAGAGAAAAATTTGCTGAAAAGATGAACAGTTCATGGAGAGGTCGTGCACAACAAAAAAGTATATTTAGAATACTACATTGGAGATTAAAAAAAAAAAGTAATAGTAAAAGAAGAAACATTAAACAGTTTAATAACATATATCTCCCAGAAGTATTGTCTAAGGAAATAAATTTGATTTTTATTTGGAATTAATAAGATGGAATTTTATTTAGAATTCATATTCAGTATTTTCATTGGTAAAATGCAATTTTTTGACAAGTTGATTATCAATCAAGAATATTCCTACATTTTAGGAATGTATTATATTAATGTTTTTTAAAAAGGCAGTTGTTTCAATAGGCAGAATATATTAACTTCAAACAAATAAGCTTTCTTTAGTATGAGAACAAAGCCTTCATCTTGACAGACTTAGAGATGATCACTACAGATATATATATTTGCTTCAGCATTTTGTTTGACAAAAGTGTTCTTCGTCTGCTTTAGATTCTCTCAAAACTTGCAACACAAAATCCTTTATCTTTCAATCACTTTAATGTTTTCATTAGCTTTACATGCTATTTGGGGTGGAGAATGGGAAGTGAAATACAGTTATGGGATGAGACCCAACCGTCAGCTAAGCTGGGTCTTATAGTCTTTCAGATAATCTCTTTATCTCTCACATACACACTACACTAGTCTCTGCTGCAGCTTTTACCTTGTGCTGAACAAGAAACTTCAAGTTTTAGCCTCAATGGAACTTGCTGTGCAAGGAATAGTGACTTTTTTTTTTTACAGAAACTTTTCAAGGTATCAAATTAACAACTGCAAGGGGTGTAGCCAAACCACCCACATTTAATAAAAGCTAACCAAAATCTTTTTTTACAAAAAGTGAACTCTTTTTTACAAAAAATGAATTCTAACTTTATTTTTCCCTTATTTTTTACTTCTGCCTAGGATCAGAGGTGAGAAAACAGACTCACAAACAACAATGAGCTGGTAGTGTAATCTTTCCAATATCTGTGAAAATAACAGTGCACTACAAATGTTATGATACTAGGCTTAAGCCTGTTGATATTTAAGATGGAGTTCTGGAAAAATAATATTTAAATAATTTTTCAAAATATAAATTACAGTTTATTGATACGGATCTATTGGATAATGATGGATATTTATAATTCATATATATTTATGTGTAGAAAACATTGTGACTATGGGCAAAAGGAAAAAAAAGTCCAAAAACTGAACTGGAATATGTTTTTGGTTCTTCAAGGGAATTAACTTACTACAATTAAATTGTCTGAGAAGACAGGACAGAAATTATAAGAAAGTCATAGAAACATATAGAACAAGAAAGTTTGTTTGTTTCACAAGATCATTGATGCTGGAATAAACTGCATCAATGTCAGACAGTGCAGGTCCTTCCAAAAGATTTGTCTCAGCCAGAATATAAGTTATTGATTTCAGTAGAGGGAAATGTGAGCAAAATGAAACAAAGTGATGAGGAAATAAAAAGGTAGTGTTTATGGATTATTTTTGGCCTTTTAATCTATATTGTATGGTTGGAAAACTATACATTAAAAAAGAAATATCTAAATAAAAGATTTCTAAATGCTTTCAAAGCCTATTTTCTACTGATTTCAATGCTAATAAATAATAAAAACAAGACCAGAAAAAAAAAATACAAAAGATAGCTACTCCAAGGAAAATATTTTTTAGACCTGTGTCTAAAAGATTAATTTAAGCATACACTTACTTTGATGGTGCATGAACCGATAGGTAGACAGTTAATTTTCAATGGTAAATAATAATAACGCATTTAGTTTGAATAAACTTTAATGATATCAGTTTGCTATTTCCTCAATTTTCAAATCCTTAACAGAGCACAATGAAAATCATATTGGTTGATATTGATATCTGTGATGGTAGAATATTCATATATCAGAATCACAGAATCATCTAGGTTGGAAGAGACCTCCAAGATCACCTAGTTCAACCTCTGACCTAACACTTGTTAGTGTTAGATCACTCCACTAAAGTCCTCTACATCACTAAGTTCTAAATATAATGTCTTTTAAAGACTTCCAGGGATGGTGACTTGACCACTTCCCTGGGCAGCCTATTCCAATGCCTAACAACCTTCTCAGTAAAGAAGTTCTTACTCATATCCAACCTAAACCTCCCCTGGTGCAACTTTAGCCCATTCCCCCTTGTCCTATCACCAGGCACATGGGAGAATAGACCAACCCCCACCTTGCTACAGCCTCCTTTAAGGTACCTATACAGAGCAATAAGGTCACCCCTGAGCCTCTTCTTCTCCCAGCTGAACAACCCCAGCTCCTTCAGCTGCTCCTCATAAGACTTGTTTTCCAGACCCCTCACCAGCTTCGTTGCCCTGCTGGCCACACTGTTTCTTATGCAAGCCAGGATGCTGTTGACCTTCTTGGCCACCTGAGCACACTGCTGGCTCATATTCAGCCAACTATCAACCAACACTCCCAGGTCCTTCTCCACCAGGCAGCTTTCTAACTGCTCATCTCCCAGCCTGTAGCACTGCTTGGGGTTGTTGTGTCCCAGGTGCAGGACCCAGCACTTGGCCTTGTTGAACTTCATACAGTTGGCCTCAGCCCATCAGTCCAGAGTATCCAGAGCCTTCCTACCCTTGAGCAGATCGACACATGCACCCAATTTGGTGTCATCTGCAAACTTACTGAGGGTGCACTTGATCCCCTCATCCAGATCATCAATAAAGATATTGATACTGATATTGAAGAGAACTGGAATAAGATATTTTCTGTTCATGGGACTGAACCCTATTTTGGTCTGTCAGAAACAGCGTATGCAAAATGCACAACAATGTTTAAGAGATCTGAGCAGAAAGACTTAGTTGGTCTTAGGAAGGTCTACTTAGTCTAATACATAGATAAGACAATGAATGAAGAAGAAAAAAAGGTATGAGAAATTATTGTTTTTAAAGAGAGCATTCATAATCACAATTATGACCTACAGCAAAATGTTGGCATACTCTCATCCAAATTGTCTAAATCCACCAAAGCAAATCATATAAATAATTCAAGCTCTTCAGTACCTTGGTTTATTTCTCTCTTGCTCACCCATCCTCAATAGCAGATAGCTCTTGTATATGATGCAGTTGTATGACTCTTTAGGAAAATGTTGACAATTCAGTAGAAGAGAGGAATCAAACTGAATTTAAATTGAACTCAGAATCCATGGAGAAGAAACAGTCTGAGTGCAAAAGATAGTAAAATCTGAGGTATTACTTTAAGTCATTTAATTTCTGAAGGGTATTGGTGTGTTTTTAGAATCCCTTAAAATCCTTTTAAAGGGGATTTAATAATTCCTTTATCGTTTACTTTGAGTAACACTCATTATTTCTTTAATTACTACCATTAAATTACTACCATTATTGAACTAAAGAAAGTATTAACATATTATGTTATTGTAATAAAATCATAATACACACTATTTCAAGAAATTGAAGCATTTTAATTGTCTCTTTAAAAATAGTCATAGTTATGTTCACACTGATTAAATTATAATAATAATAGTAAATGTAATTTACAAATAACTTCACAAAGAAACAAAAAAAGAAAATACATTTACTTCAACAGATATTTTATCAAAAATAAAATTGGATTTTGTTTTTCACAATCCAAGTTATGCCACACACACACACACACACACACAAAAAAAAAGGCTGTTTTTAATGTAGCAGTATTCTTTTGTACTTCTTCGTTTCTTCTGAGCTGTTAGATGTTAGCAAGAGTTTCTTAGGGTGATTAAATCTACTCTCACACTCATGAAAAAATACACAAGCACTGTCTCAGGTGTTATACTTTTCTACATGGTGAGATACATGGAGCAGTTGAGCACATTATTAACCTTAGCAATAAGCCAAAGAAGGATAAATCAGAGGACAACTGTGGGACAAACATCCAAAGAAACAACAAAGGAAATTAAGGCATCTGTGCAGAGAAAAGAACTAATAAGAAGTTTATCATTCAGGATACCTGTCTAATAAAATGTGCATTGCAGGAGTCTAAAGCTGAACAAGAACATTAACTGTGTTTTGAGACTGACATCCCATTATGTGGGATGATGCAACATGTATAGCATTCAATATATATTAAGTGTCCATAGGGTATAAACAATTCAAGTGTGAACTAGTACCTTTCTCCCCAAATAAAAACATTGCAAAATCTTTGTTGTCATTTTTACCATCAATAGTTTTCCCTGTGAGTGAGGATAATGTGTTCCATATGTTGTCTATTCCAATTATCAGCCCAGAATACTCCAAAGATATGTAAAACAATGACCTTGATGTTATTGTACATAATGATGACAATGAACCCATAGGATTAACTCTGTTCCTATTGAAATAGTATCTTTTTCAACATGAACTGCAGTCTCAGTACAGAACAATTTTCAAAGTTCAGAAAAACAGATGGTGTGTATAAATTTTGCCATGCCCAGAAGAACTTTTTGAGATACAGCAACAAGAATCAATTATATGTCCATTATATGCTGTTCACATTATCCCTGTACTGACAACACTGGTGATTCCTTTTCTTTTTGGAACAGTTCCCACATTTATCTAAATCACTATCAGCCACTTTGTTACAAGCACATTAGTAATAATAATGGTATCTAATGTTTCTCAGCACAGTGATTTAAGCATGTTAACTTTTCTTTACTGTGCAAACTATTATACTCTCAAATAATTTCTTGCAGGTGGTAATGACTGATTTGTAAGGAATTATATAAACTGCAATAACATACATGTATTACTGTCAAATTCTGAAATATTTATTAATAAAACTTTAAAACATGTAGTAGCTTAGTATCATGTAGTATCAGTAGTTTTCTGTTTTGAAAGAGACTCTTCATATACTCTACATGTTAGTGTTCTGTTTAAAAAAACATATATATATAAAAAATCAAATACATAATCTTCAAATATCTACAAACCAAAGCCAGATTGTTCAGATCTGCTCCATTTGTTATAAAACAGCTTCTTAAAATTGTAATGGGTAAACAGATATCTACCTGAATCTTGTTATATATAAGGTGCTATGTACAAAAGAATATGTAAAAAGTAGCTGATGTGGTGAGTGGATCATTTCAGTTATCTATGAGAAAAACAAGGCAAAATGGATAATAGTTTTCTTACTGTTAAGCTGCTTTTTCAGGCTGGCAGTCATCCTGTTCTGTTAGCAAAGACAAAAATTTTATTGCTTTCGTTCTAGATTATGCTTAATTATCCTAAAACTATTATGATGACTACTTTTGTTTCCTGAAATTATCTTACAAAGTTAAAGTATTGTACTTCTTATGTGCCTTAAAGTTACAACCAACATTTTAAGGTTGAACAATTTCACTGGATTTCAGAACTTCAGTTATCTCCATTTTAGATTATTTTATGTAACATACTTTCATATTACTTTACTTAACTTTACTTTGCTTTAACTACTTTACCACATTAAACTACATTTACCACATTACTTTAACTACTGAAATGCCTAAGTAATCCAAATGCTGTGAGTCCCATTGTTGCAGCTGCTGCACAAGGATAATAAATAGCTGCTTTTTTTTTTTTTCCAAATGTTTGACAAAGAAAGCTGCTAGATGAGTTGAAAATACATTCTAGGACTAAGAACAGGATAATACCTGACAACAGACTTAACAAAATGAGTTAGAAAATGTGTTAGAAATGAGCATAGGCTGTTTAACAAACATTTTTTACATTAAATAATCTTAGCATTTTCAATTGGACTTGTTATCAAAACAAGATTAGTTTATATGAATATAGAAATTCAATATTGTCTAACTGAAAAGAACTGAATTGAAATATTTATAATAAAATATGTTGATATCATTTTGTGTTCTAAGACATATTAAAAAACTGACTTTTTTTTTTTTACACATCAATGTTCAGCACATATGAACACAGCAAAAAATTTGTGAGTTATCAGGTTGGATTTTCTGCACATACTAAGGTGGAATTGTGTCTTGAAGAGGTACGTGAAGCAGAAGAAGGTCATTCAAAAGACTAATACATAAAAGTTAAAGACATGTGGGACAAGATTAAGGTCAGCATCATTTGGCAAAGAGACTCTGGGAAATATTCTTTCCATGAGATCCTATGGAAAGGGTACAGATCAAATGTGTATGTCTTTGAAATTAAAAAGAAATAGCCAAGGAATAAATGTGCTTAATATCAATTTTGTCTATTTGTCATTGTGTAAATACGCAGGCAGTATTGTTCAATGTTCCACAAGAAAGATGATTATGTTACGGTCATATTTTTAACTTAATACTTTTATACAGTGCAGATAGTTTTATATGAAAAGTAAGGAAAAGACATATTGTTTGTTACTACCACCATTCTGTTGTGAATCACAGAATGTTTTGGGTTGGAAGGGACCTTAAAGAACACCTAATTCCAACCTCCCTGACATGGGCAACCTTCTAGGTTGCTCAAAGCCCCATCCAGCCTGGCCTTAAACACTTCCATGGATTGGGCATCCACAGCTTTTCTGTGCAACCTGTTCTAGAGCCATACTAACCTCAGAATAAAGAATTTCTTCCTCATATCTAATTTAAACCTACCCTTTAAAGCTATCCTTGTGCTATCACTAGACTCTCTGTCAAAGAGGCCCTCCCCAGATTTCCTGTAGACCCCTTCAGGTACTGGAAGTCAGCTGACAGGTTGTAGTGGCAACGTTGTGGTAGCAGGGGCCACAGGGGTGAGAGGTCACCCCTTATTTGGAGCAGTTATACATATTTGCTGAAAATTAAGGAATTAGAGACCAAATCCATTGCTCAGTTTTTACTTCCTCTTGTGTTTTGTTTAAATTTCATTAAGAGAACCAGTGACTGAATGTTATATAATACTTTGAAAGCCTTATTTATGGCTTTCAGAAGGGTTATATGATTTAAAAGATAACGGGGTAAATCCAATCCTGCATTGAAGGATTGTGTAAGTTTCCAAGTAAAGATATTGAAGTGGAAAATTAGATAAAACTCTAAAGAAGATATTAACAAACTCCATGTCCATTACCCATAGAAGGCATTAACATACAGCGGACTATTTCTACCTATAAAGGCTGTTGTTAATTATGTTATAATATTTGTTAGGATAGTTACTGAAGATGACTTACACATCAAACCAATACTGAATTGTCTTGTGAAACCTAATGAATACTAACCTAACTCTATGCTTAAGAGCTAAAGCTTTAAAAGAAATTAAACATGTTAGACTTAGTGACAAATACTTATGTGTGTAATTAAAGTGTTTATTTGATCACTTGTACAATAAAGACTTGAAGATCTGAGGAACAACCTTAAACATTGCTATGGTGGATCTTCAGCTCCAAACGGATTTTTCCTCTAATGAGATCCATCCTCCTGGGAATATAAAATCACTACCTAAAGTCCATTTGCTGAATATTCAAAAATTCTCTAGTTCTCATTGTTCCCTTTGATGGCATGTTCTATACACAAGCAGAAACAAACTGCAAGTGAGATGAAAAGCCAGACACACTTATTAGACAGATAAAGTTTTGCTGTTTTGTTTTTGGGTTTCGTTTTAATCTTAGGAAGTATGATGGTCTCAAAAACAAACAAACAAACAAACAACATTAAAAAATGATAGAAAAATCAGAGAGATTCTGGTTCCTATTCTCCTAAGACTGCTACTCCACAGCCTCTACAGCCTCTCTGGGCATTTTGCTGGTTCATATTCAGCTTGGAGCTTACCAAGTCCCCCAAGTCTGGTACCTTCCAGACAGGAAAAAGCTGTATTATATTTGACATAAAGTTGAAGATGTTTCATTTGCTTTTTATGATGGACATGTTATATGATTATCATGTATCCATACTCCTTCTTGGAAACCACAGATAGAAAACCTTTCAAAGAGAGAGCATTGGGAACAGCAAGCATGGAGATACTAAAGTTAAATTGTGCCTAACAGGCCTGATTGCTTTTTACAGTCAGGTAATTGGCATTATGGAAGAGTCATGAATGTTATATGCTTTAACTTTAATAAGGCCTTTGACATAGTTCCCCATAGAACGGTCACATTACTGTGATATGGACTAGATGAGTGGATGGTAAGGTTAAAAGTCCTAAAAAAAGCCCTGATCATCAGGCCCAAAATCTGTTGATTAGCAGTACAAAGTTCAGATGGGAGATAGTTACCATTGGACAATGTATATATACGCACTTATATATATGTGTATTTTTTCTGATGAGATGAATGATGAGATAAAAATGAATTCTCAGACAGAGAATATAAGGGAAGTACTAGATATGCCTGAGGACAGGACTGCCATTAAGAGAAACCTTGACAGTGGGGAAAAATGGGTTTACAGGAATTTCATGAGGTTCAGCTAATGCTAATGAAAAGATGTGGAGATGGAGCAGAACAATTTCATGCCAAGGTTGACAGGTTAGAAAGAAGGATTGTGAAGAATGATCTGGGGGTCCTTGTGAAATAATGATGTGAGTCTCCACCTTTCCCTTTCAGCAAAGAATCCGATCACATACTTACATGTGCTATGAAGAGTGTAACCAGCTGGTTAGAGGAAGTAATCCTTCTCTGCTAGGCATTTGTGAGGGCCTCGTCTCGCAAGTAGCCCAAAACTGAGCACTACCTAGTTCAACAAATATATTATAGTCAGCAAACAAGTCCAGTAGAGATTGCCAAGATAAATAGGAGGCTGGAAGAAAAGATTTAAAAGGAGAAAAGGAAGGAAGGAAGGAAGGAAGGAAGGAAGGAAGGAAGGAAGGAAGGAAGGAAGGAAGGAAGGAAGGAAGGAAGGAAGGAAGGAAGGAAGGAAGGAAGGAAGGAAGGAAGGAAGGAAGGAAGGAAGGAAGGAAGGAAGGAAGGAAGGAAGGAAGGAAGGAAGGAAGGAGATGAGGGGAGGGGAGGGGAGGGGAGGGGAGGGGAGGGGAGGGGAGGGGAGGGGAGGGGAGGGGAGGGGAGGGAAAAGGAAAGAAGAAGACTTAAGGTAGGCTGTGAAGACATCTTACTGGGATCTTTGGTGACCTGATGGAAGGCTTTAGGAAAGACATAGGAATGCTCTTTGAGGCTCTTCGCAGAGATATACAGGCTAAGGATAAAAGGAAATAGATGCAATCTGTGAAGTACACAAATCAAAATAAGATAACTTTTTAACCTGACAGTGGTCAAAAACAGGAACAAGTTGACCATAGAGGTTACAGAATCTCCATCTGTGAAACTATTCAAAATTAGGACAAGAAACCAAGCAACTTTTTTTAACTGGAATGGCTTTGAGCAGGAATGTGAACTTGCTATCTTCTGAAGAATCCTTCCCACTTGTGTGTGGTATCACTTGTCTCTGAGAAATGTATGAGTAGCTTGAATACCACAGTTTGACTCCTTATTAACAGAAACACAGACAAATCACCCATGAAGTCATAAAACTACACACTCCTCAAAAGTAGGGAACAATTGAAAAATTGTCTCAATTTTATTTGCAAAGTATGTGTATATCTTCTAACTGCTAGGATCTCTGACCTAGCAAAATAGTAGCAGTTGAAATTAATGGTGCATGCCATCATCCAACACCTTTTCTGACACTTGAATAATGAAAGTTCCAGAGGATCAAGAAAGAGGTCGTGATGCATACTTAGCAAAGCCCTGATAATTTATCACTATTTCCCCACATCATAAATGAAAGCAAGGTTCATATAATCATTAAAGGTGATATCAAGGAAGATACTGTTCTCAAATATTTTGAGAACTTGGTAAAGAAAAAAAGACCGGAATGGAGCTGGACTACTGTTAATGTCCAACTGGCAAAAGTGAGTCTGAAAACCTGGCAGAGGGTTAAGGTCTTCATCTCTGTCAAACTTGGGAAGCCACAATTGTCACACCATCTGTCTAATATAATGTCTTTGAACAATTCAGAGTTTAACAGAGAATCTGGCATATTCTTATTTCCAAGACTATTATGCAAAGAAACTGACTGTGATGAAAAAAATCTAGTACAATGTCAATGTCCAAAACATCAATACACTGGTAGCACTATCAGAGGATATCCAGAAGTCATTCTAGTCCAGAAATAATAAGGTGTTTCAGATTATCATAAGCACAATGTGATCATTCATAGCTCTTCAGAAGATAATGAAGACAGTCCACTTGGAAACCTGAAGATTTTCTGGTAAAGCAATGGCTCTGTTGATCGTTAGTTGGCATTAATACAGGTTTCTACCTACTCACTTCTCAATGCTTTTGACCAACCGGGCTCATTTGTCTGAACATTGTTGACTATCATTTTAACCATAAAACAAACAAACAAAACCCACAAAACAAAACAAACACCAAGACAATAAACAAACCACCCAAACAAACAAACAAACCAAACCAAAACAAAACAAACAAAAAAAAACACAACAAATTAGGGACTGATATAAAGTCATTGAAATTTGTATGAGCTTCTACTGTCTATAACATTTAAGACTAAAGAAGGACATGGAGGTAAGCAATAGAAACTAATGTTTCAATTCTTTGTGCTTGCTAGCACAAATAATCACAGAACAGAATATGGTCTATATATTCACCAACCTTCATACTAAGCCAGTTAAGTATTTTTTTCCTGACAGTCTGACTGTTTCAGGACCTGACATCTCTGATTTGATATGAAATACTTTATCTGAACTATAAGAAATCTTCTTTTAACATCCAATCTTAATATTCACAACTTATATCCATTTCTTCATGTGTCAGCATTGCCCTTTGAGTCATCCATATTAATGCAAGCTAGAATTATATCGATACATGAATATTCTCTTTTTATTACTTCTGGGCATTTTGTAGCAGATTTGATCTGACCTTATTCTGAATGCTAAAAGACCTCCCCAAACCTTGAATTCTGTGATCTGTCATATTATCACACTACCCTTCCCTTACTAAAACATTTTTTTTCCAGACTGTATGATCAAAAGGCCTTGAGGTGTGCCTTGCATTCCATCTTTCTTTTAGTGTGTCTCTCCATAAATGAAATGCAGAGTTCTTAGTCTCATCTTTGGTGCAGTTCTTTCGTAAATTACGTAACATAACTTTTTACTGTTTTCTTAACCAGTCAATCAATAAATCAATCAATGATGAAGTATCACAGAATTGTAGGGGTTGGAAGGGATCTCAAGAGATCATCGGGTCTAATCCGCCTGCCAAAGTAGGTTCCTGTCCTGGTTTCAGTTAGAACAGAGTTAATTTTCTTCCTAGTAGCTGGCGGAATGCTGTGTTTTGGCTTAGGATGAGAAGAGTGCTGATAACACCCCGATGTTTTAATTGTCAGAGCAGTGCTTATACTAAGCCAAGGACATCTCAACTTCTTGCTCTGTCCTGCCAACGGGCAGGCTGGGGGTGCAGCAAGGGCTGGGAGAGGACAGACCCAGGACAGGTGACCCAAACTAGCCAAAGGGGTATTCCATACCATCTGACATCATACTAAACTATATATAGGGGTGGCTAGCTGGGGGAGGGGGCCGGACCGCTTGGGGTTAGGCTGGGCATCGGTCATCGGGTGGTGAGCAATTGCATTGTGCATCACTTGTTTGTACACGTTATTAGTAGTAGTACTATTATGATCATTGTACTATTATTATTATTGTTATTATTATTTTCCTGTCTTATTAAACTGTCTTTATCTCAACTCATGGGCTTTCTGTTTCTCTCCCCCATCCCAGAGAGGGAGTGGGGAGGGTGAGTGAACGGCTGTGTGGTATTTAGCTGCCAGCCGGGTTAAACCACGACAGTCTTTATGGTGCCCAACGTGGGGCACAAAAGGTTGAGATAATGGCAGATCTGACCAGAGTGTGTTAAACTAAAATTGGTATAAGTATTAGACCTGCTTAATAGTTACTTGTCATAATGCTGATTGCTTTAATCTCAAGTTTGCTGCGCCTGTTTTCCAAATTGAGTATTATAGCACATTATTTTCCGTATGTGTTCTCTGTCATGTTGTTTATCCTCTCTGGGCCCTGGTTTCAGATCATTATGATACTGTGTGTTGTAACAGTGGCTTATGAGATGATGAAATGTCTGGTCATGACTCTAACTTGGTATTTGTACTCAGTAACATCATTAACTCTATACTTTGGAAACCGTATCTTGGAAACTATTAGTGATTATACCTGTTGCCTTTTTTCATCAGGGAGTCAATCTGTGGAGGGGAAAGGGGAAGATATTATTCCTTACTCGATCACTCTCCCTTTCTCCTTCACCACCCCGTTATCCTCCTTGATCACTCTCCCTTTCTCCTTCACTACCCTCTTATCCTCTTAGCTTGTTACAATAGCTCTCCAAGATATTGAATATCCTTGGGATACTCAGACCAGCATGGTCTTGTTGTTATGCCTCCTGAATGTGCTTCAGGTTTTGCTTAAAGTTAAATGACTACTTAGGAATCTTATGCAGAGATCTGCCCAGAGGCAGTATAGTTGTGAGGAAGGGAGTATGGGAGGATATGGGCAGGCATCTAGGGCAGTGGGCACCCCCAATGTTTTGGAAATTCACCCCTGAACAACTGCAAAATCCTAAAACCTGGCAGTATGCTTGAAAAAAAGGTGTCATCACTCTGGCAGTTCCAAAGTGACACAAATCTTCGTAACGTGCTGGGGCCTGGCTCATGCTTATCGAGCTGCAATTGATACTACTATCAACTTAGTGACAGACCCTGCGGCCACTCCAAGTCCTGTGACAGATCCAACGGCCACTGTGACCCCTACAGTGGACTCTACAGCCACTCCAGTTCCTGCAGCTGCTCCAGCTCCTGCAGCCGTTCCAGTTCCAGCTCCTGCAGCCACTCCAGCTCCAAACTGAAACCAGGACAGTTCCCTAGAGCAGGTTGCCCAGGTATGCGTCCAGATAGGCCTTGAACGTCTCCAGAGAAGGAGACTCTCCCTGGGCAGCCTGTTCCAGTGCTCCATCACCAAAGTACCCAAAGTAACTTCTACTGAATCCATTTTAGCAAAGCCTTTTCAATTTTCAAATACGTTTTCTTCCATTGTAAAGATAAGTAATTAGATGAACAAAGATTTTAAAATGAAAGAATGAAAAGCTATGAGATTTTTTTTTGATGTTCAGTGTCATCATAATAAATATATCATATACCGACATGTATCCATCTGCATTGCTGCATTCAGACAACTGGAATTCTGAGGGAAATGCAGACCTGAAGAAAGTGCATGAAGAATCCCATTCTTAACTTTTTATCTGTAAATATAACTTGTTATCTATAAATATATGGCAAGTCTGAATGTACAAAACATACAAATAGATGTGAAACTTTTTCAAATTCATATTACAAAACATGTTGCAACATTCAGTTTAAAACATCAAGTTAGAACTAACTTCTCTAACATAAATTGTGGTTGGAAAGACACAGAATAGAACACTTTAAACATATATTTAAGTTAATGATACATATATTGGAAATTCAAAGTTCACCTCAAATGTCATGAAAGTCAAAGAAGATATTCTATAGACTTCAGCATTTTTGCCCAAGCCCAAAAAAATTTTGTGGCACAGGTCAGAATAATTTAAATTTGTTAGATGAATTTCAAAAACAAAAACAAAAACAACAACAACAACAACAAAAACACTTTATTTAGAAAGAACTGTCTTTTAGAAATAGTCCTTTTTTTTAGGGTGATTGCTTTATGTCAACAGTATTCTTTAATAGACTTCTGAACTTAAAAGAATTTAAATTAATTTAAAATGTAGAGTACAAGTCTGCATGTTTATGAATAACAAAATGAAAAAATACTGAAATTAATCAATTGTGGTAAAAATGTTTATTTTGCAATTTTCATCCTTATTAATACATTATTTATTGTTGGTTTTAGCTTCAATCAAGAAATGAAAACTTAGTACTTAAACAAGTTACAAAAATCAAAGCAGAAGAGAGAACAAGATATTTTTAACATGAAATGATTTCGATATTGATAAAGAATGGCATATTCATGAAAAATAGATTGCTTAGAAATTATTGTTTTATAATTAATGCATCACAACAATAATAAATATTTTTGTTATATCAAAAATACCTTCTTTTATCAATGGGACATATAAAAAAATTATTATTTTGTTTTAAAGTATCCTACTGAAAATATTTATCAAAATCACATTAAAACTTGGTAACTCTTCATGAATGCTCCTGATTGGTAGGATTTTTTTGGTGTTGTTTCACAGGAATAAACAAAACAGCTTAATTTCTGAAGGACAAACAGTGTCAAAACAAAGTAACTTACAGCAAAATGCAAATATTGTTCTTTTTTACACCTGAAGTAAAAATAGCTTGATCTTTTAGTATGGAAAATATAAAAATATAAAAAGCTTACATGTTTAAGTTATCTTAGAGACAAAGAAAGTCTTTTAAATGCATACATGATCTTAAATACAGAATATTTTAAAAGAAAAATGTCTTTATGCCATAAGAAAGTGACATCTGAAGTTCTCATTTTTTGTCATAAATCCAGTAAACACGTAACAACAATAAAAGTTATATATTGTTATGACTGTATTTTGTGTTATAGTACTACTCTATCAAGTGTTAAATTCAATAAAACAATTTGTTACAGAATTTCTCAGGATTAACTTCTCTAGCTACCTGTGTATTTCACCTTTTTTTACCCATGCACTGGCTGTCTTCTTTAGTTCATATCACTGCTTTTGACATTTAAAGCTTAAATGGTGAAAGTTAAAGAATATTGAAACTAGAGAAACAGGTTTGAAATCTAGGCTGCTACTTTGCTACATGCTTTCAAAGATCCCCATAGGTGCAGATATAGAAACCCCGATAGAGAAAATCACTCCCACCTAGGCTATTTCTACTTGCAGAAATAAACTGAAATGTTACAGAAGAAAGTCAAACTGTTTCAAGGGAAAGAAGAAAAGAAGTCCTATACAGGCCATTGTTAAGAAAAATACATTATACATAAATAGCCAGCTTTTGTCTAAGCTCATGTGGTAAAAGAAAGGTTCATTTACAAACAAGATTTTTCAGAAGAATTATGTCTTTGCATAATCTTCTCTTCTTGTGAAAACAATAAATTTAAAAAGTCATGCAAATTAAATTCACATTCAAACATTTAAAGAAAACATAAACCCAATTGAAAACTTTTTTTTTTTCCAGGTTCCGAGTGCACAATACAAATAGATGAAGATATAGCTGAAATAGTGAGTGAATCTGTGATGAGTGAGACCTGATTAGTGATTTTGTTTATGGGATGTTTTCTGTGCAAACATATCAAGCTTGTCTGAAAAAAATAAAATAAAATAAAAAATAGACTCATGTGAAGTAGACTGCTTCTCAGAAGTTGTTTGTTAAATGGTGAATGGTCTTCTTATTTGTATCACTTTAGAACCACCTAGAATGGACACAGTCCATCATGGAGAAAGTACTTCTGCTAGGGTGTTGTACAGGCACAAAACTGAAGAAAAAATATCTGACAGTCTACAGTCTACCCCATATTACAAACAGAATACAAGCAATGTCCAGAACATTGACATATAGAAGAGAAAAATAGTACAATTCCATTGATTAGAATAATAAGGATGAACACTAGGTGAAAGGCTTTAGTCCCTTTCATTGCTATAAGACTGATCAAGGCCAGTAGATGTGTTCTTGATATTGAATGAAATTCAGTAGTTAGAAGTGTAATAAAGCCTTTACGGGCTTATGTATGTGAGGACAACATGGATAGTTTTGGTAAATAAGACAATTTTAGAAGTCAGATGTTATATTGGTTGTAGGAGAGATTAGGAATGATATGAGACAGCTGGAAATGAGGCCTGAGCTGCACTTGGCAGAAGAAAAGTATAGCATGTTTGCCTAGCTGAGGAAGAAAAAATAAATTTCTGAAGTGTTCTAAAGGAATAAACAGCAGTTGCCCACTGGTGCAGATGTACAGCAAATAGAGGTTGAGAGAATATGAATCTGAAGACAGAGTAAAAAGGACACCTAAATACATCAACTACTATTGCAATGCAAAAGTTGCATAAAGGCTTATAATTGAATTATAAAATCACGTTGATTCTTTGCTTTCTCTCTGGTTCAATGACTCCAGTCACACATTTTCACCTATCTGAATAAGAGTTGAAATTCCTATGGTGATTTCAAATACCTCACATTACAATGGGGGCATAGAATCAGAGCTTGCACCTTAAATTACCACTACTGCAGTGCATGTTTTCAAGTTCTATTTGTCCTCTAGAGGAAAAGAGTGAGACCCTTACCTCTGCCATATTAAAAAATTAAATTCAGGAATTGAATTCTAACTTAAACAGTTATTTAAATCAGATGTCCTAGTGCAAGAAGAGAACGTGACTTCAGACTTTCTGCCCTCTTCTACTGATCTTAAAAATGATGACAGTTTACTCAGCATTATTGATTCTCTACAAGGTGACACCTACCCAGCCATTAAACATGGCAGTGTCAGATGTTAGGATGACATGGTGCCTCTGTGAATGTTACACTTTGCCACAGCGTGCAAATTAAAGGGAGGTGCTCATTTTTGTATTGTTATACATTTTGAAAGGGAGAAGAAGAAAGAAAAAAAAGACAGAAAAAGGCAAAGGAGGAGAAAGATAAGGAAGAAAAAGAAATGTGAAGGGGTCATTCCTATATGAATTTTCCTTTAATGCTTGTTTCAATTAAAAGCACAGAAAAATAAAAAAAATAAAAAATAAAAAAAAAAAAAAGGAAAGAAAAAGTGGATTTTAAAGGATTCACAGATACAGTTTGTAAGCGTCTGAAAACATGTTTGAGGTTTGCAGCAGTTACACAGTTTTCATTGTAAATGTTACACATTTTTCAATTTCATTTACAAATTTTAGGTCTCCTGCCCTTTTGAGTCCCAACACCAACTGCACAACTCCTAGACTCTAGATCAGGCGTAAGGATAAAGTTCGTTATGCATATATTATGATCAAGCAAAACTGACTGAGTTCAGGTTCTAGAGGATTTTATAATTTGTGAATCTGCAACTAGATGAAACAGTCTCCTTAATGTGCTTTTAACAATAAGAGCATATGTAACAGTATGGGTTTTGAAGCTATAAAGCAGTCCATATACCTATCAAGCCTTCCTATCTCCTGATACTGGTGTAGATAGAGTAGCTATCTTGGCCCGTTTCTCTTAAGCAACTGCATTTTTTTTTAATTTCTTTTTTACTTTACTTTTTACTGTTCTTTTGTAAGATTCTTTTATCTCCTATCTTTACACTGACTTTTAATAAATCTTCATCATGGGTGATTCATCCTAAACCATTTTTTTATGTGAACTTCCTAATAAACTTAAGCAATTTATTCATACAGTACAACATACTCATCACTAACATAGTATTCTTAAATTACAGAATAGTTCTAAATTTATTACAGATTATATGATATATCTGGCTTTTAAACACTAGAATGAAAACAAAAAGTATAAGGTACCAGTGCTACAGTGATACATTTTTGATATAGTCAGTTCTGCCACTCAAAAAATAAGTGCTCTGTTTTGGAATAAGAAAGACCAAGGACACAGAATGTCACTAAAACAGAGAAGCTCTGGGTTCCTGGATGTTTAGTCTATTTTTTCCCATTGTTTGCCTTCTTATTTGGATACAGTCTTACCTAAGCCACTACCCTTGGGGTTACAATGGGCTTTTCTCTTAATAAATTCGTGAACTAATCTCATTAGCTCTTTTCCTGATGATTGTTTCTTGAATTATATTCCATAAGGGAAAAAGCTTCAATTGACTGTAATCTGCCCAAAGCAGTCCTCACTAAGTCATAGTTTAACTATGAGAATATTTTATTATCTTGTTTGTTTACAAAAAAGTTTAGGCCACGGGGCTGAAAGTTGGCACAGCAGGGGACTGAAATCCAGCACAGGGAAAGGTTATATATTGTAGGCTATAACATCAGAAATATTGAAAGACGACGATTGAATTTTTAGAGAAAAGTGGCCTTTACTGAATTTTGGCTAGAAAGAAAGAAATCAGCTACTTCCTGACTAAGGAGGATTCTAGATTACAAAAAAGAGAAAGGGATGGTATCAGTAGTTTATAGTGCTTACTAAGGCACTTCTGTAGCTTGGAAATTTAGACACTAACATACACAATGTTCTTAGTTTGGGTTTTTAGTTTAGTCTAGCAAATGAATACTGATAGCACTGATTGATAGTTTTGGTTTTAATCAGTATCAAAATGAATTACAGAAATTTCTTATCTATGCTAAAGTTCATTAGTTCCTCAGCTATAGGCACAACAAATGGTACTATAAACTGGGCAATTGAAATGTTTGAGAATTATATTTATCCTACAAGATGCCAATTAGCTGTTCTGTTCCATGTCTGGAAACCAGTTGATCAAGATCTTTCTTGTATTGGAGCACCCAAAACTGGTTACAGGACTCCAGATATGGTAGACATCCAGAGTGCAATGGGAAGGGGGGAACTCACTGCCCTGCACCTCCTGACTGTGCTCCCGTTAGTGCAGCTCTGGCTTTGCTGCCAGGAGATGACAGTGCTGGCCCATGTCCAGCTACCAGCACCTTCAGCTCCTTTTCAGCACAGCAGTTTCCCAGCCAGACAGGCCCAAGCCTATACCATTGCAGGGGGCCCTACTTTCCCAAGCGCAGGAGTTGGTATTTAACCTTGTTGAATTTCAGAAGGTTCCAGTTGGCGCTTTCCTCCAGCCTCCTAACCCCTTCCGAATGGCAAAAACTCTTGAGATTATCAAGTGGTCCTTCCATTTCAATGTCACTTGAACACTTGATACAAGTGTACTACACCACCTCCTCCAGCTCAGCTTCCTGCAATCTGAGTTGAGGTGTCTTTTTCCATGTCCTGACCAAGCCCTAGAGACTTAGATGATATAACAAAGTTAGGTAGCTACAGTTTGTTTATTTGTTGCTTACAGCAGATTTTGGAAGAGGTTGTCATTTTTTTCCTCCTCTTTAAAAGAAAATCTGAGAGTAACATTTCATCAAGTACAAAAGCTCTGTTTCTTGCTTCTCTATTCCTAGTTTCTACCAGCAGCGTCAACACTCCTACTGTCATTTGAAATACCAAAGAAGCCATCTGCTCTCCCAGTACATACAAAGTATTGCTTTTTAAAAATATAAATGAACAGATAATAATTGTTCTGCACATTTATAATAAAAATTAGCACAACTGTCAGATTTTAGGATACCTATCTTATATAAGGCAGAAAACAAAAACAAAACAAAAAAAAAACCTTTACAATGGAGAGACTGCCCTTATGTTACATTTCTGTTAATGTAAAATGTCATCCTAGAAGATTTTATTCATTCATTAAATGCAAATTTTCCAAAGATTAAAAATATTGTGAAGACTCGAAACACACTGTTCCTGCATAACAACAACATTTAAAAAAAATACACTAAAAATGATATTTTGGAAAAAATACACTAATGTGGATAATTTCAGTGCTTTTTTAATGAAGGTATGGTGTTTCACAGTTTTCAACCATATTTCTGAACATATTTCTGACTGATCTGTTAAAGGTACGATAATCTCATACATTTTCATCTAGAATTTAACACTATTTAGCCTACAATCTGTTCTAGTAGCAGTAGCTATTACTTACATGACATATAAGTTATTACATGATCTTGAAACTTTTAACTGCATTTGACCAGCAATCTTCATTCTCTTCAGTTGTAGTCACTGTCTTAACTAACCATACTCTATTATTTACAAAAATCCAGAGTCCTGTCATAAAGCAAAAAATACTAGCTTTTATTGAACTGATTTTCCTGTCCTTAAAGGCAGTGGCAAAATTATAATTGGTTTCAATGATAGTGTAGGAGTCAGTCCTGAGTTATACACATCTGATTCTTATTTAACACATTCCTTGAGGCACAGATCTACTGTATTTAACCTAGTTGCTTCATCATTTCAGAATCACTAAGCAATTAACTGAATGGAGTATGTCCATAAACACAAGCAAAAAAAGTGCATTTCCGTGTCACTTTTACAAACCATTACTATTGGTTAGATAGTTTTTGAACTGTAAGTTGTTTTTAATGGAGTTTGATTAATTGCAGTCAGCCTAATTAAACACATTCTATGATTCTGTAGTTTGGCTAATGATTCTTAGAGCTAGTATTCCTGAACAAGTCCATTAAAAAATATTATTTCATTCTTATTTAATTTCCAAAGAGTTTTTAGAATCCTCAGTCTCAAGTTTTGCTTGAATTTAGCAGTGTCCTTGATCTACTTTTAAGTGGTTGTGATTTTTCTGGAGTGAGCTTACTATGTCAATTTACAGGAACAAATGGTCCTTCTGTTTCCCTGTGAGATTTCTGTACCTCAAAGCAATTTGTCCCCCGACTTATTTTGAACTCTCTCATACTTTGCTACTATGTTGTCACTGATTTGTGTTTCAAGTTCCATGAAGAGCTATTTGCTTTTTCTTGTAGAAACTTAGTTCTTTAAAATCTTTTTGTAGCTTTACTCTCCTGCTGGGTGTTTTTAAGTTTTCTCTTCTTCTCAAAGAAGAAAAGAAGAAAAGTTTTGGTTTCTAGTTGATAAGCTTTGGTCTATCATCACACAAGTTTTATATTCTTTTTACCTTCTAGCTGTGTACTAGTGGTATCCTGCTAAGTTAGTTTTCTACCTTAACACTTAGATCTTCCTGAACTGTATTTATTTCAAAATTTGAAACCATGCCATCTCTTTTGCTTTACTCACAGTGCTTATTAGGTTGTTGTTAGAGTACCTTTTCAAAAACAGAAGGTGTAATTCTGGCTTATGACAAAAAAAAAAAAAAAAAAAAAAAAAAAAAAAGGATTCCTTAACAGGCAACCAACAAGCCTTCAGACCCTACCCAGAAGGCAAGGAACTGAGGGAAGCAGACAAGCAGCTGTGAGAGTGTGAGAACAGAAGATGAGCAGATCCTGGACCACCTTGCTCACTGGCCAATGGAAAAATAAGATTAAATCCTTATTTAAGGTGCAGCTTTCCCAGATTGAAAACAGGTTCATCAATAACACACACTTCCAGCTACTTTCAGGTCCCAAAAACTTGTTTAGACTGAAATAGACTGAAGATGGACATTGCTATGATACCGTCATCATTATAGTTTAAAATTCATAGAAAAATACTGAAAGCTGAAGTTGAGAATCACAGGAAAGACAAATAAATTTTCGGGCTTGGAGGAAATTTTGAATTACTTTCTAAAAATTACACCTTGCAATTGTAATGTACTATATAGGTAAAGTCAGTGACAGAATCACTGTCTAAAGGAACATTTAGTTGTCTGAGTTTGCAAAAGATGATGAATTTTACTATTGGTGTAAAAGCAAATGAGGCAAATCTTACTTTTAAATGAAGTTGGTGCACAAACCAGAGTAACGCTAGATGTACTGATGTTACTACTGAACGTAAAATGAGCAAAGTTCAAAGTTGTAAACAAGTAAAATTTGTTTACAACTACAAGTTGTAGTTATCCAACTACAGTCATTGAATCTATGTCCAAAGACAGACCACGTCTGTATTAATATTACCTAAAGTTAAACACTCCAGTGAAGTACTTATACTAAATATATAGCTGCCCAAAATATTCCCTGTAGTTGCTGAGGAGATGCAAATATTTTAGAGGGCATTTGCAAACTCCAAAGATCTGATTTTCTGTTCATAATACCCATCTTTTTCCAACAGAAACAGAAACAGCCTTGAGCAAATAGGCTCCTAATTTAATCATCATAATTATTTGTGGAAAAGAAAGGAGATCAAAAAAAGAAGTCGAAGACTGTGTTAAATCTTTGTTGATATAACTTGGGAAAAATGTAGTTTATAAATGCATTAGTTATGCACAGTCTTCCAATCCTGGATATTTTTTGAGGAAAAGTTAATCAAAATAATCGAGGAAGGAAAGAAAAATATTTTCTTAGTGATGGAGTAGTTCTTACTAATATAGTTCGAATATTTTTTTCTATGGCAAAAGTATAAACTAAATACCAGGTTATAAATAAATAATATAATATATATACATATATATATATATATATTATATATATAATGTTTTATATAAATAAATAATAAACATTATAAAATAATAATAATATAAATAATATTAAGTATAGTTATGAATTATAATAAATAGTATGTAAATACCAAGTCATAAATAAACTAAATATCAAGTTGAGGAAAAAGCAGGATGCATGCATTAATTGGGAAGAGAAGGGAGGGAAGCCTCAACTTAACTAATTATATCAAAAGAAAAAGCTTTTTCTCAGACTAAAAAGGAACACATTTTTAAGTGGCTGATCATGAAAAGAAAAAAAAAAAGTTTGATATATTAGCAAAGATTATAGTTACTAGAAAAGTGAAGCATATTTTTTGCACATTTGTATGCAATAATTTGGAGAGATTGTAACATCACACTGTGTTTTTGTGTTCATAATCCCAATACCAATGGCAGACTATAAGTTTACTTTGATGTTGTGAAGAACAACATCTAAAACTTAGTTCTGAAATGTATTTGGCCATTGGACTCACCTTATGAAATAAGAGAGGTGTTAAATTTGTCTCCTTAAAGAGGTTACCTTCAAAACAGTTTGGGAAAAACTGGCAAAGAGAGTATTAAGATCAACAAACACTTGATTTTGCTCCATAGAAAAACACTATGATAGAAATACATGTGATGAGACATTAAAAGAATAACAAAATGTTTGAGGTTGCAGGGACGTCTGGAGATCATCTGCTCCAACCCCCTGCTCAAGCAGAGACAACCACAGCAGGGTGCCCAGTACTACATCCAGGTGGCTTTAGAAGATCTCTAAGAAGGGAGACTCCTCTACAACCTCTCTGGGCAACCTGTGCCAGCACTCCATCACTTGCACAGTAAAAAACTGTTCTATATCTTTGGAGGGAACCTTTTGTCCTGCCACCACACACCATTGAAAAGAACCCGGGTCCGTCTACTTCACACCCTTCCTTCAGGTGTTTATGCACAGTGATGACATTCTCCTATCAGCCTCTCTAGTCCCAGCTCTCTCAGCTTGTCCTCAAAGAAGAGATGCTCCCGTGTCTTCATCATTTTAGTGGCTGTTCACTGGAGTCTCTCCATGTCTCTCTTGCAATGGAGAACCCAGCACCAGACCCAGCACCAGTGCTGAGAAGAGGGTAAGGATCACTCTCCTGGACCTAATGTTCGGCCTAATGAAGCCCAGGATAATGTTACCCTTCTTTGCCACAATGGCACATTGCTGGCACAGTAAGCTGAAAGGAAAAGCCACTGTAAAGGTTTTTCCTTTTTTTATCTTTTCACTTATGAGCAGAAAATGAAATCCAAAACTGACCATGAATCACTTATTATCACTTTCTAAAGTGCCTTACAATTTCTTTCCTCCACTCAGAAATACAGTAGATTTTCCCCAAAGTATTTTTCTATAATGTTTTACTTGCAGATTAAGCCAAGAACTAGATGATACAATCTCTTGAACAAAATTCAGCAACATGAAGTTCAGAGCACAATGATGGATGTATTAATTATTGTTTCCAAAAGTCTATCCAGAGTGGAAATATGGGCTATGATTAGCAGTAGCATATCTCAGGAAAAGACAAATTATTAGTAGTATGAGCATTAATATAATTAGGAAGGGAAAGAGGCAAATTATTTGCAGCTGTCAGTACAGCAGTAGAACTATACCCAGGAACTAATTCTGACTCAAAAAAAAAAACAACCACCAAAACACATTATCAAACCCAGATGTGCTAAAATCAATCAGAAGATGATTAGACTTATAGAAACATATTTTAAAAGTAATTTTTAATTTATGGAATGAAAATTAAAAGAACAGGTCAGAGTTTATAAACCCTTGCATAAAATGAGCAGTAACAGTTTGGAAGCTGCAACACAGTTTATTGCAGATAAATGCAGATCAAATCAAGCATATGAAACATCCACGGAAGAGAGAGCATTGGACACTAGAGAATATACCTTAGGGACAGAGAATTGTTCCTCTTGGCTGGGAAAAAATAGTAATTGATTAAGCCCAGACTATAATTCTCACTTCCCTGAACTAGCTTTCCTATGATATACAAGAGATCAAAGCTGTCAAATCTATTTGCAACAGGCATGTCATAACCATCATGGTGGCCTTTGACTATGGACTATAATTTCTTGAATATTAGTTGCAACAGCTCATGGTGTTTTAAACACAACATAATGACAGAACACTAATCCCCCTAACAAATGGATATAGAAAAACAACATCAAAGAGAAGAATAGATGGGAAAAGGAATAAAGCTAAATCCTGAGGCATGTTTGTCATTACAACACCATATAATAGTTCTGATGAAGGATGAGCTGCCACCTTCTAACAATGTGATCACAGTAAATTAAAGAGTACTAGACCTTTAGAAATGATGGATAGAAATATTGACTCTTGTTTCACTAATTGAAGTATGTGGAAATTACCAACTCTTCCAGAAATTATGTAAGTTTTTGCAAAGGAAAGTCACAGAACCAAACAGAATATTACACAGTTTATAAAAGAACACTTTGTTTTCACATATGACAGTACATATGTAAATAGATGAAAAATACCATACAAGCCATTCATGTTGAATAGTAAAATAGAAACCTCTGTAAGATGTGAAGAGCCGACAAGTTTATGTTTCAGGTGTTTCTCTGTAATATTTACTTGTAGTTTTACCTTGATGTTATATTCTGTATACAGCGTATTCTGTATAGCACAATAGTTTTCTATTAGGAGAAGAATAGTCTTGCACTATCTAGATGCAGAAGAAATTCAATAAAAAGATGCTACTGTGAAGTATAATTATGGAATGGGTGATCTTTCTTTGACAGCTTCAGAAGTGTTCTGAAAGTTTATTTATTCCATATGATTGGAAATCTTGAGTGACAAGGCTTCTGTTTTTGTGCTTTATCAATGCTTGGCTGAACTGAAAAGTTTCAGGATGTTCAGTTCAAGACTAGCTTTGATGCAGTTTTGGATCACAAGCTTTGTTGCCTGACTGTCAACAAAAGACTTTCAAAGTTTGTCACTATGGTAAAACCACTAGAAAACCTTATGTGTATATATATATACACATAAAAGTATAAATCATATATAGATGTATAATATTTTACATATGTGTGTATATTCCCATGAAAGTATGGCACAAAGAAAATTTATATATGGTTATAAAGTTCATATGTGAATATATATATGTATATGTGTGAATCAGGATTTGAGGCCTGATAGATTGTATGGCAAATCTTTCACATACTGACTGCCAAATAATATGAAAATGTACCACTTCATTAATAAATTGATACATGTGCAACATAGATCAGAAAGCTAACATATCTTTAGTCTTAACATTACTTTCCATTAAGAAGAAATCATACATGCAACATTCAGTGGGCATAAAAGTTCATAGTTAACATGCTTTTACAAAATCAGCTGAAAAATGAGGCTCTCTTCAGCTTTTGGTCTTAATATATATACATTTAAAATATTTTCATTTCTGAAAATACCATTCTATGTAACATAATATGTATATCATTGAGGTTATTCTGGAATCCTTCTCAGTAATATAGTAATGCTTAAATGACAGGATCAGACAGTGTTCCTGCCAAAATAAAAAGCATATTTGTAGAATATACAAAGGTGAAAGTTCTAGCCATAACCCCAAAGACAGACCAAGAAACTTACTATGAATTTCCTGAATGAACTGCTACAGTTAATAGTCTCTAAGTAGCTTTTCATTTCCTAGCCAACATCCCCTTAGCAATCCTATGCCCATTACATTCAATTACAGTCTATTGAACTCCATTTAGTTTATGTGTGGATGTTTTAAAATTGGATCTGGGATGGGACAGATGAAACTACATGTACAACAGATATTTTGGATCAGAATTCCATTAAACAAAAAACATATTTTTCAGAGACCTCTAATTACTGTAACAGCATAGAGTATAGAATAATGCATAGTGATGCAAAGCTAAATTATTCCTGGGGGGGGGGGGGGGGGGAATTGTATCAAGTATTTTTTAAGTCTGGCCAAGGTCTTATAAAAAGACATTGTTCAAACTATAGGAATATCAGAAAAAAAAAAAAAAAAAAAGAGGAAATGAAGAAATCATATTTGTAATTAATATAAATATTTAGGCTGTAATTATCATATATGATAAAAATAAACACATTTAGTGAATCTCTTGGGACTTTTACTAAAAATGCAAATGAACATTCAGTACAGATAGTGTATTGCCAGTCCAACAAAATAGATAAAGTGACAACTACAGTTATTACATGATTATGTCTCTCCATTTACAAAAACAGGCTCCATATTACTTGTGTCCTGTCCTCTCTGTGAGCTCTGCTGGATATCTTGGCCATTTTAGTTAACAACAACTTTTTTTGTCTGGTCAATTAAGAGGCATCTATCCATTCACAATCCTTACCAATATTTAATTAAATTTTATGACTTGTTTGCTCATCAAAAATTTTAAAGGTGGTTTTAAATATGAATAACTACTGAAATGGATTTGTGATTGTGTCCCA
This sequence comes from Anas acuta, assembly GCF_963932015.1. Taxonomy (NCBI): domain Eukaryota; kingdom Metazoa; phylum Chordata; class Aves; order Anseriformes; family Anatidae; genus Anas; species Anas acuta. The sequence goes on from NC_088982.1 coordinate 22,614,973, forward strand.
CTGATAAGACCAAATGTTCATTTAAAAGCTTGAATTTCTTTAGCACAAGCATCAGCCTTCTAAAATGAGAGACTTTCATCGCTAGTAGCTGGTTAATGTGCTCTTTGTCTTAGATAAAATCTAATTTATAATCCAGCAAACTACAGGTTTAAATTCTATGTAAGCAATCCACCTTTTGCTATTGCTGAAACATACATTGGTTTCACTCTGTTCCAGAAGGGCAGTTGGAACTGATTTTCTGACAATTTCTGAGAAAAATCTGGCAGTTTTTGACAATATTAACATGTTTATAAAATGCTTAAGGAGAGTTAAAATAATTAATATATTTTTTTAAATGTTATTTTTAATATGTCTTCTGGAGAATTATGATACTCTTTTTGCTGAATGTTATCCCCCTAACATGATGTTCCAATTTATAAATGAGCATTAGCATAAATAAACATTTTAATTGTCACATACTATACCATAGTTGAATTTTATCTTGGGAAAATTTGTTTTAAAAATTGTTTAAGTAGATTATAGTAAAATTTATCCAAAGCATACATGAATCTTAGTAAATGACAACCGAGAAAACTATTTAAAAAAAATAAAAATCTATGTGCAACAAAAGGAAAAATATAATAATTATAATAACAACACCAACAACAATAATAAATCCTGTCATTTCTAAAGAAAATCTTCCCTACTAAAATTTAAGATTTTTTGTTTGTTTGTTTGTTTATGAATGAACAGTGTGAGAGTTTACCAAACATGAAAAAAATTACAGTAAAAGAAGAAAACTGTTTTTTTTTTTTTTTTTTTTCTCAAATAATAGATGTTAGAAGATATCAGAATTAGGATCATAGGTAGAAATTGACATGACTATTTGGTCCAGTCCTTGATAATGACAAGGAAGTTTAGTCACAGAACAATTCCCAACAAATTTTAACAAGCTTAAGACATAGTATAAAAGTCTGGGAGGCATAACTATTATATGCCACACAAAGAGATTAGGTAAGAATATACATATCTGTTCTTTTAAATCCCTGTAACACGACCTGCTAAGACTGCAATTTCTGTAAAATGCAGAGCAAGTTCCAAAGGCTTTCTTTTCAGGGAAAAATAAACAAAAATTCTGAAAGTAATGAGAAAGAAAAACATATTATTTGTGACCCACACAGAAAACAGAAGCTCTGATGCAAGCTTGCACAATTTCTAATCATTATATCAGTTGATTAATAGCATCATGAAGAAACAAGAAATACAGAAGTTCCAATAACAGCTAAAATAGAGGAAAGCTCCATTACCTTTAAAAAACAGTAACAAATGTAGCTTTGTAATGAATTTAGAACTGATAATAATTCAAAGAATTATTATATACAGATATATAATATATTATTATATACAGGTGAAAAATGAAAGTGCAAATGTGGCCAAACACAATTTGCGTCTCCAGGGTGAGCAGTTTCCTAACTAGGTTGGTAGGAAGTTTAAATGTTTAATTTTATTTCTGAGAATGCTATTGTCTCCACCCAAAAGGTATACATTTCTTAGTCAAAATCATGTGTTTGTAAAGCAGCTGCAAAAATTGTGTGCTCCTCCAATTAGAGCAACCAATTAGAACAGCCAATTAGAACACAGAAAGAAAAAAGGAATCAGTTCTCCAGGCACACAGGACTAGAAAATCCACAGAAAATACATTTCTAAGGAAAAATTTTATTCTTTTTGATTTGTTTGTTTTAATATGGATGGCCGGTTTGGGACAGTTGACAGCTCTAAAATAACAAAGCAAACAAGTAGTAATATTAAAATAGAGCTGGGAACATAAAAACAAACAAACAAACAAAAAACATAAGTGCCCTGAACACACTGAACTGAAACAAAAAAGAACTTGTTGAGACCTAACTTCATGTCTATTCAGGAAACACAACTACATCCTCAGAAGGCTGTGGAGACCTTAGAGGAGGCCTTACAGGATGTAAAGGGGGCCTTCAAGAAATCTGGCAGGGGGCATGCAGTGATAGAAAAAGGGGCAATGGCTTTAAACTAAAAAAGGGTAAGTTTAGATTAGATATAAGGAAGAAATTCTTAACTCAGAAGGTAGTGAGGCACTGGAACACATTGCCCAGAGAAGCTGTGGATGCCCCATCTCTGGCAGGGTTTAAGGCCAGGCTGTATGAGACTTTGAGCAGCCTGGTCTAGTGGAGGTGTCCCTGCCCGTGGCAGGTGGGTTAAAACTAGGTTTTGAAACCCCCTTAATGATCATTAAGAAACTTAACGATCCCTTCCAACCCAAATTGTCCTATGATTCTATCATATTTTACTTGAATTACATATCTAAGTCTCATTTCCTACAACTGGAATTCTTTTTGAGTTTAAGATGCTTAAGCATTTTGCTGAATTGAGACCTAAAGAAGCAGACAACTTTTTTTTCTGTGCAACTCCATGTAAGTAAATGGAGACAACACCTGCTGAATGGAATGAATAATAGTAGACCTGAACCCATTTGTCCTTCAGTGTCCTTCTTGTGTCCACAGTTTATTGTTCTGGGCACAGATGTCCCCTCAGAAAGACTATTATATGATTTAACAAATTCATCTTACAGTATTACAATCCAGTCTGTTCCACTTTCTGTCCCTGATCGCTCCTTCCGGACAGTCATTCTTTCATGCTGCCAATAACTCTGATCTGTTCAGGTCTACTACTGTCCCTATAAATCAATATCTCAGCTTATTTCTCAAGACTGTGTGGCAATGAGAAGTAGCTTTTTCCTCTCATTCGATATCTTTTCTTCCTCCAGTTGTTAGCATTGCCTTCCACTGACATGTCAGACTGGAGAGACCCTGGAGCCAGTATGTGTCAAGACTTAGTAGGACTTTGCCAAAAAAAAGCATCATGCAGGAGACTCAGGCTAGTTCTTCAATTCAACAGCCATACCAGAAAGAGGATAGTGAAGGTAACATCCTTGAATAGTAAAGAAGAACTGAGAGAATAGAGACGTATTATTAGAAGAAAAGTTGTCAGATGAGCCAAGAGGCATCCTGGGATCAGTAGAAGAAAGAAACTATCATAGTGAGCATCAAAAGGATGTTTGCTCAGGATTAAAGGGAGGGCAGGGACGGGTGACTGTGGGAGCCTAATACAGGCCACCTGACCAGGAAGAATGAGCAAATGAAGCCCTCTCTAGACAGACAGGAGCAGCTTCACATTCTCAAGCTCTCGTCCTCATGAGGGACTTCAACTACCCCAGCATCTTTTGGGGGGACAACACAGCAGAGTATAAGCAACCCAGGAGGTTCCCAGTTGCTGATGGTAACTTCCTTCTCCAAGTGACAGAGGATTCAACAAGGAAATTTGTTATGCTGGACCTCATTCTCAACAACAAGGAGGGGCTGGTGGGGAATGAGAAGCTCAAGGGCAGCCTTGGCTGCAGTGACCATGAAATGGTGCAGTTTAGGATTTTGAGAGCAGCAAGGAGAGAGCATAGCAAGCTTACAGGCCTGGACTTTGGGAGAGCAGACCTTGGCCTCCTCAGGGATCTGCTTGGTAGAGTACTATGGGAAAAAGCCCTGGAGGGAAGAGAGACCCAAGAAATCTGGTTAATATTTAAGGAACATCTCCTCCAAGATAAGGAGTGATTAATCCCAACAAAGAGGAAGTCAGGCAAAAATTCTTAACTCAGAAGGTGGTGAGGCATTGGAACAGGTTGCCCAGAGAAGCTGTGGATGCCCCATCCTTGCAAGGGTTTAAGGCCAGGCTGGATGAGACTTTGAGCAGCTTGGTCTAGAGAAGATGCCCCTGCCCAAGGCAGGTGGGTTGAAACTAGGTGATCCTTAACAATCCCTTCCAATCCAAACCATTCTGTGATTCAATGATTTCCAGCCACCTGAGGCTGAAGGCAACAAGAAATAGAGAAAGCAGACATGTTTAAAAGAGAAGGAGTCTGAGAGGAAAAAAAAAAAAAAGGAAATGAAGGAAAATGCATTTTCAAATGGTATCAGGATTGAGTTTTCATTGTTTATTTGTTTTCCTCTGAAAGATCATTGAAATATTTCTTATGAGTATTGGGGTGTTTAGATTTTTCTGTGACCTTTACTTGATCCCATTCAGAATAAATAAATAAATAAAGAATCCTAAAATCAATCAGGGTGTGAATGCCTTGAAGCAATAAGAAGAGGAAAAGGTAGCCTCCATTAGACAGGCTGTTGCATACGAGCTTTGTTGAAGTGTTCTAACTCATACCTCGACTAGAACCTCAGGGAGCTCCTTCTCATGGATGAGAAGATTCCCTGTTCTTTAGGGAAATTTAACTTCCATCTCAGCAAAGATTTCCCAGACCCAGTCATTTGCTACTATGTGGGGTGCTTCACCTTCTGTAACATCTGCAGTTGTAGGTTATCTTTTCAAAACACGGAAAATCTTTTCAAAAAATCTTTTCAAATCATGGAAAGCAACACATTGGTATTGAGGACATCATGACACTGTAGAAGATGGATGAGAAGAGGCAATCAAACATTCTTAATTTAAATCTATAGAATTAAATTCTAATTCCTTTCTTTTATCTTTTCTACGTGTAACAATTTTTGAAATAAATTTTGATATTAACTCAAGTTAATTGCAAGACTGTTGTCAGCATGCATCACTTCTATCTGCATTTCATAATGCAACTAAATAAGACTATATGTTTCTGCAAAGAGTTGCTGCAAATCCTTATTATATATATATATTTAAAGTCACATTCTGAAGTGTTTTAAAAAGAAAATTCAACAATGAAACCTATATTATTCAATTTAAATGATTTTAGGACCTGTTATTAAAACCGTTAAAACATTAACTGTTAAGTAGAACTTATTTGAGTCAGAGAACAAAGAGCATTAGTCAGATTTACTGTGGATGGTAATTAATAGTGACTATGCTGCATAATACCCAGTTAATAAATTCTATGCCCTATACACTACTTAGGGATTTAATTTATCATCTTCCAAGGTTAAAAAAAAAAGACAGTGGGAAACATGCAAACCTAGAATAATTTACTACACCATTTGTCTGAAGTGTCATAGACATGACTTCTGGCTTTATGTTTTCATTTACACACATTAATTGCATGTAATTTGCATTTTTAACTCTTATATGAATGTCCCAAAACAAGTACAAATATTTAAGAAAAAATTGCAGATTTTTCTGTATCACCGTTGGAAAACCTTATCAAAGGGTCATGCCAATGGCTACAAGCAACTCAGGGGTGCTACCTGCTGAATCATACCAGTGCTTTTGAGGACAGTCATTGCAATGGATAATCATTTAAGAGCCTAAATACTAGAACTTCTAACCACTTAGCTTCAGACAGTGTATGTTGTCCCTGTTACGTGAGCACTAAAAATGAGAAAAAATTACCTAGGAAATGTAAATTCTTGTTTTTCAGTACACTGAAAAACACAGCTAACTGTGCTGAACCTACTCTAACACATTTATAAAATTTATACTGCTGACATGTAACTAATTAGAAAATATGAAGCTATAAAGAATTTTAAAGAATCGCTGGTCCTGTAATAACTAACAATGGTGTCATGCCTTCCCTGATAACAGTTCATACAAGATTCTGAAGTTTTCATGGTTCAATTGTCATATAGCAGATATAAAGACATGACCCTTATATTACTGCATCCCATGTGGAAAGCCCAAATGGCGGGGCCTAAAATAGTTTAAAAACGTCTTATACACACACACTTAAAATCTGATAAAATAGATAAGAATTATGAATGTCTTCTAGAATTGTTTTTTTTTTTTTTTTTTTTTGTTACAGTCTAATAAGACTATAAACAATACTGAAGTTCCATTTGCAAAATTAATCTAATCCTCCGAAGTTAAAAAATTACATTCAGCTAAAACTGACATCCTTTCAAGAATTCAGACTATATTAACATGGAGTCAGGATTTTCAGATATTAAATGACAATTCCTATCAATCTTGATTGCAGCCTCTTAGAACCTTCCTGTTTGGAATCTGATATATTGCTTTTTAATTCACAGACTTCTGAGAAATATCCAGCACATTTATGTAGTACGTTCATTGCAGTCTTGGACCTGCCAATATTATAAGTATCCAAAGATTAAATAAAGTTTGGTAGTGATTAAAGTCCTATATTGAAGAAAAACACACTTTACTAGAGAAACAATGAAAATGAAACAGTTCCCACTCCACTATAGACTTCTAATCTTGTGTCATGAGAGACCATAGACCAACATTTAGAAAAATAAAGTGACTTTTTAAGGGAAAACTGCAGCAATATGCATCTTACTCAAACCACCTCTTTGTGTGAACTCTACTCTGGTAGGTTTGTTGTATCTCTCTTTTTTTTTTTTTTTTTGTCTTTAAAGGGATGTCACACGTTTCTCTGATTGTTTCTATGGGAGAAGGACAATGAGTGAAATTTTAATAGTTGTTTCTATATAGAAGAAAACATGGCTTCTAAAGCTCAAGTAAATGCTTTACTGTTATACTCTGAAGACTGTTAATTGTCAAGGTTAATTAATTATGCAAGTGCATAATATTTGCTGCATCCAGTAATTTTATGATTATCATTGTATTCCAAAAACAGCTAACTGCAACAAAAATCTGAAATATTTCTTAATCATGTACAATATCCTGTAAGAGAGCCCACAACCTTTAAATACTAAATTCAGAGGACCAACCTCAACCTTTGTGTAACATTTGCAGCAAGATCAATAGAAACAAAGAATATTTGACCATTTGTATTCAATGCTATGAAAGCTAACATCCTTCTGGATCAGCGTCTTATTATTTTTGGTAAGCATTAAGGAGTAATGGTATACATAAGTATGTCTTATTTGCCTAATGTTTCTTGACAGATTCTCTTTCACCAAGGCTAGAACTTCCTTGCTTTCTTCCTGGTCTCTGGACCCAGGATTCCTGAATGCTAGTCTTGCTAGTAAAGACTGAGGTAAAGAAAGCATTCAGTACTTCATCCATTTCAATGTCCTGGGTAACTACATGTAGCTGCCCCATGGTCTGAACTTTTGGGTAGACCTGTGCGGTGTCAAGAGTTGGACTTGATGATCCTTAAGGGTCCCTTCCAACTCAGGATATTCTATGATTATATGATTCTACAATCCATTACACATTGGAAACTGCCTGTCTCCTACCCACATGTTACTCTACTTTTTCCTCATGAATATATTCAAATATATTTTCCTTTCCTCTATTTTGCTTCACTTTTTGTAAGGCATTTTGTCTTTTAATAAACCAGTTTCTATCCTGTGTTATTTAAGCCACTTTAAATCTAAAATACATGCAAGAATCCAATATTCTTGCCTGATATTTTGAAAATGGGGACCTGGCAACTATTGACTGTAAGTGATTTAGTTTCTGTACAGATACTTTATAGATGTAGATTTTACATCAAGTCATTGCCAGTGTTTGCAGGCATGAAATCTAAATATGCCTGAAAGTGTCTGTCAGACTATCCCCCCACATTTGTTCGAATGCTCAAGAAATACCCTTACCACAGAAAAGAAATTCAGTGTCATTGCATGACCTTGCCACTAGCAGAATGTCTTTGAATGCTTTCCAGTTAAAAACAACCTTGTAAGATAAGTCCCCCACATACACACAGCAGTCTTCTTCATAGATAGCTAGGCATCTGTTTGTGAGCTGAAATACCCTGAAAATGACTGCTAGTAAAAGTGCATTGTAAGACATGATACAAATCAAGCACTTTATTTTTGTCATATCACAAACCGTTTGGAAAGGAAATGGAAATGTTTTTTTTTTATGGATATATATATATATATATCCTACAAGGTACCTGGTAAATCTAGATAAAAATAAATAAATAAATAAATAGGCCAAAACAAACAAACAAAAATAAAAACACACAAATTTCATGCTTTCTTTTTCAGGCCATAAGACAGATATTGTTTGTCAGTTTACAGTTAAATTATTTCAAACTGTTGAATCCATACTTCATCTTGTAAGTTCATAGTGGACATAAGCAGCCATCCTCTTCTCCTGCACAACCACTTTTTTACACTTTAATTCTGTTTATCCTAGTTAAGCAGTCTCTCTTAATGTTGGTTTCAACAATAATGGCAATGCCAGTTTCTAGCTAACAACTTCTAACAGAATCCTGGAATAACCAAGATTCTTAGTCACAGATTCCTCAGGTCTCAAAAAAAATCTTTTTTTAGATTACATAATTTTATTTGATTATATATTCAATTCCTCACTCTGGAGCCACATTAACTAGTCATGATGATAACCACCAAACCAGCACCAACACTATGTAACACACACTGCAGCCTACTACTATAACTACAACACACCACGTATGCAGCCAGACTGCTTGTGGCCTTCTTTTCAGCAAGTACTGGAGACCTCTAACACAGAGTTCACTTAACTAAATAATATATTCTTCCAAAGTGTGTGTAGGTGATCATTTACTGCTCTGTCAAGTGAGTGTCCAAGACCATTAAACCAAATACAAATAAAATTGTTCCTGACTCTAATGTAGCCTCACTTTGATATATCTTGGGGGAAAGAAACAACAACAACAAAACACAGTTTTCTTAATGGTCACAGATGAAATCATTTACTTCATTCATAAGAGAGAAGAAGCAGCATATTTATCAATATAATATAGTGATATAACGAAGCATAGTTGTAAATAAGACAGATACTTAACAAGACTTGAGATTATTAGGTACACTTAATTATTTTCTGTATAGAGGACAGGGTAAGTCAGATGCGTCAGGGACACCCTCCTGTTGAATCATGATATTCAGAATGGACCCCTTGCTTTCTATTTTTCATTAAACCAAAGACAAAGAGGTAAGGAGCCCAGGTGCATCTGAATCCACTCCTAGCCCCAGACTCAGTCAATGGTTTATGTCTAAGGATTATGCGTGCACAATCAAAGACATAAACTTTGAGAAGTTTACAACGTTTAGCAAGTTTAGTCACTTACTGAATACCTGTTGTAGCAAGGAATTTCTCACAAGGAGTAAAGGATCTCTGCAGCAGGAATGACCTTGACCTTGACCTTGAGTAGTGACCGGTTGACCTTGTCACTACTCAAGCACATATCCTCTCATGCAGCCAGCTGCTGTGCAGAAGAGCTTAAAGGACTCTTAGTCTACTCACTATCTATGGTGTAAGATGATATACTGATATCCACATTAGTTTGTTGGATTTTTTTGGCACATGCTCCATTGGCCCTCAGCTGCTGAGCAAGATATCTGTCTGTCAGTTCCTCTGGTATTCAGTTTGAGCCAATATTGTGGGTGCTGTCTGCCTCAGTAAGGCCTTGAATGTACCCAGTAAATGGGTTACTCCCTGCATTAGCAAGGTCTTTGGTGCAACAGCTAGTGTTTTACCAAGGCAATGGTCAAACTGAATGTGAGAACTGGGGGTAAGCACTCCATTACATGAATGCATTAAGACTGTAACATCTATCCAACATCTAATGTTGTATTAAATAAATTGATTTTGTATTCTTGGTGTTGTTGCCATGAAGAGTTTTATGATCGTCTCCAAATGAATCAGCTTTGCTTTAAACTTTCCTCCAATACACATATCACTCACTTCTCTATATATTATTCACATCTTCCATTTATTTCTGTGTAGCCTGTGCATAGTTTATTTCTACAGACGACTAAGGTGCATCAACTACTCTCTGGCTTTTAGAGTTACATATTATTAAATACTGTCTCCTTATACCACCAAATACCCCCACTGTTTAGTGAAGTTACCGATTTCATTTAGATGAAGAAAGCAGATTTTATTTTATTTATTTATTTATTTATTTGCCATCCCATTGCAACAGCGAAGTAGCAGTTCAGAAGTGCAAAATATGGCAAATGTTGCAGTAATCCTCATAGCTAAATCTGCATATAAATGAGGCATTTGCAGAAATTGAACTCAAATACAGTGGAATGCTATTTTTTCTAACTTCCATGCTTAGTAACTGGCAAAGGATATAAGAGGTTACTGTTTTTAAGCCAGAACAATAAAGAGAGCCTTAGAGCCTCTTGCATCATTTCTGCTTTTGACCTCAGTCTCCTATTTCATAAGATCATTGCCAAAATTCAAGCAACATGAGCAGAAACATTTGTTCACAGCAGGAAAACTGAATTTGGGTTGCTCTAAGTAAACAAAATATGGTGAAAAAGAAAGGGCTAAAAACTCATTGCTGTGGGACCCATTTACCATCCATCAATGATTTTTTTTTTACAAACATTTGTGTTCTTTTTTTTTTTAAAGTCAAATTAAAAAAAAATGCTTGAAAATAAATTAGTGGTGAGAAACTAAACAGTACCCTTGGGATTTAAATGAGAGGTGATAGGACATCAGCTGTTCATGTTCTGAGTTTCCCAAACATGGTTATGTTTTTTGGTGTTGTGTTTTTTGTTTTTTGTTTTTTTTCCTGTTTGTTTTTTAGTATTCCTAAAGCATTTCAAGAGCTCAACACAGTTAACTTCAACGAGTTGGAAGCTATTGTTTCACCACACTGTATTTTTCTTGTCACTTACCACAGGGTCAGTATTTTCTGGTTTTGACAAAATGTATAGTGTCCTCTCATTTTCTATGAAAAAGGTAGCATTTCCCTTGCTTTGCTATTGTGTCAAAACACCTCTGGTAGGAAAAAAAGGTAGTGTATGTACAGGTGCAGCATTAGAAAAGATTGCACTGTGCAAGTGTATTTTGAATGTTAATGAATGGTGGGGTTTCTTTTTTTTTTTTTTTTTTTGTCAAGACTTCTATACCAACACTGCTGTTATGCAAATTAGCAACTACAGAATAGAAAAAAAGCCATTCTTGGCTTTGGTTTTGGAATACTTTATGTGGGCCTACATAAAAGAAAAAAGATTTGCCTTCACACAAGCATTTTCAAAGTCTGAGAAGGTTCAAATTTAAACAAAAGATAAAAACAGTGATCACACATTTCAAACGTGTCCTATACAGCTCTCTTCAACAGCCCATAGCTTGCTTCTGCAATATATTAATGGAGACAGGTCACAATGTAAGATACATCTGATGTATATAAGATGTTATTTGATTCTACTTCAGTGTTGATACAAGAGTGATTTGGTTTTGCTAATTATCTCTTACTCCAAAATAGGGTTCGTATTTTTTTCCTAGCTCAGCACTTTCTTCCATCTGTGTGGGAGAAAATAATATGTTACCACTTGCTACAAGAATGCTTTGATATGAGAAAGAACGTGGTGCTGATAAAACATGACTAAGAAGGGATTGTAACAAAGAACAGGCACAATACATAGTGTTACAAAGGAGTATCCTCAGGAGGTCCTAAGATTTTGGCTTCCTATAAACTATCGACAGTTCCTTGCAGTAAATCTGCAGCCTACTTGAAAAAAAAAAAAAAAAAAAAAAGACATTTCTGTGCAAGACTCAAGACTACTGTTCATTACAGGCTACTATTGTGGTTTTGTGGACAGCCTTGGTATGTATTTCTTAACCTATTTAAATACAATCTTTAGTATAAGAATATTTGAGGGTCTAGTCTTTAAATTTTAAAGAGCACCATTCAGAGACTTTCAAAAATTTTCCCAAGCACAGTTGAATTTTATGTTATAATAATGAGGTTTATCATCTCATCTAATACTAGATATCTATAATTTCAGCTCATTATATTAGTCTTTCTTCAGTCAATGATAAGAATAGACACATTTAAGCAGATTTCAGCAGATTAAACCATCAAATAGAGTTAAGCTAAACACAGTACTAGAGGAAATAGACATTAAAACACAACAGCTTGGTAAGGATCCTATATCACCTCAGATTTCCTGGTTTGCCAGTTACAGTTATCAGTATAACAAGCCTTACTAATACCCTGTAAATCCAGCTACCCTCCACTCCTGGCAAGGAGCCAGCTCTACTTCCCTAGAGGAAGAAGAAGAGGAGGAAGGCGAAAAGAAGTATCTGGCTACATCCACTCAAGGTGTGGAGCCATTTCTAGAGAAAACAAAAGGAGAAGGGAGGGGGAGAGGGAAAGAGAAAAAGGAAGGAAGGATGCTAGTTGAACTCCTAAAGTCCAGAGTTGGTCCTCAGACTTCAGTGTTGGTGTCAGACTTCACATCTTGTCACAGAAATTAAGTAGATTTTATTCAGTAAAAGCTACAGCACCAATAATTCCAAACTTAAAACCTCTGCTTTGGGAAAAGGTTTAGTATGATCTGCTAGATGATTAACAAAACTGCATAGCAGAAAATCTGGATTCTGTGCCCAGTTACTCAATTTGCTTCCTGTTTGACCTTGAGAAGATATTTTGTATACCTGTCTTTAACTTCACAATAAGAAAAAGTCTCCCCTCCTTGCTCTCAATGTGAAATAGCATTCAGGAAATCTGTTTTATTCCATTTGTTTGAATATTATATTGGAGCAGTAGCCTTACTGAAAATTTGAAGGAGTTGTGTTCAGTGAACATTTTAAAAGCTTTATTTGTTAGAGTATATTTTGTTCCTTCTAAGCTTAAGTGAGTACAAAATGTTTGCAAATTTGTGTTCCTGAAGTCTCATTAGTAAATATGCTTGCATTTTAACAGACCATAAATCTCCTAGCTGTTAAATTAGCAGGATCCTAGAATTAGACAATAAAATAAAATAAAATAAAAATAATTTCTTTTAAAAAGAATTTACTGTAGACAATAAAATATAGCTTTTATTCCTCTATAGGTGACAAACATAACAAATGTCAGTTTATTAAAAGGTGGCAAAATACTCGTGGAAATCAGATGTTTCTTTGTGTTATCTTCTTACGAAAATCTGCATTTGAAAATAAATAAATAAGTAAATAAATAAAGGGTTTTTCTATATATCATCTTGTATATGTAACAGACATTTTGATCTTCATCTCAAATCCCTATAAACAACAAGAATTATGAAATGCATTAATGAAACAATTCGTCTCATTTCAACAGTGTAGCAACAAACAGTGACAATTTTACTTAGTACTTGGAAAAAAAAAAAAAAGTACTGGTTTATGGAAAACTGTTACAAGACGTTATGGTCACTAAAATCCAAAAGAAAAACAATACATTATTCCACACTCTATGTTATTGAAAAACAGTATTTCAGTATTTGAAGCAGTTTTTCACGGTCAAATTCTAATACATCAAGACATTGTCACTTCATTTTTTTTTTTGTGTACTTTTTTTTTTTTTCCTGCTTCTGATGGGTTTAAGGTGGATACCAGATCATAAAACAGATAATATAATCTCTGAATATATTTTCTCAGTCCAAAATTATATCTGAACTTAGTCGAATAACTCTTGCACCTGGTGTCACATTTACTTCATATATAGAACATATTGGAAAGGTCTAAAAAAGTTAGGTTTTTAAGTAGAATGTTACTTGCAGAAGATTGTGAAGATATTTTGAAGGATTCTTCTTTCATTTGTCCAATCATAACAATCACTGCCATGGAGATATTATTAGCTTACTCTCAAAGAAAGTGTCTCCTGAAACACTGTCAGATTTATAAAGTTTTATCTTTCTCCACAAAGTAAATTAGCACAAAATTAAGTTTGGATCAAGATGTCTAACCCTAAATAACATTTCTGGAAAATCTTACAGCAAAACTTAAAGCAATTTTCTAAATTATATTTCAGTTCAGGAAGCCTTCTTACTAACAGCATTTAGAAACATCAGACAATGTGTAAAATAAGCAAACAACAAAAATAAAATAGGCACATCTTCTTGTCTCATGGTAAAACTTTTGCTTTCCATTGCAAGAAAGCTTTCATTCAAGTTCCTTGTCCAACCAGTAAATTCACATTAAAAACAGAACCAGAAGGACTGTCAAAATACGTGTCTCAAGACCTTGAATTCTATATTGTTTAAGGCATACCATAATATATAACATAGTACTGACACAGGAGGGAGTGGTTCCTGAACAAAATAGTAAGGAAGTTGTAGATGGGGTAGATAAGCTATGGGCCTGGGTTGATGTGAACAAAAAGGACATAGCAATCAACAAAATAGAGCTGAAGTGGAACGACCTCAAGCATAGGCATGTAGAGACAGAAGTGCATGCAAAACAGCTTTATGGAGAAAGCTCTCAAGCCTGAACTGGGAAATCAGTATGCTTGGGTGCCTCTGAAAGATGTACAGTAATGCATATAGCATGGAGTTGGAAGAAAAACGGGAGAAATCAGAAGCATGTGTATTTACAGGATTGTGATTTCACTAGAATCATAAAGACATGGTGGAATAATTCTCATGAGTGCAGTGCTGCAAAGAATGGATTCAGATTTTTCTAGAAAGGACAGGCCAAAAACCAGTTAGACTACGTGCAGGTCTACCTTAGGACAGGAGTCAGCTGAGCATTTATGAATCAAAATTATAAGGCAGACCAGCGTGTGCTGTTGTAGTGGGTATCTGTTCCTAGATTACAAGCTGACCATGAGTCAGCAGTTCACCCTGGTGGCAAAGAAGACCAACAGGCTCCTGGGCTGTAATAGGCAACTCCCTGCCATCAGGCTTAGGGAGGTGATCCTTTCCCTCTGTTCAACACTGGTGAGGCCACATATGGAAAGCTGAGTCCAGTGCTGGGCTCTCCAGAACAAGAGAGACATCAGTATACTGAAGGGAGACCAGTACAAATATGATTTAGGGACTGCAGCATCTCTCCTGTGACAAATGGTTGAGAGAGCTGTGACTGTTCAGCCTGGAGAAAGAATCTGCAGGGGACATCTTATCATTGCATACGAACATCCGATGAGAGAGAATGAAGAAAACTGAGCCACACTCTTCTCAGAAGTGTTCACTGAGAGCACAAAGTTGAAAATAAGAAATTCAATCTGAACACAAGAAAACACTTTTTTTTTTTTTTTTTTTTTTTTTTTTATGCTGAGGGTGGTCAAACACTGGAACAGGTTGCCCAGAGAACTTGCGGAGTCTCCATCTGTGGAGATACTCAAAACTGAACTGGACACAGTCCTATGCAATTTGCAGGGTAGTTGGATCTCCCTTCCAACCCCAACTATTCAGTGACTCCACGAGTAACTCTTCTACAAGGCAATATTTTTAAGGCAGTAGGTGTGTTATAAGTGAGCCATTTGTAATGTAAAGATGATAAACACACATCAGATCTTTTTGTGCTATTATCTCTCTTCATATTCCTTGAACATTTTAAAACTGTACTTAAATACCAAAATTATGATGAATAGGTCAGTCATACGAAAGTAGAAATACCAAATACTGCATTTTCAGCCTCAACAAATCAAAATAATTGGCATCTATTACTAATGTTCATTTTAAAGTAGGAAAAAGATACCAAGGTAAGGACCCATAAGGATAAACTCATTTTTTAGTTGATCTTCACAGTAAATAGATAAATACACTTTAAAATCTAGTATATTCTACTCAACTTGAACAAGCATATATTTCCATTAGACTACTCACATAATGTGAAGATTCCTGAGCATAATAAGGCTGTCATCCCCTAAAATATTCTAAAATAGTAGCAAAATTAACATTATAACTGAGGAATTATAAATTTTTCTCCTTTATAAATTTTTCTCCTTTAACTGTACATCTTTCAATTTATACTTATAAAGAACAGCATTTCAGAGGTAACATTATGAGGTTTAACCTTCATCTCATTAATCTAATGTTGGCCATTGTCAAATATGTAGTTTTCAAACTAGCTACCCCACTGGTCTTTTCTGCTATGGTAATGGTGCATTTGTGTCCTTATATATCCAAAAAAGAGAAATAGCAATGACATGGCAGCACTGCCAAACTCTCCCCTAGGTATGTAGTGATTTTAATTCTACATAGAAACTATGATATTGAGAATTTGTCTTTTCAGATTTCTTGCCAGAATTATATTTTGGTTTCTTAATGATCTTCAGATTCATTTTTCAGATTCAGATTTCATTAAGCTTTTTTTTTTTTTTTTTTTTTTTTTTTTTAATGCTGTATGAATTGTTGACTCTAGGTTTGTACTCAGCCATATCCCTTAGTTTAATTAAGTTTGTTTGTTCATGCTACAAGGACTTTGCAGTGTTCTGAAGCAAGAATGGGTAAAATCAGGGAACATTCACTCAGCTGTTTAGCTGTCAGTCCATCATAACTTGAATATTGATTCTGGGGTGTTGTTGACATTCCCTAGGTGTATGTGTCAAGTTTGTTGACAGAGAGCTCTACACTTAATTGAATGTGATGTCCATATATGAAGTGATGAAGTATGTCAGTGATGTGCTCTTCCTCCCCTTCCTTCTAGCCCTTTCCAATATATTCAATGGCTTGTTATGAAATTCCACACTGTTCTAACAAAGCTGCCTTCATTTTCTTTCTTTAACTTCATAAATTGAAAATCTGGGTCTGATCTCACATCATTTTCACACAGGTATGTCTTCACTGGATTGTGAGACAACAAACAAGTCCTGCCCTTTTAAACACTCATTCACTCCTTTCAAGTGTTTACGTGAGGGATAAAGTTGGAACTAATAGGTAGCAGTTCACATTATAGCTTCAGGCAGTCTTAATAAAAGCTTTGCATGTTCTGCAGTCCACTCACTGTGAAATTAATAGTCTTATGCCACCCTTACTCAACTCATCAATATTAGGCTGACTAAACAAAATGTGTTCGTTGAATCTCAGGTGTCATAAAGCTTATAAGAAATACTTATTTTCCTCCATGTTCCTAAACCACAGATAATCATCTTAGTAACCATGACATACCTTGCCTATTTAAAATACGAGAAAGAAATTAGAAGTCAGGGGATTTCCTATCTTCAGTTATCTTTGATCCTGCAGAGCAACTCACAGGGGTTTTTCTACAGAACATTTTTCTGTCAATTATAGAATCATAGAATATCCTGAGTTGGCTATCTTGACCCCTGTTTGTCTATGTGCACTGTTGTTTTCAATCTTGAAAAGCAAAAAGCAAACAGTACCTCATAAAGCTGTTGGGATAGTCTTGCCATGTAACTAGTCCTTGCCTCATGAAAAATATATACACATATATAAATACATTTACATTTATATATACATATGTAACTGGTTGTCAGATTTCACTTTTGTCTTCCTGCTTAACAGAGTTGTGTCTCAGAGTTCAGAGATTATTTTTTTTTGCTTTTGCAAAAGGAGCTCTTCATGCTAAATTTTTATAAAGCACAAATACATACTTGTAGGCACGTGTAAGAAGAAAATAGTGATGTTGTAACTTCCCATTAAATAATATATAATATCTATCTGGAAATTCAGCAGGCAGGTGCAAGGCATTGGTTAGGATATAAATTCACACCCTTTCACCAGCCAGGAAAATACATTCTTATTCCAACAGACATGTGGTGGAACCAAAGACAAAGGGAACTAACTGACTAACAAGAGTAATGAATGTAAGAGAAGGAAAGAAGAGTTCCCATCAGGCAGAGCAAGGAAATGACCATTGTGTATGTGCTGAATCCACAAGACACTCTACCTTACATGCAGTTGGAGTCTGCTTTCCACAGGGCAGGTACCAACACAAGCCAGGAACATTCATGAGTGGGGGAAATGGAAGAGAATAAGATAACTTCTCTAAATTAACAATAGAATTATACAAGGTAATGGAGACATCAGATTAACAACATGTATTTCTGATCTGTTAAAAGGGTTCATATAGTTCTAACAGCAAATTAACATGTTCATCAGAGCCTTTTTTATTTTGTTTATATATCCAAACAGGGAAGGAATTTTCCCCAAACCAGGGAAGAGTTCAGACTGTTGCTGCACCTAGCTGAAATACAGCACAAAAAGAAAAAGAATTGTTCTTTAAAATGAATCTGATTCTGAACTACTACAAAGGTAAATGTCACCATCTTGCTTTAAGTCACCATTTGAATTTAGGTCTTTCAGCAAAGGAAGATTGAATCATACCTTTGTATTAATGTTTTCCTTTCTCTGCCTCCTTCTATACCACAACAACATTATCTATATTAGCATTAAAATGTTTAACAAAGTTCTTCATAAACATGTGAATTTACCTATCTTTAAAAAAAAAAAAGGGGGGGGGGGAAGGAGGCAATATTTAATACAGTAAAAAGAAAAGCATAAAGTAATCATCATGTATGAGCTTGGAAAACTAAAAATTACCTTATTATATCCTTGTTGGCTGAAATTCTGTGTAGTTACACCTGTTGGGCAATACTACTGCCTCGAAATTTCTGTGATGGGGGCTATGCCAACTCTCTGAAGAAAAAAAATATATATAAAAAAGACAGTGATTTTACTAAGTTTTGTATTAGGAATCCAAATAGGCTTTTGAAAATCTTTCTGCTTTAAGGACAGTTTGACATTTAGAAATTGAAGTCCTTTACAAAGTCACATATTTTTTGATGTGTTTAAGTACTTTATGTGTTCAGTAAATGTCATAATGCCATTAATTCTCTTTGCAGAGACATCCAATTTTATCCCGTTATCAAGGTGTAGTGCAACCAGTGGAGTATTTGTCTGAACACTGAAGGTCTGGAGTGGATTTGTCTGAAAAGATGGGTATTGAAAATTCAAAACTAGTCACTTGGAAGTTAGGGTTCAGTGAATGCTGGCACCTCAAGTCTCTGAGCAAAGTAAAAACAAATTTTAAGGTTTCCAAATCTGTAGTTTTCTTTTTAATGAGTAGGTAAGTGTCAAGTATGGTTTGTAAGTGAAAAGCATGCTATTTTTTTGTTTTTTTTTTTTAATATTGTTAATGTGAACATTTTTTGTCATCGTAGTACTTTTTCACATGACTCAACCCAGAAGGTTGCTAAGCAACCTTCTGCAGCCAGGGAAAAGCACAGGCAGGCTTAACAGAAGATTCATGTGGGTGACCCTAATACTAAGAAAAATTAACTGAGCATCTAAAAGCTTCCATTGTTTTTTAAAGCCTTTATGACCAAATACCAGTAATTTACTCTTACTTACTCAAGAGCCATTTATGAAACTGCTGCAGTCACCCAACTTTTTCACCTTCTGGGAAAGTAAATGAGTAAATAATACTTTGTAGCTTTATTTCTCACTACTGTATTCTAGAAGTATTTCTTTTATGGGTTGTTAAGGTATTATCAAAAGCTTTTGTGCTTTCAGTAATGGTTAAGTGAGGAGGTGGCTCTTGCAGCGATGACTGAAAAAATGTGAGTGCAACAGGGGACAGCCAGAGCTGACCTGAGGACATCCAGCACTGAGGACACAGTTCTGCTGGGCTATCTGTGGACCTGGCCCTTCTTGGTGTCATCAGAACTGCCTGGACAAGGAGTGGGTATCCACAGGCAGCACAGCTCTGACCAGATCTCAGAGAACAAGATAACCTGGCACAAGTCCTCTTCTGTTGACAAACAATTTATCTGTTCCAGTACTGGCATCAATGCAATGGGATTTGTTACAGGACAAGGTGAGTCTACATCCCTATTTTAACAGCTGTTCAGGTCTGTTCCCAAGTCCACATTCATCCATCCATCACAAACACTGCTAATGCACCATCACACATTCAGCAGTGAGCATGGTCCATGCTCTGGAGCATGCTGGAGAGGGTTGGTTGGCTTGTGGAGGCTGAAGGCATAAAACAAATTAATGCACCAGTATCTCACCCTCAGATCTGGAGGAAAGCTTTAGCCAGATACTGTGCTTTGAATTGAAGCAACCTACAAGCAGGACATGTGGAAACAGCTCATGAGGTCTGGTTTTCTTCACATTATAGGGTGCAGTAGCAGGCCACTGGGGGGACAAACCATTGTAGCTCATATGCAAACATGGATGGTGGGTTTCCTAGCAGTCTAGTAACATGTAAGTAGTTAGACATTAATAATGAGAGCCTACGTGGCTAACTGATTGCATTGAAGTTCATCTACAATAGTGTGAAATGCGAAAAACAGCAGAAACACAAAGCAGCTGACATGCAATGAACAACAGACAGCCAAAACAGTCTGTGAAACAGTGGTCAGACTATATGAGACACTTGAAATTTTGAGTGAAACCATTTCTGCTGTTGTTTTATTCCTACTGTGTACAGAAAAACACAGATGTATGTGCTTTCATTGTATGTATACAGGATTGTATCATGAATTTATCCTCTTAAAAAAAGCAACCAACACACCCCAGATTTTGACAATGAGATCAAAACCATAATTAGATCATGTAAATATTAGCTCCCTAGCTAATCTTTGAGATCCACTACTCATACATTTCCATTACTTCCTTGAATACCCGTTGCTTCTTGTTTTACTAGTCCTTTGCTTTCCTGATGAAAAGGCTTTTATTTCCCATTACCATTTTTAAAACACCTAAATATGACTTCCCAAATAAGCCAGATCTCTATGTAATTCAAAAATATTTTAAAAATAAAACCATTGTTTAATAGACAAATGCTCCTGGAAATGAAAACATAATGAGAACAGGTGATTTTCTCTAGGTTTAGTTGCAGATTCAGTGACAAAGATGAGAACTGCCACCTCTAGGAGTCCTGTTACCTCTCTCTCCAAGAACCATCACTTCTATATACTCCAGTGCTTCAGCCACAACACACTCAGTCATGGCTATACCTAAGATAACCTAAGAAATGGTTGTTCTTCTTATGAAGAAAAATTATTCCCTTTCTACACATTGGAGAAATTTTTGAGGTGAACTAATTTGCCCAAGTTCACAAGGGGCTCAGTGACTGAAGAGAAAAAATAACTTTTTTCCCCCTTCTGGGTCCAAATCCAATACCCCAGTCTCCCAGCCACAAAGCATAACTTTTCTAATGGTATCAGCTCAGTACAAGGAGAAATCACCTGGAGACATACACAGAGACTTGTTTATAGTCATCAGGGAGTAGGAGGCAGACAGCTAAACCAGCTCTATACACAAAAACCTTGAAGATAAGAATGAACACAAACTTCATATCTGTTCTCAAGGCCACTTGACTCTTTAGAGGTTTAATTTTGCAGATTACCAAGAGGGTGTCTTGTGAGCTGGGGTCACTTCAACTTAGCTCCCAGCAGTGTGGTAAATCAGATCCTGTCCATGTAACTGCAGTAGAAGCTCTCATTTGGAAGAAAAATCTATGCTTAGGAATCTATCGCAGTGAAGAAAACATTGCAAAAGGAAACTCACACAGTGGTGCCTCTGAGAGCTGACAGTTCAGCCTGCAACAAAAGTAGATCTAGCAGTGAAGCACACAAGTCCTCCATTCATCTCCCTGAGTGATAACTCTAAAACCTATTTTGCCACCGGTGTGTGTTATTTCGCTGCTGAGCAGAGAACGAAAGAAGAAAGGAAGATAACACTGTAATAATCAGCAACTTGTTTCTCCCCATAAGAGGCAGAGACTGAATTTCAAGCAGAGTTTTTAAAAATGCTTTCTTTTTGCTGACTGAAATCCTGACTTCAATGAAATCAATAGTATTTTTGTCATTGAATTCAGAGGGTCCAAGATTTCATCCATCACATTTCCAGTCTAATCTCTGCTAAGAGCACTAGTATGTGCATTTCCAAGAGCTCAATTCTCAGTGTTGGTTCTCCTGAAAATATGGCACTTTATTGCAGTTCTTAAGTAGGAATTAATTTTTTCTTTAGAAAATCTAAACAAAATAATCCACATATAGTTCAGTTTGATAAAAGTCTTTTGGCATTTGGATTTTTAATACTTCAAACAAGATGCAAAACTACTGGATACAAAACTAAAAACGTCTGGGTAAATTCAGTGACAAGTATCTTGTGCCCAGGATTTTGATGCCTAAAATAACTGTAAACAGTAATTAAATATTTCTTACTTGTCAGAGCTGTACATCTACAGGCCAGTGTCAGTATGCTGGTCTGTGGAATTATTTAAAGGAACGTTAATCTCTGCTGATCATCAAATGACATGAATAAGCATTAGGGTCTCTGGCATGCAGGGAGGGACTACAATTAAAGAAAACAGTAACATCAACAAATAATCATAAGTAATGTTCATAAACCTTTTAGGAAAGTTCTGCTATGCAAAGAATAACTGGTATTAGAAACAGACCCCTTATCTCTGGAAAACACATTTGTTAGGCTTATAAACAAGATATAAATTATGTATACCCTTGCTGCTGTGACAAAATACAACAAATACATTAAAAAAAACAACCCACATTTCATTAAATTTTAAATAAATTGCCTTTTTAACTCATGAGGAGATTGTTTATTTCAAGAGTTTATTTTTTCTAACTTTGTTTTATCTTTATATGGCAAAAATTGTTGCCAACTCCTTCAGAAAAAAAATAATAAAAAAGACCATTAAAGCTGTAAAAGGGAGAAAATTATGACTCAGTTACCAGGAAAAAAAAAAAAAAAAAGTGTTTGTTTTTTTTTTTTTCAGTGTACAAGATTAATGGCCCTGCCCCTTGGACATTTTATGTGTTAGAACAACAAATTACAATGAACATCAGCAAAAATTTTGCTCACAAATTTGGAACGGAATAACTACTTCTCAACAGTCTTCAGAAAAACTTCATTCTTCATGATTTCACCAGATAACTGAAAGTTGTATTCCACTGAAACATTTGTGTTTTCCTCATTTTTACTGTGACCTCTGCCATCATAACCAACACAGTTTCTTTCTGTATCACTTCAAGCTCTATGACAGGTAGCATCATGCTTTATACTATTTTTTTTCCTTGGTTGCTCTTTCTATGTTTTCTCTTTTCATCACTTCTTTTTATCCCTTACATTCTGTACCACTCCCCACACATCAGACAAATTCTCCCCTCTGCCAATAACCCATAACATATGGTTTTAGGTAAAGAAAGACTTAAGAGGAACAAGAAGTGATACTGGCAAAATATGCTCTCTAAAGCTATTTTCTACACCTCAGGCAGAATAGAAAATATTGTTATAATTGCTATTTTTATATGGAAAATATTACTATTAACATCTGTTACCTATGAATCTGTTTAATTTATGAGAAAAGCAGGCAATAATTTAGTTTTACACGGTCTGTCAATTAAAAAAATATTCTGGTGAATTATTTTATCCAGAGTCCGTTGGGCTTTAATGGATTATCAGTTTATAGAAAAGTGTGGTTGGCAGTACCAGCAAACTATAGCCTTTTGAATCTTTTGTTCCGGCGGCTACTAAGAAAGAAATTCTATAGCTGCTGAAGCAAAGTAAGGTAACTGGGTTTGTTAGAAAAAGCATAGCTAATCTAAACTATGCTTTCAAATACACAGGAGTTTTATCCAGCTAATCTTATTCACTCCAAAATAGAACCTTTTAAAGCAGGAAAAATGTAGGGCTGTTTAATGGAATCAAACATTTTTTCTGGATCAAGGTGTGATACTGCTTTATGCTTCTCATTGTTTCAGTGTTTGTGTGTAACACTGAAGAGGGTTAAACATGACATTTGAAGCTGATCCTTTGTCATAAAACTGGATCAATCGGGTTGAATGATTTTGGCAGCTAATTGCTCTGCAGTAGATAGAAAAAGTTGTGAAATATTCTTCAAAAGGTATTTTCAAAACCATTAAGCATTGACCTAACACTGCTTCAACTGAAGATAATAGATGTTGCAGAGAATAGTTGTACCATCTCAGATTGGTTAGGCTGAGTGGTTGGGCTGAAGAGAAGCCCACAGGAGAATTAATCACTTAAATTTCAGAAAAGCAGGGGTGGGGTTTTAGTCACAAGAGAAATTTTGTGTTAAGGTCCCAGTGGCTGAATTGTAAATACATTCTTGACAGAAGTATATGAAAGCATTGTTGAATAGATCAAAAGGAATGTGTCTTGACCTGGGAAGTAGTTTTTCCTAGACATGAATAAATGAGTTGTAGGAAAAATGAGATGTCCTAAAATAATTGCAGAAATCTCTGGGATAGCACACGGTAGGGACCAACCAAGCCAAAAAATGGCCTTTTTTTTTTTTTTTTTTTTTCCCACAGTTAAACGTTACTTTGAGTTTGAGGTAATTTTTACTTTTTGTATTTGATTGGGCCTATTAGGGAGTATGGACTGCAGTATGGCAACAGTTGAATTTTGGACAGTTAAATTCAATATGTATTTTATACTAATATTCTGGACGGCTACTTTGAATGCCTCATTGCCTAAGGCCAGGGAAGGTTTTCTAAGAGTTTTCTTGAAAGAAAAATTAGATTTTAGACTGAGGGAGTGTGTGAGCTTGTAGATTTTGGAGAAGGGGGGATTATGACGCAACCTATCTTGTGCAATAATAATTCTAAATTTTTTTTGTATGATCGGTGGTCTAAGAAACCTTATGCTTTGAACCTTCATTTACCTCCTTGTCTGGAGTTAAAGAAAAATCTTTATATATGAGTGAGGGAAAATCTGGAATTCATACCAATGTTTGCTACCTAATAAACTGAAAATCTATAAAAATTAGACAGTCCATGTAAGGTGAAACACTCATATAAAAAAATGTGATTCTTCTCCTGAGCAAAAAAAAATAATCTTCTAGAGCAATTATAAATTTTCAGATCAGTTGATATTTCTACCTGTGACAGTAACCAGGCTGACCTCTCATCCCTCCTACATCCTTCAGGCAACTAACTAGCAAGTCTATTTTCAACTGAAACTTTTCAGTTCTACACTCAAATGCAGCCCACTGGCTTTTATTGCAGTAATTTTGACTTAAAGTCAGAACATGGAACAATGAATATTGCTTAAATTATTTATTTAGGACAAAAGCAAATAGATAAAACAAGCTTTATACCAAGAGAACAGCAAGAAGCAGTTGACCAAGTATGCCATCATATTTGTACAAACCTAATATGTCTAAAGTGGATAGACATGTCTCCTGTAATATCTCATGTCATTTTCCTTGTCGTATAAGCAATTTCTGCCTCAATGAAACAGAGGAAAGCTCGTCAGATGTTGTCTTTTTGCTCATCCAAACTCTTCATTTTTTGAGCAAAGATTGTAATATCATTGTCATCAATCTATGGAGCTTTCCAGTGCGGGCCTACCGATTGTCATCTACAAGCCACTATTACCTCTGTAGCATAGGAGCTTAATGACACAGGTTTTAACCAACATACTGGTTTCTTAATTTGGATGAATATGTTTGCAATATATTCATTATGTTAAAGAAAATGTGGAATTTGAAAAGTGCTAACTCTACAATATGTTCAATTAGCAATTTTTAAAAAATTTGCACAGGCCAGTAAAAGATCTATGTAAATTTTAAGTTGTTATATAGATTACTGATACTGGCATGTTTTAAGAAGATGCATGCAGTAAAAGAGTTGAAGTGGTTTATTATTGATAACAAAGCAAATGGGAGCAGAATGTTTAATTTTATTAGGAATGGATTGTTAAGAGAACATCAAGAGAGCAGCAGTACTACAGTGTTCCAGGCATTTTTGTACTTCTTCTTCCCAATCAGAAGTTTGGGAAGAAGAGAATACCTGTATGTTACAAGAGCAGAGAGTCCTACCAAACTCTGTCACGTATCTCTTTTCCTCTTAGTGAATTAGAATGTAGAAAAATTTCTAACCCAGTTAGTTATCTGACATTTTTTGCTATTTTAACCTGATGACTTTTTTATTTTTGCATCTGGAGACAATGGAACATAGTGGAGATGAGAACTGATTCAGTTCACTGAAGACAGTTGTGGCAGAGGACTTGGAATTACCCAAATAATCATTCCTTCTTCAAATATTCTTTCACACTTCAGTCTCTCTTTTTCAAAACAAAAGGACAAACAAAATTTAGAAATTGAGGATTAATAAGCAAAATAGTGATACTGTATTATTTTCTAAAGTCTGTAAATTAGGAAACATCTATCTGATCTTGCTTGAGGTTTCAACAGCAGCACTAGATATTTGTTGGATCATAAGTAACTCAGAAACAAAACAAACAAACAAACAAAAAACCCAACACTTTTTCCTGGAAATGTGAGTTCTTTTTTAAAAAAATATTACTTTATTTTGAGCATTACATTATCGTGTTTGATTGTTTGTTTGGTTGGTTTTTATCTGTCATCAGTTACCAAATTACCTAGCTTTAATTTTTCTTTAAAATATTTCCCAAAATCTCCTTCATAACATAGTAACAGGCAACTTGTACAAATGATAATTTCAGTAAAAGTTATCAGTTTATATTCATCTCTCTTTCTAGTTTTTCTAGTACTGATTTCTAATCACTGTGTATTTTAAGGCTTTTTCTGTGATGAAAATTCATTTCTATGCTCTGAGTTTAGCTACAGAGTTTTTTCTTTTTCATATTCTCACCTCTCTGAGCTCTCACATGCGTAAATTAGTCTTCTGTAACTCATGAACAAATAAACTGCTTGAAAAAAAATACATTTATTTTAATTATTACTTCTGTTTTTTACCGATGGCTCTGGTATTAAACAATGCATTCTTCAAAGACTGAATATTTAATTTGTTCAAACAGGAGACACTATGCTATATACATAAAACTAAGTGCATGATCCCTTTGACACTTCACAAATACCTCTGCATTTTTCAGAATATACTACAGAGAAAAAGAACAATGAAAACAAAGCTAATGATGGGTCTCCAGCAAAACACTGAAGGCAATTCTCAAAATGAAAGAACATTTTCATTACACCCTAGTTATAGTTTAGAAATTCCACCTAGAGATGCTCACCCAGCAGCATTCCCTTAAGTAAAATCACCAGAACAGACACATTTTCAGAGTGGAAAGCACTGAGAAAGTGTAACATTTGTACAAGTATGCCATTTTGTAAAAACAGCTCAAGACAGTCAGGTATAGCTTCAAAACAGCTCATAATCTTTTTATTATTATTATTATTATTCATCTTAAAAATATGGATTTGTATTTGTAAAGATTATACAGCGTTCCAATCCTCAGGTATTTCAAAACAATCACTGAACAGAAAGAAAGAAAGAAGGAAAAAAAAGATTAAAAAAAATGAAAGAATGAAAATGAGAATGATTTTTGGCTTAAAATCACATTTAATTTTTTATTTTTTTTTTATGCTTTCAAAGCTTAAAAAAAATGACACAATGTAAAGCGGTAAAATGATGTAAAAAAATGTAATGTGGGTGGGGAATAGGAAAAGGAAAAAGTGTGCTACTAGGCTTCAAAAAGTCAGTTTTATTATTATTTCTTCTTAACAGAATATATGTAGCAAAACAAATGTAAGAGTTCATAAACTTACCTGATGTCCAGTTTAGTACTGAAATATCACATATATTAATTGCCTGTTCAAAGTTACACAGGTTTCTAAAATTTGTCCATCAACTTTGGAAGTCCTCTTCTCATGTATGGTTTTAGTGGCTTTTTGGTCTGAATCAATCTAGTAGATAAGTAACTGCAAATGAGGTAAACATATGATCTGTTTGAGCTGTTCCTACGTGTCAAATTTACTGAATCTTTATACCATTACAGGCTGAGAGATGAGTGGTTGGAAAGCTGCCTGGTGGAGAAGGACCTGGGAGTATTGACTGAGAGTTGGCTGAATATGAGTCAGCAGTGTGCTCAGGTGGCCAAGAAGGCCAACAGCATCCTGGCTTGCATAAGAAGCAGTGTGGCCAGCAGGTCTATGGAAGTGATTGTCCCCCTGTACTCAGCTCTGGTGAGGCCGCACCTCGAGTACTGTGTTCAGTTTTGGGCCCCTTGCTACAAGAAGGACATCGAGGTGCTTGAGCAGGTCCAGAGAAGGGCGACCAACCTGGTGATGGGTCTGGAGAACAACTCTTACAAGGAGCGGCTGAGGGAGCTAGGGTTGTTCAGCCTGGAGAAGAGGAAGCTCAGGGGCGACCTTATCGCTCTCTACAGGTACATTAAAGGAGACTGTAGCAAGGTGGGGTTGGTCTATTCTCCCATGTGCCTGGTGACAGGATGAAGGGGAATGGGCTAAAGTTGCGCCAGGGGAGTTTCAGGTTGGATATTAGGAAGAACTTCTTTACTGAGAGGGTTGTTAGGCATTGGAATGGGCTGCCCAGGGAAGTGGTTGAGTCACCATCCCTGGAGGTCTTTTAAATATGTTTAGATGTTGAACTTAGTGATATGGTTTAGTGGAGGACTTGTTAGTGTTAGATCAGAGGTTGGACTTGATGATATTGAGGTCTCTTCCAACCTAGACGATTCTGTGATTCTGTGATTTGTTGACCTTCTCAATATGCCCCTTTTTCTATGTGCCATCAATTCTAGCCTTACTTGGAAAAGATTGTTATGCCTTGGTAATGATTTTCAGTGGGAACATCTAAAAAAAGCGAATGCCACTGAACATTCAGTTGCTTGCAGTGTGCTTTTTTTTTTTTTAAATGAATTTATGACATTTTTAATTAAAAATAAAAATAAAAAAAAGAAAATCAACCTTCCAGTTAGATGGAAAATAAAAATAATTAACATTTGGAGCTATACTGAAAACAGAAATGGAAAACTGATTTGGAGAAAAATATGATACTTGAAATAGGAAAAATTTCCAGAAGTCTGTCCAAAGAGAAAACATCAAAGTCATTGAAAAAGGACAAAATAGGAAATGTGACATCTTCCACTGAAACAATATTCCATTGAAGTAATGTTTCACAATATTCATTCCACTGTTTCTTTCATTTTCAGTCATACAAGGGAACTACAATAAATAATTACTCACTCTGTCCAAAAATTGTAGGTAACAGGCTAAAAGTAAGAGTATGTTTCTCTGTTTTTCAGTACTTCATTCAATGTTCTTTCATACACTAGGACCTTCAATATTCTCAGAATCCTCTGCTGTTTGTGCATACCACACACTAAACAGCAACAGAAAAAAATGCTGGTAAAATCCAGGCACATGTTTGCAATACCATGAACTAGTGAATTTGTGCAAATATTATTAACATTGGGTATAATACATAAAAATCTTTCTCCTTCTTTGCTTTGACTGTACTACGTTTTAAATTCACCTGTCACTATACATGTACATGCTACATACAACCTTTAAACAAAACACACACATTTCAAACATACTTCATTTTTTTCCATTCCTGTCTATGTCTTCGTCACACAAAATGGCTAATAACCCACATATGAAGCTTAGTTCCATTTTGCCACTCCTTTATATCTTTATATATCTTTGGATTTGCCAGTCGTGTATATCTGTATATTAGTCTTCTGTGAGGTTAACAAAAAAAAAAAAAAAAAAAAAAAAAAAAAAGGAAAAAGGAAAAAAGGGGAGGAAAGGAAAGAAAAGGAAAGTCTTTCTCCATAATCATACACTCTCCTTTTCTGTCTTCTCTGTAGGAATGTTCAAACAGTTAAGAGGGCACATGCTGTTCACAGGACCAGAACAGAAACATTTGTACTGCCAAAGAAGGTATTTTGTATAAAACTGCATGGATCCACAGTGACACCCAGCGGCCACTGTCCTTGCCATAGTGATGCGTTTACTAAAGTAACATTTCCATGTCCTTTTGTTTAGTATGCATTCTGTATGAAAGCAGTAACTCTTAAGAAAGTCTGGTTTAATAGGATTAAGCCAAACATTGTTTGTTTGTTTGTTTAAATTTACTTTATATAAGTATTTTAATATTATGAGTTGTGTGCAGTGTGTGATGTTGGCAAATACCGCTTTTATATAGGTTTAAGACATGGTTTCATTAGCCAATGCTAAAAGTGATGTACACAGCCAATATGAATGGAAAATGAAGACAATTAAAAGTCAGAATGGCATCTTGGAGTTATACTGTGAAAACCTTTAAGAAGAGCTTATGTGTAACACAATTAATATTGTGTGAACTTTAATTAATATAATAGTAACGTTCCATTAGCTAAAAATGTGTACACACATTACTTCTAGTAAATTATCAATATGGTTGCACTTCTTCTTCAGCCTTGGTCTTAAGCCAGTGATTCAACACAAATGGATGGCAAAATCTTCAAGGCACAGGCTTGTCTCTAAGTTTGTGAACTAAATTACTGAAATAAAATGAAAAGAAAAATGAACTATTATTTATATTTAATACTTTTTTTTTTTTCCCTCCAAAGTACCAGGCTAAGTTGTGTTCCCAGATGGTATCTGACAGAAGGAATAATATCTAAATTACTCTACCAGAAGTTCTCAGACTAATCCTAGGACTGTTTCCTGTCTGATGATGTGGGTAACAGGAATTTCACTTGCTGTATGAAAACACAATCTTCAAAGAAATAAATAGACTAAGTTAATATTTTCTTCACCACAGAACTAGTAATATATAGATATATATGCATATGCATAAACATGACTTACTCTCCTTTGATCATTTGTTATCCAAAGAATGTAACACTACCCTGCCCAGATTGATGAAAAACATTTATTCAATCACTGCCATCAAATACAATTAGTTAGGTAAGCATTGATGTAAAGCATAAAAATCAACTGAAAGACCAGTTCTGAAATCCAGGTCTAAAATTTTAAACTGAATGTGAAAAGACATTTAAATCCAGTATTGGACTGATCAAAACTGCAGAGCTGGTGGCCTAATCCACAGATAAATTAGATTTTCTGAAAAATACAGATGCATTTCAAAACTTATATATATATATATATATATATATGTTTTCTTTAGTTTTAGCTTTGCTAACAAGCTGATGATAAGGAGAGTTTTCCAATAGTTTTTCTAACATTCTCCTACCAATGTTCTTTTCCAGTGGGATTTTCAAATTCAGTTACAGTCTTAGTCTTTTTAGATCAGGGAGTAGCATCCCTGACTATATGAAGCCTTATATACTTTAAAAGGACAGTTCTGAAATGTGAAAAAAAAAAAAAAAAAACAAAAAACAACAACAACAAACTGCTGTCTGCCGTTTATTCTCCAGGTCCATTTTGGAGGACTTTTTCTGAAGTAGATTCTAACATTCCTAAAAGGTGGTGTGTATTTTGTATTTCTGCTTTTCAAAAGTGATAACATCAGTACAGAAAGACAGGCTAAGAAAATACCCACATTCTTCCAATCAAAAAATAACTTGCAAGAGCTCAGAATTTATTACTGCTTGATAGACGGTAAGAACAGAATTCTATAGCACAAGATCATAATTCTACATGGTCTCTTAAAAAAACAAACAAACGAAAACTAACAGCCAATAAGTCTCTTTTAAATAATATACATTCCAATTCCGATGTACTTTCTACTGAAAGGCTGGTTGTATTCACAATAAATAAAATAAAATAAAATAAAATAAAATAAAATAAAATAAAATAAAATAAAATAAAAAATAAAATTCTACCTGCCAAGGATGGCCTGCTTCCCTCTGGGAAGCATTTCTGCTGGACCAACACTCTGCTTTATCAGCTCCTTTGTAACTTAGTGAAACAGCATCTACAAATTCTTGAAGCTTCTTTTGAAGCTTATATTGTAGTTTTCCATGGCTGAGAAATGTGATCACTTCTTCCAAAAGAATATTCGACAGCTAGAGTCTGTCATTCCAAGAATGTTGTTGTGCCAGTTATTACTGGAAAATAAAAATCTAACGCCTAGCTGGTATTTGATGTAAATAAAGACCACTGCAGATTTCTTCTCCAGACTTGAAAAGTGTACTTTTCAGTTCATAACCCTCTGAACCAGAAAAATCACTATTTATGCAAATACATATGGCAAACAATGAATGTGGTTCATCATTACTCTTCCTCTTAAGAGGAAAAAAAAGAAAAAAGGTGTAAAAGTGATAATATAATAAAAATAAATAAACAAACAACACACACACACAAAAATATCCCACCCCACACAACAGGAATTATTAGGATGAGTGGACCTTAAATCTTGCTTGCCATTTGTAAGTGAAAACATAACAATGTAGGTTATTTCAGGAGTGGTCTAGATTTTTTTTTTTTTTTTTTTGCATAAATTTAGTAATAAAATGTTTATAAAGAAATAAATAAAATGCAAAAGCAGAGTTCGATCCTCAAAATAAAGAGCTGACCATTAAGGTACAATGTTTTAGCTAAAATAATATTACTAAGATTAAAATAAATTTTAATGGAAATTAGGAAAAAAAAAAAAAAAGAAAGGAACAGGGGACATCCTTTTCTTGTATTTTGCAGAGAGCTTGCTTTATAGTAAAAACATGAATATTTTCATCTACAGTTTTATTTATGCCAGACCCATTTCCATATAAGGTACTAGAAAAAGATCATTTACACAGGTTCTTCCTATGCTTCAGACAAGTATCTGACTAACTGAAAAACTTATTGCAATTAATACTTTTCCTAGAGGCTGTATATGAAGAATGTACCACATGATTTGCTAGACTAAGGAAACTGCAAGTCACAATCTCATTTTACAACAAATACCATTATAAGCAATCCCTAGGGAGACACTCCAATATACTCAGATACTGTGTTTTTGTTGTCACTCATTTGACAAGAGTTTTTACCCACTGTAAAAGGCATTTTACTACTGCAATTTATATCATCATTTAACTATGCTATTCTGATAGAACAGAGGAAATTATATAGCAGAATTTGTCTCTGAGTGACGTGTATTAAATAAAAACATGAAGTTTTTAATTGAAAAAGTATTGCTTTTTTCAGCAATACCCTTAATACAACTTACTTGTACTTGTATTTTGATTACAAATACAATCTACAGTGGTCTTAGTTGCTGGATAAAAATATACAAATAACCAAAATCTGCATTGAAATATTCCAATAAAATCTTCATTTTATAGCTACTTACTCACACCAGTGGGAAGAAAACATTTTGTTGTTGTTGTTCAGGACAAATTTCTTTCCAAGACACTACAGATATTTAGTTTGAGGAGGGAGGATCCCTGAGCTGGGGAAAGGAAACGTATGCTCTTATTTCATAAGCCTGCACTGCTGTATCCTCTGTGATCCTGTATAGGGAAAAAATTACAAAATGCTATTGTAATAAACATATCTTCAAAAAAGAAAAAACTAAGAACTTCTAAATTCTGTTCCTGGATCTTTTCTCATTTTACACTGCTGTGTGGATGTCATCTCAGTGTCACCTTCCATCACCTACAGCCCTGGTACTTAGACTTCACTATGAAATAAAGTGTTGTATCCTGAAGAGTGTTGTATCCTTCTGTAACCCAGAACCCAGCTCCAGAAAGGTGGCTACTGAGAGTATTTCACTTCTTGAATAAAAAGTTCATTACAGCAGGTACTTCTTCTCCTGGTCTGTTGCAGAGGCATACTCACTCTTTCTCCAGCCGTCCAGCCATGTTCACAGAATCACAGAATCATCTAGGTTGTAAGAGACCTCCAAGATCACCAAGTCCAACCTCTGACCTAACACTAACAAGTCCTCCACTAAACCATATCACTAAGTTCAACATCTAAACATCTTTTAAAAACTTCCAGGGATGGTGACTGAACCACTTCCCTGGACAGCCTATTCCAATGCCTAAAAACAATGCCTATATGTTAATCCATATCCTACAGGTAAATATATACAAAACATGTATTTTTATAGCTGGAAATCATAATTTTAATATTATGACACAGATTTTTAAGGAAGCATTCAATAATTGGATGATACTGTAATTGTCACTAAATAGACATAAAAAAAGTAAATGCAAGAATAACAAATCGCTTTCCAACTATAATAATCCTCATGCTGCAGTGACAAGATACATAAACTCGGGAGGCTAAGTGACCAACTGCCAAATGTTGTGAAGAATCCCAGGATCTCACTATTGCATACTTCTAGCTACATCCCAGAAAAGCAGTAGACTGATATTCCTAGGTTTTCATTACATTTCAGAATAAATTGGAAGAGGGAAATATTTCAGAATAAACTCAAAGATGGAAATATTATATTTGTTATGGAACAATAACCTATTCAAGCATTCTATCATTTTGTTTTTACGTAGGGCTGAGTTTCCATGATGGCTTCAGCTCTGAATTTTTTATTTATATTTTTAATTTAGTTTTCTGTAGGCTGCTTTGCATTGTCACATTGTGATTCAGCTGAGCTCAAGCTCATAGCGTTGAATAAGCCTCCCAAGAAAGCTTACAAATTTTTATGTCTTAGATCCAGTTGAAAAGGTTGCTGCATTAAAACCATTGATGTGTGCGAACTAAACCTTCCTTCAGTGTTGGTGTTGGAATAAAGTATTCAGGACCATATAAGCTAGCCTAAAAACCTCTGGAACCTGCTTTAGAATTAAAAAGTATTGTAAGTATAATACCATAAGGGCAAAGATGGCAAAGATGAGTTTTACTATTACTGTATATATATATATATAAAATTCATAAAAATACCTTAAAAAAAGAAAAAAGCCATATATACATACATACTAATGTTAGCCAGGTAAGTGCCCAGAAAATCCAAAAATCAGAGCAGAGTGGATTTGGGTACATAACTTAGTCTTTTTATCTAGTGAAATCAAAGAAATCATCTTCTGTTTCCACTGACAAGGATGAAATCTGGCCTGGACTGCCCTCAAAAGCAAAACAGCTGCTGATTTCAACAGAGACAGAATTTAATTTAACCCTTTTTATTCCAAGTTTCAAGGAGTTTTTCCTCTCCATATTTACACAAAACGTAAATGAGAGTTGTAGTTTAGACTTTCAAAGAAAGCCATAGCTGATGTAGAACACCCTTGAAGCCACAGAAAATTTGAAAAGTCAAAATGGAGATGTCTGAGTGAGATCAATATTCTTACCAACAACAGCTTTTGTTAGACTGTGTTACCTACAAGGTTGAAAAGCACTGACTTAAGGAAGTTCAATGTGTTGCTGGGAGCACAATTTTTTTCCACATAAATGTGTGGTTTAGTCAGCCCAGATTCCTATTTAAATATTCAGTTATATTACGTTTGTTCAATCTAGTGCTATAATTTGTAGCAGTTGAAATAACACCACACTTAAGGAAAAAAAAAAAAAAAAAAAAAAGAGAGAGAGAAAGAGAGAGAGATGGAAAGATGATAGAATTATTTGCATGATTACTTTGCTTGCTATAAACATTAAGCTTCTGCCCTCTGGAACCAGAAGGGTGGTGTTAGATTCTTTTTCTTTCAGGCATGATTGAATTTGAAATGTAAATTGAATTCAAATCTCAATTCTCAGGTAGTCTGAACCCTGTTCCGCACTGATCCCTGAGGGATAGAGGCAAGAAGCACACATTTCAAATGTGTGTTTCCCAGTTCCCATCTGAGATTCATCAGGTTCATCCATCTCCTACCACATACAGATCTTTACCTTTATTTTAGTGTCTGTCAAGACAGTCATGACTGTAAGGATCAGTTTTAAGGATCAGCCAGAAAGGCCAGGCTGGCCGTGGATGTTCCAGCTTAATCTCTTTCCTTGAGGCAGGCTAGGGGTAAATTTTGGGAGAGACAGCTAGCTTTCCCTTTTCAAGCATTTCCTCTAAAAGGTTTCAGATTGCTGTGGCTTCTGATGTTGCAGCCTTTTAGTAGTACAACAGCCACTGAAAGGAATGGAAAATTGTGAACTTAGTGTTTTTCCACAATGGTGCAAACAGATGAGCCCACTGTAGTGCTATTATTTTTAGATAAAATGAAAACTCTGACTTAACCAGGCAT
Organism: Anas acuta; assembly: GCF_963932015.1. Classification (NCBI taxonomy): domain Eukaryota; kingdom Metazoa; phylum Chordata; class Aves; order Anseriformes; family Anatidae; genus Anas; species Anas acuta. The sequence continues at coordinate 22,650,372 of NC_088982.1, forward strand.
ATGCACCTTTAATATACTTTATTTATTTATTTATTATTTTCTATTTTCCAATATACTGTGACTTAAATATTAATCTGGGGGAAAAGGTAATATGCACCATAAAATGGAGATAAAAAGTCAAGAAAAAAAAAATAAAAATCTATCATCAACTGTGACGGAGTAAAACTAAAGTTTGTGCCAGAGAGTTTAATAGCAGTGCAGTGGTCACAGAAGCCTGGTGTTTAAAAATTAATTTCTAGTTTGAAGCTGTTACTGGCAGTGCTAAGAGCATACAAAGTACATTTGTTCATCACCAGAGCTAGTTTCAGAGTAGAAAATTCAGGAGGAAGACAATGAGGTCTGTCCAGTTTCTAAAATAGACCTGGGAAATATTTAAAATCTCCAGGCTGTGAAAAATTATTTTCCATGAAAGAAGAGCTAAAGGGCAAATTAGAGAAATATCTCATCTCCACATTTTAAAAGGCTATAAACTTGTCTACTTCACAAAGAATGGTGTCCTGTTAATTTGATAAAAAGCTGATCAGATGTGATTTAAGTTTCTCTAAAATAGATATTTAGGGAACAACTCCTGCTATCTCTGTTCTTACTTGAAAGGAAAAAGATGTTTATCAGACCATTGACTTAAAACAGAAGAAAATATTACACCATTTCTCATACTGCAAATGGAAAGAGAAAAAGATTTGCAAATTCAGTCACTGAGCTGTAAATATATTCCTGCAGCTACTCACAAGCATAGCAGAAAGACTTTATTGTACTCATCAAAGATGTCACCATGTGCACCGATCTCAAACCGTTTACATTTTCATCTGTGAACTGAAAATTCCTGAACAAGTCTGAGCACCCCTGACCAGCAGTCCTAATATTTTAAGTGGTGCTGAGAATGTGTTTTATCTAGCCAAGCACTATTTCCTGTTCAACTTCCAGCACTTCAGTGAATGGAAGTGATGATCTAAAGAAAGAAGAGTGCATACTGCAGGAGTATAGAAAGCAAGCAGGCACCAAAATGTGAAAGCCAAGCCTGTTCTAAAGACAATTTTAACAGTTAATAGCAATGTTAGAAGTGGATAAAAACAATTTTGTCTTTTGGAGCAATTGAGGAAATTATTCATAGAAAGCAAGTGTGATTTTTCTTTGTTTGTTTGTGAGTTTGGTTCAGAAAACAAAGATTTATTTAAGTGAAAATGCTTATTATTTAAACCAACTTGATAAATAGCATCCCTCCCCCTCCCCCCCCCCCCCCCCAAAAAAAAAAAAAATAAATAAATCAAACAAAAGAAGCATTTTATAAATTAAATTATATGCCACCCTCTATTCAGGGCATGTCAGTGGTCATCTAATAGTTAAAATTTGTTTCTGTTCCCCGACTGGCTGTTTGAAATGCTGTAAAATGGGAAAATACAAGGACTGAATAATCTTTTTAATTGCAGAAATACTTACTTACATGCAAATACACGTCTCCATATGTAGAACAATTATTCTCCATACATCCTTGGAAACAATAATACGTGCACATGAATATTTGTAACTAGCAAGTAAAAAGGGGGCAGGAATATGATCATAGAAGACAGATATTCAAAATTTAAATTAATGTTTTCCAACATCTAGACAAAAAAAAAAAAAAAAAAAAAAAAAAAGATCTGATTTTTCACTGTATGTACTTCACTTAGTAATTGATACTTGTGTGAAGTAGGAGCTACATGCCAGCAGACCAGTCTTAGCCAGGCTCTTTTTAGTTGCTTTTCTTGCATACGCAGTTTTCAAAGTAAAAGCTGGGAGAGAGTCATGCCCCAAATGCTGCAGGGAGTAATGTTTCACATGACTCTACACCATAGTTAGAAATGCCAGTTAAGTGCTTAATCTTGAAGCAGCAGCAAAAGATCAATTAAATTGATAATGGTATTGATAGCGGGCTTTCAACCTAGCAACTAGAAGTGTAACAAGACCCAATGGCTGGCAGCTGAAGTCAGACAAATTCAGCCTTTCAATCAGGTACAGAGTTTTAACTGCAAGCAGAAGTAATTAGAACTGGTTACATTGGTTTCTGTTGGCAATCTAAAAATCAAGGCTGTCTATTTCCTAAAATGTATGCTTTATTGCAGGTGGAAAGTTGAGGATGACCTATGGCCTGTGCTGTGAAAAGCAGGAACTAAATGATCACAGTGTCTGATCACTTATTCAGAAACTCCATCAAACTAACTACCGCTGTTTCTGCCATCCGCTAACTACCATGGTTATTGGGGTCATAATGCTGCTGGAGTTGGGACAGGACAGGTCTTGAGAGAAATTAAGACTTAAAAGGACATGAGATTTTTCTGAAAATGTTAAATGAAAAGGGGAAGCAGGAGTAAGGAGACAAGACTAGGGTCACATTGGTGATTCTACAGGTTGAAAAGTAAGTTTCTGAGATTCAAGTTCAGAATAGTTATTCTGGATTTAACTTATTGTGCTATTCATTTACATTATTTGAATGGGGGGGGGGGGGGGGGGGGGAAGGTAAACACAATATCTGAAGAACAGAAAAACAAACAAACAGAAAAAAAAAACAAAACACCCTTAGCCCAAGGCTAGATTTCCCCTTCTGTGCCTGACTTTTAGATGAGCACCCTAGAAAAGTATAAAATCTGTTCCTGATGGATCTTGTGTTATGTATGCCACAAATAAATAGAACAAGCATATTTCCCATTCATTGGTTTGAAAATAGCACTTTGTCTCCATTTTAGCAGAATGACTTTAACAGAAAGGACAAAGAAGACAAAGAGAAGTGCCAATTTTATTCTACACTGACTGCATCAAGGTTTAGTACACATGCTGAGGAGAGTGCAGATACTTATTAAAGATGCTGACATTGGCATAAAAAAGTAATTACAGTATTGTGCCTCCCTTTGTAACAAACAACTCTACTTCCCTATCTTAGAGGTGACTCAAAGTCTTAAATTAGAATCCTCAGGGTTTCCCACATAGGCAAACACTGCAGGATTTGAACCAGTGGATATGTTTCCTGCTCATTTGGTTACTGCTAACTATAATTATAGTATTTATGAATTTAAACCTTAATGACAACAAACACAGTAGCTCCATTGCTCTTGTACTAGAGATGTCACTTTCAGTTTTTCCATAAACATTATGTTAAAAGTGGGTGAATATTCAGAGGCTTTTAGAGGGAAGGATTTTTTTTTTCTTTGTAACTCAGATATAGGGGTGATTGGGGAAACTTCCAGACAAGACATGGAAGCACTGATGCAAAGCCTTAAATATATATTTTTATGTCTAAGGCGTTCCTGATAAATAAATAAATAGAATGGAATTCTTTGCAGCTGTTTTTCCCATCTCGAGATCTGGATGGACTTTCCAGAAAGTACAGACTGGTGACTGACTTCCATCTCTGGTAAAAGTGAAGAATCCGTAATAAATCTCCATAATTAATCCATAAATAATATAAATAATAAAACTGTAATATCCTCAGAGGGTGGTGAGGTACTGGAACAGGTTGCCCAGAGAGGTTTTGGATGCCCAATCCCTGGAGGTGTTCAAGACCAGGTTAGATGAGGCCCTGAGCAACCAGGGTGGTATCCTGTTTATGGCAGGGCGGTTGGAACTGGGTGATCTTTGAGGTCCCTTACAACCCAGACCTATGATTCTATGATAAAAAAAAAAAAAAAAAAAGATCTAGAATCAGTATGTTTTTTGTGAAGGAAAAAATTGTCTTACTAAAATCCCAGAGTTTTATGAGCATGTAATTAAGTGCATGGATGGAAATGATGCAGTGGATATGAAGTATTTGAATTTTCAGACATATTTCAGAAAATTCCACACTAGAAGCTTTGACAGGGCCAAAGATGCCATCTACAGTCATAATCTATGAAAGTAAGAAAGGTAATTTTATGAGTTGAAAGCTGAGTAAAGGATAGGAAACAAAGGGTTAAGGCTTAATAGATTCTCACTGTGATATAGAAGAGCTAGCAGTAACATGATGACTGCAGGTAATGGTTTTGTTTTCTAAAGTAGTATCTCTTTTTTTTTTTGACACTGGAAGAGGTAAATTAGATAGGCCATCGGTCTCATCTAGTAGGCTGGTGACCTGCACAGATGTATTCTTATAGCTTATTATATTTTTTCCAGTACTTGGATTGTACTGATAGTTTGAAGAACAAAAAAAAAGTAACTAACGTAAAATGTAAAAATAAATAAAGAAATGTAAAAAATAAAGGACAGATCTTAGCCACTAAGCAATCCTTTGTCAAAGTGTGGGAATGTGAAAGTTATGGAGTTACATGGAAGAACTTCTTTACTGAAAGGGTTGTTAGGCACTGGAACGGGCTGCCCAGGGAGGTGGTGGAGTCACCATCCCTGGAAGTCTTCAAAAGACGTTTAGATGTAGAGCTTAGGGATATGGTTTAGTGGGGACTGTTAGTGTTAGGTTAGAGGTTGGACTCGATGATCTTGAGGTCTCTTCCAACCTAGAAATTCTGTGATTCTGTGATTCTGTGATATGGTCTGGTAGAGAGCATCCCATGCTTGAGATATCTCAACTTACTGTCTGATCACACTATGACACTGTTCATATCATCTCTTATTTTTGCTTTTGCTTTGCTCTAACCATTTTGTCTGCGAGGAGAATACTTATTTTCTGTTTGATTTATTTATTTATTTATTTATTTATTTATTTTAAGCATTATCTCTTATCCACCAGTAACAGTTCAGTAAGGCTTATTACATGTTGGCAATTTGAAACACGAAGCTGTGAAGATAAGGTGCAGCTGTAGTGAAAAGGGCCATTTTCTAGTAGCAGAACAGCAATACATTCAAAGAGTGAAAGGTGAAATATAGCCCATTCTCCCTGTCCCCCACGCTTTCCTTTCTAGCTTTTGCTTCTGTGAACATTATCTGCTGTCTATGAATGTATTCCTTCTTTCCTTTTTCATATTTCATACTGCTGTGTTTCCTGTTCAACAAAGTCCTTAAGCGTATGTATGAACCTAACCAGAACTAACCTTAACAATTTGATGTGGCACTATCTGAGGTAGTCCTCACAGAGGCATCTTCAGTATTGGGAGGTGCAGGTTCAGTATATTTTGGCTAGCTTTATACCTTACTGAAAGCATCACTTGACAAGATAAATTTCCAATTTGTCTGAGATTATTACTCCAAGGACAGTACAAGTTCACATGTTTAATGGTATTCATAAAATATTTCAGGTCTCTTTATCTTGTAAGCTTCCCTTATCTCATGCTGCAGGGTTATTTAACTAGGTTTTTGGAGGAGGGGAAGGTTGTTTAGTTTTTATTTATTTATTATTGCCTAATAAGTACATAACACTCTTATCATGAAATGGAATTTTAAAAAGTTCTGCAAATGTTTGTATGTCTCCTTTTGGAGAATTTCTTTGCCACTACTTTTCTCAATTCCTTGCTCCATGTTGGCCCTGGCACCATAGGCAGCTGTGGTCAGCCACCTACCAGGAGAGGGGATGGAGTGCAGTCCTTACAGCTGTGCAACAAGATTCCCCTCCCTGCAGGTGCTAGAGGAACTTTTGCTACCAAGATCAGTGAATCCAGGACTGCAGCTGCAGACTGCAGCCTACAATGGACATGAAGTGTCTTCACACTGTGAAGGATGTCTGTCTGCTCAGTGATGTTATTATTCTTACATGAAATGTATCCAGGAGCTGGTTAATACTTTCATGAGTTTTAGCAGGAATATCTCAGCTGAAATATTTTCAAGTTGGAATGTGCCTTTTCAGTTTAAAACAAAATCTAATTTCCTGGAGATATGAAATCATTATTTTATAGCACAAGATAGGAATATCTTCTATTCCTAAATCTCCCATAAATAAAAATAAAATAAAAATATTTTTAAAGTTGTAAATAGTACATAAAAATAAATAGAAAACAATATTATTTTAGAATGCTTCAGATATATGAATCTTATATACAGCAAAGTTAGAAAGCACAAAAAAAGTATATGATTAATAAATATAATTTTTCTGCAATTTCTTAGTAGTTCTATAATTCCTCATTTTTATTTTGTACTTTGATACGCTACTTTGCTTTGTCATGACTATCAATGTATCAAAACTTTCTCATCCAACTTTTGCTAAAGTATTTTAATTAAAATTGGAGTATTTACAGTTGTTATATGATATTAATATTCCAGTAGGCATAAAATTTTCACTAAATAATATTGAATAATTAAGAAGGAATACATTATTGATCAGATAGGAAAAGTTTCCTACAATATAAAATGCTATTGTGCTTTGTTTGTGTTTTTAATATCTGTTTTTGAGATCTCAAGTTGATATTGGTAAATGACTTTATAGCATACAGACTAAGCAAATTTTAGATGAACATCACCTACTGTTGTAAAGGACATTATCTGGAGGGACAAATATGAAGGTGAATGTCATAGTCTTGTTTCTTTAATTCCCCGAAATAGGGAATTAAAATACATTAAAAAAGTAGGGGATTAAAATACATGAAGAAAGTAAAAGTCAAATTTTCTATTTACTATAATATTTGCTAAGATTGGTACTTACTGTATCATGTCACAATTCCCTTTAGGGGATTATCCCAAAGGAATAGCTCTGACTGCTGCTTTAACAGAGAGAAAGAGGGAGAGAGAGAGAGAGAGAGAGAGACTGAAATACATATTATGATGGAACAGTGATTATGAAAAGGAGATCACAGTCTGAAACAAGAGCACACCGAGACATTTCATCTGAAAATAGTCTGTTGATGTAGAATTTCACAGTTTGAATTTTCTGTGCAGTCTCTTGGTTTCTCTTCATAAATGTTTAAAGGACAGACTTTGAAATTGCTCTTACACAGAAACTTTTCAGTCCTACTTTTCATTTTTGACTAGTTTCTTAAAAAGATATCTTACAGAACATCAAGTAAATGTAATATAATGGTGACATGCAGTCCATGTTTTAACTTTGTTTCCTTGGGAAATTAAGTTCCTGTATTATAACTCTGTCTTTCCTTTCCCTCTCCTCTTCATACATTTTTGATCTTGTTGTGCAGGTGTGAGGCTGTTTGACAGAGCAGTCTCAAAAGCTTTATCCCAGCTAGAGGACCTACGTACCTGTGCACAGCCCAGCTGCCTACTGCAGGAAGAGATCCAGATGCATACCAGCCTTTTCCCCCAGGGTGAAGGAAAGATTTTCTCATCTGCCCTGAAAAGGTAAAAAGAATCCAAGTTAGCACCCTGTAGAAGGAGAGGCTGCATAGTGAGTTTAGCATTATTTGTGCCATTTGGATAATCAACAGGTTGGTCAGCACCCACAGGCTCTGGCCTGACATAGCCTGTTCACCCAGCCCAGGTGCCTGAGAAGTGGAATTAAGCAGGAGCTGACTGGTGAATGCAGTGAGTGACTGATGTTTCTGTGAGATGGGCCAAGAAACACCAGCAGGATCCAGAAATGTTGCCAGAGGAAATCCAAGGGGAAGATTAAGTATATTGTGGACAAGGAACAACCTGGCAATATAATGATGGTAAGAAGTTGGGGGTTGCTAGTCTGGGACTATTTCATGGAAATTCATGGAACTGTTATTGTTGAATCAGTTGTTGAAATTGTTTATTTTTGAATCATTGAATTGTTATTTAGTATTTACTGTTACTTGCTGAAGAGTTCCTCTTTGAACCGTTGTTAATGTTAGCACTCACACCTGATCATTTGAAAAGAAGCTCAGATGTGAATGGCTCTGTAGATGTACTTCTAGAACATAAAATATCAGCTGTGAGAAACTGTGACATTTAAACCTATATAGAAGTAGACATCTTACTTACAGGAGCAATAAAACCACCTTACTCAAAGACAGTCTGCAGTTAAGCATCATAAAACATAGAAAGATAAATAAAATAATAAAAAACACTGTTATTTATTTATTTGTTTGTTTGTTTTTCTTCCTGAAGCACATTATTTGCTCTATTTCTACAGACTTACTGAAGGACTACAAGAACAGGGAATGGCAATTTTGTTTGGCAATATCTATATTCCTACTAACAGACCCATGCTTTATTACCCAATTACCATATGCCATAGGCCACGCTCTGGAATGTGATCCTCTCCTAAATCACTTTTTGCCAGCAAAATGATCACCAAAAAGTCTTCAGTTACTAATGGAAATCTATTAGGACTGAGTGTGTAGAAAAGACAAGGGTGATAGTTGGGATGTACTGAATCAATTCATCAATTCATCAAACACCGGCACCTAGAGTACAATCACTCAAGCAACACAAAATACTCTCAAAGGAGAAAAAAAAAGAAAGGAGAAAAAAAAAAAGCCCTTAGCTTATAAAGCTTGAAGAAATAGATGTTTCTATACTTTCCCTTTAATATTTGCAGTGTTCCCCAACACTCTTGTTTTCAAAGCTTATTCTACAGTGAACAACTTGTATTTTATATTTATTCACCTTAAAACTTAGATCTTCAAGTCCCTAACATACAAGCATACCGCTTTTCAAATGCAACCACCTCTAGTGTATTTGCAAACTATCCTAATAAATTCTTCCTAATAACCAGAGTAGGAAGGATTGGAAGATTTTTATTTTTACTTTTTAATTTGCCAGAGAAACAAGAACAAAAATTGAGCTGTATGCTTCTATCTCTATGACCTAATGGCTCACATTACTTTATCCCAGTAGCTTTCATAGATAAAAAGTGGTTTTACCTTCTCTTTTTCCTGTGCCACTTAATATAAAAGTGCACGTTAGACCACTCAAAGTTAAGGCTCTGTAAAAAAAAAACATCATGATTGACAGATACTCACTGTGATTACCACAAAATTGAAGAGCTCAGCTAAAAATATTAATGTTCTGATTTGGTAATTTGCTCCCTCTCTCACTGTCACCTAGTCAAAAAAGGTTCAGTTTTGAAAGATTCATCATGGTGCTGTGTGCTCAGGCAAGTTGCAGATCAGATCAATATTTAAATTATCTGACTATACTCAGTAATGATCTTAGCGAAGCTGCAGAAATGACTATAATAGATGCCTATTTAAAGTGCAATGGCAGATATAAAATGTGTTCACCATGATGACTGTTTTTCACTGTTTAGTGTATCACTCATTATTTCAATTTAATTAAAATTGATAAGACTCATCATGTTGGAAAACTTTTGACTCTATATCTCCCCAACTTTTGTTTAGTTTAGTTGCTAATTTTGATTATTATTTTTCTCTACTGGCAATGTATTTTTTTCAGTGTATAAGCCAAAATATCATATATGAACACTAACTTCATTTGGGAATCAGTTGGTAATAATTTTCTCAAATTGTCATTAGTTTTCCTGCAGGTTTTCCTCTAATAGTGCAGTTCCCACTCCTTGAGTAAGCAACTATCTTTTAAAAAGTGGGTGGCACTTTACTGTGTTTAAATATGAGATCTGCAAGCAGCAGGATCAGAGATTTTTCATTCATTTTGGATGTAAAGAGGTATGGACAAATAGAAGATTTTATTTTTATTTTTTTAAAAGAACATGCATACACAAATAACAGACAAAATTTATTTGTAGTTTTGAGACCTTAATCTTAAAACTTTAGGTGGAAATCCTCACTGCCATAATCTTTAATATGTTTAAGTGACAGGGAACTATATGCATGAAATAGCTTAAGAGCCAAAAATAAATAAATAAATAAATAAAAATTAGTCACTGTAGTATATTACCAGCATTTCAGGTCTGGGAGCAGAGATTAAAACCATGAGATGTGTAAGGGCAATCTGCAGTGCACAGGGAGAGCCAGGATGCATCTATTCTCATCATTCAGTGAGCACTTCAGCACCACAGGTTACAGATCATGCAGACTATCACCTCTGCAGAGCACATTACTGCTCCTGCTCCTAGGGGGCTTTTTGTGCAAAAGTAGAGAATCGAGAGGCAAAAGCATGCCCAGGTCTCTCTCTGACAAGGAAATGTAATAAAGCGACAAGACTGTGGCTACAGCTGGGCTTAGGAGATGGGGAATGATCCTTGCTATATTCATCATAACCTTGTACACACAAAAATGGATTCTGCAGTGACCTATACAATGAAAAAATGACTTCTTGCTAGCCAAACTGGAAACAACTGGTCATCTGAAATCATAATGTTCCCTGTAGCTTTAGTACCTTATGATAGCAGCACAAAGGTAATTCAGTCCAGGTCAAGAAGTATTTACTACTAACACGTGCATGAATCCACTCAGAAAAGTTAGTAGCAACCATTCTTTTCTTTAACAATCTGGCTGTGAGAGTGTGATACTAATAACTTTATTTACCAGTCATTTTTTTTCCCAGAAAAGTGGAGAATCTGAATAGCTCTTCCTGATGGAGGGAGTTAAACCTTCCACCTAAAAGTAAAAGACCAACAAACACAAGTGCACAGAGGTAAGTATAATTCAATATGGGAATATCCATGTGATAGAATAAGTCTTTGAAAACAACTGTCCTTTTAAAAGGACAGTGGATTTGCTCAGCTTTGAATCGCACAAATACTTATGTTTCTTTTTTCATTGGGAAGAAACAACAGTTTTCATTAAGTAGCTATCAGGGCTACTATGCTTTGGCAGGGCTACTCTGTTTCTCATTCAATAAAAGAATTCATTTTAAAATTTTAATATGTTTTCTAAAATTCCATCATGATTTGGCAGATACAGAGAAGATATTTTTCTACTACCTAAACTGCACACAACAAAATGTTTTTTACCTGTACCTCTCAATACATTTTTTGTCTTTTTTCAAAGTCAGTTAACCAGTCATAAAATTCTGTTTTGAAACAGCTACTTTGTTTATAACATGAAACTGGTCTTTTCAGGAATTATATACCTGTATAAGGATTTATATTGCAGAGTTTTAGCATCTAGTATGTGTCCATAGAGGAAAGAAATGACATTTATAAATATATATCATAATTTCTTTTATTTCATTTTTGGTTGTTGCATTACCTCATGGAAACCAATAGACTTTGCTTTTCTTGCATTGAATGAAATGAGTCAAATTTCTCAAAATGGCATCAAGCATATGAAAAATAAATCAAGAATAATGCAAATACTTGGAGAAAGATGGAAATAAATCTTTATGTAGACTATAATAAAAGGCTACACTTGATTTATAATACGAATTAAATCTATAGAAATAACAATCATATCCATTTTCCTATTCATTTATATTCTTATATTGCTATAGTACCATTAAATAAAATATGCACAACCTGCTCACAAGCACAAAAGTAGGTATAAATATAGCACCAATCAAAATAAATTTGTTCACTTCTATAGAAAGAATTGGTGCCATTTCTTAAATACATCTGGGAATAATATTTCCCACTGTACCAATAATATAATTTTATTTTAGACCTTATAGCTATTTTAAAACTTACAGAAAGTTCAGGCTATATTGTTATAGAAATGGGAATATTCTAGATAGATTGGATTACACAGTGTAAAATTGACTGCAGAGAAAATCCTGAAGATTTTTGCAGCAAGTGAGTCTTGGTGCAGGAGTGTGGGGGAATCATGAAAGTGTTTCTAATAAGGCATTTGCAGGTGCTGAAATATTATTACTAAGCTAGAAACTGCTTTGAGGAGTCAGATGTGAAAAACTCATTTTTGGTATCAGAGGAGTCACCACTGAAACAAGGTAAGAAAGGATTTATATGTGAGCAGGCTTCAGTTTCTGCAGAAATCTTTTGCACATCACAAAAACTGAAAGGCTTCTCATTAGGATTCATTTGTAGATAAATGAACATGCTTTGCATGAAATTGAAATAGGAACTCAGTGAAAAGCTGCTTTTAAAGAGCCTGAAAGTGATTTCACAGACATTACAATGCAGCAAATTTGAAATAATTTATTTAAATCTCTTACTATAGTTCACATTGTTCTCTAATTATGAATTGGAAACACTAGTTTTTAGTGTGTCCTGTGCTGAATCTGTAAGCCATCCAGTATAAAATCATCATAAAATAATAGAACACTAAGTACAGCTCTGGTCCAACAAGAATGGAACAAATTCATCTGGTAAAGGACTTATCATTTCATTTCTCAAGAACCAACTGATACTCAGCCAGACTGGTAGCAAGAAGTTTTAGCATCCAGCTGAGGTTTGACCAGGATAAAAATTAAGTCTTTAAGTATAGACGAAACTAGGAGAGAAAATAGGAAAAACCCGCATTGGTGAGGAAGCATGGAATGGAATATGGAAGTGTTCTCACCTAGCTGTGACATACTAGACTATTAACCAACAACCTGAAATTTTAAACATACTTTTTACATTAAGTATTTAAGTAACCCCAAAGAAAACAAAGAGAAAACAAAGAAATACACAAGAATAAATTTGACTGAAAATATCTCTAAACTACTACTATGCTTATCTGTACTGTACACAGACATCAAAGGCAACTTGTGTTTCAGCATTTCAGAACTTAGTTAGAAACGCACTCTTTCCTTCCTAGAGAGGCCATTCTTCTACATAGTGGCACTTCAGTCTATATCATGGATGCTGGCCTTTGTGAAATCTGGGGTACTGGACATCACTACCAAGGTGTTGGCAGTGGGGTGGCTGCAAGAGGATGGGGCTGCCTGGTGTCAGACACAGTTGGATCCAGCTGGCCGCAATGGGCTGGGCTGAGCCCCCCCAGGAGCAGGCCCCGGGCCAGAGCTGCAGCCCATGGAGAGGAGCCCACGCAGGAGCAGGGGGTCTGTGGGGAGCTGCCACCCTTGGGGTACCCCGTTTGCTCCTGATGTTATGGACCCATATCTGGAGCAGTTCTTGAAGAGCTGCTGCCTGTGGAATGCCCACACAGGATCAGTTCAGGAAGGATGGCATCCCATAGGAGGAACCCGCTTTGGAGCAGGGGCAGAGAGTGACCATGAAGGAGTGGCAGAGACAAAGTATTTGGGACTGATCGCAGCCCCCATGCCACATTCCCCTACACTACTCTGGGGGAGGACGTAGAAGGAATGATATTGCATCTGGGATGGGGATGCTTTTCTAATTTTCTAATTTTTCTAAGTTTTTAAAAATTTCTTTTTTTTTTTTTTTTTTCTAGCCAGTGCTCTTTGTTTTTAACTGGTACTGTTATTATTTATTTATTTATTTATTTCCCAAATTGAGTCTGGTTTGCCCTTGATGGTAATTTGTAATGCTCTCCTTTGTCTTTATTTCAACCAACAAGCTTTTCCATCTTATGTTTTTCTCCTGTCCTTGTCCTCTTGAGGAAGAAGAGTGAGAGTGCCTGTGTGGGCATCTTGCAGCCAGCCAAGGTCAACCTACAACATCTGGAAATATTCAATATTTTCAAAAACAATTAGTTATTTTGGGCATACAAAGGTATATATATTAATGACAAAATTTTAAAATAAGCTGTCCTTCTCTTTATCTATACAATGTTACTTACTTTGTCTGTCCTCTAATGAAAATTGTTTTAGTTTCTCATTATAAACCAATGCTCAGCTTGCCATTTTTCTCTTCTATTTTGCAATTTCTGCAGGAAAACATGACACATGAAAAAAAAAACAAACACTTTCCTTACTGATAGTATTAAAATTTTTAAAAGCAGGTTACCCCATTCTGAAAAGCTGAATTAATTTTGTTTCAAATCATCATGTTTTTTAGCAGTTTTGAAATAATACATGTGAAGATCATGGCCAGAAACTAGGATTTGTTCAAGAGGATGGCCTGTGTAAAAGAGATAATCATTTTGTGCCTCCAGTGGAAGAAACATAAATTATTTATATTCTATTAATTCCTCTGGTTGTTATATGATCCTTACTACTGATCTACCTTGTTGGTGATGCATTTTTCCTTTCTTTCTTTCCACCTTTTTTTTTTTTTTTAAATTTAATCAGCAGTATCACTGGACTCATGTTTGTTGGCTACATTTTAAAAGGTATCTCATCAATCATTTCTGATGTCTGGTAGTTGGCAGAACTAGTAGCAAGCCCTCAGTGAATGGGATAATAAACATGATATGAATATTTAGAAAAACAGATGTAAATATAGTTCTGTTTAAATTTATTTCTTTCACCAGAATGAAAAATAAAATAATCTGTGGATGGTGTTTTATGAATATTATGAATACAGTCTTGCACAAGCCAAAAACATTAAAATGAGAACTATCTCAAAGAGATAGTTACTTTCTTCTAGTTGAAAGCCAAGTTCATTTGCTTCAAGTGCAGCAAAATTTATCCAAAAAAAAAAAAAATCATATGGGCTTTGTCAAGCACCTAAAGACAGATGAAAATTTTTTCATGTCAATATTTCTAGTAAAATACAAAATGTCTTTTATTGGTAGGTTTGGTCCATATGTTCACAGCAGACATTTAAAGACAGATAATTTTACAATAACAAATCATGGCTTTGGCATTAATATTATGCTGAAACCATGATTCTTAAGGTTAAGTTGTCTAACTCAGAGCAAAAGAAAATACACGACCTATGTACCCCGCCAAAGCAAGCCAGCAGCTCTGGAGTTTTAAATATTTAAAGATGCTCACAAGCAAATTGTACCTCATGAATTATTTGTAAAAACAATTTAAAGGATACTTTTAAACATGGGAGAAAATATTATGCTAGTTGTCAAATTATTTGCTAATATCATCAACTTATTTTATAATACATCTATTTTTGCTGGTACTCTTTATCTAAACCTAAACTTTTATTTTTGTAATTCTCTTTCTTTACCTCATTTCTTTCTAGTATTAAAAACAATATGGAAATGAGCCAAAAGTACAAGTACATAAAATATTTTTGCTGCATGTTATAGGTATGCTTTCTTTTGGCTTTGAGCACCACTGAAGACACCTGTCCATTTTTAAATCATTATGTATAATAGCAATGTCACATACATACAGAAAACCGAAATGGACCTGGAAGGATAACCTAGTACCTCTCCTAGGCAAGATAATCCTCAGCTATTGCCTTCTGGACAGATCATTTTCTCAGAGACCTCCATTGGCACAGACTCCATAAACTCCTTGGCCAACATATTGCAGTGCCCCATGAGTCTCAGTGTTAAATTTCCTGACTTCTAAACTGAATCATAGGTGCTTTCATTTAAGCCCAATACTTCTTGTTCTGTTATAAACAGAAATACCAGCTATTTATTTATTACTTGTCAGTAGACATTTTGGTATTTTGAGACAGTCCTGCTCAACTCTCTCTTGAAATTAAGCATGCCTGCATCTTTAAATCTTTCACACCAAAGTGGAAAATGACTCACTAAAACATCCTATAGAAAATGTTGGGAAACTTGTACTGGATCATATTCTCAATATGAGTCAGTGTCACATTTTGACAATATAATGGCCTATAAAAGGCAGAAAACCATACTGAAATGTACAGTCTATGTACTATCCACATCACTCATTTGAAATGGTAATAATAAATTTATTTCCCCTTACCTTCTTTGTTGATTTAATCAATATATTCATCTGTTAAAGCAAGTATGTGTGCTCAGAACAGTTGTCTTCTTTTCAAAAAAAACAATGCTAAAAAACAAAACAAAACAAAAAACAAAAACATGATCATATTTACTTCAGATTAAGGCAATCCTGCTTAAACACATATGAAGTTAAGAATGACTAATATTCAAATAAACAACTTCAGTTCTTTCATGAAGGGTTTTATCATGCCAGTGAAACTTAAGAATGTGCTTTGCTGTACAGAGATGGCTTTGGCATGGTAAAAGTTTTCTGATTTTTTTTTTATTTATTTTTTTTTAAGGGGGGAGGTGTACATACATATGTATACGTATATATATATTTATGCATATACATGTGTGCATATACACATGTTCATATATATGTCTATATATGCATGTTCATATATATATATGAAGTAATTAAAAAAATATATTAATTACTTCAGTGCTTCAATGAAGTAATTACTTCATTGCAGACATACAGTCTTCCTTAATGAACTTTAACTTTGATTCAGTTTTCTCATTATCAACATTCAATACTGTTGGGTAACTTTTGCCATGCACTTCACATGGATACTCAAGAGATTTCAGTAAAGCCCTCCGACATTTCTGTTGTCAGGTATTTCCCTAATGCATTCCCTAGTTGAAGGAGCAACTGAAATACATCTGTCTGTGGCGTTTGTTCATACCATATGTTGATGTAAACTATACCATCTTATAGTGCCATTACACATGCCACATTCATTAACTTATCATACTGATTAGTCATAGAATCATAGAATCATAAAGGTTGGAAAAGACCTTCAATATCATCTGGTCCAATCATCACCCTACTACCAATGTCACTCACTAAACCATGTCCAACCTTTCCTTAAACACCCCCAGGGATGGTGACTCCACTACCTCCCTGGGCAACCTGTTCCAATGCCTCACTACTCTTTCTGAGAAGAAATGTCTCCTAATTTCCAACTTGAACGTCCCCTGGCACAGCTTGAGGCCACTCCCTCTTGTCCTACCACTAATTACCTGCAAGAAGAAGCTGACCCCCAGCTCCCCACACCTTCCTTTCAAGTAGTTCTAGAGAGCAATAATGTCTCCCCTGAGCCTCCTCCCCTCCAGACTAAACAACCCCAGTTCCCTCAGCCACTGCTTACAGTCCTTGTGTTCCAGGCCCTTCACCAGCTTCGTAGCCCTTCTCTGGACACATTCCAGGGCCTCAATATCCTTCTTGAAGAAGGAACAGTCACCTCCCTGGTCCTGTTGGCTACGCTATTCCTGATACAAGACAGGATGTTTTTGGCTTTCTTGACCACCTGGGCACACTGCCAGCTCGTGTTCAGGCAAACATCAATCAGCACCCTCAGATCCTTTTCCTCTGCATGGTTTTCAAGCCACCTTTCACACGTTCTATTTGCTGTTTATTCCAGCTGCAGAAAACACTGTATACGTGCTGGCATAGATTAGAATGAGCCTACCTTTACTCTCTTACCCTTACTTTTCTGGACACACATAAAGTAGAGGTCAAAATCAGGTCCCTGATTAGGTCAATGCACAAACTTCAGCCAGCTTGAGAGGAGTCAGGGTTTCATCCCAAAGGACCACATTCAGACTTCAGTTGCCTTTCACCTTTGAAAACTGACAGGTACAATTACACGCATTAAAATATACTTCTTCTTTAGCTATTTCTTAGAAGGAACACAGACAACAGCCATACTAGTTTTCTCAGGATGTTGTTCTGACTGTGGTTACTACACACGTGCAAAGTGGCATAAAGTTACACCTAGATCGAAAAAAAAAAACAAAAAAAATAAAATACCAGCACTTAGCCTTACCTCCCACCCCAAACACCCATGTACAACAGAATAGGTATACATTCCTTAAAGTTTGAATAAAAAGTACTAATTCCCACTGCACACTGACATAAAAGGAACTCCATGTTGGGTAAGAGCAACATAGGGAACTCAAAAGCTATGATTTTGGAAACATAAAAAATAAATCTAATAATGTTTATATTTTAACTGGCTGGACAGTATAAAGAAATTAAAACAGATAGCAAAGAAGAAGACATACAAAGGAGGATAGTATGTGTAAAATACTGCTTTGCTTGATGCTGATGACTAGGGCTCTGGGAGTGACCTTGCATTCATAGCCTAAAAGGCTATCCTGGAGCAGCACACCCCCTTTAGTCTTTGTACAGAAGCAAACAGATCACAGATTTTGCTTTTAAGACAATCCTAAGGAGACAATGAAGATTTGAAGTATGTTCAAAAGGAGTCAGGAAGGGAAGAAGGAGAGGAGGAAATGTTAATGAAAGGTACATAAACAGACTAGAAAATATCTAATGAAATATAAATATGGAACTACTCAAAGAAAAAAAAATGGAGGATGAGAAATAAATAAATAAATAAACACAAGAAACCCACTGTAAGAGAAAAATAACCTTTTGTGTAAAGTAATAGGGTTGTAACTCTTTAAATAACTTGGGAGCCCTCTAGAGGTACTTACTGTATTCTATGCTTTTGTGGCTGTCAGCACCACAACGTGAACACAACCAAGGCTGTGATGCTTGCATATTTTTACCAATCTCAATCATTTGGGACCCAGCTCTGCAATTATGGATGTTGTTGAAAGACCGACTGCATTGCAATAAATGATAAAAATGCTGCTACTAGAAAACAACAACAACAACAACAACAAAACACTATAAAGGTGCAAATATGTCAGAGAACTTGGAACAGGAGTCAGTCATATTTATATTGCTGAAGCTAACTGACTTTAAAACAAAACAAAACAAAAACAAACACACACACACACAGACAGATATCATTTCTTGATTCTCTGAACATATATATTTTTAATATAGTGTACTATTTTTAGACTGGCATGCTTTCTAAAATTCTGATAAACATGTAGGTTTCTGCAGATAGAATTTGACCCAGAGAATAAAGCCAGCAGATGAAAATCTCACATTCATGCTTAATCACTCTGTTACAGCTGACCATCTTAGGAAAGCAAAATACTATATTTCACAGTTATTGGTTCATTTGACAATTGTCAATTTTTTTTCAAAAGCTTTTGCTGTCATTTTGTTTCAGTAAAGACTTTATGCTTCTGAAATACTTTCTTCCTTCTTTCTCTCTAGATCCTATGTTTTTTAATGCACTTTTACAGTTATGTTGATCTTTTAGTGTTATCTGAATGTTTAGAAAATGATCCATCAGACATTCAGGTTAATATTAAACTTGTGCAACACTTAATTTTGCTTAACTATGGTATTAAATAAAATCCAGACTAAAAATTACTCAATGCATATTACATGAAAAGCGATGGTTGAGAAAACAAGAGAAACACTTTGCCAAGGCTTTTGTGAGAAGCTCAGACTTTATCTTTCTCTATCATTCTAAAAATATGAAACCTTGAAGAGTCTTACATTGATGGCATCAACCCTTCTACCACTAAATGTGCCAAGGCGTACCAGAGAAAAAAATGGTGAAGGCATTGTATTCAACAGCATAGTAGCATTCCTGTGCTCCAGCAACATAATAAGGTCATACATCATACAAACTCTGTTTTCTCCTGTGAGTTCAGTTAATAAAAGAAGGAACTTTCTTTGGGTTTACCTGCCAGATATATGATGCATATTTCAGTGAGTGGAATTTTTCAACTTCATTCTATAATGGTGGCTTCAGAAGAAATTATTATTTGTAATTCATCCATCTTGTGGAGAAGAGTCAGATGAAGTAAAATGTAAATCTCTTTATAACTAAGTTAATCCAATCCTTTTTCATTTGTCATCCCAGTGACAAAGCTCTATTGTCAGCTGAACAGATGTACTAAATGCTTGTCACTTATGTGTGTTAAAACAGCAACAACTAAAAAAGAGATAATTTCTTCAGACTCTTACACATCAAAGCAGAAGACTGCTTCTTCATTTTAGTAATTTGATTGGGTGTTTTGTTTGCTTTATATCAGATACTAAGTCTTAGTACCACTGGTAGATGGAAGAAGAATTAGAAATGCATGATACTTTTTCAAATTCCACAAATCCATAGTTCCTTTTATACCTTCATTCTATCTTTATACCAAAATGCAATGAGTTTAAGGTCTCATAATGGCAAAATACTTACTAAAATATTCATATTAAAATGCAAATATTGACCTTCCACCAAGTTTTAGGTTAGAAATTCTCTCTCCTCCCCCCCTCCCTCCCCCCCACTCATTTTTTAATAGATATATTTTGCAACATGACAGTAATTTTCTTGGTAGACCATGCTTCCTTTATCTTATTTTTCTAACAATTAAACATTCTTTAGAGTGTTTTTGGTGTTGTTGTCATTCTCTTTTTTTTTTCTCTCTCTTTTTTTTTTTTTTTCTCAAAAATAAAATATAAATCTTTGTTTGGAACTGAAAAAAAATTATTAGAAAATCAAAGATGAATAGACTAAGTCACTGCTATCACAAGAAAATCAAAAATACTTTTCTCCTGTAGAAAAATAATTTAAATAAAAACAACAAAAAATGTGTCACTATAATGACAATAAAGATAATCAAAGATCATCCTATAAAATTACTGGCAATGTTTGCCATTCATTTTATATTCCCAGCTATAAATTTCATTTATTTTGATTCTATTCTTGTACTTTAATTCATTTTCAGGCTATTCTGATTGTGGGAGATGCATCATAAAGTACTGGCTTAGCTTTGTTCCCTTTGAAATACAGTAATAATGAAAATTACATCATCCAAACTAAGACGCCTAAAACACATAAAGATATTGTAGTCTTGGAAGTAATACATGCACTTGAGCAAAGGAAGAATTTTGTACATCTTTCAAGCACTCATCAGTTCTAGTAGATAGAATGGGAGAAATCTTTAGGCTCATCTGCTCAGTTGTTACACCTAAATTGCAGCACAGGTTAAGAGGTCTTTCAAGAAGGTTTCCTAAGAAGACATTTCCTAGTGGAGTGTTCAGTAAGTCAAGAAGAAGAAGTGGGTATAGTAGGTCTGGGATATTTGATATTTTCAAACAAACTTGCTGAGTGTCTAAAGCTAATTTCATATCCCATTACCTCAAAAAAAAAAAAAAAAAAAAAAACAAAAAAAAAAAAAACACTAAAAGAGCACTAATAGCAGGTTACCAGTCTTACACAGGCTGACCTCCTTAACTCTTTCAGGCTGTCCATCTGCTCTGTTCTGGAACAATAATGAATAAAGGCACTAGTGCATTCATCAAGATCTGTCTCAAGCAACAAAGTCAATACTAGTGATATTGAAAAGTAATTCATATTTGGGACTTTATATGAAAATGTAGCTTCTTCATTCCCAGCCTCGGCAGCTGAGACCTCTGTCTTCTTATAGCCAGAGGAGAACTAAATTAAATTAAATTAAATATTTATGGCAATCCCAGTTGCTACTTAGTTGCTTTGCTTAGTTTTGTTTTTACTATTCCATGTATGAAGTACAGTTTCTATAATTTGTGTAATGATTTCTATCAGGTCTAGGAAAGAAAAAACAAAGCTGTGCAAGCTCTACATATGGTTTGACCACAAACCTCTGTTTCCACACTGATCTGCACAAAGTGGTAAGTCCCTTCACAACAAGGGATGGCTGTAATTACCCAAAGAACACTGTGCTGTCTCATTTGTGTTTGCAGCATCAGGATGAACCTCAGTTCTGAGCTGTGCCAGAAGATAATGTCCTGCATTCCAGGATTCCCCTCCACTTCTTGCTCTCCTGCAGTAGGAGGAAACATATTTATGAAGCAATGGAGATTACCTATAGCTAAAGGCAGGTCAACAAACATGGTGTTACTGGAGATTTTAAGATCTCTAGAACATTACTGAAATATTTTACTCATTTAAGATATGGAAAAGGTTTTCCTCTGTCTCAGAGGAGAGACAGAGACTGTGAATCAGGAAGCTCCTCCCAGTTCTACTGTCCCATGTAAAAAGCATTTAAAAATCAACAGGAGCTAACTATCAGTACTAGTAAAGTGACTGCATTTGACTCAACTAATTTTCTGTAAGAGAACAACTATATCTTCTCTGTAATGCTGAATTCAACTGTCAATATACATAACCAATGTTTTCTTCGCACGCCTCTGTTTATTTCCACATATTGTAGACTGACATTTCTGGGTAGTGCCACAATGTAACTAATAATAAAAATAAATTTCATGCCTAAATAAGATAGAATGCCCATAGATAAAATAACAAAATTAAACACTGATTTCAGAGTCAAACAAATCACAGAATCACAGAATTGTGGGGGTTGGAAGGGACCTCAATAGATCATCAGGTCCAACCCCAAACCTCATGGATGTTCTCAATCTTATATGGTCACTTTAGATAGGAAAAAGATAAGACATATCAATTTTACTTGTAATCAGGTAGCAATACATTGAAATACCCAATGATTGTATGTTCTTTTTACCAGCTATTCAAAGTGAAAGCAATGGACACAGAATCAAACATTTTTATTGGGCTTGATTAACAGAAGGAAAAGAAAGGAACAAAATTAAATGTTATTGGCAGTCCACCTATAAAGTAATCTAAACTCATCAATTCTTTGAAAAAATAAATATTGGGAAACAGCCAAGATATCTAAGTTTTCAAAACAGCTGCTTAACATTCACCATAATCAGTAGCATTAATGCTACAAATGTTTCACAAAAGCTCAAATATTTTTGGTTGGGTTAAAAGGATGTCATTCATGGAAACAGTTCAGAAAAGAATGCTGCCAAAAGATCTTGGAGACGCCCCAGAGCCAGCTCTGATGAATACACCTTGATTTCAGTTTTAATCTGATCCTAACCATCAGAAATGTTCTTTCTAACTAGCAATTCATTTTCAATGCAACTTCACAAATTTAGTGTAATGCTTGGGGTATACTCCATTGTTATTTCCACTCTCTCTGCTGTCCCAGATTAATGGGAACAACTTAAAGCACAGAGGGAAAACTTTATTTCTAATAACAGTTTCCTACCACAGATTTTATTATTATTACTACTATTTATTTATTTCAATTCTATTGTTATTAAGCAAGGTTCCAAGAAAACTCAGAAGCATGGTAAAAACTTAGGCTTTCAGCAGAGGCAAAGGCTACAATACCTCCCAGTCCAGGCAGCATAAGGAATTGGGAACCGGCTGATGCAGGATTCTGATAACCTGAATCTTATACACAGCAAAACAGGCTGCCTGGTTCAGGTGGTTACTGATAAACACAAAAGGAGTTCTTCTACTTGCAATGCCATCACTTTGATCAAGACTAGCAGAGGAGGCCAGTAGGGCTGTGCAAAATTAAACATTCACATGTAGCAGGAGCAAGGAGTTAAAATTACAGTAGATCTTGAATCTCCTTGAGCAAATTTAGGAGGAAGAAAGGAATGTAGGCAACATGGCTGTTTAGCTGAAAATCTGAGCCTGGGAAACTTGCATGATCTCACATTTGTGACTGTGATCTTCATCTTTGTCCCTGCAACTTTCTGACATCTCCTAATCCTCTCACCAGAATCTACAATTTCCAACAGAAGCACACAGAAGGAGCAATATTCTTCTCCAAACTGAATGTTCTCTGCCTTTTGAAAACAAATGGATATTTTCATAGCTCATAGAAGCATCTACTCCTCCTAAACTTTTAGTCTGAGTTATTGCTTTTGGCAAAGAGTTATCATGTCATCAAGAACTGGATACAGCCTTATTTTTTAAATCATTTAAAAACTTCCTGTGTTGCATCTCCACTGAAAGATCTACTTTTCCCCCTATAGGAAGGAAGCCTACCTTTCTTCTCCTGTGCTGACAGATCTACAAAGCAAGAACAAAGGCAAAGAGCAGAGGCTGTCACAGCAAGTGGCTATCATTTGTATAGGAAACTTTAACATCTGGAGCTGTCAGCCTGCTGTGAACACATGACTAATTTCTCATCACTAAAACTATGAAATATAAATCTTCATGTATCAAGTCTATTGAAATTCTCATGTTGTTCCTTTACAAACACTTCCTTTCACCTCCTTTTCAACCTAGATAGCTCAAGACTTCTGTTTCATGCATGAAAATCTGTACACCTCTTAGCTCTGGCAACAGTGCTTTTTTTCCCCCAGTATTACTTAAACAAGCACTAGATCTGGAAAAAAAACAAAACAAACAAACAAAACAAAACAAAACAAAAAACCACAAAACTGTCAACTTTGTAGCTACTTTTTATTTTATTTTATTTTTAATTTTTACTTTGGTACATACTAACATTTTTGTCTTTTTTAGCATGGCCGTATGTTAAGTAGAAGCTTTACATCAAATCTGTTTCCTGAGTGGTTTAGAAGGTGGCTTGCTGCAGTAAATAACCATTTAAACTATTCATTCAGTATGAAACCCTGCAGTTATCAAAAACTGTGACTTGCACTTGAATTTACCTTCAGCTTTTTCTAGCTTTGCCTAACCTAACTGATTCTGTTGTCTGCAGACTTTCTTCTCTCCCCATTTTCTCTTCCAATAAATTCACAATTAATCATCTATTTTAGACTGATCACTGAATGAAAATAATCTGGAAAAGCTACAGAGATTTCTTTTTCATTGCTGCTGAACTTAAAAATTCTGTGGTGTTTGCTTTTTAGAGTCAAGATAACATTTTTTTTTTTATTTTTGATTATTTATTTACTCCACAGTCGTACGCAGAATAAATATGGTCTGTATTTACATGGACTGTACAGTTTAAGTAGCATGGGAAAACTAGACCTCAATCTGAAATAACATCATTTAAGTAGTGGTAGGTTGCTGCAGACAAACTGCTTTCTGGATTGAGGGTGTATATCTGTTTTACTGTTCCCTAAAACTTTTCCCCCCAAAAAAGTCTTTTAATTGTTAGTAAACTAACTAACTCAATAAATAATAAATGAAGAAAGCTGCAAGGTGTAGCAGGCTTGAAAAAAAGAAAAAGTGAATGTGATGTCCGATCCTTGTGCTGGCCTCAAAGAACAGCATTCGGCAGAGCCAGTCAATATGACTAAAACATGCCTTTATAAAACAACTACTACAGAAAAAAAAAAATAAAAAAAATTCTTCCATGCCAGTGACAGGAGGTGATTCAACTATCTGGCTGGCAGTAAAGGTTGTTTACCAGGTTCTGGATTCCTAATTGGGTGCCTAGCTTGCTAAGTACCAGCTGGTCTTTAATTAGTTGAAAAATTATCATCACTAAAAGTTGCCATAAAAAGAAATAGAACAATATAATTAAAACGTTAAAATCCATATGGTGGAATACATACCTTCACTTGTCAATAACTGTTTTTCTTCTCTTTCCCACACATCATTAATAAGGCAATGCTGTCCAGTTGCTGAAAAACTCTCATTTTATAGTTTATATTGAAAGAAATATTAAAAAGGAAGTGTGCTGAAAGACAATACATAGTTCAATTTTTCTCTCGAGCTGTGAAATTATCCAGCATGTTATTTTCTACAGGGGTTCAGGATTGATGACTTACCCTTGCCTGTTCATCTAATCATGGTAGGACATCATTATCACACCTTTGTTCATGATTTATATAGTAAATTTAGATGAAAACCTCTTTGCATATACAACTTAGCAAAATACAAATTTTATGCCTGTGATTTATTAAATATGACCATAGCCTGAATGCACATTGTACTACTTGTAACTGGAAATCTGCAAGCATTTCTGCATTATAATGCTCTGACAATATATTTTGCACTACCATTTCTGGAGGCTTACAGACCTTCTCTGCCCATGAGGAATATTCACTAATGTAAGTGGGATGATGAGATTACACGTGAAACAATGTGGCATTAATATAAAAGAATAAGTCTAAATACATTTCTAAAATATTTTAAACAGCTGTGTTATCAAGTTTAATATTATAGAGTATTACCTTTTTTTTTTTTTTTTTTTTTTTTTCAGCTTACTTTATTTATTGGTTTGGTCAAGGGGAAAGGGAAAAGGATAATGCTACGCAGTTTCATAACAGCTGAAAACCTCTAGCTCAAAACCTGATAGAATCACTGCTTTCATTAACCCTTTCTGCGACAAAGAAATTCAATGGTTGAGAAATATTTATTTATAGTACTGGTGCATTATTAAACAAAAAGAGAAAAAGAAAATATTAGCTCTGTTTAGTGTCCAGATTACCTGAGAGAATGGATAAACTCTATGAGCCATGGCTCATATTAACAGCAAGTGACCTCCATTCATCTGCAGCTGTTCTTGTTTATATACAACAGAAAAATGTAGGTAATAATTCTGTTCCCCTCTACAGGAGTTGATTGCCAACATCATGAGTTTAGAAAATCTTTGTTAGCTAGAGTTAAAACCAAGACATCCTATGTAAAAGGAACTGAAAGCCTGAATTTCCAAATGTCTCAATTTTCCTGGACTCTGCAGCCTAAGGTTGAGAAAAATAATTTTAAAATAACCATTCAATATGAAATCAGTTGAATCTTAACCACCACCACATACAGTGAAAAAAAAATAAAATAATAATCCACCTTTCATAAGTTTATATAAACCTTCGTTTAAGATTAGGAAGCTGAAGAAAGAAAAGAAGGAAAATATTCATCAGATAAGCAGCGTACAACAATATACATCAGCCTCAGTCCTTCACTAAAATGCCTTCCAAAGGCTAAGGCATTATTTTTTCCCTGCTGAAGTGTCATTTCCTATCTAGATTATTATATGTTCAGCCTCATTCACATTAGGCCAGCCACTGCAAGACACCAGAAGAGATGAATGTGCCCTAGGCAACTATAACAGAGTTAAAAAAACAAAAAACAAAAACCAAAAAACATGACAACAACAACAGCAAAACTAAACCCCACAACTTTCCAGCTCAAAATATATTATCACCAGTCTTCAAATAATATTGCTGAGGTGAAGTAAAAAAGGTTTATCTTGGAATTTAATTTCTCTCTTTTTTTTTTTTCTTGAACTGATTTTAATAGGATGCTACTGTAATTTTCTGTAATTTGAAATACAAGGTTTTTTTGTGGGGCCAGGGGCTAGTGAACTATTTAGCATTTGTATGTATATAATGAAAGTTTTTTGAGGGGTGGGGTTTGATGGACATCAAATTATTTCGCACTTGTACATCTATAATGAAGACATGATTTCATTCTTGTAAACAGGAATAATTTTCAACTTAAATCTATATTTAATGTCTTATTTGTGTTGATTTACCTATTAAAAAAAAAAAAAAAAACACCTTGAAAATGTACATTTTCAGCAGGTTACTTAAGTATGTTTCACTAAACTTTAACTATTAAATTAATATTAAATATTAAATTATAATTCAGAAAATATTGAAATAATTCTGTATTCAACTACTGATTAATTAATTATTCTTCTATAACATTTAAAGGCATGATTTAACTTTCACACAGATGACTGAAGCCAAATTTCTGTAGAACAAAGTTTCTTTTACACTGTTTCACAAACAGACTTTGCTTTTGGGAGGTATGGAAATTTGACAGGAAGAGAGGATTTATATGGAAGGATTTATCTTAATATATTCAGTTCTTCTCCAGACCTTAGTAACAAAATAATCTGTTAGGGATGGTTAACACATCTTCTATCTTACTGTCCCCCACAGGCCAACAATAAAATTCTGTTCCGATTTCATGTTCTAAAAACATGTACAGGAGAGAAATGGACATGCTGGGAAGGGTCTAACAAAGGACCACAATGATGATTAAGGGACAATGATGATTAAGGGAGAATTAGGACTGCTCAGCCTGGAGAAGAGAAGGCTAAGAGGGTATCTTATCAATGTAGCTAAATGCAGGCAAATGAGTGTGTAAAGAAGGCTGTGCCAGGCTATTTCCAGTATTGCCCAGTGGCAGGACAAGAGGCAGTGGCACAAACAGGAGCACAGGAGGATCCCTCTGACCATCAGAAACACTTCTATGCTATGAGGGTAGCACAGACTGCCCAGAGAAGTTGTGCAGTCTCCTTGGAGACCTTCAGAAGCCACCTGGGTGTGGTGCTGGGCACCCTGCTCTAGGTGTCCCTGCTGGAGCAAGGGCTGGAGCAGGTGCCTCCAGAGGGTCTTGCCAACACACATGGCTAATGTTTGTCCCCCATAATGTTCCAGCCAATGCCTTGGTAACTCAGCTGTGTAATCACTTATATATTTATATTTATATAGCACCTAGCACTGTACTGATAAATGCTCTTTGGAACCAGTCTGATGGCAGGGAGAAGAACAGGAGTTGACCTGCTAGTACCTCAGCACTTCTGTTTCCAGCCAATTAAAAAAAAAAAGTCCCAAGATCACCAGACAAGGTGAATAGAACAAATAGTTTTAATTCGTTGTGACAGTAGAAATGGATCAAGTGAATCAGTGGGACTAGAGTAACCTCTCCTTCCTGTAGTCCTACAGGAAAAGAGCCTGGAAAGGGGGAAAAATGAAGCTAGTACTGAAGGTCAGGTTGACATTCCATAGGAACACAATCCATGTTGCTTGGACAGAAAAGCTTCCATCAGGCTAACCACAAGGCCAGAGCAGTGGCTTTAAAACCATTTAATGACAGCACCAAAAAAGGCATTACCCTTGAAGAAGTATGTGAGGGGCTGCAAAGTAAAATGCAACTAAGTACATGTACAAGCACAGAAAAGTCTGGTAGACATCCCTTTTCCTCAATTTTGTAATAAATATTACAGCAGACTGCCATTTATTCAACTTACAGTTTTGTCATAGTTAGGATTCCACAAGTTTTCTTTGAATTAATTTGAATCTATATTTATTTGACTTCTTCCTCTATTTTAAAAATCTGTTTTATTTGAATTGGTGTGGAAAAATGTATCAAAATAAGGCATCCTAGCTGCCAGATTGCTGCATGAACCTAGATTCAACCTTTATGTAATTTCCAGTGCCAGGTGATAAATGAAGAGATTGAAAAGAGAACTGCTACAGAATTCTGATGAGCAAGTTCTTTCCAGCTTCAGCAAGAAAAAAATGAAGACTGAAGATGATTTCCATGAAACAGACTGCATATTACAAGCAGCATCTGGAAATGAGCTTATTAAAAATGTAACTGAAAAAAAGACACTCTTACAGTACCTATTTTCTGTGAGTGAGGGCTGAGCTACCTGTCTCACTGAAAGTTCTAAAAACTCACTCAGGCTTACAAGGGGAGCAGAAATAAAAACAAAGAAATAGCTGGGAAGAAAAAGAAAATAATAATCACAATTATTGGATATGATAGTTTGAAGCCAGCAACCTGCACCACAGGGTAATGTTGTCTAGAAAAGATGAAAAAATGAAATACTCAATTCACTTATATCCAACAAATATCAGGTTAGTGATATGGTTTTTATTTCATTTTTTCTGGAAACTCAGCTGCTATTTAAAAAAGAGGTTGTTCTTTCAAGAGTCCCAGTATAATTTCAAAAATCTAGAAATCTACTTCTTATTTTTGATCTTATATTCTATACCTTGTAACTGCATTAGACATTGTAAGTGCAGACAAGTTTTGTATTGATATGTAGCCACGAATGCCATGTTGAATGCATTTAGCTGTTAAAAATAAGCAGTTTCAAGGGTATATTTGTAAAACAGTCAGATATAGCAGTTGAAAATTCTGCAAGTTATTATTCACCAAACTGCTTTGGTAATGGGAAACACAAACAAACAAAACCTCTAGCTGATCTTTTTGCTCTTTAGAATTTTTTCTTTGTTTCTGGGTTGCTTCAAGGAGGTGAGCTGCCCAGTACATTTGTCCCTTGCATTATTGCATATTAATGCAAAGTTCTGAGATCAAGAACTACAAGTAGTAAAGCAACCTATAATGGGTTGCTTACACTATTCAGCATGTGGTATATGAGCACAAAATATTTACAAGGTTCATTTTACATGCACATTAATTATGTAAAATTAGAGGCACCAAGAGAGAGCCGTTAAGTGTCAATTAGACAATAAGATCAAGAGTGCTGGCATTGCTGGTAATAAGAAACCCAGAGTTTACTTCCAAAGGGAAGACAGTTCATTAACATCTTAATTTGTTTCTCAACAGTTCAATTATAACATGCCTAATGTCCTGGACATTAACCTTTGGGGGCCTGAACCAAGTTGTAGATCAGAGTAAAATGACTTTACTCTTTTCACAAAGATGTAGGTGTGACTTTTTTTTAGAGACTTTTATTGCTGATCATTTGCTCTTACTCTGAAAACTCCTTTAAGAGGCACACCTTTAAATGTCTGGGGCAACACCCAACAAATTGATGAGAAATTTTTCTTTTCTACTGAAACCTGGACTGCAACTAAAAATAAAGTGCATGCAAGCATCAGGGAACACAAGAGAAAACATTTGGCATCAAAAAGCAATATAAATAGAGACAACGTGATGCATTTTTCTATACCATAAAATGGTTGGAACACTGAATGCATTAGTCATTTTACACTGTCTGCACATTAAAGCTTTCTCGTAGTTTAGTCAATTGTCAATTATCTTGAGTTAATTGATTGCAAAAAACTTGAATTAACAATTAATTTTTAACTACAAATCTAGATACCCCAGTCTGTTCCAAGAAATCTGTGGCAAACAGTTCTGATTCCTGGAAAGAAAACAGTTTCTGGTGTATAAGGTATTTCAGAAGCTGTTGCTAAAATCACATAGGGGTGTGGACTTTAGCCTCTAAATAAAACTAAAATTATTGTCTGAAAATTAAAGATTTAAATAAGAACATTAACAAGACTTTTTTTTTTCCTCAGAGTAAAGCTCACCTAGTTTTGCTTGCAGTCAATTTTTTTTCCTCCTGTTGGCATAGCAGACATTTTATCTGTACAGCTTTAAAAAAATAAATGTTTAGGGGGAATTGATTTCTGCAATCCAGGTAGTATATAAACTAGCTTTTTAGTGAAGATCCAATCATAAATACAGTTGCATTCATTTACTGAGCAATTTCTTTTCACAGTTCATTAATTTTGAAAAGATAAGTCAAAAGAAAAACAAAACAAAATGTCATTTTATTATAGTGTCCTATATGTCCATGAAGTTGGGATGCACTTTTACGTGTTCTCCTCACTAATGATACATCAGGGAATAGAAAGGTAGGCAGCAATATCCAAGAAGCTGACAGGATTTATAAGAGTGGGCAACATACTGTACTTTTGGAGGCGACAAGGTGTCTGGCCTGCCTTTCATTTTCACTGTGTATTTTTGAGTTCTGAACAGCTGACAAAAAGTAAGGTTAAAGAAGGTTCTCATAACAGGTGGCAACTAGGAAAAAGAGAGGATGAGTACAACAGAACACAGTTTGACCACTGTTGTTATAAAATAAATGAAAAATATATATACTTTCAAAGATAGTGAGGAACCAGGTTCTGGGAAGTTTCAAGTAAGTCAGATACAACAACGTTTCATGTCTATCCATTGCTTTTGCTTATAAGGTAAGAAGGAAAAGATTGACTGCTGTACTCGTCTATTAAAATGTCTACTTAAAAAGCCAGAAGGAACCCCTGCTATCAGAGTGGTTCCAAAGAGTGTTTATCAACATGGTGATAGGCGGATAGGCACTTTATATATATATAACAAATATTTTGTAAAATATTTTTTAATGAAAAAAGATTTCCTAAAAAAAAAAAAAAAAAAGTGATGCAGGTGCATTATCAGACAAAGTTACTGATCATTGACAAATCTGAGATGTGATACTACTGACAACATGCTTTTTTTTGTTGTTGTTGTTGTTTTTGTTTTTTTTGAGAAGCTAAGAAAGCCAAATCACATGAAACCTCTGATGCCTGTGGAGAGGAAGGCTCTGTTTAAGGTAAGCATTCAAAAAGAGCATTCACCATTCACACCCCAATAGTGTAGTGCAGTTGAGTAAAAGGAGTAAAAGCAGACTATAAATGTTTTCAATTTAAAGTGTGGCTGCTCATTGAAGAATATAGTAAAGAAATTAGGTGAGTCTTGAATAAGTACTACTTAACTTTAGATTTCATCAGTCTTGACTAAAAGAGTCCAGTATGACAATAAACAGTCACTCTAACAAAAACCATTTACAAATACGATAAGCTTTTTGATACCCCTTGGGAGTGCAGAGTCTCAGGTACAGGCCAGAGGATATGCCCAAAGGTGAAAATAACTCTTTTTTCTTTTTAGAGCGGAAGAAACTCTCTTTACCTCTCTTGCCTTAATTGTGTATTCTAGTCATGCCAGACTAATTGTAGAATGCTGTAGTTCAGTTTAGTTCTATATTTTTTTTCTGAAAGCTACAGCAGTGAAGTAATTATTAAGAGTCAGAAAATAATGCATGACCAGATATACATCACCCACCATCAAGGCCTAAGCCTGGACTACAGTGTCCACAGGCTGGAAAGGAATCAGATAAACTGATGAATTCTGTGGTTTTTTTTTTTGTTTGCTTTTTTGTTTGTTTGTTTGTTTGTTTGAGCTACACTTTGTAGCTCTAAATAGTTCTTTAATAATTGAAATTAAATAATAGATAAATAAATAAATAAATGATGAAACCATGGAGAGAACATTTATCTGGGAAATCCTCAGCAAGACAGAGGTCTGATGGCACTGGTGCAATTTCTTACCAATGACTTCTGGCCTTAATTTGAATCCAGTTGAAATATTCACTTGATCACCTTAACACACCTGATGGAGAAAATTATTTTAAAGCACTCAGCTACTGCAGAATTAATTAGTGTCATCCAATTCCTATTTTATCAAATCCCTCACCAAAATCATTTAGTACGGGAACCTTTTGTAAATAATGATGGAGACTGGCTTTATTTTTTAAATCAGATTTTAAAAATAAATGTCTTACTGTACATTTGGAATGTTAAAACAATACCTAATGTCAGAAGGAATTAGGAGAAAGAGGAAATGGCCACAAAAGTCTCAGATAGAGATAAACTAACAGCTAACTACAGTACTGTCAAATACCCCATAACAACATCCTCATCATTGGCCACAACAAATCAAGGTTATATTCTTCAAGTATTCTTCATATTTACGGCTACTGAATTTCATTATAAATATTTTGCCTAATATTGTCAGGTTGTTTTGACAAATTCTGATAGTATCCTAAGTAAGTATCCTAAATTTGCATTTTTTTAAAAATTCATTCATTCATATATGTGAAACTTTGGAATTTTTTGGAGACTGATATTAAAAAATATTCATCATGTATTTATCCCAGGACTACAAGTTAGAGAGAACTTAACAAGTTAACACTGCTAGGATGTAAACAGCTTATAGGAAAGCAAACCTTTGTAAAAAGTCCTTAAAATATTTTACAATTAGTTAACTTCTCTCAATCAATATTTAAGCCTTGGAAGATAAACTTTCTAACAAAACTTAGTTACTAATTTTGAAAACTCATTGAAAGGTCCAGTTAGTAAGAATTTTTCTTTAAAATCTGTGAGGAAATAAAAGCAATAGACTTCTATTTTGTTGTTTGAGTAAAAAGAAGCTTTTTAAAGCTAATGGTCATATTTTTTCTTTCTATTTTACAGGTATTTCATATTTATTTTTTGTACACTAGTGATAAAATTCTTAGATTCTACACCAATATTTTCAAAACTCATCTATCTAAGCTGTCCTATTCTAGATCAAAAAGTGGCAGAAAAGGACTAAACCAACAGACTCTTGTTTATGGATAAAATGTACTGTTGTTTCACTCAGCAATTTAACCAAGACTCCATGGTCTTGGTCAAGAAAGTTGTGTAATATCCCATGAAACCTGGTTTCCTCTGGAAGGAAACCCTATGTGGAACCTCATGTGAAAGCATGTTCTACCTGCAGTAGTCTGGGAAGACCTTGGGATTGTTATATGCTATTTATTCTATTTATTATTCAATGAGCTTGAGCAATTCAATGTATAATCTGAACAAGTAAACAGCTACACACACACACGCACACAAAACAACAACAACAACCAACCAACCAACCAAGAGTAAAAACTGAAAACTAAGTTAAGCGCAGGACTCTAATCACAAGTGTAAACAGCAAAGACACAGTAAAACTAAATGCTAATGGCTAAAGCCTGTTCAAATAAATTATATTTCAATCATGCTGTAATTTGAGTAGACTTATAAAACAAAACTAGACAAATACAAACACATTAACTTTTTAATGGAACATATTGGAAATGTAGATAGGAGAGAAAATGACAAGTTATAAAACTCACACACACAGCAAACCTCCATTTTTCCTGAGCTATTAGTTCTTAAGTAGTCCACAGTACTGGACAAGCCAATGCAAATTAAGTTTTGAAAGGAAAAGCTTTCCTGTTTATGTAACCAAAGGTATAATTTGCAAGAAATTGCATTCTTTATTACCAGGCACAACACGTATTATAGGATCATTAAGTCACTGAACTAAAATAATTTAAAAAGACAAACAGAGAACATTTGGGTTAGTTTGCCTTCTAATTTGCTGTGGACTATAAATGTAACTATGCAAACTTCAGGGGAATTTATAGAAATGGGCTGCAGAATTATACGTCTGTATGTAACACCTTTATGTCAACCTCTAAACCTGTATCTCTCTTACCCAGTTCAGTGAGCAATCAAGCCAATGAGCAGGATGGGAGCGTGTATCGAAGCCAACCTGAAGATCAGGATGTCCCACAGCCTACAAGACAGAATAGGGTCTAGAACAATAAGAATGAAGAGCTCAAGTAAAGTCAGTAACACAAGTACTAGAGCCTTCCAAAAGACCAGAACTGCAGTGCAAGTGTAAATATACATAAGGAGATAGAATTGCCTACTGCAGTTGACATTAACATCCACATCCTTCTTCTTCTTCACTATCATAGATTGCCATGGTTTTCCAATAAAACATGAGCAGCAAAACTTAACATTAATGTTCTCAAAGAAATTTCAGGAAAGTCAGGAACTGTATACTTAGCAATAGCAACTGTAAGAACTAAAATAGCAGGACTGTTTCTCTTCTTAACTGAGCTATAAATGAATCCCATTTGCAGTGTAATTGCATCTGAAGAGGTATAACATCCAAATCTAGCACAAATCTCAAACAAAACTTTGCATGGCTTCCTGTTTGCCTCCCACCCTCCAACCCCCCCCCATCCCACTTCATGTCAACTTTTTTTTTTTCTCTAGAGAACAATCTAGCTTCAAAAATCAGTGTTTTTGGCTTTTTTCTTTATTTCTTTCTTTTTTTTTTTTTTTTGACAGCACAGAGAATATTTCTAATGGGTCAGAAGTAGGAACAGATTGTATTAAAGCATCCTGAATCTTCCTATCCAATCTTGCTGCAATACGCTTAGTTTTGCAAGTACGTGTTTTGTTTTGTTTTATTTTGTTTTATTTGTTTTTTTCAAAGCAATTCAACTTGGAATACATTCCATCCACCCATCAAGGTAATCTGTTTCTATCTCAGACACACACAGTTCAAGTTTTCCAGTGCAATTCATTGAAACCACAGATTTGCCTTAAGTAGCCTAAATCCAATGTAATTTTAAGAGCATGCTGTGCTCACAATCAGTACTTGAGTATTTTGTTGTTGTTTGTTCATTTTTTATTCAGTTTCCATTGGGACTCAGGCACAACTGAAGTTCTTCTAATTCAGATGCCAAAAGCAGTCTGATAACCAATTCTCTCACACTGAAACAACTTGCATTGGAAAATAGGATTTAACAATCAGAAGGGTGATGTGACAGGGCAGGCTCTTAAGTATGTCAGTGAGGCATGCATCCCCACCTCCTGTCTCCATGAACACCACCACCATCCCCAACAGAGCAGAAGGTTTTTTTCCACCCCCATCTCCTTAATCTAGAATTTGGCATGTGGGGCTGGTGGTAACCTGGCAGCACTGAGGAACATGAACTGTGCCAGCACTTTATTGGGGAGAGAAGAACCCCAGGAGTGAGGTAGAACATCTGTAACTTTAATTCTCTGATAAATCTGTATCCGCAGGGCAGTACAAATCAGCATACGCAACATACTCATATGCAACAGTGGAAGCTACCACAGGGGGGTTGCTGTAGGGAAGACAGAGCCCATGGAATCCCTGCAAGGCACTTCAGGCATAGCAGCCCAGAGCTCTTCACAGTGTAGAAACAAAAAATTAAAGATACTGCCAAACCCTCCCCCTTAACTAAAGGAGTCTTCTGGGATATACACAAATTTCTCTGTACATCTCAGCTAGTCAAATTAACTCCACACTCAAGTAATCTCTGTTGAGACACAGAACCAATTGAAATGGCTCTTTTGAACTGGTAGCCCAAAATAGTACCTGGGAAGGTCCGGTTCAAAGGAAAATTCCAAAATAGTAGCTGATACTCAGCTCAACTAAAGGTGAAGGTATATAATTATTTTTTTTTTGTATAAATGTGAAAAACAAAACAACAACTACAAAAAAAAACACAAACAGGCATTATGTTGAAACAAACAATGTAAGACAAGCTTACCTGTTAGCTTTACATTTGCAATGGCTGCAGATATCTAACGAAGTAATGATGAACCTGAGATTTACTGAGATTTTTTATCCTAGCCTTCCCACTGTCATAGAATAAACAAAATCTGTGCTTCATTTAGCCTCATTTTGCAGATTGGAAAGTAGACACTTGCCAGGTTATTCAATTCCTTTGTTATGGAAACACATACAGAAGTCTTTTTTTATTTAACAAAAAATATTTATTTTTTTCTGAAAAAAAAAATCCATCACCTATTTTACAGAAATAGCATTTATTCAAATAATTAGCATTTATTCTCTGAAAATTATACTTACTTTACTATTCCTCAATATGGCACAAAACCAATAAAAGATCAGCAGCCATCAAGGTATTGCCACAAAACACATTTATTCTGCAGGTCTTGAATCAGTCTGAAATGCGTAGTGCAAGAATGATATGTCAGGTAACCGGTGCAAAACTTTGATTCCTATTTGAAATACTCCATTGCAAATTTAATTTATACTTTCCCAAAGCAATATTCCTTGGGTTAACACTGTCAGTGTTTGGCTCACTTCTGTGGATACACACCTGACTGTATGCACACAAATACATACATAGTGAGAGTGTATGCAGATTTACACATACAAACCAAATATGTGTAGGCGCTATTAAAAACTATATTTCCACTGAGGATTCAACAGCCTTGAAGACAGCATAGCTGTAATTGAAAAGTAAACATTTCAACGTATTTTAGTAAACACCTTCTCTTCTTGATTTTCAGGGCCCTTTAACAGCAGCCATGCAGACACTTTTCCTGAGGTCTGCTTTTGAAATAGAACAAATGTTTCTTTAGTTCTTAGATTCAATAAAAATATACAAAACATTCTCTTCACGGACATTTTCACTCCAACGCACAAAACCCTTCCATTGCTCCATTTATTCCATTAGCGTAGGGCTTAAATGATGCATGAGGCTTTCAGCAGTGAGGTGAATGTCATTTTTAAGGACCCAATAAAAAGATAAAAAATACAGCAACCATAACTCAATACTGAAAAATATTTGCAAATAAAAGTACAACTGTAAACAGTAAGTTCAGGTCCAGTCTCAGACACAAAGTAAAGTAACCTCCTGACGGCATTAGGCCCTGATTCAAATCGGCATTTAAGAATGTGCTTATTAACATTAAGCACAAGCTTCAGTCAATACAGGTTAAGTTTTGGCTTATATGCTTTCTTGAGCCAGGGCCTCAATGATTAGAAGAGACTCGATTACAAATTAGAAGTAGCAAAACAGTCAATAGTGCACTGGGAAAATTAAAATGCACAAACTCATTTCAAATTTAACAACTGGTCAAATGCAGTAAGTGCAAAGTCTGAAAGACTAAACTTGCTTTCTCAGTGCTACATGCCAGAAGAATAAATACTAGACACTATAAAACATCTAGTTTTGATCTTACTTCTGCTGTACTTACTAGCAGATTTGCCAGATACATTATTTGAGTAATTTGTCTAATATCCTCAAACAAATTATTTTTCCAATTAAGCTGTTCAATGCAATCAAGAATGGAAGTAACTGATGTGAGAAACGTTACAGCACCTATGACTACCAAAACCAGAAAAGGGAATATGGGAGAATATGTTGATTCTATACAGAAAACACACAAACCAACCAACCAAAACCAAACCAAACAAACAAACAAACAAAAAAACCA
Source organism: Anas acuta (assembly GCF_963932015.1). Lineage (NCBI taxonomy): Eukaryota > Metazoa > Chordata > Aves > Anseriformes > Anatidae > Anas > Anas acuta. The sequence goes on from NC_088982.1 coordinate 22,687,848, forward strand.
GTAGGAACATAAAGCATCCTCCAAAGTAACTTTGAATAAAAATAAAGTGTCATTGTTGATAAAATATATTTTATCCCTCCGAAATTTTAAGAATTAAAAACCAATTCTAAATAATTTACAATGAAATAAGTAGGTTAAGAATCTCTGTTCTACCCTAAGAGGTTTGGTAAACCCCAATCAAACTTGAGGACAATTAGAGGTGTCAGTAAGTTCTTAAAAGACTGGTGAAACTCCATGGCAGAGTGGCTAATTAGATCATGAAAAGTAGTAGCAGTAGCAAAGTAAAGCAGATGCTGCTATCAATGCCTTCCATAAGGACAAGGTGCAGTGGGAGCTCAGTAGTCCTCTGGTCCTGCTAACTAGACAGCATCTGACACACCTGGAACCAGGCACAGCAGTGCCTCTGGCCCATCCAGCTGCTATGGGACTAAGCAAAACCTGAGATGCAGCACCATAAGAGAGGAAGGAGACAATCCTATGAGAGAAGCGAAGGTGAGATCCACACAACAAGTGAAGGAAACCAAACCATTTCAGTGCTCACGTAGGTTTTGTTTTGAAGACAGATTTTGATTTTTTAATTTAAGGAACTCTGGGCATAAAAATCTAAGCAAGTACCTGCAGGGTAGCACATCAGCTAGAGCACAAGTGTTTCCTAGTCCCTGCTAACAGCATACTGTTCACCTTTGTCCTCATAGTAAAGGGAGAGGTTGATCTTACCCATTTAGTAACTGGCACTTCTTAACTGAGTGAGTGCCCTTCTGATGGATATGCTTGTGTGGGGACCAATTTCTCTTGAGGAAACTCATTTCTCATGGGACTATTAAATATTGATCAGATGCCAGCTTTGTCAGCACCAAGCAAGCTACATCCAAGCAGTGATAGCAAAGCCTGCCTTTGTCACCCAGAGCTAACCAGGGTTTGTTTATAAAATTCTATCAGCCTGTAGACCAAAAAGAGATGATGCTATTTTTCCAATTCATATTTTTAAATTAGACGTTATTCCAAAGGCAACTTCTTGTTATCTTCAGTATTCTTTCTCATTAAAGCCATATTAGAATTCAATTTGGCTAGGGACATCAAGGACAGCAACATAGGTGCATCAATGATAAAAGGAAAACCAGGGAAATTGTAGGTCCTCTCCAGAAGGAAAAGGGACAGCAGGGTACCTATGACAGGGAGAAGGCTGAGCTACTCAATTTTTTGCCTCAGTCTCCACTGGCATGTCTTCAAGTGTTCTAGCCACAAAGACCAAGCCCCAGAAGGCAAAGGCAAGTACTAGAAGAATGACCTGCCTGCTGTAGGAGAAGACCAAGTTCAAGACCATCTTAAGGAACCTAAAGTTGGACATCCACAAGTCCTCAGGGAACTAGAGGATATAATTGCTAAGCTACTACCCATCATATTTGAGAAATCATAGCAGTCTAGTGAAGTTCCCACTGGCTGGAAGGCAGAAAACATAACCCCACTTTTAAAAAGGGGAAAAATAGAAGATTCAGGGAACTCCAGGCCAGTCAGTCCCACCTCTGTGCCTGGCAAGCTCATGAAGCAGATCCTCCTGGAAACGATACTAAGGCACATGGAAAATAAGGAGGTGATACTAAGGGCAGATCATGCCTGACAAATTGGGTGGCCTTCTATGATAGGGTTACAGCATTAGTGGATAGGAGAACAGCAACTGACATAATCTACCTGGACTTGTGCAAAGCATTTGACACTGTCCCACATGATATCATTGTCTCTAAGTTGGAGAGACATGGATTTGACAGATGGACCTCTCAGTAAGAAATTGGCTAGATGGCTGCACTCGAAGAGTTGTGGTCAATGGCTCAATGTCCAGGTGGATATCAGCAAAAAGTAGTGTTTCCTCAGGAGTCAGTACTGGGACCAACACAGTTTAACATCTTTGTCAGTGATATGGACAACGGGATGGAGTGCACCCTCAGCAACTTTGACAATGATACCAAGCTGTGTGGTGCAGTCAGCGCTCTGGAGGGAGGGATGCTATCCAGAGAGACCTTGACAGGCAGGCCTCTGAACTTCATGTGAAGTTCAACAAGGCCAAGGGCAAGGTCCTGCACCTGAGTTAGGGCATCCACAAACACAAGTACAAGGCTGTGAAGAGAACGGATTGAGGACAGCCCAGAGGAAAAGGACCTGGGCAGTGCTGGTTGATGAAAAGCTCAGCATGAGCTGGCAATATGCGTCTGTAGCCCAGAAAGCCAGTCCCAGTATCCTTGGCTGCACCAAAAGAGGTGTGGCCAGCAGGTCAAGGTCTACCTGTCTACTCTGCTCTTGTGAGACCCCACCCGGAGTACTGTGTTCAGCTCTGGGGCCCCCAGCACAATGAGGACATGGAAGTATTAGAACAAGTCCAGAGGAGAGCCACAAAGATGATCAAAGGGCTGGAGCACCTCTTGTACGAAGACAGGCTGAGGGAGCTGGGGTTGTTCAGCCTAAAGAAGGATCCAGGGAGACCTTATAGCAGTTTTCTAGTACCTAAAGGGGGCCTACAAGACAGCAGGAGATGGAATCTATCAGGGAGTGTAGTGATAGCACAACAAGTAATGGCTTTAAACTAAAACAGGGTTGATTTAGATTAGGTAGTAGGAAGGAATTCTTTACTCTGAGGGTGGTGAGGCACTGGAACACATTGCCCAGAGAAGCTGTGGATGCCCCATTCCTCGAAGTGTTCAAGGCCAGGTTGGATGGAGCTTTGAGCAACCTGGTCTGGTGGGAGGTGTTCCTACCCATGACAGGGAACTTGGAATTAGATGATCTTTAAGGTTCCTTCCAATCCAAAACATTCTCTGGTTACTTAGGTATCACAGTTGTATGTATACCCTATAGTTGTAGTTTTGAGATACAAGGACTAATACATTATCTTACCTATTATATCCCTTCTCTTTGATTCTTTCACATGCTGCTCTGTCAGAGGACAAGTCTCTGGTACCAGTTACTCATTGTATTCTTGAATTTTAAAAAAATTACGTGTGAAAAATCACTCTTCAAAGCAGATGTTAACTCATTTTTTATAGTGTTAGACAACTAAAATATTGCAGACCAACAGGATGAATTTCAGTGTATGTCTTGTCTTCAATCCAAAAATTTCTCTCCAGTACTTACAAGATGGTATGGAGTACAAACAGAGCAAAAGTTTTTGATAGTGATTAGAATTCTTGCATCTAACAGAACCTTCAACAAAAAAACAATTGATAAAACACAAGTGCCATTGCACTGCACAGCAAAACTTCCAAATATCAGGACTTTTGCACGATCATTTCTCTGAGTTCAATCTTAAATTATACCGTAGCATACGTATATACAAAATCAAGAGCTGCATATAAACAAATTAAATTCTCTGCACTGTACAAACTACATACATCAAAAACCCTACTTTTGCCCAGAAAATATATACATTCTAAACTTCAATCTTAGGACATCAGCTGGAGGTTTCATCATGAAGTGCTCTGTTCTTCTGCAACACTGTATTTAGTTCCTGAATCACATTTGATGGCAATTTTTTATCTAATTCCAATGCAGTTTTGTTTGTTTTGTTCTTATTTTTTTTCAGTGGCTTATGTGGTCTTTGGCATAGGTCAGTCTTTCCCACACCTATATCCTCAGAGATAAAGCTCCGATGTGCTTTAGCATGATTACGCACTTTCTCTTCCTTGCGTTCCAAACATTGTGCCACAATAGATGCCTTTTCTTTCAAGTTTTTTCTTTCTTCCAGTAAGTCATCTTCATTATGATCACTGAGTTTCGGTTTCCCCAATCCCAGCTGTATATTCTGAGCAAACAAGCAAAGAGAAATAGGATTATTCACATTAACACAATATTCAATAATATTTAAATTGCAGTTTTTGCTTCTTGGCTTCACATAACACTTTAAAGAATCAATTTTACTCAAGAGCTGAGACAGCACAATAAATAGTTCTAAATTCCCACAACTTGTGCTGTTATCATTTAGTAAGCATTTTGAGTAAGTATATTCTCTCAATTAGTGATACTTCTGAAAATTACATAAATCTTCCAATTAAACACAGTGAATTGAAGACATTCGTTTTCATATATTCACAACTTGATTTTTTACCCTACCATAGATTAAATGTTAATGTTTTACAGCAGATCCATATACGCTTAACAACCTCTCAGAATACTTAGAAACTAGATAAATATGACTGGAAACTGTTGCAATTATGATAACTTGATGTCTGAGCTACATAAATGTGCAAAATACAGTTTTACATAAACATTTACATTACATAGACATACATTACACAAATATTTTCAGCATCTGCTCAGCAGTACTTGGCAAATTACAAAGGCTGTCTGCTTTTTCAAATTTTGACTAGCAATTTTAAGTAACATACTTGTAACTCAAAGAACAAACTGATGGCAATACAGCTGTTCTATTGCAGCAGGCTATTTTCAAGTTCTTAAGTTGTCAGAAATGAGAGGGAAATCAAATGCTACAGAAAAAAATTGCAGATAGTGTGGCCCATTAGGAGTACATTTGTACAGTGAAAGAGTGCTAAGAAACCTGACATCCATACTATTTCATTTATTTATTTATTTTTAAACACAATTGAGACAAAATTTAGCAGGCCTACTAGCAGAAGGCCTGTCTGTTTGATACAATCTCATATCATCTTCCATTTCAGTTTCATCTGAAAGCAATCCAAGTTCACATGGTCCAGAACCAGTTCGTAATACAAAACAAAACACAGTAGATGGAACAACTAGAAGATTTGCTCTTAAAGTGCCCTCCTAATCCTAACTCATGCAGATGTACCTAAATCATCTGCCCTCTATTTCAATAAAAAAAAAATTTCAAAGTATTTCAATATTATTTTTCATGGTTGCTTTAATATGGTCTCAAGACCATTATGAGGTCTCAAGATTCCATGAGAGACAATTTGCTCATATGCTATGCATGAATAACTCTACAAAAATCCAGCCAAACAGAAGAGCCACACAAGAAAGACAGAAAAAAAACTGAAAACAAAAAACACAAATTTCCCTTAGTAAGTTTCCCTTAGCTCTGTTCGTCTTCTTAGTAGTCAAAGATGTCACACATGAAAGACAAAGAATTCCAAGACCTCGGTTTCCCCTACAACTATAAGGCTATTCCACAAATGCAATGATCTGCCTACTGCCACACCATCTGAGCAGATGTAATAAATAGGTTTCCCTCCCATTCTTATTTGTCTTATTTGCTTTAAGGCCACATTTGTTTCTTCATAATGACACCAAATGTGTGTTTATACAGCAATTTAGGTGTTGTGTAAGAAGGAATACAGTAAATATCAAATGTTTCCATTAAAGAAATCTAAGCTATACAACAGCTCTATTTGTGCAGTCTTGGTAGCTCACTTGAGTTCACATCTATTCAATAATAAAGTAAATATTTGGATGATATAAAATCACAGCTTTTAAAAAAGACCGGATAAAGGTGTGTTTTTTTCCCTCCATATTACCATATCATTTTTAGCATTAAGGAGAACGGTATTTTTATTTGCAGTCACTGAGAATGAAAACTGAACATTAACAACAAGGCATCGGTGGCCTGTACATGAAAAAAAAAGTCCCAGAACAATAACGCACACAAACGTTCATACTGCTACATGGATTACCATCACTGCATGCTATAGAGCAGACCTTTAGCTTGCCTGGAAACTTTAAATTTTACTGACATCAGCAACAATTGTTATCAATTGAGAATCACCTGCTACTATTTAGGCCAGCAAGCAGTATCTTAAGGTTTAATATGTTCATCTACATTCAGTGAAAAAAATTTTCAAGACACATGAGAAACCATCCTAATGTCTCATGAATGCAGAGTTCTGTCCTGCTAAATGTTTGAAAAAAGTCATCATTTTCCATTTAAAATATTTTTGTAACTTGCATGAACAAGAAAGCAGTGAGATTAGCATTTGTCGGTGATTCAAGTTCAATTAATAAAATATTTATATTAATATCTGTGATAATATATACATAGTATGTGAAATGTAAAATGTGAGAAATGTAAACTGTCATGCAGTACCTTTCAAAAAAACAGTAACATGATCCAAGCTCTCTACTGTTACTTAGCAAACTAAGATACAAATTTGTCTTGAAGTTCAATCAGGAGCAACAATTTTCTATTTACAGACTTTTGTACATCATGTTTCGATTTTGCTTATTCTAAGAAGAAAAGCACTGACTATACTTCTGAAATAATTCTCTTTCTAATCTGGGTATAGCAGGAGCCCTTTTTTTTTTTTTTTTAACCCTGTTTCCCAAAGAAAGATTTATAAAATGGAAGCAGGAACAGATCAAATACAGCTCTCAAATTTAAAGGATGCTTAGTTTTCTGAAATAGTCGTGTATATTGGCAGGTAGCCCATTAATATAGATTCAGCATTTGGTGTTTTTAAAGTATATTCAGTATATGCAGGAATTCTAATGCCCAGATATGCACGTTATTAAAATATTAAACTGATGGAGTCAAATTCTGTTGCTCAAATTAGAGCACTAACAGTAACACTTTCCCTTATCAAAATGATTTACAAACAAAACTGTCGCATGAAATTTCTTATTATTTCTTTATAGTTGGATCCACTGCCTACTGGTAGTGACATACTGTAAATTATTACACTGTTGGATCCCATTCTCTTTTCCCAGTAGCTCCTAATGTAAAAAACAACTATTTCAAGGTAGAAGAAACCATTTTGCCTCTAAATTTCTGATCCTTAATCAGCTTAGTGAACAAATTGATAATATGTACATCTAATAATTCTTTTTACTGCACTTATCAGCAAAAGACATGGAATAAATCTATTCATATAGATTAGCCCTATGAAGTCCTGTTTCTTTCAAAACTCTACACAGGTATAACTTATTCTAAGTCAGAAAAAAGTTTTTCTTTGTATCTTCAGTCTTCCTGTATTTTGAAACAAAGCTATACAGCTTTACTGCAGATATACTGCCATGTATTGCAATTTCAGTTAAAAGATCCTTGAGGAATATACATATTTTAAAAGGACTACTTCTCAGGTATGCAATAAGTATAGGAAAAGATACAGAAGTCTTCTGATCCTAATTATTATTAGGAGAATTCTTAGTTATACAAGCATTTTCAAATGTTCTGTATTATATTTTTATGTTATCACATGATAAAACTACTTCCAATAAATATCAGTGGAAAAAAAAAAAAAAGAAAGATGCTATACAGCCATTTTAGCACAGGACATTGATTTTAAACTTGTTGATGTCTGGGTATATTTGGGGGTCCCAAAGATCCCATCCATCTTTACATCACAAAGACATCACTTCTTTCACTGTCTGGAAAACTTTGGGTCACTTTCCCTGCCTACATGAAGACAAATTAAATCACGTTTCCACTGCAAGTTTACAAACTATCATGTGAACAGACCTTGATTTTTCATAAACCAGCATCCTCCTGAAAGTGCTTGCTACTGTTATTCATATTTAATGCTCTAAATGATAGTATTTTTGCATATTGGACAAGCATTACGAATCTGTGGAAGACTGAAGTTGTGGTCTACAAAATGATATATATATTGCTTTACTAACTACACTGCTGACGGTATTTCGCCTTAATCAACCATGTCTTATACTCACTTTCTAACTGTCTTTAACAGTTCATTCCAATTTTGACATTCCATGTAAAAAGTGTTATTTTTCTTTTTCTATTATATAATTTGGTGTTAACCTTCTTAAGGTACGCCATCACCCTTTGTATAAACATTGCCAAGTTCTAGTCATAAATACCAAAATGATAATAATTAATGAAAACTGAGATTTTTTATTTTCACGATTAAATGCAGGCTTCCTCTAAGCTGCACTGTAGAAAACATTGTAGTCCTTGCTAATGAAGCACAACAAAAAAATAAAAATAAAAAATCTTGCTGGTACTGTAAGGTATTAAGGATTTAAAATACTGAAGCTCGAAATCCATTAAAACCTCTATCCTAGAAGGTCTGGATTTGTAGGTATCACAAACAGCCTATCACAGATTCTGCATCTAAAATCAAGAATACAGGAGAGCTAAGAAACATACCTAAAGGTTTTGAAGTTTATTGAATGACATGACCTGTGATTTCCTTTCATTAAAAAAAGTTTAAAAATGCAAACATTAAAAGAAATTTATCAAAGAGTTGCGAAAGTGTTTTCTGAGAAAATACTAAAATGAAACGACAAATTTAAAGAGGAAAATGATAACTGCAATTACATTGTGTTATAATTCTTTGGTAAGGAAGAAAAGAAATGCATGAAGAAAGCATAACAAAAGAAGACACAAAGATGGAATTGCTTGTAGATAAAGCTTCTACAAACGTAGTATTGCTCCTACCTTTGCTTTTGGTTTGTTATGGAACCGAGTCAACTTTACCGATCTCAGTCTCTAAATAGTGATAACGTTCCACATAATTTATCTCCTGTCATAATCTTATCAAAACATGCAAGAACTCATATTGCATACAGTCCAAGGTGTTCTTTCAATAATCCTTCTCTTCGCATTCAGAATCTTTACCATTAGTTTAACCAGTCCTGTGCCTCCACTATGACTGCTTCTTCTGAGATAAAAGTAAGGCAAGTCAATTCTCCTCATAGGCACCTGTACCTCTATGCCGATGGCAGAAATTCATCTTAAGCTAATATGATGAGGTTGAGACATATTATCAGTGCACATAGCATAGTGTAGTCAGTCTCCACAAAGAGTTGCATCTAAACCCCGACCTTGTTCTTTGAGACTAAAAATATTACAGCTTAAATATATCACAGTTAGTTCCATCTGAGCTTTCCCATTACATTCACAGAGCAGATAACTAATACTGAATAGTTACTTCAGAGAGAAGATATGATAAAATATATAGGAAGGACAGTTTTCAAGGGCATTATTATCATAAAATTGTAATAACATGCAGTATATTACCGAGTAAAAGTCCTATTTACTTCTAATGAGAAATCCTTGCTCAACAAATAAACAAATAGAAATCCACTATTGATTTATTGACCAACCAAAGAGCTGACACAAGATTAGGTCACAAACATTTTATTTTTTTAGCATTATGTTGTCCTAACTGTTCCTTTAATGACTAGAGAATGAAAAGGACATTGACAATAAGAGCACCTATATTTTACTTTTATCCAGCTCTAGAGAGTTCATTATTATTGGACTATTCAGAAATATAGCATCGTCATTAGAAATTCCACATCAACTTTAAATCCCACTTACTTCTATACTCCCTCTGATTTTACAGGTGGTGTTCTCCTGTTGAATGGGAATTAGTGGTAAGCCTCCAATCTTTGGACTTTTAGTTATGGACTGTTTTCTTGCTTTTCCAGCAGGCGGCCATATATCGGCATGCTGAAGAACAAAAAAAAAAAAAAAATCTTTGCTTTTGGAGTGCAGTTTCATAAAAACACAACATATAAAACTGTCTTGGAAGAGCCATCTTCTGCACCACCTTATTTGTCTCATGTGAGAAGGGGGCAAGATGTATGGTGCCTAAGATTAAATTAATAGCTTGTAAATGCTGCACAATGCTGAATGAACCGAACCAAATTGTCTCTATACAATTTTCATGTATTTTCATCTTTTCTCCACATTATATATCAATACAATTATCTACTAGGAATAGAAAGTAGACAAACACGTACATCTGTTTCATAATTTTTAAATTCCATAAAAACATGCTTTCAGAAGAGACTGTAAAAATTCTGAAATGAAACCATCTCAATTTGCAAGGGTGTTTAAACATTTATATCAATAATTTAGGAGAAAATCATTGCTTATTCTACTATAACTGCATGTGCTATCCAAAATGAAATGGCTTGACATTCTCAATGTCCCAAAAACATACTCTACACAAACAGATTGCTGTCAGTAATAGACTTTGCTTTGGCTCTACTAAAACAGGTCAATTTTGGAGGTAACTCCAAAGTATGCATCTTCATTTTAAGTGGAAAACATGGCTGAGAAGAGAAAGAAAGAAAAATCCTTAACTGAATGTTTCAAATAAAATGTTAAAATCTTTATACAAAATATCCAGAATGAACTTTCACCAGCACGAAACCTATATATATGAGAATTTCACATGTAGAAATTTGAGCATATGTCCTCAAAGCTCACCAAGTCCCCCAGTGAAGTTAATGATAACCTGACAGACAAGTTCTGAGTAAGGCAGAGTAGGAGTGTTTTTTGAATAAAACCTTCAAAATGAGATTGTACAAATCAGAGAGGATGTATGAAGCCTACAGAAGAATAGTTACTAAAGCTTGGAAATGAGTGCACAAAAAGCTAAATCTGCAAAACCCCAAAGGAAATGGCAAGCCACAAATACAACAAAAGAAACTTAATGAAAGCTGAGAATGTTTTGGGTAAATATTAGCAAAAGTCTAATCCAAAGCATTAGAACTAACATTTCTTTTGTTAGTTAGCACACAAATTTATTTATTTTTTTTTTCTGTGAGATGGGACAAACACTGGAATAAATTACCCAAAGATGTTGTGGAGTGCATCCCGGGAATTATTTAAATCTGACTGGACAAAGACCTAAGCACCCTGCTCTCTAGCTTTGAGCAAATGGATTGGACTATATGATCTTCACGGGTTGCTTTCAATCTAAGAACTTCAGTCACACTGTTCAAATTTTTAATAGTTATCTTTTCATAGGTGTCAAAATCTTCAGTGTCAGTTATTGTTTTTATGTTATTCGATCTCCCACATCCTTGACTTAAGATGCTATTGCTTCAAGACTATATACAAAGTCCATTTGTGGAGCTGTGATCATACTTGCAGGTAGCCTGTCAGTAAAAACAATGTTATTATTAATAAGCCAGCAGAATGAGTGATTATTGACTGAAAACAGCAACTTAAAATAGAGGCCTATCAGCTCCTTATTTAGAAAAAAAATCTCATGGATGAACATTTTTATGGAATAAAAAAAATTCTCACAAGTGGTACTGACTGGGGTGATATAAACGTCTGTTGTAAGAGCTATACCTGGTGAACATAAAGAACATTTCATCTTTCTTCCAATGGAACATTAAGAATGTTTTATTTCAAAGCGCAGATCTTGCCAACAAAAATCAATTTATTGTGGACCAAGACATAAAAAACAAATGTGATTCAGAAAGTGACTGAGAAGCTTTAAGCAAATATGTCAAGGAAAGTGCCTCCCTTAATTTTCAGCAAGATGCTGGAAACTATCCTTGTCTGTTACATAACCTGATTTCTCTTTTGTGTCTGTAACATTTCTAAAAATAGAACTCTGGGAAAATACATCAGAAATACTATTAGGTCACATAATAAATGTATTTATTCATAAGTTTTGACCTATCTGCTCAACTGCACCATATGGTAATACACTGACCTACCTATAGTTGATCAAAGGCAATGGAATTGGAAGTATACTATTGTGTCCATCTTTATGTCAATTAATTGTTTCCAATTGTATGTTATATACGTTATTAATTCTATAATAGTTTAGTACAAATTCACTTGAAGAATCAAGTTTCAGCCGTATTTTTCAGACTGACTGTATAACACTGAAAGGAGCTATGGTGGTCCTTCAAACCCTTTTAGTATTTACCAGCTTAAAGTATAAGGTGAATAACCTCTGGGCTAACTTGACTTTATATATCAAAGATTGCAGTGGTACTTACAACTTAGGCATTTAGATTCTCTGCACTGTTTTACTATAGGAATAAACATCAGGAAGAGGAGAAAAAACAATAGGACTGCTATTAATTACCAATAAAGTCCTGCTCTGGTCAAGCATTTCTAAGCATGGTAACATTTTTCCCTCTCCTAATTGCACTGGATATTTTAATGTAAATGTGTTACCACTTCAAAACATTCCTTACAGTATTTCTCAATTTGTAATTTCAGTTCAGTTATTCTACTGATATAAATAAAGTGTAGTGCCTGCAGCCTCTGACACAAAAGGTTTAAAATACTGTTATAATGGATAAGGTAAAAGAAAGCTATCTTTCCTAAAGATGGCCTCACTTTAAAAATTTTAACTAGAAATAATAGCCTCAGTTGACATCTACAGTTTTCTAGTTTAGAAAGGGGATAACATGATAATAATTGTGTGGTGCCATATGATACAAAACATTTGGAGATCTTACAGTAAGCTTTAGCAACATGAGCTGTTACATTCTCAAGGACAGATTTTCACTGTAAATTTTAAGCGCTACATTGTAATAAGAAAAATACAGCAAACTGGCTTCACTAGCACGTAATTTCTGAAGTAACTTAAAGGTCTGATACCTTTTACTGATGTCCAGAATGCTGAATAAAAAAAATCCCAATGTAGTTTATTAGTAGTGTTAATTCATTGGCCTCAAGGGAATGAAGTTTTTGAAAAAAACAATAATATTAATTCAGATTTTTTTTTCTTTTTAAAGGCATATGAAAAGATTTTTTTGTTGTTGTTTTTAGAAATCTGCTGAACATTGATCACCATTTCTCAGCTTTTGATCTATATTGTCAGAGGAATATTCTACATACCACACTACCTGATCAGAATCCTAATCAATTGCCTTTCTTGTTATTTCACGTCAAAAGGCTTTCAGAGTTACAAAGCTTGTATGAGTTATTCCTATGTAGCCTATATCAATAAACTTTAAGCCTATTTGTCATGACACTGTTCATGTTATGCCCATGAGATACATGCCAGAACTGGTGGCTGTTTCCATAGAAACTACAATAGTTACTTCAGTTAAGGGAGCTGAATAAGACAAAAATTTGGAAGTCTTACCTACAAGGCATGCATTATACTTCTGGCAGTACTATCTATGAAGGTCAAAGATACAGATTCTGTTTAAAAAATTCTACACTAAGTATGCATTGCAACAGCCCTGTGTCTAGCCCACTTTATGTAATATGTAAAGCTCACAGATAGCCATAAATCTAGCGATGTTTATTCAGCGATATCCCTCAAAGTTCCTTGAATGCCACCGGTAAGACAAGAATATATCAGACACAAATGCAAAATCCTTCTAAACCCTTAAAGTCTGCTCCAGCCTCCTGTCAGGCTGAATTGTGCAACTGACCTATCTTTCCTTCATGGCACTTAGGCTTACACCCTTCCTATTCACAATCTAGTAACAAGCAGATTACTTAATTTAAGATAGTGCCTATCTGGTGTTAACTAAGCTAACTTGGATACCAGAGTAACACGGCTGTGTTGGCACAGCTCTCCAACAAGGATTGTTCTCACCGCTGTGCGTTAAAACAGGGAACCTATGTTGATGACTACCTTGCATGCAACATTCAAAGTAGCAAGCAGAAAAAGAGCACTCAGGCATTGTGGGATACAGATATACCCTTTGGGTCACCAGCCAGAATTTCACCTCAAAGAGGATTACTGCTACAAAGGAAATGACTTGTCTTTCTTTAACCAGCTCCCGTAGTCAACAGCAGGAAAAAAAAAAAAAGATGCCAGAATATAATGCAACATTCTCCTCACTTATTTCCAAAGGGCTCAGCTTTCATATGAAAATGTGATTATACACAATCTTTGTAGACTAAGACCATCTTTTTTTGCAGTTTTATTACACTGAGTACTCCAAACACCTTAATGGTATTTCCACTTTATCTGTAACACAGGTATAACAAATTCATATGACTGTTAAACAGTATTTTCATAACAGTAAAAATCGCATTTCTTGTATTTGATCAGATTAGTACCTGTGCAGTAAAAATGCTGATCATCCACTCCATCTGCGTATCCTGTCCATCACAACATATATGCCTAGAATGCAACACACAAACACAAAAATCATGTTGCGTCTACACATATTAAAGAATATTTCTAAAAATTATAAACAGTACTTTCATTTATTTATTAATTCTGTCAATGTTTATTATTAACACTCCCGTAAAAAGATAGGAAATAATTAATAACTCAAATTATCACTTTACTCTATTTGAAGAGAATGCATCTGCTTAGTTTAAAGCAAGATTTCATAAATTTAGAATGATATATTTTAAAACTGTTTGCTGATTTAAGGTCACAGAAAGGAGACAGACACCTAACCCCCAAAAGACTACCAAAACATATCAACTGTGATTTCTTACATAATAAGAAAAATGTAACAAAATGTCGATGCTTAAGCAAAATAATGCTTTAAAACTAGTGAATATTATTTTGAAATCGAACATTTCAAGAAACACTAAACACTGAAGTTAAACCAGTCAGATGTATCTCATGTCTACATACCACTGGTGCTTTTCAGAAAACACTGCAATTCCCCAGCTGAAAAAAAAATTCAAAAATTAGTTCCAGAAACTCAAGACAGGGACATTTTCCTCAAAGCACAGTAATCAATTATATAGCATTTTTATTAAATTTTGTTTTTACAAAGTTTCAGAATATACTGTAAATCTAAATGAAATTGTGGGTTTGATGGTGAAGTGATTGTCCTACTATACTCTGTGCTACTGCAGCCTCACGTCATCTACTGTGTGCAGTTTTGGGCACCCCAGTATAATAAGGATTAAAAAAAAGAAAAAAAAACTATTAGAGACTGTCCAAAGGAGGGCTACAAAGATGGTGAGTGGAAGTTACTTCTGTTTCTAGAGCGAAGACGTATGACGAGTGGCTCAAGTCACGACAGGAGCAGAGGGGCAGGTGCTAAGCTCTGCTCTCTGGGGACAGAGACAGGACCCAAGGGAATGGCATGGAGCTGGGACAGGGGAGGGTCAGGCTGGGGGTTAGGGAAAGGTTCTGCACCCAGAGGGTGGTTGGGCACTGGGACAGGCTCCCCAGGGCAGTGGTCACAGCACCGAGCCTGCTAGAATTCAAGAAGACGACAACACTCAGACTCTGAAATTTGGGGCAGTCATTTTGGGGGCATTTTGAAATGCCTGCTGTGAAGTTCAACAGATCTGCTTAAAATCTACAGTCTGCTTAGAGTCCCCTCAGATAGGGCCTCATGTACATTGTCTCAGTGTCTCAAGGCTTTGACTGAGTAAGTACTGGAACCATCTGAGAAAAATAGGTGTCATTTTTCACTCCTCTTTTCCAGAGACATCATCAATGGTGTTTATAAAGGGCGCTGTAGTCTTCATTTGGAAGGAGAAGTATCAAAATAACAAGGATCTTGAAAAAATGAAATTCTGTACTAAACAACAGTGACCGTCACTAAAGGCCACAACTAGTTGGTTTTCTTTTTTTCTTGGTGCAAAGAATGTGTGTACAATGAAATGCAGGACACATACTACAAAACTAAGTGAGCTAGCAGCAAATATATCCACAAGAGATAATACACTTAAGATTAAGAAAAGCCAATCAATAAAGTAATTTCCTAGCACAGAAGAGTTAACATAGAAGACAAGAACAGAGATAGCAACAGAACAAATAATATTATGGAGGGTAATTTAATACAGCATACTTCAATTGGCTTCTTGACTTTTTCCTGTTCCACAGTGTTTTATGTTCCCCTTTCACAAATACACTACAGTACCTCTCTAGACAGTATTTAACTTATTTTCTTTTCTATTCTTACTTGGTTGGTGGCTTCATTTTCTTTTTCACTCCAAGATAAAGCTTCAAGGAATTGACAGGCAACACTTTTTCAGGTTTGCTAGCCTGCAAATAAAGATTCTAATTATTGTATCAGGAACAAACAAAAGAGAAAACATCATGCAACTCTTCACATTTAGGCATCTCTTGTGGACTGCACCACTCTTTTCTAACAGATCATTGTGTTTCTTTTTTCCTCTCTTTCTTTCCCATTAACAAAGGGTGCCAATCACTATTACTGGAAAAAGATTGATTAGCAACAACTCGAGGTCAACATGAAATCAAAACTATATTACGGTTGGAGTAATAGAGATGTGCTGGTGAAAGTTACAAGACTGAAGTGCTACAATGGACGGACACAAGTTCTTCAGGAGTATGATCCAGTCATGGAATAAAAAGGGGAGGGTTGCCCTCTATGTTATAGGAGCTCTTCTAAGGAATGCACAGTATCATGGTGAGTATATGCTTCAGACCACTCTATCAGGATGAAATAAGCAAAGTCTTTAAATAACTGAAGGAAGTCGCTGGATAACAAATACCAATTCTAACCAGGGGCAGGTAGGTGGTTGGTGGCAGTGGTGTTAAAAAGGGCAGAGTTTTGCTATCTGTGGCTATCTTATGGAAAGAAAACGCAGTGGGACGCAAGCAATCGAGCAGATTTCTACAGGGTGTCAGGAATAGCTTTCTGACACCAGTAATGGATGGGCAAACAATGGGTGATGCACAGCTGAATCATCTATTCACAGATGGTATCACTAACCATAACAACCATGAAAAGAGTGGTGTTTAAGATTCTGAAGGGAATAAAGATGAAGAGTTAGCAGAGGACAGACCTTAAGGGTAAAATAACAACTTTTGGCTTGCTCATGGAACTAGAAAGTGGGAGGAGGCAGCTTTGAGAGGTAAAGAACCTCAGGAAATCTGGAAGGTATTTAAGGGCAGCATTCTCCAAGATCAAGAATGATTCTCCAAGATCAAGAATGATTCATCTCAATGCTCAGGAAAACTGTTAAATTTATCAGGTGAGCAGCTCAGGTGGAACTGGTCTTGTGGTGAAGCTCCAATGCAGAAAAAGACAGTATACAGGAGGTGGAAGAAGGGATAGGCTATGAAGAAACACCACTCAGGAAATGCAGATATAGTGTTTGGAAAGCCTAACTTGGAGTTAAGATGTTCTAGGGACATCAAGGGCAACATGAAGAACTTCTACACTGAAACATTAGCAGAAAAAGCTGAAGATGGAAAACACAGGCCCAATGCTGAATTTGGATGATGAGTTTGTAACAGCAGACATGGGTAATAATGGAATGGACCATCACAGAAAATGGTTAGGGTTGGAAAAGACCTTGAAGATCATTTAATTCCAACCATCCTGCCACGGGCAGGGATACCTTCCACTACATCAGGTTGTGCAGAGCCTCATCCAACCTGCTCTTGATTGCCTCCAGGGATGGAGCATCCACAACCTCCCCGGGCAACCTCATCCAGTGTCTCACCACCCTCTGAGTGAAGTATTTAGGAGGAAATACTGAGGTATACAGTATCTTCACTGCATCAGTCTTCACACGGAGGTCCATAGACAGGGTTCAAGGAAGAAAAAAACAGCACTAAAGGAGCACTGGATAAACTCAGGAATAACTTGAGCAAACTCAAGTCATGCAAGTCCATTGGATCAGATGGGCTGCATCCAAGAGTGCTGAGTATGCTGGCTGACATCCTTGCAATGTTGGTCTCTGTCATCTTGGAACTGTCATGGAGATCAGGACTGACTGATGATCATGACTGCAAAAAGGAATGCATTGCACCCACTCTCTGGAAGGACTGTAAAGATAACTTGGGGAATTAACTGCCTGCCAGATTCGTTGTAGTTCCTGGGGAAATCTTGGAGTGAGTTTCTTGGAGCACGTTTCTGAGCACATAGAAGAGACAGTGCTACTGGAACAGTCAACATGACCAACATGATTGATTTCTACAATAAAATGACTGGATCTGTGCATAAGGGGAGAACAATGGTTGTCATTTACCTCAAGGCTTCTAGGTAGGTAAATGTCCAAGGCTTCTGTCTCCCACAATAATCTGCCCAACCTGGGATGTTATGGTCTCAGTGGATGCACATCTCTATTGGCAAAATGTCAGCTGCACAATCAGATTCAGAGGCTAATGGTTAATCAGATATACTGTAACTTCAGGCCTGTGGCAAGGCCTGTGTGGCAGACTGATCTGGGAACCTGTCATTCTTAACAGCTTCAGCAATGACCTTGAAGAGTTGATCACCAAGCTTGCATGGCAACCTATATGACCAGTCAATACACTTGGGAGCACAAGGAATCTATACAGGCTGAAGAAACAGGCCAAAAAGAACTTTATGAAATTCAGCGAGGATAAATATCAAGTCCTGCTCTTGAGAAGAGCACCTTGCAGTGACACAGGATGGAGAGCAGCTCTTCTGAGAAGAATCTTGGGGTTCTGGTAGATGGCAATCTCTGCATAGGCAGCCAATACGCCCTGGCAGAGAAGAAGGATTGTGTCAACAGAAACACAGCTGGTAGGCTAGGTGAAGAGATTTTCTCCCCTCTCCTCAGCACCTGCATCCAGTCCTGCATCCAGTTTTGGGTCCCCCGATAGAGGAAAACAAACAATAATCTGGAGTGAGTTTAGCAGAGGGCCACCAAACTGGTTGGGGGGTGGAGCACTTGAGTTGTTACGAGAGGCTGAGATTGTTGGGCTTGTTCAGGCAGGGGAAGAGATGGCTTTAGAGGAAACACAACAGCAACCTACAAGTATCACCTATGGGTAGGCTACAAAGAAATCAGCGAGGCTCTTCACAGTGGTACGCAATGGTAAGATGAAATGCAATTGGCATAATTTAAAACTAGAAAGGTTCAGATTGGATATAAAAAGAAACTTTTTTTCAGCGCTCATTGCTGGCCCTTCTGTGAACAGGAAGTTGGACTACAAAGGTTCCTTCTTACCCAAGTTATCCTATGATTCTTGGAAAAACTACCTTCAGCCAACCTACAACAGACACATTTCTCATACACCTAAGGTATGAGAAATTAAAGTGCCTTGAGGATGTCTTACTGGAAAAAAAAAGTGCATAAATCTACTACAGAACACAGTAACTCCTCTTTAGTACTACTAGGCCAAGTGGTTCAGGTTTATTTAAAGAAAGTATTTAACAAATTTTGTAATCCCTGTACAGAAAGTTACTGAAAGTTACTGTACAGAAAGTCTTTACTGTCCTGGCTTCCCAAATTTTCTGTCTTTATAGATTTTAATATCTAATATTTCACTGTGGAGGAAAAAAAAGGGAGACTATCCAGAATCATAAGCATTTAAGAAAAAAAACAAATACAGGATTTTATGTCTGGTCTTCTCATCTAACTTCCCACTCAAAGCAAAAATGCTGCCAAGATGAATAGACACCCATACAAAATGTATGATTTAATTAAACAACAGCACACTTCTCACAAAAAAATACAACTAAAAGAAGCTATTTTTCTGTGTGTAAGCATCTCTCTCAACAGCAGTACATTAAAGTGGTATGCTGCTTCTGCCAATTAGTGCAATATTGTAATTGAACATATAATATCATGCAAGCTTTCTACTTTTTTGATAATTGCTCCTGAACATAAGAAAGAAACACTTAACAGAATGTATCTCCACCTGCATATATAAACCTAATTTGCTGTTAATGAGAATTCATAAATTAATTAGCACATGCAGTCTTATTAAATGCAATTTTTCCATCTGCAGTCTCAACCATTTTTTAGAATTCATTTCTAAATATAACTTGAAATTAAACTGAAAGTATTAGTAGTGGATCAACATCTCTCAAAAGAAAGTAAAACAAACTGAAATAAACTTTTTTTTTTTTTAAAGAACAAAAACAAATGCAAAACCATTTAGAAGTAATACCATCAAAAACTCCACCTCAGTTTAGGAATTTAATGCTTTATGAAGCAGAATGGCTCAAAAAACAGATTGTAAAGTAGCACAATAATCATTTAAACTCTTTCCAAGATACTAATTAAAGGTTTTATGGACATATTAATATATTCTCACATGTCAATTCCAGTTCTACCAGTAAATTATGAGACAATTTTTGACATTCTGTGGTCATTTTATCTTGCGAGACTGTGGATATAATTTTAGTTAACAATATTTCTTTTGCATTAGTTTACTTTAGCAATGAATCTGTAAGCTTCTGTCTTAAAAAAAAAATTCCTCAGAGTACTTTATGGAGGTCATGAAGCCACACATTTGCTGGATGGGCAAAACCAGCAATCAGCAAAAATAAATTAAAATAATTTAAATTAAAATGTAGAATATATACATTTTTAACTAGAAATTTTCAAAATTAGCATAGTACACGTTGTATATTATATAGTTTTATACTTTAACGATGATTCCATACAGCCAAAAGCACTCTTCAGAGAAAACTCCCATGAAATATTAAATCCACCATTCTATTACGTGTGCTTAAACTTGCTTCTGTGAGATTCTGTGGTATAGCATCTATGCTGTTTTTTGCAGGACTGAGAATAAAGTGTGTAAGGAGTTCACATTTCACTTTTTAGTAACGAAGAGGAAAGACACGGTTGCTGGGATGCAGGAGATTTTGCTAGTGTATTGAGACGTTGCTTTCTATAATCTCTTCAATTATGAAGAGATGAATCAAGAACATTTGTAGGTTAAAAGAACCTTGTTGCTTGTAATTTCTGAAGGCTTTATGTGAGATACCATGAAAACCCAGCATGCAGCTCACTTAAGCTTCATATTGCATCTACTACTGCTACTACAGAATGCTTTCACAAACCTAAGTCACAGCACAAGCTGTAGACATTCCTGAACGTTTTTTAAAGCTTGTAATATTGCAACAACTGACACAATCTCCTTTTATTAAAACCTCTGTGAAATAGAAACATAAAAAATGCAGGTTCTAGATATTTTTTTAGTATCATAAGTGTTTATCTGTTTGTCTTCTCATTTCTATATGAAAAAGAAAGTTTAAAGGAGTCTTTATGGTTAAACTGATGAAGAGTTCATGGTACCTTCATATCCTTGTAAAGAAGCAAGTTTCCTTCCCGTAAGACAAAATAACGCTCTTGAAATTTGTTTCCAGACAGTAGTTTTGATGGTTCTTCTTTGTACTTTAGATAGCCAGCTTTCACACTACCTTTCACGTTTTTCTCTACCAAGAAAATAAAATGCTTTTTATTAGGAGATACAACAACACTGGATGCTGCTATGTTTAAGTGCTCCTAGTATTACTGTTTATCAAAAGACTAAAACTACAATTATTTTTTTTCTCTCATTATGTAGTAAGGGATGGCATTCTTAAATATTGACACAATGAATATTTTAATTATGGAAATAAAACCTTCAATCTTTACATTCTTTACCCTTCTGTTAAAGAACCTGTAGACAGATATTCTACACATGATTATTTCGGAAGAACACCAACATTCCAATAGTGAAATATGTAGTACTTACTGCATTAGGTGCATGCTTGCACATGCACAAAAAAGCAGGTGAGTAATAATCAGACTCAAACATCTGATTATGCAAATACGCTTTAAAGCGCATGTATCAAAACCTGGTTATACTATGAAACTGAGTAAGATTCTGCTATTTTTTGTATAGGGTAGTGAGACTTCAGGGCTAGCCTGAAAAGTTCTGTCTCAATCCCATTTTTCACAATGGCTGAAAAACTGCTGTTTAAAGACTCTGAATTACATTATTCCTCTTACTAACCCTAATTATTTGAAAAAAATAAGAATTAAAAATCATGAATCCAATTCCCTCTTGCTTTATATCTTTGTGCAAACTGGACCTATGAAACATATTTTAAATATACTGTAAATTAAAAAAGATATTAAACTTTGATTTAATCAGAAAGCCAAACTACATTCTAATCAGCACGCTTGCCATTAAAAGAAAATCTCAAAAGAAAATTTCCCAGTATTTTCATTAGTTTAGGATAGAATCTAGAACAAGAATCAATACATATCAAAAACTTAAATCAAAAGTTACATTTCTTCAGTTGTCTGTGCAAACATACAGTTAAAAAAAAAAAGAGCATGTTCTCTCACTGCCACTCTATTTGTTTCATGTTCAGAGTACAAAATGAATCCACATCATGAGCATTTTTTTTAAAAAAAAAAACATACAGCACACTTTCAAATCTGTACCAAATTGGAGTATTTTATATTTCTATATACAGCTCTAAAAAAAAAAAAAAATCTAAAATTTTCAGCATTAGCAAATCTAGGAACAATCAATACTTAGAAAGATCTTTGAAAAGCTTGAAGAAAAAAAAACAGTTCTCTACATTAATTTTCTGTATTCTTTAAAAGCCAGTATTTCATACAATAAATCTAAAATAATTGGGGTGTGCCCTAACCATTTTTCAGATATAAACTTTGCAAAACATGCAAGGCTTTCCAGAACTTTGCAGCTAGTAGGAACCAGATGCACTCAATCCATTCAGGATTGATCCACATACAGTACAGAAGTTTGCGTTTCAAAGAATCTCTCTGAATAATAGCTCCTGGTTCTCAGAAATCAATGCTTCCCACTCAAATTAAACAATTCTTTCCCAGGAAAAATTCAAGTACCTATACACAAACTTTATAGTGGATCTATTCTCTCACATTTTGATATAGAATAGAACTTGAATATGGTAAACTTTTATGTAAGGAAAAGAAAAAGGGTCTTGAAATATAACTACACTATACTAAGCATCTCTTATACCAAAATACAATGCACAGCCTGCCCTTCTGAACAGCACTTGAAAGACAATGCTCCTTCAACAAGCATCAAACGCTATAGAATAAATTGTCAAGAGAGAATAGCTAAAGGTTTGGAGGAAAGTGGAAAAATCACCACAAATTTTCTAAAAATACTGAAACAAAATGAAGTGTTTGTTTTTTCCCTTGATAAGGAAAACAGATTTCTAGACAAGAGAAAAATATACAACTAGGCCTCAGTACATTTGCTATTGTACAACATGATAAATTTGTTTAAAATGGAAAAAATGAGAAAGAGTTATAAAAAAGGAGAAAGTACTATGTAAAGGAAATTACTATGTAAAGGAAATGTGGGAATTTTTACTGACAGGGAAGACAAAGGTAAGTTGCCAGGATGAAATGAGGCTAAGAGTTGTTCCTCTAGGTTCACTATTGAACTAACGTTATTTCATATATTATTAAGGCCTCTGGAAGGAAAAAAAAGTGCTGATGACACAAAGCTCTGAGGTAACATTAACAGAGGAAAAAAGGTCTGGAGTATCATAATTTAGTCTGTAAGATTCTAACATAAATCAGAGAAACAAAGGAAATTAATGGATTTCAATTATAAACATAAATATGATCACAGCCCTACTGGTTTTACTGAAGAGGAGGACAGCCATTTGTATGGGCTGAATCCACTGTTAAAAACCACACTTCACATAGCATTGATTGGACATCTGAACTCAGTCCTACTGCTCAGTTAGTGAGGACGAATTACCCACATAAAGAAGGTAAAAGACTAACAAGGGTAAGGTCTTCCTCCCTCTCCCTATGCCAGCATCTGTACTTTGAGATGGAAAGCTCCAGCTGCTGTCTCCCCCTGGAAACTGAAGGCCAACTCTGATGGCCTGATCCTGTATCTTTCCTCACTCTGTTACCATCTAGTGATGCAAATACAATGTTGATCTAAAACTCTTTTTGACTTAAAATAACCACTTATTTGTTTTAAGCGTACATATACAGGTACAAGATAAGAAACAATAAACATGTAAATTTCTGCAACTACAAAACGTGGATGAATGCTGCAGACTTCTCTGCATCTTTGCCAACACAACGCATACACTGTTTTGCTGAAGCTAATGAATGTGTATTAGCTCCTCATTATTGTTAATGTTTCAGAGCAAATTTAGAAGCTAGTCTCAGAACCTCAGAGATGAAATGACTACAGAACTGTTTGTTATTTTAAACATCTTTATATTACTATAACAAGAAGCAGTTAGAAAAAGTAAAGCTTTAGAAACCTATTCACCATATGAAAGCTCCGTAAAATGGGAATTTCACATTCAAGAAAAGATTTTTGTTATACATGAGGTTACTCTGCTACATCAGGTTTGCAGAAATCAACACCAGAAATTAACAATATGGCAGGGACTTTTCCCTACAAACCACTAGGAAAACCCACAAATTATTTAATAAGGTTTTAATTATTTTAATACCAAAAAATGAGACAAATTTAAACATTCAGTCATCAAAAGCCAGTGTGCCTAGACCAATGTCAAACTGAAAAGAATTGATTCCAACTCAATTACTTAAATGTGTTGGGGGAACAAATGGGTGTAGAAAGCAGAAGAGAAGGAGGAGGGCAAATGGCAGTTCTCCCTTTTAGATAGAACTGCATTTTGTAAATTGAACTTCAGACATTAGCCTCGTCCTTACGTTTTTCTCAGAGCAGTTGTTCGTGCACAGTCCTTAGGACCCATTCCCTTTTTCTGATTATACATGAACACATAGTGAGGTGATGGGAGTTCATATATCAAGTATTTAATGAACTAGGCCATTTCTCTCTATTCAGTATCTGCTGCAACACATTTAGAGATAGTGAAACTCAAACATAAAAGCCATGTACAGCACCCTCGTTAAGGTTTGTTCATATCTGTGGAATATGCTTTTGCAGGAAAAGAGAATGATGAAAGAAAGCTACTACTTTCAGAAGCATAATAGCGTAACTTTTACTTCTTGAAATTGAGACAGAATGGACATGCTGATGAAGAAATTAATATTTCTGTTTATGGGTAAGAAATCTACAAGAGAAAAAGTGATTATATATTTGAATAAGTCATTAGATTAAATCAGCTGGGCATTAAACCAGGCAACACAAGTCAGCATTGCATGTTTCACAGTGACAACACACAGGATTTCAACTGCTTTAAAATGACAGGGTAGTCATTTTTGGACGTTTAACTTCTAAACTCCTGCTTCCCTCAGAGTGAATACTACACATTTCTACATGGGAGATTTAACTCCAGGTATTATGCAGGGAAAAAAAAATGACTGGGGGAGCTTGTAAATCTTATTTTTCCACTTTATATTTGACATGTGTTTCCTTTCAAGTGTCAGATCTAAACTTCTCATCCTTTTTAAAAGCCACATGCTGTACATAAGTCATTCAGTTGTTTAAGTCACTCAAATTAGCTTGGAGGCATAGAAACACATACCAGAAATTATAACATACTTTATATAATTATATAAAAATATACATACTTAATACATAATATGCACACTGTGTGTATATATATACACACATACATACACATATATAGTCCACCCACATAGAGACAGAGTATATATATCGAAGGACTGTGCAGAATTGTACTGAAGCAGTCTCAAATAGTAGTCTCAAGCTCCACGTTTCACAAACTGCAGAATGCAGGGTTTCTGTTTACGTAAACTCACACGGCAGAGCTTATAGTTTCTAAAACACAGAAATGATGTATTTTTTGTTCTACAAGAAAGTCAGCATAACCCTTAGTAAAACGGAAACTTCTATAAAATACTGGTAATTTGAGTGTTCTGGAACACATAAGAATCTATATTAAGACATCTATAACAGAATTGTGTTTCTACATGAAATACCTAATTTACAAAAACAAAACAAAACAAAAAAACAAACAGAAGAGGATATATACAAAAGATACATACCACTGTAGAGTTTCATCATGTCTGTTGTTAGAAATCTCTTTATTATCAGATATGCAGTGCCAGGCTCTGGTAGTGAACTCCAGTGGAGAACCTGTTCTAGAACATTCTCTGTATAATGCAGTGGACGTTCTGAAAAATGCCCAGAAAAAAAAAAAAAGCTGAAATAAGAAAATCAAGACTGTAGACCCTTAGAAGTTACACGTGCACTGCTTGTTTCATTCACTTTAAGCTACAGGAGAACATGCTTTCAAAATAAGGCAATTAAGCACTTCATTGACTTTCTGCAGCAACACCTTTGGTGGCAAGATCTGCTTAGGTAATGAGTATCAAACTGAAGAAGCAAAAGTCAAATGTTCAACAATTCTTTTGTATTTAGTTATTAGTATTTCCTTCAGTAGAGATACTAAAACACTCTTTTCAAACTAATACAAAGGTTAGAAATTATCACAGGGAATATGTAAATACAATCAGACAGCAGTCAATCACCACAGCTACTAACATTCTGTGAAAAAACACGCACACATACACATCCAAAAAACACACCTAAACAAGAAACAAACAAAAAAACACACACAAAACAACAACAGAAAACTAATTTGGAACATAATGGAAAAAAAAGTAGAAGTACTGGCATAGATTGTGTTGTCTGTTAAAGACCAAAGCAGGCTAAGGCAGACCCTTCGTTTTGTTACATTCCTTTGAACTGAAAGGGAAAAGCATTTAGTTTTACTGATTCTTCTCCCTATCGATGTGGCTGGGGAATTTCCAGACTTGCACTTTTAAATCCCAACCCCAGGTGAAGAGAACAAGATTAAAATATAAATTGATGAAAGCATGACTAGACTGTGTGAGGGCACTTTAACATACTGGTTGCTGAAACATATATTTGACAACACATCCATCCTAAAAAGAGAAACCCTGATACCCTTCCATAGGATTGAAACACTGGAGTGATACAGAAGCGTGATACAAAAGCCCAATCAGTACTCTATTCTACAAACTACAGTTCATATACAAGTGAAACTTGGGCAGACACTGCTAACAGGCCCTAAATGCACATTACCAGATCCAGCAGAAATATGAAAGCGACATACACTGCAGCGCAGTCTCTGGTATCACACTAGGCAATCCTGATGTGGATGGAGAGAGAGTCCACAGCAGTTTCCCTCTATAAGGTACCGGTCTCTAAATAATTGCTCCTCCATGAACACACCCAAGGACTCTCAGCAGTAAGCACCTATGGAAAGCACAAAACCTCAACAACGGCTTTGCAAGACGCAACTAGAGCAGTGGATGCATTTTCACTCCAAAAAGTGACTTTTCCACAGATTCCAAGCTCCCATTTGCTTACAAACTTATGTGGGTCAACGCTTGAGAAAAGCTGAGTACAACTCCTGGAAAGTCACGCCTTTGTGACGCTGTCACATAGGGTCAGGCAGTCTAGCCCTGTATCTCTTGGGCACTGATGGGATAGGATGATGCCATAATCTCATTTTTCACTTCTGCTACGGTAGATGAGTCTGAAATGTCAACAGCTGCTTTGAGACTGTCCAGCACCATGCTCTAGCAGAACACATTTTCCCGAACACCAGGGCTCCAGAAAGCAGCAGCCAAAACAACACACTGCTAAGTGGCTGAGAAAAACAGCGGTTGGTTTGCAATGCAAAACAATTACCTTACCTATAGACTTGTTATATCACTTAAATAAAGATTTTGTTGTTCAGACATAACAACAAAGCAGCCTAACAAAAATACCAATCACCACTTTATAATTCAATTTCTTCTGGCTCTTTTGCTTTAAATGATCCAACTTTTTCTATTTCTTTTCAACTTTTAGGAAACAGTCAACTCTTTGATGCGACAAAGTTAAAAACAACTTGTTGCCTTTGTGCAAGAAAGAAAAATCCATTTTAAGGAGAGTAACTTGACAAATCAAAGGCAAGAAAC
The DNA here is from genome assembly GCF_963932015.1 of Anas acuta. Lineage (NCBI taxonomy): Eukaryota > Metazoa > Chordata > Aves > Anseriformes > Anatidae > Anas > Anas acuta. The sequence continues at coordinate 22,715,050 of NC_088982.1, forward strand.
TGGCAAATCACCACATCTTCCTAGAACACCAGCACTCCCAGAGTAAACACCTACTGTCGTATTTATAGTTACATTTAAGACCATCTGTCATCATGGATTACATGGTACATAAATCATCATGCTGAAATGCATTAGCTATTTTACTGGCAACACACCTCATTTACAAGCTATCCATCAAGCACAAATTACTAAAAAAATATACACCCTATTTTGTAAAAGCATATGGTACTGTACATTCTGCATTAGGTTAGATAAAATTATCAATTATTTCAAAATTTCTATATGCAAATAATCTAGTTGATATTTAATACTGCAATTTCAGTATTTCAAACAGCAAGCAGTCAACACATACATCCAATTACCCTCTTACTTAGGTCATCATATGCTGGTAAATAGCCAAAACCAGTCATTTTAGTCTTAAGCAGCAATAAATATCAGGAGAAAATTACTTTTTACAAAATATAAGCATATAATTTTCCTGACTTCTCAGGGTTCATTCTTAGGGCAGTAAGTCTTAAAAAAAAAAAAAAAGTAACATAACTCTCATAAAACTTCAGGATTGAGTGCAATGAACCACTATCACCATGTAATGGACAGGTACCAGACTACAGTGGGAACGCTATCAGAAAATTAATTTATGTCATAAATGTACTATGGTCTAATGAACATTTGAAACAAATAAACAAACTTTGTTTCTGTCATGACATGTTAAAATCACAACTTACCTGTAAATGATTTCAGTAATGTACCATTCAATGATACCTGTTAGCTGATGCTAGTAAGAACAACTTAACAACAGCAAAGACTCATTTTTGGTTATTTTGTGACATATTTAAATTAAATATTACATAGAACCAATTTTCATAGAATCATAGAATCATAGAATATCCTGAGTTGGAAGGGACCCTCAAGGATCATCAAGTCCAACTCTTGACACCGCACAGGTCTACCCAAAAGTTCAGACCATGTGACTAAGTGCACAGTCCAATCTCTTCTTAAATTCAGTCAGGCTCGGTGCAGTGACCACTTCCCTGGGGAGCCTGTTCCAGTGTGCAACCACCCTCTCTGTGAAGAACCCCTTCCTGATGTCCAGCCTAAACTTCCCCTGCCTCAGCTTAACCCCGTTCCCGCGGGTCCTGTCACTGGTGTTAATGGAGAAAAGGTCGCCTGCCTCTCGACACCCCCTTACGAGGAAGTTGTAGACTGCGATGAGGTCTCCCCTCAGCCTCCTCTTCTCCAGGCTGAACAGGCCCAGTGCCCTCAGCCGTTCCTCGTACGTCGTCCCCTCCAGGCCTTTCACCATCTTCGTAGCCCTCCTCTGGACACTCTCCAACAGTTTCATGTCCTTTTTATACTGTGGTGCCCAGAACTGCACACAGTACTCGAGGTGAGGCCTCACCAGCGCAGAGTAGAGCGGGTTATTTTCTTTCTGTTTCAGGCTTCTGAAAATCTGCCAGATTCAGCCATAATACCAGTGGAGTATTCCCTGGTAAATGCCTGTTACTATATGCATTATTTTTCAGCTTTTTTCATTTAGTTTGTCTGTTCCAATGATTCCTCCACAAAAGGAGGAATCCTTCCTCCTCCATGAAGGAGATATTTCACCAACATAGTCTCGACTACTTGGAGGTAGGTGTTGAATTAGGACTTGACTTCCTCCAAGTTTTGTTTTATTTTTGCTATATCATTTTCTACTGTGCTCTGTAAATCTCTCGTTTGAATAGGATACATTTGAATTCCTTAACAATACTGATAAACCAATATAGAGCCAGCAGTGTCTCTCTGCTAACTTAATTTTGCCATTCTCACAGTAACTAACTTAAAAAACCTTTCCAGTTCACTAAAACACTGATTGTTATATGCAAATACCCCAAGAATCTGCCGTAAGTCCTGTCTTTTGTACTTCCTTTTACATTCTCTTGACAATATCTAGTTTAGCTTTCATTTTCCAGTGTTATATATCAAGATCAAGAAAATAAAAAATCCCTCTTCAAGCCTCCGTTACTCAATCAAAAGACATAGGAATTCTAGAGTCATCAGGACTCTTCCAAAGATAACAGATGCTAGCATTGTTTGTCAGTTGACACCCACATCTGTGAATCAGGAAATGAACCCTATGTCACAAGTCTATGTAACATCACCACAAGACTGTAAGATGTAAAGAGGTTCCAGGACCATTCAGTTTAAGAGCAACTTCGCATGAAACGCTAATAGAGGCTGCCTTTTTTTTTTTTTTTTTTTTTTTTTTTACTAAAAGTATATTTCTGTCCCTCAGGTATTTTTCAAAGATCAGGGGACACTGATAATTCATCAAAATAAATTGTTTAATAATAACAACAAATCCCACAATTTTTATTTTGAATATCTCTAATAATGAAGTTCAGGCTCCAACATGCATAAACCAATCCCAACATTGAAAGTTTTTATGGTACGTGAACATTGTGACCTTGTGACTTTTGCCTCTGTTGGAAGCAGAACTGGAAAACAAATGTTTCAAGGGTGTGTTACCTACGTAATGCCACTGGCAATAAACACAGGATTACACAATCTTATGCTTTTTTTTTGTTTGTTTGTTTACACACTTAAATAACTGACTAAATTAAAGATAAAAAAAAGGTCCTTTTCCCCAAGTATTGCATAGATTTTTCTCATTCCGTTTTCTGGAAAACATTATTCCTTATACAGTCAACTACTGACCTATTGAAAATATGTTTCTTACTTGTCATTCATTGGCAAGACGTATTTTTCTGTAGCTGATGGCTAATGAACTGTAAGCCAAAGTAATACAAAAATTTTTTTTGATCACCAAATTATAAGCATTTGAAAACAATTCATTGAATTAATTTTGACAAAGTTTAGAAAGAAATCATGCAGATGTCACAGTACCCAGATATAAAACAGCATGAAAGCTATTTTTTTTTTTAATTTCTATAAAAATTTTAAGTAACTCTTTAAATAACCTTTTGATATGTTAAATCTTGAAAATGATAAAAATTTGATGAACAAGAATCACTAACCTAGCTCTCCATTTTCAAGTACTTCAAAAGCAGCCCAGATGTCATCTTTGTTGGGAGTAATGTTTTTGATTCCTAAAACATCATTAGTTAATTCTTCTGCTTCTGTCAAAGGTGATACCTGTAATACAAATCGTGTCAGTTTATACTGTATTACACTTACTGTTTCCTGATTTTTTTTCACTAAAGTCTTCCTCCTTGAGTTTGCTAAACAAAAAATAAAATAAAAAATGCTGGGATTCACAGAGCTGGAAATCACTAAAAATAATACAGATTACTTTTTTTTTTTCTTTTGCTTTTCTTTAATCCCAGTAATGTGTATTCCTATTTTAAGGAACAGCATTCACTGGGTTAATTTGCAACTTGCGTTGCAGCCATAGGACAATGAAAATTTATACCACTGCTTACTGCAATAAAACTAAAGGAGGATGTCTCTGCTTTGAAACTGTATGATAACCTTCTCTTTAAAAATGCACGTTAAAAAGTCTTCATAAAATTTAGGTACACAGATAATAAAATAGTTTTAAAATAATAGTCATAGATACAAAATCATACTTTCATATGTAGTTACAAAGGTAAGTAAGAAAATATATTTTACATACTTTATGAGAAAGTGTTTGGTTTAAATCACTTCTGTATTCTCACCCTGATTATAATACTACAGTCTGGCTCCTTTCTTTCCACATAAACTTCAATCAGCAAATCTCCAGCCTGGGAAACCTGAAGGAAAGTAACAACAAAAATACAAGAAAGTCTTAACAAATATTTAAAATAATCTTTTAAACTGGGAAAGTAAAAAGATTATTTAGCAGATGTGCTAGAACCTACTGAACATGAACTTCTTTCCCCCTTATCTAAAAAACACTCCCCAAGTACATGCCAATTGGAAAGTCTGCACTACATTCATTAGCAAAAGGAAAGAAAAATTATATTCTCACATTCAAAGGAAAAATTCAAACCCTGACTAAATCCAAAGTATTCATTTATTCAAGAAGCAGACTGAACCAATATATGTTCAAGTGGGAAAACTACGGATGACATAACATAAACAGAAATTTAAAATTGACATGAGTGTACTAGTATCTAGCACACTAGTGGTAACATACTAGGCTGTATTAGTATCTTAAACCATCAGAACCATAATTCTGCTTTAAATAAGCCAGGCACATTTCAGAGCCAAAACAGATTAATAGAATTTAAGACCATGAAATACAAAAGGACAGCAGCAAAAAATAAAATGAGTCAGTTAAAAATGACAGGAAAAATTACTAATACCAGAATATTACAGCCCAAAAGTCATTTGTATACATCCAGATAATTGGGACCCATTACTACGAAGACTATATTTATGATTATTAATCACAATGAAAGCTTGTCACCACATGTTTAAAAAAGGAATCAAAACACATGTTCTTGGTATCAACCTCTATTAAAGATAGCTTTTTGATTTTTTTAGACCAGATACCCAAATTTTTATGTAAAAGCTACCACGGAATAATTAGATGACATGCAAACGTAAGCAAAATATATTACATAATAGTTTAATATACATAATTAAGAACATCGAATAATATGAACCTTACACAGAAACTCAGAAGACAGTAAATTCAGCATTTTATGATCAAGGAAAAAAAAGTTAATTCATGTGAAAGAATATAGTATTTTTCTCTCGTTGCTAAGTTTGCTCATCTATGGCAATAAAATTACCTTCTTGGATGAGAAATTACTTACTTTTATACAGTTAAAACTGTCTAGCTCTTTGCCTGCTCACGTTCCCTTGCAATGTAATCATACGTGTCTTCAAAAGATTGCAATTCAGCCCAGTAATAAAAATACTTTCTAAAACTAAAACCATGATGAAGATCAGTACATGGGAAGAAAAAATAAGGTAGAAAACTGGGCTTTTCAGCAGGTGTATCCTTTTATTAATATGCCAATATAAAAAATTAATAATGAAATTTACATTAAGAATACCAATTTGTGTCAACTCTGAGAACAATATTTGTAGTGATTTTACTTATTTACATATTAACAAAATTCAAAGGAAGAGGCCAAGAAAAGTAAAAACTACATTATATGCAGAGTAAGATATGGAGAAAATGATAAGAACAGGCAAGCTTTAAGATACATTTTGACTAGTTTACAGAAGCTGAAACTACATTTCCATGGAAAAATAAATGGCAGCACTCAATTTTATAAAACATTAAAGTCACCATTTTCCAGAATGTTAAAGTTAGTTTAGCCTCTGAGAATAGAAAACTAATGGAAACATTTGTGAGGAAAAACATTACAAAGCTACTTTGAAGAAAGCTTCTTAATTATAGTGGCATAGACTCAAAAAAAGCTCATTTAGTTGTAAAATTTGCTTTTCAGATGGTATTACAGAGAAAGGTTAGAAAAAAAGAATGAAGCTGACATTTGATTTCCACTGGGCTCATGTAAACAACCGTATGGAGAGAAAATGTGCTGTAAATTACAGCAGCAAACAGAAACAGCTGGCCTAAGTATATAGTGGACAGAAAATGAAGAGCGGCTAATGAAGTGCCACCTGGAAAGGAACTGCAATGACATTTCAGACATAAGAACTTCCAGGCCTTCAACAGAAATTTGCTTTAGTTGCTCTTCTCTGAACGTTCTGCAAGACCAGCCTGGAGATAATTTTTCTATAACAACTTATATACTCAAATCTATTAAGTATTCGCAACACTGATTTCCCCTGCAAACACATGTACATTTTGATGCAATAATGTCAGACAATCAGATGTTAAATGGAAAGGATTCTTACACAGAATTCTTAATTATAATTGCTTGATATTTAAGTTGCCAGCCACCACTCTGTACCATGTCGTCAATTTTACCAGTAGCTGGAAGGACATCCAAAAAAGTTCCCAAAGAGCTAGTCCAGTGTCCAGGCTATATGGTCTGCAAATGCAAGTCTTGCATATGCATGGCCTTGCAAACTGCTCAGAGGCTATATGATTACAGGCAATGACCCAGAGGAAGAAAGCAGCTGAGAAGAGTAGGTTTCAGCATACTCCTTCATTTCACTGAAATATTGGAAGATATTTGAAAGATACACTGTCCCACCTAGCCATTCTACTCTGAAGATGCTTAACCCTATCTCAGGTCTGTACTGAGAAGTATAGTTAACGGCAATTGGCTGGGGTCATAGCATTGATGAAGGCATCTCTGCCTGATGAAGGAAATGAAATGCTCTTCCTTTTAAACAGCAGCAGTTTTAAATAAGAGTATATGGACAAGCCTGGTAAAATCTAAAATGTGTGTGTGAATATAATGCAGCCTTCTGAAATTCTGAGTAATATGTACTTGGTATTCATGATAGAAGCTAATACTATAAAACGTAATAAAGAGGAAGGTCATACTTTTTCAAAAGAACTTAGTATTAGCCCAGGTCCATCTCTAATATATTTTGCCAACCAATCCTGCTAATGACAACAAGCACAGTCAGGGAAATGTTGGATTCCTCTTGGGAAAAATTGTATATAAAATCTCAAAACATCCTTGTAATCATCCAGAAGCAGCTTCATTAATCAGGGGGCTTTAGGCAGTAAATACTTTGGAATAAAAGCAATTGCCCCAGTTTTGATCAGACTCACTCCCTTCTGTATTGAAGTGGTCCAAGACATTAAGCACACATGTATTTCATATGTTATGTGCAGATGGAATTTCAGAAAAATGTATTTTTAAATTGAAATGCTAGTAGCATTAAAATTGCCTGCTACAGAAAAATCGGCAACTGGCACAAAATGTTCCACTGCTTAATTCAGAGGGGGGAAAATGTTCATAGCTGCAATCAAATTGCCACAAATGGCAATCAGGCTCTTGAGTAAAACAGCTGAGGAATGGAGTCCAAATAGGGGCAACAGGCTGACTGAAAAGAGAGAATGCATTTCCTAACCTTAAAGGCAGTTCAAACTTCAGTTTATCAATTATGAAAAAGTACAGGTTTTGTTCTAATGTCTACTGCTTGTTTAGAAAGTTAAAAAGAATAAGGTCATCATCTCTCTGAGGCAAGTGCTCCTAAATAACTAAGGTCTCCTGAGTTCATGCTTGCTAGCTTGACTTGTCATCACTCTTCTTCCAGGAAATGCCACGCAGAGTAAAGATACCAGTGGTTTGATAAGATCCAAAATAATTTTCTAATTCAAACTCACCATTTCATGTTTTCTGATACAATATTGACAAAGATTAATTAATATAATCCAGCAGCTCAATTACTTATTTTCCTCATAATGGATTGAGGAAACATGTAACAAATAGTGAAAACTGATGTTTTTCAAGTAGGAATTACTTCAGATGCCCAATTTTAAACTGCCTTAGTGACCAATTTTGTTCTAGGAATTTTCCATTACTTATTATCTTTGTAGGGAGAGAAACATCAATGACAGCTTTTGGTTAGGATCACTGTCCTGTCTGAGAAACAGAGAAGTCAATTATCTTCTATACTACTTTCCATTTTTTCCCAATTGAGTCCATTTTAAAGCATAAAGCTATAAATCAATGCACACAATTTATAGCAAACATCCATTTTGCCTAGACAATACAAATAATATAGCATAAGATGTCTATTAAGACTTAATGGTAAAATATTTATAGAAAAGAAGAAGAGGGGGTAATTTACTGTAATGTTTTTTCATTAAAAGCCTATTTTTCTGCTTCTTTTTCACTTTGCAATTTTCCAATGTACAGGTACTTCTGATGCATTCTTCCTTTGCATAACGGTTCATATGGAAATCCATTCTGCTTGCCACTTTAATATAAATCTTTTGTTCACATAAGGTCTTGAGCAATGCAAAAAGGGACTAACCAGATTTTTTGGTCTTTAATTTCACAGTAGCAAACTTTAAAACAATCATTTATGTACATGTGTGCCCAAGAAATTAGCTTTTTCTATTTAAACGTGGTACCCAAGGTTCCTTCGTGCCACCTTGGTAAAGCTGAAGAGCTTCGTTTGTCTTATCAAAAACTCATCCAGGATATACTGAGGATGAGCCCAGAGGCAGTAATTTGAATTCACTTTTCCAAGCCAGTGCCATAACAAATAGGTTCTAAGTTATTCAAAGTGATTGTAAAGTTGTGGAGAAGTGCACCTCAGGCAAGGTTAGCTCTCATGCACCAAAGATGTTCAGACTTTCATGGTTCCTCATGGTACACAAATGCAAGACTTCATGCCAAAAAAAAAAAAAAAAAAAGCACAATGGTGAGACAGATATCATAGCTGTAGTGTAACAGAACTTTCTCTAAAAATTATCTGGAAATGCAGCATTGAATAGAGCAAACATTTACAGGTGGGTAATGTGATTAGGTAAAATGTCAGCGATCATAGAATCATTATGGTTGGAAAAGACCTTCAACTGATCATCTGATCCAACCACCACCCTACTACCAACATCACCCACTAAACCATGTCCCTAAGCACCAAGTTGAACCTTAAACAGCCAAAGGATGGTGATGCCACCATTTCCTTGGGCAACCTGTTCCAATGCCTGACTACTCTTTCTGAGAAGGAATGTCTCCTCATTTCCAACCTAAACCTCCCCTGGCACAACTTGAGGCCATTCCCTCTAGTCCTATCACTAGTTATCTGAGAGAGGAGGCCAACCCCCAGCTCCCAATGCCTCCCTTTCAAGTAGTTGTAGAGAGCAATAAGGTCTCCCCTGAGCCTCCTCCTCTCCAGACTAAACAACCCCAGTTCCCTCAGCTGCTCCTCACAGGACTTGTGTTCCAGGCCCTTTACCAGCTTCGTAGCCCTTCTCTGGACACGTTCAGGGCCTCGAATGTCCTTTTTGTACTGAGAGGCCCAAAGCTGAACACAGTACTCAATATGCGGCCTCACCAGAGCAGAGTACAGGGGAACAATCACCTCCCTGGTACTGCTGGCTACACTATTCCTGATATGTTATATGCAGTACACCAAGCCCACAAACTCTGCAGTCCAGCTGAAACTCTCTAGTACTTTAGGTATTTAGCACTTATTTACTGCATCCTTTGAGGAACTGTTTTTTCCTCATGGGATGAAAAGAAATAGATTTTCAAAGTCGTACATCTAAATGCAACTCCTAGTCCATTTCTTTTTAGTTCTTTCTCTCCCCTTAAACTAAAGTAGGAAGTGACATTTTCTTCAGCTTTGAAAGTTCCATTTGTACAAATATTCTCTCTGAAACTAAAAGCTGACAATTCTAGCAATGTGTTAAGAACAAATGAGAAAAAAAAATTGACAGTTGTGTACTATATAATAACATAAAATTTCAGAGGCAGCAGTGAAAGGCCATCCTAAGTACTAGAAAGCACTGCAAATTATCCTTTTTGTATTTATGAAGTCTGGCTGGATAAGCTGAACTTAGACACACAAAGGAATACAAGAGTTAGGAGTAGGGGCAGACAACCCAAGAGGTATGTAGAACTGCCAGCCAGTTGTGCAGGAATAAGGTTAGAAAAGAAAGCTGGACCAACCTGGAGTTAAATCTGGCTATGGATGTGAAGGAAAGGATTCTACAAGTACATAAATGGCAAAAGGGAGACTTGGGAAAACATGGGCTTGCTGCTGAATGGAGCAAGGGAATATGTGACAAATTACATGGAAAAGGCCAGAGTATTCAACACCTTCTTTGCCTCCATCTTTCCAACCTTCAGGAATCCCATCCTCTTAAGTCCAGAGGGAAAGTCTGGAGCAAGGAAGACTTACTCTCGGTGAAGGAGGCCCAGATTAAGTAACACTTAAATAGTAATGGATATATGTAAGTTCATGGGGCCTGACAAACAGCACCCATGAATGCTGAGGGATTTAGATGATGTCACGGTAAGGTGACTCAATTATTTTTGAAGAGTCATGGAAACTGGGAGAGGATCCTGAAGACCAGGGAAGAGCAACTGTCAATATCATCTTCAAAAAGGACAAGAAGGAAGATTCAGAAAGCTACAGGCTGGTCAGCCTCACCTCAGACCAAACCAATTGCCCTATACAGTGAAGACACAAACAAATGAAAGGATAGCAGTATTTACCTCAGCTTTAGTAAAAACTTCAATGGTGTCTGCCATAACGTCATTACAGACAAGCATACAAAATACAGAGTAAACAAGTAGACAGACTAAAAAGCATCTAAGAAGTCAGGAGTACAATAATCTTCACTAATGACCTTGATAATGGGACAGGGCACATCCCCAGCTAGTTAGCAGATGTTACTGAACTGGGAGCACTAGCTGATACATTCAGAGGGACCTCAACAGGCTAAAGAAATGGACAGAGATGAATCTCATGAAGTTCAACAAGGGGAAATGCAAGTCCTGCAACTGGGGAGGAGTACCAGCACACACTGGTTAGGGGGCAACAAGCTGGAAAGCAGTTTTGCTGAGAAGGTCCTTGATGTTCTAGCATTCAACATTAATGATCCAACACTGCACCCTTGCAGAAAAGGAAAACAGCCTCCAGGGCTGCATTAAGCGAAGCACTACAAGCAAGTCATGGGAGGTGATCCTTCTCTACTCAGGTGTGGCCTTGCCAGTACTGAAGTGCTGTGCTCAGTGTTGGGCTGCTCAGTACCAGTAAGGTAAACTACTGCTAGATCTTAACTATGTGTTCAAACATCTAATGGGAAGGAATGAAGAAAAACAAACCAGACTCTTTTCAAAGGTGTCCAGTGACAGGACAAGAGGCAATGGGCACAAATGTGGTGTGTTCCCCACCCCCCTGAAAAACACATGTGAAATTCAATTTTACATATATGTTTTTTGTCCTAACTGTGAAGGTGGTCAAGCAGTGGAATAAGTTGCCCAGAGAGGCTGTGGAGTCTCTATCCTTTGAGATATTCAAAAACTAACTAGATATGGTCCAAGGCAAGGTGTTCTTAGCAATTCTGCATGAACAAAAAGGTTAGACTACTTGGTCTCAGCCTAGACAATTCTGTGATGAGATAGATTTTGTTTGAATAGGATTTGTTTCATCTTTAAGGTTAAAGTGATACTGTTTTTGGTAAAGAATTTAAAGCTTAACCATGTGTATTATCAGAATCAAGACTGAGTCTGTTAATAGAGCAGGTGCAACCATTAATTCAGAACAATGATTATTAACAGTAGAGAATTTGTTGTGATCAAAATAAGGAGAGTTAAAATTCCAATTCAATCTTTCTATAGCTTCACCTCCCATCAACTTGGATAGCCCTAGTGAAACCAACAATCCAAACAAGCCCTATTATTCATGAAGTTTACAATTTGATACTGTAGTTTTAAACTATAAAGACTAGTTTTGCTGGTAGCTTTTTATTAAAATCGGTGGCAATTTTAGAAAACCTAGAGATTTATTAAAAAAAGAAATGCAAACGTCTCTTTTTCTTCAATAGGCAGCCTTCCAAATGCAATACACCTCATAAAGGTGATTTTACAGTGTTACCTGGGGTGGAGAAAATACCAAACAAAACCATTTTAAATGGTTCTTCTCTTATACTCCTTGTAGCCCCAGTTTTAGCCAAACGCACCTAACCAGCAGTTGCTCCTAAGTTACTAAGTGACTCAGCAGCCTTTCAGTTTACTTTCTTTTTTTTTCTCCATATCTAATTAATGTATCTTTACTGTCCCTTTCTGTACCCATATAACTTCTCTCAGGTCTTCCTAATTTCTCCAAAGGTATCATGAACATTTAACCATGAAAGCTTCCCAAGAGCTGCCAGGAAAATGTAAATAATGTAACAAAGCTGTAACATTATTTCTTTGTTGTTGTTCTAAAGAGCATACAAAATAACGTAATATACTTAAAAGTCTGCATTTCCACCATTCAAGATTTTATTCACAAATATCAGTAAAAGGTCCTTTTTATGTAGCCAGGAATTAATACATTCCATACTTTAACCCCCTACCTTGCTCTTAGAGAATATCTGTGTTGTTTTTTGTTTTGTTACATTATCAAGGCAGATGTTTCCACTCTGCAAGAGACGCTAGTAATGAACTTAATATTTCCCAGTGACTAGGCCACTCTCTGTCAGGCACCAAAAGGAAGAAATAGGCATTCTACTTTTTACACACACACATTCACAGCAGTGCCACAGTTAGAAACCTTCATGGCACTCTAACCCAGACAAGAAGGAAATATGAAAAAAATGACTCAAGACAGCAATGCACAGAACATTCAATGTGGATCTGCAAAACTCCTTTCTTCAAAGACATAATTAAAACTACAACAAAACTTGTTGGTAGGGTTCAGGCAGCCCTACTTTTTTTCTGTTACCTTTGTATTAATTTTTAAAGCCCCATATGCTCCAGAACTACTGCAAGACTCTCCTCGACTACTTCAGATTCCTGAAGAAGTCTGTGAGCACCCTACACTCCCCTTTACCTCTGGCAATGACCTATCTTGGTCTAGCTTAACAGTTTTTGCTTTAATTAGGATTGCACACAAAAGCCATTCAGACAGTGAAATATACTATCACTTCGTTGTTTCTTACCAATTCTCATTGTATTCAAAAGTAAGAGTAGAGTTCAGGTAAGACTTAACTCTAGAATATTAAGCAGCTTAAGATCTCCTGGTTTTGTATATTGTTTCCTGAAGTTCAATTTGATTGAAGTAACCATGTTTGTATGTGTTTGAAGCATCCCACAATAACATTTATACTTTGAGGCTCCATATGTGGTCACAAAACAGCATGTGGCAAAAAGATTCAGATGTTTTAAACTCATAGGGATTGTCATTCTTTAACAAAGAGAGACAATATGTACCCAAAGGTCATGAAATAATAGAAGTATTAATATACACTTGAATTTTTTTAATATGCACAATTAAAATTCCACATGATGGGTCATCATTTTCACACTTGTAAATGTTGATCATTTCCTTCTACTACAAGTTATGTAACATAGCAAAAGCACACAACCACTTGTAAGTTATGTTCTGTCCTGAACACCAGGATAATTCCACAGTATGCTTTACACAAAGTTGTTTTGCCTTCTCACTTTATGCCTCCTCGTATGTCCCTTAGTTCTTTAGTTAACAACACTAGTCACTGTGTAAGCCCAGAAATATGTATTTAGATATTAAGGTATATATAAAAAAAAATAAATTATCTATAAACAACTAAATACTCTTTGTTAAAAGTATTTGCATACCAGTTTATTTTAGCCACTTACCTGAGTATCTTTCCACCTGGTAATAAAGCTGTTCTCTATATCCATTTGTTTGACCTGGTCTTCATTTATCTGTTTAAATTTGATCATTTTTGTTCAGTTAATAACTATAAGCTAGTATAAAAATTATACTATTAACTAGCAAACACTATTTCAATGTAATAAACTGATAAATACAAATACAAGAGGAGTAACAATTACTAAGAATACAAATAATTATGCTAATATAGTGAGCTGTGCCAGCTGTGCCAAGCAGTCAAAAATAGTCAGTCAGCAATGGGATCATTATGATAAACTTTACCAATACACATTACGAGAGGATTCCATTAAAAACTGCCACACAGAATGTTACAGTGATACAGTACGCTCTAAACCAAAATGGCTATGACAAATTGCTTCTAGTAGTATCTTTTCAATCCAGTTGGATTCAGTATTCTTTTGGTTCCTTCAAGGCCCAAGGAACCCAACACTGTTTTCTCTAAAATCCTTACTGTAATCACAGTTCAGAGACTGGAGTTCCATGCTTCAGTTCTGACCATGGCTATAAAAACTGAATTGAAGTATTACTTTTAATAGTTATCATCTCAAAATTTTCTTAAGATTGTCAGCAGTGTCAGCAAGAAAAGCGTGCACCATTCTGGAAAATGATATCTCACAGCAATCCTATAAATATAGCAATTCCTACACAGACTAAGCTATCTAGAAAATGAAATTTAAAGCAGGCAATTAACCATGTCCACTGAATTAGAGTTCAACATCCCTGCAACTCCTCAGACAGTATAATGAATACCAGACCATCTCTAACTTTAAGATTTCTATATTTTAGCATGTCTAATAGCAGAGCAGTCAGGCTACTTTCAATAAAGATACCTACATCAAAAAGTTGCACATAATTTTTAATTAGATCTTCAATTACATTGACTTCTTCACTAGTCTGGCCTTTGGTTTGAAATAAGCATGAAGAAAACACCATGGCTAGATTGTGAGGGTTCATATGATTGATTTCAGAGCATTTCTGCACCCTGTTGAAGGAAAAATAAGTATATTTAGAAGGTTCCATTGTTCCCCTGGTTGTTTAAAGCTTCTCTATAGAACATGGAGTGCATTTCAAAAATATTTACTTTACCAGAAAAACAATATAGCTTGTTAAATAGCCACTATAGTATAATACTTTCTTATGTATTTCTTATGTACTTTATAGTATAATACATTCCTACTTAACAATGCAAAACTCTGCATTTAACTCTATAAAATCATCCAAGTCACACTATTTTTATATACTTGATACTGCTTATTTGATCTAGGAGTAGGAAAGACCTTTGTTGTTTAAACAACTCTGTATTTTGGATATTCTCCACAAATACCTCAGTTGCAAAATGAAGCAGTGCTGAAATATTTGAAGGACTTTTAATATCAAAATTACCATTTGCAATGTAGATTGTGGAGAAGGACATTTCCCCTGCAAAAAAAACCTTTTAATCTCAAGAACCATTTGCAACAATCCTAGGCTAGCAGATTAGCAGATGGAATTAAATGAATTCACCTAAAGAAGATTCATCAAAAATTACCCTGCTCAGACACAAATATAGGCAGCCCTCTACCACTGTAACGAATTTCCATCCCGGTATAGTTATCTATTACTAAAAATGCAACTGAAGAAAAAACACGTCATAAATTAAAGGCTATTAAATATAATTAATCAGCACAAGTTAAGCTCAACATTTACTAGTTGATGAAACAATCCTAATTTCATTCTTGATAGAGTTATACTGAGAACACATTACAAAAAAATTCTCTGCTACATTCTATCATTTGAATTTACCTGTAAAGATGTTCAATTAATGCAGCCAAAGTTGCCTTATTGACTGGTGGAAGTGTCCGAATGAAAGCTCCATATTTCCTTACACGTTCCTTTTCATTCTGCATATCTGCCAAAAAATAATCACTGAGCATTAATAACAATGTACACCAAAAACCAACAACAGTTCTCATTAACTGTTTCTGCACCATCTAGTCATTTAAAATTAGTTTATCAACCAACCTTTTCTTCATGAAGACTATACTGACAACCTACTATTAACAAAGTCTATTATTATACACTAGATCAAGGAAATAGTATCAGCAATAAGACAGTTCTATATTTAAACTGCAGGAACTCATGCTTAAGACTAAATTCTATGAAAGTAATTGCTCTTTCCTCTCAAAGGATATTTAACTTTGCAATTTGTGTGTACATCTACATACGTAGATGCTACTTGTAGATACTACTTTAACAGTGCCCAGAGGTAAGAAACAAAAATAACTTTTCATCTTTTTTATTTTTATTGAAGAAATGTCTCAAGTTCCAAAGTAGTTTACAGATATAAATATGTAAGACTAGTAAGAGGACAGCAGAGGAGAGGGAGCAGTAATAAAGTTGTACAAAGCTACATAAGTGAAACAGTAGTAGACAATGATAGAAACTCCAGTCTTGGGAATTTGCATTTGAGACATAGCCACAGCTCTCTACCTTTAAGTTAAGTCTGCCCTCTGTGTTGCATTGAGCACAGAGACTACAGAGAATAATCACAACTGGGGCAATTGCAAAGTTTATGTAATGCTTTTTAATTTATTTTAAACATGTTCTTTTGAGTCCCTTATTTCTCTCAGATTTCTGAAAAAGAAAAACTGACAAACTCCTCATCTCTTGCAGTTGATCGCTAGCACTCTCCAAAAACAACCAAATGAGCCATGTTTTGATTTATTGGATAACAGGAGCCAAACTTCAGCCAAACTGTAAACATTTTTATCTGCTACAACTGTTCCGCAGATTGTCAAAAAATACAGACAAGTAATTAGTAAAACCCCCAGATTTTGTAATGAGTATTTACAACCAACCTTTCTTGTATTGAGTGTTATTGCAAATATTACCTAATGCAGAAATCCAGAATGGATAAAGTTCTTTAGTGAGAAGAGCATCATCTATTTGAGAAAGAAAACTTTTCAATACATCAGTCACATCTTCGAGCTGATGTTTCCCAGCTCTTAGTTTAACACTCCTTGCATCTTTTTTGAAACTTTCCAGAAGTTCAGCCACATTAGAAGAATTGCCATTCTTGAGGTAGATCTGCTTGCTCCCTAAACCTAGGTTACAGAAATACAGGACAGAAAAATAAGTATCTATAAAGTTGAGTGCTCTTCTAAAAATTCAAACCTTATTACATGAAAAGCATGTCTGGCAGTCAAACAGATCACATCTCCTACTAGTATCTTTCTGACCCTTTCCACATACATATTTTGTTAGAGAAAACACTGCCAAGTCTGCTTATAACCAACCAGACATCTTTGTAAATACACACATCATAAACTTAAGCAAGCCTGGGATCACAGTTTCAGGAATGCTTTACAGGCTGTTCAAATCCCTAGATCTCTTAGTGACTTCCTAAATCAATGGTTTGAAAAGGCACGATTAATGAGAGAAGTTCTGATGTCATCTACACAAGCAACATGAATCCGTTCATTACTAGTACTCCTACTATTTTATTCCCCTACAGTTTAGCTTTGCTTTGGACTCAGTATTGTATTCATCCAACCTGACGCACGTCTCTATTAAAAGGCTCAAGATACTGTTCCTGTTTTCCGATTTTCCTCAGGTTAAGGAAAATACCAGTCAACCAGTATTCTTGTATTTAATGACTGAAAACACCACATCCAACTTTAAAAAATAAGTAATTAAATAAAAATATAGCCTAAAACACAGTCAAGTTATTGAATATAGCATGTGGAAATTTGATATAGATGTACATTCCCATTATTTGGCTTTGTTTCTCTTTGGAGAAGTTTCTCCTGTCTTCTCCACACTTGAAAAAAAGTATCATTTTATAGCGAAATTCTTTTTTCCTTATGCATTTGTCAAATATATAGCAGCATTCTGTCAAAACCTATGAAATCATGTCTTACATTCTTGCAATTCACCCTTCCTGTGATGTCCACAAGCACTATTGTTTGATACTACCCTTGTGTTCCTACTGTCAGGAACAGCTGTGGCACCTGATAGTGTCAGTCACCTGCAGGCCACAATGGAAGACAAAGCTTTGATTATGATGAAAATCACACATCTACAAATAATGCATACATACAACTCCTTCAACTTTCAAATGAAACCTATAACACTCAGTAACCCTGATCCTGGGGAAAAAAAAATAAAATAAAATAAAATAATCTATAGATGTAGACTTCCCATGTTTCAAAAAAAAAAATAAAATCAGGAAATTAAATTTTAATCTATAACATACACTAGCAATGTTTCTGATTGGGGGTCACCATTACCCTGCTTTAACAACATTTCTGTGCATGAAACAGCATAAACTATAGTTAGAATTATTCCTAGTGCTATTAGTTAAAAAATAATGTAGCAAATACTTTTTAATGTTTTTTGACGAGAGCTGCAACCCATTATTTACCATAATGCTGTGTTGCCACGTTTCAAAGTTATTTAGTTAGATTTCAATCAATGAAATATAAACTAGGCCTTCTCATACTGACAGAGGTTACAGACACATTTATCCTGAAGACAGGTTTTACAAGGTTGGTATGTATTTAGTATTTCACAAGATAACTTATTAAACTGCAGCAGTAAAAACAACACACACACTATCTACATATGATCTAATGCTATGGAAAATTATGCTGGCAATATTTACTTAAGCAAAAAACAACTCCTTAGGCTCCTATTCTAAAAAAACCAGCAGCCTTAATACTGAACGTGATTTCACAGTTACTATCAGTTTTTCACATTTTATGATCAGGCCATTTCTGTTCCTGCTTCATAAAAGCTTATTTTTAGGGCTAAGGTGCTCTGCACTGAGGCATGGGAGCCAAAAGCTGAGATACATCAGATAACGGCATCAATTTTAAAAATACAAACGTGTCTGTGAGATTTCTCAAGCTGTACTTCCACAGACTGCTTATTCTCAGATGCATGGCACTGTACTTCACCATCACATCAAGGAACGCTGGGACTAACCGGAGATCTGGTTTTACTTTGGGTAATACGTAAACTTATTCAAAAAAAATCTGAAGGTGCTGTTGTATAGGTATTATACAAATGATATTAGGTTGAATAAAAACTACTATACTTACCATACTGTGTAACAAATGCTATACAGCTGTTCACTATAATAGGAACATCATTTTTGCTGAGCTGCTGATCTTGTAACGCATTACCATCTGTACCCGCTGCTTTTTCAATTGCAGTATACCAGACCATGAAATCCAGCTTCGTATGGCCATGAATGTACAGTGTTCTGAAAAGTTTAAAAATATTTTGAATGCAGGAAAGAAAGAAAAATCTGATGATATTCTACAACAGCACAGAAGTTGTCTAGAGAAATATCGGAATAAGATAACAAGGCACCTTCCACCACACAGAATTGTGATGGTTGCCTATTGTTACAGCACCTTTTTCTCCAACTACATTTGTACTAGCAGTGTCACAATAAATCATTGAGGATCCATATAGAGACCTGTCACAAACCTTTGAAAAGACCTGAACAACATTTTAATTACTCTTCAGTCTTCCTCCTGCAACCTGCATTCATATGTCCAAGTCACAGTTAAGAATGAAATAAAAGATTTACAGACAACTTTCAAAACTAGACACGACTTACTTTCTTTTCTGTTTCCCACCCTCCTTTTCTATAGAGTAGCTGAGACATACTGAATTTCCTTCCTTCACCTGTATCGAAATCCTTGGGAAATCAGAGATTTAAGGAACTCAGGAACACATATGGAAAAACTAAGTTGAGGCAGAATAAATTAACACGATGCCTTAATTACTTGCTATCTCAAAGTATGGTCCTGTTCTGATTATTTAAACCTGCTACAATAACCTCCTGTTTAACCTTGTCAGAATAGCTTCTAGGAAACAGCTACAAAACCGAACAGTTTAAGAGTGCATGCTCACCCATATGTATGCATATAATCAACTGTTTTAAGCGTTACAATCTTACAATCTAAGCAATCTTACCAGTGGACCAGTAAAGAAATGTGTGGGAAACATTTTCCTCATGGACATTTTTTTTCTAATTAGGAAAAGTTAGAATGTTCTCCCAAATTTCAGTGAAACCACTTTCCTCAAAATGTAAACAAATGTTCTTTTTAATTATCTGGGGAAAAAGAACTTTATATAGTGGTGAAAGAATTGCTTTTTTTTTTCCCCCCGTTTTTGATTTGTGTCTTTATTTTGCTTTTTCAACCATTTCCATTTTAGCATTCTTATCTTGACAGAAAACAAGGATGCAGTCAGTGCAACAAAAACAGACCCAAGATCTGAAGTGTCTCAGGATACACCATTCAGCAGCACAGTAAGGCACACTGAAACACTTCAACTTCCTGAAGTCCCTTTTTAAAAAGTTTCTACTTCATGACTTGGAAAGTCATATTAATTACATATGCCTAGCTAGTAAAAACTTTCAGCCTCTGTTTTCCATTAAGAGAAATCCATAGTCTGAGTAAAGCCCTCAAACTTGTACAACAAAATGAGTACGCTTAACTTCCAAACATTTTCTAAAGACCTGTTGGAATGGATCCGAGAGTGATTCTCAAGCAATGGCTTCCAGAAAACATCATCCTGACATACTGCGGTATTGTCATAGCCATACAAAAGAAAAAATGTAACACTTTGAGTGGAAACAGTCTGTCAATTAATGTATTTCTTCAGTTCAATTACTCACAGATCAAAGATTAAGACTGAATTAGAAAAGACTTATGTTGCTTCCCAACACAAGGCATGCACACATTATGTGTATTACTGTATTTTTCCCCTACAGACAGCTGTATTCACATTACAGCATTATGCAAAAGAAGAAATGGAAGCCCGAATAATTTTATTTTATTTTTTAATCTAAAGACTTACGATATGTACAGGAAGTAGTGAAAATACTATCATTTCTAAGTAAAAGAGAAAATTCAAGCCATATAACCATGAATAAGTAGTGTGGTAAACTTCAAAGCTATTCTTAGCATATCTAGCTTTTTTTTTTCATGACAATATTAAAGTCTCAATCATGTGCTTGTCAATTAACTGTAATGATATACAAATTACCTAAACTATGTCAAAAAGAACATCCTGTATTCTACAGATCTTCCCATCTACTTAATAAATCTGAAAAAAAAAAAAAAAACAAACAAGCAAAAAACACAACACACACTACTATAAGAATTACCCAGAGATGATGCCATCATTGTTTTCTAAAATTTGAAAAGGTGTCAAGTTAAACTCACAGAGGATGAAGTTTCTTAGTAATTATCAAAGAAAAGGGGGCATCCTTTTAAATAGTGGTCCTATAGCACCAGCATATTTATGAAAGAGAAGTTGCTCTTTAAAAAAAAAAAGAAAATAAACGTGAAAGATCTTTCTGGTATTGTAGAATGCGGGTTGTTCAAAGAAGGCAAATACTTATTGTCCAAGAGTTAACTATTGCTGCCAAGTAAAAAAAAAATTTCCAGAGCAGTCAATCATGAGAGTCAGGTAAGTCAGGGAGCAATTCAGCATTTACAACACCATGAAAGAGAAGAAGGGAGAATGGGAAATAAAATTGATGCCAGACCCAGTTCAGAATTCAAAGTATTCAAAGTATTGTCAAACTGCTTAGAAACCTCACATCAAACTGCAGCCTTTTCGGCAGAAAGAAAATATACCTGGGATACATTTAAATCACAAGAACATGTAACAATGTACAAACAAGTAGTTTAAGTATTCCTTTGAATTTTAACACTTTCAGCCAAACTTAACAACACTTAGAGGGCATTTATTGATCCCCATGAAACTGGAAGGTGGCATAAAAAGGAAAGGGCAAGTAGTTACTAGTAGAAAAATGAAAATCCCCTCAAAGCACAGTGGAAGTCTTCTACAAAACTTCATAAAGTAAGACAGCTTTGTAGAGTTTGCTTCTGCTGTTCATGCCAATGCCATTATATCTGTCCACAAAAAAAATTCTGTGGAAGTAGTGAAAATGAATACATACATTTCTCACTGAGCAAACTGCAATTACTAATATACAGTTATTAATATACAGTTATATTTAATATAAGGTTAAGTCTTATATTTAATATAAGACTAAGCATATAAACACAGGCTGAAGTGCACTGATGTCCCACGTACCATGATTGATCAGGTTAATATAAGAATACTTCCAAGCTTACAGAAGTAATCATGTTTAAAATAATTTTTACTGCACAGATCTTAAAAAGATTACTTACAAAGATCTACTACAACCCATGCAGACTAACAACTACTTTGCTCGGAAATTCTAACCTAGAATGCATTCCTGAAATATCAACCAAAGACTTTATGCATGTACTACTTCCTCCAGTTAAAAGAAAAAAAGCATACACTTCATAAAAACATTAGCAATGATGGTTACATATGAATAATGGCAGTGTTTGTTTGCCCTCTTAATTGTGAAGCACATACCAATCCACACTTGAGAAATTGATAATTCAATTATGCAAGCAAACAAACAAGAAATCCCAGCAATACAGATTTCACAAATCTCAGTGAATTGAGGGAACTAAATTGGCACAAATGGTTGCAGGAGTCAAAGACCAGCTACTCTCAACATCAAAGCAGCTACTGTTATCTTTTCAACTTTATCATGGACTTCCATCACTTCTTCCTGCACTGGTAACAAGATAGAAAAAAAAAAAAAAAAATACATGAGCACACTTCATCCACAACAGTGCAAAGGTTGCTGGCTGATCTTCAGGCCCATCTTAATTGGCATATCCTGCAAAGTCCACTGGTGTTAGCTATGTCAGTATTCTTTGTTGCAGAGCTCTGCATTGGGAAAGCAGTGATATTACGTGATTCCACGTAGAATTGCAGGGAGAAAGGCTGAGAAACAGATAGCACAGCCCAGGGCCCTCAGGCAACTTTGAAGTACACCTGAATCATTTGCATATTTCAAGCAAATCTACATGTACTAAAATGGTATGCACTGCAATCAAATTATGTAAGAATAATCAAATTGCAACTAAACCATGGCAGTTTCAATAATAATTAGAGATATATAGCAATTGCCAGCAAATATTTCTTTAAAGGATATTAAGGGCCTTATATCTAGGACATAATACTAAAAGCACAAGTCATTTAACTCATCTGAGTCTTATGTTTAGATTATTTCTGGGTTCTAGAATTTTGTGCTCATAATTGCATTTTATTCTTATTGCTATAGTCAAAGGGTTAACAAGAAAACAATCTAATTATGGAACCATCAACATAAATTATGCCAGTTTGAAGGGAAGATTCATTATGTACAGTAAGAAAGCTAACTACAAGAGAATTGTAACAGGAAAAAAAAACAAACACCATTGCATGGATCAGATTATGATCTGAAAACACTCACACCTAAGTGAGCTTAAGAGATCACAGGAAAAAATATAAAGCATCTGTCTGCACAACTGTTTTTCCTTGAGGTATGGCACTGGAGAATTAGCAGTAAGTTACATATACTAAATATATATTTTAAAATGACTGTATACAGTTATTTTCAGTGTAAGATCAAGTCAGTCTCACCTAGCGCCTAGAAAGATCATGGAGCAGAGCCTCCTGTAAACTATACTATGGCACATGGAAAATAAGGAGGTGATTGGTGACAGCCAACATGACTTCACTAACGGCAGATAGTGAACCTGACAAATCGGGTGGCCTTCTGCTGTGGTGGAGTTACAGCACTGGTGGATAGGGGAAGAGCAACTGACATCATCTACACCTTGCAGTACCAAATCAATAGTAAAATCTGCCTACAAGTAGTTATGGAGCAAATCAACATATGTACCCCATGATTTTAACAAAAGCATAACTGTACTGCTAAGTATTTTATTTTATTTAAGTTTTATTTATTAGATTTATGATACTACAGTTATTTCAGCAGTAAGACTTTGAAATTATATGGTTCTGTAACCAGTTATTTTGGTATGCAATCACTCCTAAATGAGAAGTCTGTTACAAGTTATTCATTTGCCTACAGTAACCAACAGAAAATGGTCAAATAAAAAGGTGAATGATACACAATGCATGATCTCTAATTAATCAACCCAATGACTGATCCTTGGGAAAAAAATGCATGAGGATTTGTAATAAATGGGAAGTTAGACAGTGAAATCAGTAACAAAAGCAACAGAAGAACAGTATGAGCTTCAGTATGAAAATTCTCAAAGGACTTTCATAATTTCTTCTAATAAAATGCAGCAATATATGTTAAGACATCAACTTTTACTTCTGTAAGCAAGAGAAGTTGTGTATTTTTTCCCCTCCATTTTCTAACTCTTCTTAATTCTGGAAAAACAACTTATTTTGTTTTTATATTCATTCTTGACATAATGATTTTTGAGATTTTGTCATTTATCCTAGGTTTAAGAGACTAACAAATCAATGTGAGAATTGTCAATAGCTCAGTATATAGATTTATCACTTAAAAGAAACTATCTATGCCAAACTTGGCATTAGAGGATCACTGATATAAAATAACAGACAAAACCAGAAAAACCTTGGAACTATGATATATTATTTAGATGACATTGACTTCTCAGAGATATTAACTAATTTACCTAGGGTTTGAAGTGGTACAAGGATTGCTGATTTTCTTTTTATATTAAAAAATGAATCTGAAGATAAAGGTGATTTGATACTTAGTCACATCCCACCCACATCCATTAAATTTCTCATCACTAGAGGATGCAATATCATGCAACTGTGATGAACACATGGATATTTTGGAACAATATCCTAAATAAGAATTAGTATATTAATGCTCATATACCACATGGCTTTTAATGGTTAAGATAACGTTACACATTTATATTTTTAGGGAAGATTTCAGTGAAGAAAAATTCAACATATTCATAGTCACCATAAATCAGTCAGCGCCCTTGTTGAAATTATTTTCAAATATCTTCAATTTCCATTAGAAGAGTTCAGGGAAAACCTATCCTCACTTGACAGAAATATTACAATGAAAGAAATAATAAAACCTCTCCTGGAGCTTGAAGTTTTGCTCAGCACTAATATCAGGTACATGGTTTGTATTCATCTGTTGGACTGAACCTTGAGAGTAGGACACCTCAGGTTCCCTAGTTGGCTTGTGTAGCTCAATGCAGAATCTTTCAAAGCACTTCTTAGAGAGAAAAGATGCATCAACTAGGAAAAAGTGTTTGTTTCTGATTTATTTACTGAATTCTGAAACTTAAACAGTATCTTAGAAGGAATTAAAATTCAGAACACACAATTTACAATGAGTTTCTCCATCAAGTTTCTCTCATTCTGAATAGATGTCAAAGGCATCTGATTTTCATGTTTCCTCAACAGAGAGGTAAGCAATCTTCCTTTAATAACCTATTATCAACTGTTCAAAAGACTGTGTAAACAATGCACCATTTCCTACACAAATGCTTGCAATACATCTATGAAATAAGAACATCTAGTACAAAATAAGAATTATTTTCAATAACTTCCAGCTTTAAATTAGTATCTGTATATGATGGGTTCGTATGATACTTCATATATAAAGTGAAATACTGCACTTCACTTCCAGTTTCAGCATCCCATATCACAATATTTGATAGAGTTATCTCAGCAGAATACTAAGACCTACTTGGAGGCAGACAGATCATATTTACTTCTCAAGTATGTTTTTTCTGACTAACATGCTGCTAAGTGAGATCATGCATTACAATAAGACTAACCAGGGGACTCACACATACTGCTTGATTCTGACCTGCACAGATTTAAGCATGAGAGCACACAAAAAAAAAAAGTAGTGATAAATTCTCCAAAGAGTTACCCCCTTCTTTACAAATGCTCCAGAGTACCCCTTTTTACATGGTAAAAAAAGTTAGGTCCTTTTGAAGACACCATTACTGGCAAACTAATCTGAATGGGAATAATTTTCTCAGTAGGAAAACTGCATTTAATGAAGCAGTATTTGTTAGCACTTCCTGACATGGGCATAAAACTTAATTAATACACAAAGCCTTTCCCTCATTTAAAAAGTCTTTAAATTTACTCTCTCTAGCAACGGCAAGGGAAAAAGCTCCATGACTGATCCTCAAGAATTTTAAGACATCAATATAAAAGTAGATCAAAGCTTTATTCAGATGGGAAACTTACCTTCCTTTTTCAACAAGGAGAAGAACATCTATTTTTTCTCCATTTTGCATCACACTACTGATTGCTGAAAACAAAGCACACAAACATTCAGATGATATACGAATGTATACACAGACATTTTCAAAATGATCTTCAGTGACAAAAGGAGCATCAAATTCTTAAATATTTCAAATATAGAATGCTGCTTGATAATAGGAGCAATATTCCACAAAAGATGATAATACCATCAAATTTACAGGAAAAAGCAATGCAGAAAATGATAAGGGTTAAAGAAGTACTTTTTAATGTGAATACATACTTGTACTAAAATTAAAACTTGTTAAAGATGAGTTTTATAGGACACAATTCAAAAGTAAAAGGGATTTTTGAATCCTTTGATTTGCATACTAGCTGCAAGTATTTACAGTAACGTATCTTACAGAAAATTCAAGTACATTGTGGAGATCACTGCCACCCTTTTTCCACATAATTTTATGCTATTTCTACTAAAATAAATAAATAAAAACCACTTCTGTGCCCTGTAAAACACCTAAGTTATACATAATAGAGACAATATATCTGGGTAGTTTTCCATAACAGTTCTTGTGAAACTATATCACAATGCACTATACTAAAGAGGGTAAATTAAGTCAAAACTTTGTAAAGGCTTCAAAAATCCTTTCAATGTTTAGATTTTATCCACATTTTATCTCAATTAGTCCTGAGACAGAAAAGTCCTAAACATCAGTGAAGTTCAACAGACATTCTGGTGTATGTCGCATAATTTTATCACACTCCTGTCCTTATTTACATTTAATAAGTCAAATATCGAGAAGATAAATGACTATTCCTACTGACAATTTATTATTTTGCATGTTTCAGTTACACAAGACAGCCTTCTTAACAGCAGAGAAGCTTTATTTTGGGGAAAACAGAAATCAGAGAAAATCAGAGAAAAGAGTATCAGTATATAATTTTTCCAGGAATAATAACTGTTATACTACTATTGCCTAATAGTAAAAACATAAGCAAAAAGGATCTTCTACCCAAAGCTAAGTATTTGTGCTGTTTCTATATTTGAGATACATGCAGATTTGGTTGCTCGTATGATTTTAAGGGTAAGACCAAAAGTAATAACAGAAATAATTCTTTTACTGCCTTTTACTTCTGAATCGAGATTTTAAAGAACATTCGCTAGTTGAAAAAGACAGCTAAAAGAGTATTCCTGATTAAAGATCACCATGTAGTTAATCGAATGTAGTTAGCAAAAATAAGGTGGCAGTAAATAAACAGTAGAAGTCAAATGGTATTTAGGCAAGTTCCTTCAAAAGTCCACAATTTGACAGTATTCACGAAGAGTATCATCAAGAAAAACCTAAATTAGCTTCCTTGTCTATGTTAGTTTAATATAAAATGCTAGTTTATTTTTACTTTCTCACAGAACACAGGAAACAACGTTCCCTTGTTGTTTCCCTAAAAGGAACTAAGGCAGATACACTTAAAGAGGATTCAAAACAATTGCAGATATTGATATAAAAATGGTCATAGGAGACCATTTGTATAAATATAATCTTTTCTATGTCATGATATTGAACAAAGAATATTTTTAGTCTCCAAAAAAAAGGAAAAGTCTATTAGTCTGAAATAGTGCACCAAGAGAATTATATTTTTCCAGTGTATTCAAGTATTTTAAAACTAGGCCTGTCAATCATCTCAAGAAGATGTTCTGCAGTTAGCAAGTCTGCAGTGTCAAAAATATGAGACAATCCCAAAAGGTCATACGTTATTATTCAACTCTGTACTGCTGTAAGAAAGATACTGCTGCAACTGGAACAAAAACTGTCTTCATTCATTATGAACCCATGAACATCTCCAGCATATGCCACTAAGTAGGAGAAAAAATAAAAAATAAAAATCCAAGACCAAACTTCACCAACACCATATTTAGATGAGAGTTGCACCTGACTCATGCAAAGGATTGTTTGGTGAGCTCCCTAATGTTCATGATTTTAAAATGTAAGAGAAATGTCTTTAACAGTAGAACATTTCCTGAATTCTAAATTTTAACCAAAATTCTTACTTAGTTCTTGCAGCCTCCTTAGATATATGGAATCTTCTTGAGCATTCTCCATTTCAAGACAAAAGTAAAGGCTTGACTTCTCTATAGCAAACCAGCCTTTTCTCCACTGATCCAGGCTATGGCAATCCTTGTAGTACAGTTGGCCAATCAGGTCACAGTCTCTCTCTAGTAAGCATTCAGCCACAGGGGGAACAAAATGCTACCAAGCAAAACAGGGTGAGTCAGATGTAGAAAAAAACCCTCTCCCCCCACCCCCCCCCCCCAAAAAAAATAGACATTGCAAAACTATAAGCTTGAATGATGAAAGCTGCATTAAAGAAACAAGACTGTTGGGTTTATCATTCATAAAACTATATATACATTAACTTTAAACTATAAAAACAGATACAGCACATTTTTTCCATTCACACTCCACAATTCAAATATTTTTGCTTTTTAAACTACATTTAAGTAGTAATGTGACTGTTAATATTTGGTACTGTATCAAATACTGTACTGCTTTATGAGTTGCGTTTCAGCAAACAAAAGAATAGAATGGCAAACACAAACAACTTAACTGAAATAAATTCATATGGTGCATACCACACCAGTGCACCTTTAAGATATTCTTAAAGTCAGCATTAAAATGTTTCAGTTCCTTTTCCATTTTACTGTATTATCTTGTTTCAAACATTAAATCACAGAAGTTACTTCTTCCTGCTGCACAAGAAACCACCACACACAAGACAGACCACTGTTCATCAAGAATGGCTTCTCAGAGGACTTTAAGCTAACAATGAAACTTTATTCTTTGTGCAAAGGCTCCTGGCCCTCCTGGCCTGGAAAAGATAATTATCAGTATTACCTTAGCTATCGCCCAAGTCCATTTTCTTTGTGAATATGCAGTTTCAGCTCCAAACAGAAAAACACGTTCTGACATTAAATAGATTTCAAAGGTAAAGACGTCCCTGAAGCAAGCAGAAGGAAAAAGGCAGCTGTATTTAGTCTTCATAACAGTAGACACACACAAGTTCAATTTCTCCCTAGTTCCTATTACATTAGTTCATACATATGGAATGGAATCAATTTCTCCTCTGATCTTACATGTACAACTCAGCTAATAACAGAATATTTTATAACACAACATGATCTAGAGTGCTTCTCAGGTCAAAAAAATATTTAGAGGCTACCGAATAACAATCTTTTTCAGTAGCTCTAAAATTAACAAAAATGCTTAAATATAGTCATTAAAAACCAGAGGAAATTTTTTTTTGCTTTTTAAATTCCACGTGATCTCAGCAAGTATATTGTCATGATGTATTCAAAATTATTGTGCACATTTAATATAAGTAGATCAATAAACTGAATATTAAGTATTAACTGAATATATAAGTTGCAAATAAGTTATCACAGAATCATACAAAATGTTGGTTGAAAGGGTCTACTAGGTGCCATTTGGTCTAATCTCTTGCTACAAGCAGGACTATCACTAACCATAAATCAGACCAGCAATGGTTTCATCTAGCCAAGTCTTGAAAAAATTCAGGGATGGAGACTTTCCTGTTTCTCTTGACCACCACCCTTCTAATGAAGAGGCTTTTCCTATCACCCTGCCTGAACCTCCTGGGATGTAGCTGCTGCCAGTCATTGTACCACCTGCCACCACCAAGAAGAGTTTGGTTCTGTCATGTTTATGACTACTGTTTGAAGTTGCTGTAACTCTCAATAAAAATTAAAAACAAGCAAAGAAAAAAATACAATCACTATTTAAAATGGTTGGATCTTGCTTTTCCATTTTAACTGCCAAATAGTAAGTATAGTTAAAAGAAGAGAAAGAAAACCATTTGAAACTGTGGTGGAATTTGGAAAGTCGTTGGACTCAGTTTTTAACACGTAAGTTACGGTTATGGTGCTAAATTTTTTAGCATGATTTCCTTTGTGACCTTTCCCCCTAAAAACCAAACAAATGGAGTACGCTTTTCCCTTTCAATACTGGAGATTGAGGTTTGTCTGAATCTGGAGAACTGACCATAGATCAATTCTTCCATTTGCAATGATGCTTTGTAAATGATATGTAAGTACTTGACTCTGACTAGTAAAATAGTCATTTTAAGGACAGAACGTATACAAAATATCTCAGGTAACAAAATAACTTTGAGTAGTTTCAGGAGAAGCTTCCCTGTCTCAGATAAAGCACATTAGGAGATTAGTCATTCCCTAAAAATGAAGTATTTTGCCAACAAGTTTTTTTATTTAGGCATTACCCTGAAGTGGAACCATTTGCACATACAGCAAGAAATACATTAGATCACATTATGGAAAAATAAAGTAGCATGTCCCCCCTCCACCCCACTCCCCCCCAGATACCACAAAGCTATGCTACAACAGAGTACTGATGACTACTTCCATTGCAATTTTGAGGCATAGCATGTTGAGGCATAATCATTTTTCATGATCTTTCCCCTATGCACACACTATCTCTGTAGTAGCTAAGGTCCTTCCTTCCCATTATCATTTCTAGAAACTTTCTGAATAGAATGCTTTTGTTGCAGACACTTCTGCAGTATAGTTCCAAACACTGCTGTATCATACGATAGAGAGATCTTGTTATTTTACACACACACAAATTTAAAAAGTATTATGGCATTTACGACAGATCCTAAGTACAAATTAAAGCATTAGCTTCAACAAACATGTTGCCTTGATCAATCATGATCATTGATCGCAACTCTGAATCTGTGTGATGTTTTTAAATGTATGAATGGAATATGCAAGAGTTGTAAAAGAAAAACAAGACCACCAAAAAAGTTATCTTCAAAGGAACTTCACGTTCAATAGTTAAATTGCTGCCCTCAACTACAGAACAACAAATGGGTTTACAAGGCTGATAGATCTGTGACTAAAACTGAAAGAATTGTGGAGAACTGCAGCATTATCAGAAAGAAACAAAGCAAAAGTTTTGGCTTGAGGCATAGGTCAATCCCAGAAAGAAAAATGAGCACTAATTGTTCAATTTATCATCGTGTAACCTTTTAAGCACTGAGAATATGCATTACAGTTTTAATAAGAAAGAGACATATCTAATTTATGTTGCCCTTTTAAATTACCCTAACATTTTCATTACATCACTATAAAAAATAAACAAATACTACTTAGCACTTATTTCTTGAAGTCAATATAACTTCAAGCTTCCTTTTAGTTTTTTCTCTCTAAATTGCACGTTCAAAATTCAAGAACAAAGTGAAAAGCACGGAAAACAGCATCTTTGAAATACCTGTGTTTATTTACTGAATTATTAATTTTGGAACCTACCCTCTATTTAAAAAGAAGTCTGACTTGTGCACTACAAGACAGATAACTTCGCTGATGTCAAGCATACCATTAGGAGTTGTCGTTTTATCATTTTCATAGTAGCTCAGAAAGCCACTTTCCAAAGTGCACCATCTTTTGTTGCAATCTGTGAATAAAGAAATAATAAAAAAAGTCAGTTGGTTTAATAAAAAAAAAAATGCCTCTTTCTGTAGAATTTGCCTCAAAATATATATAGCTCTATTACGACGGGAGTACATGTATGATGATATCTCAGTCCCACGAACTTCAGTGGGCCAGGAATTCAAATTCTGTGTTGATACTATTTAGCCTATAGGAATTCTAGCATATGGTAGTTTAAGTTTTATATTTTAAGTTATATTTAAGTTATATATTTTGAAATACTATACTATAAAATTTCAAGTGTCATACATGTTAAAACTTACATCCATTGCACACTACAAGGATAACAAAAGAAACCACTATCAGAAGTTACATTACTTAACATTGTTAAAATACTTCAGAAAATACACTACCAAGATAGAGTAAGATATCAAATTGAAGAACAGACAATCCTTTCAAGGTACTTCAGCAGCTGAGCTCAATTCTCTCCTACTGCAGGTCCAAGAGTCGCACAGTAATGAAATTGTACAGAATGTATGCCTAGATACTAGGCTAAATAAGAGGAAACACAATAGACAGGTAGTAGCTACAACTATAGCAGGATGGCACATTCACATAAGAATGAGTTGGAAATCTCTGCTGTTGCTATTCTCACGTGTAACTGGCAAGAGTAAATTCATTTAAGCAACACGGCAGTTCGCGGAATGCTAATGCTCATACAAACGTTCAACACGTAACAACACAGATGCAGAGCAATGGTTAAGTTACCTACTTAAGAATTCTATCTTCACATAACTTTGAACTAGGTATATTAGAGGATCCAGAAATTGCCACTTACACTTTTCTTAAAAAAATTACACAAGGTGTATCTTAAAAAGAAATCTGCAGAACAACTTAAAAGCCTTATTCAGCATATTTGAGTTTAAGTGTTTACTACTTCTTGTGAACCTGAACTACGAATACAGCATATGAAATAGAATATTAATGACTGCTTTCTACTCTGTATATTAATTCATTCAAGGCAACATCTAGTTCTTAGAATATAACTTGAGGTGCATCTATTCTCAACACTAAAGAAGCGGGACCTAAGCAAAAATACTGTTAATTTCTATAGTAATAAGACCTCTGAAGAGGTACACATATTCCAGTAACCTATTTGTGCTAATTTGGTAAAATAGAAAAGAAAAAAAAATCATGAATAAATAAAAAAAATAAACTACAGTTCTAATTAACCAATACTTGATATGTTGTCTGATATTTCATCCAATTAGTTTATCTGTTATTCACTGAGTCATACATGTTTTGGGCACTATTTTCTTAGTATTTATTGAATATCATGCTTTCTACCTATATTGTAAATACACAATTTAAATACTGAAGTGTAAATAAGTTTGAGTATTTGAAGATGTATAGGTTTACAAAACTGGGTTTGATTGTTCAGGATTTTTTGACCCCCTAGCCTCCCATCATTTCCTTCGCTAAAGTGTGCCCATTCTACAAAATAGCTCACTGCCTCAATATTGAATGAACTGTTCAACTCTCAAGGATAATTTTGGAACACTATGATTTTTAAACAGGGCTCTGTACAAACTTCTACATTAAAAACAGAAAGAGAAAAATTCAACTCAGGCCAAATCACTAACCTTTATTATTATTTTTTTTGATATATTGCTTTGGAATAGCAACAATGTTTGAGCTTTCTTCCTGCTGATCATCAACAGCTGTTAACTAACAGTAACTTTCCCCAGAAGTTATGCACCCCTGCTGAAACCACGGATGGCACTATAACAAGGATACAAAAAGTTGGTTTACTCTCTCCTGCACTGAAACCCACATAGTAAAAAACTATACTGTGTTTCCAGATGCTGTACCTGGCTTTTATAAAACCTGGATTCAATTCACAGCACTGAGTGATTTCTTTGGTTTCCTTTTGCAATTGGAGCTCAGCCCACAAAGGAATACCAGTTTTCTCTGATTGCAAACAGAACACTTAAATATTCAGCCCTTGGCAAGGCTGACAAGTGCCTCAGAAGAAATTTTTAACACCAAAGAAGAATTTAAACAGTAGCTTAGTAGTTAGAAAGATGAACTGGACTCTGGCTCAAAGCATAAATGTCAATAAAAAATAAAAATCAGTATAAGAAAAATCCAATATAATTTGGGGGCAGGACCCAGAATTTTGACGAGTGCTCCAATCCCCTGTTAGGTACCAGTGCTCCCTCTCTGGTTCAATGAGAACTCAGCAGCAAGTCCCAACTACTTCACCCAAAGGGTTCCTTTCTTTCCTCTAGCACTGAAGAGGTAGATCACTTTGTTTCAGGTAATGTGATCTTCTTACTTGAATCTTTACAGGCCAAGGAGGGAACTGAAACTGTATCTCCCACACATTGGTATGGGAACCATTAAATTATTTGATGAAGGTAGTTTTTCTTTCTTACTGTTTATTTCATACATAAAAATGATATTACATTATTAAATAATATAAAATATTTTGTATACACATACATGATACAATCAATTCCCAACTATCTGCAGTGTGAGTATCCCCATATTATTTCATGTTAGTGAGATATAAGGTAGAAAACAGTTCTTGATATAGGAAAAAATATAGGAAGAAAAAAGTTTACATATTTTAAATTGTAATAAAAAACCTTTTGTTTTTTACTTCTTACACATGGCACAGTAGACACAGCCCTCAGGTAAGAACAGATTCTAATTCAAAATTGCATTTATATATATATAAATATATATATATATATTTTTTTTTTAACTATACTAAAAGGATGTCATTATTACATTTTCCTCCCTGATCTGTCTACTAAAACTGCAAATGGTTTAGGACAGGTAAACACATCTTCCTATACACTTGTAAAGCTGTACGCCCACCACATCTTCCAAAAAAGCACGGCAGAAGGCATTCTGTGAGCATTTAAAGTTAACTCTTCAATCTATATCTACTTACAAATTTAAACTGCATTTCTAATAAAATAGAATTAGAAGATGTTAGATGAGACAACAGCAGTATTACCTTGTATCTGCTCTCTACTTCCCTCAGCAGGGTCTTGAGTTTTTAGAAATACATTTAAAAATGATTATACATATGTGTGTGTGTGCATGCATATGTATATGTATAAATACATTATATATATATCCACAGCACAGAATACAAGGCCTGCACTTATAACAAGAGATTTGTGGTTATTCCTGTCTTTCCTGAGTAAGCTCAGAACAGTTTTAGAACAATCAACAAAGAAGTCCTGTCCAGCCGCAGTCCAGGGCTCTGCCTAGGTCTTTGTTAACAGCTGCATCATTGCTGGGAAATGCTTACAATTCAGAATTAGTTCTGATGATCACTCAATGTTTTTGACTATTAGGATCTACAATAACACAGATACCTTAGAAGTGCATTTAAATGGGAGTTATGTGCATGCTTCGATCTCCATTAAGGATCTTAAAGACATACCACCAGAATATAAACATCATCATACAAAATAAACGTTTGTCAATGACACAGGATGCTGTATCAAGATTTTCTTAGCTATCAATTTAAATACAAACCGGCTCATACTTTAAAAATCTACCTTTTTTGTTTAGATAGAAGAAAATACAGGAATAGAGAAAAAAATAAATTTATCTGACAACCTCTCAAAAATCCTAGTAGAATGACTGCTGATGATTTCTACTGCGATAATACAAACATTTTTACCACGCAATGCTTAATTTGTTGTAAAATTGTTAGACGTGTCCATTTTACATACATTTGCAAGCCTGAGCAATATCTCAGGCATTATCAATTTGGACTCTGGGAAGTCAGTGTTAAAATGGTTTCAGAAAGATAATGATTTCAAATGGAAGCTACGTTTGGCAGCTAGCAGCATCTGCCTAATTATAATTAAAATGAGAAATATTTGTATATGTTTTTTATTTATCATTTTTGTTAACTGAATAATAAGTAGTTTAATTTCCTTCTTCTGTCAACCACCGAATAAAGAGATCAAGACAATCGGGATTTTCTTAATCTGAAAGAGGTCTACAGAATCAAACGAGACAATTTATCTTTTAAAAAGTAATGTAAGAAGTTAAAAAGAACCAAATTCATCCATACCATACATATTCATGTATTATTCAAATGTATGAAGTAAAACTGAAATACCTTCTTTTAATTTCTTCTCTGTAAGAAGCTTGGTAGTATTAGAAGAAACTTTGTATAAAAATTCACAAAGAAAGGTGGAATGTGAAGAATCTTCAGAGAAGCCACTTTCAAGACAGATATCATAGCTTGGGAAATCTATTAAAAGACAAAGTAGTAAGTAATATACAAAACATCCTCTACTATAGGGTATAACTGCTTCTCCACATCCTTCTTCCATCCATCCATCTGCAGTATTTACAGATACATAGCTGCTCTCTAAAACCTTTCCTATAGCACAGATACACATTATTGATCTATTTTTACAATTATTGTCACATGTTCACCAAAACCTGCTGTTTTACATTGGTTATTACATTGCCATTTTCTACCACTGCTTGCCAACGTAACCTAAATGTGGTTTTCTAGTGTACTATGTTTTTATTTTCATCCCTTATTGCAATATACTTAAACAGAAAGGAAGTGTTTCTCTTTAGGGCTTATCTAGAAGTTTACCACAAACTCTGGCGGCAGAAGGATTTCAGAGGATCACCGTGAACCTGCCATGACCCCCTATTTTCTCTGAAAAGAAGGAACAAACACCAGCTCCAACACACAGCAGTGCTGCGTTGGCTGGAAAGCTGCAAGTGGAAAAGACAGAGCCAAGACAAGCAAACTTCCTTCAACAGCCTTAGGACTATTTCACAGCATAACTAGCAAAATAAACCAAACAACACAAACCATAAAACCACCACAGCTGCTTGTCTGCACAGTGATTGAGCTCAACATCCCAGGATCTGATGCCTGTCATTTGTGACAAAGAAGTGCTTAGGCAAAACTTAAGGCACTGCATTTGCTCTGGGAAACTCTATATCATTCCAGAGTTTCCGACTAAAAAAAAAAAAAAAAAAAAATTGTGTTCAGCCTATCAAGTGTTACTTTGCTGAGTTGCATAAGCATGTCCACAATGCTGGCTGGATTAGCATTGATAATTTCTTCCAGTGTAAATCTGTGCGTGAAGTTTCATCATTCCCAGACTGCTTCAGATGCCAGAGAGCCTTTTTTCCTTTTTAAGAAGAAAAGTTCACGTACATCCATACTCCATAATTTTCTAATTGCGTATATTTTATATACATGTATATTTTTATTATTATAATTATTATTTGTGTGTGTATGCATATATATATATATATATATATTTATTTATTATTATTTATTTTTTTTTTTTTAAAGAACAGCCTTTTCAAGCTTTTCAAGCGCCTGGAAACAGTGATAAATTGAGACCAGGCCTTTTGACTTTCAGGGCCAAAGTCTATGATGCACAGTTGTGATCTGAAAAAGGGTAGTATGCTGGGATTGGTTTGAGAGTTTTATTTTAGGAGGAGAACTTGTGACAACAGACAGGTACCTATAGGTACCTATAGTACTAGATAGGTACTATTTTTAACGGTCAAGGTAGATATCAATTTAAATAGTTTGTAATCAAAAAGCAAAGCCCCTGAGAAATACTTTAGATATATGATTAACTGTATGTACCCATTTTTCTGGTAAAAGCCTGACAGTAGAGGCAAAGCAGATGATGCTTTTCTTCTGTGTTACAAAACAACGTTATGAGGGTATATCATCACGGGCTTTTTAATTATTTTTTGAAGAAATAAACTTGAAGTCCAAGTAAAATGCAAGTAACTTGCACAACTACACATAGTGCCTGATAAAATACAGTTAATGCCTTTCATTTCACTCAATATGAAATTAGAAGATCAAAATAAAGCAGGTATATCCTACCTGAAAACTTATTATGGTATAGGAATTCCATTTGCAGTCTTTGTCCAGCTTTCTTGGCTAGTAAGTATGGAGTACTGTAAACAGGATCGCCAGTAGCGCACATCACATCAGCCCCACTGAACAGCAGCATCAGAGTTTCTAGAACATCTTGTTTAACTACAGCAGCACACAGCGCCTTATGAAGAGGGAAAATAAGAAGTCTGTTTAAATTAGAAAGTTATTGGTAGCAAGTCCTTGTAAATGCAAATCCTTTCACCTCTGATATAGTTCCCCTACATTTTTAAAGGCCATAACCACTGGGAAGCAGCAGGAATCATGAATTATGGTCTGAAACTATGAAGAAGGAGCAACAAGGAAAAAAGTCACCAACCCAAACCCTGCAAGATTTTGCTGCCACACATTTTGTATCTGCATGTTAACATTAATTAAAGCAATAAGCTGTCCTGCAACTGGGTATCTACATGAAAAATCCCTCCTTCATTTCCCTTCACACAGCACACTACTGAAGAAAAAAAATAATTATTCCAGACCTCAGAAGTTCAACCAAAGAGACAAGATTTAATCCTTTAACTCTTATTAGGAAACAGCCTGGAATTCATAGGTAGTTTTTCAAAGTCATGTTCACAGCCAGCGAGGCAACTATTGTTTAGGGTACCTTTATACTTCATAATCTTCCTTGAGATTTAAAGATCTCAAAGCATTTTAGAAATTCAGGTCCCTTTCATCTTCCTATGCACGAAGACAAATGTAAATAATTTTCTTCCAAAATGTGGTTCCAAAATTTTAAAATTAGAAGTACCTATGTAATTTCAGCAATCTATCTGATAATTTTATATTATTTAGTTAATGGATCAGCTTTTCTGAAATAATAAATACAGAGGTTGCTCAACACAAGAGAAGTACTAAAATTCAGCTGCTCTAATAAACACACGCGCATCCAGTATGCAAAAACCGGTAAGGCAGATAGTTCAGTAGAAGTTTTATAATTACTTGGCAATGACCACTTATTACATGGTAATATCATGTCTCTATAGAGAATTTGATCATTACATCTGATATTACTTCCCAGTAGTTAAATCATTAATTGACAGACACCTCTGTACCAGAAGAGTTCAGAAAAATCAAGCTCGTAAACCACAAAGGACTATTGCATTTCCTGTAGTCAGCGGTTATAGTATAAAATTAACTGTTAACAATAAAATTAAAAGAAAAAAAAAGATATTTAAGTGTTTTATTTTGCAAAGAGACATAAAACCTAAATGTGTCCATAAAGCCTAAAATGTGTCCTGATCCCAACAGAATCAGAAAGTCATATGGGAATGTAGAAAATCCAAATTCGAAGTATAAAGATGGTTAGAACTATTTTAAAAGAGACAATATTTTTAAATGCCTTTGTTTTTACTTCTCATGTGTATAACTCACATGCAACCTCTAACATGTGAAGAACACTTCAATTTTTTTGGAAAATAACCACTGAAACCTACTACTTCAAAGCACAATAACTTAAATGTTACCACCCCACCACAATCTTTGCATATCCTTTGAGATAATTTCACTAATATGCAATTGAATAGACTAACTTTATAAAGTATATGCATTTAAACCCCTCTATATTCAAAAACCCTAAAAAGTCACGACTCTGAAATCAGCAGACAGCATAAGTCAGTCAAACAGATATCAAAGCTATGCAGAATTTGATAATTATAATTAGCAATTATAATTAGCATTTTCTACTTTATAACTGTAGACAATTTGTTTCTGTTATTTGTGCAAAAGGAAACATTAGAACTCAGTTTTCATCATTTTGTTTATTCTAGCTTGTTTCATTTCCAGTTAACTACAAGCTATTATGAAAGTGTGCATTAGCTACTTTTCACTGCTGATAATGTAATCACCTATCATGGAACTCTGGAATGTTCAACGTTAGACATATATCCAAAACATACTGAGAAGGAATATAAAAAAGACAAATGAGAATTTTCGTCTATGGAGCGTGCATTTGAAAACAAAGATCTGTATTTATTGATAGCTCTGGACTATTTATTATAGGCACCATATAGGTGCCATAACCTTCCACAAACAAATTAGAAAATCTAGAACTAAGAAATCATGGATTGAAAAATCATGAATGAAGCAAAGGCTTCATTCAGAGCTGCAAAACCCACCACTCAGGATTTTCAGTTTGTTTCTCACCAGTTTAACGAGATGACCAAAATGCACACAAATACAATTCAATACAAAAGTTATGGCAAGGGCTTACCCATTCTATAGTATTACCTTATTCAATTGTTCCTTGGTTTTGTAGAGAAAAGGTGCTTTTCTGAATTTTCCCTCTTTGTATTTTTGTGTAATGAACGCAATCCTTTTTTCTGCTGGGGCATCCATGTGTAGTTCTTCATCTGGAGGAAGATTTCCTGCCCAAAAACTGTTTGCCCTCTTATTTCCAATGATGATAAAGAGCTGGATGAAGTGCAAGAGAAAACAAACAAAATATCATGAAGGATATCAGGATAACCCCTGAATTGTTTTCAGTTGCTAAGTGTGGAGAAAAAAAAGTTTTACAAAGAGATAATTGCCTGCAGGAAACCTTACTCAGTCAATATTATTCATTTATAGATGACCACAGTTAAAGCCTGTAGTCGTGATTTTCAGCAATAGCTACTAAGCTTTACAAAGCTAACCAGCTACAAGACTTCAAATAAACACAAGAAAATAGCAGTAGAATTTTAGAGAATGTTAGCATTTCTTTTAAAGAAAACAGTGACGACTCAACCTTCCCCTTCAGCAACACTTTTAAACACCCCAAGCACCTAACCTGGTAGTGAGGAGTTTGTTTCCCTTTCTTTCCCTTCAATGAATACTGCCCATCATTACTGCTGTCCAGAAGCATCTCCATTTTTTTTCCCCAAAACACAGGTGCTTGGAGAAATGCTTGGTA
Organism: Anas acuta; assembly: GCF_963932015.1. Lineage (NCBI taxonomy): Eukaryota > Metazoa > Chordata > Aves > Anseriformes > Anatidae > Anas > Anas acuta. The sequence goes on from NC_088982.1 coordinate 22,754,665, forward strand.
CACATGGTTCTCAAAACCAATGAATATTTTGAATGACACAAAAGTACAGTTACCTCCCAGAAACCTTAAGGTTTACTCTAACAGCAGCACATTTTTTTTAGTAGCTATATGTTAAGACTTCTCATAAGGAAAGAACTCTTATTCATGAAGCACCTTTCAAGATGGAACAGAGTTGCAGTATCTCAACATACCTCAATAAGTTCATTGCTCCAAATGCTGGCATCCATTTTTAGACTCCGGACTTTTGAGTCTCTTGGTCCTAAAGATCTGTGCTGTCCTAGAAATCCAAGAGTATTTTTACTTAACTAGCTTCACTAAAGCACTTAAAATGAGTTTCTCTTCTGCTGAGCTAACAAAAATATTTAATGAAGACAGATTTATTCTAATTATTTTTTTAAAAAAGACTAATATGTACTAGGCTTGACATTTAAATATAAAAGCACAAAAAGAAAACAACCAAAAAAACAAGCAAAAAAAATTAGAAAGAAGGAAGGGAGGTGGATTGCACTTGGCACAGAAATCTAGTCCTTTTTAGGTTATAGCGTTGTAGTGAAAATTGTACTATTTAACAGTAAATAATAAGCAAAGGCTCCGATGTAGAATGCTTTCAGAAGGCTTTTTCATAAGGGTTTGTTCTGAAAGCAAAACCTAGAGTTACAAACTAGCTCCCTGCCTTCACTATTTTTGCATGTATTTAAATATAAAACATGACAGAATTGTTTTTCTTTTAATATCTGAAAACGCTATCATGTATTGTCAGTAAAATACGGCCTGGGGTATTTAATACCTCTCATTTATACATTGCCAATTGTTATCCTTTAGAATGCAGCCTCGCAAAAGCCAGCCATTTCCCAAGAAGTGTTAGTATGTCTTGATTTCCATTAATAGTGAAGGATTATTCATCTGTGGGAAACCAATCACCATACAGGCTTGTCATTTATGCAAGGAAGTGCTTTAGAATACTCGGTATTAAAGAAGTTATATTCATTCAATGTTTGTCAAAACTTTCACAAGGATAGCACTTTAAAAATAAAAAAGCCAGTTCAAGGACATACGCAGATATGCAAATATGACATTTTTGTAGAACCCACACAGCCTCTCATTAATTACTCTACCTGCGCACTTCTTACAAATGACAACACAGAGATTGATGGATGCCCAGTCAGGATTGGGAGCTTTACAGTCAGCACAGCTCCTGTTGGATTCATTGAACCAAATCTTCTCAGCTACTTCATAATCAGAGAGAGTTTCTGCTATCGATTGCTGCAGCGCTTCAATCCAGTCTTGTTTCTCTCTTTCCGACTCGGCTGTAAAGCTGAAACAATTGACTTTTCTGCATTATTGATCTTTATTTTAAAGCCCAATTAAACAGAATCTGTAGTCTCTCTTATTTCTTACATTTATACCCAAAATCACTGTCAAAGAAATCTTCCACCACACACAGACACAAATTCTAAGATGGAAAATATTTTTTTGCCAGTGAAAACTCCGTCGGTCTGAAATCAGTCTTCAACAAAACCACTGCCAGTGAGAGCTATAAAGCTTTTGTAACATTTTAGTTATGTTTCTGAGTTACTTTCAATGCATTTCTTTATTTTTATGTTAATACATACCAAAGTTAAAGCCTGATTTTTTATTTTTTATTTTTTAATAAACATCATAGAATTAAAGGAAATGTGATGATTTATTAAGGAGTACAAGTAGACTTGCTACCTGTAACAGACAAAAATTGCTTTTTATTTAAATTGATTTTTTTTTAAAATATAAATAATAAACAAGCACCAACATGCTGATGGCTTTGAGAAAGTCAAAAACAGCTAGCCATAGACTACCAATACATACATCTACCAACTAGCCATAGACTCAAATCACTGACAGAGACAAATTTATTTACTGGCTACTCTAAGCCACAGAGTATACAAGCAAATTGTTTGCTTTTCAGTCATTTAGTAAGTCAAAGAGAACAAAGTGACTTCTCCTGCATTACTGAGATTTCATTATAGAAACACTTCCATGTTCAAGAAAAGATTTTTACTAGCATATAGCTTTATTTTATTTTCTTAAATCATTACAAGTCACAGCATCAGCCAAACTTTCTACTGATTTCAATTGAGGATTTTTACAAGGGATGGCACATAATCAATTCTTTTCTTTTAGAATAAAATGCTTAATATTAAATGAATGCAGCATGATATCACTTCAGCAGTTTACTATTAAGATGAAGCAAAGTTTTCAAAGTTTGGTTTTCTTCTGCCCTTGCAGAGAATGAACAAAGAAGGTTACATAAAATATGAATTTGTGGGAACAGGATGCCTAGTTAGAGAGATAATAGATGAAGCACACAGCTAAACAAAGGAAAAAAATCCCTTTGTTGTTTAAAAAATGCTGAGCATTCTTAAGAAGTGTTACCTTTTCACCCAAACTAGGTTAAATCACTGCTGTAGGAAGCAAGTATTTCTTCAGTGTATTAGTTATTTGTATACTCTGTACTGTAAATATTAAAGTTCTCACCTGAAGCTTTTATAAGGAGTAATTATTTCAAAAGATTGTTTTGCAGTCCGATCCACTTGTTTTACATTTGCCACATTCATAGGGATTAAAGTGATACCAAATCCTGTCTTGAAATCCTAAGGAAAAGACAATAAAAGTTCAAAGAGTTATAATTCAATAATCAAGCATGTACAGCACAATTCAATCAGCAAAATCCAAGATCTGTAATACACATTTTGGCTACAACATGCAAGCTCTTTCTAATTCATTAAGGGATAAATAAACCTATACTAAAATATGTCCAAACACTATGCTTCTAATTGCTAGAATGATCTTACTTGATTGCTGGTGAGAGAAGAAACTATTAATAAAGAAAAAATGTTAAATAACAGATTGCACTAAAATGCAGAACCAAAACAGAAGTATCTAGCTTCTATCATACTGTAGTGACTAAATAATGTTTATCCATCTAAATCCTTCTCACTGACAGCAGTTTTGACTGCTTTTAGATAAACTAGTTAAAGAAAACATATAAAATTCCTTCTTAAAACATTTGGTTGTTTGTGCTTCTGATGTATTACATGAACTAATCCTCTCAAATGTGTCTTAGAAAAAGTCCTATAAAACAACTAAAATAGGGAGTTATTTGTGGTTCAACTATTAGAGATAAGTATTTTTTTTGTCTTAAACCAAGAAAAATCCTTTTTCCTCCCATGAAACACCGTGCTTAATATAAATCAATCGTACATTAACACAGTTGGGAAATTTTCACTGACCCCTTGGAAACCTGTCTCAAATGGACACATTTTGGAACCACAGAGAGAGACGTTTCTGACGTCTTCTGACCACCACTGGTGCTTCCTTCAGACTCTAATTTACATATTCATCTAACAGTAGTCACCTACACAAATTTAATTCATGTTTGACAGGACAAGAAGCAATGGGCACAAACACAACCCACAGGAGGTTGTGTTTGAACATCAGGAAGCACTTCTTGTGTGGATGATGGAATGCTGGCACAGGTAGCCCAGAGAGGTCAAGGGATCTCCCTTCCCTGGAGATCTTCAAAGGCTGCCTGAACATGGCCCTAGAAAACTGCAAATGGCTCAACGTGGCCCTGCAAGAGTAGAGAGGGAGGGGACCTCTCGCAGTCCCTTCCAACGTCAACCCTTCTGTGGTTTCTTGGACTATTACCACAATTCTTGAAAACATTAGCGGCAGCAGGAACAAAAACAGAAACTACGTCACCCAAGCAAAAGAGCCAAATCCACATATCTTACCATCTGCAGGATGCTCACTATTTCACTCCTCACATTACAAGTAGCTTGGTGTGGGCTGATAAAAACATGAGAGCACTGGAAGGAAAGACTTCGGCAGAGATACCTGCCTGTGATGAGGAGGCTGTTTTTCTAGTAAATACATATTTAAGCCTGCATCATTGACAATCGTGAGATTTTCAAAGTTTATAACAGCATTAAAGCTCACATAGAGAGGACACTTCACAAAACTCTTTTCAATTCATCCAACCATTTCAGGAACAAGCAAATAAAAATATCTTTAGCCACGATGGGTAAGGCTAGAAGATACAAACAAGCCTACACACTTCAGTATAAAGATTTAAAGTCATAACTTTTCAACAAGTACTCTGGATTAGCCATTCTCCGTATAATCAATTTTGAAATATTTCTCACCTTTTCTCTGCTCTCAGATCCTGTAACTTACACATTTTTATTCTCCTCCCTCATCTTCATCCCTTCCTCCCCAAATTTTCCTTTGAATCAACAGTTTTGTTATTGTCACATCTGCTTTGGAAGAGAGCAGAGAGCTGTGTGAAGCCTACAGTCCCTAATTCACCCTCAAAGTTCAGTTATATGGGAAAAGAGTGGACAGAATAATTTCTTTTTGAGCATGAACCTGACAGCAATGAAACATTATTAAAGTCGGACATTACCAGTGAGAAAGAGAGAAGCATATAAAATAAGGTTAAAAATTGAGAATAGAAAAATACTTTTTTTTTTTTTTACTTCCATTAGCAGCATCTTAAATCAAATGAGCAAAATGAGAAACATAGGATGAAAAAAAAAAAAAAAAAACAAAAACAAAAAACAGAAACAAAACAACCTTTAACTTCCTAGAATTAAAGTTTGTGCTTCTGAGATGTAAACTGGATGCAGGTTTAAATTATTTGTCTATAATTGGCCTTAAAAAGTCCAGATTTATAAAGGGCAGGTAACCAGACTATATTGTACCTTAAGAACAGTACAACAAATTTATTAAGTAAATGCTGAACGGCTGCCAGAAAACATGATTAATAGGAGTTTTAATATACTCTTAGGTCCTGAATAACTATTCACTGCCTTCACTGAAGGCAAAAAAAGAATAATGAAGAGAAGATGACTGAAATAAGAACTACCACGTTGAGCCAGATCAAAAGTTCACCTATAGCATCTTCCCTTTAAGCACTTGCTACTGGCAACTGTCATAAGAAGAATATAAATAAGAGAAGGTACATCCTCATCTTCCCAAATAAGCTTCCAGCAATCTAGGGACTTCCAGCTCAGAAAGCCTATGAACAAGTAGTTGCAGTCAAGCCATCACACTTAATAGCCATTGACAGCCACGTCCTCGAGGAATTTAAACAAATGCATGCTTTAAAGCCTCCACAGCATTATACTTTATAAATTTCCCAAATACAAGTTGCACAAAAAAAGTATTTGTTTAATATTTATATCTGATAACTATGAATTTCATTACACTGTTAAAGAGCTAGACTTTATCTACCTATTTCATGCCGTTCCACCTTGAAATTCTCTATCCCTATTTCCTTCACTCTCCTTTTCTAAGCGCTTTTCAAGGTCCTACACAAAACGGCAAGGGTCAGGATGCCCTTTCCCAAAGCGGAGAGCCAGAAGTGGGGGGCAGGAGCACTCCCTTCTGCTTGCTGTGACAGCCACTGCTGTTGCTCACTCCTCCCAGCCCTCCCAGCAGGGTGCAGGGGACCATGTCCAGTAGGCCAGACCACTCAGCTGCCCACTCCTTTGCTCAGCTGGCCCAACCGGTGTCCTCGGAGCTGAAAGGAAGCACCCTGCAGACCTCAGATTGCACTCGCTTACGTATGCTATAATTACAGCCACTATCCAGCCACCAAACATCACTGTACTTGAACCCAACAGTGCAGAGCTACACAAGCTCTTTGAAATGAAATACAGCAAGTCCCAAATCTGGAACACCAACCCTCCCCAAATCCACACACATACTGAGGCAAGCAACAATCCCACTGAGAAGAGAGTAACTTTCTCATGTTTTAAATGCAGCATGTGTGTAAGAGCTTACAGTACTCACTTTCAGCATGAGGAATGCCCAAAAGTTTTAAGAAATTAGAAGTGAGAAATTAAGAAATTATAACATTTTCAGAACAGAAATTAGAAATGAGGAATATTTTCAGAACAGAAGGTGGAGGTAAATTAACCAATTTAATTGGTACATTAAAGTGAAGCTATTTCTGTAATGGTCCAAACAAACTCTTTATGGTAACTGTACACTTGGCACAAACCAGGCTTGGTGATTGACAGGTATACTGGAATCTCATTTTCATGGTTCAGATTTCTGTGCTTTCAAGAGCTCAGTCTTGTTCTCCTACTTCAGAAACAGAAGTGGGAATTGGTATAGGGAAGACAGAAACGCTCCACTTTGAAAGATAAATTCATTCATTTTGAGTGCACAGGAGGACAATAGGGCCCATTCAAGCACTATACAAAGTGTGCTGGCAGCAAGACCAAGCAGTATCTTTTTGGAATAAGAATTATTTTACTCCTATAGACTGAGAGCCCATTGTTCCAGATAGATTAAGCTCTGTGTTACTTTCTGACAAATGAAGAAAAGCTTAAGAAGATTCAAAAATACACAGAGAAAGCTTTTTTTTAAAAATATACATACATCTTAAATGCCTGTATTTATACTACCTCGATGCACTTGAATAGAGATTGAAAAAAAAACAGGTGACAGTTTGAGCTTTTTACAAGAAAAAACACAACTTCTTTACAGATATAATAATAGATCAAAAGTATTCACTAAAGAGCACAGTAGGCTGAAAATACAAATGGGGAAAGTAGTTAACTATGGGTTAAGTATTGGCTTTCTGTTGTTCCTTCCTGAAGGAGGAATGATTATAACATACAAGTCCTGTTGCCATTATCATCCTTGTCTGAAAGGCACAGAATCTATGAAAACCTAGGCATCTTTATGAAATCCTTAAATCTGTAATCAGGCTCTGACTCTTTTGGCCCTCAGTCAAAGAAGAGGCCCTCTCTACAGAGCCACTCTTCTTCCTGTAAAGAATAATATTTATTCTTTTCTCTTTTTCTTCCTTCCACTCACTTTTGCAGGAGGAAACTTGGGATTGCATGCTTGTTTGCTAATATGATCAGGTCTAAATTCATCTGAACACAGGAGATCTAGATCTGCATTTACTTCTTTAGCAGCTACATTCATTTCTATAAAGGTACGATTTCCACAATGTGTAAGTTGATTAAAAAACAAAACAAAAAACAAACAAACAAAAACATCAGCACAAGTTTACCTTTCCCCAACAGACAAAAATAACTCCCAAGTTTTGTTTTACAAGTTAACTACGTTATTTTCTCATTAGAAATATCAGAACATATTTTTGTCATGTTTTTGCTGGAGGATTAAGAGAATAAAAGAAACAGCATGGAAGAAGGAAAATTGCTGCCATGATGTCAGGAGAATGATGTATATAGTTTTATATACATATGTATATATACGTACTCACATACATGTGTGTATACAGATATATATATGTAGCATATTTAGAAGGTACAGACCTCATTGGTACACAAAGCGTAAACAGTGAAACAGTACTGGTGTATATTGGGAGTAACCCACTTTTGCAAACTGCTACATCAACAGTATTCTAAGCATTCACCAGTTCTCTTCCACTGAAATCATAACCCCTGGGCTTTTTTGTCGTCTTTGGCTGTTAGATCTTGGCCTTGCAAGAGGGGAGTGTCATACATGTATGTATGTATAAGACAGTAATGGTAGAAGATACACGATAATGCTGCACAAAAAATATACTTTGCGTATACATGCATATGCACATTTATTCATGTATACTTTTTTAAAAACAAACAAACAAAAAACATCCACCTTTCTTACTATCCTACTTCTGATTTTTAAAAGGTCTATCTGTATATGTGACCCTACTTTTGTCCTACTGTCCACACACAGAAGACTCTTGACCTTTAAGCACTGTGTTTCTGATAGGAGTTCCAAAACACGACCTTACATTCTTCCTTGAATCCACCCTTGCTATTTGCAATAGCTCTTTAGGTTTACTTTGGGGAAGCTACCACAAAGTTTGTGACTATTACACTAAGACATTTCTGAAAGACCTAAGAAGTCCCTTAGCAATTTAACATGATTTAAACTTTTCTTTCATTCTAGCCCCATGGCATTTGATTCCCTTCAAACAGCCAAATTATTCCAGAGAGATTAAAAGCCAATAATCAGAATCGTTTCAGATAAAGCAATCAACTTGCCACCCACACTCCCCTTTACTGTAGGTACAGAGTTCAGCCTTTCTAGTTAGAAAGGAAGACTGATTTCTCTATCAGGTGGGAAAAGCTTCTTTCCATGTTAATAAAAAATTAAGATATAAATAAGTATCAGAATCTGAGAAACAGTGACTAGTAGTGCAGAAATTGCTTGATGATATTAATGCTTCTCCACAGTTTATATTGATTTCTTCTCCTTTTCAACTACACTTAGGCTTAGCCTTCTCAGTTAGCTGTCATAAGCCTCTAAAGATTTGAAAAGTCTGATGTCCCTTATCACAGCTTAAAATCTTTTAATATAGATTTTAGGTGATAGTTAAATATCACAGGTTGGAATCAAAACTGCCATGAGTAAATACAGATTTACTCTTATGGTCTTCTTAATGAGGCCTCAAAATGAAACCTCAGTGAGGCATACAGTATATAATTACAGGAACAAGAAAATGAACATGAAGTTTGCCAACTCAAGCCCTGATGAGCAAGAAGATGCTAGAAATGACCCAGTCTGTGCATGTTAATTCCATAGCTTTGTGCTCATCTATTATGATATTAATTTTATGTTCTTTACTTAGCTAAGAAGAACTATGTCCCATAACAGAACACCTGAAAATGATTCAGTCTATTATTGCAAAATATTTTGTTGAGATAACCTGACAACCATAATTGTAGAGACTAAGAAACAAGAAAAAAAACAAAAGGTGAGAGTGAGAAGGGGCACTTCAGGTTAGCTCGTCAGTGCCAAGCATGGTAGGCTTGTTTGCAGTGGAGTGCACTGAATGTGCTACTGGAGCACGATCTCCCATTTTCATTATATTAGAAAGAAATCTAGTATACGTACTTTGAGGTGGCTCTATGATGAAAGCCATTACATGAGAAGTGGGGACAATTGTGAGATCTCTTTCAAATTCATTCCTGACTAACACACTGAGGTAGTTACATCCTTACATGTAATGTGAATAAAAAAGTTACACACTCTTTATCCACTTACTACAGAAGTGATTCATAATCCTCACTTTGGCAACTAAGTGTGTGAGTTTTCAAGTATAAATACCATTTTCACTATGAATACCACTTGCTTATACACTATCAGGCCCATGCCTTGCATGCTGTATGGGATGATCTAGGACACATGAAGATAAAAGCCCCCTTCCTGTAGAGACTATAAAAATACAAAAAAAAAAAGGAGGATCACATAATTAATGTGACTGAATACTATCCTGGAGAGTTAGCTCTTATCTTTGCCTTTACCAATTTCTACTCAGTGCAAATCAAAAGCCTCAGCATACAGTCATTTCACTGTACATTTTTCATTTCCTAGTTCCTGACTTTATGCTCTAGGGTTTGATTTGCAGAACTGCCGAGCAACTGGAGCTTCAGCTGAAACCTGTGAATACAATATTTTGAACAGGTATAGTCTGACGTGAAACTCTTCCCTCCCAACCCTCATAAAAGATAGAGACTGAAAAATATATGGATACTTGAATCATTTACTTTGTTTCTCAGAACTGTGTGGTCGCATAGACTAGACAATCATGTTCCATTACTTACAAGGAACTGATGAAAAATAAATTAATAATTTCTCTTCAAATAGCCAAGCACAGCAATTACTGATCATTTCACATTTACTGGCAAAAGATTCATTCTGTAAGACACTTTTCAACAGTGTGCAATAAAAAGGCACGGGTTATTCCATGAAAAGAAATTAAAATTATCAAGCAGCTATTAGGTAAACAATTCACTGTATAAGGTCGCATTCCCATGTAAGAAAATAGCATGTTATAAAATCTATTGCATAATAAATTACATAGATACAACTGGATGAAATTAAAGCTTTAGAAATAAGCCCAGTTTTCTCATCTCTAGGTAGGGTGCAACAACATGTAATCATGGTCATGTTATTATAACACAGATCTTTGAATTTTCACAGGTTTTTAGCTCAGATCTCCTCAAAAATTAGGTTTACATAATCAGAGGAACATCTATCTCCTTACCTAACCCCAAATAACACTTAACTCTAGATATATGCTTGACTTCAATTGCATTCAACATAATAGCAGCTGTCAGAGATCTCAAGTCTTAACAAGATTTCAAGAATGCAAGCCAGAGCAGAGGATGCAGACTAAGTTTGCTCTCTCCCTTCCTCTTCTCCTCAGTCCCAGAAGGAAAGGCTTTGTGGTCATGTGGTCACAGTGAATTAAGACAAGATGATACAATCAAAGAAATGTTCAAAGGCAATGGCTACAAGTAAATACATAGTAAGGTAAAAGCCCCAATTTCTTAGTTTTCAAAAACAAGACAAGATGATCACAATGAATAAGAAAGCAACAGTTATAATTTCAAACATGCAGAAGTTTCTCACTTGTGCAAAAACATGCTGAAGGAAAAAAAAAAACATCCTGCAACCATGCTCTGCCATTACAAATAACTGCTACGTATGCAATTTAGTGATGGACCAGTAACCTTTTCATCACTTCTGAAATCACTTCTATGAGCTGTTGCATCAATGTATGCAACTGAATTCTAAGTAGGGTTGTATATTTTGACACAAAGCAATTGAGAGCTATTACTGGAAGGCAGAACTCATCTCAAAACCATCTCAAACTCGCACACTGTTTTGAACACTTCTGTACTGAGCACCCAGAACACCTCTTGCTAAGGGAAGGACATTTTTAAACATCTCTATTACCAATAAAATTTTAAGCAGCCATCTGGAGTCTTCTTTAAGAGTGATTCACAACTGAAAACCTTCTTGGAAGATTTATAAAGACTGCTCTCTGGAGACCACAAAGATCTGTATATTTTAAAAATACCATGTACACTATGGTTTTCTGAATTCACATCTTATAATTGTGTTGTGATGCTTTACACACACACATACCTAAGATCTCGTTATGTATTCATAGCCCAGACAAACAGCTAACAAACTGCTTGAACTCCTAGAGGAAGGACAGACTCTGAACACTTTTGTGATATTTTAAAATTTGGAAGGGTGTAAAATTGATGACCCTCTTCATAGAATTTTTTTTTTTTGTACAGTAGTGACTGGACAATAGAGGAAAAATAGTAGGATATCTCCACCCTGGCAAAAAATCCCCTAATGAACCAAGAAAGTATTCAAGCAATTGTGTTCCTTTCCTCCCAATTTACTCATGGAGATAAACATGTGTGACGTTGTACAGTAAAAACATATAAAAAAAATCACTGACCAAGCACAAGGCTTTTACTTACTGATTGCAAACGGAAAGGTGATAGCACTATATATACTGTACATTAAAAAAAACAAAAAACAACAGTTTTGGTTTGTTCAAAAAAAAAAAACTTGCTGACTCCTGTTTTTTTAAATAAAATTTAACTGCGGAATTATATTTCATAAATATTTTTTTCAAAACGTTTTCTAATTTTCTCTAATTAATCTCATCTCTAAATAATTTTCTAAATTTAAAATATTTATGAACGACAATTGAACAAAAGCAAACAACAAAAACAAAAAAGTTTCAGTGCTTTCTAAAGTGCCATCCAAACTTCAACTATGAAGGGCATTTTCACAAAATAAAAACTAAGTCTATTGTTTTTGAAATACTCTCAATTCCAAACTTACCTCATTTTTATCATAACTAGATCACTACTGCATTTCCCTTCTGATGTTAATAAAACTGGCAGCTTAGATTTCTGATCCTATGAAACTGAATGGCCCTTTGAGATGATGCAGATTGCAAGACAACACACCAAAAAAAGCCTTATTAGGAGCATTTTAATAAAGCATGGAGAGCTCTGGATTGAGCTAACAATACCTTTTCCAGCTAGGGAGATTTTAGACACCTGCTGCTCACGCAGCCATGAAGTGAAAAGTTGTACTTTAACAAGTGACATTATGATCTTCAGTTTAAGACAAAAAATAAGCTAAGGAAAGCATAAGCCTACACAAAAGCTTTTGGCCAGATGGTGTAAATTCTCATCTGTTTAAAACATATTCACCCTAGCAGAAAGGGTACATTAAAATCCATCAAAGTTCAGATTTGCATGAAGTTTGAAGTTCAAGTACTTTTGAGATAACTGAACCAAAATAGCTAAGTTTTGTTCTTGTGAAAAATATAAATGAATACCTATTTATCAGAAGAAATATATTTTGAACATGGACACACAGGCATATATAAATTGAAGAACATGCTTTGGACACCACCGAGGTACAGACATTTTCTAGAAGCCAGTTTAGAGCAGAAGCTTCCCACTGCTGTCTACAGTCAGAAGCCTGGGGGACAAAACTAGAACTTGTGAATTCTTTGCACTTCTGTAATTTACTCTAAAAATAGTGAAAGTACTGAACCAACAACAGTTTCGCAATACATTCTGCCGTGCCTAGACCAAGAGAGGGCTGATGCCATTACAGCAGCAATGCTCTTGATAAGCAAGAATCCTTCCTAACAGAGTCAGTCATTTCAGAATTTTCTCTCCTGGGAAGATGTTCTTCTCTTATTAATTCAACGAAAGAAATATATAAATCATATAGTTACAAGATACGTATAATATGTTAGTATAATATGTATATCTTATCTATATAAAAATATCTAATTATATAAATTTATAACAACACGACTTGAATCATATATACTGATCTGTCTTTGTGAGGCAAACAAAATATGAAAATACCTGATGAATGTATGAAAAGTATTTGTTAGTGATTTTGCTTTCAAAAAATCAGAGACATACAGTTAATGTTTAGCAATTATTCATTCTCCTATTTGCCTAAACTTTTCTTTATGTGGAATTGTTACAATCATGACAAAAATACCGCTAGTATAAAAAGAAATATGAAAAAAGTTTCACAAATCAATACACTTTACAAGTAAGTAAAATTATTTTTACTATTGAAATAATGAAATAGACAAATGCAAATGCTCAGATAGTTTACTTAAGTCTTCCTAAATAATAGATTATATGAGTTCACATAAAAAAAAACATAGCTACGTTTCTAGGGATTTTTTTTTTTTTGACTTTCCAATGGTTATTAAAGTTAAGAACAACCATCACAGCTATGCAATTTAACCAAAGGGACTCACAACTCAAACAGTAATCCCAAAGAATTAAAGTGTTTTTGTTTTCTTTTTAAATTATAGTTGAAAATAACACTATGATCAAGCACTAAAACATCTGCACTGCATTCACACTTCAGGACCAGGTCTGGAATTCATAGTCTCACTGAACCAAAATGTCTGCATCTTGATTTACATGACAGTCTAAGTCTTTAAGAATCTCAGTCTTATAAAATTCAAGAACTATGAGCTAGAAGCACATTATATAAAGTCATGCAAATCTAAGCTTGCAATGAAATCATTTTCTGTTAATGAGAAGCGAAAGCTAATATCCATCAGAAAAAATACAAACTGTACACTCAAACATAGAGCAAATTTACACTACAGCACATACTATGGCAAATTAAAAGTTATAAAAAAGACAATACAGTCCTTCCCAATAACCCTTATATTCTGTACAACACAGAATTAGGTGGTAGAAAGAACCCTAAAAATTACATAATCTTAACAAACTATCTCTGTTTACAATTTCTACATTTATCTTCTGTGGGTTCTCCTTGACACAAGATGAACCATACAGGAAGGTCTTGCAGGATCCAGAATAACCTACAGCTATGCGGCTCTTTTGTAGCGTAATGATGCTGCTCGTTTCCTATACTCCTTTCACTTCCTAGGTAGCTCACTCTCATCCATCTCACACAAGGAATAAATAAAACTTGCTCATCTGAATTTTAAGACTGAAAAATTCAAACTTGCCAAGAGCAACGTTAAGTCTGTCTCAGTGCACATTCTCAGGGTGGGGGAATGGGGGTTGATCGCTGCTTGAACTGATATTCTAAAACCATTAATATACTCTGAGAAACATAGCAAATAGAGACTTCTTTCACATTTTGCAAGTTTACAAATTTACTTTTTTTTATTATGGCATGATTTTGAAAGACGTTTAATAGAACACTGAAGATGTTTTGATACATACAAAAATTACTATGTTCAGATAATGGAAGATGCTTTACAAATCAGAGATTAGCAGAGAGCAGCACCTACAGTGTCAATTTGTTCATGGAAACAGACAAAAAACTGAAATCCTCTGCAGTGATTCACAGGCATATCTAACAGCAACATCCTGACCTAGACACCAGCAAACTGAACCCACTTTGTACACAGCAAAGCACAGCTAGGAAAAAGCTGTTCCATCTCATAACTAATGGTACACAGGTATGACTCTTCACACAGAAGTTGTATCAAAATTGTAAAGGCTTGATCAAGATAACACTGTAAAAAGATAAGCTTATAAGCAGTGAAATAGAATTAGAATGATAAAATTGCTCCATTTCAGGATATTCAGAAATACAGCAGCAGTATTTTGCACCAGTTGTACATACAGGTCGGGAGGCTTGTAACACCTTATGATTTTTGAGAACAAAGTCTTCCAAAAAAAAAAATGTCCTTTTGTATTAGCAAGGATGGGCAACTGCAATCTGCAAACACGCTGATGTCAGAGGGAGGTATATTTTTCTCAGTATGACCACGCCATTTAAGAAACTAGGACGAGCAAGAATTCAGGAATGAAACAAAATACTGCACAGAAATCGAACACTAACAAGACCACTACTAATGGCAAAGCTCCAATTGACATTCAGAAATTTGGACATTCACCCCAGGTATCTATGCTGAGACAAGTGACAGCTTTCCTTAAACTGTCCTGAATACACTGAAAATGGATCTTGAACTTTTCCATTTACAAGGAGAAGTAGATTGAACACAATCTGCACAGACCTCTTAAGATTAATTTCAAAATACACCTGCATGCAGTGTAGGAGAATGAAGTTTAGGTCTGCATATGAAAGACCTGCAAAATTAGAAGACCTGAACCACAAGCATCATAGAATCATGCAGAACTACAATGAAATAACATCTGGTTTTGGAGCTACAGTTCCATATTTTTTTCTCCCTGGTACAACTCCAGTACAGCTCCACCAGTATGTATCAAGAAACGTATTTCTGATGTGCCATCCCTCATGAGTAAGAGAAGGATGAAGAAGCAGAGCCTCTGAGCTTTGTGTAGATGTAACCCTTTTACTCCCACATTAGCATTTCCTGGTGAGAACACCAACGAAGTCATATTTCACTTCTAACTGCTGACTGTATACATTAATTCTAAACAAGTGCAAATACCTACAATCATCCTCAAATCAGACTTCCAAGTTTTATGTGCTGCACATTGCCAGTAAACAATGAGAAAAGACTAAGAAAGTCATGTATCATATGTTTTTAGCTGTAAAAAAGAAGCTGTAAATTCCTAATACACAGGAATTATTACTGAGCATACAGAAAACACAGAGAGACAGCTGATGTATCTATTTAGTGTGAAATAAACCCTTTCTAGATAAGGCAGAAAAACGTAGGTATCACTGCTGTGTTTATCTGTAGTAAACAAAGTAAGCCAAAAGATCCTAGAACCCCCCCTCACTTCTCCTTGTTAAGAAAAGAAGTGCAAGGTGAAACAAACCAACCTGGAAATCAGAATCCATCTCCCACTCTGGGCATCAGTGACGACCAGCCAACACTGTTTCCTTCTCTTCTCTTATGGCTACTCAGAGGTCTAATGAATTTTACCTTGATCAGTTTTTCAACTTTTGTTATGACCCCCATATCCTGGCTCATCAGTTTCCTTGCAGCCCAGTAAGCTGGCAGCTGCTCAGTTCCTTCAGGGGAGAGAAGTGAGAGTCAATTGTAATAATGGGCTGCAATTATTCCTGGATTGCAGGAACTGAGCTGCTGTTGCTGACTGCTGTCATTTTATCTGCCTTTGAACTTCTTTATGACCCCATGGCAAAGAATTACAGCCCTCGGCTGGAAAAAACATCACACCTCTCATCATCACATAGCATCCTGCAGAGCCTCTCCAACAAGTGCCAGCCTGGCTGAGTGAGGAACAGGAAGCACTACACAAAGCCACGTTAATTACAGTAATGCAGCCACGCTGCTTCAAGCCCTTTTTCAAACCTCACTCAGATATCTGTAACACAATGCTGCATGCCACAGTCTACTGACTACAGACGTATAAATGGGGACAAACGCGGTACAGTAAACATAGACTCCTCTCTGCCTAGATGCAAGAGTTTGGAAACCTTCACGATTTGAAAAAAGTTGAAAATGCAAGAGGCAGACATCAATTCCACCATAATCAAAATGGAGTTGAACCCACTGGCAGTAATGGAGTTGAACCCACTGGCAGTATATATATATTTCATATATAATATTTCTTCATATATATATAATGAAATGAATATATGAATGAAATATATGAATGAAAGCTGTAATATACTGTTCAATATGTTCAATATTAGATAATAATGTAATCCCAAAAGGGATTGGCAAAGTCAATAAACTGTTTATCTTCATGCAGAGGTACAAAATAAAGGTAGATTACAGTCCCCAAAAGGCAAATCAAAGTCATTTGAAATAGTCAAAACATACTTATAATCAGTAGGCATATCTTAAATAAAAAAAGTGAGACTTCTACCTCTTATTTTCTGATTCACTAATGAATATGTTCCCCATTATTCAGTCTTTTTCCTTCTCGATCACTGCCCAGTTCGCCTCACTCCCAATTATTTCAGCAACCTCCAGCCACAAGTGAAGATAACAAAGGTCAAAATTTAATGCATGAAATGTTTTTCAAAAGTGTCTTTCATAGCAGTAGATATTAATCAATAATTCTGGTGAATCTCTGGGGATAGCCTGACCCACATGCTGAGACTGAAAACACTTTTGACTTTAATTTTCCAGAAATGTCTATAATCTATTGATTCTAATGATTGAATTTTTAAAACATGCCATCTCTAACAAGATACTATTTTGCATGCAAAATATTTGAGAGGAAGAACTTAATTTAATAACAATGGCATTGAAGTGTTTCATGAGGCAATAATTCAGTTTGAGTTGATTAAGTTCAAATTTGTTGGCCTAGCGATTTATTAACCGGGGACAGAAATTACTGCTGAAAAAGCACACTGGGGTATTCCCCATATTCTTACTATGCTGCAAACCATAAATCTCCTTCCTCTTACTGTAAGGATGGCACATTTATTTAGAATAGTTTGTAGATATATGATAGTGAAGTAAAGAAAATAACTTTATTATCTGAAACAATGTCATGCTGCTCCAAAAAAAAAAAACAAAAAAAAAACAAAAAACACAGAGAAATCAGAAGTAACAAGCAACAAGTTATTTCATCCAAAAGATGGAAATGTCACTTCAGCTATAAAGAGATTAAATTTCCTCAGTATTTTAAGGATCATCTTTATAACGCTTATTTTAAACCATCCGCTGTTCATAGCTGATGAAAATGTAGATAGCCTGTTCTATAAAAACAACTAAATTACAGTGTGATTTGTTTCCATTCAGGGTGGTGTTTTTTTTTTTGTTTGTTTTGTTTTGTTTGTTTGTTTGTTTGTTTAAATCCAGCATGCTCACTCTCTCCACTGCCAGGAATAACACTGTTCACATTTTTGGTACATGTTGTGCATAAGACAGCAGGTTTGGAACAAAAAAAAAAGGTGGGGAGTGAAGGAGTAGAAAGGGAAAAAGAGGGGAGGAACTAAAAATTCTGGGCATCTCAGGCTCCAGTGATCCTTACTCTGAATTGATTCCAACAGAAGTTGGAGTAGGACCACCCAATCTTAAAAGTTACCATGAAGAAACAGAAATCCACAGATGTCAGAACAGCTTTCTCCATGAACACTGAGCTTTGTATGCCTGTCCAGCTCCGGCAAGCTAAACACATTACGATCGATCACCTGCTTTTAAGAGCTTGGGGTTCTGGACATGACAGTGCCAGTTACAAGGCACATTACTGAATTAGGGGCATACTCTCTGGTCTCCTGCTGGTGCATTCTAATCCATTTGCTTTCGTATTGCTACTGAGGAGAACACTTTAATCATCATCAGGTGACTGTCAGTGTTCATCTGATCATACTCAACACATATTAGGCAAACCTTTAAGAATATTGCTTCCCCCTGCAGATTGGGCAAACAAGTAGTTTAACGTTCATAGAAGGATATCTATACAACTTAGCCCTTGATTACATAGCAAAACAACAAAAGTTAATCTCAGAGAAGATTCATAAACTGAACTTAGTTAATTAAGTTGCAACGGTCTTCAAAAATGCCAAGTCTATAACAAAAGATGCAAGACGTAGTTTAAAAATTGCAAAAGAATATTACTTAATTAGGTAATGGACTCACATACACTACCATAACATATGCCCGTGCCTATCTTTACGTTTGTTGAATGAATGCTTCAGTGAGGATGTGTTGTCTACACTGCCTCAGAAACAGGCACTTCATTTTTATGACAGCTTTGTAACTTTACATAATTATTAATATTTCAGCTATACTAAATAGTTTAATACCTGAAATAAAGGATACAGGCTGAGGAAAAACAATAATCCACGTTAACCACTGATACGGCTAAAGTTACTCCTGTCCCAGATATGGCAATTGCATTGAAGTAACAGATCTCAGAATACCACAAATTGGAAGGGACCCATGAGGATCATCAAGTCCAACTCCTGGCTACATACAGGACCATCCCAAAATCAGGAATGACCAACATTTTTTCATCTACTTATACTATTCTTTGTCAAATTCTGTTTTTCCCTCTCCTTTGTCCTTGCTGAACAAGTATGAACTTTTAAAGAGACGAGCAAGAAAGTTCTTAACCATAAAATGATAATCCTTGAAACTTCATTACAGAGACTGCTGGTCAGAAATCTCAATTATTTCAGTCCAGAAAACTCAACCTCTGTGATTAAACAGAACAAATCAGAAGATATGTTAGAAGATATCTTAGAAGATTGAGCTGTGTATGAGATTAGGAAGACAGAACTCCAGCAAAAGATTAACATAAAACCACAGATTGATAGAAAAATTGTATTTTGCATTGCCCTTCATTTGAAGAAGTAAAAGTAAACCAAAGCTATCAAGTTCTTCAGCAGGTCTCCTATTATCTGACTGTTTACAATTAAACAGGAATCAACCAGGTGTAAAATAACATTCTATCTATCTGCATTTAATTCCACAGGATCTTGAGCTACTAAAAATGAGACACACATCTAAAGATACTTTTCCTTTTTTCTTCTTCAATTTCACTGATCTCTAACATTGTAACACACATGAAAAAAGAAAGCACTCCATGTATATATGTATAAATATATATATATTTGTATGTGCACACACTGGTTATGCAATCTTTCAGGTTCACCAAACAAATGGTTTGTATGACTTAAATTAATTATTAAAAACCACTAACCTGGTCTACCGTTATAAATGAAAGCACACATAATAGCATTCTGCTTCTAATATCAAGGGCTTTTGATCCAGTAGATTATTTTACCATGAAATTTGAAGCTGAGCTAGTAGCTTTTAAATGCAAGTAACTTCTATAGTGATGAATAATGTTCTCAGTTAATTCCAGTACTCAGAGGAAAATAGGTTTTGCAAGTCTGCATTAATAGTTTTCTTATTACAAGAAGACCTAAAACCTTCTTCAATTGTTCACATATGTGCTACGCCACACTGTGAAATCCTTCTTCTTCATAATACTTAAATAATAATTTTCTTCAGTGCTAGTATTTACATGATCAAGGTAGCTAGGTGTATACCTATTAGTCTTCCAGAAAGCTCAACTGAGCATTACTGAGAAGATAAGTTTGTCATTTCCCTTCCTCCTTCCCTACCCTCCACCTGAAATCAAATTAATTATGAAGCTTTTCATCACTGTGGAAGCATTAGGCTTTCTACCACACTTCACGATTGCTTTAGGTGTATTTACAGCTCAGCGATATCTTAATAGCATAAAAACAAACACGGCAAAAAACACTCACATAGGCAAGTTTTAATTAAGCTGCATACAGAAGAGCTCAACATTAACTCTTAAATGTTCATTGAGTAATATTATGCCCTTCATGTTCTTTAATATCTTTAACAACCTATGACAACACCCCAGAAAATTATTGTATGAATGCAAAATGTAGATTTTCCCTGTATAGATGGGCTGGTCAGTGTCACATTGTTTTTCTCTGATTCAATTGCATAAAAAGCATATTATTTTAAACTCATTTTTTAGGGATTTGCTTTGTTTTTGAAGCAGGGTACAATTAGTTGAAATCTGAAGTAGGAATAGTCAGAAAAACAACAAACCCTACATACATGTAATTCCTGTAACCATTCTTTCACTTCATACTGCAATACTACACACAAGCAAAAGAAAAAAAAAAAAAAAGAAGCTTTCTTACAGAATTCAAGTTATTTCCTGTTTCGTTATTTCTGATGTTATGCACAGCAATTGATCTTTGACATGTTTTCAAGTGTGGAAAACTGGAGTGAACTGAAAGCCAAGAAACTGCTGGAAAATTAGGAATACAACTTTAATCTATCATCCCTGCTAGAGCTTGATGCAAACAACTGTATCTAAAAAATAGGTTGGATCATTTAAGATCAAATATAAGAAATGGACACAAAACACTTGTTCACATTAATCTCCTCCCCTCCAATATATATATCCTTGAATTTTCATATGTACATTTTAACATCTTGCTACTTCAAAATTGTACAAATCTGTAAAGAGGTAAGCCTGAACAAATCAAAGAAGGACAAAGGAGGAATATATAAATGTTTATATATTTTTACATCACCTCCATGTATTTAAGGCATTCCATACCAGGTTCAATCATATGTTTGTAAACAATTTTGAACATAGAATCTATCAGCAATCAAGCAGGCAACTTTCTTTAGAGAGCTTCCCAGTTATCATTACCAATAACAGCTTACCACCACACAAAAAACATCCTCCAAAACTACAGGTGTTTGTTCTCCAGGTGGGGAGGGATGGATTATTCTTTTTCTCTCTTTTTTTTTTCCACCACTCACAGTAATTCAACATTCCACTCACCGCCCCATCCCAGTGCACATCAAGCACTTCTCCTCTTCTTCTCCCCTCACACAGCCCATCAACTATTTAAAAGGTCTTCCCCTTCCTCCTCTAGTTTCTTCTTTTTAATCCCCTACCTCTTTCTCTAGCTTCCTTTCCAAAACAGTCAGTAGCTTCTGTTACACACTAACTTCACAACAGCTTTCCAGTTTTAAGTAGCATCCACTAATCTCAGCTGGCACTTAAGCTACTGCTCAGGGCTCTTCATTAGCTCTCAGAGTCTTTAAGCAATTATTTTGCTTTCTACTCAACTTACATTCAACTCCTCTTCTTTCATATTGCTGCTGCCATCACCTTGGACTCATTCAGTATTCACAAATTATCTCAGTAACACAATGAAGAATCTAAATACAACAAACACATGCATGCATCCCTTCCACTTTTTACTTTACTCCCCCTCCTTCAGACGGTCAAGCCTGATCACCAACTCTGACTTCTTGTTCCACTTGTCTTCCTTTTCAGCTCCCCCCATAATAGTACCCTTTGCCATCTTCTGCCTGATTAATATCATTTCCTGTAGTACATTGTTTGATGTTGTCCAGTTTTACTTTAAATGCACCGTTAGCATTAGAGAGGAAATGAAAATTATTAGGCACTATCTTAGTGGTTCATTCAGCATGCATAAACATTCCCATCTGTCACAGAGCAAATCATTTCAATTTTCAACAAAACAAAAAACCTTCTGAAATCAATAAGAGCACTGAGCCAAAATGCAACAAGAGGTTTTTGATGAGAAATGGATAGTATTTCACATATGTAACAAAATACTCATCACTATTCAAGCTCTAACTTGGAGTGCACGGAGAGAAAAAGTTGTAAATAATCATGGCACGCAGCCATACATACCATTTCCTCATCTTTATATTTGGCAAAGTTTCCTCAAATACCCAGAAAATGCATCTATTTTGGAACCACCGAAGGCAGTAACAAAGAGGATCCCAAGTTCTCTTTATCAAAGCCAAATTCTCATGCAAACACTGTGACATGTACACCCTTCCCTTACTTTAGCTTAACCAGTGAAACTTGAATACACCCCAACGAAGAGTGTATTTTCTGGCAGACCAGGAAAGCACATCACAGCCCTTCTGATGGTCACTAAGGGGAGGTTATCACTGGAACCATCACAGCAGCCTGACATTTCAAGCCAATGTTTGAGCTGTCATGAAAGATCAGATGACATGTTTTTATTTAAGCACGAATGATTTTGAAATAGAAATGGGAATTTCAGCAAGTTGCAGGTTGAACAAATTGATTCTGTACGATCTATTTTTCACTTCTGCTCCAGAGAGGAAGTTTAAGAAATTCACAGTACATAGAGAGTCAAAGAAATTGATGGTTTCTTCCCAGCACTATATCACTGCCAGAAGCACAGGCTAAACCAATCACTTTTTAACTAGAAATGGGCCTGAGACATGATGTTCTGATCTCAATCTGAACTTCACAAAGTTCATGTTGGTTATGCTAGGATTTGGCATTTGGCTTAGGATCTTCTTCACTTTTAACAATGAAGAAAAAAATCTTTTAAAGTACCAGTGGACTCTCCTCCATCAAGTTTAATAGAAATCAATAAATCAGCCTGATCCGATTTCATTTCAACATTGTAAGAAGTCTAAATAGGTGTCTTTTAGCACTAGAGTTATAATAAACCCCTCTAAGTCTCTTTGGGTGTAGTTCTAGTATGGATGTGAATTCCAATATGAGCAGGATTCGAGGACTTCCCTGGACGTATTTGCCTGGTAATTACTGGCTGAAGCACAAACTTGAGACCAGAAATGATTTTTAGAACACCATTGCCCTCTGCTGGATTAGCTCTGCATTACTGGGCTTTTCTTCAATGAAGCAGTGAAAATAATTCAGTTTTCAACTTGAAAACAAAACACAAGAGGCATTGAGAGAAGAATCAAATTCTATGAAAGCTTAAAGGAAGAAGCTATTTCTCTTGATTTCCAAATAGGCACAAGACCCATAAAGAAAGAGACATTTGTTCAAACGGAGGATCTAACAAGAAACCTCTTTGGACCAGTTGATATTTTTGGTTTTAAGTAAACAAGCGTTGGAGATAAGCTGGTTTTGCACCATTTTTCATAATTTTCATTCAAGCAGAAGGAACTGACAGGCTGACAGCATGTATAAGCTTCATCCTGTTTCAGGGCTTGATTTTACTTTGCCTTCTGCTGCACTGCAGTCAGTGATCTCTGCAGAGCATCCATATAGCAGAAGAGAATAAACATCTTGCAGAAAGGCTGTGTAAGGGTGTGCTTTCGTGATCAGCTAAAGCAAATCTAAGTCAATGATGTTGAAAGGGCACAGCTGATATAACTCACCATACAGCCTCACAAGCAATTGATTGAACACATGCACACACAAAAATAATAATTAAAAACATATGAGAAAAATTGATAAGGAGAACAGTATTAGATTGTTTTAACTAGTCATAATCTGCTTCCTGAAAGGCAATAACAGAGCAAACAAGAACCTTTTGATAGTGAATGGCTCTAGAACAGTTTTCTATCAACGTACACAAAAAAATAGATCAAGCAAAGTGAGCAGATCTGGAAATGCCCTATGCCAACAGAGAAAGATTAAGGGACTATTTAAGACATGAAAGATACTCTCTTTATAAGCAGGCAGAGAAAGAAAGAAGGAAAAAAAAAAGAAATCAGAGGGCACTACTAGTAGCAAATGACCTACCATGCCTGAAGAGAAACTCCTCCACTAAGTCTATATTCCTCCACTAAAATTTGTCCAGCAGTCAAGATCAGAATATCCATAAGGGAGCACTCAAAATCATTCAGGGACATAAACTGAAAGCAGTGTTGATTCTGAAGATCGAAGTGGCTCATTACAACAAAAATCTGCAGAGGAATCTCATGGATGAAAATGCATGGATTCTCAGTGACAAATTACCTGGAAAGTTGTTTTGTGTTTTTTCCTCCTTAAAGATCTCTGGCTCTGGACTTTACAGAAATAAACTAACCGGTAGATCATCAAGATAGGATTTAGGTATAGCTGAAGAGTACTGTGCTCAGCGATGAAGGCCATTTCCTCTCCATAGAGTTCATTCAGCAAAACACAACTTGCAGGCTTAAATTCAATGAGATGTCGCCCGTGCACATTTGATAAAATATTATTTGTCTAAATTATTCTTTTAGAGTTTCCTTATAGCTACAGGAAATAAAAATCCATAAATTGCACCATATTTTTCAATCAGTTGGTTGTTGACTGACCACAAAGAATGCACATGATACATACAATTTCCTCAGGAGAAAAATAAGTAGAAATAAAAAAATAAATAAAAAATCTTTCTCAGTCTCAAATTTCCTGCCACTGGAAATTTCCTAGGAAAGAATAGCAAGATCTAATGCTGAACATTATGTGCTCTCTCTTACAGATGTATCTACATAATTTCACATAGAAAAGAGAAACAGGTTAGGAAGTGAGATCAACAACAACATGACAAGTTACTGAGAAGCCATTCACATTTCAAACAAGAGTTTGCCTGTACACAAATTTGAGAGAACACAAGAACAAGGCACATAACAACACTTCCCCCAAACACCCTCTGCCCCCCCCACGTTACAGCAATCTGCGGGTCCTTGATTTCCTTACATGGAAATACCTTTCACTCAACCTCCTGAAAAAGATTTTTGTTCTACTAGTTTGCACAGCCACTCATTGAATCCAATTATCCCCTGTATCTACAGCATCCTAGAGAGCTCCACCGTTAACTGCATTACATCAGAATATATTTGTGTCCAAACCAAAACAACAACACAACACCTAGATTTGGGAGCTGGAATGACACAGCTACATCCTATGTGTTTGTTTTATTTAAAACATTGGATTCGTTTAAAATATTACAGTGCACAAGAGAAACAGGTCAATTAAGGTTCTTAAAAACACACAGAACATCAGTTTTGAACAGTTAGCTGAAGTATCACTTATATACCACAGTGTACTTCCATGTAACAGTTTCTAGAGCACTGCATTATAGGAGGACAGCAAAACCAGTGCACAGAATAAGCCTCCTGAATTAGTAGAGTACTTATGACACATACTTTTAAGAGTGAATTAATCCCAGCCCTGCCCCTAACCTGTTGTGACACTCAGGGCTTTTCACTTCACCTCAATACATATTCGGTTGTTTCCATTGTACAACAGACATAATGATCCTTCTCCTGCTTTTTGAAACCTTCAGAGAATTGCAGCAATAAAGCACTACATAAAAAGAGGTATGCATTTATATTGAAATGCACCTATTCACGAAAAGCCATCAATTTCTAACACTAGTTAAATCATTTTTATAAGCATCCATTCACAAAAAGCATATGAAAAATTTACCTGCTCATTTTTGCAGATCCACACAGTATTCCCCTGAAGTAGAACAAAGATTTTGGCTTTGTACCCTTTCAGTTCAAGATATCCACTTTTCTCAGGGGCAACAGATGTTCGAGACTGAGAGTGATTATCAGACTGAGACTTCAAGGCATTGAGTACTGTATTAACCCAGTCATTCCTTTCTTCTAAAGAAGAAAAAAAAACAGACAAAGATAGGTTATAGGTTAAGCAGCAGCTCCATTCTCTACCACATTTGTTTTTCTGTTCTTCCTACTATGCTTTGCTGATTGCTGGTACAGCTACAGCACATCAGAGAGAACATACACCTTGAAGAAAAGGTGAAGAGGGAAGGGAAAAAAAAACAAACTTAAGAGACAAAAAAAAAAACACAGCCCAGGAGCCCGTATCAGTAGAGATGTTAGCAAAGATATCCACTCAACTCCCAACAAACCAAAACAAATTTGAACTTATGCAAAGCGATGATCAAGATTTTTGAAGTCATGTTTACTAGTTCTGAGATGCTTAATTTCAGACAGCTTAAAGACTGAGGTGGCATATGGTGACTGAGGTGACATACAGGTGGCATGCTCACCTTCTGGAAGCCCAATCAACAGGAAAGAACTACAGAAATTATGTAAGCAAAAACCAGGGAGCCTAGAAAAATCTCTTGCTGAACACGGAAGCTACCCCCAATGCTATCCTGTTTGGCCATGCTTTTATGCAACAACATTTGGCAATTCACAGTCTATTCCATTAAGGTGTAGTGGTTAAGCTTGATATTATCACGGGAGCTGAGTAGTCAAGAAAATACATGTTTGAATATCTTCTGTATGCATTATTAATTTAGCGTCTTACAAATACATGAACACAAGCAGGTGAAGTAATAAAGCTCCACTCAGTCTCATACACTATGTTCAGATGTTTCACCAGACTACGATCAATATACTTTAACGCTGAATACATTGAATGAATTAGACTTGCCCTATGGGATTGAAATATCATGAATATTTCAACTCTGCTCTGAAAGATTCAGGTCATGAAATATGTGGGGGGCTGGGGAGAAGTTCTGTATGTACTGTTCACAGCATCTTTGAAGTAGAAACAATCAGTGCCCAACACTGCAAAGAAGACCATTAAAACAATAACATGCTCACTTCGTAAGTGTCACACGTGAAAGGCACCAGAAAACAGTCTGAAGAGGAAAACTGCAGCTGGACACACCAGCACAGGGTAGGTGATCTAAGTGCTCCTCTTAGAAGTACAAGTTTGGTTGTTTTTTTTTGTTTGTTTTGTTTTGTTGTTTTTTTTTAAAGTGTTGGAAAGTCTAAAAGTAGTTTCAAAAGATCACCTTAAAATACTTAAAAGGTCACCTTTAAATACTTAAAAGTATTTACGTATAGTATAATATCACGTTATGCTAAAAGTTCATTGTTGTTTTTTTTTTAATAGCGTTTGACTCCAATTAAACAAAATAACACATCTGAGCAGATTATGCTCTAATTCAGTACTGCTACATTTTTTTTTTTTTGCCCCCAAATGCCCCTAAACTTTCTAAAGCACTACATACAGAGTTTTCCCTCTATATATTGAGATCAAAACAAAAATACTGTGTTTTCAATATACCAAACATAACTAATCAGCACACTTAAAGCCAATAAAATTAGCACTATAATGTCACAAATTGTAGACTGGCACTCGTACCAAGGGACGCAAATCACCAAAGTCAATGACAGTATTCCATGTTTTTATACTCCATCAGAAATAAAGGATAGTTAATATACAAGGTCCACAGGATGAAATATGTATAAAGGTCTCAATTTCAAAGTATTTTAAAAGAAGTTGAGTACTCTTGGAATAGTCCCAGAACAATTTCCAACCACAAATCCACAGAAGGAATAGCATCAAGTAACAGTCTGTGCACATACCCAAAAGCAAGCAGGGTTATTCACATAATTTATTATGAATATATCATCCAGCTCTAAACACAGTAAGGACTGAATTATTTGTACAACACTCATTTCTAACCTTAAGTGAACAGCTTTACAGACAGGCCACTAGGTCCAAAGACAGTTGTACAGTTGTATACATTCAATTACAATTTCATTTTCAAGCAGTTGCTCTGAATATATTTTATATATCGGTGTAAATTGTTAATGTCTTTACAGTATTCAAATGTAACATCCATAAAGCAAACTATGGCCACACAAAAAATACTGCACTAAGGTGGTTGTGCTCCAGATTTTTTTTGATTATTTTTACTAATTGGAAGAGAAAGGCAAAAATAATAAAAGTAGACCTACTTTTTAACTCAGCTAAGAGCATAAAAATGCCTGAAATTATTTGAGCCAGACCTGATAAGAAGGATTTGTTCACTGATGTTGCACTCCTGTTACAGCCTGCAGCGAATGTTTACAACCAAGCTATAACCCATAAAAATGGGATTTGATAATGGAAATGCTTAGAGACCCTTAGCTATAATGGGTCTGGCATGTACTGCTGTAAATACATATTGCATATCCTTTTTTCTACGTATTCCATTTTATTTTATTGTTTCCATAAATAAGTCATACATGCACTGATATTGATTCTACATATTACAGCAGTAGGTTGATAAAGCATTAGAGTAGAAGGTATTCTAACTTCCTTTCACATTTGTATTCTCTATCAGTATGTGGCTGAAAATACTGTACAAGGCAATAAATAAAGACACACAGAAAAATCCAGATTTTCTCTGATCACATCATCACATCCAAGCCATCAACTTCATTGTTGCTCTTCATCAATTTTATATCAAGTAGTGACTCGGAACAGATGGCTGAGAGCACAAAGACTATAAAAGCTGCTAGTGAGACCTGAGGAATCCCCAGAAAAATCCATCTTTGGAAAGAATGAGGGAGAATGAAGAGCTGGAAAACAGTATTCTCATTTAGATATTTTTAAAGTGTATTTCAGCTCTTATTGCAAAGCATATAGTTATCTCTAGTTTCACTTCATGAGCCCAGAACAGCTGGATTCCAAAACTATTTCTCACAATGAGTTATATTTCACAAACAGAATTTATCAGCAGTGACAACATAGCTTTCTAGCAATCATTAGAATTACATGTTTTCTACATACCTTCTTTATCTACTCGAAAGACGAAAGTCCTATGGGATGTAACAACTTCAAATTTATTCTCTCCATGAACTCTTACTGTTGCTATAGCAGAGAGCAGTATTATTCCCTTTGAGAACACTTCCTATAATAAAAACGCAATAGAAATAGTTAATAACTTTCACAGAACATTAAATGTCTCCCAGGTAGTATTACGCACCATGATGTTTCGGATGTTCATATCCTAAACTGTGCTGTGCTCCTAGAAGTTCACCATTTATTATTAACAAAATTGCATCAATTAGTAAACCACTTCACAACCCACACATAGCCCACTTCATTGTTACGTGTCTACGCACACTTGCAGATTTCTAAAATTGAGTAAAATTCCATGGTGAGATATAATGCATGTGAGAGATATAACTTAACGAGTCATCTCATGACTCTACTATAGCAAAATATCAGTCTTAAATTTACAATTTTATGCCAAAGTAAGTTGTATTGAGTATCTCACAGATCCTTATACATACACACTCTTAACTGTAAAACAAAATCGGGCAAGGAGGGGAAAAAAAAAAAAAAAAAAAGTACTTTCTCTAGGCAGAAAATTCCAGAGAATTTATATGTTTCTTTCCCTATTCATTCAGTGTTTAGCCAATAAGAATACTAATCCACTGGTTTTATCTTTGCACTCAAGGAGGGACAACAACGTGCAACGTCCATTGCCTTGTCATTACTAACATTACTCATGAGGAACCTCTAGCTTGGATCAGGTGGATACTTTTTTCCTAAATGAGAGAGGAGGAAAGCGATACCTTAAAAATATAATTTGACATCAGAGCAAATTTTCCCAAAGTTTCCTAATTTGCAACTTGGAATCAGGACAACTAAACTTAAAACAGCAACACAGGAAAAGTGAATTGCTACCAAAACTTTCTCTAAGTCCTCTGGTCTTAGCCTAAATGTTACAAGGCAATGGGTAAGGGCAAGAAAGTCCAAGCAGACATGCAATGCTTTGGAAATACTTCTGCACAATTCCTGGATTACAGAGTTGACACTGTTCCTCCTGTCCCCAATATGCTTTGATCAATTGTGTTTTTTTTTGACCACAATAATTCAGATATATTGTGAAGATTTACAATCCAGATGCAGTAAAATTCCAAGAGGCAGCTCCCCATAAAAAATTTGTATTGTAATAACTTTCCTCTTGAAGCATAAATTATTATAATAGAGGAAACACTGTGAATGCTAAGTATGGAGGAGACACACAAGATACATTTTCTGTTTACCGAGTTTAGTATAACACAGATTTTCATCAAATTCACACTTGTGTTGTTTTGCTTCTACACACTAATATTCATCAGTGAATACTGTTTGAACAACTGCAGTTTAGTAAAAGATATGAAAAACAGTGAACATGTTACCCAAGAGCTACTCCATCACTCAGAATTATCTGTGTTGCGCATGTATTTTCATTATGGCTATACTTGTTTGAAGACAGACTTGAACACAGCTATTTGTTAAAGAAGGTTGGATATTGCATTAACTCTCGATGGAAAAACAAACATTACAGATTCTACTTCTAAAAGTGTTCAGATATAATTATATTACGGTGTTTGCAGGCATCTACTGGTTGTATTTGGTACTGTAAGAGAATAATTCAGACTGCTTTAAGTCACAGCTGCTTTATTCTACCTGCTTTGAAAATTTTCAGTCTCCTTTTAAGCTGAGTACAGTTTTGGTTTTGTTATTTAATCATCCTTTTTAAAGCTTTGTTCTCCCCAAGGCATATGTATTTTCAAATACCATTTAAAACACTATAATTTCTCAATCTTATTTCTACAGCAGCGTCTGTTCCACATGCAAGAAATGCCTACTCTTTGAAACAGTGCAGACAAGAAATTAGGCAATTTAAGAAAACAGAGTAACAACAACAAAAACACACCCAAGAACCTTGCAGATATTTCTGCTGTTACCAGGTGGTCTAATCTACTTATAGGGCTGCTAAAAATTCTCAGATAGAACAATTTTCTAGTCGGGGAAAAAAAAAGAAAGTTTTGTTGAAAACATCTGCTTTGACGAAAATACTTATTTTCAAATACAGCCCAATGGAGCCCTACCTTACCAGGTGTGTTTCTGAACCAGACTGAAAGATCCTGGAAAACATAGTCCTGCACTGTTTTGGCTTTCCTTCCACAAAAGATAAAACATGACCTAGTTCACGAACAACAGTGATTGCCCTGTTTTGCAGCAAATTTCGTTTTTTGTTTTGCTTACATGAAGCATAATGCAACAAGATAAATTTCTCCATATGAAAAGGCAAGACTTTCCTAAATCACAAATATATTTGTCAAGGATCCTAAGATGTTTTTAAACACAAGTTTTGAATATCACCAGCAGTTTTGCATTACCATAAAGTACATGTTAGAGCATCAGAGTTCTCCTGCCAAAACCAGGAAAAACATTGAAAGAAATCCTACACACACTGTGTATTTGAAAAGAATTCTGAAATTACACCTTCCGCTCTCCAGCTTGCTCTCACTTCAGTTGACCACATTCTGTTATGACAAAACCACACAGGATATTGCCGCGACCACATCAACTTGCTCAGAACCATGAATACAGGAGAAATGAGCAGCATCATCAATTCAAAGAAAAACAGTTCCTGGGTCATATAACATTTGAAAAACAAAAACAACGCAGTATACATTTTTTTCATATATAGATATAAAGGGACGTAGTCTGCATTTATTAGAAGGTAACACACAGTTAGATCCAGATTAGAAAAAAAAAAATGAAAAAAATCAAGTTTAAATCATTCCAAGGCAAGTTTATGTAGAATAAGCAGATGTTTTCAGGAACACTGCCCTCTCTGTCTTCCCTCCCCATCCTCCACTTATTTCACTCTTGATTAGACACTTGCACACTTCCCCTTGTTGAGAATTTCACTCCTCTCAAGTTTCTAATTTGAATAGCAAATAAAGCTGTTTAGTACTGGTAGTGTTTCTGGGTAAAACAAACAGTGTTATTCTATTCACTCTACCCTTTTCTGCTTGTAATAATCAGAAAAATATCTGAGTATGGATTGGTTTCCTTTTGAGAACTATTTTTTTAATTGATATTTGTGAAAGCAAAAGTGTAACAATTCCTTTATAACATATTGTCTGTGTAATGGAATATTCTTGGACAAACACAGATTAGAACAGATGTATCTTGCCATTAAGACTGAGGATCTTGCCATTAAGATTGAGGTCAAATGATAACTTCCTCGTTTAAACGTAACTAGACATAGAGCTAGGAGTTGCCCACAGTGAACTACCTTTCCTACCTTTATCAGAACCAGCTCCTGAACTGCACGGAGGTATTGCCAGGTCTGCAAATATTTGCAGAACATGCTGATAACCATCTAGCAGGCAATATGAATGCTCTCAGTGGGGGAGGAGGGATCCAACGAAGACCACTCTGCCAAAAAGCTCATGCTCCCCAGTGACTCCATTACTTACCCAAAACCAATCCCATCATGCACTCAGAACTATGGACAGACAACTGTTTTCCTCCTATCTGCAAAGTACTCCAAATGTTTCATCAAATCCTCAGCTATTATCAGAATGTGCCTTCAGCTTCACAGTTCTTGGATATAAAAAGGTCTTACAATATAGAAAGGACTCACCAAGTTAACAAATCAGACACGCAAATTTGAAATTGAACACGCAGACCAACCAGCGACACTTTCAACTCCAGGAGCATGGTTTTATACTCTGTTCAGGAAAAGGGAGACAAGGAGTCTTCAAACCAAGACTCCTGCAAGCTCTTGATGGCCCAAACTGTCACAGATATCTTTTAAATAGAGGATGCAGAGTTGGAAGCTTTTTAAGCAACTGTGCCACATTAAATATTCCCTTCAACATACAGGATGATTTCTGGAATCTCCTATGACAGAAAGCTGTAAGTCCTACTCTAGACTTAGTGACTGCAAAGCAATCTCTAGTGACCTTCCAAAATAAGTAAATAAACCCCCAGTGCTTAAGCATGACTTAAAATTCTTTGAAATTATTATTCTTCGCCTAATTATGCTACAGACAATGTTAAGCAAGTCCCAATGTCACAGGATTTTTATTTATTTAAGAAGTCTTTCTTAACAACTAACTCCATATTTCTGCTTGTCTAAAGCAGAATATGGTATGCATATCACAAAGTGGTATGGTATGAGTATCACAAAGGGAGTAACATTTTTGGTCCTTCCAACCCAAATGTTATTCTATTGTTCTCTTCATCTACATAATCATGTCTTCTACTGTAAATGAAGAACAATAAGCAAGCAAAAACAGGTTGTCTCATGTTTCTCATCAGTAGGCATAATGAAGCGTGATGTAAATAATTTTTTAAGCTTGTTCACAATTTCTCTGGACCCTCAGGACGTACACAGCCATTTTCTACTTTAGTTCTCCCCTTCCATAATCCGCTGATATATGTCAAAAAGCATGCACATTATATAAAGCATCTGCGGAATACTTAGTGATTATCACTGCCTAGCATAATGCTTAGGAACTTTTACCCTAAGTTGTATTTTGGTCTTAATTTAATATGCATCTTCTTCAACAGGAAATTCTTTCCAGTGTTTCAAGCAATACACGTGCACATAACCTCATTTCAAAATATGCATATTATGCATTCATCTATCATTTTTGAATTTACGAAGTTCTGCAGTTTTTCCAAAAGAAGTGAATTAATCACATAGCAACAGAAAAATAATTTTAGTCATCTGAAGTGTATTAAATAGATAATAGGAAAAAGAAGAAAAAAGGAAATTTTTAGAAAAAAGAAGGCAAGGTTTAAAGATAGGTCTCAAAAAAGCAATGGCTTCTAGTGTGAAAAACAACATCAAGCACTCAGGTAAGTCTTTTCCAAGTTTCATATATTTTTTTTAAAATGATTACTTTCAAATCCATTTTTACATCATGTATCAGAAGCAAACTACTTGAATCAAAACAACTCATGAGCCTGCAAATCTTTCAGTAAGGATCAGTCCCTTAGGTACAGAAACAAAGCCAGCCACTCACATCACAGAATTCTGCTTATTTTAAAGAGACCCATTCAGACGTAAACTAGCCCCATGTTATGTGATTATTCCTAGAACACGCATAGGAGAGACAGTTAAAATTAGAGACTAGGAAAGTGGCATGGAGTATTTGTTTTTAGAAGGTCTTCCAGGCCAAATTTTCTCTCTCTCAAAAACAAACAAACAAACAAAACTAACATGCTGGATTTACATAACAAGACAGTTTGCAGCCACCAAAGTAGCATTTGATCTCTTAAATGTGTTTTTCATGATCCTGTTCCCTTTTGCAGAATGCAGCAGTGTCTCTCCTTCACTAAACTAGAAAGTTCTGATGATATCTACCTGGAAATAGCAGGAACACTAGGCCTTCTAGACAAGAGGATGAAGAACACATGAAGTTCTCAAGGACACATTAAAATAACTAATAATATCCTGATTTTGCAGTTGAAAATATATTTAAGACTCATTCATAATTATTTCTTTATCATGTATATTACACACATGCATTTTTGACCCAAACGTGTCACTTACCTTTTCGTTATTGTAGTAAGAAATGCTGTCTCCATCAAATTTAACCCAGCGCTTCTGAAACATACGTTTGCTGTGAACCAAGAAGTAATACACTTAAAATTACAAACAACACTGGCTTTTAAGAATATCTCAAGCACAAACTAATGAGAAGTAAAAATCACATTTAGCTTCCTGCATTTGGGCCTAAACATTCTAGAAATTAAAATTTATACCTTTTTAAAAGGAGAATATTGATTTCAAATATAATAAACAATATCACTGGAGTTTTTATAATTTGGTGACTTCATGTTTGTATTTTTTTTAATCAAATATCCCCTCTCTTTCCCCTCCCCATCCTCTTTATCATATCTGAAGTGACAAAGGAAAAAAGAGCTTTCAATAATGTACTTTTGCTTGAATCTAACAGGTATAAAGGATGAGAACAGGCTATTTTTAAAGAAAGCAAAGGAATACTCTGAAAACAGAGCATACCTTTAAGTATTCAGAGCTCTTTAAGATCATTTGCAAAAAGGAAAGCTAAGAATCTAAAGTGACCATCTCATTGATAGGTCCATGAGAAGTTCATCCCTGTTTACATATTACAGTATGTAAACCATATAGAGTCAACCCCACCTGAGCACCCTCTTCCCTGACCAATGAATAAGAATCAGTCACACCAAATCATTCAACAACTACAATGTTAAAATTCATTATCAACCTCTGTCATCAGATCATTAATGAGAAGCTCATTTGATTACCTCAGTTTCCTGTTAATTTATTTTTATTTTTTTAAGGAGGTTCTTAAAGAGCATAAATAAATATATATATAAAATATGAACCTGAAGCACTCCATCATGCTCATTAAAAATGTTGGCAGCCTGTTAGTTACCATCTATAAAAATTTAAATTTTAAGATGTATTAAACAAGTTAATTAAGCAAGAACAAGACACCTCTCTAATATCTCTTTTCCCAATGTTATTTCCTTTACTATTAAAAGAGAGCTCTGTTTTAGGATTAGGAGACTGTGATAGTTTATCAAAACTTCAATCAAATAGCAGCTCTGGCTTAATTAACTTGTATTATATGACTACAATAAATCTTCATCTTTTCTGACCTGGAAAAGCCAATGTAGAATTTGTTTTCCATTAAAATATCAATAAACTTTGAGATGTTACAGAAAAGAAAAGTGAACCTAAGTGCCATGTACAGTGTAAACAAACTCAATGGCTTTACAACTTATAGTGAGTCCACTAAAAAGGAAAGCTGTACTTTAAATGCAGTTTACAGCAATTTAAGGAAACAGTGCATCTTCGTTCCCCTGAGGAGACACAAAATGACAGGTGTAGATAACAGCTTTATAAAAAAGAAAATGGGGGGAAAAAAAAAAAAAAAAAAACATTCAGCTGGCAGGGACTGAAATCACAGAATCATTTAGGTTGGAAGAGACCTACAAGATTACCTAGTCCAACCTCTGGCCTAACACTAACAAGTCCTGCACTAAACCATATCACTAAGTTCAACAAGGCAAAGCTTTAATGGCGAAACAAATCGTTTTCTGTGTTTTTGTTTGCTTGTTTGTTTTTCTTTGGTCTGTTTCCTTAAGTCTTCGGGAATCTGAGAAATGGTATTGTTAAGAAAGAAAAAAATAGCATTCATTAAACTGTTTAAAAACAAGACCTTGAAATTTAGCCAAGGAATATCACTGGTTTGAGGCTACTGATGCTGCAACTTTTCTACACAATCACTAAATTAAAAAAGATAATGAATTAGTTCCACCAAATATTAAAGTAATACATTCTCACTCAGTACTTCACCTAAACCCTTCACGTTCAGTTTCAAACAGCACAGTATTAGTCAACTGGAATCTAGAACTGTATTTTGTATTACTCCATTAGCTAACTGCCAAAACTGAGGTATTAAAAAAAGTCAAATTAAAAATTAAAGCTAACTGCTACTCTTCTGAGAAGAGAATACACTTCTTTTAGTTCCAAAAAAAGTAGCATAAACATATTATACTGGACAAAAGACTATTTTGAGTCTATATACAATTAATCTTTGATTATTTACTAAAAGTAATAGTTGCTATTATTACTCTTAGTAATAATCCATGAAAGCTGATGAAACTTTTGAAACTCAATAAAAAGCACAAAACCAAAACATACAACAAGGTTTGTGCAGATTTTTGCCATTGCAGAATTTCAAACCAGATCTATTACTCCTTGCTATTCAGCCTTAACAATACATCACAATAAAGCAAATAAATGAATAAATAAATAAATCTTTGTGAGTCAGAACTCTCAAAAAACAAATAAAAAAACAAACAGAAATTGCTATGTCACAGAGTTCCTTCCAGTGGGCTCAAACTAGAATGTATTCTCAAGCAATTTAATTCAATAACTTTTGTCAGTAAATTGAAAAAAATATAATTGCTATAATAGTCAGCGTAATTACAATTATTATAGCTGCAACTAATGAAAGGAAAGGCCAAACATTTTAATATCACCTTTCAAAGCAGCTAAACACAAAGTCCTAAGAACAAAGAATATAGAACTACTAAGTCTCAAGGAGAACAACAGTAAAAACATTAAAGAACTAAAGGACAAAAGCTTTAATTTCTAGATGCTAGTGAAATCAGAAATGGACTGGAAAAGTTAAATTGTGCCAACCTCTAAAATGCAGAGAGGTGATGAAGAAAATCATTAGAACAATTACGGAAGCAGAAATTACTGAAGAATTGTCTATTCAATTAGTTAAGGAGGTTAGAAGTATGTCAGAGTATACTATATCTACAAAGGGAAGATCTGATAATAGAGGGCTCTTAACTGTAACACAGTCTAAGAAAAGTGGGAATTTAAAATAGGTTAATTTAAAGTAGAAGAAACTTTAAACAATAATAGCAGTTAAACAAAAGCTTTTTAAAGCTACAAACATGATAAAGAATCTGTTTTCATTCTACTCTCTTTTTTATTATTTAAAATTTCAAAGTAAGACTTGTGCTCAGATTCCTCCATCAAAATTTAGGCACGTTGATAAACTAAAGAAGGAGACTATTCACCGTAGATACATGTCTACGCTCAGAGCTTGATTTATATTCCTATGAGACTACACAACTCCGAAACCAATAGTGATTTCCAGTCAAGAAAACCACTATTTTATATGTTCACAGCTAAACCAATAAAGCAATATTTCAGAATCAGACCTTGGTTTTGCTCACTTTGTGGTCCACAGAAGAGCAGCAAAGATTCACAGATTGGAAATGTTGCTAGAAATTAATTCTCGATTTTTCCACTACAGTTCATGAGTGGCAATCAACATTTTTAATGAGAATATCTTTCCTGAGCATACTTCCTAAATAAACTTTAGGATAGGTAACAACATATCATTAAAATTGAGAACATAGAAGAAAAGCCCTGTGCTCTTGCAATAAAAGCTGTTCCCTTCTTCCCACCACAGTGACCAGAGTCTCTCATGCAAACATACATCTTTGCAATTACACAGTAATCACTACAAATACCATACCCTTGTGGGGATAATTTATCCAGCCATCCTGCTTTAAGCTTCTTTACTGATGGCCCATAAAAACAAGCATACGGTGTTATTGATTCATTTGCAATCGAAATTTGAGCTCCGTCAAATTGCCGAAAATCCATTTGTTCACTGATCAAGTGATTTGCATCTTCACTTCGGTTCTTACTACAAGATGAGTGGCTTTTGGCTTTATTTTTCTTTTTCTTTAAAGGTAAGGAACATTGATCCACAACAGAGTATACAGATTCACTTTCAAAATCTTCTGGTGCTAATGACTTGTTTTCCTGAGACACGGGTTTGTTTTTTGCACATTCCTTTGTCTTCTCATCCTGATTATGGGAACTAGAAAGAAAAAGTACACTTTAATCTGAGTGTACACAACAAAGAATCAATCAGAACAAACATTAAGACGTATTGCAAATATGCTATAACATGTTTCATTTTTCAGATAACCACAGGCTGAGCTAAACACAATATATATCTTCAAACTATGACCTTAACTGAATCCTACATTCTAAATAGGGCTGGTAATGAGGTAACACCTGGTGGTCGCTTTAAAAACCTGAACATTAAAAAACTTCAAATTGAATTCTGCTTCTTCAGAAAACTAGCTTTATTCATTTTAAAGTTCTGGAAGATTTGCAGTATCATCTTGCTCTTCAGTCTCTCCCCCTTGTAAAGAATAAAGTAATTGTAATATGGAAAGAATTAAATATTGTTTTTATGTGTTTTGCTTGGTTTTGTGTTTATTTATTTTATTTTTTATGAGTAGACAGTATGAAAGCACTCAGAGATGGTTATCTAAGAGACATAAGAGACAAGAGACATTCAGAAATAAAATGTGTCTTCCTGTGTGAAGAGAGGGACAAGACATCTCCCAAATCCACAAAACATTCTGAAGCTCAGATTAGATAGTCTTAGGAAAGTAACCTCCTATGAAATGATGTGTAAATAGATGGACAGATAAATAAACAAAGTCACAGCTGGTGACTACCTTTCATAGGTAGAGCTCTACTTATATCACTAAATAATTCTTTCCTCTTTAAATTTTAGATTTATCTATAACTTATTTAATACCATGAATTCTTGTGAGAATAATGTTCTTCGTTCATTTCTAGATCTGATTTCTTTTCACAAACCAGTTCATTTCCATGAAGTTCCTAGAAAATAAACATACCATAAAAAACATACGTAAATGAAATAGTAAGTTGTTTAAATTACTGTAGACACAAATCACACACAAACAGACCAACTAGAAAAGATACACTTTTCCAAATTTTCTAGTAATATGCATCTGAAAGATTGTCTCAAGAAGTATTTTAAAAATGTTATTTTCAATATTTCCATTTTAATATTCAAAAATATTTGTGCATAGTCCAAAATACCTAAGACAAATAAATTAAAAAACGGTGCATAAAAAAATTACTACTCTGACTTTTATTTTTTGAAGCACAATTGAGTATTATTTTTACACTGACATTTTCTAAGCTCAAGAGCCACAATTTACATGCATCTTAAGTATACCATTTATGATTTGCTACTGTTAGCCTATCTTCATGTCAGTATTTCTCTGAATTAAATGTACAGCCTTCATGGTACAAATATAAAACAGGTAAATTCAAAATTCCTGCAGTAAGATTGCTAAACATATCTAGTATTTTCTTGCCAAGCTCTTCTTCCTAAAAGGCACATTTATGAATGTTTAGAAATCTTTATCACAAACTGTTTGGAGTGTACAAAATGTCAAGGTTAACACTGCTCAAGAACGTTACACTCCATACTTTCTAAACTTGATCTGACAATCATACTGCATTAATAAGCTTCTCAAGATTCATCTTTCTTCCTTTACAAAAACAAACAAAAATGAACAGCTACATGCTTTATGACGGAAACAATTTAATTTACTCATTTAAACTTGGAAGTGTATGTCACAAAGACGAAAAGAGGCAAAAAAAAAAAAAGCAGATAAGCCTTCACAACTGTTGCCGATTTTTCTTCCCCCAGAAGAAAAATCTCATTTATATTTGAGGGCTGCAAATAGGCAACATGAAAAGACAAGCTTAAAAAAGGGCATAGCTAAAAGCTGTGTATTTGTACTCTGCAGAAAAAAAATAGGGAAGATATAGGCTGCTGATAGGATAATCCTTAAGGAACATTTTGTCTTCCTCTGCCAATCAGAGAGTTTATTAAAAAAAAAGAAAAAAAACAACCCCCCCCCCAAAAAAAAAACAAAAAAACACCTACACACACCACACACTATTAGCTATGTTGTAGCACCAAGGATTAGATGATGATGATGAAAAACACTCCTAGGTTTGCAAACAAACAAAAACAGAAAACTGACAAGCAACCTGTCTGCTACTTGCAAAATGCCTGAAACACTCCTCACAAAAGGTGAGAAGGTGGCAGTATCACATTTTTATGCAGCAGCCAAGACACTAATGTCATCACCCAGGAAGCATCTTTAGGTTAGATACTAAACATTTTTACTCTATTATCTGCAGTTGCTCATCAAGATGCAACCCGACGCTGCTCAGACGGATGAACCATACCCACTGTGTATGGGTACACAGCTGCACCTCCTGCTCACTCTCACGAACCATTATGATACCGCTTTACAACCTGCCTTTGCCTGCTCTGCAATCTTCAGCACTTAGCCAAGTTCAGGGAACCCTGAGAACTTCCAAATAGCAATCAAGAGATGCATTTCTATTGCTGGCAAACTTTAAAATACAGATATCTGTAAATGAAGACAGGTTATGCAGACAGAGCTCTGTTCCCTCACAAAGACACAAACTTCACCCAAATTAAAGAAGGGAAAACGTGTTGGTTACAGGATTACTTGGCAAGAACCTCAGACTTGAGACAATACAGAACTCCTATTTCACACCTCCTGCAACTGTCAGGTATTGTACAAAGGTAAGTAGCAGCACCATTTTCTCCTGCAGTCAGCTTCATAGAAGGAAGTATTTCTTGAAAGATGGGTGTATATATGTAGTATTTAAATGTATACTGTTCTTATGCAGAGGAAGCACCCGCCCTGAAGGAAGAAGTCCAGCTTCTAGATCATAGCCAGATGGAACTGCCTACTTGCAGCCCTTAAAAAAACTCTCTACTTCTGATCAGGAAGCATTCAGACGCATTTTTGTTAATTTTTTTCTAACAGTCAGTCTTGCCAGTCACAATGTGAAGGAAACCTGAATACTAAGAATTGTACTGGGACTACTGCCACATTAAACAGTCGATGCCATTCAGGACAAGCCTCTTCACTTGAAAGATACTGCCTCAGTCTTCTATTAAAGGCCATACAGTTTTATAACAGGGCTTTAAAGATAAGAATCCCTCCTGTTAAAATATTAAGAGTTCCTATTTTAGAGTTGCACAATTTGTAATCTGGCCAGCATTCCACAATACCACAACATGTAGGAGCTGACAGATTAAAACATGCATATTGAGTTCAGTAATCTAGTCTGTGAATCTACAGCAAGAAATAAAACTAATATTTCACTCTAGAGGCTTGAACTCAGAATTTCTTCACAGAAAAACTGAATTCCAATATACTTTACTCTTCAGCTGGACACAGCAATATATCAGCTGTGAAATGTTAGGATTTTTATTTGTGCTATTTTTTGAATCAATAGAAAAGAAAAATGTTCCTTCTTCAGGTTGTCCTTTAGGGGTTTCTGCTTCTAGCCATCTTTCTTCCTCACTTAAGTCTAAGGTATACTTTCTTTATGCCCTTAATTCCCCATTCTCTCATGCTGACTTACCTCTAGTCTGTAGTGACTCATTACCTGTTTCTAGACACTCCCTTTATAAAAGCCTGTAGAAGCCTTTACTTTGTTACACCAATGAAACAGGAAGAAGGTTAATGGCCAACTTCTAACCACCTAGAACAAGCTTCATTTAGTCAGCATTACAATTTGCTGTTTTCTTGAATACAGATAAACTATATTCTCATATGAGGTTATTTTTAAAAGGAAGCAACAGTTACTAAACTCTCAAACACTTTACAGTGTTATCAAAACTTCCTTATTTGTTCCTAGGATACCTGATACTAGGGAAAAAAAAAATTGAAAATTAAATATCTTGGGACCTTTGTTTTACAGTTCTGCTTTATGACCTTTGTCTGCAATTATGTTCTAATGGAAGCAAACTATGAAGTTTCCAACTAGCATGTGATTTATCAAATAAAAAAAAATTCTTGTTTACTTACATGAACATGATAATTAAAATCTAAATCTTCAGATCAGAGAAAGCATGTTGTAATATGCTGCTTTAATTGAGATTCTACGGCCAGCAGAAATAATAATTCTGTTTCAAGCAGTTAATCTAGCTTAATAGCATGGTATTTTTTCTATTGGGTGCCTTTATAAGATTGCAAACAAACTTCCTGGGTATGCCGTATTATAAGCAGCAACTCCAATAAAATATATAGAAAAATTTTAATAAGTAACAACAAGGACAGAAAACTTTTTCTGGAAAAACCTGCTTATGCCATTGTACTAATTGCAAAGCAGCTCAACTTTGAATTTGTAAAGACATTTTAATAATTGGCACAGACAAGACTATGCAGTAGGAAAGAAAAGGAGCTCAGAAGTAATCTGTACACAAAGGGTATGTAACAAGAAACAGAAGGAGAAACATCATGAATTTATGCCCATCTCCTTAAAAAGTCAACAATGAAAAACAAAAAGCCATGATTCCAAAGAGAAGACAGT
The DNA here is from genome assembly GCF_963932015.1 of Anas acuta. Taxonomy (NCBI): domain Eukaryota; kingdom Metazoa; phylum Chordata; class Aves; order Anseriformes; family Anatidae; genus Anas; species Anas acuta. The sequence continues at coordinate 22,797,007 of NC_088982.1, forward strand.
ACACGTGAAAAATAAAAGTTCATTTTTATGCTTCTAAAAACACTCCCACTAGAAGATGCAATTTGAGCCATTTATTTTCAATGCACAATTCTTAAATTCATACTGGGGAAAAAAAAATAAATTATAGGCACCTATTTTGAAAGTCACTAGTCAAATAGTTTTGATTTTAGTGAATAATTTGGAGTAGTTGTAAAGGAGAAACTTTAGAGTGAAAACCAGAAAAGAAACTAAGAATTACCTACTGTTTTCCCTAAGTCAGTGGCTTGAGATCAGCTGGAACAAGGATAAGCAAACAAAGAAGCAACAATTCCTGAGTGAGAAGCAGGAGCTGGCATTCACAACATTTGGTGGATGCCTCACTAAGCTACTTCACCTCTTGGACCTCCACATGATTCAGAAGTCTGTCCACATACCATCTAAGACATTCACAGTTCAATTACCAACCTCAACAAAAGCATTCATGTCAGACAATCCTGCAACAAAAGTGACTTACTGTGTATATAGCAAGTCTGGGATCTGTGAAAAATACCAGAATCCCTGAGAACTTTCATATATAGGAACTTTAAAATGTGTATGGCTGAAAGTGACTATTAGATCAACTAAGCTAACATATAAGCTGCTTTCTTTGGTTGTCCACCAGCCAGATGACCAGTCTTGATACTGAATTATCAGAAGAGAGAAAAGCCACTTTCCCCCTTATTAGTCAGTTTTCATGGTTATAACCCCACTTAACCTGTTTTAGACACAAAATATTACAATATACCACTGTACTTAAGAAGGTACAAGGAAGGCATCAAGGTAGTCTGCAAATGCCTATAACTGACTGTTTTCCATTTGATATGGCAGCATCTAGGTCAGGGCAGAAAAGTCAATTATGCCTCCTACTTTTTTTTTTTTTTTTTTTTTACTTTTTTTTTTTTTTTTACCTTTTTTTTTAAAAAAAAAAAAAAGCAGAACCTCCTATTACTATTGAACAGTACAAAGCATATCTCAAGATTAAGAAAAGTCACTAGTCCCTACATATTTACACTACTGTCATGGTTTTGGCTAGGATAGAGTTAATTTTCTTTGTAGAGGCTCATATCATTTTGTGTTTTGGACTTCTGATGAAAACAGTAGTGATAACACATGAATGTTTTTAGTTGTTGCAGTGCAGTGTTCACACAGAGCCAAGGTCTTTTCTGCTTCTCATGCTACCCTGCCAGTAAGGAGACTGGGGGTGCACCAGGAGCTGAGAAGGGAAACAGCCAGGACAGCTAGCCCAGACTGACCAAAGCGATGTTCTGTATCATATGGTGTCATGCTCAGCAATAACAGTTGGGGGAAAGAGGGAGGAAGAGGTAGACATTCAGAATGATGGCATTTATCTCCCCGAAAAGCATTATGAGCTCTACTTTTCCAGAAATAGCTGAACATCTGCCTGCTGATGGCAACTAGTGAATGCATTCCTTGTTTTGCTTTGCTCACACATGAAACTTTTGCTTAAGTGGTAAAGTGAGTTCTCACACTTTTTTACCTTTTCAATTCTGTTCCCTATGCCACCTACAGAGAGTATGTAAGTACAGTGCTTAGCTACCTGCCGGGATTAAATCACAACTGTAAAACTTGTGCATATACCTAAGAATACAAGAAAGATACTGAGAACCGAAAGAGAAGAAAAAAGAATTAATGGCAGTACACAATACATAACATTGAGATATAAACCGTTTATATCCAGACTTCTTAACTTACCTTAGCATCTTGAAGGTTGTCCCAAAAAAAGGTTTCTCCATACGGAGATATGATAGGTGGTTTTTCTTCTGTGAAAGTTTCTTAAAGTAAAAAATAACCAGTCACATACTGTCATACTCCATTAATGTACTGATATAATCAACAAGGGATACAAGTTTTCTGTTTCTGATTTTCCTGTCCTCCTCAAAATGAATAAATATTGAAGAACAAGAAACAGTTTATCATTTATAACTGAAACACACTTTCTTAGAAATTTATACTTTTACACTGATCTACTTTTATCTAGCTATAGTTTTGCTATATCTAGTATAGTATATCAATATAGTTACAGTTTTATACTGCATCTTTTCACTAGCATCTTATTTGGATATAGCTTGCATATAGGTATCATCTTCTTTCCTAATCTGCCTACCAAGTTAAAAACAAAACAAAACTTTTGTCATATGCTCTTGGGATCAATAGTTCCACTGTCTTTTATTATGACTTTAAAAAACAAAAGCAAAGGAAACAAAAAAACACCTAATTTCTGCTCAATTTTCATTTCATCACCAATTATTTGCTTGAAATTAATATGTATAGCTTCAAACTTCTAGTGTTTAAAAGAATTTATTTTTTTTTAAATGCCACTGACTGTGCAAGACTGAATTAAATAGTTTACTGGAAGAGGTTACCAATTTATTTCCCGTTATTTCCTGGGGCTCTGATTACTCACTAACAAATGAAGGTGCATTAGTCAGAAATACCCTTCTTACAGTTTTCAAGAAAAAATCGATTCTGCTTTAAAAAAAAATGCATACCGTCTTGAAAATTCAACATATTGTATTTAAAAAAAGTATGTTAAATTATGTTTACAGACAATATTTTGTAATTTTCATGCTATTAGCTCGTAAACAAGAACTAAGTAAAACGTAGAAGTGGTTACGTGCTCTGCTATTATGTACATCACACTTTTTTCATACTTTCCAGATACCCAGTATTTCTTAAAATAGCAAGTCAACACTTGCTCAACAAAAACCGAGGTTGGAACTCAGTTTTTCGTTTGAGGTTTCTTTGTCTCAATATTCAAGATGTAAGTACCAGCATGCTTAACTCACTTTTTTGTGAAGCTTGCCTCCCAGCACAAGGTACATTTGTAAGATCCACGTTCTTTCTTTTCTGAAGGGAGCTTGAACAAAACAGAGCACAAAATGGAAATATTAAGTGAAATTTCCCAGAAATGGAGCATGGAGCAAAGACATCTTATGCAGGTAAACAAAGTATTACAACTACATGCAAATGTAGAAATAGTCAATTTTAAGTCTTGGAAAAGTCTTCTGACTGAATTTAAAATATCCAACATTCTTTCTTTCTCTCTTCATGATGCTGAATACTTCACTGATCCTAACACACACGTTCAGATTTTTATTTTTTTTTTTGGTTTTGAATGCCTTAACATACATTTAGACCTCTGGGAAGCATGGGGATCCCCCATTCTTCCCCCATCCTCTACCATCCCTTCTACTTCACATTCAATACCAACAAATGCATTGAAAAAAACCAGCATAGTATCAAAGCCAAATCTTCAACACTGAGCTCTAAGCACAGAGCCTAGGCATCCAGACAAACCAGATGCCTTGAACCACTGAAAAAAAAAAAAAAAAAAAGTGCTGAAAATTTTTAATTCCCAATCATTATTTTTTTTTCCCTAATAAACTTTCAATCTGAGACATAAATGACATTTATTTGATACCACCTGCACCTATGACTGTGCATTTTGTAGATATGCAAGAATGTATTCCCATACACAGGAGAAAAATTACTTTTTTTATTGGTGTTGTGCTAGCTCCTAAGTATTTCAGGGATTCCATGTAAAGAGGTACATTTCTGCTGGAAAAGATCATGTTTTCATTATTATTACTGAGATTTCAGGCTAATGCAGCAGCTTTAGAATAACAGAATAGGAGAAAATACACCTGAAGTAGTACATTTCTAACCCATCTTCACTGCTGCAGCAGTCTGTTTTCAGTCTGCTTTCAATCAAACTCTGATTTCACCTGTTAACACAAGTAATTAGTAATTTCTCTTCTTTATATCACTTTCTCCACTTGAAATATCAGTGATACAGATCCTTGTGCATCATTACAGAATACTCATTGATTCATAAGTGCTATAAAAGATCCTTTAAGCTTTTTCTAAGAGTTTGCAGATTCTCCGTCATTCAAAGCCAAAGATAAATGTTTTAATAAAAATATCAATATATCTGATTTTCATTTCCCCACTAGACTTATTGGTGAATTTTATGTTTTTAAGGTTTGTTATGCTCAAAACTCCAGAAATACCACCCCATGACATCTAAATTGAATAACTCTTCATTACAGGCTGATATTTCCCTATGACAAGAAAGCGTATGTTTATGAACTACCATTTTGTATCATTTTAAATCTATGCCTCTATTTGCCCCAAGGAAATTGCTGAATTAAATTCAATATGGAAGCTGTACTTTGAAATAACAAGTACCTTTACAAATTTTATCCTGGTTGTACGAATTATGTTTCTTGATGGTATTTTGTAAGATCCGATTCTCAGAAAACATAGGATGAGTTTGCCCAGTTGAAGTGGATCATAGCCTAGCTCCATACATAGTAACTGCTCACTCTTCGAATTACAAAAACTACATAACACTGTGTTCCTTCATGTGTCTTACTAAAATTGATGTAGCTACAATCTTTTGAAGTTACATTAACAAATTAACTTCATGCATTTGTACTAACCCGGAATGCTTACAAATAAATACATAAATAGAAATAATATTTTTCAACAGAGACAGGATTTGTTTGTTGTTTTTAAGGGTACTAATAGCATTAATATGAATTTGAGAGGGACAGATAATCAGCTTTGACTAGAAGAGATTTTAAACTGATGGTTTTCTTCCCTATGTAAAACAGTGAGTGAAAGGCTTAGTTTCAGAGTGGAAGGATTTAAAAGTGGGCAATGGTAATAGCAATGAGTCACGAGTAATACTGGTAAACTCATCAGGAAACGCGAAATGATAAAGCAATTTATAAGGACCTGCCTTTTTTTTTTTTTTTGGTTTGTTTGTATTAAGTGTCTACGTGTATATGCTCCATACAAAGTAAGAAAATCTGTTAAAAATATGAACTGCAGGGTGTTCACCCCACACACTCCCCAAATAATTTTTTTTTTTTGGACATTTTAGGAATGGGAAGTTTTACCTTATGCCAAGTAAAAACTACCTCAATAAATGCTTAAAATAGCTTACTCTGAATATCTGCTTGAGAGATTAAATATAACAAAAAATAGAGTGCAAGAGGACAATATTTGTCATCCTTGTCAATTGTTGTACAAAATAAATTCCTACATTAAATGACAGAAAAATAAAGAAGACTTATTTGGGGGAAAATAAGACCAAAACCAAAAAAAAAAAAAAAAAAAAAAAAACGACAAACCAAAACCAAACAAAATCAAAGCCACCACCAACAAAAAACTTATCTACATAAACATGACTTTCCTTAACCATTTCCAAAACTGAATACTTCTTGAGATTATCATCATCTTTGTTTTGCTCTCTATAGGACAGTTAGTGCAAGTAGCCTGCAAATCACAAAGTACCAATTATACACAGATAAACATAATTTTAATTATATTATCTCTTTGTTACAACTGTGGAGGTTAAGACTAACTATTTTCATAAATTAAGTGATACAGGATGTGGTTCGGGCTGCATACTCTTCCCCACCACCCTTTCCTTGTGTATAAACAGGATGAAAGGGTGTGATGAGGCAGCAACTTGTCTTGCTGAAGGCTGAGAGACTGGAAAGGTGAGAGCTGAGCCGATTTGTTCTATACATGCCTGCAAATAAAGCGAGGGAGAGAGCTCAGTGGAAGCAGTCAGTGCTTCAAAGTCTTCACTGGCATTCATCTGCTGGGTGTTTTTATGTGAATGAAGCTTTTGTTTTCAATCATCACATTTTCTACCCGAGACCTAGCCCTCCCTTTACATGAATACGTCCAAAGTGCTCTACTGTGCTGTTTGAGCCTTGGGCTTCATAGGCTGCTTGCAGAAGTCAATTAAGGGAGATACTTGGCCAAAGGAAGAGATAGAGCAGCTTCTCCCTCCTAAAAGCTGCTCTGTGTGACCACATACAGAGTAGAGGGAGGCAGCAGCACCAGCCTGGAAACCTCATTAGCAATCTCAACCACTTACATGCCCGCAATGGAGTGTGAAGAATACCAGCACTGCTAACTTTCCACTACAGCAGCAGCTGTTTGCACAAAACGGACAGCACCAGGACAGGCACACAGCATCTCTGTATACATGTACATATGTACACTGAAGTCCTCTTTCCCTCCCTCCTCCTGCCCCTCCAGCAATGCAGCAGTTTTTCCAGATTTATTTTTGGACTATTTCTTCTTTCCTGCAATAAGCAATCAGCACTGAACAACACAAGCGACAGAGTCGGAGGATGTGGAAAGCCTGGATGTATTTGGTGTTGGTCAGTCTGAAACATTACTTGGGTGGCACTGCACAACAAGCAGCTCTGTCACCTGACACACATGCTTAGCTTTCCCTTTAAAGGCACTGCTGTTCCAAAGGGTGCAACCAGAGCTACAGAGCAACTGCTAAACAACATGGTCCAAGGTAGCTTCAGAGGTTTCCGTATCTCCACGCTTATCTTTAATCTCGGGCTAAGGGCATGCATGTGGTTAGCTCCATCCATTGCAATACTTTCACTTCATCTTAGAGGCATCAGTTCTTCACTTGCATGGGTAAGAAGTAACCAAAAGTACCAAGAGAGGCCACAAAATTTGCACCCTCCTCTGTCTAATCCTTTATTCTGTTCAACGACATTATCGGGAAACTATACTAAAAATTTAAGACTAGTCACTTAAGCATAAAATACAGGGTGTCAGAAGTTCATTGCAAAAGGTTCTAACGGTCTTATCAAGACCTGTTGAGCCAGATTATTTCAATCTTGGAAGATGATTTGCAACCCCCTAGTTTCAGAACTCCTTCAGAAGTTTTTGAAGGCCTTCAGAGCAATGTTTACTACTTCTGTATCAATAGTGAGCTCATAATGCTGTGATAAGAAGGAAAAAACTAGCTGGCAAGAACCCAACATTGCTTCAGTGCTGATTATCTGAAAGAGCTAGAAAGATCTGCACAATGATTTGTCAGGAACATTGTATAAGTTTTGGTATGTTTTTAATTCCGCACCCCAGTACTGCAGCGGTGCCAAGTATACTTGCAAAAAGAAAGAAAAGCAAGGTACTTCCAACTTCTAAAACATCATGGTGTCCTACCAGCTGACTGCATGTTTTGTTACAGGTAAGAGCTAGGAGCACAAGCAAGGCACAGGAAAGTAGACAAAATTAGAAGAGGTGCAGGCACGTTATTAGTAATAAAAAGTGACAGAGTCACAGCACTACAAAGGGCCACAAGGAGACCTACTGTACAAGCTTTTAGTGTTAGAAGGCACTTAAGAGATCATGAGAAAAGCATTTCCTTGCATAAAGCTTTAAGGCCAACATCTATGCATGACAAGAGGTTTCCCAGTAGATTTCAGTTGGAATTCTCTGCCTCTATGCAGAAAGCCTTCACACAGTATAATAAGGATGAAGCCAGCGTCTATCAATAAAAATCAGCTGAGAATGTTTGTCTTTCCTATAGGATTGCATAGACATGATCTTTCCTGAGGCTAAAGACACTGCAAGCCACCACTTTAAAGTTATGTATTAATTCTTTGCCTCTAAAAAAAAAAAAAAAAAAAAATACTCAGCAAGGTTAATCATGAACATTTCTATGAAGTTTAAGTTCTGTTTAGAAGCTCTGGTTTACTCTTGATCTTCATCTGACAGACTTGCTGCTTGTCCTTCAGGATTTCTACATTGTTATAACTGGAGCATAAAGACGAAGAAAAAAAGCTGGAGTTCACAAATCAGAATGTGGAAACAATGTTAGTGACCCAGTCACACATCAGTCTCTAAGACACCGGGATCTGAAGGATTTACTGGCATGGTGGGAGCACCATAAACACAGCATGCTATCTCTACTGGGTGATTGTTTCTCAGAAGAGATAAGAGTAGCTAGTCATTGTTATCTTTTAGCATTAGATTCCCGTTCCAGCTCAGCAGGAGTAGCTTTGTTATATGCAGTGGGAATGATCACCCCACAGAAGTTAATGTAAAGCCACTCCCCATTGAAAAGTGTTTATACTTCAAAGTTTCAATAAGCACAATTTCTTGGTGTTTTAGAAGACTGATTATATATATGTTTTGTTTTTTTTTTTTTTTTTTCTCCAAGTAGAGCATGCAAATCTTTTCTTTGTTGCAAAGAATTGTTGCCTCTCCACCTGTTCAACCAGACAACTGTATTAAAGCATTTAATATTAACATCTTTCATTAATCTAAAAGAAACTTATAAATGCTTGGGAAAACTCTGCACTTAGGGCGTGTATAAACTCGCTAATGATGTTTCTAACTGCTGAGATATGCAGATGAAAAAGACAAATACAAAACATTCTCAGACACGTCCCTTCCAGGCACAGCTAGTGGTTTAAAAAAAAAAAAAAAAAGGCTAAAAAAAGCACAACCTGATGATTTGGATACGGCTACAGTGACAAAACTTTGCATGTGTCTTTGCATGAGTTTTTCTTCTCCCTGAGACACTTACCAAGCATGACAAGTAAAACTTTACAATTAACAAAATCAAAAATAGCACAATTAAACCTGGGGGAAGATACTTTTTGTGTATACAGCCCATAATATTGTGATCAGCTGTACATTCACTGCCTCTTATTTTTAAATTATGGTATCATTTGAATGTTATTAATGGAGGTCTGGAGTTACATTGTAACATCAGATCTTTTCCCCTACATTCCATTGCCTTTTTGCAAAACAAGCCACAAAAACTGTTTGTTACAGACAGCAAGTGTTCCTCGCTAGTTTGTAGACTAATTGCAAACTCTGCCATTTTGAAGGAATCAAAATCTACACCCACATCACATGAATCTTTTGAAATGAATGTAAACTATGCAATTTATCATAAAGTAACAACCTTTACTGGATGCTCTCCAAGCCAATTTCACCAGTGCTGCACAGAATCCTTATAAGGATTCCATGAATTATGAAAACCTTCCACCTCCATCCTCTAGAAAAAGCCTTTCCAATTGCCAAATAAAATGTCTTTTGACTAAAGAGGCATCTTTTTGTCATCCTACAAAATTCCATGTAAGTTATAGCTGGTTAAAATAAAATAATAATAAAAAAAACACTTGGTTTTCTTTTTTTCCCTCCTATTTCTTCCTCCTGGAATGCCTCAAAAAAAAGATACGCTACAAGCATCATTAAAGTCCAAGTTTCACTATATGAATAGTGATAATATTCATATGCCATATGAATACCAGCAGAAGCCAACACCTAACATGCCAAACCGGTTGCATTCATTCTCTGCATTAACAGTTAGATGACAACCAGTTTAGAAATCAGTCCAAGAGCCATCCTGAAGAAAATCGTTGCTTTAGATTGACAGCATAATATAATTTCCTCCTCCATGAAGCATCCTATTCTAATTTAAAAGAATATAAATTTTACTGAAGAGTTCTATGTTTTAAGGCTAATACTTCAAATCATCTTTCTACATCCACATATGCGATCCTAAGAAATCCTCCTTCATACATGTACAGATACATCCTTACAGGATGGCTACACCATACAGCACATTCAACAGGCAAGAGGGCTTTTGTAAATATTGCCTCATTTTTCAGATGAAAGTACCTTAATACACACAGCTGTGCAAAATTTCCTAGATCTTTTAAATCCAAGACTTAGAATAAAATAATAAACCTTTGTTTTCTAAGAACAGTATTTTCTGAAAGGTACAACCTTAAAAGGTACTAAAACATAACTTGAATACACAATTATAACTCTTGTTTCCCTAACAAAAACACATTATTGTACTTAAGGATGAATTTTTATCCTCTTGAATTTACTGTTTTATAACCATTTTCTTGCCACAGAGCAGAATTTCATTAGATACTATTAATGAGATGCTAACCCCAGCATATCAGTAACATTTTGGTTTGGAATAGATTCAACGGCTTTTTCTTTTTAAATCTTGTTTTTGTAACATGTATTTTCATTCTTCTCTATCTGAAGTGCATACAGATTGAGTTTAAAAAATGTTTGATATAGTTGTTTTTAAACACAGGCTATTCCTAAAGCAATGAAGATTCATTTCTCTCAAAGTAAGCAGATGCAGAGATTATAATGTGACACTATTCTAGAATTTCCCTTTAAACTCCCACTTGCACTTTTGACTTGCTTAATCCTTCTTAGGATTATTCATGTCAGAGCCAAGCTATTTACAGCACATATAAAAAAAATCCACAGAAAAAGACACCCTTTGCCCATACAGCCCCTTCCCCCCCCCACAAAAAAAAAAAAAAAGTCCCATAATTTCTACAACAATTCTTCGCTAAAAAGAAACCACAATTACCTGGTTGAAGTCTCAACTTTGCTTGATTCAGGGATTTCTGGCACAGGTCGATGTCTTAACATAAAAGACCGACTTGCTCTTGGAAATACTGTCGTGCTGTTTTGTGTACAGGAATCATATAAGTCATTGTTTATCATTTCTCCTTGAAACTTAAAGAATGGAGAACTTGGCTCACAATCAGATAGATCATCCTCATCTGCAAGCATGAGATGTTTGTTTTCACTGTATTTTGTCTCACATGAATGAGCAAACGAAGAAGGAGGATCACAAAATGCCAAACGGCCAGCCAAGTGCTCATCAGTTTGGTATGCAGCAGCTTCTTCCAATGATGTATCCGGCTGAGCATTCATCTTAATACTTCCACTTAGACTGACAGCTTTTACTATGCTGTCTGAATTCTGGTATAAACCAGAAAAATCCAAATTTGTAATGCTATCATCACTTGCCTCCGATAAGTTTTGCTCTCCAAGTTTGAACCTTTCTTCACCAAAGTAAGCTTCATTAGGAAGTTGCACTGACGATGTTGCAGGTATCAAGTCAGTCTCATCTGCATTTAAATTGCTTACTGGAGAATCCTCATCCACGCACAAATATTGCTTCTTTTCTAAACCTATCGAGTCTTTGAGTTTTACATTTTCATTCAGTAAATGTCCTTGTCTTTTTGAAAGAGCAGTGTCTAACTGCTTAAGGATCCTTCTGCGGTGCCCTGTAGGCAGCACTCCCATTTGCTGAAGCACGCTGTTGTTTATGCCTGTGCAATCTGTCACAATGTTATAGCCATATTCTTTAAAGTTAGGAAGATACTGCCCTAAGTTAATGTTGACCAAGAATTCTTCAATATCAGTGTCGTTGCCTGTGGATGACATGATGGCAGCTTCATTCCGAACAGTGCCCCTCACAGTCATGTAGAAATATAGTCAAGATGCAGGCATACTCATAGGCAAAGAAGCTCTCTATATTTGTCATCAGTCAGCCAATGGAAAATGCAGTTTCTTTGAGACACTTCAAGTTTCTTTAGTTTCTGATTTTATTTTTTAAGGCTGCAAACCTACGGAAAAGAAAAAGGGTATTTAAAAAGAAAGAAAACTCAGTTCAGAGGTCTGAATTTACTTTAATCTTGAATAAAATTCTGAAAGGCTCCCTGCTGTTTGTACACTACAATTTTTAAATTGTGCACATATGAAAATTTCAAGCAGGGTAAACAGCATAACCTCTCCATCCTTTTATCTTCTCCTGTACAAAGAGAAGAGCAAAATCAAAGCCTTAGCACAAGTAATAGTTTTAAAACATATAATCCTAGTAGTTACAAGATGTGAAACACTTATCTCCACACAACTTATTATACAGTACTTGGATATAAATGGTAGAAAAAGTGAACTAAGACCAGAGCTGGAACCCAAAGCTTTCCCATTCCCATGCTGGCACCAATTAACTACAGAGTGCAGGTTCCACTCCTTTATCTTCTGAGCCTTAAGCTTTTTAGCACAGAAACAGACTTTCAGCAGGGAAAAGAAAAAAAAAATAATCACTGGCTAGAGCGTTCCCACCAAGTAAGTGCCATAACTAATACAACAGTTTGCAAAGGTAGAGCCACTTCTGAGAATGTCTGGAGAAAGAAAATAAATAATTTAAGCTGCTACTTTTTTTAAGAACCACAGCCAGAAAGCTGTGGAGGTGATCAAAACATGCCTCACAGATCAGGCACGTGTTCTTCAAAGAACTGTCGGACAGGAACGCAGGAAACAGCTAAGTGGTAGCTTCTTGGCTCTGGCAAGGAAGCACCTCCTGTGGTCACAAACTGCAGAGGCATAACCAGAGGCAAGTTCTGGCCTCCATGCTAGGGACCTTTGGTACCTCAAGTAACCATGACAGTTTCTCTTCAGTATTTTCCAACTCAGCTCTTGCACACCCCTGATTTCATCCATTTCAACTTTTCCTTCCTTCATGGCCATATCCAAATCCATAGTTTACAAAATCCAAAGCAGATGGAGAAGCTCCTGTGTTCAGAAGGTGTTTGAGACAACCTGAAATCATGTCTTTAAAGAAGGTTTAACACCAGCAGCAGACAACAGGTTTTTTTCCTCCTCCCTCTTCCTGTACAAAGAGTCATTTGGCTTTAGGGAAAGCTGCTGACTGTAGCAGCTGCCCTGGCATGCAGGTACTAGCCTGGAGCAGCCTGTTAGAGAAAGAACAGCTTCGGCAGGACAGCGTAGGACCTAAATAGCAGCCTGAAAGAAAAAGATTCACATGCCCAGCATACACCCAAGGTAGCAGATATTAGGTACACCTTATTCTCCAAAACATCTCCTGACTAAGAGGGCACTACTTACGATCTAGAATTGAAGCTTGAAAGATTGGCTGCTTTTGTACTATATCAATTGCTCCAATAAAGGATAAAACATCTTCCTATACAATTTCCCTAATGCCTTTTGAATAAATAAGTCATTATTCAGCCAAGCAGTCATAAATGAATCTTCATGCCCTGCCTCATTCCCCAAAGACACATACAAACACATATAAATTTAAAATCACAATCAATGGAGCATAATTGTTATCACCACTATGAGTAATTGTACTCTAGCATTACTATGAATAACTAGTTTAATCACTAGAAGTTCTCTTGCAGTTTTGTAACTACCTTTATTACTCCCACACTTTCAGAAAGAACTAATCGAAAACAGGAAAAAACTCTGCACTTACACCATATATGCGTGTGTATGTACGGCATAGTAAAGAGAAAAAGAAGTTGAATAAACCCGCACTCTTCTGGAAGACGTACAGATCAGCACATTTATCACAAAAGTTCCATTATTTACAAGAACTCTTTAGATTCTTGCCAATATATTCAACTTCATTTTTTGCGATGCATTTTTATAGCTTTGATCGCTGCTTGGCAGACTTGCAAGCAGTGACTTACCACCTTCAATATGAAAGGCATTCAATTAGAGATTTTTGGAGAGAGAACTCCATAGGCCACGTACCAGCCTCTTGAGAGATGAAGTCTGTTAGAGAGTTAACTCTCACTGAGAAGTCGTTTTAATTCAAAGAGGCCTGGATTGAGCTACACTGATTAACAAGCAACTTTTAGAATAAGAATTAGATTTAACTTTGTCCTTCTTCAACATGAGCACATATCTAAACACCCATCATTTCTTTAAAAATTTAAGCCCCCCCTTCTCAAATGATAAAATTTGCCAGTAATATCCATCAGCCATCTCTAAAACCACCAAAATGCATATATAAATATATACTGTGTTAAGGTTTTTTTATTTTCTTAATTTTATAATTACTACAGAAATAACTAATGGCAGAAGAAAATATCAAGCAGGCACTGTTTCACGTACCCATTGTGAAAAAAAAAAAGTACACACACTCACATACATGAAAAACCACCTCCAGTGTTAGCCTATCAATTAAACAATTTCAACTTCAATTTTGAAATACTTTGTCTGTTGTTTCCAGAACTTCCCTGGTAGTTCACGGTTTTGTGGTGCTATTTAGGGTCCTAACCCCAAGGTGTTAGCATTTATTTTCAAGCAGTATCATTCTCCCAATCTCTCCGCCTCCAACAGAAACAAAAGGCACTTAAGTAAGTAGCTTCTATTTACTTACACGCACTCTTTTCCATATCTAAGTATTGTTTTTTCTACGTGCAACAGCTTTGCCAACACCTTAATCTGGAACACCTCCATCCTGCTACTTCAGGAACTCCAATAGCCATGTATCATCGGTTATTTGGATCCTCACACATCTCAGTACAAACCACAATACAATGCACAGGATTACCAAGCACAGAACAAACTTTGTTTCTAAATGCGAAGAACATAATTTCTTTTTGTTGCATATTTTCCAGAATAACACATAGCAGGCCCAGAAAGGAAGAAACTGCTCACTAAGACAGCGTTTTGACCACAAAATGCCAGCAATGCTGGGAGCTGAAGCCAAAGCCATTTTTTGTTTCAGTAGTTGCTAAAAGTTGCTGTAGTTGAGACTTCTAAAGACATGCTATAGATCTGACCCACCTATACAACTCAGTAAATGATACACAAATATTGGTTGTGAAACTTACTGGTATTTGTGGATCTGAGGGTTTTGCTTATTTTGGTTTGAATGCCTAGATGACGCTTTAAATAAAACAGAACTAAATAAATACGATTCTGTGATACACACAATCAGTGAATATTTTTAACACGGGCTAGAAGATAAATACTTTATCACTTCTTACATTGTATGTTTTATCCTTACTACAGCCTTAAGCTCAAGTGTACAGAAAAATAGAACTCAAGGACCACCTTATTCAAAATAGTAAACTATTTCAAATAAATTAATATCAATAAAACTTCGTAACTTCAACTGTAGAATAATTCACACAAATACAGTTTGTATAATATTACATATGAAGATGCAGTGATCATATGTATGTGATATATGCCCGTTTGTACATTGACTTTCACATCAGTAACTGTACCACTATGGAAACTTAAGTAAAAAGAAGTCTTAAAGGTTGGTTCACATGGTCACATACATACTGCAAAACAAAGCTTTTACGCTGAGCAGCAGGGCAAAATAGATTGTCCCATAGTATTAGACAGAAATAAGTATTAAAAAAAAAAAGAAGAGGGAAATTTTGATCTTTCTTAAATAAAACTGATTCTAAGGGCGCTGTCATATCCTCTGATGTAGAGTCACACAGACAAAAGCCACTCATTCAACACATTCACGCAAATTGGGAGAATGCTATAGTGGGTATATGAAGTAAAGCTTCTTGGAAGACACTTGACTATTCAATTTTACAGAAATATGTGTAAAGTGTCCAAATTGCTATGTGGAAAAAGCAATACAAGGGAATCCATCTGGGCTTCTCTTCTAAGAAAATATGCTTTTGGCATGTGATAAATTGCCATTTGTTTTGGACATCAAAAGCCTTACATGGGATCATCCAACTTTCTTCCCCAGATGACGATGTTTCTCAAACTCTTTTCAAAATGATTTTCCCATCCTTCCTTTTCTCCTCTTACAGAAGGAACTTAGACAATGAGGTAGAAGAACTCAGGCATACCAGGTCTTTCTGTTTTGCAGAAAAGAGCTGCTACATGGCCTCCAAGACAACATTGGCACAGAAAAAAATACATAATTTTCAGGATGCTTCCTCACATGGAAGATATGTTCTTGTACCTAACATTTTAAAAAAATGTGCCAACTGATATGGCCTCCATTCCATGATTTTCAAGTTGGAGAAGTCTGCAAGACATCACTGATTGGAAGATGTATGCAGATAAACAAATCTATGCTGAAGCAAGCCAGCCAGCTTTTAACAAAACGCACAAACAGAAGGCTATAGCTGAATATAGAAATACTCAAATGAGTGTTTCTCATTACTCAATACTCAAATGAGACTTTCTTCTTCCTTTTTAAGAAAACTACTGATGCCAGCCTAGAGAAATCTTCCGAAGTACACAGCAAGCCAGTCACACTTCCAGTGATGAGTTCAACAAATACAAGGAAGTTCAGGCTTGCTCCCAGCTTCTGCTAAACCGCATGCTTCACTAAGTTTCAAATAAATGTGGGGTGAAAAACAAAACAAAACAAAACAAAACAACTGCTCTAGGATTTACCAAGGAGCAGAATTAAATCTGCTGATGGTCAATTTCACCCTCCCATTGGGCTTGACTGCATACAAACTGGCAAGATTAGCAGGCTTAAGAAGTGTTGTAGATCATGACAGATCTTTCTTTACGGCATGCTCAAAAAAAAAAAATAAAAAGAAAAAAAAAGTCCTCTGAAGTGACCATTTTAAAGGTGTCACTTATTGAATTAGCATTTGGGTCAACACAGAGCAACGTAACCAATGGCAACCAGCACAGTTCCTTGCCCAAAAGCAGCGAAGTGACTTAGTTCAGCACGATTACGAAATACTTTCGAGCACATCCTCCGCTCACATAGTTTCCTCGTTCTTTTTTTTTTTATTTCGGAAGGCTTCTGTTTCAGAGGAAAGCTCGGCCACCTTCGCCGCCTGGGAGCGAAGGCTGACGCCGCCAGAAATTCCTGTGGAGCAACTCGCGGCGTCGGGAGCGCGGCGCGCAGCGGGGCGGCACCGGCCGGGCGCACTCGGGCGAGTTGCTGCGGCGACACGGGGCTGCCACGTCCCGGCTCTGCCTTTCCGATCAGTAAGGGCATCCCAGCGCTGCTGCGCTCCGCCACAGCGACTTTCACGCACCGTCCGGTAAAACTCGCAGGCAGCTTAACGAGAAGCCTGCGCCTAACTTCACAGAAAGTACCCGGAGTAAATAAACACACCACAAAGCGCCCTGCCTCGGCTGGCATTTACATACGGACCGTTAAAACGATTAAGGCGAGAAGCACACGGGCGGGGAAACGCACGCTACCTGCCCACCAGGCTCCATCTCCCCGGCCCCCCCATTACCACGACACCCCCCGGGCACCCCTGGCCCATCCCAGGGAGCCTCCCGAGCAGCGCCGGGCCGGGTGCTCCCAGCCTTGCGCCCCTCGGTAGCTGGCTTACCTCCTGGCGACGAGCAGCCGCGAAGGGGAAGGAGGAGACGGCCTAAGACCGCTTGGGCTCCCTCCTCTCCCCCTGCTCGCTCGTTTTCTCCTTCCTTCCTGCCTGCCTGCCTCCACACCCCACCCCACCCCCGCGCTGCTCCCCGGCGAGCCGCGCCCGCGGCGCTCCGCTCCCTTCCCTCCCCTTCCCTCCCTCCGGAGGCGGCCGCACCTGGGCTGGCGAGGCGGTGTGCTGCCTCAGGAACCCGGCTGGGGGCTTGGGGAAGGCTGCCTGCCCCACAGCACGGCCCCGGAGCACGACCCCGGGGTTCTCCTTTACCCCCCGGGGCGCAGGGCGAGATGGCCGCGGGGCTCCCCCTGGCCTCCCCGCTGCCCTCCAGCGGAGCCCCGCGGGGGGCGCAGCGCCCTCACGCCTCGCTTGGCTGGATGAAATTAGGAAGCTTTAAGTAAAGCGTGTGACTTGCCCCGCTTCTAGGAACTCGCCCGCGCCCGTGAGGTAGTGACACGCTGCCGAAAGTCGCGTTTTATTACACTAAGCGAGACCGAAAAGCGCTTCGACGCGCTCCAGCAGCCGCCCCCCTCGCACCGCGTGGGCCCCGAGCACCTCGAGGTGAGGCTGGGGATGCCCCGGGGGCCTCTGCTGAAACAGCCGAGGTCTACCCCGAAAAACAGGCCAGTAAAGCCCTCCTTGGGAGCAAGTAAACCTGCGTTCTTCTGCCTGCTGCAAAGATTGCTTATTGCATGCTAACTATAGCCTTACTACATAGCCCGACTCACACCGAGGCTGTTAAAGATCGTCGGAGGCTGAGGAGTGCCATGGTAGTAAAATGAGGTTTCAGATCACAACTTCAAACGTAAGCAACTTTTTCATTCTCCAGTTCCCCACTGCAACAAGTGGAAGGAGTGAAGTTCAGCATTACAGAGCCAATCCCACCCGCGCCCAAACACTTCTGAAAATCCTGCTGCGCACCCTAGCTATTAAATGCCCAAATACCAGTCTACTAAAAAATGCAGTTAATTTAATATCCCAAACTTGTATTATGCAAGTGAATTTTATGGTAAGAAAGTCCTACACCAGTGCAAACTTTTGTTTTTGCTTTTTCTAGGTAGCCTAAAGAAATTCATAATTCTCTTGACCGACATCCTATTAATTATTTTGCCGAGCCTGGCTCAATGTCATTCCCAATCGTTTGCAAATGGACCCATATATTTCCAAACCAAGTTGCTGCACAGATGTGACTCAGGTACACAAACAGTCTTTTTGGCCATAGCTTTTCTGGATTGTAATCTAAGGGCTCACAGACTCATCCGATTAGAGATTTGCCTAAAATCCCAAGCTAAGCCTAGCTTCCTTTCAGAACGGTAAGAATGCCAATGAATGCTGACTTAGAAAAGGAATTTTAACCACAGTAATTTAAAATATTTGAAAGATTCATATCTTGAAAACAACAAAAGACTTGCTGTCTTTGCAAGGCTTACCTTGCCATGCAAGTATCCACTTAATTAGCTGAATTAGCTTCACTGGGCTGAATTTCTCTTTCCTGCAAGTTTTTAAGTATGGCAGTTGAATAATACCTTTGAACTCTTCTCTACCAAGAAAGCCCAAGTCCTTCTATAAAATCCACCTCTCCTTCTCTTCCAGGAGACCCACGTGATTTGCCCATGTAAGTGGACCAGCAGCAGAGACTACAGATGACAGGCCTCTCGCTGTTTAAAACAGCTGTCACTCTCACACAGAATTCACTAAAAGAGGCTGTCCTCAGCATATTTATATTTGTGCATTAATAGCATCTTCCCTCAAAGCATAACATCGTGCTCCGCACCCTGACACGCTATGTTTCAACCAGAACTAGCCACTTTTCTTTTCTTGACCACTAGATGAGAACACAAGATCTGAGATTTTTTTTATTACTATTTTTTTTGGGGGGTGGGAGGGATGCTGTTTTAGCAGTGTAATTTATCAGATTCTAAGAAAGTTCTCAAGTCTCTGGTTTATCTATGGCACACAGTTCTCTGTAACGAAGCACGAAATGGCAGCTTTCTACCATTGTGGTAAAGCAAAACTAAAACTAACTAAATAAATAACCTTTTGCATATATAAAAGGAAACCACAACTTCTTAGTTCTGATGTAATTCAGATATGACATAAAGCACAGTACTATTCTAAGGCTTGTTGATATATTTGAGTTTTGTAAATCTGTTGGCAGGTTTAACTGCAGAGATTTTATTATCTGATAATTTCCTTGGCCCATGAGTTTCTATGTTGCTATCATGAAATTTTTTTAGGTCAGTAATGTTTTTTAAGTAGCTGAAGATTTGGTTTAGAAATTCGTGTTAAGTGGAAGTTGCAATACTTTTGCTATGCCCTTTAGAAGGTATTCGTGCCTTTTGTATCCTAAAACACATGGCCATACAAGAAGGTCATTCATAGTGAACACAGTAAGTTTGCTTTCCTGCTCAGAATTATGATTACATAAACCTTCAAGATAATCTTGTTTTCCAGCAACTGAGATTCATCTGATTATTTTTAATATGATCAGTATAACCAATATAAGAATAACCAAGTAAGTCTGTGTTTAACTGAAGATGGAATATCATCTAAATTGTACAGGAGTTTATCCATAGAATATGAATGAACCCCAGACTTCCACATTCCATCTGTGTGGTCTGTTATAAGTTAAAGCATTTATTTGCTTCACTATTATTCATTAAGCTTGTAATATAACTAATTCAAACTCGTCAGCCATTTTCCAATTTTCCAGATATTGTCATTTTTGGATCTGTCTATCTTTAAAATTGATCAGTTCTGTTGCTGTGTATTTTGGATTTAAGTACTCTAACTGCACAAACAGCAAGCTGCTGAGATAAATAAGGGCTTCCTTTATTGATTGTGTCCAAGTAGCTCTGATATTGTACACAAGATTTGGCAGCTATCTAAAAATATACAGAAAAGCTGAGTTTGTGGCTTTTTATATAATTATTTAACTGCTGTAAAAACAGCACATGCTATCATTGAATACAGTCTGAACAAGATACAAAGAACTACTTTCTAAGCTTGGTCTTCTGCAATCTTTTCAGTCTTGTTACCTTTAAAGCAAAAGTAATAAAACTCATCCAGCAGTCCCTCAAGGTGTTGAGAAGATTAAGCTTATTTAGTTTTTGGAGTTTTTAAGCATTATAAGAAATTAAATGTTAGCTACATCTCAAACAACCAGCAGATGAATGCCAACCAGCTCTATTATGATTGGAGCTTCAGTACTATTGTTACAGTATTGTTAATAAAATATCATGAAAACTAACCTTGGAAATTAAATCATGTACTGTAATTGTTAAAAGCAGAATTCTAGCGTGAGGTAACATTTCACATAGGATAAGACACACACACACACACACACACACACACACACACAAAACAAACAAAAAAAAACACCTGTAAAGACTCAGAAAAAAACAATTGATAGGACTGTAGTTAAGAATAAGTGCAGGTTTTGAGAAATCTAGGTTCAGTTTTTGTATTTGTTCTCAACTGTTTCTGTGGCTTTGGGATTTATATTGGCCAGTTCAGTGCATTATAACTTTTGTACGTCTCACTGGACACCAACCTGCGTTTTAACTTAGACCTATAAACTAGTTCAATACATACCACATTTTTCAAACGTAACTGTGTAATAGTCAATCTGATTTCCAAGAAGCATCGTAGATACATCATATGAGACATTTGTATTTTCAGACTATCACTTTATAAACTAGTTAATGTTATTCCTTGCAGGTGTGACAGCATAGTCATTGTGGCTTTAGTAATCTTATTTCATTTACATTTGACCTTTATGCAGTCTCTGTTTTCTTAAAACTACCGATGGACTCATGCAGTAGTCCCTTTAAGTTGTTCTGATGTTCATAATGCTGTTTTTGAAACTAATGACATAACACCAATGGAACAATACTGTTTACTGATTAGTTTTACAGCATACTGATTTTTTTTTTCTTTCCCTCACCAATGCAGGTGACAGTTATGTTAGAATTAATTTTCTGTCTCATGTATTGTATATCGCACTTGAGTGCACATGCAAAGTCCCCTGAAGGTAAGAAGCTATTTGGATCAACTGAAATACTCTGAGAATAACAAAAACAGTAATTAGGTTTGCTCCAAAAGCACTTCTATTGCAGTAAGGAGTTAGTCAGAAATATTGAATTTGACCTCACTTTCAATGGGAGTCTCCAAAGATGGCAATTCAGAATACATCCTTGCTACAATGTGAGATTTCTGGAAGGTCCACCCACTCACTGCCTTTGGCCAAAGCACACCATACAGCACTTCCCTGGACTAATACCCTCTATGTCCCAGCTCTTAAGCCAGCACCTGAACTTGCAGATACTGCCCTGTGGGTTGGTGACCCCCACTTTCACATACACTTTTATGGGCTTCAATCTGCAGGCAACATGAGAATTTTGCCTGCAGTACTGCTTTATTTAAATTCATTGCTTATGGGGAAGTAAAAGCATCTTCAATGTATAAGACTCACCTGAGTTCACAAGCCTGAAAATGAAAACAGCAGATTTATTCTAGCAAAGCAAGAGGGTTAAGCTCTTGCTTCAAATGAAAGGCATATAAAAAAATCAAATTTAAAAAATACCTGACATCAATCTCTCGCTCCAGTTGTCACTTAGGGTTTCTCCAAGACATCTCTCACTAGAAAAGCTGCAGGGGCAGCTTCAACACTTTGTTTTCAGAGTGCCTGTGTTCAGTGTGGGACCTCATCCTGCCACTTCTGTCTCTCATTTATATTTAACAGTTTTCTAGTGGCTTTTGAATACAAATGCAGCTTCAAAACATGTGGTAAGTTCTTTTTATTTCTTTGCTATTGCTCTCATTTACGGGACCTTGTTACCTTGACATAACTTCCTGTCATCTTTGAAAAATCTAATGGAGCATTCTTAAATTTATTTGAAAATGAATCCCTCTGAGAAACTTTCCTACACATCAGAGCAGTAACTTCTCCCATATTCAACTCGTGTGCTGTTGACTGAATTGTAATGAATCATTAGGTTTTATCTACATAGCACTGGTTTTCTCGCATTCTACAGAAACCACATATGGCACATTTAAAGATGCTGTTAGTTTTAAAGGTCACTCGTTCAAATACCTCCTTCCCACTTTCATTTTACTTGTTCCTTGCACAAATTTGGCATGGAAAGTAATGAAGCATACTAGACATCACAGAACTATTTTTAGGGAAAAACTTTCCAAAGTACAATCACAGTTAAAATTGCAAATACTTCAATATA
Source organism: Anas acuta (assembly GCF_963932015.1). NCBI lineage: Eukaryota > Metazoa > Chordata > Aves > Anseriformes > Anatidae > Anas > Anas acuta. The sequence continues at coordinate 22,819,040 of NC_088982.1, forward strand.
ATTTCATGTTTTTTCTTTAGGTCTGGTGAAACACATTATATCTCTTACGTTTTCTCTTTCCCCCCAGGCAAACAAACAAACAACCCTCCCACACACACAGACACTTCGTGATAGTTGGTTTACTTCCAGGATTCTAATGCTATTATAGAGACTAAACTGGAGGCTTACTGTATGTATAAATAATAACTCAGTAGAAAACTTTAATGAAGAAACCCCATCTGCACAAGAATAATTTCCTGTTAAGTTACTAGGTTAAGGCTGAGAAGTATCAGGAAATTACGTGAAATGGGCTTTAGGTAGTAAAGTCATATGACTTTCAGTCTCTTTCCTAAATAACAAATTGAGTGACAAGCTCAAACACAAAATGCTAAAAGTAGCCAAGCCAAGCTGGGGAGCACTACTCACAGCATGCTGGAGAGGTTGATGTTGCAGCAGTGACTGGTCAAAGATGTTTCTCTAATCACTTTACCGTGAAGTATGTTACACAAAACTGTGAGACCAAACCTCAGTTGTTTCAGGCAAACAAAGGATGGCATAAGTATTCTGCCCAATATCTTGAATTTGGTTGCTATTTTAGAATCAAAGAATGGTTGGGGTTGGAAATCTCAATCAAATAGCTTATAAATGAGCTCTGCTGAAATAGGTCACACTAAGCCACTTACATCCGGATTAACCTTGCTACTTTTTCACCTTTGTGTGCTCAGCAAATTTTATACTTCTTTTAAAGATTGCATTGTACCAAGGGTCTCTCTTAAGAGCAATGAGGTCTTAACTCCATTGTTGAGGAGAGCCGTATAACTGAGAAAGTTTATCATTAGGAAAAGAAACAGCATCAAGTGAAAACAACACTTTCATGTCATGTTTCTATGATCTCTCCCTTTCTAAAGTTTAATTAAAATTGCAATTAAATAAGTGTCACCTCAATATTGGATAGGAAAAACTACAGTTTTTCTTATATAATTAAATACTAACATTAAAACAACATCAATCATGTTTAATAACTACAAAATATTATTGCTGATCACATCAAAATGCATTTTTCTTTCAAGAATTAATTTTTCCCAAAGGTTATAATCAGGTTATTACTTAATCTTATAAAATGAGACAAACAGCAAAGAGGCTGTGGAAATTATGAGCTTCTCCAGGTAAACAGTTAATCACGCTTCTGGCCCCTCAGAGACACTGGTAATCTTGTACTGTCCTTATGAAATAAGTGGAAAGCCAATGTATCACACAAAGGCTTGATTTAAGATACCTCAATTTTGTATGCACAAATAAAAAACCTATACAAGATCAAAAGTTTCACTAAATCTTTTTGCTTTATGCACACTGTTATGGAAATCAACTTACATATTCTGCTCAGCTACCACAGTACAAAACTTACCCCTTGCTCACAAATGCTCAGAATTCTGGAGGCCTTATCAGTTCTTGAGCACAGAGTGAAATGAAAAGGAAATAAATGCAAAAATAAAGGAAATTCTAGTTTAAATGAATGAACTAAAACCATTCATTGCCGTTTCTACAGTACACCAAAGGTCCATGTGAGCACAAAAAAAAAAAAAAGATGTAATGAAAACTGATTAGAGTATTTCATTCTATAGCTAGGGAAAGGCCACTTTTTTTCTTCTTATCTGCTATCTAAATTCACTTCTCTTGCACTTTCAAGAAATTGTCCATTGTAAGTGAATCATTAGTAAAAGTGGTTTGTATTTCTTTCACAAAACTGAGGTACAGGAAATGCATATTACAGCTCATGCTGGATTCCAGGCGGAGTAGGTTTCCAGCTAAGTCAAGATTATCTCCTGTAGAAGAACACAAATAGGACAATATAGTGTATGGATTTCAGAAGTATGTATTGCTATTTTTATCTTCCCTTTCATTCTTAGATTTTTCAAGTACTGATTAGATGGACTAGAAGTTCCTCTTGCCACTCATAGTTATATATTGCTATTTTTATCTTCCCCTTCATTGTTCTCAAATTTTGTAGGCCTATGTTCAAGTACTGAAGGACAGATTAGATGGCATAGAAGTTCCTCTTTCCACCTAAAAGTCACCAAAGATGGTGAGAACTCATAATGCTGAGTCCCAGTCTGCAATCGTGTCCTGTTTTTTCTGGGAGAGTTAATTCTTCTCACAGTAGCTGGTATGATGCTATGTTTTTGATTTAAAATAAAACAACAATATTTTAGCTGTTGCAGAGCAGTGTTTACACAGAGGCAAGGACTTTTCAGCTTCTCAAGGCAGCATGGAGGCTGGGGGTGCACAAGGAGCTGGGAGGGGACAGAACCAGGACAGCTGACCCAAACTGGCCAAAGGGACATTTCATACCATATGGCCTCATGCTGTACAATAAAACTGGGGGGAGTTGGCTGGGGAGGTTGTCTCTGCTGAGCATCATCAGTCAACAGGTAGTGAATGATTGCATAGTGCATTAATTGCTTTTCTTGTTCACATTAATATATTTTTTCCTCCTTCCTAAACTCTCCTTATGTTAACCCATTTGCAGTTTTATCTTTTGCAGATCTCTCCCCCATCCTGTGGGCAAGGAGTGAGTGAATGGCTGTGTGGTGCCTCCCAGGTTAAACCACAAGAAATCTATTTGTCTTTGATCTGTAAATAGACAGTATTTGTTACCATGCCATATTCAAACTACTGATCAGCAGTTATCAAGAATTAGTCTAAAAGACAGTGCATAAAGACTGTAAAGATTATTTTGTTCTGATTTCCAGATCACAAAGCAAACCTACTGTACTGGTTTTAGCTAGGCTAGAGTTAATTTTCCTCCTAGTAGCTGGTAGGGTGCTATGTTTTGGATTTAGGATGAGAAGAATGTTGATAACACACTGATGTTTTAATTGTTGCAGAGCAGTGCTTACACCAAGACAAGGACTTTTCAGCTTCTCACTCTGTTCTGCTGGCGGGAAGGCTGGGGGTGCAGCAGGAGCTGTGGGGGGGACAGACCCAAGACAACTGACCCAAACTGGCCAAAGGGATATTCCATACCATCTGACGTCATGCTAAACAGTATATAGGGGTGGCTAGCCGGGGTGGGGGGGCCGGCTGTTTGGGGGTAGGCTGGGCATCAGTCATCTGGTGGTGAGCAATTGTATTTTGCATCACTTGTTTTGTACATATTATTATTATTACTACTACTACTACTACTATTATTATTATTATTATTATTATTGTTATTATTATTATTATTATATTTTCTGTCCTAATAAATTGTCTCTATCTCAACCCACAGGCTTCAGTTTTCTCGTTTCTCTCCCTCATCCCAGACAGGGAGAGGGGAGAGTGAGCAAACGGCTGTGTGGTGTTTAGCTTCCGGCCGGGTTAAACCACAACACCTACGGCCATGGCTATGCATAGTTTGGCACAGATCATGGTTAGCATGTTCTAGAACATGATCCCATGTTCTGCATGTTATCTCAGCATAGCTGAGGATGGCTTGGTTTCTCTACATTGTTTACCTGAAACCTCCACAGAAGCTAACATAAATGTAAAGGCAAATTCAGAGCCCACAGCATCATTTAGCACAGGCTCTGATTTTCCTACCTACTATATGCTGGAGCTTTGCCTTTCATACCATTAGGCTCATCCACACTGAATCACTGGCATTATGGCTTAACATCAAGTATTGGGACAGCACTAGAAAAGATATACCTTTCTAATCATACTTTTTTTTTTTTTTTTTTTTTTTTTTCTTCCTGTAATTACATATTCCAAGGTGATTATGACTTCCTTCAAAGCATCCAGTACTGGTCATTATGCAGTAGTGCTAAATGGGCCACCCACAAGAGCAAATAATGTAATTCCTATGACACAGTACATCTATGGCACCATCTTTGTTTCTCTTACACTGTAATTATCTTCTCACTTGGGCCTTAGAATATGAAAGACAAGAAAAAGAAAGAATAAACCTTTATACGTATTTTTAGTATGAAAAGATCAATAAACACAGCAAAATGCATTTATTGTTAGGTACTGAACTTTGTATTATACACAGAATATAAAGATAGAATTTACTTTGTCTGCATCACACAGTCTAATCTCTTTTCCTAGCAGAGCAAAGTCCACTTTGTTATCAGCTATGCAACATTGTTAAGGTATTCTGAAAAGAACATGTACATTCATCTGCTAAACGATAATAACTGTATTTAAATGTATACTTTGATCCCTATTTTTCTAAATTGTATATATTTTTCCTCATACATCCAAGGCCATTATTTAAAATGGATGTGAGAGCTCTTTTTTAAGGACTTTTTGAATAGTTAAGAGAATATAGTTAAAAGTAAAAGTAACTCAGGTATACAAATTGTTTTAAAACAAAGTCCAGCATGGAGTCAATTTTCTACTATATTTCTTTCTTGCTGATGTAGGTTTGCTAAAGAGTAGTATCACTCTTCATAATATCAAAATTCAATGGAGAACCAAGCTCTCAGGATGAGTGCACAGCTCTCTTGTTATTAGTTCTTTCACAAAATGTAAATAAAAAAAGAACCCAAGAGCTGAAAATATACAATTTAGAAAGAATTTTACATCTACCACAATTTTTCTTGCACTTACTTCTTACACATTGTCTCTTGATTATTTGAATTTTCTACCCTTTATATTACCTACCCAGGCACAGGGTCCTATTTTGACAAAGGGGTTGCGGGAGGACACCCACACGTCTCTTTCCCTGTGAGTTTGTTGTAAGACTATCCATGTGTAATAGTAAACATCATAACTGTGCCTTCATCTTACCCCTAAGAGCTTGATTCTTTTTCAGCTAAAGGATAGATTTTTTTGCAGGAACTTCCAGTGAGGCTGGGGCTATTTTACTCATTTCAGTAACATTTGCAGCATACTCAGAAAGCTTCAGACATTGCCCAGTTATGATCTGATCTCACCCAGTGAGGCTGGTCTGGGCCACAAAGGCTTGTAGGGCCCTGAACACTACAACCAGATTTGATCGCTTTGGGCAAGAACTTGTGCCAAGTAATAAAAGTCTAATTTATCTCAAATATATTTTTATTGCTCAATGCCAGTTTAGTACATAAACACAAGCCTTAAGGTGTAATACTATCCATTAAACAGCATCAAATATAACTAACAAATTCCAGATACATAATTTTTCATCTTTCTTCAAGTAAGGAGAAAATGGTGAATTATTAGTAAAATACCACAAACAGGCTTTCATTGACCGTAGGCATAGATCAGGATTAGCACCATGGTTAGCACAACTGAAACTCTAATAGGGATCTATTTTTGTTTGACTGAAACTATGTTTCTGCTATATAAATAGCTGAACTTAAACACCTTCAAACAGATCATCAAACAACCTAACTACATGTATATATGCTCTTTACTACCGTTGAAGAGTAAAAGAGTCGGAAGAGTCAACTGTAATGAGTGGCTGTTACTACTTCATTTTCCTTCTAGAGATCTGATGTATAAACATGCATATAAAAGTCAAATGTCTCCCAATAGCAGTGCTTGTGTAACAAGTGCTTCAACAAGTATGTAGCTCACCTAATTACCTATACAGTAAATTCTTATACAGACCTCTGTAGGACAAACAATTATACCATGCAGTACTTTATACTTTTACAGAAGCTTTTTGCACTCAAGTTTAGAGAAGATCAATATAATTTTTTATCTCAAAGGATTGGTATTGTTTTTTAAGCTACACGTTAAAAACTCAGAATAGTTTCTCATCTCCTATTGAATGTAATTTAGATAAATGTCTTTTCTAAACTAATCTTCTCTTTCAAAAATGCATAGAGGATTTATAGAGATAGCATGGATTATCTGAAGCAGGAGTTACATATTTAATTCTTTAACTCGTCAAAGCAGTTTGCTTATGGCAAAGAACATGAATATAGATCAGTTCCTGTCATATCTTCTAAAATCATGTTTATAAAATGTGTTGTAGTAGTAGCTTCTAGAAATCTCTGCAACATCTGATGAATAGTCATATTCTGGCAAGGGGCCATTTATTAGTATCTATTTCACACACAAAATTTAGTTTTTTCAAAAACAGATCTTATTTGAACATTATTCAAACTAACTTTTTTTTATTATTTTTATTTTCTAAACTCATGTCTGCTAATTGATTTAGATAGTCTGAAGTATTCTAAACAAATACATGTACTGGAAAAGATCCAGAGCTGATGAATCCCACTATACTATAGTTAGAGGAATAATATAGAAGCATACCAAGAAAGTGGTGTATGCAATAGTATACAGTAAACACATAATAAAGTATTTTTATTCCCCTTCCTGTATTATCCTTACACATCCTCAAAAATTTGAGTGAGATTAGATTTTTCACTTCTTGTACATGAAAGTATATGTTATTTTCAGAGTTCCCTTTCTCCTAGGAGTAACTTAGAAGAATGTAGTGCAGCTGGACCATTAGAAACAGTAAATAGGTTAGTGATTCACCTACCCTTTTGTGTTAGCTGTGCAGAACACTCAGTGTGATCAAGCAAACTATAATGAGTCAAAAGGAACTTTCCTTTTGAATTTAATAATTACAGCTGGTTTCAGCTCATACACTGATTAAAGACAGTTTTTATCTTTCCTGGTTATTTTTAGCATTTATACAGTACTTTACATCTTCAAAGCACTCTGCTGACATTACCTTATTAGTCCTTACAATGCTCCAATGCTATTTTCAGTGTGCTTTTACATCCTGGTCCCATTTTAATTGCTATTAAAAGCTGCATTATTTATAATGGACCATAAAGAGGAATATTTAGTGGGAAAGACACTGTGTTGACAATTTGTATAGCATAATTCTTAAACTATAAAGCATTTTTGGTGTATATGACACTTCAAATTTAGACCAGTACTGAACTCTGCCTATGAAGATTTCAGGCCAGTCTGCTCCATCTCTTTTCATTGCCATACTGGTGAGACATTCCTGAACATGCTGGATGAGACGGAAATCAATGCAAATACTGTCATTGAGATATCAGCTCTCAAATTTCACCCACTGGAGTCAATGAACAAACAGCACAGGAGCCCTACTAGACAAAGTAGTTTCCAGGAGCAGGTGGTGATGAGGCCCTGCAAAAGCAGAGCTGCCAGTTTTCACGGGAGTACTCTTGAAGACAGCCTTTTTAATTTTTTTGACTCTGACCAACCTACAGTCAATTCTTTACATCACATTTAAGTTTAGTGAGCTCACATTTTTCTCATAAGTTTGCTTCTTAACATCCAAACTATCATATGAAATGTCAGGCATTCACTGTTTGAACTTTTAGCCGTTACTGCCTTTTCTTTACCTTTCTTCCCCTGTTATGTTAACACACCCCAGAAAACACTGCATGTTTCTTTACATGTCCATTGTCGCAAAATCAGATTTGTAAATTCTCGTATTCCTGAAACGTATAATTCAAATATATCATACAGCTTGGATCTATCCCACATACTTGATGTCTCTGAACAAAATGCAGTTGTTAGAAAACGGCATCTAGTGACCTACTGCACTTAATGCTAGCTTGCAATGAAAAGCTGCACTTCCTTGTTGGTGGTGACTATATAATTATGAATTCTTAGTTAGGCCTTGATTTCATAGGTACTGATCATTTGCTGCCATTGAAATAAGAAACAGCTCATAGTTCCTGCAGTGTAAGTCAGTGTTACATAACTGAGTTATATAACCTCCCTATTTATGCTCTTAAATGTGTGTGCTGTACATTGGCATCTCTTGGTATTTCTTGCCCTTAGTCACACCAGAGCCACACCTTTTTGTCACCTAGTAACTTTTTAATAGTCAACATCAACTCAGAGTTGCTGAGCTAGAGCTTGATTTTTGCAGTATGTGTCAAATATAGTACCTTTTTATAAGCTGTTTAAGTTACAAACAATAAACAGTGCAGTCTGCAGAAAGGACATCATCTTGTGAAAGTGTCTGAACACCAGAAAAAAATTGTAGTTGGACATCCTGAATATAAGATGGAAATGGCTGAAGGTAGGTTTACACCTTCTGCGGACAAATCAGAACTGGAAAAGATCTGGCAACTGAACCTGCTAGCAAGAGATGTGCTTCTGAAAAGTGATAAAGAAGAGAGAGTGGAGTATGTGCTAAGACTGAGCTCTTCAACAAGAGAGCTGAGTGGATCTCTCAGCCAACACCTGGGGAACATTACAGAAAGCCTTCAAGACACTTGCCACTTGCTGAGTGCTCTCCATGACAAACACAAGGAATTGACTGCAAGTCCAGGCAAGTATAAAGCAACCTCCCCACAAAGAGAAGGGACTGGGTGTATTGGATACTAAGTTATGACATGTAATGATGCTCAATATGTTCCCATACCCCTCCTTTTTTCCAGGCTCAACTTCACTCCTTTCACCACCCCTCCTGCCACACAGCACAGCGCGGGGCATGGGGATGGGCTTGTGGTCAGTCCCTAACATCTCCTCTGTGCCCCTCCTTTCCTCCTCACACTTACTCCTGCTCCAGCTTGGGTTATAGCTCACAGCTCCTGCCAGACCCCTGCTCCAGCCTGGGCTCTCCACGGGCTGCAGTTCCTCCAGGGTATACCTGCTCCAGTGTGGGTCCTGCATGGGCTGCAGCATGGAAATCTGCTCCACCATGTCCTCCTCACACGCTGCAGGGGAACGTCAGCTCCGGCACCTGTAGCAGCTCTTCCCTGGCCCTCCTTCTCTGGTCTTGGTGTTTGCAGGGCAGGTTCCCATAAATTTTTATTCACTCTCTCTGGTGTCTTTGCCCATTTTTAAACATATCTTCGCAGATGCAGCACCACCTTTGTTGACAGGGCCCTGCGGTGGGGCTGTTGGAGCTCACTGGAACTGACTGTGTCCAGTGCAGGGCAGGGCATCCCCTGCCTCTCCTCACAGATAGCTCCCCACTATTGCTAGGGTTTCTGGGCAGGAACACAGTATTTATAGACTACAGTCCTCAACAAGTAACAGTGTAGTTAAAAAGATAGTAATAATTATGAGTTCTGTCATCCTAGTGTACAGATAAACACATGAACATTACTTTTTTGTGCTTGTATTTTAAAATCTCTAACCATTCTATGTATTGTGAGAACTAAATCTGTATTTTACTCCTGAAAAAAAGAAATGCAGGTTTCATGACAAATGAAACAAATCTCTTTCCTCAGAAACAGCATCTTAGTAAATATTAATCATGGTAGAAAAGAAAACATTTAATAGTGGTCTAAGAGAATGATTCTGAGACTAGAGGGGGAGGCTCCAGACAAAAATCTTTAGCCATGCCCACATTAATGAGCCTGTGTCCTGAAGGTTTATAAGGTGTCCAGAGTAATAAAAAAAAAAAAAAAAAAAACAACAAACATTTCTGACAGGGACTACATTTCTGACAGGATAAGAGGGAATGGCCTCAAGTTGTGCTGAAGAGGTTCAGGTTGATAATGAGGAGATGTTTCTTCTCAGAAACAGTTGTTACACTTTGGAATGGGTTGCTCAGTGAGGTGGTGGAGTCACCGTACCTGGGTGTGTTTAAGGAAAGGTTGGACCTGGCGCTTAGGGACATGGTTTAGTGGGTGATAGTGGTGGTAGGGGGGTGGTTGGACCAGATGATCTTGGAGGTCTTTTCCAGCCTTAATGATTGCATGATTCTATGATAGGACTTGCTTCCAGACTCCAAGCTAGTTTTGCTTTGTTGGCCTCATGATCTATATGACCTTTTTTGTTTGAGCTTTCTAAGAATTAACTGTCTTGCTTTCCCATAAAATAATCAGTTGGCAAGAGGTTTGAAGACAGTTTGCATATAGGCTACCTAAGGTCTAAAGTTACAGGGCAGTGTCGTTTTTTGGCTTTACGCCAAGCATGGAAATATTAAGTTATTCTTTTAATTTTAAATTTGAATATTTTAAAATATTATTTTAAAGTTCACAATGTAGGAAAATAATATTGTTCAGAAAGACACTATGATCTATATATTGGATTTTAAGAAAGTTAAAGTGGCTGTAGGTTTTCTTTTTGGTTGTTGCTGTTATTTAGAGAATCCAAACTTCAGGTACTAAACAGGATAGTTTGCACTGCCAAAGCTTGAGGTTTGCATTAGTGACACTAGGAAGTTGGTTTTTTTCTAGCCTCTTATGTAAACCAAGCTGTGCAAGCTCTGTTATTTCCAGTCCTTTTGTTTATCTCATGCCTGTTAAACTATTTGGAAGTTCTTCACCATTGTAAAAGTACCATTGGAAAAACAGCAGTGTCTTAGAACAAACTCATTTTCTCCTTGAACTGCCAGTGGAAAACAAAAACAAAACAAAACAAAACAAAAACAACAACAAAAACAAACATTTAAAATGTGTTGGCTTTTTTTTTTTTTTTTTTCTAGATAGTCAAGATCCTAAACCAAATAATTTAGAAACTGAAAAACTATTGCAAAGGAATAATTTTTAGACTGGGATCAGCAATAAAAAAAATTTATACTGAACGGTACTCTGCAGTTTTTTAACTCAATCAGGTGCAAATAAAGATGTAAGTTAAAGGCCTATCTAAACTAATATAGCTATGAAATTCTTACTCAAAACAGTTATTTTCAAACTTGAAAACCTTGAGATACTGATTTACTTCATGTGATGTTACTGAATAAAGTTAGCAAAAAATCACCATTTTCCCCACTGGTACCAAAAGCATCAAATCCTTTCTATTGTCATTCTGTTGTCTCTCTTTCTCTCCTCTATAAGTGGAGAACACACTATACCATCTTTCATCTACACAATTTTCTTATTTGTATTGACTTCCAGTAGATTTAGCCAGCAAAACAAAGCTTTTTAGGAGTTTATGCAGCAAAAAGAAAGTAAGAATTTCTTCCAGAGGTTTTCGATATACCTAATTCATGAAGGCATACTTCCAGTTATAGAGAGATTGACAACATAGGGTGAGGGGAGAGCTGTTTGTAATACAATGAAATCTCTGGCAATAATACCTGGAAAGTTTTCTAAGAAAAGGTATAAGATAAGACAAGTGAGGGATCATAAAATAAATGCTTTCATTAAAGATAAAATATTAAATGAATGACAGGGAACATTTGCTTTTGTTGCATGTTTCTTCACCCAGTGCTTGTAGTTATATGCAAGGCAAACTTCTACCATTACTATAACTACATGCTACAAACTGCTGAATTTCAGCATTGTAAATGTGCTGGTATTCTTGCATTATCCTCTGTTCTTTAGAGCAAAAATTCAAAGCTGCTAAGCATGTTTAATACTGAGGTCACGTATAACAGCTTTGTTGGAGACCCATATGTTAGAATCTTGCAAGATCCAATTCTGGGAAATATATGTAATTAATGTTTAGTTTTCAAGCTGTTCCCAAGCTGATTCGACTATTATTTACCAATTCCCTGCTGTAGATCAATTGTCATTAAGAATTTAGCTTGTGTCTAATCATTAGAATGGGGTTCATTAGAGCTGCCACAATAGTACTTGGACAAGCACACATTTTACTTCAGTTCCTCAGAAATTCACTCAAACTGAATAGCAGAAAGTGCAAAAACATTAAATGAAAGCCAGGAAATATATTTTACTACATGTGTTGCATGGCATTATGGAATTATTATTAAATTAGTGCAATTCACTATATATACATGTAAAAGTCTTCACATTTTTGTCTAGTTCTCATAGCAAAATTTAATTGGTTACCTACTTTTTTTTTTCCTCCCCTCAGAGTACAACGACATTATAGATTGTCTGCAGAAAATGAAAGATTATTTGACAAACACAGTTTCACACCTTCAAGAGGCCAAAAATAAACTTTATGCTGCTAGCTGCAAACCAGATGATTCTCAGATCCTGACTGTTCAAAATACTTCTGGGGAAACGAGTGTGTGTTGTTCTGTAGGAGAAGCAATGGAGTCTGTGCAAGCATCCTGTGCAAGTCCCAGTCAACAATCCCCCAAAAATCCTTCTCCTAACAAGACAGAAAGTCAGAACATTAATCAAATCCAGCCAAGTGACACTAAAACTGTGGCAAAAGAAATATTTGCATCAACAGCTGAAAATGTATCTGCTCAAGAACAGGACATTAGCAGAGAACCTCCAGTGAAAAAGGAAGATGGTGAATACAGAGTGCTAATGACCTCTACTCCAGAGAAAAAAGATAATAATGGGAAAGATAAACCTCTCAGAGATAGTGCTCTTACAGAAAAATATTCAGAACTGGCTTGTCAAGACGCTCTTAAGGGCACTCGAGAAGGCCTTCCATCTCAGACATTGACAGATATTTACGACAAAATTGTCACAAGCCCTTGTGAAGAGGAAGAAAAGGCAGTAGTCACAGAACTGTCAAAAGAGGTGGAAAGTGAAGAACACAGACTGTCAGAGCAAATGGAAGACAGTAAAATGAAAACAAATTATGAGATTTGTACAAATGGTCTAATTACATTTTTAGCACAAACATGTGATCTTACTGCTGTGAATCCATCTACAAATGATTCAGAAGTGCAAAAATCTGGGCACTGGATGAACAAAGAGTAAGCATATTCTTCTTTCAGACACACATTGATATTGCTTATTAGCATATATATAAACATCTGTGGGCCCACAAGCTCAATATGCACATATCAAACAGCTGCTGGCCTTGCACATACCAGTTTACAATTTAAGTTTACAGTGTGCAGTTTATAACATGCACAATGAAGATCTTCAATTTGGTCTAAAGTAAACTGAAGCTTTCTAATTGATTGCATAGATTTTTATTTTTTTAAACCATTGAGGAACTGAGTCACAGACAGTAAAGTTGGTAATTCCAAAATTGCTGGAAATCAGTAGAAAAGGACCTCAAATTAGTATATTCTGTAATAATTTGTAAACTGCTCTGAAACAAGCTCAACATAAAATTTTTCATGATCTTCCTATCTATTCATATACCTATGTTCTTATGAATGATCTGTTTTTACTATAATGAAGCAATGATTATAGCAAGACACCACCACATTCAAAATACAAAACCTAATATTTTTTATTCTTTTTCTCCAGGTTTCTAGTAGAAGAGAGTGGTAAGAATGAACGTAAAGTAGTTTGTTTTATTAAAGCCCCTGCAACTGCTCTGGAGAATCTGACGTGTAAGATAGTCAATGACACTAGTTCCTTGGTGGTTGATGATTGTGAGGAGCTGGTCAGCAATGTTATCAGTATTGAACGCTCTGATTATGAGAAAACAATCCCTTTCCCTATCAACATTGCAATCCCATTTACTTCATGCTTCAGAGGAAATTATCGGGAAATTATGGTGAAGGTGACCGAAGTGAACTTTCAATCAAATTACTTAACTCCCATTTCTTTGGAGGGATACCAAGGAAACCATAAGGTTGGTAACCTCTTATCTAAACACTGTGAAAACATCTGTACAGTTGCCCAGATTAGCCTGCGTGGAGTTATACAAGTAAATTTGTCCTTATTAAGCCATATTGCCCATTACATGGGGTTAAATTGAACTTTACTTTACCCCGTCAAGAATGAATTCTATTTGAAATCTGGTATTTAACAAGGTCCTTTTTTCACTAGTAGTCATAAGGGAAGTGCCTGTTTCCACAATACTAATGACAGAGTATTAATTTATGATTTTGTAAATACGTGTAATATGTTGCATTCTTTGATAAAAGTAAAATCTTAAGGGGAATTATTTTGCATTCAGATCACAAAGAAGTAACACAGTTCTGTGCGTACAAGTCCAAACTCCATCTCAGTTCTTTTTTTAACTGCAGAAGTAATCACGTTGGGTAAGATTCATCACCCAGTTGATGAGATCATCTCATTTCATGCCAGTCATACACTGGAATATGAATGACATTACACGATGACTAGAAATCACCAGATAACTGGGCATCCAAGTGGCAATAATACTTCACAATAATAATTCATTTTGTTTCATACTTTTCTCTATAATTAATTTTGCCCTCTCAAAACGCTAACGTGCTTCAGAACACAGCTTCCTTTCCCTCTGATGTACTCTACCCCACTTTCTCTTTACACAGGAAGCATTTGCGGAAGTGAAAGTTTACCAGCTGGGTGTTTTTTCTGTGTTGTCATGCTTAAAGAGAGAAACATTTACTGTTCCAAAGGCAGGACTCTCACAAAAGCTGAGCATGGATTCTAGAATCTCTTTCTATTATCCTCCGGAAACATTCAGTTCTCCAGCAGCCATGCAGTTAAAGGTGAGACTGAAATATGCAGTACCTGTTCCACAACTCTGTGTTATCTGATCAGTTCTGAAGTACTGATGATAACAGTGTTAAAGGGCAACCTGTTCCATTATTAGATGTCTATGAAAAGCAGTGGCACCTCCACATCCTCTATTCATAGCAAATGGTTTCCTGTCAGCATTGTTAAAACCACTTGATACTGCTAGTCAGTATGGTATCTCCACCTAAAAGGAAGATCCATCAACCTGTGTTCGATATACTTCAGAAAAAAACAAACAAACAAACAAAAAAACAAACAAACAAACAAACAAAAAAAAAAACCAATTGCTTTCCACAAAGCATCAACACAACTTCACCTGTATAGCCCAGTTTCTAAGTTAGTGGAACAATTTTTCTCACATGACCTTCTTCATTTCTGCCATGCGCTGCAACAGACTTTGTCACCTCTTAGGGTTAGCCTAGGAACAATCTCAAAATTTCCTTCAGTTATACCGTGTTTCTCCCTTCCTCCATAACAACCAAAGTACTACATGCAGAGAAGGTCAAGTTAACTGTCAAATATTTAAGTCAGTAAAGTTTCCAGTTTTTGATTACTTTGGAGCACTTGGCTGTGTACTGTATAAATTCCTTGCACATTATTAGGGTTGGTCCTGGGTTACAGTGAGGAGCCTAAAGCCTTTCTCATCCAATTTCAAAAGATAATACAATTAGAAAGTAAGGGAAGATTTATTCATTTACAAATTACTTGTACAATTGCTTTCCATATTTAGGTTCAGCCAATTGAACCATCACTGATATCCACACTGAAAGCAAGACATGATATGTACTATTCAGTGGTATCTACCAGTGCACTGGTTTATGTCCAGCATCCTTCAGCCCAACCGTTTAATAACTCAGTCACTATTACTCTACCTTGTCCTCCAAACCCAGAAAAAAAAAGGCAAGGAGATGAGACAGAACAAGTGAGAGCCATCAGTGCTACAGTAAAGAGGGTTGCTACAGCATACCATCCTCGGTAAGAACAACTCCACTACAAATTCAGCATTCTAAAAGCATTAAAATTAATTAATTTTAACAGATGTTCATTAATAATTTTTGCACTAAAAATGTGTTACTTCTTGAATACAGTCTGCTATAGTTACAAATATTAGAAACACTAGCACATATCCACACAATTCTCATGTTATCACTTCACAAAGAAAATCCATATAATATGTTGATGTATAATGTAAATATGCTAACTGCTGCTGACCACTTTATTTCTAGCAGGAGTGAGGATGAGAAATGCACTGAATTTTCTGATCTCTACTTCCACACATTCCAATGGCTACTTGAGTCAAAATTTCTGAAATAAGGATTTAAGGCATGTCATTTTTTTGGTACCTGCACCAGAGAAAGGGTCAGATTTTTCCAAAGCACACACTACAAGATTTATAAAAATTAGACCTTTTGAAGCATTAAAACATGGAGACACCTAAAAAAAAAAAATCTCTAAATTTCAGTTGTTAACTTGCAGTGTAATAACATTTATGATTATCTTCAAAATAAGCAGGGTACAGATGGAGAAGGAAGACAATGTTCCAGCTTTCCATTTCTGAAACACTTGTCACATCATATTTTAAAGAGTTTACGGTTACATTGGTCTCCTTGACTAGACATCCATTTTCATCACAAACTTCAGATTTGGGAAGGTTGCCCATGGCAGTTAATAGGATATTCAGAATGCATTTCTCATACCAGAAGCACTTCATTGTGCAGCAGTACCCTTGTGGCACTTACCAGTTCTTAAGCGTAGTTTAAATAGTATTTTAGATTCTCAGTCAAAGCACTACTAGAAAAGACTACGAATTGGTTGTTTCTATACAAATTCCAATGTCAATATTTTCCTTCATTTGCAAATAGGCTGAGGCTAACAATTACATTCCTTATGTGCTCTGGAGTATGTTTTCAGAAGTATTTTTTCCACTACGAAGTGGAAAAAAATGCATAGTCATCAAGAAAAGCAGAAGGGAAAGCAGTGCTACAAATACAAGCTTTACTCAAGCCTTACTCTTACTCTTTCTGCAGTTGTGGTTTTCTTTTGTTTTGTATAATTTCTTGGCTTTCCAGGGCTACAAGTGCTTCTGTGAGAAAGAATGGAGAGAATCTCAGCGATTCTTTGAAATTATTAGGTCATAGATACAAAGAACGGGAATGGATGGTGTTTGATGATATTAATATCCAGAATGCACGAAATGGGCTTGTATCATTTGAACTAAATGAACATTTAGAAAGGTAATGTACTGATAATTTAATAAATTTTTATTTACTATTTACTTCCAACGGTATGGGTCAATGTAAATTAGTAGAATCAAGAAGTCATTCACTGTAAATTATTAACTTGCCAGCATCTCTTTCTTTTACTTTGTAGTATCAGGTCATTTAGACTTGTTACACATAATTACAGAAAAAATAAATTTAAATATTTTTTCATCTAGAGATTGTGCACAATGTAACATACCCAAAATTGGAGGCAGAAAATACAGATATCAATCTAAATTTGGAAAGGTGTGATTTAGCTAACTACAACACCATTTTTGGAAATTTCTTATTAAGAAATAGTTTCTTACTTTCCTCTAAAATTCATATGTATTTTAATTGATAGATATAGAGTCAATATACTCTACAGCAGAGGCAGATTTTCACTCTTTCATGTGTTGGAAAACAGAATAAAAAGAGATAACAAAATATCTATGAGAGACTAAGAGCTGTGTTATTTTACATAATTAATTGTTAGCTGTTGAATTGATAGAACTATCTACTTTCTTTCCTTTTTTAATACAGCTTTGTGGTCATTCGGCTTTCATTCCTTTTGGAAACTACATATCTTCTCCTTTTTGCTCAGGCTCTGGAAGAAGCTGTTTGCAGCACAATGTCTAATGTGATATTGTATCGGAAAAGAGAAAACCCAAATAAAATAGTAGTCTTACTATCTGCATCCAAAGAATTGTCCTGGGAGCTTCAAAATCTCCACGAGGAGGGCTACTTTGGTCCCCCAGAACCTACGCAGCAGTTTCCATTAAGAGAAGGAGAGCAGATTCATTTTCAATTTACAGGCAATATATTTGCTTCAGGTAAGGTAATTAATTGGTGCTTCTGGATGTACTTTATCAGTCAGCTCAGCTGTTCAGAAATACTGTATGTGAACATCAATACATTGTGGTTAGTCACAGCATATTTAGTTATTTCACTGTTTTATAGCTTATAAATGACAGGTGCATGGAACTGCAGAGGAAACTGCTCTAACTGACAAATAAAATGTGCTAGATAAACAATATCCTGAGCAACCTGTTCTGTGGTGGTTTTACTCGGCTGGGCAACCGAGCTCCACCACAGCCACTCTCTCATCCCCAGGAGAAAATACAACACAGAGGGCTCAAGGGTTGAGATAAGGATGGGGAGATCACTCAACAATTACTGTGATGGGCAAAACAGACTCGGAGTAGGGAGTTAGTAAGATTTCTTGCCTATTAACTACAAGCTAGAGAAGTGAGAAACAAGGGAAACTAAAACCACTTTCCCCCTATCTACCCTTTTCTACCTCCTCTCCCCAAGTGGCACAGGGGAACGGGGAAATGGGGGCTGTGGTCAGTCTATAACACTTTGTCTCTGCCACTCCTTCTCAGACACTCTCTGCTCCTGCTGCAACGTGGGGTCCCTCTCATGGGATGCTGTCCTTCCCAAACTGATCCTATGCGGGCTTCCCACAGGCAGCAGCTCTTCAAGAACTGCTCCAGATATGGCCCCGTAACACGGGGCCACATCCCTCAGGAGCAAACTGCTCCAACCTGGGTCCACCACGGGCGGCAGCTCCAGCCCAGGGCCTGTTCCTGCGGGGGCTCTCCATGGACCACAGCCTCCTCCAGGCCACAACCACCTGCTCCACTGGGGGCTCCTCCTCGGGCTGCAGCATGGAACCCTGCTTCACCGTGATACTCCCATGGGCTGCAGGGGGACAGCCTGCTCCACAGTGGTCCTCATCATAGGCCGCAGGGGACTTTTGCTCCAGCGCCTGGAATACCTCCTCCCATCCTTCTTCACCGACCATGGCATCTGTTTTTCACTCCTCTCTCTCTCTCCCAGCTGCTGTTCCACAGCAGTTGTTTTTCCTTTCTTAAATATGCTCTCACAGAGGCACAAACAACATCGCTTATTGTCTTGGCTCTGGCCAGCAGCAGAGCCCTTACCTAATATGGGGCAGATTCTGAAGTCTTCTCACAGAAGCCACCTCTATGCCCCTCCTGTACCAAAACCTTGCCATGTAAACCCACTACAGTGACACTGCTTTGAGCAGAACTGGTCTACAAGATGACCTTTAGAGATTTCTTCCAATCTATGACATTCTGTGCAACCTGGTCCCTTGGAAGCAGCTGGTTTATCTTTTGTCTTAAAAGGGCAGAATTCTATCAATGAAATAATGGCTTTTTAACTTAATGAGCCTTTGATAGGAATTAAACAGATTCAAAATAAAAATAGGCAGTCTGCTATTTTATCTGTGTGCATTCACTTAAAGTGAGCGAGGTTTAACACTGAAATACAGGGCAAAATGGTGGTTATTGTGAGTTGCATCATAAACTGAGGCAATGAGAGAGTTATTATGCTGTTCACATTAGCAGTCTTGAGCATTCCATGCACTGGCTTCCCCTATTCAGCAATTTACTTAAAGGGAGATGAGATAAGAAACCTCAGAAAAATTTTCACACAAAATTACATACAGTCTCTTCTGTCAGCTTTGGAAATCACCTATTAACATGTATGTAGCTCCCTGAACATTTTGTACGTTTTATATAAACTCACATTGAAAACGTCATTTATGCTAAAGAAATTCTCCCAAAAGAGAAACCTCCAGGTTGCCTGCTTATCTACGGAAAGGGTAGTGTTAGAGATACATCACATAAAATGAAATTACAAATCCTAAAAATGCACATATCCCTCTGAATTCATTCTGGTTGCTGTTACAGATAGGCAGACATCCATCATGAATAACCAGAAAACATATATTTCTGATTCAATTCTCACCATGACTTTTATTTCTCTCTGTTATATAATTTATCACCTTCCATTTTCCTTACTTATCAAATTGTAGCACAGCCTTCATCACTTATGCCAACACGCCAACCCAGGCCAACAATTCAGGGGCTAAGACAGCTAACTGTGAATATATTCCAACTACTGAGGCAGGCTAGGGGAAGCATTTGAGCGTCAGACATCCAATATAAAGTAAAAACAATGGCAAAGATTATTATGTGATTTGTTCCATTTAACTCATTGCAATTAATTATTTTAAATACCACACATCCAAATACAGTGTATATATGTAAAATGGTGTTCTGTTTGCTCATGTTTTTTTGTTTGTCTTTTTTTGTTGTTGTTGTTGCATGGTCTGAAGAAAATGGAAAAGACTTTGGAAAAGGCTACAGGTTGACTTTTCATTCACAAAGAAAGCCCAAGCTAGAGCTCGAAATTAAAGAAGTGGATGAGTTTGGTAACCACAGTTCACCTCATTACAAAGGAACAGCTGTTTTTTATAAAATTACCAGAGAGATGATAACCAAGGAATGGAAACAGCCCTTGCCATGTGCTGATTACCAACACCAGTCACCACTGTGCAAATTGGCACTAACATTACCAAAGGTGAGTTTTTCACTTGATAATGCTAGAGGTATTTTCCACACTCCCTTACCATGTATATGTAAGGCAAACGTATCTTGGTACAATTTTTCCATTACAGATAAGCCAAAGAATTGCTGATGTTGCAGTTCTGATCCATCAGCAATGTACAAAACACCCTCAGAATTTCTCTTGGCAGGTGAGAGACTCTCATCCAAGGACCAGCATAGAAAAATTGTACTTAGCAGAAGTTTTTCACAGATTTGCCCTTTCCAGCTGGTATGGCCCTGAGAAATTATTACTTAAGTGTCAGTTAAATATTCTCTGTAACCTTGTCTAGGCAGTGCAGAATTGCAAATTGTAGGCGCATAAATGGTTGATGTAACCTTCCTCCTGTCACCTGATTTTCCTATTATATTTGATAAGCCTCTGCAATACAGCCATGTGGGCATTTGACTTCATCTCTGGTGAAAGCTATTCTTACATAAATTAACCTTTAATGGAATGAAATCAAATTGTAATCTTTTCAAAGAGCCCAGATATCAACATCCTGTATTGTATAAATTCTGCCACTAGAATACTTTTATCAAGTTTACATACATTTTAATCTCAAAATCTGTGCAGGCAACACTGGTCTGAATCTCTAGTGGCATGCAGTAGCACCTGTTTCTTTTCGAATGTAATTGAACTCACTCTTCTTAAAGTATTACCTGCAAATACAGCTTCTATTCCGTAAGCATAGCTCTTGATTTTTCTCTCATTTCCATTCTCCCAAGTATAAAATAAGAACAGTTAAGTGCAGAAGATTTTGAGAGGAAGCTTCTTTTAATGATAAAATCCATATAAAATGTAAATTTGGCAGAGGGGAATCACATGCTTTCACCCTTTTTGCTTTTTCACAGGGCTAGCATCCCATGTATAGTACTCACAGAGAGAGAAATAAAAACTCTTGAGGCTCCACTGGGGAAGATCACAATCAAACAAACAAAAACCCAAACCCACGAACAAACAAAACAAGGACCAGTGACACAACCTAGGTATCAATTAGTTTTCTTCCATCCACTTGCCACTCTTCCATCCCATTTTTCCTCCTTAGTTAATCTTACTGTATATTTAGAATAAGATTTAGTGAAACGGGCTGCATTTGTACTAAACCACAAAGATAATTTTCAAGTGCCTCAGATTTGTTTTGGTGTATACAGCCTCACGCTATACACACTAGTCTTAAAATATCCAACTCAGATTTTTCAAAACAATTATTTCTGACTAACCTTTTTCTCCTACTAAATTTAAGGCCACATTTTCTCTTTCCCAGTATGGCTGAGATCTTGAAATCTGGTCACTCTGCATAAGTGTACAAGAATATGTAATATATGTGGGCATGCAAAAACACCCAGGCAGCCTATTCGTGTAAAAGAAGCAGAAGAACTGCAGAACATGGTTATGGTTGTTAAATTGTAAATGTTAAATTGGAAAGGAGGTTTAACATCGGGAATGCAGATAATCTTTTGTCCTTTCAGCCCTTGACAGATACATTCACTTACTGCATTGTCAGGAACTATATGAACTAGGAGTACACTAGCTCTGCAGGTGGACAATAAATGATGGGAGAATTCTGGTACAGGACTTTCACCTGAACATGTTAGCACACACAAAATTAAAAATTAAACACACACATCAATAAATAAATACATACTAGTAATTAAAAACAAAACAAAAACAAACAAACAAACAAAAAAACCAGGGTTATGACATTTATCCATGAGGCATCCATATTATGACTACGCTCTGCAGTCATGGTCACAGAACTGAAACAGACTAATTAGCAGAGGAAAGAAAGAAGGTGATCATAAACATGGAGTGGTTCCATGTAGGAAGACAATACATTAATGGTAACCCCTCACACAGTTTTGGTTATTAGTGGAAATATTGTACACTCAGGAAGAGAAAATGGAATGGTTACAGCCCCCTTTGCAGGATACAAGAACAGTGATATTGGTAAGTGGCAGATATAACTAATGATACAAAAGAACATACGTTTTGCATGCAAAAATAATCAAAAGATGAACTCATTTTCACAGTATATTGCAGCAGTTAAAAATGTGTATGAGGAACGAATTGCCTGGAAAAGAGACAGAACCTTTTATTAAACATAATGATCCAGATGCAATTGAATGATAGGGCAACAAAAATGTAATTCTAATTACTTACCATTTCTTATTATATGTCCTAAAATTGTTAATAGTGAAGAAAGCACTGACAGTAAAATTAACTTAGGAATTTTATCTTATCTTTACTCTCTGTGATGTGATAAAAATTTTTAATCAGATATGTATGCACGTTTTGGTTCCTAATGAATAAAAGAAATAGAAGAAAATTGTTAAAATTGGATGAGAAAACACACTCATGGAGAAATTGAACACACTAATTATACAAGCAACTACACCATCCATCTGTCAAATGCAACTGCTATTTACCACTTCATAAAAGAACAAGTCTAGCATTAATGTTCATATAATATGAACCAAGACTAACACTGTCCATAATTAATCTTATGCTGATGCCATTAATGTATTGCCAAAGCACCTAGAACCATCTGACCACATTCATGTGCATAGACTAACATTTTTCTAACAGTAAGGGTTTTGATTGTTTGTGGTGCTTTGTTTCCATGTGTAACTTCTGTTTATCTGCTTATTTATTACAATTTGAGCATTAATAATAGACATTGCCCTGATGATGGCAGATATACTCAAGCAATGATTCTTCAGTTCTGCCAGTTTCTACCACATGCATACTACTACAATACAGCAATTTAGCTACCACATCTCTCTCAAGCATATTAAAACATAGTTTTCAGTTTTCATCTCTCTCTTATTGATAATGCTGTTTTGTTTATAATATTGATCTTACACTAACAGCTGCTTACACATTCCAAGTTGTCACAGTAAGGATCTTGTCTCTTAAAATGAATTAATTGACTCTAAACTGTAGCTCTGGTGAAGGATTTCTCACTTGCTCCCAGTATACTGGGGAACCCTTTCAGGGTTTGGGAATAAAATCCTTGAAATACAGGGTCAGAATAACAAAAACTATTTACATTTCTGCTACTTTCATAAATATCTTAAATTTAGTTTAAATGTAATAACAGATTAACTAACCATTAACTAAGCCCTATTTATAGGGCTTTCATTTCCTCAGCATTCAAAAACACTGGTTGGTCAAACCTGTTATTTTCAACACAAGGAAATGCAGTGGATCAGGTTCTAATGTCAAGTATGTGTGAGCTTATCAGTGATTTTCCTACTGATTTCAAAGGACTTGTATGATTGTAAAGCTGGGCTGAAGAGTTTAAAAGGTTAATTTCTCCTTTTCTGTCTGTCCTGTTTGATATGCAAGCAGAGTCTGGCCATGTCTGAAGGTCCATTTTGCAGGGCACTTCAGTATTACTGACTGAAATCAGAGTGCTTTGCAGAAAATAGTGGTGTAATCCATTCAAGCGTTATCAAATTACTATGCTGCTGAAGTTTTACGTTTAATGACTGCCTAACAGCAAAATAGTATGTGATCCTCTGCTTCAGAAGGGCAGTTGCTTAGCTAATTTTAGGGCCTTCCAGACTAAAAAACTGCTTTGACCGCTAAGAGTATTTTACTTACACTGTCAACCAAAACAGCAGGGCCACATGCCAGTGCAGCTGAACCGTGGATGAATTTAGCTCTTCACCAGATATACTTAATCTTTAAAGGCAGATTTAATGTTTTAGGTCTAATGCATCGTATATTATTGCGCTATTTCTAGACAATATTCATTTTCAATTCTTACCATTTTTACAACTGTTTTAAAATTAAGTAGCATAAAGTAGTTCAGATTAAAGTCAATCCACGGGTGATTGAGTTCATCCATAATAACTTTGAAAATATCATACAGAGTTTTGAGGTGCTAAATTCTCATTAATGAATAAAAATAGGTTCAAATATAAAGGCATAATAAAAAGAAGCCAAAAAAATTCCTGTCTTGAAAGAAAAACAATGCCCCCTTCTGGAAGAGCTTTATATTCCCCTTATTCTGAGGGCTTTTTCAGCCATGTTACCGTACATTCATTCACACTTGGTGCATGTCAGAATTGCTGTAGAAGCACACAAAACCAGGCAGATTCAAATTTCTGGATGCATACAGCACAGGATGGTTTTGCACTGCGAGGTGGTGCATACCGTGAGTATCCTGTGCACACTGAGATCACCTACCACGACCCCTGAGCACAGGCCTTGTGGAAAGCTGTTTAACTCACAGGTGGATTGGTAACTTGGTTATGATTTTATTTACCTTTTGGATATTTTAAGTGTGTACTCAGCAGGGCTTGGTAAGCTCAGCAGCAAAATGAGAGTAATTTATTCAGTGAGAGTTTCATGCTATTAATTCATAAATGGAAAAGGGAAGCTCCACAAATAAACCTGGAACAAGTCTCAGGAAAAGCATAAACAGCCAGGTAGTACAATTGAAGGTGTAACGAAAGTACATTTAATGTGGGAACTAAAAGAGGACAATTGCAAGTTCTAACAAAAAAAGGAACCCGACTTGACTTGATGCAAATTAATTTCTTCTTGTACTCAGTGTTTTTGTAAATAATTTCTTGTTCTGCATGGAGTAGGAAACAAGATTAAGACCCACAAGAATTTCCCTTTTTTCAGTTAAAAGGAAAAAAGAGAGGTTTTTGTCATTCTGTCCAGTATTAAAAGGAAAAAAGAGGAAGAACTCTGTATTTGCTAATGAAACTTGCCTTTTGAATGATGATGATTTTCAGTGATTTATAATTAAAAGTTGAACAATGTAAAATGAATAACTATAGCTACACACATAGTATAATTTCTAGACCTAACAGATTCTAAGTATGCAGTATGTATTGTTATCTTCCTTGAAACAGTATGTTATGCACACCGTTATAGTAAGTACACAGACAGGAAGGAAAAGTTAATGCAGCATTTGAAATTAGAATACATCTTGTGTACAAAGTTTCCCTACAGATATTCTATATCTCCAGTTTCTATACACCTATCACAACATAATGCTACTGAAGAAACTTTTATTAAATTGCATAAATCAATCTTATTAATAAGATGCAATAAACATTCACTTTATGTAAGTTGACTTCATTTCATTAGTTCGATAGTTGTTTACTGATCTATACCAGCTGATGGTGTTGCTTCACTTTCAGTAGTGGCTCAAATGCCCTGTGTAGGTAGGACCAGTCTTCAGTGCTGATGTACTACGACCCATCCCTATTCCTCATCCCGTGCTCAGTTAGTCATTTCTCTTTCTTCAACACATTTTGTTTGATAGCATGAAAAGTTGGTCAACCGTCCACGAAGCACAAAAAGAATTTGTTCTGATTCATCAGGTAAGAACATTTACATACCACATTAACATCAGCATAAACAATAGTTATATTAGCTATTTATTTTTTAAATGGCGGGATTTATTTCAGTTGTAACTGACATTTTAAAATGCCATATTCAGGAACCAAAGTAGTTAATGCATGAAAAGTTATTTAAAGCAAAATGTGATTTGGTTACCAGGAGATGTAAAAGCTCTTTAAAGATAACATGGAGGGGGGGTACTTGAGCAGCATACAATTTTCTGTATGATAAGATTCAGTTTGTACTGGAAAGCTCCAGTGTAACTAATGTATCAGTTATTGGAAATGCCTTTTATTTTATTGCAATCTTTCCCCATGCTGTTCCAAGAGCTATAGATCATTACTGAATCTGCTTTTGACTATATCCACTTCATGTCTCAGTTACCAAAAATTACATTAGAAAGAAGAAGTGGTAATGTTTCCATTACAGTAAAAAACAAATCACATTTAGTTTGGGAGTTCACCCACCGAGCCTGCAGCTTTAGAAAGCTTTTTGAAAGAAATATTTACATAACAGAAAAATAATAGCATTACTTTACTAATTTTTGCCCTTCAGAGGCCCTATGGGACAGCTTGCTCTTTTGGCTTGCAGAAGAGCTTGCAGAAGATAATACATCACTGCTTGCTTTACGCCTCCCTGTTCGGCGGAGCATACTTCAGCTTGTTAGGCTGAAGTGCCCTGATAATTTAACACAGCAGATCTATGAGCTTCTTTGCTGCTGGCAAAAGACCCTTCCGAGGTCAGCTGATAAACAGCAGCTCCTGTCTCGCTATTTGCAGAAGAGCGGCAGAAGGGATCTTTCAGAAGAACTTCGTTGTAAGTGGCAAAATAAAGTGTTCGCTTGACAGAATCACTGGCAACTAACAGCCCAATTTCTCTTTTTTCTTGTTGAGAAGAATGAATATTTCCAGGATATATATCGTCTGATGAAGCGACAGACCACTTTTTTATTTGTCACTTTGTAAACTCTTTACTAAAACAAAGAATGATAACAATGCCCTTGCTTGCTAAAAGTGAACATTTACCCTGTGAAAAAGTGATGTACTGAAAATACAGGTATGAGGAATTATGGACTGGTGTGCACACATATATAAGGGCTCTAATTAAACATACCATACTCAGTTGACAGGATTGTATTTGTAAATGCTCTTAAAAACTAGGAATTATTCATTATACTTTATCAAAAGTCTTATGCATCATTCCATGATATATGGACAACTGTATGTCCAGTAATAATAGTTATCAGATTCTCCAGCGGAAAGCCTAATGGATCATTACAATAATAGAAGAAATTTCTTCTTAATGTAAGCCTGTTAGCAACTATTCCTGACTTTCATGTTCTCTGTGAATGTTTATTATCCTTGTGAATGTCATCAAAATTTCAGCATTACCACATTTCAATATCTAATCTGTTTCCAGAACTTAACAGATTTGCTGCCTTACTATTATCTATCATGGTAATGTTTCAGGTTTTGTTTTTGTCTTTGTTTTTCAGGCTACAATCAAATTTGGAAGAAGTATTCCTTCTTATAAATGTATTTATTTTTTTTTTGCCTTGTAATTTTATTCATTATATTAAGCTCTTGTATTGGAGGTATAGATAATAAAACAAATATCCTAAGCAATGGTCTTCTGTTAGATGCCACTATACTACAATCCACCTCATACAACACACCACAGATGTCTCTAGAAGATGAACTGTGACATTTCTGCTACAAGTCTCAAAGTAGCTGACAAGTCCAGTGAATCAGCTTGGTATTTGCATATGCAAATATCAATTTCTGATTGCACAGGCTGTCACATCTGTGCAGTTTCCATAATGTGCTACCAACGTGCAGTAGATGCAGTTCTTTCTTAAAGTCCACTAGTGCATACTTATTTTTCAGTTATTATTATTATTATAGATTCAAATCTGCAATTCCCCTACTCCTCCAACCCCTACCTCCCAGTCACTTTATTTAATTAATAATATAATACAAACTTTAAATGTTAATCTAAATCTAAACATTATTAATCTAAGATTTATTAATATTTAAACTATTTAGAACCTCTGCACATCTTGCTGACAAAACTTAATTGTGATACACATTGTTAGCCTGAATATTTTATTTTCAGGGTGTCATACATTTGCATCATTTCCAAATCACTACTATAAATGTGAAAATCACATTACAAAAGAAAAGATAAAGAAAAATAGTATTCATTAGTTTCATTATTCTATTCAGTAATGTCTTGTCCTGCAGAATTATATTTTAGTTATAAGACAGAAATATGAGGAGCTTGACCCCTTCACAGTGACATAACCATCATTCCCTTTTTCACTTTTTTTCCTTAAAGAAAGACATTTTTTTAAATGTAGCCTGACTTCCTGATACCAAAAAATGTTACTGCAGTTTTCTTCCTAAGATATTTTGTCTTCAGATATTTTGTCATCAGTACTTTCTCTTTAGGAATTAATATTCTGCTGCAGGCCCAGCAGATGCTGTCAGTACATATATATATATATTGTAATCATACTTCAATATGTAAGGGTACTACAAATAATACTGGAAATATTTCAAGAAATTTGACTTATTTTTTCCATATAAATTAGAAGTATTTTAATTCAACTACCACCATCCTGCCACAAGATGGCCTCTGTGTCTAGCAAAAACAGAGGCCTGTATTTCACATGCTGGAAAAAAATGTGCATAAAAAAAATTTAAAAAGAAAAAAGGAAAAAAAAAAAGCCACCTATAAAGACCTGGATACCCTCACTATGCTTTACAGTATCCACAACAAGGCCAGCTGCATTCAGTCTCTTCCTCGGAATTTAAGATTATGTTTTTCACTGACTGACATGGATTTGGATATCCTCCACAGGTCAGTGTACAACCAATCTTTTAGTTGTATCAAACAAATGTACAGCATCCTACCTGCTCTAGGTAACTTTCATAGCTGTTTTTCCCAATTTTTTATGTTACTTCAGCTTTTGGAAGAGCCTGGGTAGCACGAAGCACACATTTTCTTAGGTCACAAAAACATTGTATCACAAAAACATAATTAAAATACATATTTTAACAACAAATTATATGATTTAATCACACAAACATGCTTATTATGTCTGAACACTTCTCTTTTCCTCTAACATACATCCACAGAAGCACCTTTAGGACCTCTTTAGGTCTTCCTGACCCCAGGGTCTCCAGGCAAGAGGGCGAAATGCAGAGAATATATGCTTTCTTGTTAGGTCTCAACCAGCATATTCACACACATATACATTTTTTTACTACAGTTTGTGTCAGAGAAGAGATTCCTCCCCCTTCAAAGTTCATAGCCTGTAAATAAAACCACAAACAAATGAGGTTTTAGACCAAATCATGTCCTTCTGTGCAACAGAACAATGACATCAGCAGCAATCAGACCCCAAAAATACAGTTCTTTACAGTTAAGATAAATTAAAATCAAGCTGTAACAGAATCTAAAGAGATTTCATGGAAAAGGGAGGAGCAATGGGACATCAGCCAAGGCAGATCTCCAGTCTTACGGAAGAATGTCTGACTATTCAGCTTCTTTCCAAACAGTGCATGCAGTCACAGGCTGACATCAGTGAATTATTGCTGTGGAAAATCCAGTTTCCCATCTAGCACCAAAACTGTGATTTACTTTTCATTCAATTGAACATTGTCTTCTAAATGAAATGTTTCTCTCACTGAGATTCACTGAACTGAAAATAAAATGTAGTAAAGAATGCAGTCTGTAAGGAACAAATCTGCTCTGTGCCATGTTGTTTATTGGCTGTAAAAACTATATGGGACTGAGAGCAAACCCTGAGCTTTATTGCTTAGAATAAATGTGTTTTTTACCCCTAAGTAAAAGTTGATGCTGCAGATTTCAGCTGAACAGTGGAGACAACCGAACAGAAAATGAGCTAAGACTGGAAGCCACTTGCTCATAAAGAAACCACCTAGAGAGCTATAATCTGGTTGACTGAATGCAGAAACTAATTATTTAAATACTGAGCAGTTAAGCAAAAAAAGAGAGGAAGAAACATATATTCCTTTTGTAGCACTGTTACAGGACAGGTTGCCAGCTGTATCTGATACTGATGAAATGTAAAGGTATAAAGCAGACTTTGCATTTTCAACATTTAAAATACAAATTTTCTTTAACTAGTGAAACAGGGCTCAATAAGTAGGATCAGTAAGCTTTTTTTTTAAAAAAAAAAAAAAAAAAAAAGTGAGACAGCATTTAATCAATATTCCGTCCAATCCCCTTTTTAATGGCAGCTATTTTATCCTTTCAAAAAAGCCTGGGAGAAGTACTGCTTTTACAGAAATAACTATGTGTAGCAAAGTCATTTTCAAGAATTAGAACTTCATCTTAAAAGCTGCTCCCAAGCAAAGGAGTTGGGGGATCCTATGAAGCAGAACCTCAGCAGACACTCTTTCTGGCTCTTCTAGACAACTCGTGTCAGTACGCTGGTCTTATATTCAGTGAACTAAATACCCAAAAGGGCAGGACCACTGCATGGCATAAAAGACACCAGTTGAAATTACTCCTTTATTTCCATATAACTCTACACTTTACCCTAAGACAAAGCAAAGTCCTTGAGCATCTCTAATACATCTCAGAAAAGGTGTCAACAAAAGAAACCCTGAAGTTCCTATGCTTCTAAACAGTAGAGGAGCTTGAAATTAAGGTCTACATAATCGACAGTAAATATATAGAAAACCTATCAAATCTATAGTAAACAAAAATATTAATAATAATTATTATTAAGCAATAATAATCATCATCCCCCAAATACCTGAGTTGTTTTTTGGAACAGTTTGCATCATTACAAGATCCTGAAAAATTGAAAAACATTGCCTTAGTACTTCTGTTGTTTTGTTCCTATTTTAAGAATTCATTTATAATGATAATTTAAAGAGTTCCCATTGTTAATATTGACTGACATAAAACAATTTTCTCATATAACATTAGAGCAGTACCCATGTTTCATCCTTTCTCCCTGAACAATGAAAATAAACATAAGAAAAATGATTTTATAATACAGAATGCAAATGTAAGATTTTGTCTTTATCTAAGGTGAAAGTGAAAAACTACCCTTAGTCATCACTATTGCAACCCTAGACTTAGTATTGAAGAAAATAATAAAATTAAAAAATCATATGCTTTTGAACTCCCCAATACACATATAAATTCTTTACTTTATCCTGGGTATATCACCTTGGTGGAAGATTTTTCCAAAGGCATATATGGAACCTTACATGCCTACAGATCACTGACTTTACTGTCCATTGAGCACCTACCACTTTGTTGTTCCTATCAAGTTAAATAAAATAAAAAGATGGTAGCTCTTCAACTTGTTGAAATACTTTCAAATCCATGCATAACATCTATTGTTACTGCAGTCTATTTAGGAGTCCAGTTTTGACAATATGACTTTCAGAAATTTTATCACCTATTTTAATTTTGGTCTTTGGTCAGATTATGTTCAGTGGAGAATAATTAAATTTGAGAATCTGGAATAGTTTAATAGAATTGGAAGGATTCCAGGTAGGATTATCATCAGAGGCTAACGTTATAATGCGAGTGCCAATTTAACCAATAGGTGTCGTAGAAGAACTGCTACAAATACACAGTTTTACCTTTCAGAAAATTTCAAGCCTGAAATCAATATATGTCACCTCACTAAGATAACAGAAGAGAATTTCCTGAAAAACTGTGCGTTCACTTGTCTCTCAATGATTCTTATCCCCCTTTTAGAGCCTTTTGAGATGAAGGGATTCAAGTTGTTTAAGATGCAGATATTATGCAATTAGAAACAGGAATGTTTGCTTTCTGAGGAAAGGAGCAGAAAACAGTTGAAAGAGCAAACACCTGAAAATATTCAGGAGTTTTTTATTTCCAGAAAGGAAGAGACAGTGATTCTGTAATGAAGAAACTCACTACAGTATCAGAAGAGTTTACCGCTTTGTATATTTCCAAACATTTAAATAAACTAGCAAACTGGGGAAGCAAATGAATAATTACTACTGCAGATGGACTGTTTTGTTGTTGTTGTTGTTTGTTTTTCTTATGAAGTTTTGCTGAAATATCATTCCCTGGAGAAAACAAGGCAGTAGAGGAAGTTTTCTCAGAATGTCTGTCAAGCATTAAATTAAGTGGACAAAATAACACATTTTATAAATCCAAGTAGCTTGAAGAATACAGTTTACACACATGGAAACTCCTAAAACCCTCAGACTTATCTCAGTTTGCAAGTAAAAAGAGAAAACTTTCTGTTATTTATTTTTTTAACCTACGTGGACATCTGAAATCTTTCAGAAACTAATCCTGCTGTGCATTGAACTGAATTGTTTGGAGGAAAAGGAGGGACAGAAGCATGCAAAGTCGGCAAGGCTGCCATGAGTTTACTGAACCATTTCTACTCCATTCATTATACCCTTAGGCTTTGCTTAGGAGTCCTTCTGACTCACTGGCTACGCTCTGCAGGATTGTGAGTTTTAGTCAAGATCTGTACATTTTACTCATCATTGCCATGCTATATGTAAAGACAATCCTCGTATATGCCAAATAAACCTTTCTAGGAAGGGCAGCAAACTGTGAATGCCAGTCTAGAACAGATGGAGGAGACCTCTTCTGATTGTGTACATTTCTGCTCATGTGTATTCAACAAGGATGAATTGAATCTCTTTGCTGAGTCCATCTGCAGAGAAGGAAGAGCTAACTGATCATGGAAAAGGAGAACTATAAGCTTGTCTAGAAAAAAAAAAAAAAAAAAAAAAGGAAGTAACTTTGAAATGATGAACACAGTACTAGTTCCCAAACATATACAAAAATATAGATTTGGCATTAGAAGTATTTTCCAAAGCATCACAATCTGCCAGCAGGGTAAATAGGAAAGGATGTCTAAAGCATGTTGAAATGCAGTTTTTAAAATTTCATGAAAGATTTTATAACAGGAATCTCCAACAATAGAGCACTGAATTCACAAAGGGAATTCCCCGTCCACTTCAGTGTTCCTAGATTATACAGACTGGACAGGAATTATCAACATATACTTTATACCAGTTCAATGCATCTTTATGGGCTTGGGGGATATGCATTAGCTATGCACCCCTGAAACAAATCACATCTACTGCATTTTTGAACAGGGCAAAAAATCAGTGACAGCACCTAGGTTTATAAGCCCCATGTTGCAGCTGGTGATCATGTCAAGTTTAATATCTGCTCAGTTTCTAGGTGGCTCTATGTGGTTTGCAGTTGACCCACCCAGCATCATCACAAATTATGATGAGCATAAAACCACAACCACTAATCAAGTCAGAGGGGATTTCAAATGCGACATTGGGGATCTACAAATCATTTGTTCTTTGGTTATAGCATTCTTTTACTGCTTACATGTCTGCCATCCAGAGTCAGGGTGTCCCAGCAAATTTCAATGAAGCTCAACTAAACCCATTGGATTCCCTATGTACACTACCTGTATAGTATGGCTTGCCTTTGTTCCAATAAGGAACAACAAAATAATAGCAAGCAGGCTCACATCACACTGTCACGCACTGCATATGCACATGCACACCTAAACCTGACAAGCAAGGAGTAGCTCCAGATCGTCTGAAAAGAGATGAAATTGATTTGATTTGTGGTTTCATGGCTGACATGAAACTGACAACAAACTGCTGTCAAGTCTTTTTCTCTTTCCTTTCAGGGACTGGTAACCATGGCTACACCATGTAATAAAGTTAAGAGATCCACACTGCTCTAATACAGGGTGTGTTCATTGTAACTGAAATTAGCTACTAGTTAAAGTTTTCCTGGTTTTCCATCTTAATAAAAAATGCATGCTTTGTTGAATGGCATAATTTCTTTTCCTGAATAATTTATGGCAGCCAGTCTGTAGTACTGAAATGTTCGTATTAATTTTAATGAGCTTGTCAAAGACATTCTATGTTTAATAGATTTAGCGGAGGTAGTATTTTAACCCCTTGGTTCTTTGAAAAGACATAAAAATCTGTTTGATACCAAACAGCTCTTTCATTTTCTTTAACTTAAAGATGAAGAAATATAGTTCAAACAAACATCAGTAATTTTTTGGGTCTCTACATTTTATATTTCCATACTAATGTAAAGTTTTCCTCCGCAGGAAAGAATAAGTCAGAATTCGAGGTAGGAGGAAGTAGATTTTAGTAAATTCTCTGAGGCTTAAAGAAGCATTTCAATGACAAGTTTTGCTCTGCAGAGGTAATATTTGTATTTGCATGATATTTTTCCCATTGTTTAAACTCAAGATAGCTGAACATATTCACCTCCTTCGGAACAGGATGGGCCACAGTTGATGTGATGATTTTTCTTCTGTTTCTCCTATTGTGGCTGTTTATGCCTCCATTCAGTGGTTCTCTACTTTCAGCTGCTTTAAATCATTACAATTCATTTGAACTATTGATCAACAATAAATATAGAAACCCAAACTACCATCATGCCAATTTACTCTTTTCCTTCAATGTCTTCTTCACTGCATTCATATTGAACCTCTTGAAACATCACTATTTACCCGCAAACCTTTAATTTGGCAGTTACCTGGGTAACTACCAGGACCAAATTGTGATGTAAAAGATACAAAAACTGTGTTTATGAATCAATTGTAGCAGTTTGTTTAGAAATGTAAGGAGCAGAAAGTAGGATTACTGGTACATCCAAAGGGAATTGGAATATGCCTCCTACTGAAATGTGATCTAGTTTGGATTAGATAATTCAGCTGTTTAATGTAAGAATTGATCCATTTCAGACAACTATTTCTGAACTACAGAAACATTTTAAAAACTTATTTGTATAGTATCATTCTGGTTGTGTGTGGAAATAATCCTCTTCAGAAGCCTATGAAACTTGATGTTTCTATGTGGCTTGGTTGAGCTAACACACAAAAAAAGAATAAAGTGTCAAGTTCTACTAATTCCTGCTTTAATTCACAACTTTATCATTTTAGTTCACAGTGATAGTAAAGAAATAAGTCTGGGATATGAAGTCTCATTCAGAAAATGGACATTCTGTTACCTAAAAATAGATGTGGGAACAAGAACTCCTCCCCGGGTAATTTAGTAGTCTTCTCCTGGGTAAGAGAGACTAGAGATTATAAATTAACAGACAAAAATGTCATAACAACATGGTCTCATGAGATGCTTCAAATATACATATACTGTTATAATGGTTTAAGAAGAAAAAGACAGTGATAGCATGCAATGGGATGGCAAATATGTATTTATTTTTTCCCCTTTGTTCCTATTTTATTACAGTGCAGTAAGAGGTTTTAAGACACCGAGTCTCCATGAGCCTCCAAGTCTACCTCTGGGCAATAAGAGGGATTCTTATTATAAAATAAATTATAATGGGAAAAAAATAGATGTACAATAAATTGGCGTAATGGTCTGTATGATTTGAAATAAGGTGAATTTATCTTCCACAAATATTTTGAACATAAATCAAGAAAAAACTCAAAGCATGCAACTCTCCCCTTTACTTGAGAAGGTGGGTAGGGGAAGAGATTTATATCCTAGCATATAATCTCAGTGAGAACAATGTTAAGTGAAATCTTTCAACTGTGCTCACAAACCACAGCAGAAGGCTTATTCTGGCAATTTTTATACTTGCAATTATTTTTGTAGTCTGTTAAAGTACAATTTTGACTTATTTTTTGTTCTCATAATTGATGCTTCAAAATCTGTTGCAGACTTCCTTCTTTTACTACACTGAAAATTAAGATGGGATTGCAGCCAACTTCATTTCTCTGCAATGGACTTTCTCTTTATAAGCTGTATTTGCAATTTAAGCATCAGCATTTGATGGATCTCAAATATTACAAAGCCTAAGTCTTGTAGATATGACACTGAAGCTTTAAGATGATAGTGCAGTTGTGGGACTTGAGTTAAAAAAAAAAAAAAGTAACTAAAAACAAACAAAAAAAACCCACAGTATCACATAAGAAATTTGAGATTTAGAAGTACTGGAATTTGATTTTTCCAATGCACTGAAGAGACTTGGTACTTAGAGACCAAGTGTTCCTTTCTTGTCACTCTGTGCCCATCCAAGCCTCATGCTCACAGGTGAGTGGCGATGCTGTGGGAAATAATGTCTGTCTGTTACAATGCCTGGACAAACTCCATGTGCCAATGCAAGCTGTAATCATATTTGCTTACACTCCCTTGATGTTGCTTAGAAGCCTGGCAAACTTAGCCCCTGCAAAATAGACCAGTGTTTTATTTCTTTTATGTACTCACAGCACTACTGATAGCAAGAAGGCAACATTTTAAGAAGAGTATTTTTTGTTAACAGAAAGATGGAAAAAAATGGAAGAAAAACTAAATTATTCCTGCCAAAATAGGACTCTTCCATAAACAACAGTGAAGCTTTACAAGCCTAAGATGTCCACGTAAATAAAAAGAACACCCACTAGGATAAAATAACATAGACCAGAACATGGGTAGGTTTCATGCATCCAAGAATACACCATACCACTCACAGCTTTGCAGTAGGAAAATGTTTCATTACTGCCAAACCAATTCTTGCCTGTTTTCCTGAAGCAATAGGTTATGGCCATTGTCAAATTAGACCAGAGGGATGTTGATCCTATATTGTATGTCTGACATTTATGAGGTCCAAAAAACTAAGTGAACCTGTAGATTCAGACAGTCTAAACACAAAGCTGAATTCCACTGTATTTTGTACAATGTCTCGCACAGCCAGGCAAATACATTTCAATTAATCATTTCTCCCAGGGAAGTGGGATAAACTAATGCATAGTAGCTGCTATATCATCAAATCTGTCCTGTATCATTGGCTCCCTATCATCTACACTGAGGTTTTTGTCCTTTGCTGAATACTTTGTACATGTTGTACTTCACAGAACCAGCACAAAAATGACAGCATGGTCTTGCTCAGGATTGCATAATACTGGATATGCTTTAAAACAGCAAAGACTGTCTGTAAAACTTCAACTTTGTCATCTTCTGGACTGAATGCTTGTCATGAAATGCTAAGTATATCATACACAAAATAATATCATTAAAGAAAACAATGCAAAGAGTTTCCACTGTAGAATTTTAACATAAAGCTAGACAGTCAGTATGTAGGAGGACTCTGAAGAAAAGGAAAATCCCCAGGAGAAAAGGAACTGCCTAGGGAATAATGATAGGCTTGGAAAAAAATCCCTAAGGCAAGAAGGAAATTCAAGAAGCATAAATACAAAGGAAGATGACAACGCAAATGGAATGTGACAGGAAACAAGAACGGAAAAAAAAAAAAAATCAAGTATTAAATTTACTAAGCACTTTCATTAGTGTTGTAAAATATATAATAAAGAATATGCTCTAAAAATAGTACATGACACCAAGACAGGAAAAGTTATAAGCACAGCATCAGAATCAAAAAGTGGCCTTGGAAAAGCAATGATGGAATTCAATATAGAAGTATGGTGTTTGGGAAAAAATAAAGTGCAAAACTTTAAGAATGGGAGAATAGATGATTAAGCATAAGCATTTTAAAAACTATATTTTCATGTTTGCCATTTTACATTTTGAATGTTGAAGGGAGGTATTTTAAATTTCAAGTCTTATCTGAGACAAGTAATTCTTTGCATTTTTATTTTGAGTAAATCAAAAATAGAAGTCTCCTCCTTTGAGAGAAATGAACAAAACAGTTCAGGTAATGCTTCCTTGTTAGTGCAGAAAAAGAATGTGCTTTATGGGAAATTCCATGAGCAAGACTATTTCTGCCACTTTCTGATGGTAATAATGACTTCAGCCTAATTTTATATCTTATCTTCAATTTCTCTCATTCAAGGCAGTCTCAAAAACTAGTTCAAAACTTTATTTAAACATGTATGTTCACACAGAGGACAACTGTAAGCAGGTCATCTTATAACTGCTGCTGTATAGTACAAGTTTTGTGCCCCTGAAACAAATTCTTTCTTCCTGTAGAATTTTCTCTTTGAACATGTAGCATCTTTACCAAAAAAATTCAGTGAAAAAGGCTTCTCTGAATATCAGTCCCATCTGGTACAACATCTCTTCCTACAGTGTTGCTCTTAACTTACTACCGCTGCTAATTAAGGGGTATAAACTAAAGATTGTGTCTGAAGATCTGTTTATCCACTATGCTGCAGTATAAACACCAAATATTACGATTTTGAACACTCTCAATTACCCTGTATGCCAAGACTGGCGTAATGCTATACATGGGGAAGTTTAACATCATTGTTGACATACAGATATTTACCCACGGCATGATGCCACTTTGCCAGTTCAACCCTTTTATATTCTGGTATGCATGAACCTCTGTGTCAGCAACACTTACCTTGCACCTTCATATAGGGTTCAATTGCTTGGTATGAATCCTCTCCATACACCAATTCTGCCACACTGTTAAAGGGATGTTCAATGTACATCTTTTTATTAAGATGCTTCATGGGTTATTCAATGACAGCCCAGCTTGAACTGAAGTATTGGATTTTAACAGACATTGCAAAAGTTCGATAATTTTCTAATTAACAATTTTCTTTGTTCCTACTACTCATCTTTCTTTTAGAAGTTTTAAAGCAGGAAAAAAAAAAAAAAAAAAAGAGAAAAATAACATGTTAACCACTACATAACTTTCTGTACAAACCATTATAGCATGCATAGACATTTTCCTTTTCCCTTTCAGAAGCACCCTGAATAGGTGAGCTACGCTGGATTCAGAATTTAGAAAGACTAATGCCCTTCCCACTGTCTTCTCAAAAAATTACATGAAAAATAAAATCTTTCCAAATAATTTTTCCACTGAAATGCAGAAGTTATAAAGAAGTTTATGGTCTTACTCAATGAATGCAAATGTGGTATAAATTATCAAATTTATTTCTTCCAGATATATCATTCCCCAGGTAGAAGTACCAAAAACTTCATATTTTCTTCATCTGAGAAAGTCATGATCAATAAAACAGTACCAGTCTGGCAAGTGACAACCTCATGACAGAAATATGGATGTCCTTCGTTCCTTTAATCACATTCTTAAGACCTTCCTCAGCAAAAAGATCCTTATTCAAGAGAATCATCTAAAGGAGAGAAGCTACTTAGAAAAGAATATTAAATATTCATCAATCTTTTATCCTTAAAAAGTAATTGTTCAGAAAAAAAAAGAAAAAAGGATTCCAGAAACATCAGCAAAGGTCCTGATAAGCTAATATATATTCACGCAAATTCAGATAGTCTTCTCATAAGTCATAAGTTCCCTCATAAGGGGAATATATAGTTTCAATAATAAGTGTCTTACATTTATTTTGGTCTTTCAGATCTTATAAATCATCTATAAAATCCAATATCACTTAGCGAAAGAGAGATATTAGATTCAATCTTCTAATTAGAGCCTCTGAGCTTTGCTAAGCATTTGAAAAGATATCAATGCTGATTTTCCACTGTGTTCAAAGGCTTCTGACAATCAAAATACTATGACTTCACTAATTAAAATTAATTAAGGAATGTGATAAACAAAGCAAAATTAATCATATTTTATTATTAAAATAAAATCACAGAGAAACGAAATCAGAACAGAAATATAAATTAACTTTAACATGAGCTCTTCAGTAATCTGAGGACCTAGGCTATTGCAAACCAATTTACTAATGAGAAATAAAATGACAAAGTTGTTGGACCAACTTAATCCCGATGATTACATGGAGGATGAAAATGCCCCACCAACCTTGTTCTTTAATTTATATATTTGTTCTTCATTATGTTATTTACACAAGTGTGTTTT
This sequence comes from Anas acuta, assembly GCF_963932015.1. Classification (NCBI taxonomy): domain Eukaryota; kingdom Metazoa; phylum Chordata; class Aves; order Anseriformes; family Anatidae; genus Anas; species Anas acuta. The sequence goes on from NC_088982.1 coordinate 22,858,014, forward strand.
CAGGATTTTGAATGTGAGAAATGGGGGTCTTCTTACAAAAAGATATATAAAATATTTTTCTATCTAATCTAGGTATGAAAATATAAGGATTTCTTCTTTCCAATTTTACAGCTGATGCAAACACATTCACTGAATTCTATTTTGTAGGCAGGATGTACCAGGGACCTGACACTTTTTATATAAATAAAATCAAGCTTTCAAAGTATGTTCAAGCTACTTAATGCATAAAGATATTCAACTGTATACGATGTTCAATATTGAAAATATAATAAACCTTAAATATAAAATGATACAATGAGGTGACAGGTACCCAAGATTTCACTTCTGTCCCAGTTCAAGTCAAGGCCATTTGCTTTTCTGGGAGTTTTCTGAAAAAACGTTCATGAAGGGACAGTTTGGTCCTTTGGCCTTTGCAGCATAAGTGGGTCTCTTTTTTTCGTTATGTGAAATGTGCTAACATAAAGACTACAAAAAATCTAGTTGCTGACTGTCAGATTGTAGCCTCCAATACAATAATGTAAGAATCCTCAAGAGCAAAGGATAAGGTCTGGGATCTATTCTTTTGTTAGGAAAAAAATGTTAAATGTAAGGAAATCTTGTAGACAGATTTTTGAATATGAAAAGCTCCAGGCTTCCAGGGAAGTAACAACTCAGACTAAAGTAGTTCTGAACCTTCTGCTCACATCTTTCAGACAGAATATTATGCAGTTCATTATTATGTTCACACTATCTTAACATTTCAGCAAACAGGATAAATAGGTGTTTAAGCATCTATCTGGAATATTTCGAGGGGGAAATAAAAAACCCTTGCATTATCACGAGGAAGATAATCTAAGTGTCATCAGCAAAAGGTCTCATGCTGCCACTATTAAGAGATTGTTGTAATTATGTAAAGCCTGACATGGGATTCAAGTAATAAGCAACTAAAGGAAGATAATATAATTACTGCTAATCAACATGGGTACATTGAAAATAGATCTTGTCAAATTAAGTTGATATAATTTTTTACAAAATTGTAAATTCAGTTGATAAAAATCATCAAGGCACATACTACTGGGATTAAAAGCTGAGTAACAGATAGATATGAACATGTATTGTAAACTGAGAATATAGCCAAGTAGCTTTTATTTTATTTTATTTTTTTAATCACACTTTTGAAGGACTGATTTTACATTTGTGTGTATTTTACACAGATGGGGAGAAAAGTAGTTCAGTCAATGCTGTTAGTTTGCTGTTGATTCAATGAGTGACCAAGGAAGGCAGGGTCAATCAATGAAGGAAAAACAACATGGCAATAGCTGCATTCAGGAGGAGTGGATGGAAGTTACTCTTATTATGAAAGTAAGAATTTGAGATTCCCTGTGCAAGACTCCCAGGTAAAGGGGGCACAACTCAGACTCTTCTCTGAAATCAGGCTCAACATCTGAGTATTTCTCCAGAGATCTCTATGCATGGTGCACAAGAGCAGTTAATAGAAACCCACCTGGGCCCTAATACCAATGACAATAACAAAAGGGGATGCAATATCAAGTGTCAAGGAAAAGAGGTGACCAACCAATGCTGCAGGGCAGTTCCATGGAGTTGAGAGTCCAGAAGCATGCAATTGTGGTACTCCCACGCCCTATAGCAGAAGCTGCTATAGTGCTAAACTGAGATCAAATCTCTAATTTTGGGTAGGCTACAGTTATAAGGATGAGAGATGAAAGAAGCACTGAATGAGAGACTATAAATTATCCAAAGCAGTAAAAGACATAAAATGTATTATAACAACAACAAAAACCTCAAGAAGCTTTGCCTGTTTATCTTAAGGGATGGAGATGAGTTGAAAAGCTAAAAGAGTGCTTATACGGCTCTTCAGTATAATTGACTACAGATGAACACAGAAATTCAGAGAAAAAAAAAAGTCTTTAGAAGTGTTTGCTTCCTGGTAGCATCTGTAATAGCTTATTATCTCTCTCTATGTATCTGTATGTATATATGTGTGTGCTTTATTAATCACAGTATACTTTCTAGTAGTGATTTGTGGTGATCTGGAATAAACAGAAATCCCTAGAAAATAAAGCCTCCATTTTTTTGTGTATTCCGGAATCCTACAAACCCATGGTTGTGATCTTTATATACCAGTGGATTGGGTAATCCGATCCACCTTCTTCTACCAACACATCTAAACCACCAAAAACATGACATACTTATCACCAAAATACAGGACAATTAAGAGAAACTTAACAATTTGTTAAGCATTTTCCCTTGGAATGAAATGCTTGGGAAAAAAAAAAAAAAAAAAAAAAAAAAAAAGTAATTTGGATTCTCTCTCTTTTTCTTTCTCTTTTTCTTTCCATTTTCCTTTTCCTTTTCCTTTTCCTTTTCCTTTTCCTTTTCCTTTTCCTTTTCCTTTTCCTTTCTCTTTTCCTTTCTCTTTTTATTTTCTTTCCTTTCTTCCTTCTTTCCTTCCTGTCTTCTTTCCTTAACATGACCTCTGGAAAGCACAGATATTACAGGAAATGGGACCTTCTGAAAATGTAAAGTGTATCCTGTTGCCTTCAAGCACTCCTGAAGGGCTGAAATATCTCAGTAGAAAAGAAGATTTGCAGCTGCACACCCACATCTGTATTTTGGAAGAGATGGATGTGATGGATGTATTATTGAAATTCATTGTTTTAAGGGAATATTAATTTTATTTTGTAGAAGAGACGGCTTGATTAGACTTTAATTCTGTTTAACCACAGCTCACTCCCTGGAACAGAGCAGAGCTAACGGTTTATTTTTCTCTGTAATGGCACTTCTCAGATATTCCTCTTCCTGTGGGAGATATCCTTGAGCATGTCCACAAGCTGTATCGATGAATACAATCTGGATCTATTTTTGAGGGGAAGTGGCAAAATACACTCTTTTATACAAGCACTTTGGTCTTTGTTAAAGCATTAAAATTATTATCTATGAATTAGGAAATATAATTACAGTACAAGGCAGTGGAGGTGTGGAGTGGAAAACAACACTGAAAGATGGATGTGGAACTTTCCAGCCATATGAATACTAAATAATAATAATAATAATAATAATAATAATAATAATAATGATATCAAGAGTATGAAAACATGCTAGGAAGCGAATCTATCACCAGGCTGATGTTGTCAAGAGCCGATAAAACTGAAATTGTATAGTTTGTAAAACTGAAGTTGTACAACATCTATAATTTTGGTAGTTTTATAATCACTGAGGTTTTGGGTGTCCATGGTATCAAAGGCTTTTCTGAAACATGAGAAACACTCCTACCCCCTGCACAATCCCCCAGAGATGCACACAAACTGGGTCCCTGACATTTAGGTTGTCAAGCAGCAGCACTGGCAGGAGCCAGTTGTCAAGCAGCAGCCTGTCCCACCACCCCATGGTTGGGGTGACAGGGTAAGGACCCAGCTCCAGCAGGGACAGTGAGCCAGCAGGTCAATATCTGGATCAACAAGGCAGAGGCACGACATTGCCACAGAGCAGCTCAAGCAATGACCACCCACAAGAGTCTCAGGAGTCCCAAGCAGACGAAGAAGGAGCTCCAGCTGCAGAGCTGCATGGAGGTCCCCTCGAAGGAGATTTTTACTTGCTCTTTATTTTAAAACCATCAGCTGCATTTTCTCCATGTTTGCCCTGAGCCCAAGTGGCTAAACCCCCAGGAAGGTCAGGGGAAAACAAAAAATCCCTAACACTGATTTCCTGTACAAATGTTTTCTTCGGCTGTAGAAAAAGGTGAGCAGCTCTACTGCCATTTTGCAATCTTTAGCTTAGGCAGCTTGTCTGGGTAACAATTGCGTGGGAATTGCAGCATGAAGCTTTTCCTGTCTCCTAAAGAATAATTTCATTTTTTATTATTATTATTATTATTTATTTATTTATTTGTTTAACTCTTTGGTCTGTTGTTGTTTTTTATCTTTTCAGTATTTTGTTGAGGTCATGACATTGACGACAGATGTAAGAAATTGAGTTTAGGTCCACATACAAGAGGTTGAGTTCAAGTGACATTTGTTTATCAAAAGTCCTAATGTAGAAAGTGCTCCCATTAGGAGGTGGGATCCAACTACAAGGAGTCATGTTGAATAGTTACATCTAGGACTGATACCACAGTTTATCATTAAGGTTATCCAACCCTCCTCATTTACAAAATTGCCATACTCCAGAACTACATGAGACAATATTCTGCTTGTTAGAAATCTGTCACTGATAGTGTTGTTCAAAGGTATTCTATGTTGTCTGGCCAATTTATCTGAGAGCTCCTAGTTGTTGCAAAAAAATAGTGGCCATTTGGAAGAATTTAGAGAACAAAACAAATTCAGATAACCTTTTCTTTGAAATGGCTGGAAGCACTATGCTTTGGAGGAAAGAACTTGGATGTCTGCAGTTCTGTCTTGGACCAAAAAAATATATGTATACTGTTTCAGCTGAAACAGTAATGCGTTACGATATCCCACGTGCTAAAAAATGTGGGAAATGAAGTCAGGCAGGGTGGTTAAGTGGCAGCTAGACTCAATGCTTAAAGCTACAGACAGCCCAAGAGCAGGCCCAAATCACCCAGCTTAGCTGGGTATGCTTAACTGCAGTGAAGACGTCATCCACATTGCTCAGTGGTTCTAAGCTGCCACAGTAATACCACATTAAACTATACAGTGGGATTGTGAACATTGACACCATGAGGCAAGTTGTCAAAGGTGTTAAGGACAAAGGACAGACTGGAGCTTTTCTGGCATTAAATAAATAAATTCTTTGTTGCAGTATTAGGTATGGGGGAATCCCCTATGCAGTAGGAGTTGGAAAGAACTGTGAATGTTTCAAGTGTTTTACTGGCAATTTCAGAGTCTGTTTGCATCAGAGTGGTTCTCAAATGATGCTAAACAGTTTATTTAGATTAGGCCATTCTAGGCTGTGTTCATTTTATGCTGCTTGAATAACAACCATAGCTAAGCTTACAGGATTGCCCCAAAAGCTAGAAATCCACCTGAAGCCAAAGAGATTTCAAATTTGGATTTACTGAATTACTACATACCCCAAGAAAATTATATCCCAAATATCTCAAACTAAGCATTCCTTCACCAAGAAGACTTTATACTAATGCCTTTGTGTCTTGCATTTTACAGCAGTAAAATACTTCCTTCCTTTACCATTCTATGTGATCATTCAAAAAACACATATTCTCTAGTAAGTCATAGAAAATAAAGTTATCAATAGCTCCAATAGCTCTGTCTGATGCAGATGTTGAACAATGTGTGATAAGTAAAGGATAGGATCACAGACTGGAGAATGAATAAATTAAAGTATAGAATAGCTGCTTGTTAAGAGACAACTGAACTATGAACAATAACATTACAAAAATAGAAAGCATTATTTTAGAACAATATTGTAATGCACACTTTCACTGTTGGCTTGTGCTAAAGTCTTAATGATGGAGCTTTCTAATTGTGGTGGAGACTTTTACCTCCTCTAACAGGCTACTGGTGGTGGTAGTTTCATTTGTTTTTAAAATGCAACTGCTATTTCAACAAGATGTAGCCTACTTACAGTTTTATTCTTGCTGTTGTAATAATTTTAATTAAGTTAATACACCAGGGAAGGTGGGGAGGAAGATATCAGTGTGTTTTGATCATATTTCTGTTTGTGTTGACAGACAGCTCAGCTCTTGACAGCTCTGTTGACTCAGGCTCAAGTAGTCCTGAGTCACCTAAGGCAGCAGATATCACTTCTGAGACAGATTAATGCCAAACAGGGTGTACAATAATTAAGGAACTAAAATGAAGCAAAAAGATTAAAATGCAGAGAAGGCACTACCAAGAACCAGATAAATTCCTTCTCAGTTCACATATTACCAGTGTTTTATATCTGTGTTTTGAGTTTCACAGTACTTTCCTTCTTCCCAACCCCATTTTACAGGGATTACATTTGAATTGCCTACACAAGCAAATTTGCCAGGATTAATAGTAATTATAATAAATTCTTTATGATACTTTGTTGTCTAAAAATTAGATTTGAAAAAGAATTGTTTATAGATGCTCTGTGCAAAACCTTGGGGAAGAACTTCTACAGCAGCATGCACACTGTTTTATGTGGCAGCTAAAGCCTTCAAGAGCAGAAGTACAATGAAATAAAGTGCTTTGCAACAAAAGAAGTTAAATGCGTTCAATCCAAACTTTCCAATGTTCTTTTCTCTCAAGTGACTAACCATGCTCCTTGAAAGTTGTTGGAGATCAAGCAGAAGATGAACACAAGACTCATCAACTGGTATCTTGAGCTTCAGTCCTATGCATACACCATCTGCCTGGACCACATCCATAGATGGAGAATTTCTCCCAGGAGTAAGCACAAGTGTGATACTTGAGAAGTATTTCTAACTCAAATTGTGTGGCAAAACCACATCTAACTGCACACTTCTAAGGATCTAAACAAGCATCTGCTACACTGTATGAACAAACAGTCCACAGATGCTGGAAATCATCTGGGAGGCATGATTCACAGCTGACAAACTGATAGAAGTCAACCCACAGGGAAAAATAGAGAAGTGTGCTTTTTCAAGAGAATCCCATTTGAATCTACAGTGAAAAGGATTTGTCTTCCTAGACCTAAAGAGCACTGATGTCTGACTCAATGTTATCAGTTTATTAAGTTAGAATATATAATAACTTTCATATAGGAGGAGAAAATATAATTCGCTTGATAAACTGTTAAGAGACTGCTAAAGCAACATTTGTTACCTGGAGCAGAAAATACCCAGAAGTTACTTGATTTGGTTGTCCAGTAAGCCTGTTAGCCTGACATACAAAGTAGCTAGACTGATGTCATTTTTATCTAGAAAAAATAATACAGATCTGCTACCTACAGGAATCTAGAGGCTAATGCAATTTAGTTATTTTGTTGTTTTTCAACAGAATGAATTTAAACACCATCCCTATTTCTTCTATCCATCACACTGAATTTTTAGTGAGGCTATGATTTCACTAGTGTTCAAAACATGTCTTAATCTGGAAAGCCCCCTCATGAATGACCTGTAACTGCATTAGAAGCACTTCATCCATTCTTTAAATATCTTGAGTAAATTTCATCAAGCCTATACTGTTTTAAACTGCCTGACTTTAATTAGATTATTCCTAGCACTTCTAAATACTTCACCTGTTAGAAATACCTAAGCCTTCTTTTTCACAGCTGCATCTGAGCGGCAGTCACTCCAAGACTGATTAGTGCACAGAGATGTTTTCAGATGCTGTGCTTAGCTAGGAGAGCATGATGGCACGGCTGCTTCTCTCCTACCTACCAGTGCACCACTTTGTACTTTGAAATTCTGTATGCATTTCCCCAGTTGTATTATTTCCATCTTCTCCAGTTGTTCTTGGCAGTGCCCTTTTCTTAGTAGTATTAGTCATTAGTCCACTTCTACTTTTTCTGTTTTGGGTACTCAGCAGAAATGTTAAGATCATTATTCAGAACTGATGTGACAGAGTAGGGTAGGAAGTGCCTGTATTCTTAGGAATTTACATTTATTTGGTTGTGTGTGTGTGCGTGATAGCCTTCCCTATTATCCACAGCACAAACAGTCTATTCAGTTTCTTGCCTGCCAGCTGCACAGTTGGCCGGGCTTCCAGGCTTGATATCAGATAGTCCCTGAATCAGACATTAAAATACCCAGACTCAGTACAAAATGTGCCTTATGACCTGCCCTGTGACAATGCTATATTACTAATTTCTTACTAACCTTTAAAGGGGTCAAGATTTGATGTTGCTTTGCTCCTCTGCTCCCATGGCAGCAGCCACTAGGGGTTCTTGTAAATTATGCCATTTACTAAATTTCTTTGTTGTATTGGATCAGAGAAGTCTTTTGGAGATGGACTGGGAGTTCATATAAGCAAAGGTCAGCAGCAGGTGTGAAAGCTATTCCTTTTGTGGACGTGCTGGCTCTCATGTAACTGTATGGCTGTTTTTTTTCTTTGAAAACTAGATTTGAGGCACTAAATCTGTTCACTGGAGAAAGAACAGATGATAACTCTTTTGAACCCTACCCTTACCCAGGATTTTACAGCTTCACAATAAGGTTGATGCTCCCCTACCCCTCACTGTTATATTAAGAAGTTGACTTGACATATTTGTTTGTGTCCTACATAAGCCTTGCCAGTTTTGATACTCCTTTGCATAGCAGGAATAGGACTCTGGCACTGGATGTGAACAGCTTCTATTTGTTTTAATATAAAGTTGAAAAGTCTTTAAAATTAATTATTTTTTACTTTATTTTAGTATCTTGGCAAGATGCAATTCTCCTTGAATCTTGGCAAATCTCATATTACCCTTACATATGACCTCTAAGAGAGAATATGTTTTCTCTGATCAAATGTTTTTTTTCTGTTCCATGTACGTTATCAGCTTAATTGTTTGACACTTCACAGATGTTCATTCATTAGTTTAGACTGGAGTTATGTAAGTTCCCTCCACACTATTTTCGCTTGAGGTGCAGACTTCTTTTTGGAGTTTTGGCAGTTTTTCAGTCTTGCAGGGCTTCTTCATCTAGTTAATTCTACTAATTAATTCCCTTAATGAATGAAAGGCTGCCTTTTGAAATTGAGAACTTCATGGAATGAGTATATAGATAATTATGCACTGAAATCCAGCATGTCAGCTGCTCCATAATAACCACCTGTGCAGTCCCTTGTACCTGACTAATCCCTCACTGAAAGACAAGTAAACCGATCGTACCTAACGAACAGTATGACCTTATGTACAAATTACTACTTTGTAGTTCCCACTTTATTCCACCATAATTTGTACCACAGACTTAAAAATCTTCTTTCATTTACCATTTCAATGTAACTAATTTGTTGTAATAATCATATTCATACCATCCTGTGATGTTCTCTGCTCATTGGATTAAGTGATATTTAATGGTGAATTTTGCTAGAGTGGCAATTAATATCTACACCTACTGTAATATTACTGATTATTCTATCTATTCAATGTTGTACCATAGACACTCCTGATAATACTTCTCCAACAGAACTGCAAAGTCATTTCTTATATTCAAATGAGCCAGTGGAAAAACAGAAAATCCTCAGCTTTAAGTAAAGTCCTTATTGATCCTTTCCTAAAGTGATATTAACTTTAAAAGATCTTTCTTTATCCCTTTGTCTTATTTTTCAGTAGGTTTTTCCAGTGTTCTTAGCTCAACATCATCTCTATTTTTCATCTTTCCTCCCAGCAGAACAATGGCTTTAAAAATAACATCCACGATTATCATTCTGTCACATTTTAGTTACTCTTTAATAAATTACTTGATATCCTGCAATATTTCAAATCCTCCCATATTCTTTCTCATGTGAAGCTTTTCATTTAGGAGTAATCCATTTAACTGCAGCTTTCACCAATATTAATACCTTTTTGACTGATATCTGGCTCCCTACTTGGGGATATTCATCACCTATCTGTTGCATTTTTTACTGACTTTTCACCCACACCAGCCCATAATGTCTTTATTCTCCAAACCTAGTGAGGCGAAGGCAGTTGGAATCTGCCTGTTACTTCACACCCCTTATCACTTATGCAGGGCAGTGAACATACATGAAATAGTAATTATGATCATAAATATGATCACATAACATTTAAGTACATTTCCAAGACTGAAGGGAGTAAGAACAACTTTACTTCAAACATTTATGGTCACTCATGCTTATATGCAAAATTAATTGAATAGTTGGGGTTTGGCTATTCTAATTGCAGGGCTCTGCAAGACTGAGAGTGGTGGCCTGAGAGCTGCTGCCAGGTGAGGGAATGATGGCTTATGTGTATCTGTGGCAGGCAACAGTATTGCTAAATCTTGACTGAAAGGTAGGACAAAGAGAAGGCTGAAGAATTAGATTTCGTGTTGAATAAGGATCCTGTAATAATGCTGGTTTTAATAGAAGAATGTGGCTTAACACTAATTCTATGCCATATACAGGACATACAATGCTGCATTTTGAGCAGAGGCCCACCAACAAAAGAGGGATGGGGCTCTGTGAACATAATTTCTCAATACACATATAGGCTAGTTTCATGTAGGCAAAAAGTTGGACTTGATTCAATTTTTTAAACACATTTCTATCAGTATCACACATTTATTCATTTTCTTAAAGCTAGGATCAATGGCATGGCAATGAGGTACAATTTTGCAATTGAAATTCCTACTTTGAAACAAGCTCTAAAGACCCGCCACTAAGACATCTAGCAAAGCCTCCCATCCCAGCCATCTCATCACATAAGTCCAGCAGGACAAATCTACTGGTTGGTTACAACCACATTTTGGAAGAACAGAAGCTGTCTCATATCAGGACTTAGAGTGCTCTTCTGTTCAGGCTCAGCACTGCACAGCTGTAATGACCAAGCTGTGATAACAGCAGCTTTAAACATGCAATAGTTTGGCTACCGTTTTTCCCAACATCATTTATTTCCACTGTACTATCCTTTTAGCCACTGCAAGGACTATGCATAGGCAAAAATAAGGTGGTAACCCCACATATATCATTTTATAACCTTTGAATATGTTGCAGGCGTAGTTACATGATTTGTGCTCTATACCATATTGTTTTTTTTTAAGGGGCATATTTGTATACATGCTATCTATATAGAGAAGATGTAATTAATGTTATTCTCAGGTTTTCTGTGCCCTCTCTGTTTATCTACATCAGGACAAAGCATAACAGCTGAATTTGAGGAGCAGTGTTGAAATACACTTAGTTCTCTAAAGTTGCAAAACAAAAACAAAAGGACTAGACTGAGGTCCAAAAAGTCAAGGATTGTTTTTTTTTTTTTTTTTTTTTTTTTAAATTGAGTTACTTCAAATCTAAAATGGTAGTGATATCACATCCATGGAGGACCTTTCAGGGAAAAAATACAGGCCACATCAATTGTCATGTAACCATTTATATATGTAGAAACCGCAATTCGAAACAACCTTTTGGTTCCCAATGAATACTGGAGCAATATTCTTTATTACCACACGGTGTCACCTTTACAACTCTTGGATGAACAACAAATTTACCAGTAAATTTCAAAGGAAACTATTAGATAGAATCATTCCCCACTTATTCCTGAACTTTCTATGTTAATCTCTCTAGTTAATTTATTTATTTTTCACGTGAAAATTGAATTAGCTGCATGTTAAAGCTGAGCAGCATCTCATTAAGAATAATCTATTTAACTTAGCTGCTGTTTTTGCTTTTTAAATTTTAGGACCAAACTACAATTTCTTTCAATTTGCTAGTTCTTTAAATTTGTAAAATAGCAATTATATAAAAATTGTGAATAATTGCAACAATGCAAAATTTAAACATTGCACACTGGATATTGGCTAGGCAATATTTTTAATATTTCTGCTCTTTGGTTAAGCATGTGTACAATTATAAAAAGAATAACTCAATATTTTCATACATCTTTAAACATTCTTTTACAAACGTTTCATTTTTTTTAATGAACTATACAAATTCACAGAGAGCATTTACAAAAGGGACAGGGACAAGGATTGAAAGATTCACTTTAAAAAAGAAAACAACAGCTGAATCCTTGTGAAGAAATTGGAGTTTTTTCTTATCATTTTGATAGGAATAACATGCAGTTATAAATAGCAGTTTTAATTGCTTTTCCAAATGTGCTGCTATTCTCTTTTTCAAGCGTGCCTGTTCATTATGGTTAGAGTACGTGATTAAAAACTCATTTCCATGAGCACAAAGGAGTGCAGAGGGACATGGGCAGGTAGGGGAGCCCCAGCCACCCACTGGAGCCACAAGACCCAGCCCAGTCCCATGGGCCTGGGGTGGCAGCCATCAGGTGCACCAAGGGGAGCAGCTCTCAGATCTCCTCACAAACCACCAGTGCCCAGGAAGGGTTAGAGGACTTGGAATGCAGAGGAGGATTGCACCAGATTTCCTATGGGTTGTTTAGCAGGACTGAAGATGGGAAGGGGAAGGATCAGAGGAGACTGTGGGTCCTGGACCATCTACCAGAGAGGCTGTCCTAGCTGCTGAAGGAGCCTATGTTGCATGTGTGCATAGATGTATCTTTGTATATATGCTTTCCACTAAGAAGACTTTCATCCTGCTCAACAAGAAAGGAGACCAGGGTGAGGTAGCCGGAGCTGTCTTGTTTGTACAAGTGCTTCGATTTCTGTCTGAGAAGATTGGCGTTGTCGGCTGTGGGTGTATGTGTATACAGTACTGCATCTGGGAGCGTGTGCTCAGGCTCACTGCGGGCTGCACCTCTGTAAGGCTCCTGGATTCAGCAACCCCAAACAATTACCGTACTAAAAAAAAAAAAAACACTTTGATAACTTCAGCTCTGACCTACTGCAGGTCAATAGAAACATTCCTATGAGTTTCATTGGATTTAAAATACACCATACCTGCAGTAATAAACAATTTTTACTTTATTTAAGATCATGGAAGAGCCTAACTAATTTCTTAAGAAGACCTATATATGCTTTAAAGGTTGGAATTTCACTCTAAACCAGGGAGACAAGTATAAATAATCAGCTATAGCTGTCGTTAGAAAACTGTTAAAGAAAATGTGAAATATGCAGAACTGTTTTCAGGGAAGGCCTTGATCTTAACTGGTTCTGTTACTACAGTTTGTTTCAAAAAACAGTTTCACTGTATGTTCTTTCCTGTGATTTCTCACTCAAAAATGCAAACAAGAAATGTTTTAAAGAATTTAAAGGTTGCCGTTTTCACTTTAAATGAAGATACAAGCATAACTTGTTAATTTTCTCTCTGCATACTTTATAGAATTATCAGCTACACTGATACTTTTTAACAAATCATGTATAGGTATAGCATTGCTCATCAATTTTAATAAGCTGGTGTGATTTTATAATTGCCTTGTAATCACTGATGTGGTAAATATCATTGCTACAGTGCATTTCTACCTGGTAAATGAAGTTCAATTACTTACAAAAACATTTACCGTGACTTCTACAGAAAGCATTGTCCTTCCTCTTCTGTATAGAAGTAAAACCAGCTCAATACAGCAAAATGCTTAGGTTTAGAAAAATCACACCATTATTCATCTCAGGAGGTATCACTTCCTAAAAACTTGCCCACAAATTTTTGCTGACATGTCTGAAGCAAAATACAGAATAAACAGTACCCATCATAAAATAATAGCATAATATCTTCATATCCATTTCTTCCACATACAACATAAATTCTACTTGAAACAGCTTTAAAATGTTTACATCTAGTTCTTGTTTCCAGTTTGGACCACACTTCTCACATCTATGGGTTCAGAAATGAGTTAAAAGTGACAGAAAAAAATGCATTATTCCTTGCCATAAGAGAATTAAGCAGATGTGGTTGTGTAGAACATTGCAATTTGACCTTGCACCTAGACCAGCCTCAACCTGAGCCTGAGAGAGAGGAGGCAAACTTGGTTAATGACTCTCTCTGCCACTCTATGCTATAAACAACACATCCAATTATGCATATATGTCTAAACTGTACCTAGAGTAACACATAAGCAGTAGTTAAATCATTTTAACTATTATAACAATACTGGTTGGCTGCATAATCTTAAGTAAAATAAGTCAAGGAACAACTCTCAGAGAGGCAACAGGGAGAATGAAATGAGAAGCTAGCTAAGTTTGTTTTGTTAATCACGTTATCAATACATTTTAACATTTATTTTTTAAAGTACTTCAAAATGATGGGTTTGCTTTGATTATTCATGTACCTTGGGTAACACCCCAGGGTGACTGAGATCCTTAGATACACTGACAAAGACTTTGGGAAAATTAAATGAAACCGACAGTTTTTTCCTTATGTGCTCATCTAAATTTAACCACAAAGGTCATTTAGTGATGCATATTTGCATAGTGATACATAGCCTCAGATGACAGGCAACTAATTCAGAGATTAGCACACAGTTCCAAAATCTGGGTGACAAACTAACCATTTCTAATTGATAAAGCTATGCCTTCTAACGGACAAAAAATAAGTGCTCTTATTCTGATACTGTTATTTCCCTTCTCTTTAACAGAAGATGTAAAAAATCAGCACACAGGAAGATTTTTTAAAATTTTTTCTTTTACAACATGATGATTTTTACAGAGGTGAGCAAACCTAGACACTGCTAGTAAGTCTCAGAGTGCACCATGTGAAACTCCTGTTGGTGAAAGAACACAACCTTTTAATTTTCCTCTCATATGTATGCACGGTGTTCCTGTAGGCTCTAACATACACTATGTTTTACATTAACAATCAAGGCAAAAGGAGCAAATCAGTAGATTAAAGCAGCACATGCTGAAGTTTCTCACAGCTGTATTATATATTTGCCAGGGTTAATTCAGGATAGATGCAGTCTTGTTCTCGGACCAAATGTCTACACCACACCTGTGGAAGTTTCAACAGCCACAGACTGTTTTTGATGCCAGAACATGATGCCCTGTCCTTTTCTCCATCTCAGACAGGTAGTGCTATCACATTATTGTCCACATCTGTTCATCCCCCATGACTCATACAAGGCCTCACGGGTGAAAACTTGAGGCTGTCATACAATGATTTCATTTCCAAAAATTGATAATATTTTAATTTTAGGTTAGCACATCACACTGACTTCTCCTTACAGCCTGAAAGCTCAGTTATCATTTTCTTCTACTCATAACTGAATAAGGGACTCATTTGCAAACAGAGATTAAGATATTTTATGGGTTAGCTAAAGAAAAAATTATTTGAATTAAGAGAAAATTTTTCATACCATACTTTGCCTAAAAATGTACGCTTTTTTTTTTTCTCTTTACATTATGAACAATTAATATAAATTCATACTAAAAGTCATGGCAGAAGTGACTAATGAACTCATATTGTTAGTCAGATAACACATATCTGCCAGCATCTAGAGTACTTGTTAGTGAAGGTTTCTTGTATGTTTCTTTCTTTGTATTTGATTGTTTTTTTGTTTGTTTGTTTGTTTACCTTAAGCTTTATATTGCAGAGCTAGAAAACAGAGCAGTCAGAGGAATGACCCTGTGACTAAGATATTTAATCAGAAATAATCTTTTCCAATTCTCTTTCATGCACATCTGCATTCAGCAAATGTCTATCTATAAATACAGTCTCAAATCCCACTATAGTCAGTGGGACTTCAGCATACAATTGCAAGTGATTACTTAACTTTCAAGCTGTCTGCTTGAAAAATATAGTCTCTGTACTGATGTCAGTTAGACTTTGTCAACACATCCCCCTGCTGGTAAAAATTTTTATTTTTATTTCATGGAGATATTGTATTAATACATTTTTGTGAGGCATTCATATAGAATGGTGATTAAAAGACCCTTACAAATTAGAAGATCCTCTGAAAAAAAAACAAAACAAAACAAAACAAAAAAAAAACATATTTAAAGAGGAAAAAATAGGTTCACCTAATAGTAGTTATATCCATACCATGAGAGGGTAACAGATAAAAATGGATTTTTGCATGGTATTGTCTCATGAGTTTAGTATGCATGTGGATAGGAAAACAGAAAGATGATGGACAGCTAGAACATCAGACTGTATTTGTAGGTATTCAAGTCTAGTGTGTGCTTCCTGTTGTGTTACTGATTGAAATGAGCATCTTTGATCTGAAAATGTGTGTGTGTACATTTGCATCTCGTTCTGTCCCTTAGGGTTTTTCTTCTGCATAAAAAATATTTTCTTCTTCATGAGAAGAGAGATGGATGGGACAAGATAAAGATGGATGGGACGAGATAGAGAAGAACTGAGTTAAATGATTAGGAGGTTCCTTTTATTAGACTGAGGATGGGATTCATCTTGAATAATCAAACTCTCTTGAAAGTTAAGCATCTAGTCTAAATTCATTATTTGAGTACTCTAAAATCAATGGAAAGAGTCTGGTTCATTCAGAAGGAGATTTATGACAATTACGTATGCTTTTGGAATGTGGTTAATTTTTCTTTGGAACCATTTAGTTCTGCCCACTGACTTCATCTAGATACATAATATACCTATTTAAAAGACAGATGAAATTAAATTAATTTGATAAAAGGTTTTTGCTTTTCCTTTATTACCTGATCTTTTAAAATAGGTTATAGAGAAGAAAACACAGGCAGATTTTTTATGCAGTGTATTCTCAGTGTCAACTGAAATTTAAAATTAAAAGTTTCTATTTATATTGTTCTATTCATTCTGAATTTTTTTTTTCCTGACAAATTCTACTCAAGTATTTTAAGATCGAATTCTTTTATTACTTCTTGACTTTTGTACTACCATTTCTTCAAGCTGCTATCCAAGATAAAGTTTGTTGAACAAGTCCTTTGAGGCTCAGTTGGAAATTCTAGACTTCCCCCTTGTTCACATATAAAATCAAAGTTATGAATAACATAAAACCAGGCAATATTAATATTCTTTAATCCACTAATTGCTGTTTTATTAAAAAAAAAAATATCACTCTCGACAGATTTTGTGTTCATTTATTTATGTATGGTTTCTTATGTGCAAACATGGATAGGACTATATTATTCAGATTGTCCTTTACATTTCATATAATTGACAATTATGTTATGATTATAGGGGGCTTAGGGCATCTCACTAACTTGAAAATGAGGAAAGAATTCAGGAAAAAGAGGAAAAAAAATGAAGGGCTGGAGGACTTGGTTCGGATGTTTAATAACAATCTGTAAGTATGCATGTCTGTGTTTAACAATTACAAATGAAGAGTTACTGTGCTTAATATCTTTAAAACTCAGGACCTCAAGAAAGTTTATTATTACTTAGGTTCACCAGTAATTCAGTAATTATTTATTACCACCAAGTTCAGTGGTAAGTTTTGTCTTACTAGATATGCAAAAGCATTCTCTCACTGAAATACCTAGTAAATGAGTTTTCAAGCCCAAGTATGCTGCCATATTGGCAGCTGGAAGACTGGCAGCTAATACTTGCTAATGATTTCTCAGTAACCAGCATATCCATTATCTGTGATATTTTTAAACCAATACTTGCTAGTGACATAGGAAGCAATCTTTTGCCCTTGCTAGCCCTCTTTAGCACTTTTAAGATTTGTTAAAGCCGTCCTTTTCCCTTTCTTAGGGTAAGTTCTATTCACACTAATGCCAACAGAGGTTAAAAGGAGTCCATAAAAGTTTTTTATCTTGTGAAGCCAATGTTCTCATGTAATGAATACCTAAAGCTCTCTGTATCTGTACTCCTGTCCAACAATATAATTAGCTAGAAGTCAAGTATGTGCTGATGGTTCATACCTGCTCCTCTGCTACTTTGACTAAATAACAACCTAATACAGTAATGCCAGAAGAGTAATGTTCTTTTACTTTGCTCAGGCACACAGGGTGTATACTCAGACCCTACAAAGACAGAAGGAGACACTATGTTTAGATCTGTATCAAGATGACTTAGCCACTATAACTTCAAGTTACCTTTTTCCCTCCAAAGTTAAACTTAGCTCCTCATCATCTCCCAAAATTTGTTTCTTGAAGCAAGCATTCAATAGGTTTCACAAGAGTGCAATGAATATAAAATATTATCCTCTAAAATATAAAGATTACCTGTCTGTAGGATATAAACACTTCCAACCTAATGATAAATTCAGCCTCAAGATTTTTTCTTGCTCATCCAACAAATGATGTATAAAGGGCTTTACACGCTACTTTGTGGTTTTATTGGCACTGTTAAAGTAATAACCTGATTCTAAATGTTATTGCACTGTCATGTAAACACTGCAAATAAAGATCAGCTAACTGAAAAATATATAAATTAGAAATACTTGAATTTTTCACAAATATTTTATTTTCTAAGTAATTCTTATTTTAGAATAGGTTCTACTCAGTTGAATGCTTTTCTTTAAATTAAGATGGTAGCAGGTGCTTTCCTTTCAGGCTTGCTGATTCTCACAATGCAGAGACAGATTCCTGGTTATGGGTAAACTGGGACAACTGAACTTGAGCAAGCAAGACAGTTTTATATAAGAAACTTGTTGATTCCATCAAACGCAGGAATAACTTTAGTCCATACTAAAAATGAAGTGATAAAATGTAAGTGCTGATTTTATTCTGTTAAATTTTACAAAGGCAGACCTAAGTGCATTTGATCATATGAAGGCAGCACAAAAAAATCAACATGATCTCTAATAGGAAAGATAAAGCTTTCACAGTTAGTAAATCCCTTACAGCATTTTAGAGGCATCCAGATATTTATATTGGAAAAATAAAAACAACACTTTAATGTCACAAAATAAGAAAATGTTCTTTTGAAACACAGTAAAAAGTTATTCTAAGACTAGTTTATGAATATAAAGACAGAAAACCTAGCCTGAAATGCATAAAATAGATCAACGTATAGATAAATTATATATATTAAAATCTATAATCCTAAAGGAAAGAAGACATTTTTCCAGCCTCCCACCTCATCTTTTAAAATCAATTTAGGCAAGACTATCTTGTATCATCACAAAATTCTTTTGTATGTTTGAATGAGGAATACATGTTATCCTAGTATTATGAGACTAAGTTCACTGATGATGTGCTCATAATGTAAAGTTTACATTTACATCGTATAATGTGGCATTCACTGGTAAGTGAATGACATAGTAACAGAGAAGAAACTAAGAGGGGGGCAAAGCCTCTTGGTGCTTCCACATTTGAGGGCCCCCTCAAACCCTGTCATATTGATTATAAAGTCTGCCTTGACCACACCACCTTGCACACTTTCCTTGCCCAACCACTCCAGCTGTTTCTTTTTATTCATAAACTTAAATTCTCATATCCCTAAAAATATTTTTATGTTACACTCCGGAGAAAAATTATAATGGTTTTGTATTCTCGTATCTTAAATGCTCATTCATAATGGATAACAATAAAAGGTGCATGTCTCTTGGGACTGAAACAACACTGCTGTCAAAGGCAGAAGCTATTTGACTTTGATAGAAAAAACTTACAAGCTTGAATAAAACAAATTCTCTTTTGCATGCTTGATTTAACACCTCCTTTACAGGTTATTAGAAGACCTTCATCTCCTATGTGTTCCCATTACAACCAGCTGTTCCGAAAAACTTTCTACACCTTTGATTTGTCTTATGATTGCTTAGTGTGAAATGTGTTTTCATAACAATTTAATTAGAAGATATTCTTGATAATGTTTTTTTTTTTTTTTTTGTGAACTATGTACATGATGTCATCTGCATATTTCGAGAGATGTTTGCTATGTACAAGAGGCCATATGCTTATCTTCCTACTACACATTGAAGACAGACAAATACGCACAGATGTGTTATCACAGTGGACAATTATATGAATGCTGTTCATATATCACACCATTTTATAAAAGAAAATGAAAAGTTTTTTACAAGAATCATGAAAACCTGTCAAAGGGACAGGTTTAGACTAAGGTGAATAGAAGCAGATGCTGGACATGAAAGTAGTATGATAAATTAAACAGGGAATTTTATTTTTTATTTTTTAGCTGTTTGAATTTTACACACAAAAGACATCAGAGATCAGTCCCCTGTACAAATTCCTCCATATATTTATGATGGGGAACTGAAATTTTTGCACTGATGCATCCACGTCAGCAATGAAAAAAAAAGAAAAAAAGAGTCATAATAACAGCACTTAATCAGCTTAACAACACAGAAACTGAGCAATTTATTTTGTTATCTGTGTATCTTTGATCATTGCTCTCCATTGGGACAGCTCCTTAGCAAGATGTTTGATCTCCAGATGACACTCTAAAGTCCAAAGTCATGAAATGAGAGAATCTGTAACAGTAATAGAAGGCAGTAACAAGATAGCAGAGAGTCAGAAAAAAATGGGAAACCTAAAATACTATCTAATGGTAATTCCTTCTCCTAGGAATTGCAGAATTGATATATCTGCTGGAAAAGCCAAATCAAGTTTTAGCATACAAAAGGATAAGACCAAAGTAATTTATAAATTATTGCAACACATGAACCTGACCTGTAAAGGTTACTGATAACACACAATCTTATACTCTTGCAATTTTAATTACCCATACAAGCGATGATCTCACTTTGGCTGAGCAGAGGGATATTCAACTTCATTCACCGTGTTTTCCTTATTATAGATTTTTGGTTTACAGTTCAGAGCTATAACCTTTCATCTCTCCCCCTTACAATAACAGAGTTGTTTCCTATAACAATGGGTATTTGTATGGAATACATAAAGAAACACTAACTCAACCCACCAGTTTACATAATGAATATGAATGCACAACCAGCAATAGTGAGGTTTAAAAAAAAATGTAATCCAACCCATACCTTGCACTTTGTATGTTAGCCCAGTGATGTCAGGAATTAAATTACTCTGTACTTTTTATCGTCAAGGAGATGAGGAAAAAATGGAAGCATATTATTTCTTCCAGTGACATTTAGACACCAAAGGTATTCTAGTTTAAGATTTTAATTAGACTAATTTTTGCTCATTGCTATAGTTTTCCCAGTCCCAACTGAAATAATGATTTTCATGTCGTCCTTTATATGCAAGTGTAGCTGAAAATTTTCCAGTTTAGAACAGAAACATGGCTGTGGAATCCAGCCTCTTTGTAAAGCTGTGTAAATGTTGATGTTTGAACCTAAATATTCATTTCTGGTCTTGTCTCAAACAACACAGTGGTATCAAGAATAACATATTTTTTTTGAAAAGTCATGTTTTTTATGCAAATTTACATATATAACTTTTTGCAAAGCAATAGTAAGCTTATCCAACTAGAGTGCTCAAATATCGAGTTTGCATTTCTGGATTTTTAGTGAACTAATGATCGTCATATACACACTATCAACTGCTTAGTTTCTAATAAGCCAGTCTGTGGCCTATGGAACTGGTTAGAAAGCCACCCACAGATGTGCCAATTATGCATGTACCACCCAATTTGCGATATTAAAAAGACAAAGTGAAATAACCTGGAAAATTATTTTTGTATTAGAAGATTCATGACAAATTGGGAGGATGATTTTATCATGAAAAGAGGCAGGTGTAGGAAGAAAGATATCTAATTGTACACATTGTATAAAGTTTGAACCTGCTACTCCTATTAGCTCTATTAGCCTATTAGGTCTATTAAGTGGAAATCAATTTAAAAAACAAACCAAATTAAAAACTTGCATATTCTCTCTTAATGGAAAAAGAAAATATTTAAATGTGGATGAAATCTGGTTGTAACTGTTGCAGCTTGGAATTTTTTTCCTCTCTTTCTTTTCTTTTTTTTTTTTTTAAATTAAGTTCACCACAGAATAAATCTCAGTGCAATAACTGATAGTCATATCAACTGATCCATACAGATCAACTGCAACTTCCATTGCATGACCTGACGGCAACTTTTGTTAGCCACTAGTTTTATTTTCAAACAGCCTTTTTGCTCTCTCAAACATTCTTTCCAGTAATTAGAATGCAGATATGAAAAAGTGAAGTACAGACAGAAAACCCTTAGAATAATCCTGCCTTTGCATATGAGTAGAAGGAGACAGAATTAACTCTCTTTTCACTTCACTTCTAAGCAATCCAAGCCATTCGTTTTCTGCTGAAAATTTTACATATGCTTGCTATTACAGGAATATATATGAAAAGGTCATTGGCATGGCTATGCGTCTAGCTTTACAGGATTTTCTGAGAAGTAAGCAGGGCACGATGAGGACTGTTTCTGGAACAGGGGAATTAGACAAACAATAACTGTTTATAACTGGGTTTCGCAAAACATGGGTCAGGGCTATTGGTAGAATATGTATATGTATATGAACAGCTGCACTTAAGCTGTTTCTTTTTTTTTATTTTTTAGTCTACTTGAACCTATATTAATAATACTTTTATTTACTTATTTAGTCAGATATCAGCCTGTATGAACAATCTGGTATCTTTTTACTTAAAACCTAACAGATTTAGTTTGTTCTGCGTTATGGTACTAGAACAGATCCCATCTGAAAGCCGATGTGGCACTCTGCCCAGGCTGAAGTATAATTGACTGGATTTTAAAGATTTCTAACTCAGAATTTTTTATTTACAGTTTACATATAAATTTACTAATGTAGTATTCTGCATAGTTTCACATTCTTATTTTGGCTGTTCCAAACACAGGACATGCATGACCTTAAACACCCAAGTGTAAATTGATGAATGCTTAGTTCTACTATTGTCAGTATTCCAAGACAGAAAGACTGAAATACATGAATATAGTTTTCAGTTTGTTTCTCTTTGGGTATGTGTGTGTATGAAGAACTTTTTCATAAACTTCCTAAGAAATACCATATACCTGCCTCATTATCCTTGCAAAAGTGTACACAAAATAGTCTCACAGTTGAGAGGGAATCATTGTCTACATACTGTATTTTGGATTTAATGACAGGTCTTCTTCATTGTTTCAATTCCAGCCCTTATAGTGATTCTGAGAATTATGGAGTTATGCTTTTCTATGTTTTTCACCAGCTTGGAGCCTATAGATCTATCGTTTTCCTTGTGATCAATAAAAGCAGCTGCAGTGATTTTTTTCCCATGTCCATTACGTAGTTTTATCCAAAGGATTAACACTTCCACCTGTGATATAGAGCTATCAAGCAATTACAATCTCTGTCCTGCAGATTTTTATTAATATTGTAATGACCTAAGCAAGGGAGTGAAGAGAGAGAAAAGCAAAGTGTCTGAAAAAATAGAAATCCTTAGAAAAATCCTTTCAAAATTGGCATTCAGAAGATTTCTAGAAGGAATCTGTTGACAGAACCATGTTGGGAATTTAAGGGAGAGGGACTGTTGAGAGGTATTGCAGGTGACTGGCTGGAGAAGTTCTAGAAAACCAAATACTCCGAATCAAGTCTTTTCTGAGAGGGTAGAATTTATGCTATCTGGTTTCTGTGAGAAGACAGACAACAAAGCAAACCATGCTGTATTTCAGATTTGATTCTGCTGCAACAAGATGAGGGTGTAATTATGGTAGTGTTTTAGTTTGCATCATCAGTATACTTTTGTATGCACTAACTACCCCAACTCACCACAGTTTTAGTTTACGTTGTGTAGTGGTCTTAAATAAAGCAAATAAACCACAATTCTTTCAGATGAAACTGGTCTAGAAGATATGACACAGGAGCTTGCTTACGGTATTCCAACCATTCAGTCACTGGGATCAGTCTGAATCTAGTCCAGAATAAACTGTTTTAGTGTGAATACAAGATTGTCAGCACCAACTATTTCACTCTCCTGCGGGTAGAACTATTGCTAATGTACACATAACTGAAGTGAGGGCAGCAACAATTTCTCCAAAAAGCCGTTAGTCACAGGTACTTTTTAGAAAAAAGGCAAAACCAAATCTAACAGCATTTTAAAATTGTTATTGAACCTGAGATGTCCAGTCAATACAATTCTATTTTACAGATATGGAAACTCATGCTCAAAAAAATTATAAGCTCACTGACAATGTGAGACATTTCTGTGGCTGATCTGAGAATTAACCTACTTCTTCTAACTCCCACTTTTATAGACAAGAAAAAGTTGTAGGTGGTTTTACCACAACATTAGAGAATGAATCTCTGCTGTGCAAAACATACTGTCATGGATTAGTTAAGGCAAAAACATTTCTACTGCACAGAGAAAATGCAGAAATATGTAATAGATGTTCTACCTCAAATAAATGCATAGACCTACAAAAGTTAGAGAAAATATTGCTAGGTATCATGACATAGTCATATTTTAATACTCCAAGTATAGAGCAAGACACAAGTAATGCTTTTACTTTTGGTGCCACAGAGACATCTGTCTTCTGTTAAGGAGTCTGATTCAGCCTGGATTAATATAGATCCAAAATATTAGCTTCTGTCCTGAGTAGTGGGAAAGAATGAGGTAAGATTTATAGACTGAAAAGATCCACAAAGCCCAGTCAAAATATTTCCTCTGAGTAAATTTTTGACTGTTAGAAAAACAGCTCTTTTTGGAGTAAATAGTTAAATGTACTGTATTCTATGCAATAAATGACAATTGGTAGCAGCTCCCATTCTTGAAAATACTGATGAAAGCAGAACCTGCTATGCTGCAATAAAAAATAAAAATATTTTTTAAAAAAGGATCTTTGATACTTCTGTAACTTCTGTAAGTTGATGTCAATATGACTTTAGCTAGGAGGGTATCAAATGAAGAAAGATTTCCTCTGAGAAAGAGTGCAGTGATCATACATACCTGAATGTATTCTTTGGTCCATGAATACATATCTTAATATTTCAACTCATGCTGAAACATCCTATTTAGAACAGAGGTTAATAAAGAAGATTACCTAGAAATAATGACCCATGCTATAATGATTTATGCTAAAAGTTATTAAAGAATAGATAATTTCCCTTAAAAATGCATAGTATACTCATTTCATAAGTTGTTCCATAAAGTACTGACTAAATAGGAGTGCAGCATGAACACTCAGCAGTACTCAGAGGAAGATGAGCTATAACATTTCTGTTTCTACCATACAGATATGAAAGATCACTCACAATTGTTGGGTGCACAATGATATCCTGAATGGTACTAGACATGGCTACAGAAAAAAATCATTTGTTAAGGAGGATGATTTTTCAGGGAGTATCTGACCTTGGGACCACATAGTGCACAGCTGTGTGACATAACATGGACATTTCCCTGTTTTCTTGCTGTTAACCCTCAAAGAATGTCAGACATGCTGTCCACATTGTTCCTATATGCTGTCTGTTGTATACTTGTAATAGGCCCAACACATTGGATAAGAAAGGTCTGTCATGATCTGAAAAATACCAAGCACACAAATTCCTCAAAGTGTACACAAATAAGACTAGAAAGAAAATACAAGCACATGAATTCCTCAAAGCCTAACCAAGATTATGTACCCACATAAGATTTGGGAGTGAATAAAGGAGAAAATCAAGTGATACTTCAGGAACTGTTATATAGGAAAGTCCTGTATTAGGTTCTCAGACATTCTTCAGACAGTTCCCTTTAGATTCAGCTGGTTGTCTGAAAAGTTTAGCATGATACATAAATTCAGTAGCTACGTCTGAAAAGAACTTTGCAGCAGAGATGAAGAGAGACCCCAGTTCTGTGGGTACCTTCTAACCTTCTCCATTCTGTCCTTTTCCAAATTTTCTAGACATCTTTCAGAACATGTAGTTAGTAAAGCAATAGAAAGAACCTCTTTCATTATATCTCCCCATGACCATTTCTTTCTGCTTTCAAAGCCATTTTGAGAAGGAGCCATGAGGTGAGAACTCACACTAACAATGTAGTAAAACAGAAGGCTAAAAAGCGTCTCAGTGACAGAGCACCATGTGCCTCCATTGTACAAGGGGTTATGTCAAAGAAAAGGTATGGTATCTTGTAACAAAATATCTGTATGATGGGAGCTCAAACCCCACTACAGAGACAAATGTTCATATAGAGCGTTCAGGAGGGAGAAGCCATTTAGAGGAAGAAAGATATGTAAGTTAAACACGCCCTACAGGAAAGGAGAGGAAAAGCATCCAAAATATCATAGAGTGAACATAATTTTCTCACCATCAGAGATCCTGGGAGAAAGCTTGTTATCTCAGATAAATAACTGAGGCTCAGCACACCTAAAGGAACTATGTGGATCCTGCCCATACACATTCATGAAAGTTATTCTTCCACACCAGCTTATTGGCTAAAAGCAAGAGTCACACATTCCCTTGTAATTTATTGCATTGCAACACAACTGCTATTTAATCATGAAGGATTAAATGAAGCTCATATCATTCTTATGACATGACTTTGAAATCACACTGACATTCTTTTTAAAAGCAGGGCATTCTACATTTGAGTATGCATAATTTGATTTTTGGTATTCCTCCTATGGCATTTAAATAGTTTATAGCTATTTTAATGCATCATGGAAGTTCCTGATTTTTCTTCTTCAGATCTCCCATTCAAAGAGACAGTAGGTGTTCAGCCCATTTCCATACCTCAGCTACTTCTTTATCTGTATTAATGTTATAAAGAAGACAAAATTGAGTTTCTGCGACTGCATTTGAAATTACTTTCTAATAACATTGCTTTTATATATACTTACGCAAATACCCTAATGTTCAGCTTTGAGTCTATCCTGTAAAATTGATTTCTTTTAGGCTCAGGTTCCCTAAGTAAAGGCATGATAATACAAAGATACGAATCCTGAGGCACCTGCCGTGTGCTTCCGTTTAGTTTTCTGTCTGGAGAGAAAGAAGATGTAGAATTCAAGATGGCAGCTAGGAAAAATGTACTTTAGGCGTCCAAATGTGCAAGAATAAAGGATGGGAAATAGCTTACCAACAGATAAATTACCTTTTTTTGAACTCAAATATAGCAGATAGATCCTTCAAAGAGGATGAAATCTTTGCTTTAATACCTGTCCATGTTTAATACTGAATACAAGTTTGTTACCAAAGATGAGGTTCTCTCCAGGCAGCTGCAGGAGATGTTTACTTGTATTTGAATTCTGATGGACTGTGGCACTGTAATCTTAGTATCAGAGGCAGGATACTATCCACCAATTCATCAACAATACCAGGTGAAAACAAACCTGTTTTCAGAGATGCAGAAAAAGAGGGCAGTAAGAAGTAACCATTTTGGAGTCAGCCACCAGATACAGTAGATTTGGCAAGTACATTCTCTATCTCCACAGAAATGTGACTGCCTATGAAATAGCAAAAAGTTCTTGGAACTTTGGTCTTTGTTTCAGTTCACAGGTTTGTTGGTTTTTTTATAATTTGCTAGATATCTGCCTGATGTGGAAAAGTCAAAATTCATAAGCCTTCAAAGAGGCTGTCAAAGTATTCTTACACAGAGAGAATGTATAATATTCATCTAATGATGAGATAATTTATGTCCAGAAAATACTGCATTCATGGTATCTTGCAATCATTTCTGGAGGACAAATGAATGGCTATTTCTCCACACCCACTGAGAAAACTCTGTAGAGTGAACTGGTTTAAGAGGATTTCAAGGAGTCATTTACTTCTGAGCCAGTCTAGGTGTACACAATAAGTATTAGCTCCAGCTCACAAGTCTGATTTAATATTTTGGTCTTCTTTTCAAACTAAGCTTAAAACAGCTTTCCCCTCCCTCCTTGTCTTCCCCTGATAATGTGAAAGCTTTAGCCCACTACAGCAGGTGGCAAAACCTAAAAATTTGCTTCCTAAGCTGCAGTGTTAGCTTAATTTGTCAGCATTCAAAGAGATACGGGCAAGTATCTAGACCCAGGAGAAGAAGTAGAAATATCCACAAGTAGCTGATGAATACCTTCTCTGTACTACCAATTCTCCTCCACTCTGCTCCTCAGTTTAATGCTAGGTTAACAGACAGCTTAATGAGTACAAGGGGCCAGTGCAACCACTTATGACTGTGGCATCTATGCAAAGAGAAAAGTGACTTGCAAGTTTTTCAACCAGCCTATGTTTGTTAAAATGAAAGATAATACTTTGCCTTTTTTTTTTCTGTATAGGCAGCACTTTACTGTCAATTTTATATAAAGGTCATTTAAAGTTTAAGGAGATTGCTTTTTTTAGTGCTTTAATGGACATTTGAAAACATGTGAAGAGATGAACAAGTGGAATGTTGTTCCATACTCTTTATTGCTCTGTAAATGGCTTTGGTAGGAAATGGGAGTGAATTCACTGCAGAAACAGCTAGCAACTCTGAGAACAAAAGCATCTAGACTAAATGATCCTTGAACTAGCTTGTTCATGGACATTCATGTTGCTGTAGGATCTATCTTCAGGACCCATCTGAATTTGGTTGGAATGGTGATTTTCAGGGCTCATATTGAGAGAAGCTCAAGGCTAGGCTTCAATTAAATAATGTGAAAAGCAACAGCTTAAAGCTTGAACAATGTTCAGTTCCACATTTAATACACAAATATAAGCCCTGATTCTTTCCATGATATTTAGCCAATTCAGCAGTTACTTGCTTCGTTGAGTAACCTGGTTTCTGCTGCTAGCTCTCATCTTGCAGACCATCTTTCATTTCTAGTGTTTTCCAATAGTGTTAGATATATCTTGTTTGTTATAACATTTATTGCTGGTTATATCTCCAACAGCCAAATACTACTGAACTGTATTTTAGCATACAGATCGGGTTCCAAGATATACTGCTTTTAACTGACATTCAACAGTTAACATTGGACGTAAGGACATAAAGAAGCATGCAGAAGATATACCTTGTAACACAAATTATAACTAGGCCTTTCCAGTGGGATTTTCAGGAATCAGACCTGTTAACATTTTCAGTTCTACTTTATGTGTACAATGATGGCAAAGGATTTCAAATAGCAATTACCCACTGGGAATTTACTGTCTCTTGATATAAAACAGATAAACAGACATTATGGCTTCACATGTAAACAACAAGCTAGTTTCACTTACAATCAGTGTCAGAGATGAGATAAAAATTACCCAAGGCAATGAGGTAATTACGGACTCACTATCTCCACTAGCATTCAGAAGCCACAACAGTATTTTCACAAAATCTCTGTGTATAACATTTTTCTTCTGTGCTAAAAGATTGTTTATATAAATGTCTATTCCCTAATTTACAGATCTCTTTGAACAGGCTGCTTTACAAGATCTGCTACTATTAACACTGAAATGCTAGGGTATAAACATTTAGTATGAGTCATTTCTTCCTATTTCTCTCAGAAATTATTAGAAGAGAACCTGACTGAATAAAATTTCCTACCATTTCCCAAGAGTCACAAGACCTTTAACAGCACAAAATGAAGTTTTGAAGTAGAGAAAAGAGACTTTAATTTGTGTGAACATGTTAAAATGATTTTCATCATTATAATGAAGTTAACTGGACATATATTTTCTAGTTTACCATGCTGAAGTCAGAACAAATACAGAATGTCAGAATTACAAGTTGATATTAGAAAAGAAAGGAGTATTTTTCATACTGGTAAAAACGGGAGAAAAATCTCAACAGCATTAGGTATAGTATAGCATAGATGTTAGAGATACCAGGTTAATACAGAACAGGACCCTCACTTCAGCGTTTTTAAACTTAATTCATTTACCAGTTGGGTTTAGAACTTGCTTTTCAGATAGTGTCAAACAGATGTATCAGATGTAGCCTCTCTGAAGTATGCCTAGTTTTCACAAAGATCTGGTCCTCCTGATTTCTCTTGATCTTTTACAATTTTCTTTGAAGTTATAACTTAGGTCATTAAGTGTTTAAAATAAAAATTATGAAATAAGTCTATCCTACTTATATCAGCTACTGTTCTAAATCAACAGTGGTCTACACTCTTTATTTGCACATCATACTACTTAACGTGAAAATATTCTATTAAAAATATATGCATGTTAAGCACACTCAACCTTTTCATTTAATTCCATTTACAGTATTGCTATAAAAACTCCAACAGCCATGTTTGAGTGTAAAAGTATAAAAAAGTTAAGTATAAAAAATTTTTAAAAAGCATAGATTTCTAGCAGCCTGAAAACATTAATTTGTGTATACTTGTGCATTGTTACTGTGTATACTTATTCCTGTATAGTTATACTCATTACATTTTGAACCATGGCAATGTAGACATAATTTAGTACTACTATCCACAGATTCTTCTACTTGTCAGGTACTGTCTACACAAGCACATATAAATCTCTATTTTTTAGAACACATTTTCAATAGCATTTAACTGCAGAATCATAGAAATTATGGCTAGAAAGGACTTCAGGCAATCATTAAATGTGCCATAAAGAGAAATAAATACATACAAATTCTTAAAAATTACCAGTGATATTCTTTAATTCATCACATTCCCTGCAATAATTGTGGCAAGTTGATTTGAGATTTTAATGCATATATATGAGAAGAATGTAAACATGCACTTGGGCCTGACAGCTGGTGGAGAAAGATTCTAATGGAAATTATCTAGATTTAATAGTTTAAAAGTTCCCAGTTCCTCTATGCAGGATGCTCTTTCCCAATCCATGGGATTGACTTACCTATCTGTGAGGTTTCTGCTGGGATTCATTCATATGAAATTTATTGCACACACAGAGCCTGTTATACCCTATTATACCATACTTAGCCTCTTTCATTTGCTTCTTTCAGTTATATTATATCAGTTAAATCTGGAAACAGGTGACCATGATTTTCAAATTTAAAGAAACCTCTTCTGTTGCGTGTGCTTTTCTACATATACATATATCTCCACCCATAACCAAAAGAAGGGTGAAAATAACTACATTGATCAGCTATATTGGCTGTTCTGCAATTTCAATATGGCTCACTTAAGACCTGCAAGCAGAATAATTACCTGTCAGCAGAACTCAGGATAATTCAAGGCATTTTGGTATTCAAAGCTTTGTCATTTCACAAAAGAATTCTGAGAGAAAATACCATAAGTACATGGTGCCCTTCAGGATTGAAATGCAGCTATCCTGTATTCTGTGATGTGGGCAGCAATACCTAAGCAACAGAACTCTGTTTCATTTTTTATTTCATATTTTTACATTAAAGTTCCTCAGGAGTCCAAATCTATGTTTCTGTACCTCCCCAGGTCTGACTCAGTTATCACAGACATTTAGATACACAAGATTCTCTTAGGCCAATCCAACATGTTCTGCTAACCCCTACAAAAATAGCATTAAGTGTTTTCTTTTAATTAAATAGTGGTAGTGCTGCTCTCTTTATGTGATGGCCACTTATCAAGTTTTTAATAAGCCAAATACAATTTCTTTCCTGCCTAGAGGTATACCAACCCACACCTTTCACATGTCAAAAAAGTACAATGGTAATGGTCTGGCACTATTCTGTACTTGACAAAAAAGGCATTCAAAAATCTGACCATTTATTTTTGATGTCTAAATAACAGACCTGTTTTCATAGCTCGACTGAGCTCATTCAAAAGATTTTAACCTGCTTTTATAAACTTGGTTTTAAATGCACATGTCTAGAGAAACAATTGTACATTTAAGTTTCAGGCTTTTGTCAGTACAAGCATTTCATCCCTCAGAACAAATTCCACATTCCCTGGAAGAAGTCTTGAAAATACACAATATTTCAGCACTATATAATACTTCATTGCAGGAGTTCTTGAAAGTGTCTCTAAAATTTATGTTTCATCCTCAAAACTCATTCTTTGCAGAGAAATCTTATTAAAAATTGTTCATAGAAGCCTAACTATTTATTTCTGTCTCATGAGAAAGATCTAAAGCAACTATATCCTTAAGCAATTCCTTATAAGTGTTAAATTTTGCATCCGATACGTCAACAAATAATCAGAGAGCCAGGGAATTAATCAGTACTTTGTACACTATTATCTACAAAAGGACATGCTTCTAGACGCAAACACCTAAAAGATGAGTTAAAAGCATTATTAAAGTTTGCCAGTATCTTAATGGGAAAAGAGATGCATTTCTACATCACCACATGAAGGTGATCCACAGTTTATGGAACCTAAAGTGTTTGTGCTCTTAACTGTGCCATCCCAATTTAGTGCCTAACATTAGGTGGGGATAGTTTGGCTTCTGGCTTCTTGAGCATCATCCGTAACCCTAGGTGTCATCTATATATACGTATGCCGTAAAATACATAATATTTTGGCAGGGGCAGTCAATATCAGTGCTGAAGACATATGTATTAAATCTTGCCATTTTCTGGGCATATCTCCCCTCTTAGGTTTTAAAGACTCATTTTTTTCCTAGCTCCATACAAAGCAATGACCAGATTTTTCAGAAAACAGTCACTCACCAAAATCCATGGCAGTGTGGCTAAGACCAAGAATATTCCACTTCAACTACTTAAGAGAATTTGTTTCAGAGGATGAAACATATTTCCAGCCTTCCCATACAGTTTTCTAAGAAATCTTGATGACAAACTGCTGATTTTGAGGGTGTAGAAGGCAGGTGAGGGAACAGACACAGAACATGTTTACTTTAAATACAATTGACAAAATGACTAAAATCCTGTCCAAGACTAGGGGCAGCTCATATCTAGGAGTCAACACTGCACCAGCAGTACACTTCAAATCTCACTATCATTTTTTTTTTATTTTTTTCTTACTAGTGTCATGAATAAGGCAGTAAAGGAATCTTCTAATATGAAGGTAGGATGTAGCAGTAGGAGAGTGAAAGTTATGTGCAATAAATTACAATATGCACCAACTTTCTATGTGCAACAGGTTTTCATATGGCTTTTTCCACTAAGGCTCATGTTAATACAGCTTTTGTTAATGCATCACAGAGATAACATGCAGGGGAAGGGGGTCATTTAGGAAAAACTTTTAAGGACTTTCATTTTTTTCCAAAGTATTGCAAGATAATTTTGTTTTCTTAGTACTGTTTTGGTAACAAATACCCTAAACTGCTCATGTTTTCTATGATATTGTTATCTTAAACCTCTGGTGCATTATACACAGACACACATAAACACAAGCTTACTGCAAAATACACCATGGAGATCCCCAGAAAGTAAACAGAATTTAAGCTGCTTCTGACTTATACCCCGTATGGAGCAGGGATGCTCAGCCTACAGCTCCATGTTGACAGAAAGATAAAGTCGCCAACTACAGCTATAATACAGCCAGACAAGGGCTTTGAGAGGGGAAGAACATATGTAAAAATTACTCTTTTCTGTGAGGAAGACAAAGGGTATCTTGCCTAAAACTCAGCTTAGGTTCAAGAAAGTGAAATCCCAGAGCCACGAATGAAATAACAATAGAGAAGAGCTCCTAAAGGAAATTGGGGGTTTGACAATAACTAGCATTTTGTCTCTGGATGAACCAAAGGGCCCCGTTTCTCAGCCTGGAGATCAAGATCAATGACAAGGAAAGCTTGGAGATACCTATATAGCTGGAGACTGGAAAGAATTACCTACAAATTACCAAGCGCTGATGCTGGAACTTTTCCACTGAGAACTTTGGGTAGATTTCCTGGGGTATGATAACTTACGTGTGGTTAGTGACATTGTTAAGACCAAGAGAGAGCACAGATCTACCGCTGAAGGCATCCTAGAAAGGAGCTGCCAGAGGAGACAGAAAGATGCATAAAAAAATGTCCCTAAGGAATTTTTAGTCTTAGGAAGGTCAAAATTGCCTAACCCAAGGCTTAGCATAGCTTTTGGGTTGAGGGAAAGAATAAGCCTAGAGCTACATTTGCAGGGATATGGCAGAGTGCTTTTCAATGTAAAATAATGTTTGCTTCTTCTTTCTTTTTTTTTTTTAAATATTTATTTATTTTGTATTTATTTATTTGATTTATGATTATATCATCTCTAGACAAGATAGCATATCAAGGAAACATCAATGCTGTTCTGTGGGCAAGTGAACTACTCCAAACAACTGAAAACTTTTATAATAGCAAACGATGTGTGTTCTACTGAGATCAGAGATTAAATTGAGGAGGCAGATTTTGCATTTAATAACCTTACAAGAACGCCATTTTGATTGAAAACAGTTAACATTAACAGAATAAAATCATACATTGAATTGATGTTCCCTTCCTGGTTGAGATGTTGGACTGCCAAGTGCTGCAGAAGATGTTTCTGGGCGTAAAAAATTCTGTTTCTATAGAAATACAGTAAGACTGGGAAGTGTGAATACAAAATAACAAAATAGTGTCAGTAACTGAAGAACATCGTGCTAAGATACTGGCCTGAAAGGAAGGGACATTTAACATTTATATCATGACAGCATCCTAGAGGATTATTCTGCTACCACTGACAGTAATATAAATGAGGAAAAATTTAAAGAGGAAATCACATGGACTTCTTCCCTGGTAGAGTGGGAGTGGTGAAAATAACACAGTGAACCTGACTGTCACCTGATTAAACTAAAATAATTTCTAAGAAGAGAGAAACTCTGTAGGTAATCTGACGTATTGCCTTCATTTCTGAAGAAAAAGAATACTTCACCTTAACTAAATAGCATGCTGCATCTAGGATAACCTTTTTTTTTTTTTTAATTCAATCATAATATGATTTCTAATACTACAGATGAATCATGATTTTAAATCCTTTCTAGTAGTTTTAGATAAAATTTAAAGATTTTTCCCTAGTATCAATCTAACTTCTTCCTACTAATTGCATTACTTTAAAGAGCTTTGCTATAGCCTTGGAAGATCACTAGATTCCTAATTAATTTTCTTATGTCTTTTAAAGGTGATGTTTTGCTATACTGAGACAGTGATAAATTTTAGACCACAAATGCTAGGATTTAGAAAATTACTTTATTGGTAACAACTTGGCAGTCCCAATCCCTGAATCAATATTAAAGTGACTCATGCTTCTTGACTTCCTCTTTGAAAAGGCAGTGCAGACTATTAATTTGTTGGTGCCACAAATTGTGAGTACTCTTGCATATGGAAAGGACATTCAGGCACATATAAGCATATTATATTCCTGGAGAAACACAGCACTGTAGCCTTATTCAGAGCAAAAAGTGATCTGAATATAATTTAGATCATAAAAACATCTACATATTTTTTGAACAGTAAATGAGTAAATAAATGAGCTGGGAGAATTAGCCTTTGTTTCTCTTTCTGTACCAAATTCAAAAGGCTATAGAGTTCATTCCTTTTGTATACTGTTTTGACTTTCAGTTCAGCTGAAGAAAAATTTATGAAAAAAATCTATAAATTTTACTGTGTTTCCTACCAGAAATACTATCTGAGTAGTAGTATTATGAAATGCACAGAGGAAAACTATAATCCTTTGCATTCTCAGAATTGTTACAGCTTAACTTTTTTTTTCTACAATTTAAGAAGCAGTTATCATTATCTTCCAAATTTCACTTCAATAATTTTTGGATAAAAATATAATGTTCTATGATATGCATTTTTAACTTTTTTATGCTGAGTACTAAAAGCAATTGTGTATCTTCAGCTCTGGAAGTCAGCAACAGATGAAAATAATTAAAATTACATAAAATAAATACATGATTTTTTGTATCTATTCCACTCATCTACTTGTGATGATATTCTTTCAATTATTTGAATGAAAAAGGGCAGATTTTGTAATTTTGGCACTGAAATCCCAGAAGTTTCATGCACATACAGGTAATTCCACTTCAGGATCAAGTTATATAGTAGACCAAGGATTCTTAGGTAAATTAGATCGTTTGTCTCTTCAGAATTGATTGGTTTTATTCTGCTGATACAAATGATTTTTTCTAAAGGGACAAAATCTGCCAGTAATGCAATGAAAAAGTTCCTTTCAGACTGGAGACTAAGAACAGAGAAACAAATTAAGTTGTTCATATTCATTCCATTTTGACTACATCAGGCAGAATAATTCTAAAAGCTTTTAATCTGCATCATGTGATTTACAACTGAATTTTCCTTAGGTTCAATATCAGACTAATGATTGTGAAGGCTGGTAGAATTTTGTTACTTATTTTGTTAGTATTTGCACATCTTCAAATTTAATGAAAGTACAGAAAAATCGTTTTTTAAATAATCAACAGATAGCAACATTTTTTCAAAGTGTCAGTGCAAGAACAAGTGGGGAAAAATTGATCTAACAACAACAAAAAAGTACCTAGTAATTTTAGATGAATGATTAATAGGGCATCACAGAACTTGAACAACAGACACATATTAATGATGAGAAAACTGGAAATGCCAAACAGAAAAAATGAAAGGAATACTAACTCTTAAAAGTAGAACTGTGCCAAGAGAGAGAGGGGGCATAAGGGAGCACTGCCAGGAGAGAGGAAGGACATATGGAAGCTGCTGAAGTCGTGGCACATCTGTCTTTATAAATGTTAGAGGACGTTTGGAATTATAGGTAAGGAGAGATTAATGTTCAGAACAGAAAAAGCTGTTGGAGTAAAGTAACACAAGGCAACCTGAAAGCTGTGTAGAGAAGCTTGACCTACGAACTGTGACATAAACAGAAAGACAGCAATGCCCTAGTGCTGGATCCCACATTTCATTTCTCAGCCAGTAATGTCTAGTGGTAATCCATTTAGAAATGCTCTAAGCAGAGACAAATTCAAGTTAGGCAAAGACAGAGGGAAGGTACAGTCATCCCTCCTTTCCTCCTCTGAAAAGTAACATTGCTTCAGGGAATTTTAATCTAAGTAGTTAAGGCTAAGTAGCACAGGCTACTTAGGTCACACAAGTGTTCAGATATGATGGCAGCATAGGCAGTGTGAATTCCATGGGGGGAAAAGGAAAGAAAATATGGTATGATTTTGCCAAAAAGATAAGAAATTAATATGTGACTTGAAAAACTATATGTGTCTCTGAAAAGAGGTATCAGAATAACTTAGTTCTGCTTATAGATGACAATATTTGGCTTCATAACCCAAAACTTATCTAACAGCTTGACTTGGAACAGACAGAACTGGAGAGTCTTCTTCCTAGAAAGGTCAGTTTATAAAATTTTGACCAATCATCTACTGAACAATCTGATATCAATGCTGACTTTTAGGATTAAAGTTCGTGGTGACTTGCTTTATATGATAACACAAATAATCTGCTCTTGTTCCATCAACTGTTCTTTCTTCAGAAGTCTTATATCCATTATCCTAAGAAAGGGTTTGTGTCTTTTTGATTTATCTGATTTCTTGAATAATATTTATTGCTTGACAAACACGATCAAATAAAAGGGAAACTACTATTTGGTCTTTTCTTTAAATATGATGATAAAGATGTGCCAAATGACATTCAGCAGAGGATAGAAAAGTTAGTATGGTCTGGTGCTTTGTCTACAGAATGTTTTAGTTAGTAGAGCTAAAGAATCCTACATGGAAAGAAGATAGCCAAACAGGAATGACAACACCTTAAAGCATGTTGTGATGGCCAGAGGCAGGCAGTGACCAGCTGCTTCTTAGATTTAACTGTTTTAGAAAGACCTTGGATCCAAGAGTCAGCTCTCATTCCAAATATCAGATGGACTTTAACCTAAGAACAGAAAAGCTATTGGGAAGAGCTATTCTAGAAAAAACTGACATGCCAAATGCTGTGCTTTTTGACAATACCATGGGGTTAATACAGGGGTTCAAATGCATCCATAAGAAGTATGAAGTCCCATATGGTTGACATCAAGGTTTCTCTGCCTTCCCCCTCAACCCTAACCTGGGAGTAAAAATAATTAAAATATTTTTCTTTACTGAACAACCCAACATATGAGTTTATTTGAGTAACAGTATATAATGAGACCGAGCAGAAGGTTTCAGTTCATTTGACCTCTCTCATTAGGGAATTTACAACTTGCTTTCTAGCACAGATATTGCCTTAGTCTTCACTGATAATTGTAATGAGCTTTGGGGAGCTTTTTGATCCTGACAGAAGATGGAGCTGGGTATACTAAAACTCACTACAGTGATAAATATCAAAGAGGATAAAGTAAGTATAACAAAGATTCTTAA
Source organism: Anas acuta (assembly GCF_963932015.1). Lineage (NCBI taxonomy): Eukaryota > Metazoa > Chordata > Aves > Anseriformes > Anatidae > Anas > Anas acuta. Next base: position 22,895,327 of record NC_088982.1, read on the forward strand.
AAATGACTAAAATGTTAGAATTTTCTCAGTGGCATTCTCAATATAGAATTCTATACTGAACTCTCTAAGAGCTAAATCTTATGAACTAAGATCTAACAGTATTTTTATGGCACATTATTACTTTAATATTTACATTTCCAGAAATCACTGTGCACTATTTTGTGCACTAATTCTAGATCAGTCCTGCAGCCTTCTGTTGGTGATGTTACACAATTCCTTGATGTGAGGAGACAGTTTTCCTGAGTGAAACAAACTGTACTAACAGATGTATAGATGCATTCATCAGAGGAGTTCTTTACTGATATGAAAATGGCTGCAACAGTAAATTGCTCTAATAAATACACGATTGAAGGCTTCAGGTATAGTAAACCTATTGTAATCATAGCTCAAATACTTTATGATTCAATTACAAAAGAGTAAGAAAAAGTGTCCCAGTGTAATTGTTTTTCTTTCAGAAAAGAACAACTGAGGATATTTTTTCTTTCTTTTCTTGGTCAATGTTTAGCACAATGTTCCAGGCATTTCAAAATACAGCTTGCACTGATTAAAGATCCCAGTTACCTTTCATAATAGATTTATTATTATTATTTTATTTTTATTTTTTGCTTAAGAGACCACTTGTGAAAGACATTCTTTCCAAGTCTCATGTATAAGCTTGGGTACAATCCAAGACCAAGTGAAGCTAAACAAATATTTTCTTTCCTCAACAGATTTTAATTCAGATCCTAGGTTTCTCAGTGTCTTGATTCTGCTTTTGTATAATGAAGTTAATTGTACTACCATATCTCAGTGGTGTTGTGAAGTTAAATGTCCAGTGAAAGCATTCAAACATTATAAAGCAGCAGGAGCAAATTAAGCTTAATGCTGGATGGCCCTATCTAAAATTCAAAGAGGATAATTACATTTTATGCACCTGAAAAATCACATTGGAATTTGCATTTGATACCATATGCTACAGTATCTGCCTGAAACATATTTACAGAGTGGTTCCACATGGATAGGCATCCTATTTCAGTACAAAGAACCTTCGTATCAAGGTAGATAAAGTGTATGATTTGTAAAGCGGTTTGCAATTTTTATGGGTGTAGAGAACTAGAGTCATACAGAGTCTGCTCATTTTAGAGCAGATAAATATATATATAGAAGAAGAAAAGGATAAGAAATCATTTAATATTGTTATAACCCATTTTTCAAAGTAGAGTAAAAGGCCAATAACTACAAGGAGTTTGTAAAAGGAGTTTTGTTGGCTGCTTATCATCAGTAACATGTTTATGGATATGTCATATCCATAGATAATAAGATAATAATGATAATAAGATAACAATGCAGTTTTTTCTCTGTGAGTGTGAGAATTTATAGTACTGAGTATTTTGTAAAGCAGTGTTAGTCATTTTAATAGAGCTAGTCTCCCACACCCTTAGACTTTTTCTCTGACTAGGAAGCAGTGTTACTATGGAGCATGCAGAAATGTAGCAGTGTGACACAACACAAGCAAAATAACTTGTTAACGAGAAATGCTCTACCTGTCAGGCTCACAGTTGCAGAAGTAAAGAGTCTGAACAATTAATTTAGAAGTCCGTGTTGGCTAGAAGAAAAAGAAAGGAAATGGTCTTCATTTAGGAGATCAGGCAGGTTTGAATATAAGATTGGACAGGCTCATACAAATGTGAGTGATTTTATGCAAGCTAATAAAATAACATACTGAAACAGAGTTTGCTTTTAATTAGAGCTGGCAAGCTGGAAGGAAAGCCCATTAAGCCTGGAAGCTTGTAAGGTTCATGGTGTGTTAGACCACCCTAGAGAAAATTTAATTTTCAAAGACTTTCTACTCTTCTAGGAGCTCTCCAACATCAAGAAAATAATTGCTCAATTATAAATGATTTAGAATCTAACTGAAAAAAAAAAAAAAAGTTCACCCTGTATCATGATTGATTAATCCTCTGGAAAAGAGCATAATCTTTCATTGCCACTCATTGTCCCTGGCCATCCAAAGGAAATAAGTGTACCCCATGGAGCTCTGTTTAAGTTACCTGTATTACTCTTTAGGACTGTGGGAATGTGTATAAAATCAGAGTGGAACTAAACAAATGCAAGTGGATCACATCTGAAAGCCATGCCTGTGAAGACTGAGAATTTCAAGAGAAAACTTAAATTTTCCTTTACTTAGCTCCTCTAAGGAGTGAAAAAGGGAAAACTGCTTGGAAAGCAAACAGGACAGGTGGTTAAAGAGCAGATAATATCTCCCGCCAAAGATAAAAGACAGTGTTTGCATTAACTTATCTGAGTTTATAATTCAGAAACTGGAAAAGGAGGAATATAGGCACTCTCTACAGCGTATCTTTCTGGCACTTAAATCTTAGCTGTCCAGCAAAACACAGCACTCCGGAAAATGCTAGAAACTTGATGCAATGTATATGACAAGAACATAGACATCTCTAGGCATCCATAGGTGACCTGTAAAGAGCCACAATCCTGAGGCATTGCATGTGGCTTACTGTGGCTTGGTGTTTACATCAAATTGATTATGGCTGTTGCTTAAAGAGGGACTCTACTCCTCTGATCCTCCTTTCTCCTTCACTTGCAACTTACCCAGAGCAGAGAGAAACAAGGACTGGTGAGTAGGCACAGGGCAGGCTACACAGGGACTGTTAGCAGGTCAGCCACAGCCAGATGTCAAGGATCATCACGTTACCAACACCTCCCACAGCTATTGAGTACTTCAGGCTCCTACTCTTGCACTACTAACCAGAAGCAAATCCATACAAGACAAGAACCATAAGCAGATGCAACACACAAAAGGCACTCTGGGCAGTTCTAGAGACATCAAAATGGCAGTCTGTAGTCACCATAGTACACCTACTGCCCAGGATGTAAATCTACCCTTGGGTCTGACCAGCCAAGAGTATGCCATGGGGTAGCTGTATTGCAAACACACCTAGCACAGTCTCAAAGATTATTCAGACAGAAACCCAAAACAGAGTCTGTAAATCCACTTGCAGATTAGAGGAGTCTACTACAGACACTCATCCACAGTAAGGCTGGTTCTGCTGCTCCATCCCTCCAGACATCCTTCTTCAACCTGACTTAAAAACCTGGGAAGTGTACAGACCAATTATAGATCAACTCAGAGCCTTCATATGCTCCTCTAAGCTTCTGAAGATTTACCAACGCCAGCTAGCCAGTGCTTCAGAAAGAGTCTATAAAATTATTAGATCAGCCTACTTCTCTAAACATAAAGTTATTGTTTAGTACTCGGGAGTCTCAGCATGATAGAAATGAAAATGGTATACAAGTTATGTGACTAGAAACTCCACTGATTCCTGGGACACTGATGTTGGGAACAGATGAAAAATTGAGTATCACTCTTTCATCTCATGTCTTGCTTCGGTGGCATCCCTCCCTATGGCAGGGGAGGGGTTAGACTTAGGTGATCCTTAAAGTCCCTTCCAACCCAAGCCATTCTGTGATTCTCTTCTTGTTATCCTCATGACAAATGTCATTCCTCTTCTCATGTGCACTTTCCACTGACATGAACCACTTGGCACAGCTAGGACAACATCTACCTTCTTGTCTTGGAAATGTGGTTGACTGAAGGAGGTGTGTCGCCTCTATATATAGCTCACTTCGCTATTGGGATGAGGAGAGAGCAGGAACCTTTACTGCTGAGCCTTGCTCATGAAAAAGTATATGGTCACAGAGTTCATCTGAATCACTAACAGTAGCACAGTCAGCACAAATACGGTGTATACTCAGAATGGAGTATACATTTCCACCTTTCACAGAAGGTGGAAAGTGCAGAAAGTACTCTTCTCCCCTTTGTAAAAAATTAAATTAAATTAAATTAAAAAAAAATCAGGGCCTAATTTGCCAAGGTGAAAAGGTACATCATATAGTGTAAGGCAACAAATACACTCTGGATATAATGGTTGCACAGCCTGCTGTAGGACCTGAACCTGGACAAACCTGGAGCACACAGTCTGGGTGGGAACTGAACCAGCACTGGAGCCTGGCAGCCCCGACATTCCACCAGAACATCCTCCGATCAGCTGGTCCCTCCATCACCTTCTGAACAAGGGAATGCAAATTCACATATGCCAAACCATTATTAATCACTACTAATGAATTGTGAAGCATTCAAAACCAATATCATAACATCAATCAACTACAGAACTTAAATTTAAATATAATTATTTGAGGAGATAATTTTCCATGCACATTGAAAAATTAAACCAGGAACCAGTTTTCAATTAAAAGAAGCACAATATCAAATAACATAATCATGCTAAAAAACTTATTTGATGACCCATATATCAAAAATCTCTTTTTAGATTACCCTCCAACATTAGAGGAAAATTGTGAAAGAGTGAAAATAGAATCAGGAGGAAAAAATAAGCCTCAAAGCAAAACTTACCTATACACTATGACTGTAAATCACAACTAGCATGAAAATATAATCAAAGAATTATTTGTAAAGAAAATATCAGACTGGAACATCTGTCAAAATTAATCAGAGGGCTTATTAGTTGGTTCATGGCAGAGTGTTCAACAATGCCAGAAAAAAAAAACAAACTCTAACTCCCTTGAAATTTATGGTTATAGGTGAACATTAAGAAAATCACTATTTGAAACTGACAGCAATTAAACAGTGGAAGAAACTTAGCTGTGATCTTTGCTAGAGAAAGAAAAAAAGGCAAATTCTATTGCTCTCCATCTTATTGCTGCCTTGTTTAGATTTAAAGAGTACATCTTCAGATCAAAGTAATGCAATATCCCACAAAAGTTTAGGTTAATAGGAGAAAATATGTGACATCAATTTACAGAAAATTAAAATAGATAGTTTTCTTAGCTGAGAGAGTTACCTTTTGGGTTCCAGAATGCCTAATGTCAGAGAAACCTTTCTATATTCACCTCAAACTATGAAATGATACATACACATATATATTTCAGAAAAGGAAAATGTAAAGAATTGAAGTCAAAAAATACTTAAAATATTTTAAATGCAGTCTGCTTCAGATAGATTTTTTTTAATCCATCTGCCTGGCCTTCCTCGTGTAGAGGTCTTATTAAATGGAAATTGTTAGGAATTTTCTATGTGAAAGACTACAAGCATTTGGCCTACTGCCAACAATAACTTTGGTTAAATAGACTGAATCACAAAAGAGAGACACTGTTGTATTTCTTATGGTTTCATTTATGAAAAGGGTACAAAATGCTTAATAAAACATAAAAAAATCTCATTTGGGCCAGATGAAATTTAGTAATTCACATCATGTTCATGGAGAATGTGATTATTTTATAGCTAAGGTTCTAAGTAATTAATCTGCTCCAGAACATTTACCTAAATTAGATTAACTGGATTCAATTATAGAAAGTAACTAACAGGCAATTTACATGTGAGAATCCAAATGCAATTTGTTATCAGAAGCAGTTGCCAAAACTACCCGGGGGCTGGCAGCGGTTGGGGCTCAGCAGTCCTACAGACATTTTGGAGCAAAGCTGCTCTTTCACCTTCTCTTTCAAAAACTGCCTTAACCTCTCTATTTGGACACAATTACTCTGTGGCTCAGTTCCCTAGAAATCCAATATCCCTAAGTACTTTGGAAAATATTATTTAAGGACGTTCTGGTGGCTGCAGTACATTTGCTTGTTTTCAATGGGTCATAAGCTGTGTGCTGTGTTTGGAATGGGGTAGGTGAGCAGCACGAAAGGCACCCCTGGCCTTTGTTTTGCTTGTTTTGTCCTGGGTCAGGTGAGAATCTCCAGAAGAAAAGTTTTTCCTCTGGTAAGAAACCATGCATACTTGTTAGGAGCAGCTTCAGTAAGAGAATATATAAGGAGAGCACAGAGAAAAGCCAAGTAGGGAGAAGATGGGCTGGTTAGCCAGGAGTAGGAAAGACTTTTCTCCAGTGATTTTTAGTGTAAGTTATTGCCAAAGTTTTAAGCTACAGAAGGCTAACTTTTTCCTTGGAACCACAAAAAGCACATACCTGAAAGCATTATTTAGTTGTTGGCAGCTATATAATGTTGCCAGTTAGCTTACAGATCATCTTCTGGCATTTATGAGGGAGACAGTAAACTCTGGGCTTCAGTCAGTATTTCCAAGGGAAATGTGAATTTTACTGCTCACGGCAGTCATTGGGAAAATCGGCCTTAGTGAATATTTCCTCATTTTTTGTCCCTTTAGAATCAGTGCAACGTTAGGCCCTAAGCAACCTACTCAAACTTTGCAGTTGGGTCCTGCCTCACAGCAAAGGCTGGAGGATCGTCACAGGATCTTCCAGCCTGCAGTTCTCTGACCTCTGAGGGCAAGTTTGTCTTTTCATTTCTCTTTTCATTACATTCATAATATGAATATAGTACAACAAATTGTAGCAGGGGGAAAAAAAATAGACACTATGAATTTGATATGTGATACTTTTTAATGGATGCAAAGAGCACATGACTCTGCTCATCAGCCTGGGGCCGATGCCTACCATCTCCTACCACTTGCCCCTATCTGTGTGGATCTCATACCACCTGGAAATGCAAGTTACATTCCCTACCACCAAAAGCACACATTCTATCTTGTCAACATAATAATTTTGAGAAAACAAAAACACACTAACCCTTACAAAGTGCATTATTATGGTATAGAACAACCTTTTGTGCAGCTATTTTGTGTCCCCAGATGCACAGATTAAACCTTTCTCATAAAGTCATTGGAACAAAAAAGGAAAGCAAGAATCTGTTAGCTATATTTCCCCAATTAAATTCACTAAACATTCTTGCAGAAGACTAAAAATTTTACATGCTGAATATATACTTCTATTTTTAGAAACATAAATGAGATATTCAAGATTATTTTTAATCTGAAAAGTCATGTACTGAAATCTAATTCAGAAAAGTTTATCTGAAAACCATTGGGTCAAAAGGGAGAACAGTCAAATTAAGCCAAATTGTCACACAAACTGTCAGCGCAGCAATGTGATGTTCTGTCTTGTATCATTTTAAGTGAACGAAGAAACAGACTTTTTCACTTCCATTAAAAGACTGTTATAACCTACTTGGTCTGACTGTAGGGACTTTTTTCCTGGTGCCAAGTTCACATACTTTCTACTTTCAAGTTTCAGATACTTTCTTCCCATGTCATAAGTTACATCACTGAAATAATTAGGTGGAATAGCAAGCAGTGAAACACTAACTTACTTCTCAAGAACACACAGGTGTTTTGATGAAAATTAGAAAGGAAAGTTTGCAGAGCTTTAAAAACATGTATGTGAAAGAAACACAGCTTTGTTTGAAGTTTAGTTCCTTTATATTTTTCTCCAGAGGTGAACAATCTCACTAGCTAGCTCTTGGGAACATACTGGGAAAGTAGGATGAAGGCCATTTCAAGGACCAATTATTTCCAGAGTCAGTGGATGGTCTTAAGTGCTCACCTGTAGAGGAGTGAATAGCCCCACTGAAATGTCTACATATAGAAGTAGTAACTTACATAGAAAGTAAAGCATTTAAAATAAGCTACAAGCTGTGGGCTGAGAGATGTATCCATAAAAATCTCTGACACTGATGGTGTTGAGTATGTATTGCCTAAGCTCCTAGATGCCTGGCCTCTGCAGCAGAATCCAGATCTCTGGGCCAAATACATCATCTCTCTGCTCAGTTTATATAGCTAGAAGTCTCAAAGAGGAAGATATAACATGCATTTTCAGTTAAGACATGCCAAATTCAGACACAAAGCAGGAGAGCTCATAGAGAAGAACAATCTGAGCAGAAGCATTACATCTTAAGTCTGCCTTATTGTAAAATTTCTGGATTTGGTGCTTCAGAAAAGAAATAAGCATCATTCTGTTGTATTGGGCAGCACTTGTAGTAGTGGTTCAGGCATTCTGCAGACAAATACTATTTAAAATGTAATTCTGTTCTCAGTTCTTCACTGGTCAATGTAACCCATTCTCGAGGCACACCCAGCAACACAAAAGTCCCCAAAGCAGTCAATAACATCAAAATTCCTTTCACCTCCCCACTCTGCTGAAGAGTGGAGGTACTTCAAAAGGGAGACTTGAGAGCAACTACTGCATAAGAGTAGTGCATGACCTGGCAGTTACAGCAGCATCTGTGGAGGTGGAGATGTGGGTTTGAAACTGTTCAGGAACAAGCAGTATTCAACCCAGGTCCATTATAAACTGTTTGAACTGCAATCGTAATAAGTTTGCAATCTTCACATCTTTAAGAGAAAGGAATACACCTGTGCAAGCTTCCTGAGTTTGCATGCTTGTCTTGGTTAGCCTTTGTGGGCATCTGAAGGGCATCTTAAACTAGCAGCTCGCTCACGTAGCTCTGTACCATGCTGCAGTAACTTGTATGCCTGTATGCTCTGGGTGTCTGCACAGTTGCATGACTTTATAGCACATGCAGCTCTTGCAGTTCTTTAGGAACTCTCCTGTGCTGAGAGTTCCTGAGTTTAGGAACTCTCTCAAGAGCACTATGGTGTTTACATATCTGCAGCAGTTGGCAGCAATTGAAAAGGATTTTCAGGCTCTCCATTTGGAATTGAGAAATCTCGGTTCTGTTATCTAACCTTTAGCAAAGTCCTTCTTGGTGATCTGGCTTTGTGTGGTACTGAAGCTGAGTAAATGTCAGGTACTCTCAGTAAATCACAGAATAATAGAAAATTCTAATAATAGAGGGGAAAGGAAATGGGAAAGATTATACAGTCCATCTCACCATTTTAAACCAGTAACAGGTCTAAATGGGCTATTCCAAACATTTGTGACGTGTGGTTTTAAATTGCATCTGTGGTTGAAATTCCACATTTCTTTGTGATACTATTTCAGTGCTTGGCTGTTCTCAACATAAGAAAATGTTCATTATGCTAAACCTAAATCATTAGTGCAACTAGAGACCATACTAAATAAATCATATAATTCATATATAGCTTGGCTGCTTTTTCTTGCAGATTAGTTTTTTTTTTTTCAGAATAAGCTTTGTTTCTTTGAAAAACCTCCAATTTAATTTTTGTGTTTCTTTCATACCAGCTTTTTGATGTGAACCAAATTATTTTTTCCAGAATATTGCTTTAATGATTTACTTGCTACTACATCATTTTATTAACAAAAAGTTCTCAATAAAAAATTACTATTTTATTTGTATCTATTCTCATAATGCCTGCTGTGGGTTTGCAGAAGAAAAATACCAATTTTTCTCCTTATATGGATAGAAAAATGCCTAGCAGGGTCTCCACAAATGCCTTGGTATATTTCTGAAAATCTGATTTAACATTTCCATTTCTTTTAGGATTAACTGTTACCTAATAGCAGTCATACAGGATCAAAACTAAGGTTTGAATTATTTACCTATTGGACCACCTTTTATAATAGCAGATGAAAAACATACTTTTCCTATATAGATGGCATTACGCACATGCATAGTTTTCACTCCCTTCACTTCCCTTCCAACCCAAGCAGCCCAGCCCTATAATCTCTGCATGTAAACCGCTGAATTTTGACCAGACACCAGTCTCTCATTTCACAGGTATTTCAACAATGGTAATAATAGAAACAAACACTCCCAAGTCTTGTTTCTGAAATAATTTAGTAGCAAGTGCATACAAAATAAGAAAAATACCGAAAGATCTTTTCACCTCTGTGCTCTTCCACATTTCAAAAATAAGATGACTATGGCTGCCATAGTTAATTTGCTTAATCTCTCTCCTATTCCTGTTTAATCTTTTGGCTACCACAGCTTTACAAGTGGTTCCACAATACAAGTATACATTCTCTAAAAAATAAAATAAAATAAATATATATATATTGTTTAATATCTTCTGCCTGGTACTATCCTATAACTAGTCACAACTAGCTCTTCCATTTTAAGAATTAATAAATAAATATTCTCTGTAAGCACTGCACCACTACATTTTTAATTTCAGAGTTCTTTATTATATGTCCTCTCAGTCGTCTCTTTCCATGCTGAAGTGCCTTAGTACCTACAGCACCATTACTACTGTAATAATTAAATACCAACGTAGCTGCAACCTAATTAGAGAAATGCATTGACAGCTAATTTCACTTGCAGCATGTATCCTATTTATCATCTTATTATGGTAGTGTCCTTTTTGTAATGTCACTTTTTTATATATAACTGAATCAACACTTGTTTTTTCTAGTGTTTTTTTGTTTTGTTTTGTTTTGTTTTCAAGTTGAGAATTAAAATGTATATGGGAATAAATAATTTCTGCTGTTGTTTTGCCAATGAAAACTTTGTAAATGAAAGCATTTGGCAACATTCTAGATTTTTTATCATCTTAAAATGTTATTGCATTAATTGATTGAACACTTTAAATTTGAATCCTGGTCCTGTAGCAGAAGGTCAATATGTATATCGTGGCAGGTATTTGCATTAGTTTCAGAACTCAGAACAGTTATTTTATTGAATAAAGGATTGTATGGCTTGGCAAAAGAGCAGGTTTCAGTGAACAAACTAGGTTTTGGTTATTTGAAAACCATCTAATTTCCTAGAATCTATATTATTTAGTACTAAGTTTAAAATGTTACCCATACTGAATAACATTTCCCACAGTTACAAAAAGGTGAAAATGCCCATTTCTTTTACTGAATCTTAAGGAGAAAGTATTGGGTAGCTTTGTGACTTTTTTAAGTGCACATTTAAATGTCTTTGAAAGAGCTTATGGCAGTGCATGACTAACGTAATGGGTTACATTAAATCAAGTGTACATTGCTTTGTGTGTGAAAATATATATGCGAGCACAATACACTTTTAGGTAGATTATCTAAAGAATTTATAAAATGTTTTAATTCTGAGTATATGAGGACAAATTAGCTGAGCATCAGAGAAAAGCTCACAGTGTGGCAAATACCAATGCCTCTGACTTCAGCAGTGTCTATTTTCGCAGTTCTGAGAAGGCAAGAAAATCTAAACTCCAGAAGGCTTTTTCTTTATTTATTTTTTTTTTCCAGAGAGGTTATTCTTAAGTTAAAAAATATCACTTTCATAGTATTTATTATAACACAATATGATCTTCACAGCTATTTTCAACTAGTAGAAAACTATACATATGAGAGAGTAGTACAGACCTTCTGAGGATTTTCTAATCTTTTAGGGTAATTTAGTTGACTAGACTACATTTAATGGCTAAATTTAACAGAAAAAAAAAAAAAAAAAAACTAAATCTGGGCTATTCTGATGCAACACAGCAACAAAACCAATAAGGCAATCTCTGATCACCTCATACAAACTGAAATCCAGATCATGGCCTGTAAGTTCCTCAATGCCTAATGTACGCTGTGTAACTTGGCTTCAGAAATTCTCCAGCAGTCTCCACAATCTATTTCTCTCTCTCCTCTCATTGCATTGCCATCAGGCCAGATATACAGGAAATCTTGTATAATATGAGTTTACGCCAGTTATGTCATAAATGGTGCAAGAAACTAACTTAGAATTTACCTTCCAAAAAGACCTTTCTCATTTTATCAAAAGATATTATTTTATCAAAAGACATTTTATCAAATATTTTATCAAAATATTTTTCTCATATATCAAAAGACAAGTGTCGCTCTCAGTGGGGGTGTACTTTGTCTAGTCAGGTTGTGAGATATGTTCATCTGATTCGTGTCAGTATGGAACAGTGCTAGGGCCGCATGGTATGATGAATGTGACCTTCTGTCTTACATACCCTTGTATAAGCACAAGTCTAAGAAAAACAGAGTGGTTAATGTATATAATTCTTGTACCTTGCAAAGGAATGTTTTAGCAATTTGTGTCAATAGAGAGCTTGAAGGGAAATGTTTTTGTAGGTTTTTCCTTGAAGTCTCTGATATCTGGGGGGTTTCAGAATAACTGTTAACCATTATGACTATTGCATGGGACACTATGCAAGTCTCTCCTGGAGATTAAGGAGATGGGGAGAGCTGAAGAACAACTAAAAGACAAAGCTTGCAGGGGATGTTGCACAAGTCTCCGACAGACAGCCAAGCTGGACAAAGGAGAAGGACAAGAGGGAGGAAGACTATGAGCCTTCAGCACGAGAGACCCCCAGAGACCCCCAGAGGGACCACCAGAGACTGATACGCATGCTCCAGTAGGAGGGTTTGGATTCCGGAAGCTAATTATAATAATCTGTGGGTTTTTTTTAGAAGTAGTAATGAATATGCATCAGCCTAGGAGCATAAAAATCAACTGCTTGATGTAACTGGTGTGTGTCTTGGTGGAGCAGAGACTCCCGGCACACCCAGCGCTGTTTGCTTACCTCTATTCCTTTAATAAATTGTAAACTTTGATTATAGTCCTATTTTGAAGACTGAGCCATTTATTACAAGGTATTCTATCAAATTTGGAAGACTGTGTATAGATTCACTCCACAGATTCGTTTTCACAAGTGCCAGGATATGTATTTAATGTTAGGAGATGTACCAATGTAGCAGAAGTTCAGCAACTGGTCCATTTTAATCATGACTTATAATGGAGTGTTTATGTATAGGAACCTATTTTATAAAATTAATGCCTCAGAGAATATGATAAGCTCTGTTTTATCTAGCACAGTATTATCTTTAAAGCTTAACCTTAATGATTTCAAAAAGGAAAAGCTTTTTTTCTGATACTGCACAAGTAGAAAAATATGAATTCTGTGTTTTTTATCTCAATAAGTCATTTTCCAAAATTTAGTTACAAAACCCAGGGTACATTGGACATGTTCAACAGCTCTCTACAGGCGGTAGGTAATGAGGGGATTCCATCTACATTTTCTGTTGTTCACAGGTTGTTGAAGTATGCTGAAGAATAGATCTCATCAAATGTGAGAAGTTGTATTAGATTTTAATGGCTTCTTTTTAAAGAACAATGAACTAATGGACACTTTTCTATCTAGATATTTTTCAAATATCAGATTTCAAATATTTTCAATTCTGCTATCTACAAAATAGTAAGTCATTTTAAGGAAGAGAGCATATATTAATGTTTTCATATGAAATTGATGAGAAAAGTATTTACAGCATCTTTTCTAGCCTAATCAATCTATTTGAGCAATCTACTCACGTAAGTAGGAGACAGCTAATCATTGTTCTGAAGCAGAAGGTGCAAGTTTGGTAACAGGCATCCAACTGTCAAAAGCAACCATCCACCTTTGAAACAGGACTTTGTTTTTAATGCTGACAAGATGGACAGCTGTAAGCCTCTGACTGAAATACAGGAAATTGAAAATAAATCCAAACATAGTTCACCTAAATAAAGTATCTCAGTCTCTGGAACCTCACTCTCATTGCTTCCTCCATCTCTACTCTGAAAGTTTCCAATTTAAGGAGAGCAAAATTAAGATGTATTTGCTGTTTTATTAAGGAATGGAAATGTTTGTAGCTCATTGCCTAATTTACCATGTAACAGGATTAATGTATCATTTTGTACTGCAGAATATTGACTAGACAAAAATAGTACATAGATGTTTGCTAGGATTTGAGGGAAATCTATGAAATTACAAGCAGCATCTGCCTTTGAGGGGTGGGTGGATTATATTTACAAAAATTATGTGTGTTCCAGTACATAAATAAAAATCTGGCTTAACGTTTGCTTCAGACTTTAAATTTTTTCTTTTCTAGCTTTCCTGAAATTATGTACAACATCCAATTATTACTATGAAAGAAATACCTCCACTAAGTTTATTCAGGTTTCATGCCTGTCATGTAAGGATAGTGAGCACATACATATTTCCAGCAAGTCAACTATTTCATACAATGTGCAAATGGCCAAACATACATAAAAATGTAGTACAAATTTTAGAATCCAGACAGCAGAAAGAAATGCTCCCCTATGTCAGCTGCCATATGCTTTTAAAATGCAATCTCTTATATTACATGTATAATTTATTGTTTATAAAATTAACCATACTTCAGATTAAGAGAAAAATTAGACTACCACAGCTTTGAGAAGGGATATTGAGACAAAACAATCCATGTATCTCACCTTTAAATAACAGAAAAGAGTTAAAAGAGTTCAAAACCCAAGTGTCTGGGTAGAGAGAGCATCTGCCATTTTACACAGAATAAGTGACAGAGGAGGAAGACAATCAAAAATATTGACTAAAATAGATGATTCTCAATCCTTTTAAAGCTTTGCAAATACTGAATAATTTCTGAATCAAATACTGAATCTGTAGTTACAAGAAGACACCTTTCTCTTACATTCTTTATAAAAGAATGGATTATGGAACAATTTCAGAAATACTATATGTCAGCACCTTGTCAGCAGCCTGTTGCCACAAAGTGCTAAACAACAGCAAGGGAGATTTTGATCTAAACAATGATTTACATCATTTTCTTCAGATTGGATTATCTTCTGTGGGACACTAAATGGATTTTAAGCAAGTCATGCTTACTGAACTTAAACCTAGATCTTGTTTCTTACAGCAATTACAGATTGATTATATTTGGACTTTCTTGGGATGAGTGGCAACTGATTAACTGTATTAACAGTAAAGACTGTATATGGATGAACCGTGGAGTAATATCAGTCAATGATAGGCTTCAAAAAAAAAAAAAAAAATCATTTTCTATTTCTATCAATTTTCTATATTATATTCATATTTTCTATCAATTTCTATAGAATTTCTATCAGAAGGAAAAAGCAAAACCAATCATTTTGGAAAGATTAAACATGACTTATTAATGCAAATCAAAGCAGTTCATCCAATCCAACTTTTAACTCTGTTCTGTGAGGGTGAATTCCATTTACATGTGCTACAACACAGACTAGAATACCTGTCATACAGTCTTGTACCAGCTATTAATGCTGGAGCAAGTACAGCACCCAGTGACTATTTTCTTCTGCCTCCTTCCCAGCAGAAAGGATATCGCTCACTTCTCCTGTAACTGCTTTTATTCATCAGAAATGACAGCTTATGTAGTTACTAGATTCTCCCACTGTATTTTTCCCCAGAAGCAGGATTTGATATGATCCATGCAAGCAACCAGACATTCTATTAACAAATCATAGCAGCTAGGACATTTTTCCTAACTGAAACATAAATGATCCAGGCTGAAGTTTCATTGTGTAGAGCTATATTGAATAACCTCCAGATGCCACCAAGCTAAGCTACAATGTTCTTGTACACTGTTTACTTAAGGCAAGTTCTATCCCACTGTTTTCTAAATAAGCAGGGATGCATGGACTGCAGTGATCTGCAAATTGCTGTTACCTATTTCCAGTATTTTGATTCTAGCAAACTGTTCACTGACGTCATGTCATTTCCCCATGTTATACAGCAAATGTTTTCATTTAGCATGCATAATGATTTTCAACTTACAAAGAAGGCAAAATTACCTTAGGGAACAACCATTTATTTTCATGCAAAAGCTTCATGACCTTTGCCACACAGGAAGGCATTGAACTGAGAAATCTCACCTGTATACTGTATCTAATTCCAGATCATTGGCTTAGAATCTTAGTTTCCAAAATCTTTTCGTTAAACACTGTCATAACGCAAAACAAAGTTTACAGAAGATTACTAAATAACCAAGCGATCTAACTTTGAAAAATAGTATTTTCTGAAGTATAAGCACATGGACCAATATTCATCAGTTTAATGAACCTGCTACCATGAATCAGCAGCATTTTCTAAATTAAGTCATATTCCCTATAAAAGCCTCATTGTTATTCAGAACACTTCTCAGTTACAGCTGTAAGATTTGATTAAATCAATAAGTGCCTACTAGGAACAGCTTGTTGAAAGAAAGCAGTGTGAAAATACTTGCCATGTTCACAGTGCAAGACAAAGAAAACTCCAGGCTAACTTCCACCAGTAAAGTCAGAGCATGCACTAAACTATGCATTTCTGAGACTTTGGCTCTATTATAGCAGGTTTTTTTATAGATATAGACTGCAAACAATCGAAAAAATGAATCAGAACATTTGAGGTTACTGCACATACTGTTTTTACTTCTTGCATATCAAAGCATGTAAGGTGGTATAAAATCAATACACCATGAAATGCAACAAGTCTGAGGTCATAAAATCGCAGAACGGTGAGACTGAAAGGAACTCTGGAGATCATCTTGTCCAAGTCCCCTGCTGAAGCAGTGCCATTTATAGCCAGCTTTCCAGGACCATGTCCAGGTGACTTTTGAATGTCTCCAAAGAGGACAACTCCTCAGTCTCCCTGGGCAACCTGTGCTGGCATTCTGTCACCTGCACTGTAAAGAAATGTTTCCTGATGTTTAGATGGACCCCTCCTGTGTTCCAGTTTGTACCCATTGCCTCTTGTCCTGTCACTGGACACCACTGAGAAGAGCCTGGCTCTGTCTTTGCACCTTCCCTTCAGGTATTTATAGATACTCACAAAATCCCCCTTGACCCTTCTCTTCTCGAGGCTGAAACAGTCCCAGCTCTCTCAGCTTTTCCTCACAGCGGAGGAACGCCAGGCTCTTAACCATCTCCATCACCCTTCACACATTGCTCATGTTCAACTCAGCATCCACCAAGACCACCAAGTCATTTTCTGCAAAGCTGTTTTCCAGCTGGCCATCTCCCAGCATATACAGGTCCCTGGGGTTATTCCTCTCCAGGTGCAGAACACTGTACTTCCCCTCACTGAATTTCGTGAGGTTCCTGTCAGACCATTTCTCCAGTCTATCAAGGTCCCTCTTGATGGCAGCACACTCTTTGGTGTATCAGCCACTCCTCTCAGTTTTGTGTCATCTGCAAGAAGTCCATGCACATTCATGACAATAGAAGGAAACAAGGTGAGTATGAATTTAGAAAGAGACATAATGAAGAAGCAACAGTTTCAATAAGCATTGCTAGAATTTTGTTTTGATCTTCAGTTTTCTTACCATTTATGTCAGTCATTGGGAAATTATGTTCCTGACATTCACTGTAGAAACTAGAGTTTCAGGAAGCACCACTATTAATTAAAAATACCTACTACTGGCTGCAGGTCAATGGGAGCTTCCTAAGAGATTGGCATCCACATAACATCTGTTGTAGTGTATCGTTGCTATTACAATTACTGAAGACACTTACAGTTAGCTTTGAGAAGCACTCTAGTGGGTAAGAGAAAAGAATGGAAGCATTAGGATCTTGCTAACAATGGCTTACAGAAGTACCATTCTAATGTGTTTTAGAATCTTTTCCAAAATAGGGCTGTATTTTTCCAATCATGATGTTTTTTCTGTGAAACTGAAATATATTTTCTTTATCTTTGCTATACAGGATTTGAAGTTTTGTACACCACTTTCATGCCTCCTCTATTTTACTGCTAAGTTGCCTTACCTGTTAGAAATTGAAGACAAACACAAAAGAAACATGTGAAGCCTGTTACAAGTCAGATTACAAAAGTCAGATGATAAAGCTAGATCAAGCTGGATATAAACTTGAAACAAACTCCACACATATAGATAAACATATACCTGGAAAAATATTTTTGTGAAGACTGAACAGAAAAAAAAAAAAAAAAAAAAACGGAAGTACAAAAAGAAACTGGCATAATTCAATACTAACAAAAATGATACTGCACATCATCTCTCTTTTGCTACTTCCAGGAAAATCCAAGGAACCCAAGGAATACAAAAGTGATTACAGCAGTGCAAGGCTTATAGTGATTCTAATGAGCAGAGGTTGGTGAGCTCTTGGAAATTGCCCATAGTAATACCATAGTAATACCATAGTAATGGTATGAATATTGATGAGGTAAAACTTTATGCCTAGCACCAGAGAAAGAAGGTTCTGCCATAGGAAAAGAAAGTCTTTGGAAATTAGTTCTTGATGCAGGATGACACCTTCACATGGGCTGCAAGTACACTGCGAGGAGCAGAACAGCTCAAAATGCATAACTAGAAATGATTACACACACTTTTTTACATCATAGTTCTATAAATGTTTCACCCTGTTCCTCAGGATGTATTATCTAGGTTATTATAAATTCAATAAACTCAATTAATGTGAACTATTTCTAGATAGACTGCTCTTAAAAATCATGGATTTATGCCTCATATGAATTAATGTCTACTTTTCCAGATCATGGTAACTTTTGTAGCAGAGATAAATGACAGAATCTGATGCAAACCAGGAAGTATTCCATTTTTAAATTTCATTGTGATTTAAAAAATGTAACCTGCAGCAACTCTCCTGTCACTACAATCAATGAATGTGATAGCCTTGAAACTGCAAGCTGTTTCCTCAGTCACATCTGCTACTGCAATATTTATGAATTGCTTTCTTGATCATAATAATTTAACTGCCACTGGTTTTGGCTGGGATAGAGTTAATTTTCTTCCACGCAGCTAGTATGGTGCTGTGTTTTGGATTTAGGATGAGAATAATGCTGATAACACAGCATTTTTTAGTTGTTGCAGAGCAGTGTTTGCATAGAGCCAAGGACTTTTCTGCTTCTGGTGCTGCCTTGCCTGGGAGCAGGCTGGGGGTGCACCAGGAGCTGGGAGGGAACAGAACCCGGACAGCTGACCCAAACTGGCCAAAGGGGTATTGCATACCATATGGCATCATGCTCAGAAATTAATATGAGGTGGCTGGCCAAGGTGAGGGGAAACGCTGCTCAGGGATGGGATGGACAGGTGGACATGGGTCAGTGGGTGGTGAGCAAATGCATTGTGCATCATTTGCTTAGTATATACTTTTTTATTAATAATACTATTTTCATTACTAATCTTATCCCTTTCAGTCCTATTAAACCGTCTTTATGTGAATCCATGAGCTTTTACCTTTCTTTTTCCCCCAGTTCTCTCACCCCTTCCAACTGCAGGCAGGGAAGTGTGAGCGAATGGCTGTGTGGTCTTTAGCTGCCTGCTGGGTTAAACCACAACATGTTATTACAGAGACAATAGGGCAACAGCATGTGGAATACTAGCTATCACAATTAATGCACAAAACTGTTAATTAAATACACTATATGCATGTGAAAACTATAGTTATCACATGTAATCACTATGTACAAAAATAATAGATATTATTGAAACATTTTAATTGCCCTTTAATAATTAAATAGATGGGGTGTTACTTATACTTTGCAACCTTCTATCACAATAGAATAAACACACTCGCACACAAACAGGTATGTGCATGCATACAATATTTCTCCTATCAGCTGAAAGTCCATGCCATTTTCAAGATGAAAACACAACATGTTCCTCTCTAATGAAGGAGGACATGTAATTTTGTCTCCCCATTTTACACATGAGAACAGATGAGAAGATGATGAATGCTCTGTGTCACAAACATGACATTTGTATCAACTTCACAATACCCTCCAGTAGTTAAGACTGTGTTCCAGAAAGGAATTGTCTCCAAGCTCAAGGATGCAAATCCTAACTGCTTTATGGCTGGTCCTTGGAGCGGGTTTGAGGGGCCTCCCTCTAAGGTGCACAGAGGGGAACAGGCCATAGAGACTGGGACCCTTGGAGAGCTGGCCAGCAGGAAATGCACACAGATACTCTCAGGTTCTATGCTTGTGTATGTGCTTGATGAAAGCTGTAAACTAAATAACCAGAAGCTAGTCTGGGCTCAGAACCTACTCCTGGGAAAACCATCTAGGATGTGAAAGCTCAGATGTTCTGAAGCATAGCTTTGGGCTTAGTCATCTAAATTCCATCTAGGTTTAATCTTAGTTATAGCCTTGATTTTTGTTTCTTAGATCTGTCCATCATACACTTGCTGATATCAGGAAAAAAAATGACAGAAATCCCATGCTAATCCTAGAGCCATTCGTAATTTCCAGTGAGTACAATCTGCATTACTTATAAGCCACTTGTGAAAGTATTTACACAAAGTTAACTGAAAAATAATTTCACTGGAGCTGCCTTCTGCTGCTTCTTATACGATGTAATTCTTTAAACATACATAAGAAAAACAAATACTGATCTGTGGCCAGGCTTCAACTGACTAATAAATCATTATTAATTTGCAGTAGCATTGGAGTTATCAGACATCTCAGAAAGAATCCAGACAAAGAATGGGAATTGCATCTCACCCCTCATTGCTTTCACCTTTCTGTTTGCACAAAATATTACAGTGGATCCTATACCTAGACTGAACAGTTACAAACTCTCTCAATATATTATAGGCTTCAGGCATATTTCTTTTCCTTTTCTCATTTACTCTTATTTCTTTGAAATTGCTTATAGCTACACAGACATCATGACTGGGTCTTGAAATCGCAAGAGGTCAGTAACATGGCTTGGATCCGCACGTAAATGCTTCTGGCTCTCTAAGAAGTTAAGTCCAGAGCTTAGTTAACACCAGAAACAGCATTGTGTGACTTCAAACAAGAACCAGAATGTCCCTCTAAAACTGGAGTGCCTCCTGATTATGTTCTGTCATGTGAAAGTCAGGTAGACAGAGGAACACAGCTCAGATTGTCTGCCATACATCAAGTATAAATTTGAAGGCTTAAACCTGAGTAGCTTGCAACAGTTCTAATCTTCCTTCTAGGGCTATGCATCTTCAGATGCTGATGACTGTCCCTTTGAGAGCAGCCCCTGAAGTACCAGGCTTTTTTTAATTTGCCATAAGTAACATGATACATAGTATGATACAAAAATACTGCCCTGGCATATGTGCATGACACACAAATACCACCCTGGAATAGACATTATGTTCTTAAAGTTGACTTTTATTATCTGCTTGTAACTAGACAAGATTTCTCCCTCCCATCCCCAACTT
Source organism: Anas acuta (assembly GCF_963932015.1). Lineage (NCBI taxonomy): Eukaryota > Metazoa > Chordata > Aves > Anseriformes > Anatidae > Anas > Anas acuta. The sequence goes on from NC_088982.1 coordinate 22,915,988, forward strand.
CATATGCCTTTGTTTCTTTTAATAAATTTTAAAAATTAGTACTCTATTGAAGAGCCTGAAGGGAGCTGTCCTACAGAGTTATTGGACCACTTCTATCCCAAGACCTCGCTGAACAAAGGAGAAAAGCAGTCCACTGTTTGAAACTATACAACATGCAGGTCAGCTAACATGGTATGTCCTAATTTGCTTTCTAAACTAAAGAATAAGATCTAGCCTAATTTTGGTTCACAAAATAATGAACAGAAATAAGCAGAAAACCATCTCTTTGTTTTCTTCAAGGAGGGAATATTAACTTGCGGTTATTAAAAAAAAAAAAAATAATGTGATGAAATCAGAACTATCTATTTTATTGACATCAAATACACAAGGAATATCTCATATAACTACAACTTTAGCACTGAATGGTAAATTATTTTGTGGAATAATAAAAGGAAGTTCATATATTTTAAAATTAGCTTCCATAAAATTATTCACTACATTTTGAATGAAATGGCTTTAAATGTTGTTACTGGAAAACAACTGCTTCTCTGAATGATGTAGTTTTGAAGGCACAGGCTCTGATTTTTGAATAAACTAGGGGAATTAACTTCACAAGTCCCATTGGAGCTCATGTTTCCATAAATTTTCTACAGCCTAAATGCTTAGTGCATTTCATTTTAATCAGTCTGTCTTTCCTATCTGAAACATCTAGATCTTTATTAGAAATCATGTTTGTTTGTTTTTTCCCTAAATTTATAATTGATCCTGTTGACTGAGCATGTTAAATGTTAAAGGTAATAACAGAAAGGTCCTCTGACTGATCTGTGTCCTCTCCAGAATCCTAAGAGTGAGAATGTGGTTTAATGACAAATTTAAATAACTAAGATTTAAATAACTAGGCCTGGAGATGAGTCAAACTTCTGCTATAGTTTAAATATACACCCCAATTTCCTTATGCCAACTGTAATGATTTTACAGACTGGTGTACGGAAATAGTGAACCTTTCACAACCAGAATTTCCAGTGAAGTTCCAGGTGTTCTGCACAAGACTCAAGCAGTTATTTCCTCCCTTGATGGTTCATAATTATGTAAATTAATTGTGCTTAATAAAAAAGGCTTTTGTTTACATATCTGCCATTTTGCATGTGCTCACTCAGAACATGTTTTGGCAAAGCACTTCAGAACTTCCTTGTGAGCATGCCCTTATATTCAGTATAATCTTCGGCATTTCATCAGATATCTCTTATTTTTAACCATATTCTGTAACACAGTTGCAAAGTGACACTTGACAGAGTGGCTGTTTTAATTTATTATAAAGAAAATTGTGATAAATTGAGCTAATATTAATTTTCTGCATTCCGAAAGGGTAAATCCAGTGTTCTTGTACTTCTAGCTTTTGGCTATTTTGTCTGTCCCGAAGCACAAACATCTCAGGAGTCCCAAAAACATGAGTCATCATGTAAGATTCACTAACGTATTTCCTGTACTGCTAAATATGTTATTATAAAGTAAGAGAAACTGATGGGTCGTCTAAAATATATGCTGAAGATGGAAAATAAGCAATGCAAAGACCTCAAGCTTTCACCTTTTTCTTATGAATGGCTCAAATGAAATTAAAAAATACATATATCAGCTTGACAAAAGAGGTTGTATACAGAAAATACACATACACATAGAAAATACATGAAACAACCGGTGTGGGACTCAAGAAAAACAAATTAGTTACAGTTCTATTTTCTGTTCACCACTTTCTTATGTTCACATTACAGTGCTCATTTTCAACTGTTTCTCCTCAGCTTGCAGGTGTACAATACCACTGGAATCATAAAGAACACTTTTACATGCTGTTCTAAGCACTGCCTTCTCAGTATCACAACCCAACAAAAAGAAGCAATAACTGTCTGACAATTTTTGTAGCCCCAGAAATATATATACATACACATACATTTTTATTTTTGTCTCTGAAGTTGAAAGCAAAAAGTGTTTATATTTCATCCTTACTCTTCACTTTTTTTTTTTTTTCTTTTTTTTTTCCCTACACATAGTTAGATACCTGCAAGGAACAAAACAGTAATATGGAAGAATGAAAAACACAACGTTCTGTTTCTACAGTGCAGTTTCTATCTCTTCGCAGTATGGAGTATCGTGTACCTGTGTGGCTAAACACATGTAAAAGAAGAAGCAAAGAATTAAAGTGAAATCAAGAAGTTTTAGTTCTACCAAGGAGAAATAGGACAATCTGTGACACTAGAGGATTTCCACACCAATATCCTTCAATTCATTTTTTCATCAGTATTCTCAAAAATTTTACTGCTAGGAAGTTTAGTCTGACACAGTATGGGCTTAGAGTTGTGTCTAAAGACATTTTTCCTTCTTTCTGTGTTTACAGGGCACCTAATGAAACAGACATGTTCAGATCCACCAGATGCTGCTATAATATTAAATAATAATTGTTTGTATTGTACAATGAGACACCTATTAATAGACAATGTGAAGCACTTTAGAAAATTATGCAGTTATTCCCACCTGACTTTCTTTTTTTTTTAAGAAACCTTGAAAAAATTGCCTTTTTAAAATAATCTTAATCTCTCCTAGTTTTTAGCGCCTTATGTTTTGCAGTTGTCTTGCAAAAAAAATAAATAAAAAGAATTTTAAAAAAATAATACTACATTTTCAGCTTTAGGCTACCATCTGACTTCAAATACAAATACGTATGTATCTGAAAAAAATGAGTCATTGTGCTAAATTCGTCTGATTATCCCCTGGGTTCAGAGTTCCCAAAGCTTGAGAGTAGTCCCTCAGAGATATCTAAATTTAAATTATTTGAATTCTAAGAGATATATAAATTATGAAACATGGAGGTTATTCTTAGGTCTTCAGCCTTTTTAAATGTTCTTTACAGCAGAAGACTACTTTGAATGGCACTTACAGCACTTATGGCGGGGAAGATATCTTATTTTCTTTTCCTCTTCTCTATCTTTCCATGAAAGGGAACTTCCATAGAAGATCTGTGGTCATTTTGCCTTCCTCATTGTCTTACTTTCTGTCAGAACTCGTTCGAAGTATCATCTGGGATACTTTTCCTTCTCTTCTAGAATTAATCTGTATACTGAGTACTTGAATTCCTCCAGTTGTAAGATGCCTTTTCCACCAATATAAGGCTTGTATATACCATCAGCAGATTAATACTCATTTACTTACCAAGAATAGGACATCTTTCAGTCCACCTTCATGTACTGGTACTTACATATTCAGTATCACCTATCATAACAAGACAGATATATGAATGGGATGCTGATGACTAACATCTTTTTGCACAAATAAATAGAAACATATATTTTTCTGACTTCTATGTCGGACTGTTTAAAGAAGTATCAAAATTTATTCATGGTAAATAAATGAGTGAGAAGTTAATAGATAATGGTAATAAAATGTAATAGAATAAAGGAAAAAACACATTCCCTAGCTTGAAGCCATCTAAATGGAAATCACACAATAAAATAAAGATGTCAAGTCAGTAACAGTTGTAGTAACTAGAAAATTACTGCTACCTAACAATTCAACAATCAGCACAGAATATAAGAATCAGTATCTACCATATTATTTTGAAAATATATCACATCGTTTCTTGTGTATTTCTCTATTGCAATTTAATAAAATATTCATGACTATTTTCAGATAAATTTGTGATGCATCACTGCAACTAATACTAAAAATTAAATCTCTTATATTTGTTTACTTTTGTACTCTAATTAAAATAAATAAATAAATAAATAAATAAAATGTGAAAATATTTCATTCCTGAATTATGGCATACAAAATATGTATTAGCCTGGTAAATATCCTATTTTTGCAGTTCACTAATTGCCTTTGAAAGAAAAACAGATGGGAGGTGTTGGTTACAAGAGAAATTAGTCATTGAATTGTTTTTTGGTTATACAAACACTGAATTACATTAATTTTTGAAAGTTATAAGGGAAAAAATTACATTGTAGGTAGATAACTAATCTCAGCAGCAGATTCTTCTTTAATTACTAAATTTTGTCATAAAACACTGGAATTTCCCTTTCGTTTTGGAAAATCAATATGATTACATCTAAGAGCCAGGGTATGCTTATCATTCAGAAAACTATCATACAGTTGTATTCATCTTACAATCTGAAGTGAAGCAGGAGGTATTTGTATCTTTTTGTAGCTACAAACTAAGTGTTTTTATGTATTTCCTTGCCACAGGGGAAAGAGACATGAAGGTCAAAGAAATCCAAGCAATGAAACACTTTTTGCTAAAGCAAATAAATCACCGAATGCATTTTTAACCTTAAAAAACATTACATGACTTTTACCAAGACTACTCCTTAGCAGTTTAGATCCATCATTTGGCCTCCAGTGGATGATAGGAACAGAAATGATAGAGCTTAGCTAAACAAACGTGGAGTTGATTGATAACAGAGATAGGTGATTTGATCGATTTATGAGAAGATGAAGTGTTCAAGGCATCACAAAAAACATTATGTGCAAGAAAACTCCAAGAGGCTTACAGAACTGTGAATATCAGGGGTTTTATTTCCTACTGTATCACACAGTGGGATTACAGGAATTTTGTATTAAACAGGAAACGTAAGGAGCTGGAGCAGAGTTCAATAAAGAAGGATGCTTTGGATACAACACATATGAGGGCTTTAAAGTTTCTTTCCCTTATTTTCATACCAAAAACAGGAATGAAAATATTAAGAACTATCTGTTCAAAACTATACCGGGAGGATAACTGAAACTCCACTTTCCCAATCTCACCACTTTCTTAATCTGCCTATTACCATATACTCTTTCTTAAGCTCTTTACTCAGTTAATAATCTAGTTCCCACTTTCTCTAGCTTCATAGTAATTTTCCCATGTGTCATTACAGTATATATTTTACTACTTAGACGTAGTAGGAACTCATACCAGCATAAACTCTGCCTAGATTACTTGTCAAAGAAAGTTAAGTTAGATATTCTATCATATCCCATTTTCCACTTCCCTACTTCTTTAAGTATTATTCTTTCAAAGTCAGTTATACCATCTAGCAAGCTGGCCTTTCAACCTACCAAATAAATGCTTGGGAATAGCTCCTTCCAACACGTCAGACCAATGAACTACAGAAAGATGTAACTGCTTTAAAACTCATCCTTGTGTTTCCTTCATTCTCCTGAATTCCCAGTTAATGGCTTACACCAACAGTATAGTGGGGACACTGTGAAGTGACTAGAATTATACTGTGGTTCTCAACTGCTGACAGAGCAGACTATTCTCTGTACTTCCAACTTTATCCATTATACAATTCATTTTTTCTGATGTAGCCTTGAAGGATTTCATTGGAAACAAATGGACGGGGGAGATGATAAAATCTAAGCAAAGATAGTGTAAAAGAAAAACCAAAAAATCTAGATCAAAATGTTTCTTTGAACATCAAATTCTCAGTTTACAATTTCTGACTGAAATGTGATTTCATAAACAAATTTGAGTTTCAAAATATGTTCTTATAACCCTCATCAATATGATATACAGTTGGATGTTTGGAAATGGGGTTTGATCCTTATTTCCCAACTGAGGGCTTATATATATATATCTCATTTTACTAATTTGACATTATTTTGGTTTGTTGTGTGAAATTAAATCAAAGAAGGCTGCTGGCCATAACAAACCGGAAACAAAGTACTGTCATCATTAGTAACTCTTTAGTCAGAATACTAGGCATCCCTGAAGGAAATAATTGGTGAACCGGTCAGTAAGAAATATCTTTCACCAACCCATTTCTAAAGCTTAGAAGGACCACTGAACTGTTAAGGGCCTTGGCCTTGAGGAAAATAGAGGGGAACGTGCAGCTGAAAGACTAACAGTATTCAGGATGCAAGTCTGTCTCTCCATGCCAAGTTAGATGGAAGCTGTTGCAATGCTGTGGTACTAAGCTAGAATCATTTTCTAAGACTTCATATCTCAGCTAAGTTTTGCAATAGGTGAGCTCCAGGTTGTATGCATCCTATGTACTTTTGGATGAAGAAACAATACATCAATATAAAAGATGTTATGCTGTCTCTCTGTAATTAGTTACATGCCTCAGGCTCCTGAAGAAATGTCTTCTAACTTTAACTTCATTGCACTCCCTTGCAGGCAGAGCATTTCAAACACATGAAAGAGGTCAGTATAAAGACTGAAAGATTTTTGAAGATCCACACAGAAAGATTTCAATACAGCAAGGACAGTTAACAACAGAATGTTACTCCTCCTAACAAACCACAAAGAAAGACTACAAAGCCCTTTCCACCTCTAATAGACATCGAGGACAAGAAGTATTATTATCATATTATCCACCAGTATGGCTAGCCCACGTAAGAGAACCCACAGGACAGAGTCCAGGAGAGAGCTTGAAGGTACAATTTACCCATAACTAGTCGTAGCAGGCAAAGTAAGAAGTGTGAAAAATGAATGATTTGATATGAAATATTTTGACACTACTGAAATTAAATAAAAAGGTAAAAATTCATTTTGACACATGCCTGTCAAAAATACTGTTAGAATTAATGCAGTCCCACAGGATAGTTCAGTTTTCTTTAGAAAAAAGCAGTTTTGTCAAATTTGTTCAGTGTGTTACTTTTCATCCAGATTTACAGCTGTGGCAGAAATTCTCTCTTGTTCTTAATACCATTCTTCCAGAGTATCCATCAATCTCAAGAAGCTTCACTAAGAAGACTAAGTATTATCCTCATTGCCCTTGTTTCACAGATGGGAAAAGAGATACATTGTTGGGAACAAAGGATAACTGACACTAGGGCACTTCATCAGTGGAAACAGATATGGAAACATAACTTACATGCTGTAGCTGGAGGACCAGATCATGAAGGACTGCCACAGCTATCCCATGATCAAGCCACCTACACCAGTGAGGCTCTTGATTACTCTGCAATCACTTCTACATCACTGTGTCTTCAACACTCACCAACCATTAAGAGATTCCTGGCTACTACTCTTGTTACACCAGCCAGCTACTCCCCCACTACTTATGTGAGGATATACATATAAATTATTAATGGATTTTGCTTTAAAAAGTGAACAACCTGTTTTCACCATGAGAAGAAGGAAGAAGACATACTTACTAACCAGAGCAAAGGCCATCTACAGCTTCCCAAAACCCATACTTCTCTAAACCTTAGTTTTTTTGCCGACATATCTCAGCTTTCTGTGGTGAAAATCCCAAAATAGTGGTAGTATGACTGTATGTCTCTGCTTTTATTGTCTTTTTATTTAGACTGAGCCTTGATATACATTTACATGGTGCGTTGAGTTGTACAACTCCAAACTTAGCTAGGCCCACCAGACATACTGTTAATACTGTTAGCTATTGCTTTGATGATACTGTCTTAATTGGCTATATTAAATTGTTTCATTTTTCTATATAAAAATTATTTTGTGAGCTTTCCCTGAAGACCCAAGAGATACCTTTAGCCATTTCACAAGTATTATGTGTATTAAGCAAACTAGATCAAGACACTGCTTTCACCAAGTCCAAGTTTGTTTTCCTCATGATGCTCTTATTTGTTTGGCCTGTAAATAAATGTTCTAGCCCAGTGCTCTTTGGAAGAAAACTGGCTTATGTTTAAATCATATCAGAGGTTTAAAAAAATAGAATAAAGATTATCGAATGACAGTATCAGGGTAGCTGAGAGTTCTGTTAAAATCAAGATATTTCAAACTGTTCTAGACCATACAATTTTACACTATCACTTCTCACTGAGAAAAGGCTGATATGTCATTACTGGAACCAGTGGGGAGTATCAGAGACTGCAAAGTAAAAAATTTGAAATAGCAGATAGTGAGCATTCAAACAGCACAGAAGAAATGTGTGCAGAACTGTCAAATGAAACCCCAGGGAATACTGTATTGAATTGTGGAGTCTTTCTTAGCATACTACCTATAAGGCAACATAAAATTTCATGGAAAAGTTGGACAAGCTAAAACCATCTGTGGGGCAAGAGAGTAAGAAAGATCAGATATATTTGACTACTCTTTCCATCATCTTGAAAAAAACTACTTTTCTGATATTTTTATCTAAAAAGTCCTTTCATTTTATGCAGTTGTAAATGAAAACAGTTACAGTAATCACCTCCAACAAGTACTCTGAATCACCATTCTTTTGGATGGTGACATTATTGTTGGTCTCATTCTTGTCTAGCTGGGTTTTGGTTGCTAAGGAATACAATGCATTAATTAGAAATTACACTGCCAACTACAGTGGAAAAGATCTAGTCTTTACTAACATAATTTATAAAAGAACTTTGAGAGAAAAATAAAAGAACAATCCACTGTTTCTCAAATTTCTTTAAGTTGCTTTATGACATAGACTGTTTTGTTTTTGAAAAACTGCAGAACAGAATCATAGAATCATGGAATCATTAAGATAGGAAAAGATCTCCAAGATCATCTAGTCCAACCATTCCCAACCACCACTATCACCCACTAAATCATGTCCCTAAGCACCACGTACAACCTTTCCTTAAACACACACAGGTACAGTGACTTCACCACCTCACTGAGCAACCCATCCCAATGCCTAACTACTCTCGCTGAGAGGAAATGTCTCCTAATTTTCAATCTGTATGCCCTGGGCACAACTTGAGGCCATTCTCTCTTGTCCTGTTGCTAATCCAATGCATTGAGAATGTGCATCAGTTCAAAAAGAGATTGTGGCTTCCTGTCACATTGTTTACTTCATCAGTAGAAATTATAAAATCATCAGTTACCTACAAAATGTGTAGGAGACAGCAGGATTGTTGAAGTTTTTTGTTCTTAATTAAGTAAGATTAAGTAAAACATTTAGTATCAAATGTAATAATAACCATTCTTAGCAAAAATTCAGTTCAGCAAGTGAGTAGAGGAGGAAAAATATCCTTTTACATTTTCATGGTTTTGGCTCTATGTTTAGAAAGGAAAAAAAAGAAGAAAAAAAAAAAAAAGAAAAAAAAAAAAAAAAGAAAGCTGGTTTTGGCAGGCTGCAATAGGAAGTCAGTATTCCTGTTTCAAGATAGACACACCAGTGGTAAGAGTCTTTGCTAACTGTTACAGCTCTCTACAGCCGGTCAACTTCACAAACTCATCATAACCAAAAAAGGTGAATATTCTGTTAATAACTGTTAATTTGTCTGCCATGCTCAGAATGATTTTGCAGATATCTAAGTTTGTTATTTATTTAACTTTCATGATTTTTTAGTCCCACTGACTAGGCATAAGCAGTATAATTACATTTTCCACTATGCACCTCATTGTGATTTACAGCAAGGACAAATTCACAGCTCCACTCTGACTAGTTCAGTCTTTCTAGAAAGGCCTGATGCCACACAGAGCAAGGGAGATGGTGCCAGCTCAGTTGGCTTCTCAGCCCAGCTCCTTTGTTTTGTCAGTCTGCTGTGGGCAGTGCAGAACCTACAAAAAAGCTGATCTTTACACAAGGGCTCAGTATCTAAAATATCCACCATGTCTCAGTATCTAAAAAGGGTAGCTGCTGGAAGCACAGTTTCAGCAGAAGGCTGGCTCTTAAGCAGATGCTGTTGTCTGAAATCCCTGCTCATGAATATCATGAATGCTTAGCATTCAGTCATAGCAGAGATCAGAAGTTGTTTCCTCATGTCACTTGGAGAAAGGATAAGAACCTAGGTCTCTTTCTCTCCAGAAACTGTGCTGATTGCTTGGTTGTCACACAGTGTCGTGTTTCCCACTTCTGAAATAGCAAATTATTTGATGCAAAAAGCTCAGTCCAACCAGAATAGATCCACTTTTCCTTGTTAGGTTACTCTCCCGTAAGAGACAATATGAGGTTTACTTCAGTCAGAGAAGGCACTGAATATTCATCGTCTATACCTTATGGCAATTATGGGGCTAAAAGCAAGAAGGGAGCTCTAATCAGTTATTTGAAAGGGAGAATAGAGGACTCAATGTGCAACCATAAGTGGTGTGTCTGAGAACTGAAACGAGATCTGGGAGTCAAGAGGATATTCAGCCTGTCCCATTGGCTACCCACGACTACTCCTAGTTAACTCCTAGTTACTACTCCTAGTCTAAGTCTGGTAGGTCCCATTTTGAAAAGCCTGAGAGTCTCCGGCTTCTCATCCTACATGGGTGGATGTGAAGAGAAGAGAGAGAGCTTTGGCTGCACCCTGACCTCCTCAGACATTCCTATACTCACTAAAGCTGCAGTAGGCCAGCGTTGTGCTGTGTCACATTGCCAAGACTGAAAAATAAATCCCAAATAAATCACTGAATGATTTCAGCAATGCCGGACTCAAAGGCAGTGTGTTCTTTCTCCACCTCTTACCACTGTATGTAAGCTCAGGCGTAATTAGACCATCTAGTGGTGGGCAGCACTATTCCATATTCCATTAGTGGATGTTACCTTTCCACTTAATTAAAGAAATGGAGGGATTTATTGCAGAGTCAGGCTTATTAATCAGTCACTGTAAACATATCTTGGCCCAAATCCCATTGCTTAGCAGCAGTAATAACCTTGCATTCTGCATCACTTCTAGGTTAATTGACACAACAAATCTAATAATTTTAATCAGGCCAAAAAATACTTTGTTGACAGCAGTAACTGAAGAGTTACCATGGTTGCTGTTTCATGAGTAACTAAACAGCTTCATTTTTATTTTTTTTCAGCCTCTCTTCTTAAGGAAGCAAGGTTTTTATTTCATCCATATAATATAGGCAAGTGGGAATATTCATCTCTTCGTCTGTCGGTCCCCTCACAATCTCTTCCAAATATTTTGGAAATCTTAACCAAACTGGAAAAACAGTAACAGGCTGAACAGGTATCAGAATTTTGCAGTGGAAGAGAGCAAGGGATAAGCAGGGATATGTGCTTATCCCTGCAATATCTGCAGCCGGTCACACATCACAATATCTGCAGGGATAAGCACAGCATGAAATCACTTTCAGCTACATTGCATAAAGTCTGTGCAGAGGGAGGCATTCTGAGTGTCCCAAGCACAAGGAGAGCTTTGACAGCCTGCAAGGGACTGCTAAGAATCTGACTGCAAGACATGCGCCTGTAACAAACTACTCCTTGTTTGTTCCACTGGAAATAAAGCCATGAGCAAACATGAAGACAGAAGACACATCCCCTGACTGCTTTCTCTCTCTTGGTGAGGCACAGGCATTGATCGTTATGCCATCAGCACATCATCTACAATGCCTGAGCTGAGGAGGACTGATGGGGACATGGCTAAGTGGCTCACAGATTTCTGGAAGATTTCTCTCATCACTGGATCAAGTTTCTTGGTAGATTTTCCCAGCCTAGCCATAGCACTGGGCTGATGTACCATTTAGTGAAAGTGAAAGAGTACTGAAAGATGTCAAAGATGGGGAAAGAGAAGTCAAACGACAGATAAGGTCTTCTGATGTCCACTTCCTACAGCAAGTGTAAAGTGAACCAAGTCTTTGGTTTTATACACCATCTATATCAACAGATTAGAAAATGCAAAATTCTAAAAGATAATTATTTTACCAGGATAACAAGACATTTTTTATTTTTCCAATTTTAACAAAGTGCATATTCTTTCAAGTCACCCATTTTCAGGGGTGTGATGTATATGTGAGTTTCCTTTCACGTCACCTGTTACCACTTTCAATAACAGAAATTTAAGCATATGAGACTTGCACTGAGCTTATTTTGGTATGATTTGATACTTTCCAGTCACAAACCATCTCCAAGGAGAAATTCAGTTGCTTACTGCAAAGAACATTAAGAACGTAATTGCAGTAAGCATAAAAGAAATTTTCTTAACATGACAAGTCAAGTTGCTTAATTGCAGTAAAAAACTTCAGGACAGAAGACATAGGAAAAAAAAATGAAATGAAAGAAAGATAAGTATTTTCTTCTGGGCAGAGCTGATCATTTCTAACATTGCCTCTCTAGTTGGAAAATGGGTATGCATGATTACAGTAGCATTACAGAAAACTATTGTTGCTACTACCTTCCCATGAAATACTTAAAACTGCACACATGGGACTGTGAAACATCCCCATCCATAATTGGGATACAAATGCAGTTCCAGTGATAACCATGAATGTTCTAACCAGCAACTCCACAACATTAACAACAAAAAAAGTGATGTTGCAAAGACCATTTGTGGTCAAGTGTAAGATTATCCTTATTTAAGAAAAAACACAAAAGATGAAAGCTTACTCTCACATCTACGTTCTATAGCTTGAGGATATCTGATCATTTTTTCCAGCAAGGCAACTACTTCTATCATATCCACTAGTCCAAAATGTGCTCCATGTTCTTAAGGGAACTTTTTGTCTGATATCATCCCACTTGCACTCTGACATTTGTAGGGCTTTGGCCATAATTTCACCAAAAAAGTATGTTGGCAAAGCAGGGTTTAACCATTCCCTTCTTCCTCTCATTTTAACTTATTCTGCCAGTATAATCCATTTCTCCACACATGCTTTATCATTGATTCCTGCAGAAATTTTTTAATAAACTTGTTCAGGGTCACTTCCAACTCTCTCTGCATCTTAATAATATCCTGGACATCTCCCTCTTTGGCTGCTGTTCAAAAATAAAATGTCACAAACAGTTTTAGCTCTATTAGGTACAGGCTGTGTAATCAATAGCAGGAAGCTCTGCAGAATTTGGTCTAGAAAGACAGTAGCTCTCTGAATAATCCCCTCTTTGAGAATTATTGAGAATTAGTTATTTTATTATTATTATTTTAAACCCTAGGAAGAATCTCTAAATCAATAAATTCTTCTCAGCAGCAATGAAATACACTGAGGTGTCTTTTAAACACACACATATATATATGTTTTCATTTCCTATGTGTTAAGTGGTAGCTGGATTCATTGGAATTGATATCAGACATTTCAGTTTAGCTGGGGTAACAGCCTGCTCTCACTGAAAGAGAAGGTTCTGCTCCTCTCCTTTCACACTCCTCATGTGCTCTTACTTCTAGATTTGTTTCAGGAAAATGGTAGAAAACTGACAAACTAATCTGGCAGTTAAATACAATGTGAACAGCTTATCTGGTTTACCATGCAATCAGAGAATTCAATGCAAGGGAGGCTGGAGAACCTACACTTGGGAGCTGGAGGGGAGGAGGAGACAGTGGGGAAAGAAGACTGGAATCTCTCTTCAGCTGTTGGCTCAGCCAATGTCTTCAGAAGTTTTGTTGTTCAACTTCCTACAAAACAGCAAAAGTTTTTTTCACTTGGACCATATTAAATGAGTCACAGTGGGAATTTGCTGCTCTTTTTCCTAAAATTCCATATAAATCTGTCCTAGCTTCATACCGTTCAATTTATGAATGTAGTAGAGAAGACTGGAAAATGGCATGAATTCACAATCTGATCAAATTACATGTCCACTATATTATAAACAGAATACTCAAAAAAGCCACAAAAACTTCACGAACATGCAATATTTTTCCTTCCATTTCCCTTTAATTTTTTCAAGAAAGTTATATTTGCAAAATTTATGTTTGTAGTGATCAAGGCAGTGTACGTTGCGTAGTATATCTGCGTTTTCACAAATGTATATCCAATAGAGTGAACTCTAAACCAGCAGAATCTTTTTTGATCCTTCAAACAACAAAAGAAAATCCAAATTCACCAGTGACACTATCACTGTTCTCTGATATCTCTTGGGGCTGATTTTCAGAAGGGTAAACATTTATCTGCAATTTATTTCTGCTTGTAAACAATGGTCTGTCAGAAAGCGTGCTTAGTAAAAAGTGCACAAGCAGCACAGAATCATGAATTAAACAACACATTTTAATTTCTAAAGTCAGAGGGAAGCATGTTATATTGCACTCCTTCTCAGATTTAAAACTCTATTTCACTTTCCTGTAAACTGGTCATTAAGTATATCATTGTTATATATATGAGAGAGAAAAGAACAGAGTGATGGCGCCACGGCTAAAAAGCAGAATAATGTGCAACAGAGAAAAGACTTGGAAATTTTTATGTGCTGAATCACGTCCACTGCACACATTAATATTTGACTGTAGAAAAACACTATAGCTAAATGTCCATATTTAACTGTATTCAATTGATGTGATTTTTTGTTTCTTTTACTAATACCTGCAAAGGCCTTTATTGCTTTTACAAGCAAGGTATACCTTAGTGGTTTACACAGGCTGCTTAGATGCAAGAAGAGAACACATTTGTTTCTAAGACAAAAGTTGACTAAAAAGATGGAAAGGCCAGTTAAAATTTCAGCAGTATTGCTTACTCCAGGTCCAAATTATATTTTAGCTGAATTTCAGCAAAGATGCAACCTGTTGCCATGACAACAGCTGAGGCAAGAGGTATCGACAAAAGAGAATTTGCACTCCACATAAAGGATGAGTTAGAACAAACAAAAGAGTAGTAAATGGCCTCTGTCTTCCAAGCTTCATGAATACAAACACCTCAGAACCAGCCCAGAAAGGATATTTCTTCTGTTCACAAAATAGAACAATGTCTACGACAAGTCTTTGACATTGCAGATCTCCTGTTCTTGTACAGGTCACCCCTTACGCTGGCTCTATAAACACCATCTGTGTACACTGAAGAAACATTTCCAGAAATAAATGAGTCATGTACCAGATCTCTTGCTTGTCAGTAATGTGGAAGACAGATTTGTAGCAAATGGTAAATAAAACAATAATAAGCTAGTATCCCAAAATCCATCCCAAGACTTATAATTTCTTACAGAAAATAGATAAAACATATTAGAGTTCTGTTTCCTTGTTGATAACCAGTATCTACAGCTTTCTACCAAGCCCAGCTTGCTTACTTTGCTACTAACCACAGTCAAATTGAGGACTGTCAGCATACACCATTCTTGGATTTCACTCAAAGTCTCATTTGAACATCGATTAGAAGACTTGTAAAGTTACTTACTAAAAAAAATGATTTGCCACATCATTCTAACCAAACAGAGGAAGAAGAAGCAGGCCTAGGAATACCTGTCAATCCATGCCAAAACAGAGCTTTGTCTAGCTTGCATAGGTCAAGAGATTTCAAGACCAAGTGAACATGAGTGAAATGTATCAGTGCATTTACATGTAGTTCTTACAGCTCATGGTATCTGCTATGACAAAATCTAAGATGACACAGAAACATTGTTGGCAAAGCCCTGCACAAGTGCATACTCCAAGACAGACACTGTCCCAAAGACGTTAGGAAGGAAAGAACAAGACAGATTAAAGATGACACGACAAAGAGAACTCAAGGAGATGTTTGCCTGACAGAACTCACCATTCAGCCATTACTGCAGAGGTGCAGTAATGAGCCCTGTGTCCTGGCTGAATCTCAGATTATTCCTTCCTTTACACCTTGACTTTTGCTGAGCTGGGATCTCTGGAAATCTGAGCTTCATGTATTTGGCTTGTTCTGTTTGTTTCCTTCATTCATTTTCTTTACATGAAACTATATTTTTTTGGGGACAACTATTTACACAAATTTCTTACTGTACTGGTTCTGGCCACTTACACCACACTTACACACAAGGAATTACATGTACATGTATCATGAATGAAATGCTGTTTTCTCTGGGACAGAACATAATGGCTATTTAAGAGTATGCAGATAAACCATGCCACATTTTACAAGTGTACTAGATGCTTTCCAAATATTAAAGCAATACCAGCTTCTTTCTCTAAACAGCACGTATCCTCAATAAGACAGCTGGAGAGAAGAGTATAAATTGATCAGATACATATTTCTGACTTTCTTAGATGTGTTATAAAGCTCCTGAATAAGGAGTGGCCTTATGAACCAACTCAGAAAACACTTTTGAATCAGGAAGACAGAAGAATGCTTGGAGATGACTCTTTCAGGACCAAAGAATTAATTGATGAGAAAGACATCTTTTGCAAGTGATGCTAAGGAGCAATGTGAAAAAAAGACACGGGTTTCAAATGAAAGGTGAAAGGTTGTACAAGAATATTGACAAGAAAGATTAACAAAGGATGGAATTTCTGCAGTATGAGAAAGGGGAAGGGAAGGCACAGGGGAAAAAAAAAAAAAAAAAAAAAAAAGTCGTTTGAATTAGGTGATCAGGGGAAATGATCCATGAATATTTGTGAGTAAATGCCTACCCCGGTGAATACAATTTGCAAAAACAGTACTTTGCATGAAAGATTCAGCCCAACTTTCATCCCCAGGACAATGCTCCACTTCTCAGGATAAAGGTTACTTTAGGATGAATGAAAGTGGGGAGAGAAATTCAATTTTTTATGTTATATTAGTGGAATTCACCTGGAATCAGAAAGTTTTACCTTTGGGATTTCAAAGAGAATAAAGTGAAGTCAGAGAAAGAAATGAATTCAGGGAGAAATAAGCACATACGATAACCATGATGGCAAGAAACAAGTGGTTAGCAGAAGCAAGCGAAAAAAAAATCAGACATGATCTGGACAACACAAAAGTGAAGACTGACATCTGGAATATGAATGACAGACTCAAGAGAAAGAGAAAGTTCTGCAATATTCTGCAACAATGTATGTGAAAGGGTTTTAGAAGAAAACAGAGAAATCCATTTTATAAAGGTAAGATTTTATAAGTCATTTTATATAGGTTTTTATAAAGTGTGAGATAACAGTATTACCTGATGAACCATGAGCAGAACTATATAAGTGACCCAAGAGTGAAAATGTGTTCCTCCACAGGATACCAAAAGAGACGAGGCAATCACAAACTACTTTTAAAGACCAGACTTCAGTATAAAAGATTGTCCTCATCAAATTCAAAAGTTTCTCTTCATCAAACAGAAAGTACTATGTTCAGAAAGCACAATGTCAGAGCAAGAAGCAATATTCTGCGACTTTACAATATAATCTCTTTCACTCCGTGCTTAATTACATCTTTCATTGGCTTGTATGATGTTGAGCTTTTAGATCCTGGTTTTATATTTTTTAGCTTTGATCTAGAAATGTTATTTTCTGTGCTTCAATTTTATTTTTGTCATTTTTATTACCAGTGCATCAAAATGCAGTTTTTGCTGTTCTGACCAAGCACTTAAAAGGAAGCCCATTAGTGAAGTGTTGAATTTGTATTTATTCTTCAGAGCTCTAAAATATCACTCTTATCTCTGAGTTTTATCCTTTGGCAACAACAGCCCTTCTAATTTTGAAAGTTCAACAACCAAAAATGAGAAAAATGTGAAAAAAATTAAGTTTTCAAAGTTTAACACAATTTTATTGATGTGGAAGATTTAAAGCGTCTTGTATTTTCTTGCTCAAATGATTGTGTAATGCTTACAGTTCTTATTCGTTCCTCTCCTAATGTTCTCTGTCCTTTATTATCTCCTTTTATATCAATGAAAAGTTTAACTTAAGACTTCTGCTAGACTGTGAAATACATTGCACCATTAGAAGCTGTAATACAGATCACATGTGAATTAATGTTTTATGGTATGCATAAACTTTGTGGAAATAATAATAATTCTCTTCCTGCTTTCTGGACTCAGATATGTCTCATCTTGATGGGGAGTGCTCTAATCAATGAACCTGAGGCTAGTCTAAGGGGGAATGTCAAAGCATTTTATTTAAAAATTGAAAAGAATTGAAATGGATGAGTCTTGATTGCCAGTCCCTCTTCTAATAATCATTTGTATTTTAATTAACAGACAGCTAGTATTAATTGCAAAAATTACATAAACTGTGGAAATAATTTTGCAAGGCCTGAAGCCTAAGCTTCTATTTTATCATGTGGATATTCTCAGTACTCTGCTCTACTTTCTCTCCTTGGCATGATGAATGCTTTACTATTTGATGATAAATGTCATCCTGAAGATGAAATATACAAGTCTGAAGGAAATGGATTTATCTCCTCAAGCTCTCTCTGAACTGCTCAATAAGAAATAAGGTGCCCTCCCTCCTGTAGATAAGTTTTGTGGGAGCCTGATCTGCTGGGTCCTATGCAGAAAATGTTGTGTTTGGATCCCAAGGTAAGACAGGTGTGAATCAGTTATTTAATCCTGTCAAAATGGATGTATTTCCTGACACATCTGGAAAAATAAATAAATAAATAATAAAACCACTTCTGCTACATAGGAACTCTATGCTGAAATCTGCAGACTAGCTAGCAACTGGCTGATAATCGTGATCCTGAAGGTCACAATTTTTGTATAGAGACACTAAAGTCATCACTCAGAACCACTTACACCATTCTAGTATCACATTCTGTTTTTACAAGCGTAAAGTGTATATATTGCAATGAAAAAATATATTTACATATACCCACCCACATACACCATATATATGAAAACTATGACTTAAAAATCTGCATTTTCTCATTTGTTTCTTAATTCAGCATATGTAGAGTAGACAAAAACAACCCTGAGTCAGTTGACTCAAGTACAGAGTTGTTACTCTTTGTCTAGCCAAAAGGAAACCGTTTTGGCTCACCTCATAGAAATGCTGCCTAGGAGTCAAAGGCATCCTAGTTCAATTCCTGATTAATAATCAGCCTGTGCACACACACTAGAGTTAAATCTCCAGATGGGAAGGATGTAAGCTTTCCTAATTAGTTAAGTCTGCTCTTGTATCAGTCCATCACTTGGCAGATGTTCAATGCTCTGCTCTAAGCTATTCTGTGGTTTCTCAGCTTCTGCAGAATTTACTGATTCTGCAGCTGGCTATTTCCCAGACACTCATCATTATCTTTACTTGGTGGATCCAGCAACATTTTCAGTGTCTCTGCTTTGAGGCAGTCATCACATAGATTAATTATATTGATCAGTAACCTCAGACCTGGAGAGTTTAAGCTGATGAATCTGTCTTTAACTCTAAATAAGAAAAGTATCTTGTAATTCATGTAACAAATATCAATTACATAAACCTCATTATTGCATATATCAAAGTAATTTAATCCTGTGCTATTATTGTCAATCAATTCACCTTCAGATCAAGCATCTTATATTGCTATTCTTTGACTTCACAAAGACAAAAAAAAAATGTAGTTTTATTTTGTAAAAAAATGAAACAATTGTTTCTTTCTTTAGCTCAACAGAAGCATTTGGTACTGTTTGGTAGCAGTCCTACTAAGGAAAAAATGGATTTATGTCTCATCTATGCAGCTATCTGTAATTATGTCTAGATTTTTCCAGTTACTTTTTAATATGTGGCAAACGTTTGCTCACATACTTTCAGCTATGAGGATTCCACCACTTCCCTGAGTAGCCTGTTCCAATGCTCGTCATTCACAGTATTATTCTCTTGTTCACCTGATAAAATGAATTTTTGCACTTAGAAAACAGTAACGCCTGATAGCATTAAGTCTTGTGTTGTAATTATAATATGAATGGATGCAGCAATAGCCCTTACAGCCTTATAATACTATTTACCAGATATTATAACACAACAGTATACTAGATGTTACAGCTTCCCCTGTGTGAAGTAGAAAGTGAGACATGTTATGTGCCACTCTTAGCAGGCCTTGGAAAATACTCACTTTTGTTGCTCTAAGTGCACTAATAAATACTACCACACCCTGGTTCTGGATCTTCTGCTAAAATATTTTCAGACACTGAATTCTAAAGGAAATCTGATTGTACAAACCCCCATCCTCTTAAAATGGAATTGTTTGCCTCTGTTATGCCTGTTTTATTAAAGCAGAAATGAATGCTGATTATGAAGAATTTCCACAGATAAATTCATTTCGCAATAAACAACCATAATTTCTAAAGAATTAATCTACTCGGGTATTCTACAGAACTGTATCTATGCATATATTTCACTGTTATTTCCTTACTTCAGATACTTTCTTTTTGGTCCTTTCTCCTCTTCAGTTGCAATGAGGCTCATAGCTACACAACACAGGGTAAAGCACCATTGGTGACAGATGGTTGATTAAAATCATGGACACAGATTAAACAAGAAAAAAGTTGGAGGGCTGAAAGAGGTAATTAAAATGGCAGCTTGCTCAAGAAAGCAGAAGAGAGGTCATTTTTGCCCTTAAGAAATGTATTAAGCTACGCTACAGTAATCAAGATTACCAACTGCTCAATGGTTAGTGACAGAAAACCCACTCTATGTGTATTTTTCATCAAAATCAGTTTTCAAATTTGATTCCAGAAATGCACGGTTCTTTTTTCAAGACTTGGAGGAGCAGCACAGTCAGCTCTTCCAGAAAGACCAAACAAGTCCTAGAGTGCTTGTTGCAGCTGTGGTGATACATTTTAAGCACAGGAAACATTACCAAATTTTGCAATCCTAATCATTTAAAAGGAACTGTTTTCTATTTTATACTGAGCAAAATAACAACTTAATGAACATCTTCAGAAGCAGCTTTAAATGGCTGTATTTCTTGTGGCCATATGTTGAGAATACTCCAACAAGTTTATTTCAATGTAACTTTATTTTGCCTTCTAGAGCAATATAAAGCATTCAAAGTCTCCAAAAACTAAACAGAAACTAAAACATAGTATATTGTGTTTACTGCCAGAAATTAGAAAAAAATATCAAGAAAAAGAACTTGGGCCAATCTAGGTAAGTTGCTTTTAATGGATATTCTGTCTCATTTATTTTATGATTACACTAATTTATATATATATATATATGTATGTATGTATGTATATATATACATATATTTTGTTGTTGTTGTTAACACAGATTCAAAGATTCACAGGCTGGCTGAGGCCAGCAGGGCCCTCTGGAGGCCCCTGCTCCAGCAGGGACACCCACAGCAGGGTACCCAGCACCACATCCTGGCAGCTTCTGAAGATCTCCAAGGAGGACACCCCGCACAGCCTCTCTGGAAGCCCATGCCAAGGCTCCTCTCTCTCACCATACACAAGTGTTCGCTGGTGTTCAGAGGGAACCTCCTGAGTTCCATTGCCTCTGGTCCTGTCCCTGTGTACCACTGAAAGGAGCCTGGCTTTGACATCTTTACTTCCTCGCTTCAGGTATTTATATGCATATAAACAAGATCCCCCCCCGATCTTTCTTTTCTCTAGGCTATCCTCTCATCAGGACAGATGCTCCAGTTCCTTCTTCATCTCCATGGCCCTTCTCTGGACAGTCTCTCCAGCATGTTCATGGCTCTCTTGTACAGGGGAGCCCACTACTAGACATGGTACTGCAGGTTTGCCCCCAGCTGTGCTGTCCAGCCACTTGGCCCACATCATGTGCTGGTGTTTGGAGTTCTTCTTCCACAGGAGTAGGGCTTTACATTTCCCTTAAATAAAGTCACTTAAATAAAATATATTTCCTTTCAATTTTAAATATTTCTTTCTGTTCAGTTATAAATATACATTTTCTTCACCATTCCTATAGTAGGTGGCAAAGGAATTTGTGAAACTCTGTAGTTTCAATTGCAAAGATAAAAATATATGTGGATTTTACCATTCATTTAACTTGGATTCCACCATGAACATTGTTTCCTGAATTTATGTGATCTGTTTACACCTTTTTTTTTTTGGCTTATCACTTCACAAGTTTTGCAGTTCAAGAAGAATAGCAACAGCTCATTTTCACTTGAACAAGATGCGAAGTGAGATAACTGGTGAGTAGAGCTTCTGGAACATGAACTTTACTTTTTCTGTTTTACTTAATACATATTAAAGTCTCACATATTAAAAAAAAATAATAATATATCACTGAAATTTGTATGATGCTGCCAGATGGACTCAGTTATAGTGAAATGAAATGAGAAGTACTTTTGGCTAAAACATATCCCAAGAACCTCGATAAAAATAATTTTCATTCGTATTCAGGCTAACTCAAGAAAACAATCATTCAGATAGATCCCACCCAATAAATTCTTCTCATCCCAGACAAGTGGTAATTTTTAAGTCTTTATTGTATTTGCAGAAGTCCAACAGACATCCCAGCAGTACTCACATCTACAGGAAAGACCTTTTGCAAGCTGTGACAAGAAACAATATGCTTATTTTCAGGGGCCAATTTCCACACCACCAAAATCGTTATTTCCACATTTAAGATGAGATACCCTTCATTTCATGGGTCTTCCTAACTTAAATATTTCAGCCTCTGGCTACGTTTGTTGCACTGTGCCTGGGCTCAGGTGGAACAAATTGACATGACCCAGTTCAAATGTGTTTTTAGTTAGAGTACAGAAATGAAACTGCTCTCCCATGTGCATTTCTATCAATCTTTATCCAAAGTATCGATTGGATAAAAGGTTGCTGAAAGGCATGTAAGAACACACAGAGAGGTTCAGATATAGGGGAAAACAAGATTCTACTCTACAAAAACGTCAACAACACAAGGAGAAATAGAGAGGCTAGGAAGGCTGTGAAAAAAAAAGTGTCAAATTCATCCTCATAAGCACAAAGCTGAGCCAGTATTAATCACCAATTTGTTTTATGAAATTCAGCAAACGATTAAGAAACCATAACAGCTCACCTACAGTTTGTCAGCTTAAAGTTTCCCTAACCAAGCTCTACACTACCTTAGGGATAGCAATAGGTGCTTCAGTGCAAAATGTTCTCTCACACTTTTAACACCAGGAAAAGATCAAGGCAGGGAGGGTAAAGTTCAGATAAGATAGACCTACCTACACTCATCATTTGTTGCTGAGAGTTTCTGTAAAGCTCTTTCTTATGAGAAAATCACAGTAAGATTGCAGTACTCCTCCAAAAAAATTAAGAGTAATAGAAACTGATTATATCTAAAGTCAACCATGTAAAACAAGCACCCATTCTCAGATCTAATACAGGAAAGGATCACACTAACAGATCTGGGACAGCAGTAGCACCCACTCAGGTGACATCATGTATTGGCAGGATCTATTGCTATTCTTTCAAGCGCCTCATTATTAATATTAAGCAATTTTAAATGAAATATGGAAAAAAAAAAAAAAAAAAAAAAAAAACAGTCCTGTGCTTCAAAAGCAAAAGTATACTGTCTATGCGAAACACTAGGTAGATGTTATAATGAGAGGCGCTGCCAGGTGTCACCTAGCAATCTGTGCACTGCATAGGCTAGTGCACATCGAGGTTTGAATCAGTCCCTAGTATCAACAAAAAGACTGCATCACCAGACATGAAAATTTGAAGTTAGAATCTTTCCATAGCAAAGAAATACAGAAACTGCGGAGAGCACCTGAGAAGCACGCTTAACTCCAATTGCCCAGGCTCCTCCTGCTCAGGACCGATGCCAACATGCCACATCGCCCCAAAGCAGCACATGTGGGGCTGACTTTTCAAGGGCAATGCTGCAGGTGTGCTTTATGAACCTTGCAGACAGCAGGAGAAACATCACAGTTTGAAAAGTTTCTTTTTGTTTGTAGCTCAACCTTCCTATAATGCCACTTGCTCCCTAGAATAAACAAGATGGAGAGAAGCCTGTGCATCATATCTGCATCTTCCATCCCTCTAGCTCTTTTCTGCATGTTTTAGAGCACTTCCAATAACCCAATGCATTTTAGGGCACTTAAAATGATTGCCTTTTAAGCAATAAGCAATGTTCGATCATCACGGCAGCACAGCTGCTGTCACACACTCTAAAATAGGGATTGAGAGTCTATTCAAAGTGCCCATAGCAGTGACTTTGAGGGAAGTACACATTTGCATCTTTGCAATACAAGGCCTGTTTAAAATAAGGTATTTTCATATTAGAAAAAAAAAAAAAAAAAAAAAAAAAAAAAAAAGTTTAAACAGTAGTTTTTACTTGCACGACTATCTCTGCTCAAGGTGTTACAGAAATACCAAATGGTCACTTCATGAGAAAAACATCGCGTCTGAGGATGACCTAGAACAGACTGTAAGCTCGCATAAGTAACAAACTACATTCTGCATTACCTTCTACATTTATGTGTACATATTTGCATTAAAAATAATAAAGCAAGTAGAAATGAATAAAAATTATTTAGCTTTGCCTCATTGAAGGCTGATGAAGGGAATTAAAATGACCAGTGAATGACCAGGTTTTTAAACTACATTTCAATACCTTTTGGAACCATTTTCATTGTTGGGAGGTTGTTCGTCTTTTATTGACTCTTACAGTCATGTTTGAAGATGACACCTCTGGCTTGATCTTAGATCAGCTGTTCTAAAACAATTGAATATTTCATAGAATGGTTTGGGCTGAAGGGGACCTTAAAGACCATCCAGTTCCAACCCACTGCCATGGTCAGGAACACCTCCCATGAAATCAGGTTGCCCAAAGCCCCATCCAGTCTGGTCTTGAACACTTTCAGGGATGGGGCATCCACGGCTTCTCTGGGCAACCTGTGCCAGTGCCTCACCACCCTCTGAGTAAAGAATTTGCCCTGTATATCTAATCTAATGTACCCTCTTTCAGTTTACAACAATTACCCCTTGCCCTACAAACAAAATAAAAAATCATCAGTGATTGGACTAGAGAAAGAACTTCAGAAAGGGGCAGCTGGAAAGAAAAAATAACTGTGAGAACAGAGAGAAGCAGTTCATACAGAACCACAAAAGACAAGAAAGAAGAGAAAGGTACAAAATTAGAAAAGATGGACAAATGTCAGAAAGTCTGACATGTTAACTTAATTTTGATCTGAGTTCAAAATTCCTCTTCAGAAACTCACATTAGCAGAAAGGAAATAGTATTAAAAAAGGTGTCATTTTAGAGAAACTCAGCTTCAGATTCTGTCTTTCATTATTTTAAATCTTTCTTTTCTGAGGCAGGATATTGCACAGACATTATTGTATAGGGATTTCAGCACAGAACTGCTCAATTTAAATTACCTAGGGTATAATGTCTTTCTTACTTGTTTCAAGGTAAATGTTGGTGTGACTTTCCTCAATTTTTTCAGCATCGTTATAGATTGTTCTCCTTTGAGTGATTAATTAATTTGCACCTACTGTTTTGCACCACACATTTCATGCTAGCAATTTTTCCTCCTTTTTTTTTTTTTTTTTTCTGGTTTTAACTTTAATTAATACTTCATTTAGGATGGTTAAGATTTTTTCTTCACTAATACAACTCACCTAATTATTTTTTATGGTATCTGCTTTAAAGTTGTGTTTTTTTTTGTTGTTTTGTTTTGTTTTGTTTTTGTGTGTGTTTGTTTTGTTTTGTTTTGTTTGGTTTTGTGCCAATTTTTGAAAAGTTATGATCATGCTATGTATTCTTTTTATTGAGTTTAAGTTAACTAGCTGTTTCATTAGTTTTAGCATTTTACTACTTTATTTACTTTTCTTTTTTTTTTAATTGCTAAAACCCTAAAGTTTATTGCTTTTCTCCCTCTAGCCATAGAATAATTCTTAATCATAGAGTAATTCTTAATTTTGTAATTTGCCAAGTGTTTTCTGGTAGATAGATTGTTTCTTTTTTTGTTCTTTTTTTTTTAAACTTATGGAGTATGTGATACCCATCAAATATTTAATTCAAATTAAGTTAATGTAAATAGAAAATATTTTTTAAGCAATGTCCAAGCTTCTGACTTCCATTACAGTTATTAGTTTGGCAAACCCATTAAAGGCTGCATTCAAACAGTATGTGCTCTGTCTTACATTAATTTTTAGTAGTGCCGCAAATGCATGAATTGGTATCCCATAGACAGATCCAAAATGTGATTGATAAGCAGTATGATAGATGGTTTTAACGCATTTTGTTTTAAATGCTTGGTTTCAAGTTGTTGCAAAGGCATCAGAGTGATCACTTGAGGTGTGGCAGCTTCTAACAAATACACTCAGCATAATGGATGGTCTGCATGACTCAGATAATTCATGACTCCTTGTATTTATAAGTTACTAAATCAGCAATGCAAAAGTTTTTATAAAGTATTTCTTATTGCATTTCCCTTCTGAAGTTTACCAAATTCTTTGTACTGTCCTGTGCCCTCCTTGGCCAAGAATTACAATGACATGCAGCTCAGTGAACTGATGGCAGGATCTGATTCTGCCTTTCTGACCTTATCGGGATCATAATACTCCCCAAGCAATCACTCTGCAGTCATCTGTGAGGAGTAGCATCAGTTCTTACAGACCCGACAACAACAGTGATATTGTACTTCAACTACTTTAAAACACAAGGTGAGAAAAATTCTTCAATGCCTCTCCTGCACTCCCCTGCAGAAGGCTGACTGTAAAACATGCAATAAAATCCTCAAAGCAGAAGCCCTGTTTTACAGGCTGTGAAGCAGCTAGCATATTTCTGTCACTAGATAAATAATAAATAAGAATTGTGACATAGCACATGGTCATAGTTACCACAGGTTATGAAGTCTGCTGGGAATAGATTTGGGAAAGCTAGGAACTGGCTGACCCTCAAATAAACTGCGTGGTCAGAACAGAAGTATGGTACAAGAAACCCATTTTCCATCTGATGGGAAATGCTTCAGATATTTTACTTAGCGCTGTCCAAAAGATTTCTATTACTATACTCCCAACATACCTTATTGGCAAGTCTTTCCCAACAAGATATTAACCAAGGTCACCTCTGACAAAAAAAAAAAAAAAAAAAAAAAGCCATATTATGTTGCCCAGTGTCTCCATCAGATACATTGTAACTTGAAATTTGGCTGGCCCCTTTTCTATCCTGTCCTCATCCTTGACACTGAGCTACATGGCAGCATGCTTAGAAACTGCTGAGCATATCCAAGTTGGAGGTTTGTTTGTTGTCTATGTTATGCAAACACAGCAATCTTAAAGCACTGATCTGGAACTCTTGGCCAGTTGTATCCTGAGGATTCTGACCATCTTCTTTTCATTCACAGTTAGAAAATGGAAAGGTAAACAAGACATAGGAGTACTTAATTTTCCAGTGTTTGGTTCCAGAAGAGAGGAAGATTTGGAAAAGAAAGCTGTTACGTGCTGACGTGTATTAATATGCGCAAGGCCAGTGTTATGGTCAAGGTCCAAGCCAGGTGCCTCCACAGGCATCTTCCAAAGTCATTGCACTTTGGAAACCTCTGCTGTGATTCCTCCTTGCTGCTTTGTGATTCCTCAAGGAAAAGAAAGATGACCAAGATTTAGTCCTTAAAAAGGGAATAAAAATCTGAAATCACATAATAGCCTAATCAGCTGGTTTTGGGGGATGGAATGAGAATCACAGAATATCATAAATAGTCAGCTCCAAGTTGAAAATGAGTAATGACAATCTTGCCAGATACTTTACAGGTGTTATTTAATATCATTATTTTAGTGGCAAGTCCTAAGCTAAAGCTTGTGGCATTCTGACTGATCAGTAATGGCATTCAACATTAGATACTAGCATAATGCAATGGATGTAACATTAAATAAGACCAAGCAAATTGAGACAAAGTTGGAGCTAGAATAGCTAATGCAACTGAAAATACAAACTACAGTACTGAATATTTTTGAAGATAATCAGTCAAGAGTTAAAAATCATAGAAGTTATGAATCTACTTTAACTTAAATCTTCAGGAAACCTTACTTATATCTGACTTGAATCTATTAACAAAACTGATTTTTTAAAATCACCTTGATAGTCAAGCAAAAGGAGTTCTATGACAAAAATAGGAAAGGATCTTAATTGTGTCAAAAAGTTGACAGTAGTAGTTTCAGACAGCACAATTCTTGAACTGTTACCACAGCAGTCTAAAGTGCTTCACTATCTATTTTCATTTTAATGTAACTGCCCATGCTTTCCTTTACTCATCTCTCTTGCCCAAAACAAGGAAGTGTTTTATTAGGTAGAGGACAGAAAACAATGCAGAAAAATGCACTTGCACAGCAGTGTGGTACAGGAAAAGACAGCACTCCACACAGCATCAAGGTAATGATCAAACTTAACTAAACAAGAGAAAATTTCAGCAAGTGGGATACAAGAGTCACTGACAGAATTCAGCAAAAAGTCTTTAGAATAGATTTTTTTAAAGCTTTGTATTCAATATTCTTTCTTTGTAAACCTTTTGCTCTTTTTCAAGAGGGTATATGTGAGAAGAGAGCCAAGAAAGGAAAGCTGTGTCTAAGGACAAAAATGCATGTGAGTTTTGGGATGGATATAGGGAAGAGATCTCCTTAGATGCATGTGAGGAAGGTTTAGGTAGCAAAGATAATAGTAGATGTGAGAAACAGGTGAGAGGTGCTTTGTAGAGTCTTAAAGCAAGAATGAAAATATTACTTATTTACGAGTCAGTGGAGTCTCAAAAAGATGGAGCTATTGTAGAACCACTAGCATTATTCCAACAGAATTTGACAAGGGAACAAAGAAAGAACAGGGAACTGCCATATCAAAAGTGATAGTATAAGCCACACAAGTAGGCTAAAACATTTTCTAGAAGAAAATCATGAACATTGCATACTGTAAAATAAGAATTATTCTAATTATTAGTAGTGCCATATTCATTAATTATAATATTCTGATTCTAATAATTCTCTACAGAATATTATATTCTACTTTATTCAAAAAAAATCTAGCTGATATCCTTCTCTGAATAATAATTTATCCTTTGAATTAAATTTGAAGTATTTAAAATAATTCGAGTAGATGAAAAGTCTTAAATTTCTGACCCTTTCTTTCTTCAGACACACTACTTTTCACTTACAGTGCTCTTGTTTCTTTTCAGTCCTCAAAGTCTGTAGGACATCCTTGGACTTCAGCAAATATTTTTTTTATTTACTTCAGTAAAGAATTAATGAATATATAGATTAAAAAGGATTGAAAGTGATTTTCTTTCTTCCCACTATTTCAAGTCTCTTGAGACAGAGCACTGTACTATAAAAATAAATGAATAAACAAGCACAAGTAATATTTCCTAATTATTTTCAATAGTTGACACTAAAAGATAAAATTGTCTACAGGGAAATTCATAAAAACTATGTGGAGCTTCACACTTGTAAATGTATTTACCTGGTGAGCCCCTGCTCGTTATTTTATTACTGGGAGTAGGATATGTTCCTGTTTTATAGCTCTATTGAAGGCTCAGAAATTTAAACAAATTGTATTTTTTCCCTTCTAAGACCATATAATTTATCAAGCCCTGGCCTTGCTCAGTTTATTACATTATTTTTCCATGCATGAAAATCCATTTGCTGCTCTGCTTCTTATTGAAAATGGTAATTTCCTGGGTGGATGCACATCTGTTATCATATTGGAGTCCAGTATGATGAGCCTGAGTGCAGAAGTGGCACACCCACTTCTTTTCAATGACACTAGAGAAAGGGTAATACCTTTTTTGTTGTTGTTGTTGTTGTTGTTTTATTTTTATTTTAATGAAATACCACCAAGAAAATAAAAAAAAAATAACAATAAAAAAAGATTAAAAAAAGACTTTTCAACACTGGATGCTACTGAGAGCCATTTCCACCCTTTTCATGTCTTTCAGTCTCTTTCCTAAGTCGTATAGTCATCAAAAGTTATACATACTTCTATATAGGAAAATACTTGATAAAACTATTGTTTTCATATATTACAAGTGCCTTGATTAATATATTCTATTGCCTTGGGTAATAGAGTCACAGACTAATTTAGGTCTGAAGAGGCCTTTTGAGATCATCCTTTCCAACCTCCTGCTCAAATGGTAGCAACTCAAGCAGGCTGTCCATGGCCTTGGCCTATTGAGTGTTGAATATCTCCAAGGGCAGGGATTTCACAGCCACTCTGGTCAACCTTCTGCAATATCTGACTAATAAAATCATTACACATAATCTGTAATGAACTTAGTCCAAAATATCTAGAGAAAATAAAAATGGCAGTTCTTAAAGGAAGATTAATTTCTCCTAAGTGAAACCACCTAAAGGAAACTAAGTGTACTGTGATAATTGCCTAGACTACCTCAATAGCAAAGAAAAGGAAAGAGAATGATCCTGAGTAGATATTGCAGCCTACCTTCATTTTAGCTGTATTCAAGGACCATATAGTGCAATTCCTTATAGTAATTCCTATTGAATTGCTTACCAGGTAAAAGAAAAAAATTTTCCTTAAATTTCTTTATTCTCTCTGCCACTGCAACATGCTGTCACAATGCTGTTGCAGATTTATCATAGATACTTCAACATGGAGGTATCTATGAAAAAGTGCATTGCATCTCAAACATGGAAAAATTAATATCTCACTCAACTAATGAGTCAGATAGATACATGTTACATAGCAGGGTAATACACTAACAGGAGTTCTATCAGATTTTTGCTGTTGACCTTGTGGGTAGAAATTTCTTTAGCAGCAGACAGAACATGAAGATATTTTTTTTTATGTTAAAAAATTGTCTGCACATACATGTCATGAGGGTAAGTCAAACAAAACCCATAAAATAGAGCATTATAACTTTAATGAAACATTCATGTGAGCACCTTTAAGAGAATAAATGTTTTTTAAAAGCCTATTCTTTCTGAAGTCAACCACTTCCAAAATACTGAAAATACAGGCATTATATTTATAGCACAGCATGAAGTATTAATCCAATTTACAATTAATTCTCACAAATTATTATTAAATAAAAAAGCACATTCAAAAGCAGACACCTTTGGTAGCTTCCAGGTACTTTTTTAAAGGAGAACACTGACACCAGAAGGATTTTCATTCTGTTTAATTTCCTTCCATTCCTTTAGAAAGTCAGAATGTCAGGAGAGCCATGGCAAGAGTTTTCTGTACAAAACTGTATTTTGTACAGAACATGGAGCTCACAGGTATGTAAGAAGTTAAGTCATGGGGATGGATAAGCTCACTAAAATGTCCAGAAAAGTGAAGGTTAACTATCTTAGGCTCAAGATTAAGAAGCCCTGCAGTTGCTTTCAGTAACCCACCAATTAGTCTTAATAAGACAGGAAGCATCCCATGGGGAAATACAGACAAGACTAATTGGCAGCATGCACCTGCTTCTAAAGAGAAGAGGAACACCTACCCACATCAAGGAGAGCATTAGAAAGAATGCAAGTTCAACTACCACATCCCCAGAGCCCATATGTGGGCTTTTGCGGTTTTTTAATCTCTACTACCTTTAATGGATCTTTTGTGCAAATCAACAGCTTTCATTTTCTGTTTGATATCAGGTGGCAGTAATTTCCTGTGTGAAGGTAGAAGAAAATGTTTAATTATCACAATCATCATTTACATTAGGCTTAAAAAAACACTAGTTTGCCAACAAGTACAGTTCTGTCAATAGTTTTAAACCTAGAATAAACCTATTCTAATCTTGACCTCTTAAACATCTGATTTTTGGGCCCCTCGCTACAAGAAGGACATCGAGGTGCTTGAGCGGGTCCAGAGAAGGGCGACAAAGCTGGTGAGGGGCCTGGAGAACAAGTCCTACGAGGAGCGGCTGAAGGAGCTGGGCTTGTTCAGCCTGGAGAAGAGGAGGTTCAGGGGCGACCTTATCGCTCTCTACAGATACCTTAAAGAAGGCTGTAGCGAGGTGGGGGTTGGCCTGTTCTCCCACGTGCCTGGTGACAGGACGAGGGGGAATGGGCTTAAGTTGCACCAGGGGAGTTTTAGGTTAGATGTTAGGAAGAACTTCTTTACTGAAAGGGTTGTTAGGCACTGGAACAGGCTGCCCAGGGAAGTGGTGGAGTCACCATCCCTGGAAGTCTTTAAAAGACGTTTAGATGTAGAGCTTAGGGATATGGTTTAGTGGGGACTGTTAGCGTTAGGTCAGAGGTTGGACTCGATGATCTTGAGGTCTCTTCCAACCTAGAAATTCTGTGATTCTGTGATTTTATTCAGAATAAAGTAAACTCATCATATGTGCTAAGCGTTTTTCCTTATACAGCGCAGTACAAGGGGAATCGGTAAAAAGTATTGGAAATGGTTATTCTAAACTGTATTAGAAAACAACTGTGAGAACCTGTGAACCAACTGCTTGACAGAAAACCCAGGAACATCAAGTTGCTCTGGGGATTGTAATAACACAATGCAGATCATTCTCTGTGAACATAAGTGCTTCTGATTTCATCAAGGTTAGTATCTGAAAAAACACTTCCAATACATATTCTGCGTTCTTTGTGGACTCATTCTCAGACCAAGTTCTTTATAAGAAGTAACCCTACCAAGAGAATCACAATACCTCTTACATCCTGTGGCAATGGTTTCAGTTACGCTAAAAAAAAAAAAAAAAAAAAAATTAAATACAGTGTTTCCAAAACAGGATATTGTCTACTATTCAACAATGTGAAACTAGGTCTTTATATTATGTGTGGTTGAAATCAGAACTTTATTATCTCACAGACTGAAGGGTAACTGTATTACATTAAAGAGGTGTAAAGTATAACCTCACAGCAAATATATACAGAGATATAATATATATTTTAACAGGATACTTGAAAAGACTGTAAATAGTTTTAGTAGTTAGAGCAGCACTCTTTTTTTTTTTTTTTTTTTTTTTATTGGTATGTACTTCCTCATAGCCCTGCAATTCACTTTCATTTAATTGCCTGCAAATTTTACTTCAGCAAATCTTTATACCTTTTACTAAAGTCATGAATTCAGGTCATTTTCATTATATATTTTCCTGCTTTTATTGTAGCTAGAACAGAGCAGAACTTAGCACAGCATCTTTTATCCTGTTTTTCAACACATTGTCCCTTGTACTATGTCAAGCAAAGTACAAATGATAATAATATCTGAAGACTTTATTGAAAGATTAATGGGCCCATCTGTCAGTATGCTCATTCCCTAGTCACATGCTAGCTTGAGCACTGGTAACTACAAAGGTTCTTAATACATTGATGTTTGTTTCCACTCTACATCAAAAACACTCAGAGAAACTGAGGCAGGCTTGGGGTCCTAAAGTTGAAAAAGTAAAAGGAGGGGAATTCTGCCATCATGCAATCAATGCATTTTTTAAAAAAAGTTTATTTTCATCATTGCTTGTTAAAACTGGAAGAAAATCATAAAAGAAACACGCACAAATTAAAACATGTTGTTAAGACCACCTCCTTCAGAAGCATTTGAATTGCAGGAATGGACTTTCAGGAATAGAGAGAGGAGACTAAAAAAACTGATGCATGGGATACAGCTGAGGTCCCATGGTTTGCACAGCCCCTCGCATCCTGCCCCATTTGCAGAGGACATCAAACAAGACCTACTCTGTTCCATTCTTCAGGGGCTAGAAGCAGCAGGGAAACAACATTTTAGAAATTGGCAACAAACCTGAGACAACAAACAGTATTTTGTGCTGCCACATGATTTTTCAGTGATTTCACTGCAGATCCTGTAGAAGTCAGAGAGAATTGGGAACCTGATTTTCTCTTTCATCCTCTAAAAACTTCCATTAACACTTCTTGGGTCATACTGTACAATTCTTGCAACAAATCATTGCGATTTCAGGTCTTTTGCTATAAATAGTTTAGACTAAGACACAGAGCAAGATTTAGTCTTTTTATGTTAGTAAAATAAGAAAATGATTTTGTTATATTCTAGTGCCATAATCCAATGACTGCTCCTACCACACCTAAAAACGAGGCCAGGCAGTTTTGCACCTATTGCTTGAATTTTCTTTTTGGTAGGAAACACTGTAAGAAGAACCCCTTAAGTACGATTAGTTGAAAAGAATTATAATTAAAGCAAATATCTGTATAGAGAAAACATAAAGCCTTTAGCTCTGGAAAAACAAATTAGTGGAAAGTGTAGAGTTATTTTGCATCTTCTCTTGAAATTCCCATGCTACACTTTGAATGTAGAACATTTAACCTCCAGCCCCTCTTCAGACCAAGTCATTTAAGATTAAAAAGTCCAGAGAGAGATCTTGCTGAATTACCACACCCATTACCCAGCTCCTGACACACCCTGATCAGAAAACTGCATACAACCTGTCTACTTAAAAACAACAATGGTTGGCTGAATTACCTGTTATGGCAGAAAAAAATCTCCAATAAATAGTATACTACATAACTGAGACAAGGGGAAAGATATCTATCATCCTACTGTTCAATGTGGCCTATTAATTTATATACTCAGTCTCCACAGCTCTTCATTTATTGTCAGTGTAAAGCTGTGCAGTTCCCCACAGACATATACAGGGCTTGCGAGCCAGACTGTTGCCCAGAGGAGCTCCTCTTTATTGACAGCATGAGATGAGACAAACTAAACCCCAGGCTTGGGTATCTACAGTAGATATTGGAGAATGCCTCTTCGGAACCATAAAAATGAAAAAAAACAAGCTATTTTGGTTTCTTCTATCTGAAGTTATATTTCACTGTTACTATCAATGATCTCCCTGCCCCATTCAACTGACTTCTTTCCGAAGTTCTACTGTCACATGGTCTTTTTTGCTTAAATCCTGCCCAGAGGATATTGTTTTGGGGAACACTGTCAGCAGACATTTAATTTCACTAGTAGCAGAGCATCTACTACAAAACTGTCAGAAAATCCCTTCATATCCACAAGATATATACACAGAAAATTATTTTTATGTAATTTCTAAAACTCTGAAACTTGGGCAGGCTGATTACTTTTGTTTAGGCAGCTACAGACAATTTACCATGTTTGCCTGTTCTACATTATAATTCTGAGCTAATCCCAGATGCCTGGATAAAAACTGTGATAGTGTGAAACAGCAGTCCTCAAGTACATTAGTTAAATTATGAGCCTGCTTCCTTGGTATAACCTATGCATAAGAAATAAATATGTTTTTATTCACTTCTCAGCTTTGCAACCAGTAACTGCCTGGGACTTTATCATCAAATGAAATCCAGAAGCCTTTTGCCAGCCACTCAGCTCCCCACAGAGATCACAAATACAGCAATAGCTAAAAAAAAAAAAAAAAAAACACAACTCACTAGCTGAATATCTCACACAAGATAGATATGAAATATCAAAGACAAACTCTGAAAAAGAAGTAGGGCTTAAGCACCTAATCCTGGTGTGCCTGACTGCCAAAGGAGCTACACACTTTCCCCTACTTAACACCCTTTCCTTGAGTTTGCTTCTTATTTATGGATTGTAATTTGGAAGTTCCAAGGGTTTTAATACAAATAGTGGGAGCTGGAACCAGAGCTTCCTTATTCAACAAGGCAATCTAGTAGAAGTACTGGAAAGATTTAGACTATATCCTTCACACGTAACAATTCTGGTGGATTTTTGTCTGGAGGGCAAAACTCAGCACTGCTATAGAATCATAAGCAGCACTTAATGCTCTTTAGAATATGTTAATTAAAGGGTATTCTATCAGATAAGTAGTTTTATAAGATTTTTTAAATGAAATCATGTCAACTGTCTCTCTTTAATATGACATTGTGTCTTGGTTTCAGTTAGAACAGAATTAATTTTCTTCCTAGTAGCTGAACGGCTGCGTGGTGTTTAGCTGCCGGCCGGGTTAAACCACGACACATTGTTAATCCTAAAACAGTGTAAGTTACAAAGCAAAAAATAACTAATTAATGTCATTCTTGTGAAGGGCAGTTGCATGAAGCTATTGGACAACTTAGAGACATCACAGTAATCATGCCTTTAACTAAAGATAAGAAAAATAGAAGAAACACAGTTCTAAGAAGAGCTGATATGTATGAGAGATGTTAATAACATCAGTAGTTATCAATTCATATAAAGTATTCCCAATGAAATCCAAGCAATATTTACCTGAGTGTCACTTAACTTGTTAATCTGATAACCATGTCAGATAAAATGCTTTAATTTACCACTTTACCACAGCTGTAGAAATTCAGAAGCTAGTTTTCAACTTAAAATGTTATGAACAATAAAATACTTAAGGCTCCAAAAAGGTTATTTTTCATCATCATCCCTTATTATATGGACTTAAACTTCAAAGTCACATCAAGGGAATATAATTTTTATCACATGATCTTGGGTTTGGTTTTCCTTTTTCACTTAATTATTGCTTAACATCAAAAATACAGTGGCTTTGCAAGTTGAAAATTTAAAGCCAATGATGTTTATATAATGCAAAGATATAAAAGGCAGTCCTATCAAGCTATTTTCAGCTTAGAAAATTAACAACTTTCAGTGAAATATTTTTTTAAAGAAAATTAATTGCTTAAAATACGACTGATTTTGTTCTTTACTCCCTATATCCTTTTTCCTGGAATGTTTCAGTGGATTACAACAGGTTAATCACTTAAAAGATCTGTCATTTCTAGGCTGGATCTTTCGATGTAGTTTTAGACATTTGGGACTGTGTGCCCTGGGCTCACGCATAGCATAATTCCTTTAGGTCTTTGTTTATTAAGGCTGTGTGCAAGACTGTATCAAAGAGACTAAGAGAATTCACAGGAGTGTTATTTTCAGACTGTTGAATTTTATCAGTTGCCATAAAACTAGTGCGGTAATCCACCTCCAAAAGTAGCTCTCTCCTACATTTTACAGAAACAAACAAATAAAAAATCAGTATCTCACATTAAAATCTCTTCAAAGATCTCCAAAACCAGTTTCGAGTTTTGCATTCAAATTTTTGGGAAACTCCAGAATAGTGAGTTTGCTAATTATATGGTATACAACTAGGAAAGAAGAGAGGATTGTTGAGAATAAATTGGATCACATTTTGTTTCTCTGCTCTGCTGGAATTCTCTTGGGGTTCATTAATAGATAGTTACAGAAAACAGGCATCCCAGAGAATGTACTGGAGAATATCATTTTCCTTAATTATTCCCTGACTAGCCTGCACACGTTGATCTTGAGGCAAAGACCTCCAAAGCCTGATACTTAAAAGCAGTATTTTCACTTCCTTTCTATTGTACTTATGTCCCGCTGGCACTAACATGTATAGTGTGTTATGCATAAAATACATTTACATTTTGTATTATGAGGTAACAGACCCTTTCAGGCCATTCTGGAATGGTCTGGAATTTTCAAATATTCCCTTTAAGCACTGCTCATTTCTATTTCCAGGAAGAAATAACTAATATTTTGAGAAAATTAAAAATATATAATAAAAAAATAAATAAAGGACCACCTCAAACCTGACTATCTTTCTCTTCTGAAAGAGATTTTGGTCTAGCCATTATGTAAGAGCCTGAGTGTTCATGTATCAAATCAACAGCAAGAGCAACTTTCCTACTGGAGCATAAGGAAACTCCTTCAAGTAAGTAAAATATATAAGTAGTTATATTTATTGTGTTATTATATAATTATATAATTATTATATAATTATTTATTATGTTTTTAAGCTCATAATTCAGCTCTCAGGAAAAAATGCAAAGAGAAAACAATATAACATGAAAATATTTTTTATGACTATTTATTTTTAATAAGGTAATTTTATCACACAGGAATTGTTTTGAAAATCATAATCTGTTGAGTGAGGAGCTTTATGATCAACATGTTGCTCTCATTAAAAGGATAAGTTATTCAAGACTTACAAATTAAATACAGAACTGTTTTTGTTCTCACTGATGCTTTTCTTTTGAGTGATTATGAATAAAGACAACACAGAGGCCATTCTTGTGCTTCAACAGCAGCATCTAATTCCATAATGACCATTATGCCAAACCAAGGGCAGCAGTATTCACTTACACGCTCAACATATGTTAAGGAACATGTTGCAAACAGCTTTTACACAAGCAACAGATGGAGAACACCTTTGTTTCCTGGCAGTCCATCTGTTTTTTTCTTTCTTTGTCAACTAACTTACAGTTTTGAATATGTTAGTTGATGTAACCCTCTGAAATTCATTTATTTGGCACAGTTGGTAAAAGGTTGAGAAACTGAGTTTTGATGCAGTTCATTATCTATAATAGAGGGATAATTTTTCTCATTTTGGTGTTACCATGAATGCAATTTTCTTAAGTTCAGATCTCATACAGTGACATTATAGTAGTCTGATGACTGAATTACAGTATCAAGTTCTGCTAGGAGGTGGAGCTCTGTGACAGGTAGCCTCAACTCAACATGTACTATGCAATCCCTCTCCATCAGCTCTGGGTGCCCTGTCCAGATGGAAATTAACTGTGCCATGACTGAGCTTCCTGGGAAGCCATCCTGCATTTGGAAGCAAGGTAGGTTTTTTTTGCACGGCATATATAATCCTGTCTGAACTCAAAGTGACTAAAGCAAAGCTGTCTCCAGAGTGCCTGCGTGACCTCAGACTCCAGGGAACACAACTATCAGCACAAGGCCAATTCAGCATGGCTGGGACCCAGCTAGGCATACCAAACCCAGCCAAAACTGAGCTCACTTCTAATGAAAAGCACTCAGTGGCTTGAAGAACAGAAATGGGTTACCAGAGGAAGTTATTCTTGAGCATCCTAAATTAAATTTTGTCCTTTTCAAAGCTGCTCTGATTGGCTCAACTTCATACAAGTTACCTCACTCAAATAAATGTAGTTCCAAAGTACACTTAGTCAAAGACATATGTGAAATAGAAAGGTTTGGTTCAGAGAACAGCTTAATTATTGACTCATCTGTATGCTTACAAAACATTGGCACAAATGTGTAAAGCAAAGCCTATAAGGCAGGCAGAAAAATGCTCTTTCTGGAAGACTGAGGGCTGCTGTGGTGATATATGGTACTGTGATTGTGTAGACAAACCTGTTATTTGCACGTCCTGCAGCACAAGAAATAATGCTAGTACTCTTCTTTCAGTGGGCCTTGTACAAGGGTGGGCTGTGTTGAGTATCCTGCTGCAGCAGCAGAACTATGTATATTGCAGAAGGATTGCCCAGATTACCCTGGCTAATACACAGTTACCATATAAACAACATACGAGCCTGTCCTCAAGTGGGTCAGCAGTGGAGAGGCTGATACTTAACATTTATTCTGGCAATCTTACAGACAAAAATTATTGAGCTTATATAAGTATCCTGGGGCTGCAAAACTTCGTGTTATGGTGCAGTGCCCCTGCTCATAACATTCTAAATAAGGCAAATTTTTTTCCAGACTACAGGTAAAGTAAGAGACTCAGAAAAACTACAAAATCTAAGAGAGGCCCAGAGTTGCTCAGCTTCCCTCTCCCTTCAGCCAAGAATGGCAGGAAAGGATGGGATGCCTGCAGTCTCCCTGGCATTGCCTCCCAGCTCTTCCTCACCAGTCTCACATTTCCCATTCAAAACACGTAAGTAGAAAAGTGACCCTGAGAAAGGCTTGCATAGATGAAACAATAAGCATTTGCTTAATTAAAGTTCTGCTTTGCACAGAACAACTAAGCAAATCACTTTTCAGAATTTTGTTCATAGAAAAGATCAAAGGAATACATGCCAAAATATATATGCTGTTATATTATGTTTAAAGCTCAACATTTTAGCTCTCGTAGCTTTTTAAGTACAATTGGTGAAGACAAATGAAAGACCATATTATGCACCTGACAATTGTATTGTCTAACTTGCATCAAGTTACAATGATCTATTTAAATTAGCATTGAGTTTAAAAGCTCATCTATTAGAGAAAGAGAAACTAAGTTTCCTGAACACAGATTTGCAAAGCTTCCTCCTTTAGGGATCCTTCCTTTTGGCATCAGTCAACCACCCTCCTCCCTTCTCTGGGCCTGCATGGCACAACCCTTCTCTCTTAATAGGCCTTGCCTGGAGCACCAACCAGAATCAAACAAGAAACCATTCTAACATTGAGAGCCATCTCTCTGTGTGCATGAAGCCTGCAAGGTTTTCTTCCACTGCTCACCAGGGAGTAAAATGTATCACAATCGGCAGAGGGCTCCTGTCTTATGCAAGCAGACACAATGGCTTCAGAGCAAGAGCATTTTCTTATTCTTTTTTCCACCTCTACCCTACTGAATCAGATAGCACTGCATTTGAAAACCCTGCAAGTTGAACATCAAACTAGCAGAGAGGGAAGAATAGCAAAGAACAGCACAGAAGTGATATGCTATTTTTTCCTTTTTCCTCTGAACAACCTAAACAAAGCATCTGGCCCCTTCACAGAGAACAGCAAAGGTGAGCCTCACCCATGTAAGAACAGTCACCAGTTCCACCTACATTTTTTTGCTGTAAGGATATTGGACTAACTATTATTAAGGAGCTTATTAACAGTTACTGCAATCCTAAAGTGGGCTACACTTGAGGCAATATTTCATCTTATTTTCATTTACCCTGTGAAGAAAAGTATGTCTGAATATACTTGCTAGTATAAGAGCTATCACATGCATCAGCTGGAAACAACATCCAAAGTCCCAATGTAGGTATTACCAAGACATCATTTGGAGTAGGTAGCAATCTAAAAAATGTGTTCCCTGATTAATTCATAAATGAAGATGGATAACTGAAAGGAAGTTGACATTAAACAAAGTGATCTTCAGGGAACAACTTCAGCTCTTGTCTGCTCTGCTGGGAAATATCCTGCAGGACTCAAAAAGTTTGTTTATCAAGGTAAATAAGCCAAGGAGGAGTTATCCAGATGTAGCCTGAAAACAATATAGCTTTTAAAACCGACATATTTAAGGTGTTATGAGGACTATTCCCCAGAGAAAAGCATTTGGGATGTCACACAAACAGCAAATAAATGTAATCAACCAGTAAAACTATAGAACAAAAAAAAAAAAAAAAAAAAAAAAAAAAAAAAAAGTAAATCACAATTGTGTTTAACAACAAAAATATTAGGAAGGTCTGGGTCCAGCCAGCCTATCCTGGGATGCTCCTACCTATCTTTGTACCTTTTTGTTTTGGCAGTTCCATCCTTACCTCTACCGCCATTTTGCAGCTCTGGCCTCTCTGCCTCCCTGTCCCCACATGTAATCAGTCTTCCATTCCTTGCAGCATTCTTACACCTCCTCCTATCACATGGCTGCTGAGTGAGTAGGGAGAGAAAGAACAAC
This sequence comes from Anas acuta, assembly GCF_963932015.1. Classification (NCBI taxonomy): domain Eukaryota; kingdom Metazoa; phylum Chordata; class Aves; order Anseriformes; family Anatidae; genus Anas; species Anas acuta. The sequence goes on from NC_088982.1 coordinate 22,956,534, forward strand.
TTGAGAACAGGAACAATCTAGAAAGTCAGAGAGGAATTTGGAAGAGTCTGTAAAGCAATGTTTGCTTCTGTTAAGCAAGAAGATGGAAGGGATGAAAGATCTGACTTTGGCAGCACCCAGTCCCACCACAATCCGTGGTAGGAGTTCTTAAACCTTGGTACCTATACGCACACTATGTGATAGGCAACAAGAGCTCTCAGATACTGACTCAGCCAGCCTAAAAAAAACAGACTATAGTTGGTCAATCCCAGTATCACCTCTTAGACTCAGTGGCCTACCTCACCAAAGAGCTAAAACTACGTATTTAATTTAGACTTTGTAAATTCCTGGACGAAGCTCAACACCTACAATCTCATACTTGCTACCTTCACTACCAGAAAAACACAACATAGAAGAGTGTTGTTTTTTTTTTCTTAATTAGAAAATGTCATTTTAAATTTTATGCCAACAACTCTAAGTTCCATATTTGCAAAGTTGACAACACAATCAACTGTCGTGATTGAATAGACAAAATGTACAAGTACATGCAGAGAGAGATCCCTATATCTTATTTGGTATGGAGCAAGCCTAGAAAATCAAAGAGCTAGCAGCTAGCAATTGATTTAGTAGTAAAGAGTTAAAAAATATAAATAAAAAGTAGGAAAAAATGCTCTTGATTCAAGAACAAACATAGGTCATGCCAGTCCCTTCAGCTGAAGATAACCATCTTTTACTGAAACTTACGTGAATTCAAACTACCAGCTAAAACTTTCCCAAAGCAGATTTCTAGCTAGTCAGAGCTGAGTGTTCTTTACATACCTGTTTCTTAATCCTTTCATCATCTTTGCTTTAGACAGTCTCATTAGGCTAGCTCAGAGATTTAAGGCAAGTAATACAGCGTAATCAGGCGAAACATATATAAAGCAAACACTTCTTTTGGTGATTGCTTTCATCAGACATACGCTGATAAAAGCTTTGAAAGTAACTCCTCAGAAATCATCACTTTTATTTCCAACAATAAGGGAACGAGCATACAGTGAACATCCCTAGATTCAGTACTGTGGTAGGATTATCCTCCAGAAAAAAATCTTTGCAGAAAAATTATTGGCATATAAAGCCATCTATAAAAAGGTAGATCGGCTCGGGGGCAGACACGTTCTGCAGCAGAGCGGGGGATCGGACAGGCAGGGCTAATTTTTCGGGCACTGAGCCCACTAGGGAGCCACCAGGACCCAGCAGCCCAAGGGAGGTGAACGAGGCGAGAACGAGGCGTAGGTGGAGCCAGCAGCACCCCCTCCCCGGCTGTTCATAAACTGTCACTAGGGAGCGCAAGCGAACAGGATGGGCAAACAGGGTATGGCGCATCAGAAGGCAGTGGCGCAACAGTTAGTGCAGGCAGGGCAGAGCGCTCCCCCCGCCTATACAAACACCTCCTCTCATGGTGGTCTACCACTAGCTCAGCTGCAATGGTGTACACCAGGTACAGTGCACTCTCTAGGAAGTCTGTACACACCCAGACTGACTGCCCACTCAAAACTGCGGCAGTTCAGGTCTCCGGGTGCAGGGAGTGCCTGAGCCTGTTGCTACCGCCTGCAGGGGGCAAAGAGACTGTGCGTGAGGTGCGAGCAGGTGGACAACCTGGTCGGCCTCGTGGCAAAACTCAAGGAGGAGGTCGAGAGGTTGAGGGATATCAGGGAGTGTGAGTGGGAGATAGACTTGTGGAGCAACTCCCTGTGCGACCTGAAGGACAGGTGCCGGGGTGAGACACCCCAGAAGGGGGTGGACCCCCTGCTCTGTCACTGTCGGGCAGAGGCAGGGGACCTAGGAGTTGAGGAGGAATGGAAACAGGTCCCTGCTCGACATCGCAGGTGATGCCCACCCCCACTAGCCCCACCTTCCCAGGTGCCCTTACACAACAGGTTTGAGGCCCTGGAGCTTGAGAGACCGGTAGCTGAGGAAGAGGTAGAAAGTCTACCCAGGAGGATGACTAGGGTGAGGAAGTCAACTCCACGCCTAAGGACTGCCTCCACCAGGACAGAAAGAAGGGTGATTGTTGTGGGTGAGTCCCTTCTCAGGGGAACCTATTTGTCGGCCTGACCCTGCCCGAAGGGAAGTCTGCTGCCTCCCTGGGGCCAGGGTCAGGGACATTGCCAGAAAGCTTCCCAACCTGGTTTGCCCCTCTGACTATTATCCTCTTTTAATAGTCCAGGCTGGCAGTGATGACATTGAAGAGAGAAGCCTGAAGACCATCAAACGGGACTTTAGGGGACTGGGACAGTTAGTGGATGGAGCAGGAGTACGAGTGGGTTTTTTTGTCCATCCCTACGGTGGCAGGGAGGGTACAGAGAGGACACAGAATGCCCACCTGATAATCGCATGGCTCAGAGGCTGGTGCCAACACAGAAATTTTGTTTGTTTTTTTTTTGACCATGGAGCACTTTACTTGGCACCCGGCCTGATGGCTGCAGACAGGTCCCTATTTCTAAGGGGAAAACGGATCCTAGGCCAGGAGCTGTCGGGGCTCATTGAGAGGGCTTTAAACTAGGTAAGAAGAGGGACGGGGCTGAAACAAGGCTTGTTAGAGCTCTGCCGGGGGGAACAATGGCAAGGCTGGGAGAGAAGGCAATGGCCCAACTGAAGTGCATCTACACTAATGCACACAGCATGGGTAACAAACAGGAGGAGCTGGAAGCCATCGTGCGGCAGGCAGGCTATGACTTGGTTGCCATCACAGAAATGTGGTGGGGCCACTCTCATGACTGGAGTGCTGCAATGTCTGGCTATAGGCTCTTCAGAAGGGACAGGCAGCATAGAAGGCATGGTGGTGTGGCTCTCTGTATCAGAGAGAGTTTTGATGTCATGGAACTTGAGGCTGTAAGTGATAAGGTTGAGTCCCTATGGGTTAGGATCAACGGGAAGGCCAACAAGGGAAGCATCCTGGTGGGGGTCTGTTATAGACCGCCAAACAAGGATGAGGAGAGTGATGAGGAGTTCTACAGGCAGCTGACAAAAGTTGCGAAATCGTCAGTGCTTGTTCTCATGGGGGACTTCAACTTCCCAGATATATCCTGGAAGCACAACACAGCCCAGAGAAAGCAGTCTAGGAGATTTCTGGAGAGTATGGAAGATAGCTTCCTGATGCAGCTGGTTAGTGAGCCTACCAGGGGAGGTGCCCCGCTAGACCTTCTCTTCACAAACAGAGAAGGACTGGTGGGAGATGTGGTGGTCAGAAACTGTCTTGGGCAGAGTGACCATGAAATGGTAGAGTTCTCCATTCTTGCAGAAGCCAGGAAGGGGACCAGTAAAACCGCTGTATTGGACTTCCAGAGGGTCGACTTTGAACTGTTCGGGACACTGGTTGGTAGAGTCCCTTGGGAGGCGGTTCTGAAGGGCAGAGGAGTCCAGGAAGGCTGGGCGCTCTTCAAGAAGGAAATCTTAATGGCGCAGGAGCGGTCTGACCCCATGTGCCCAAAGACGAGCCGGTGGGGAAGAAGAACAGTCTGGCTGAACAGAGAATTTTGGCTTGAGCTTAGGAGGAAAAAGAGGGTTTACAATCTTTGGAAAAGAGGGTGGGCCACTCGGGAGGACTATAAGGATGTTGAGAGGCAGTGTAGGGACAAAATTAGAAAGGCCAAAGGTCATCTGGAGCTCAATCACTACTGCCATCAAAGACAACAAAAATGTTTTTACAAATACATTAATGCAAAATGGAGAACTAAGAATCTCCACCCTTTACTGGATGCGGGGGGGAACTTAATTACGAAAGATGAGGAGAAGGCAGAGGTGCTTAATGCCTTCTTTGCTTCAGTTTTTAGCAGCAAAACCAGTTCTCTCTGGATACCCAGTACCCTGAACTAGTGGAAGGGGATGGGGAGCAGAATGTGGCCCTCACTATCCATGAGGGAATGGCTAGTGACCTGCTATGGCACTTGGATGTACGCAAGTCAATGGGGCCAGATAGAATCCACCCGAGGATACTGAGAGAACTGGCGGAGAAGCTGGCCAAGCCGCTTACCATCATGTATCAACAGTCCTGGCTATCGGGGGAGATCCCAGTCAACTGGCAGCTAGCAAACATGACGCCCATTTACAAGAAGGGCCGTAGGGCAGACCCGGGAAACTATTGGCCTGTCAGTTTGACCTCAGTGCCAGGGAAACTCATGGAGCAGATTATCTTAGAGTGTCATCACTTGGCACTTACAGGACAACCAGGTGATCAGGTCCAGTCAGCATGGGTTTATGAAAGGCAAGTCCTGCTTGACAAACCTGATCTCCTTCTATGACAAAGTGACGCGCTTGGTGGATGAGGGAAAGGCTGTGGATGTGGTCTACCTTGACTTCAGCAAGGCTTTTGACACCGTTTCCCACAGCATTCTCCTCAAGAAACTGGCTGCTTGTGGCTTGGACTGGCGTGCGCTTCATTGGGTTAAAAACTGGCTGGATAGCCGGGCCCAAAGAGTCGTGGTAAATGGAGTCAAGTCCAGTTGGAGGCCAGTCACTAGTGGCGTCCCCCAGGGCTCGGTACTGGGGCCAGTCCTCTTTAATATCTTTATCGATGATCTGGATGAGGGGATCGAGAGCACCCTCAGTAAGTTTGCAGGATGACACCAAATTAGGTGCATGTGTCGATCTGCTCAAGGATAGGAAGGCTCTGCAGGAGGATCTGGATAGGCTGGACCGATGGGCTGAGGTCAACTGTATGAAGTTCAACAAGGCCAAGTGCTGGGTCCTGCACCTGGGGCGCAATAACCCCAAGCAGAGCTACAGGCTGGGAGATGAGTGGTTGGAAAGCTGCCTGGCAGAGAAGGACCTGGGAGTGATGGTGGACAGTCGGCTGAATATGAGCCAGCAGTGTGCTCAGGTGGCCAAGAAGGCCAACACCATCCTGGCTTGCATAAGAAACAGTGTGGCCAGCAGGGCTAGGGAAGTGATTGTCCCCCTGTATTTGGCTCTGGTGAGGCCACACCTCGAGTACTGTGTTCAGTTTTGGGCCCCTCGCTACAAGAAGGACATTGAGGTGCTCGAGCGAGTCCAGAGAAGGGCGACGAAGCTGGTGAGGGGCCTGGAGAACAAGTCCTACGAGGAGCGGCTGAGGGAGATGGGTTTCTTCAGCCTGGAGAAGAGGAGGTTCAGGGGTGACCTTATCGCTCTCTACAGGTACCTTAAAGGAGGCTGTAGCAAGGTGGGGGTTGGCCTGTTCTCCCATGTGCCTGGTGACAGGATGAGGGGGAATGGGCTAAAGTTGCACCAGAGGAGTTTTAGGTTAGATGTTAGGAAGAACTTCTTTACCGAAAGGGTTGTGAGGCATTGGAATGGGCTGCCCAGGGAAATGGTGGAGTCACCATCCCTGGAGGTCTTTAAAAGCCATTAAGATGGCTTCCTTTTATTATCAGTTCTTCTGCAGTTCAGATTTAGACCTGTAAGAATGATCCTGAAGGTATTTCTTTGCCTTTGCGTTCTTCCTTCTTCCTCACATTTTAGAACATGTCTCATCATCTCTAATTCAGTCTGTCCAAACATGACCTTTATTAACTTTACAGTTCTTCTATCCTGTTTACCTTTTCTAAATCATTTAGCAACTTTCTGCCCTTTCTGTCTCTCAAGGCTTCTGATAAAAACAAGCAAGCGAAAACTATTATAAAAGTTCTCAAAGACAACTGCTTTTCTTTTATCAAGAAAACATGAAAAAGCAGATTTTTTTTATGCCATTACCATATTATGATTTTCTGATATTATTCATATCAGAAAATATGTCATGCTTTACTACAGCGCCTATATCCTTAAGGCAGACTGACATATTCTGTAGTTTTGAAAGGTTCATACCAAGAAACTCATATTAAAGTATCATCACTAGCTGTTACCCTAAAATTTAGGGAGCCAAAAAGATCAAGTCATATAGGAAGCTTGACCTCCTGACCTGCAAAACTTATCCTCCTAATTAAAATGTATCTAGCTGTCATTTTACATTCACAATAGTTTCAGCTGAGAAGAAGCTGTTTCCTCTACATCAGGACTTAGGGGAGTATCTGGCCCCAACCTGCAAATATAGAACAGTGATGATATTGAAAAGTTCTTTGTTTGCTACTATGGAGATTCCCAAAACTTTCAACTACCAGTAGAGTCAAGTGGATAGATATGATTGCTATTATACTTCAGAAAGTGAGATATTGGCCTTTACTTCACTGATAACTAAGATTTTTTTTTCATTCGTTTCCATTATTTTCCCCCAATTCCTAGCTTCTAAATTAAATTACTAGCTTATGATAATACTGATTCCCATCAAGTTATCCTTTCTTACACTTCTTCTTCCTCCTCTTCTCTGGAATTTGGTTTTATAAATAAAGTTCATCTCCTCTATAAGCTAGCTTCTTCTTTAAACAGCACATCTTTCCCCTCTTATTATGGCACTGGGGATTTGGGGGCATCTAATTAAATGTTCTTAAACCGCTCCCAATTAGCATCATGCTATTTCAGTTTAAATTGTCTTCCACCTGAATGGGCTTATAATTGCTTTCTAATTGCCAAGTTAGTCCTTTGAATACACAATAGATGTCTATTAACAATCTGAACTTTAGTATATGTAACTCAAGTTGAAGTGTCCCCCATCATAACTTAGATTTTGCATGTATTATACATTATACAGTGTACTGGATAAGATGATTATTTCATTTTCAATTATGCCTCACTGTTTTGCTGCAGATATTCATCTGCACACTGCACTTACTTTAATATAGCTTTTATAAATGAACATTAATTTAAACAAATACAGCAAGTCTTATTTTTCCACTTATTTAAAATACTCATGAAACAGAAGACTGAATACCAGTATAATCTGTGTTACTAAGAAATTACAGTCATCAGTTTTTCATCTATTTTTTTTTAAAGGTAAATCAAAATTTAACAGCCTACTGTGAAATAGGAAGACCATCATTTAAGGCCATTCGATCTCTGCTCTAACAGTTTCATTTCAGCATAAAGCCTCCTCTTCAAATCCTGAGTTTATTAATATTAATCTTTGTGTAAGAGACTTTGAAATTGAATAACACATGAAACTACACTTTTTTAAAAAACTTTTTTTTTTTTTTTTAAATCTGTGTTCAAGTAATAACTGGAAACCCTTACAGGCCAAAATGATTTTGGTGTGGGTTTAGGGATTTGTTTGTTTGTTTTCCTACATAAGACTGCATTTGAAGCTGTCTTTAGAATCAACAGCCTGCAGTCACCCGGTACTTTCCAGAGATTTCACAGAAGATGAAGAGGGACTAATTTCTTTCTGTGCTTTCATGATCAACTTACTGTGTAGAGGTATGAAAAGTTAGTGCAGAAAGATTCTTCAGTCATCCTCCAGTTAAGAAGCTTAGTAAGATACTATTTAATACATTCATACTGGTAATTCTTGACACTGAAATTATTCATAATTTGGCCTAATATTAGAAATGGGCATACTTCAAAGGAATAGAAGATTAGTTCAGATAAGCACAGAAAATCTGGAAGACCAAGCAGCCACCCTGGAGTTGGAAAACCTTTCAATGTGCTGCCTGACACCTAAATACAGGTGTTATAGTAATACTGAAAAGCATTAGCAGGATGAAGCAGCACTGTCATAGGACCAATGCAGACTGTGGAAGGAAGAAGAAAGTGCAAAACCTAAAATGTGAGTTAAAGACACAAGCTGAGCTCAATATCGCTACGGTTTCCATTCAATACAGCAGCAGCTAACTCACGTGTCTCTGTATGATATTTCACTCTGCAACATATTCATGTGCAGAGATTTAATATGATTCATGTTCTTAGGTGGTCACTAGCAATGAACTTAGTCGACAGGTAAGCTTTTTATTTATTTTCCTCATAGCAGCTTTCAACATGTATCATTGTCCAGTTCCACAATTAAGGAGGATACCCATACCTGTGCAGGAAAAAAGATAAAAGTACAAGGTATGGAGCAACTGGAGAAAGCACAGCAAAGGGCTGTGAAGATGATGAAGGGAGTGGAGTATCCCTCATCAGAGGAAAGGCTGAGAGAGCTGTGACTGTTCAGCCTGGAGAAGAAGAGGCTTGGGGCAGAGAGAGGGATGTTTTATCAATGTGTATAAATACCTGAAATATTCTGAAATGCATCCTTCATATGCCATTCATGTACACTTTATAATTTAAAAACATTAATCTGTAGTTCAAGAGAAAAAAAATCATAATGTAAGCTATTAGTATGTCTTAATTTAATACAGTAATATTCTCACAATGGGTCATGTTTGCAAAAAGGATTTTTTTTTTCCTTTTAAAAATAAATACATTAAAAATCACTACAAATTAAGCTTCCTAACTCAGACCTGGAATCTGAACAGGTAGTTTTATTTTCAGCAATAGGTGCTGCAAGGCTAACATATGCATCTATGTGCTTTACATATTTATCTACATTGTTATTAGCACAAACTTTCACTACCTGTGATACAGAATTTCAGTTTGCAATGCTCTTCTGATAACCGTGTTCATTTTCTCATATACCAAGAAGTTCATGATTGCTCTCAGCATTAGAGAATACATCTGTCAGCACTGATGCTAGCTGTAGAATTGATATGAAAGGTACACCTTGCATGCTGGTGAGCAAGACCGCATAAATCTAACCTGGCATTTCATAATTTCTTTAAACTTCTCTGTGACAAAACAGACATAAAAAGAATGACTATTATAGCTAAGAGGTGAAGATGGAGTTGCATTCCCCAAGTTTAGCAGAAATTTAGGTGGTTATTCACTTGTGTGAAACTATCATCCCAAGACTGATGTATTGAGGACGGTTTCTTTAGTCATTCACTTCATGTAGTAGAACTGTCAATTTTGCCCCTTACTCAAGGAATCCTTCTCCCATTAAGCACAAGGACAAAAGTTCTGTTTAAATTAAAGCATGCTGTAAGACCTCTCTCTTGGATCAACTTATATTACAGCATATTACTAACATTTCTTCTGTTTCTTCGGGGTTTTTTAGATTTGTAGATCAGGAGCTTTCCTGCATCCCAATGCTATTTGTTTGTGAGCTGTGTCCTCCAACAATGGTTGTCCCAATAAGCAGTGTTAGCATCGGTGTGTCTTTCAGATTTTGCTTGAAATAGCTATCTGAACGCAAGAAGACTTTTCTAGTAACTAACTGTTACTTCCAGAAACCTCGACACCTACCAACAAATTCTTCTTCCGAAATATTGCAGACTAATTCTAAACAATGATTTCTTTTTATTTCAGTCTTCATCTTTCCAATCATTGTATGCTGCTATACCCTTGTGTCTGCTATGGTTAGGAAAGAACTATGGCCTTTCTAGCTATGCAGCATTCACATAAATGATTATTCAGTATATTCTTAACTTTTACACTCTGGTATTTGCTTATAATTTCTACCTGAAACCCAGATGAAGTCATGGACTTGTTCTCAGTCAACAGTTCTAAAAATCTAATTCACTTAGAAGTCTTAATATACCTGTATAAGCTACTGTAGGCAAATTTTACTTGCAAATAAGTTTGTGTATTTTTCCACTAGAGCATAATTTTAAAGAAATCTTAGGATTAGAAATAGCTAACAATAGTTTTATGGTATTCCCATGTGACAAAATCACATGAGCTTTAAATAAAACAGACAAAAAAGCAACAGGTTGAGGTTGGAGGCTGAGAGAGGAAAGTGCAGGAAGGATCACTACTTCCATCCCCCTGCTCTCCGCCATAATCCTAAAGAGAGATTCCTCCCCAGGAGTCAGTGATAAGTCCGTGCTCTTCTGACATTACCTGCAAAAGTGTACAGCAAGCTGTCTCCTTTCCACAAAAAGAACGATTGTACCTTTAAAGAAGGATCCGTTATAAAACCTAGGATTTATTTCTTTAACTAAGCACACTTTGAAGTATTAACTATGTCAAAACAACAAAGAATTACAGGAAGAAAAATTAATCATGTACCTGATAATTAAACATTTAATGACTATTTGCAAAGATTTCAACAGCAGCATGCCAAATTTGTCAATTCTAGCTATTAATTGTAAATTGCACCTTAACCTGCAAGATGCTGACAGACATCCATGTGGGATCGTTTAAATCATGCTTGTGTGATCCTAAGCCTGACAGCCTCAGATATGGGGCTCTGAGATGAAGGGGGGTCTTGTTTTCTCAACGGCCTCCTCTAAAAATCTGATGGTCCTAACATGCCATGTGTTTCAATGAAAATCTATTCTTTCTGATATACAGAAGATATATCCTCACTGCTTTAAAATGCATTAAAGGTACACATTTACTTAGGGGAAGAGCTCACTAAAGTATTTTGTTTCCATCCCAGCGAGCAATATATTAAAGTATTTTAAAGATATCAGATATCTGCATAAAGGTACACACAATATTTTCAAAAACAGCCAAAAAACACGCCAAAAATATTTCTAGCAACTGTTTTGACCTGTGGATGGTGAGCAATGCAGAGAAAATAAACACTAACACAGGAATGTAACATGTATATAGAGAATCATGAAGTTCATTTACTATAGAGTAGACAATTAAAAAGTACATCAACTTTCTGTTAGTAGCATGGTCTCCATATATTCTCTAGCACTTTTGACAATTGTCTGTCCAGGATCTCTAATGGACTTCTCACAAAGAAGTAACAATTATCCTTTGCACATAATTGCTTCAAACTTGTATACACACATATTCACAAAGTGAAAGACTCTAAGAATCACAAGGATAATTCTAGTGCATTTCTTCCTCATGGTGCTGTCAGATAAATAGAAAACCTCAAACAAACAATGCCATAATACTAGGACAAAAATAACTGTTGCAATATTTGCAATTGAAGAGACTGGTATTTATTCCTTACTTTTTGTCAACAGCCTAGTCAGATAAGCAAATTAATTCAACAGTAAACTCCAATTCTTATTGATAACCACCTGAGAATCTATCACAAACATTCTAAAAAAGTAAGGCTGACCTCAAAGCCTGCCTGCTTACTCTTCTGATAAACACTTTAGACAAATCCATAGCATGACAAGCAATTTCATTGCATAGACATATTTCAAAATTTATTCAGACAGTCTGCCACAAACAAAAGCATATTTTTAACTGATGTATGAAATGTGACATACATGAAAATAACATGATGCATTCTGCTAACATAAACTTTCACTCCAACAATCAAAATATATTTAGTATGGATGAATGGATGCAACAATTCTTGTCTCCTGACAAAGAGCACCAAGTAATGCCTTGCAACTTCAGGTTTCTTCTACAGCCCCTGGCACTCAGCAGGTGTTTCTGAGGACCTTGCAGCTCCAAGCAATGCTTGGATGCAAGAGATGCTCTTCCCTCCTGCTCTTTTGATTCTAACAGTACCTTAATTATCCTTTTTTTTTAATTTTTTTTTCCTTCTTCTGAAGTGATAAGAAAGTTGGTATTTTCACTACTGGGAAAAGATTGCTCATCTAGCAGAGGAAACTTTCCCTTCAGTAAAGAAAACATGAGGCCCAGGCTTGAAGTCTGCCAGAAGGTGACTGAAGTCACAACTGCCACATACCAGGTGAGACGGACAGAAAAGATACTTGGCTGGTAATCAAACCAGGGTGCTGCCAGACAGAGTCTTGAGGTCAAATGGAGAGTAAGTAAGAATAAAGCCATTCTGCATAGAGCACACAGTAGGCACAACTTAAGTATCATAACTAGCTTTGAGAATGCTTGGTCAAATAACAGGAGATATGACTTGAATTTAAAAAACAAAAAGGTTATTTCTGAACACCGTCATTGAAAGACACTTGAATTTTGACTATGCATGTGATAGATGCTCAGTTTCAGAATCTTACTAAGCTGCAGAACTGACTTTCTATCACCTTTATTCATTTTTCTGAGGAACTGATTTCTCCCCGTTTGGTTATTTTGGGAGACTATAAAGTTCAGGCTTTCTCAATCTAATATTTCTGCTGCCATTTCTTAAGCTGTGGAGGCTAAAAGTATCTGCTCTTGTATGCACATCAGGTGAGCTTTTCACACAAATCCGATTTATATCAGACACCTATCAGACACCAAAGACCTGTGGTCTTTGTCAAAACAGATTCCTGAGCTAAAGTTAAACATTTCTATTTAACTGAGTGCTCTTCAATGTTATGTGAATGTTATTTTTTGTTTGCTTTTCTCTCCCTCACCACAATCACTTTGCATAATGAGATGTGGCACTACTACAAGTTCAAACCTCAACTCATGGGCTGCATGAAGGAAACTGTCACTTGTAATCATCATCAGTGAGGGGTTTTTTCCATGTTACACACAGTGATAGCATTTTATTTGCCTGTTTCTATTATTCGCAGAGCCAGTAACTTAAGGTTGTGATAGCGCAATTCATGATAATGCCTAGAGACATTCAGAGATTCCATTCAAAGAAAAATCTGTGATTATTTATTTGTCACTAATTCACTCATATGCAGACGCAAAGAGCATATTCAAGGAGAAGGAATAACTTCTTTTTTTTTTTCTTCCCCCACAAGGTTGCAACAAGTCTCTTACATCAAACATTATCCTCCTAACAAACTAATTTAGACTAAGTTACATTGCTAACTAAACTATAACTTGAGATCATTAGGATATTAAGGGCATAATGAGATGATGAAAGGTACAGCTTTCTCCTCATCATGAAGATTCCCAATACCCTAGCTTTGCCCAGGACAATTGCTTAAGTACGCATTTAGGACTGGCAGCAAGCCATCTACTTGTCCCTAAATCTGAATAGGCACTTTGGCAAACTCCACCCCTCGTAGCAAATGAGCTTTCACAAGCAGCCATTCTCCTTGAGCTGGCCAACTGGAACAGGGCCAGGCTTGATAAATCCTGAAAAAGTTTGAGAGAACAAAAAAAGTGCAGAGGAGAAAACCAGAAAGTTAAATAAAGGAGAACAAGCATTAAAACAAATCTTCGGACAAAGTCAGAAGAAGAAAACATGCCAGTTAAAGAAGGAGGCAAGACAGAAGAATAGGGTAGTATACATATTTTGAATTGGTCCCTAAAAGCATAAAAATGCTCAGTTTGTTTTTTGACAGGTAGAGTGCTGACCACTTCCACTCTGAGACTCTTACACTTTCAGCAACTTTTTACTCTTTAAACTATAATACTCAACTTTGAACTCCTCTTTGTGAGGCTGTGTCCATGCCTTCACTGAGTCTCCCTCTCCTGTCCAGTTGCCCATGAGAAAAAATGCAGGAAGACTACATGGTAGTATAAGCCTTCTTATGTTCAGAAACTGGGTTAAAATTAGGCTCAGAATTATCTTATTCTGAGCCGAATTTCAACTTCTTTGCTGTGAAGATTTTGGCCTTCTAATGGGTGGATGAAAGCCTAGGCATTTTGCAAGTGGGGAATGGAGACACATTTGTGCCTTCATCACTCCTTACAAGACAACAGCAACTTCAAAGCAACTTTAAGGTAAATTGCTGTTAGACATAATCCATGCATGCACAACACGCGCTTCTTAATTTTAAGAGATTTCTAATTTTATTCCTATGGAGTATGCTCCAGCTGCTTTCCACATTGCTGCAGTGTGTGCACTCCATCTCAGGGAGTGTAAGCTCCCAGGCTTGTGCACACCACAGATGTCCTTGTCAATAGTCTGACTTGGCTCTGCGGAGACCCAAGAGGCCTTTATTGCCATTATTCTCTCTTGGCTGATGCCAAACATGAATTCTAGTTCTAGAGATCAGAAAAAAAATATTCACCTCATAGTTCCATTCACAATGCTCAGGACTGCAGCCAAGAGGAGTCTGCCTAAAGGGTGAGAGGGATTAAAAATTGTAAACATTAATGTCTGTATGGGTAAAAAGTCTTAAAGGGGATAAAGAGCTACACAGACAGCAAGTAGTGAACTTGAAGAGAAACAAAAGAGAGAAAATGAGGCAACTACAAAAGAGTGGAAGGAAGATGAGAAACGAGTGCACAATACGAAAATTTCTAGCTATGTGCTCAGCCCCAACATCTTAAGTTTACGTTCAAAATTTCAGCAAACAGCTGAAAAAGATTACATCTCCTCTAGAACTGCTCCTTTTTCTTCTTCTCTAAATGAAAGTAACATCTATATGCCATAGATCTAAATATCTGAATTCTTTATGAATTATATGAACATGGAAATCTTTTTCTTTCAACTCTTCCTACCCTTTTCTACCAACTTACATGCTATTTTTAAAGCAGCCTAGAGATAAAATTCTAAAACCTGTATCTGGAAAGAAAAGTACTGCATCATTTAGTAGCTTTTGCAAAGACACCGTAATAAATCTGATTTGGCCCATTTTAGCAGCTAGACCAAAAAGTTAGCATAAACATATTTTCTCTTGTCATTATTCAAAGTTTGGTTGGTTGGGTGTTTGATCTTTACGAACTGTATACATCTTTTCTTAGACTCTGAAGGTGAACTGAGTGATTTGGTCATGGATTCCTTTTCAACTTTCTGTTTAGTGTCCACAAAACACAGCATCTTTGGCTCACAGTCAAACAGGCAGTCTGTAAATTGCATTAAATACATAGCTTTTTGAAATCTGGGTTCATCCAAATTCAATTTCCAAAATCTAATATGGCCTTGTCTCTCCATTTCTTTAAAAATAAAAAATAATAATAATAAAAAACCCAACTAATGAAACCTTACAGTGGAAGCTGTAGTGTGCTGTAGAATGAAGTCATTACGATACTGAGGCTAAACTGCAGATTAAATCCCCACATCAGTTTAACCCTACACTTACAGATTATTGCACAAAACCTGTAATATCATAAGTGCTGGGTTTTCTTTTTCTTTTTTTCTTCCCTCTGAGGGTATAGAGGAAGTGGAGCAGTGCTTGATTCCCAACCTTGTATACTTTTACAGTTCAATGGATCTATATCACTACTCTACTATTCAATATCCCTACTCGATATTTTGTATCTGTTCAGTCTGGTGATCTCTTTACTAGTTTGATATTTATATATATATATATTTATATACATGTATATATATATATATATATAGTAGTTTTTGTTTTTATTTTATTCCACTACTGCTATAACTTTCTTTCAGCATACTTTAAGCAATCATTTAACAACAACATGTATTTATCAGCCTACCAGTTCACCTGCAGAGCATCTCCCAAAGCTATTTGTAGGTGAATTTTATGTCACTAAATTGTCTGAATAACTGGTAATAACATGCCATAACTAGTAACAACATGCCAATCTACAGTGTCACCAGAAACCCCTGAAATTACATGTTCTAAATATACCTAAATATACTATAAAATAAACAGAGTGGAAAGTCACATAGCAGAACACATAAAAGACAGATTAAGACATGACTGGCCAGCACAGTTTAAATATGAGAATACTACAAAACAAAACTAAAAATGGGATAGCCGTTTATCACAGTTCTTCAGCTTTAACTCATCAGCGCTAATTGTCAACAATTCCGAGTTTCGTTTTTCCAAGTTATGACATTATCCAAGGTCTCACCAAAACTGCAAATTATAAATATTAAATATCTTGATGCATGATCACTAGTTTTTCTAGTGAAAAGATTTTCAACAATGGTTCTTAGGAGAAGTTTGTTTTGCCAGATCCTGTGATCCTGCTTAACTTCCTTCGTTATGGTATACTTTTTCTCTCTTTTTTTTTATTTTTATTTTATTTTAACTGAAGAGCACACATGTAGTTCTGTATGTCACACAATCAACATAACTATAAACCCTCAGGCCTAGTACCACCCTGCAGCAAAGTAGAAGAGCGGGTTCTCTTCACTAGATTCACTAGATTGTAGTGATTCTAGATTCACTTTCAGTGTAATCTGAATTTAGCTATGCCTTTTCCACAGTCACAGCTCCCTGTCACACCTAAAATCAAAGTGTTTCTTAACTTGAGCCCATAAATACATAAATAGAATAGCTAATAAAGGTCCCGGATTTAATTCTGTAATTCCCTAATAAAGGACAATACCTTGTTTAGAAACAAGTGTATCTGGCAGCCTCACCTAAAAATTAAACTAGATTGGTACAATACAGCACAGTAGAACCCAGAAAATATTATACTGCTTGAAAGATCTCACCTCCTGATAGCATTTTCAACATGTGCTGTACACAGCAGCCACTGTACAGCCAAGTCACCTCAGAAAACAAGACAACCTTCTTGTGGCCATTATAGCACACAAATATATAAACAGCATCCACAACTGAAAATCCCATTGTGGCAGTTAATTATTCAAAACTGCAATAAAAAGATGCAGAATAAGCACTAGCTAAAACTTCTATTAAGTTCTAAACATAAATTGCCAAATGAAATAGAGATGAATAGCTTGGCAGCTTGTTTCAAAAAACTAGCAACATTTTGGGAGGGGACATTGTAGGAATCTCTCTCTCAAACTGAATTTTCAAGATAGCTGTAACCAATAGTGAGTATAGCTTCAGTGACCTGACAGCAGCTGTTTTTACCACAGCGATTATTCATTGAGTATCTGACCTTTATTTTTGTTCCCTTTTGTACTTAGAACCATTACAGACCTACACCCCCAGCCAGCCCCAAGACAATAAAATCCACCTGAGGAAAAACTGACAATGCAAATTTGTGATACTGTGCTACTTTGCTATTGGCATGGGATCTGAAGGACTGCAGCACAAACAGCAATAGCATACATTTTAACTAATCTATCTCACAACAGCATCTCTACAGGCTGCCAAGAGAAGGATGTTTAAAGATGAAGTTTTAGGAGAGTACCATTGGCTCATCAGGAAGTAAACTGAGAACCATTTTACCAGCTAAAATGCCTCAAAGTATGCTTCTTACAGACCTACCTCTCCAGCTTCTTTTCACTCTGGTAATAAGGATCAGCATCCAGGCTTGCTCTGTCAATGGTACAGAGCACTGAGATCCAGTGGGGTGCTCTGCCACCTGAGCTTTTATACAATGAATGAAGATAGCATCTGCACATCAATCTAAAAGAATCATTGTTAGAGGTGTGCAATAAGCATATGTAATGTAACAGTGTGCATAAGTAGACTAAAAAGATCAACAACAACAAGAAATAAGTACAACTTTTCTTAAACAGTCACCAGAATAATAAAAAAGATAGGCAACAGATTGGATGTTTTTGTTGATATCTCAGGAATCGCTTGGAGAAAGATTTTTAGAAAAACAACATTCTTCAGAGCCCATCATGCAAAATCTATAAACTAAAATGTTGACAGATATAAAAGGTCAAAATGTTTTTTGCTGAGAACAGTTAGAAAAACGACGCAGAGACACAACTGGCAAAGACAGAATTAAATTGCAGAGACACCCTAGTGCAAGCAGAGATCAATCCATCCTGTGAGAGCACTTCAATGAATACATACACTGCCACATTTCTGGTTTCCATATTTGAGAGCCCCAAATGCAACACACTTTAATTAAATTGTATTTAGTCTCAGACAGGAAATAAAATAAGTGTAATTACAGCTTTATACACATGAAATCTTTCATTATTTTTTTTAAAAGATATTCCAAAAATGTCCAGTAGACATTTTTAGTAGACTTTAACACAATTAAGTTATATTTAATTCATGCACACACACACAAAAATGCATCTGCATAGCAATAGGTTGTGCTGGGTCTGTCTCGAATAGAATTAGTTTCCTTCATAGCAGCCCATAGGGTGCTGTGGATTTGTGTTGATAACACACTGCTCTTCAATCTGTTGCTGAACAATGCTTACACAGCATCAAGGCTCTCTCTTTTTCCCCACTCTGCTGCACACCCCTGCCCCAGCAGGTAGGCTGGGGTGGGCAAGAAGTTGGAAGAGGACACAGACAGAACAGCAGACAAACTGATGAAGGAGTTATGCCATAGCACGTAATGTCACGCCCAGCAATAAAGACTGGGGTAGTGGACAAAGGTTGCAGGGGGCAGCTGGGCTTCCAAGGGCTGTCCATCAGTCTGTTTACGGGAAGTAGTAAGGAACTACTTTTGCATCACTTGGGGTTTTCTTGTTTGGTTGCTTTTATTCCTCTTTCCTTCACTTTATTAAACACTCTATCTCATCCCACAAGTTTTCCCATTTTTCCCCTTCCTATGCTCTCCACCATCCTGCTCAGATCGTGGGGTAGGCAGGAGCAAACAGCCCTGTGGGTGCTGAGCAGCCCACAACACAGGTGAACATACACCGTGTCCTACATACTGTACTAATGGCCAGTAAAATACATTGTTTGTTTCCTAAATGACTACACATTAACCAACCTTTACCATTTGCCATGGTTTTCATTTTTTAACCTTTTTTTGTTTGTTTTTAGAATTCCTGTACAATTCTTATAGGCATAGACATGATACATTTAGGTTTAAAAAGGAAAAAAAAAAAAAACAGGTGTAGTTGAACTGCAATTGAAACTAAAGTTTCACCTGAAAATGCTGTTTCACAGAACCAGATGTACTTCTCTCTATCCCCTACAAATGAATTTTCTGTTGTACTTGCCAAGGAAGGGTCTCAGAGGACTTCTAAAACTCATCTCCATCGGGTCCAGTCATATCTCAACCACACCCCAGCCATTACAGTTTCCAGACCGGAGACTCACAGGCAGCTGATCAGTAAAATTGATTGCTTTTCCGTTTTCATTTGTGCTAATAGCACAAAGTAGAAATGTAGAGAGGCAGCTGTGGGATTGTGGGGCATTTTGGTTTTGAAACAGTAAATGCTCATGTTCCCCTGATGAGACTGTCAGACTTCTACTTATCCACTCACATGAACTGAAAGAAATTACCCAAGAACCAGTTTGGATTGAAATCAAGTTTTCGTTTTAAAAAAAAAAAAAAAAAAATCAATGAATTAGAATAATACTTTTATACATTCATCTTTATAATTAAAGTGGTAAAATTCCAAATTCAGAACGCCCTTTGTGTATACAGTGCAATGCAACCTTTACTTACGCCTGCTTACAGCAGTCTCACGTAATTCTCAAGCTTAATTACTGCACAAATGAAAAGCTTTGAAGTTCCTACACATTTCTGTGAAAATCAAGTTCTGAGATGGGAGCTGCTTGGAAGAAACTGACTCTCCTTAGGAAACAGGTGACAACTTAAATACTCTTAATACTTAAACACTCTGTTTAAGGGTGGCTAACTTCTGCTCTGCTAGCTTCATCAGGAGCAGGGAGCATCCTCCTGCAGGATCACAGCTTGTGTCAAACGGACTAAAACGCAAACCCTGGTCATCAGCCTTCTCCCTGAGCAAGCAGGAACAGAAGAGCTTCCAGAACACAAAAGCAGTGTTTCAGTTTGAGACACTGTGTAAGAACTTGAACACTTTTTTTTCTTTCAAATGAATAAATCCTAATTAAATTGAAAGCATTAATTCTGCACAGTTAGCACACAATAGCAATCGTACAGTTGGCAGGCTTTGTCATCCTCACAGAAAGTGAAGAAGTCCCCAGGTGTTAACTGTACCCACAGGTTAAAATGTAGTAATTTAAAAGGTAATTTTTTGCACCTTATCAGTACTCCACAATAGATGCTTAATAACATGCCTGATCAGAAATGGATTTTAACCTCAGAATTAGTAAGGCTCTAAAATTCCTCAGTGAATACTTTTGTATTTTTCAATTCCCTTCTTACAGTATAACAACTACTCATTAAATAGTTGCATTTTTCACAGATAGACATAGCGTATAATGGGGTTAGGGACTCAGGGACACGTCAAGACAGAGAAGCATTCTCAAAAACAAAATTGCAGCCTCAGTTGTTTCCTAACCCCAAAGGCATCCCATAACCCAAATGCCCCATAGGCATTTACAATATCAGCGAGAAATTGTTGCCAGTGCTTGGTGGGCAAGTCCAGAATTGACTCCATCCTGCAGGCAGCAAGCAGCTCTGTACTCAGCCATCGGCTCAGTTCTGCCAGGAGCCATGAGTAAAGTGAGCATTATGTACAACTCTACAGTGAGCATTATCACCTGGATTTTTTTTCCTGGTAAAAATTTCCCTCATATAACAGATATTAAATCAGTCTGCTGGTGGGAAGCAGTCAGTGAGTACCTTTGCATCACGTGGTTGGTTGTTTTATTATTATTATTATTATTATTGTTATTATTATTATTATTGTTATTTAAAAAACACCATATAAACTATCTTTATCTAGATCATAAGTATTTCTCATTTTTGCCCCTCTGGTTCTCTCCCCCATCCCACTGTTGGGAGCAGACAAGTGGCTGTGTGGGGGTTTAGCTGCCAACTAGGTTCAACCCACCAGGACAACGAATATTTAATATTTTATAGAATTACTGTACAATTCTCAAGTAATTGAAGAAAAACACAAAGGACTTTATCCTAACTTCAGAGCTTCTAATAAATAACAGTAAATTTATTCTGTACTCATGCCAGTGCACACAGTAGCAAAGCAGCATTAAAAAATAAAAATAAAATCACCGACACTGATGTTAGTTTCTGACTGCCTTGTACTGCAGTTATTCCAGCTGCCCTTGGGATGTGATTTCCCATAGCATATCTGACTGTTGATATTTGAAGCATGCATTTGTGAGCATTTGAAACTCAGATGCTCACAAATGCTACGACACCTACATCAAGCCCCAGGAAAGATTCCAGCCCTTAAACTGGTAGGTGTAGCCCTCAAACTGCTGTCAGGTCTGTTGCTAAACACCTCTTTGCCCTCCAAATTGTGCTATAGGGCAAGTCCAAACTTGCAGCAACATGGGAAAGGCAAACAACTTGATTCCCACCTCAGGACTAAGGCACAGCATGAAACACAACAGCCACAGTGATCTTCAGAAACTCAAGCTCAGCCCGCAGACATTCAAAGCCTCTCTTCCAACCTGGCACAGCAGCACCCTAAATACCCTGAGCTGCTTGGGAAAGAGATTCCAGCATTTGCAACACATGAAAAGCCACACACTTCAACTCACTTTTTCTTGAGAATTTAGTGATTCAGCATTTGCTTTCTTTGAGGACAGAAAATATTTGACTCTAAAGTGCATGGATTTTTAATCATTTAATTACTTTAATCATTTTTCCTTATTTTGCTCTACAACAGCAAAGCCCCATCTGCTAAATGGGAAATTGTATCATACTTCAAATAATGCTTTATCTTTAAGTTTTGAAGTCAATTCAGTTTATTTTTTGCTTGTTTGTTTATAGTAGAATCAGGTTCTCACAGTTCACAAAAGAAACAATTTTATCAAGAATCTTTCCAAAATTTGTTTCAAGTCACACTCATTGTGGATTAAAGGTAAGTTGTTATTTGCATAATTTGTTTCTAAAACAAGTATCTTCACAACAGTGACATCTGCAAAAAAAAAATTGCACTTTAAAAAAACACTAGAAAGTTCAGTTATGATCATAAACAGCTTAATCTGTTTAGACTGATGCTGTCCAAAAACACCTGAATCTGACATTCCAAAATAACATTACTTCCAACTTTGCACACTTAACTGTCAGCTCCTAAAAGTCTCCCTACCTGGGGACACTACAGCATGTGTTAAAGCCTATGCTTTTTTCCTTTAATCACCTAGTCTCATAGTTTCTCTTTATTCACCTAAATAAAATTCAATATTAATGTTGTTTTAAATAACTAGGATTTCTTCTACTGTAGTTATATAGTGCGTGGAATAGATGTTGAAGCTATTTGTAGTTTCATGTATGGAAAGAGATTGCCAAAGATATCTAGAGCTGAAAGCTATTTTAGAATATACACTAAAATATGCTCAAAGGCAGAAGGAATTAAACCTGTCACAACATACTCTCTAAGGTCATCTGAGATGCAACTGCATATGGCAATTCCCAGTACCGCTAACAATGATACAAGAAACGCAGATTTAAAAAGAGAAGTTTTCAGTTGTTTTACAAGATATCTTCACTGAGAATCTTGTGATTTTAGTCTTCATCTGAAGACTCCCCTGACTCCCAAAGTACTCAATGGTATAACTGTTGCTGAAGCTTGCAAATACTGAGTGCAAACACAATATTCTCAATGTATCTACACAAATTCAGATACGATATATGCTACTCATGGTGCTTACACTTGTTTTCTTGCATACTGAAATACAATGGAGAGACTTAGAGCATTCCTGAAGGTGATAGACCACAAACAGAAGGTCATATAACATGATAGTCATATAACAATCAAAACACCTGATTAAGACAGATTTCAGACTGGAAAGCCAACCAGGTGCAAATCAGAAGAACAGCTTTCTACGTATTTATATAGTTTACAGTAGCCACACAACATATACTTGGTAATCAATGCAGTAATATTCCTTCCACTTAATTCCAAAACAGCTTGATTTATAGGAAACCATACATATTTACACAGTTATCCTTATATTTTGTATCATGAAGCAAAGTGCAAATTGACTTGTTGACTGCCAAGAAATTTCTTATAATCCTAGCTAATACAGAAAAGGATTGCTAGAAAATGTGTTGTGTGTGTCATTCCGTTTTTTGATCATACATACATACAAACAAATTTAAAATCAAATACACAATTTTAAAAGGCAAAGTTTGGTATGTGCAATGTATATATATGCATACACGCACATTCCTTGTCACAGATACTAAATATGAGGCAGTAAATGCACATCGACATTCAAACAGTGGCAACTGTAATGAATTACCTTCAATTAGCAAGTATCATAACTAGAATTGTAATTTGAGCAAACCTAACAGAAAATGAGACCTTTTGGAAAGATAATGTACATTTAAGTTTAAGAGTCCAAGAATGAGGATGCAATGCATGACTTAAAGAAACTGATACCATATCTCAATTTAACCCTAAAAGTATTTAACATTTGTATTTCAGTTTATCCAGCTGCTTTTATCAGGTTATCCATCACTTATCACATAGAACGTTTGATTTCTTCTAGCCCTCTGAAATGTCTCACCATGATCTTTCAAAAACAGTCTAGAATGGCTTCTCAGTGAGATCAACCACTTCACTCAACCCCAGTGAGTGCATCCCATTAATTTATGTATGCCCAATTTGTTTGGATATTCTCTAACTTGATCTTCCTCCATTGACGGCACATCTTCCTTATTCCATATTTTTCCACTGGTCTCAAGACCTGAAACTCTACTAGGCAGGACTAAGGCAGAGAAGACATTGACTACCTCAGCCTTTTTTATATGTTCTGTCACTCTGTCCCCTGATCCATTCAGCAGTGGGCTCACATTTCCCTGATATTCCCTCTGCTTCTGATAAACCTGTAGAACACCTTTCTTGTCACCTTTCTATATCCCTTGCTAGGTTCAACTCCAAGTGGGCTTTGGCCTTCCTAACCCTATCCCTACGAATACTTAGACAGTGCCTCCATCCTTACAGATGATCTCCTGCCCCTGCTGCTACACCTTTTTATTTCCTTCATGTTTTTAACATCTTCATTATAAATATGTACAATGGAATGAAAACAAATGACTTTATTTACAATTGTGTGTGTATAGCTTCAATCCCACAAAAACGCTCAGTGTTAATTGGCCCAGAAATCACATGCCATGTATATTGAATATATCCTTTTTAATCCCCCTGCAGATCTGTAGTGGTTTTCAACCACTAATATCAAATTATTCATGTTCTGTGAAGTAATTATGCTCTTCCACATTTAACCAATAATCAGTGCAATCATTTGCAACTCTAACTACTAAGGTAGTTCTGATTACTCTAGCAGAAAAATCTGCACTGAATAAACTAGCCTGACTCACATGCCAGGGCCTCCATTAGCATCTTTAGAATTGTCTCAGTGAATCCATACGACCATATACATGCTTTGGTACCTACGAGAAAGAACACCAAACCATTTCTGAAAACTGGACCTGTACATTTTAGAATAGAACCAGGGATTAAGCAGTTGTGATGAACTTCCCTTACTCATTTTAGGTAACATCTTTTTAGAATTATTCAGAAATGTTCATAAATGTTATCCTGTTGCATTCTGTGATTCTAAGAATCACAATATTATAGGTTAGAAGGGACCTCTGGAGATCATCTACTCATGTCCCTAATTCACATCAGTTCCTCTTCAATCAGTTTCTTCAGGTACTTGTCCATTTGAATTTTAAGTATCTCCAGGGAGTCAGATTCCACAGCACATCTGGGCAACCTGTTCCAAACTTTGACCACTTTCAGACTCAGCTGGGGAAGCTTTAGATCAGGTGCAAGACAGTCACATTTCTGGGCCTCCTGGAAAACCGATGTAACATTCTTACTCCACCATACTATTTATTTTATTTATTTTTGCTTATTGCCTAAATGTATCTACCACATACAATTTATTTATTTATTTATTTATTTTTTTTACAGTCTCAGGAAAACATTATATGACAAACAGAAAAGCAGCAGTCACTAGAAGTAGAAAACTGAAGGTTTTGGAATACAGTTTTAATGTCAGGAGTTGAACTCAATAGGCAGTAAGTGCTGTTTCACGCTTCCAGAGTGCCCTGTTTCAGCAAATGTACTGTGAAAGCAAGCAGCAGCATTCTGTCTGTAAGCAGAACAGGATACACTGGAATATGTAAATAACTCTCACAGAGATGACATATTCACCATGAAAAGGAACTAAGCCCTTGACTGGATTTTACTCTAAGGAAACAACAGCTCCCCAAAGAAAAACTGTTTTGGCCTAGGCCCAGCACAGCCCCTGTTGAGGCACCAGAGCAAAGCCCAAGCACTACCCTGCAAGTGGGCAGAACAAAGGGCTGAAGCCCACAGGTCCGATCCTGAACACTCTCCCAGTCCTACCCTCAGCCAGTTACTGCCCAGCCGTAAGGAAATTAACTTTAGGATGTGCTCTGAGGACCAAAAAGCACAGAGAGTTGCAGTTATGGAGCAGGACAGTTCTCCCCTGTTCAGATGTGACTTTGTCCTTACTGTTCCTCTACACATCCATACCACAGACACCAACAGACCTGCGCTTCTCACTGCCTCTGAGCCCCACCACACACAAGCTGCATTGCTGGTGAGCACTTCCTTGTGGAAGGTGGATTTCAACAGCAAATTCCCTTCATTCAGTCAAAAATTAACTGCCCTGGGACTTTTTTTTCCTATCATTCACAAACTGGGAGAGTTTGGTTTCCTCTCTCCACTTCCCCACCATGGAGTACCCAAAGACCTGCCTGCAGGCCTGTGGGAGGCCAATGCATCCCTCAGTCAGGACAGCTACTCCGTGCCTGCACACGGCATAACCCCAAAATGGAAAGGGGTTAGAAAGGAGAGGAAACATAGGGAGCCCTGCCTCCTAGCACAGGCTCAGGGGCTGTTTCCATAACAGTCATAATGGAAACAGTAATAAAATATTTATTTCCAACAGCAGAGTGGGTGTGACTGCTTCTGCACGGGACATAGCCCTGAAGTATTCAGTATAAGAATTAAAAATTATTCTTCTTTCATGTTAATGAAGTAGATTTTAATAAGACAAAATGCAACAGTGTAAAAACTTACCAGTTTAAGAGTAGGAAAAGGAATATATCAGAATGTCATTAGCAAGAAAAACATGATGTCTTTCATGCTTCTGGATTTTAAACCAACAATAGATTTATGTTATACTGTTTTTGTACAGCTTAAGACACTCTCAGGATAAATATATTTCTGTGGTCTTTGTACCATTTGGTTATTCTTGGTTGTTATGGCAATAGGTCATCTGTATTAAAATCAGATTAAATGAGGTCATCTGCAGCAAAATGTGTTCACTAAGCCAAAAAAGCAATTATCACATAATTGTAAAGGAATATTTGAAGAATTAAGTAACATGGTCTCCCCACCTTTCTTTTTTTTTTTTTTTTGCATGAGAGAAATTACTTGACGCAGACTTAAGCTATTCAGAAAAACAAGTACAAAAAGAATATTTTTTTTTTTCTAATTTGTCCCATCTGCAAGACAATTTTTGTTCTTTTAATTATTTTGTATGGAGACAAACTGTGCAGTAATTGTAATATACTGGAAGCTAGCAATATCTGCTAGTTAGTATGCAATGGTATCAGATATTTTAAAGACTCAGCATGAGCCAATTTGGGGATTTTGAGCATTCTGGAAGTCATGTAATGAGTAATTTTGTGCTGTCAATTGGATAAATATTTTTGTTATATGTAATTTTTGACTATCTTTCTGTAAAAGTTGTGGTTTTAGAGTAGTAAATGGGTAGGCTTTGATAGTCTCTTCACTTTTATTGAATCCTTGTTACTAGAAGTTGTCATTCTTGTCACAAAATGCATTAGCATCCCTTTGTAAATCATGACACTTCTAATAGATGGGAAAGGCACCATACTTTAACCCTGACAATCTTTAAATGTTCTGTATGCCAGATCTTCCTCAAAATATTGAAGTGTTTGCTGGCATTTATAAAACAATACTTCACAGAAAACAGTTTTGCTACGAAAATAGTCAGAAAATCTGTCAGCCACTAGGTGTGACTTTCCAGTACATTACTTATTTAACCTCATGAATCTAGCCTGGATGGGGCATTCAGAATGGTAACATTACCTGTAAAGGATCCAAAGCACAAACACATGCTTGGATGCTGCAAAATTCAGAAGAGAAATAAAGGTAAATATGCAACAGTAACAGCAAACTATTTCTCTGACTAGGACATTATGATTTTGTTTTGTTTTCAACTTAATAAAATTTAAATTGATATTGGTATGCATATCAGAACGCAGTATTTGGCTCAGGCCTTGAAAAAAGAGAAACAGATTTAGGCATAAGGATCCACACGCAGGGGTCATAGTCCTACAGATTAAATCAGATAGTATAAACATCACTTTTATTCTGGGTAGAATAGTTTAACATTTATAGAAGTTTAGCCACTAACAGAAATTACTTCTCATTTTATCTCAGAAACACACATGTTGTGTAGAATTTAGATTTTTCTCCATAATTTCTACACCAGCCTAAACATGTGACATGAGAACAGAATCACAGAACGCAATATTCTTATCCCCTAAAAGGAAACATACAGTATGGGTTAAGCCTAAACAAAAAAAAAAAAAAAAAAAAGAGAAAGAAAAGAAAAACTTAAAAACATGCTGAAGTTTTATTCATTGCATAAGTTTAAGTTCCAGCTGGTAAAGAAAGCATTAGCAGTAGGAGAAATACACTAGCATTCATCACTTACTAGCAAGAATTCAGCAGTGATTGGCGTTTCTGAAAACACTTTGCATTTATGCACACCAAAGAAATTATAGCACTCACCACTCCCTGTAATTCTTTCTCACCAGATACACACACAATTTGAGTTATAATAGCCATTTCCTAATTATTTTGCAACTTAGTTTCTATTTAGAGCATTCAGAGAGGCTTTGCTTTTGCCATGAAAAACTGTACACAAGCCATCTCTTCATTTTTACTAAGAGCTTCTGTTGCCAAGAACTAGGCACATAAAGTGTTTCCCATAGTCAAGAATTTGAGAGATCTATATTTTTAGGACTTTTGCGCATCTCACTCTGCCTGAGGCTATGGAAACAGGAAACGAGGGACTAGCCAAATACCAGAAACCTTTAGGAAAATAAACTAATAAGTAAAAGTGACTCAAGATGAAGATAGCTGAACACGTAATTACTGGTCAAAAAAAAAAAAAATCTGTGGATGATCTCCTAAGTCTTGGAGCTCTGCTGAACTGAATAGACTCTAAAGAGTTAAACGTTTTCTGAGATGATGATTCAGTCCTCAAAGTACCTTTTGCAAAGATCTACCTAAGGCCCTGAGTGCTCCTATCAGTAGGAGCAAGGTAGACCCAACTTTTGAGAAACTTAAAGCAACTCAGGTAGAACAGACCAGGACAATGGTTCCCTGCACTGCAGCTACTTAGAGTAAACCTTTGTTCTGAATACACTGTTTTGAATTAGCTCGTGGTCCTGGAACCCTAGAGAGAGGCTTCCTTTGGATATTTAATTCTTTCCAGGCTCCTGAAAATGCCATCACAGGAGCACATCACGGGTTCCCAAAAGTTCAAGTGTGGAATGGCACAGGGTTTAGGCATAAAACTGTAGTTCACAGGTGTGGTGAAATGCTGCTTATTTGCATGGAATATTTGCATCCAGAGTTAAAGGTCATCAATCCATATTCCAAAATTAGGAGTTTTAAAAGGAACAGTGCAGAGGCTGATGTAGCTAGTGACATAGTCTATCATTACCAAAAGAAGTAGTAGCAACAAAAAAAAAATCAGTGAGGGAAATTCCTACATGTTTTCTAGGAACACAAGAGAATAATGCATATATGTAGATAAGTGTGAAAAAGAAGCTCAAAATGGAAAAAAGACGTAAGTTAACATGAGGGGAAAGCAATAGAATGAAAAAGCGAACTAAGTATGAAAACAGAAAGCCTAAGCAATGAAGAAGCAGAGTGAAATAAGACTTTACTATTTTACACAAAATGATCAGGAAAAAAATGCTGGAAGTGAAAGGAATTTTGCACAGAAACTTAAGACCACTCATGAAAGACCTGTAAGTAGATGTCTAAGATGGAGACAGCATGGTAAATCCCTACAGGCTTTGTAAGCTGATGTAAGAGATTAGAACTGACTTTCCCATGTTAGTATTGTCTGATTAGGAAAAATGAAAAGCGGAAGTACTAGATGTTGAGAATGAAATAAGGAAAAAGAGAACAAGTGAGGAGAAATCCATAGCAAAATATTGTACATCAGCCTAAAAATAGGCACAGTCTAAAACAGAAAAAGAAATATAAAACTCAAATGTAGCAATCTAATTTACTATTAACTATATTGAAAAAGATAAAGAATTATTAACTGTGACCATACATATGATCAATATGAAATGGAAATACATAAACACAGAAGAATTTGTAAAATTTGTAAATATGTTTGTAAATATGACACTGTGCTCAGCGCTAGGTATTACTTAGTCTAGTTGATCAGGACTTCAGAGAAAACAATTTTACTACATACTTTAGAGAAAACAGAAATACAAGCTATCCAATCAAAACTGATTTTCTTAACAGAAGACAAAGTAAAAAACCACTTTGATTTAAGATTGCCAAAGTTTTCTGCAACACAGCTTTGCTGGCATGAAAATATGAATTTAACAAGCCTGTAATAATTTACAAGCATGGTTCTGGATTCAGCAGTTCATAAGCAACATCTTATGCTCTAAGAAGCAAATACTTGCAGCTAATAATACCATCAATACCATTTTTTGCAGGGATTTTAAGACTTAAGGGCTTTTGTATTGTCCTGCTTGAAATGAGGGGTTCAATCATTTTAATGAGAAAAACCTTAAAAGTTTACAGAAGAAAGAAAAACATACCAGTGCCAAAACGAACCTGACAAAACACATCTGAAATTGAACAGTTTGGAAATATTTGTCTTTCAATGTTTCTGAGCAATGTGTCCTAGTTGCAAAAAGATCTATCACAATGATCACAGCCTGGAAATTTCTATTGGTTGTAAGATGCTAGATGTTCTTAAAGTGTGGAAGAATGAGCACTACTGCCATTCAAGATATCTCCCTTCACTGGTTTGACAAGCAAGAATATCTGCAATAATGGATGGTGTTTTTCTAGCCAGAAATAGATATACAGCTCTGATAATGATCAGTTTATACTTTATGATCAGAGAAAAACATAGTAACCTAGTAGTACCTTCCTAAAGTCAACAGCTGAAAGATTAGAAGAACATCCTAAAAGTAAAAATACCTCTAAAGAGGTGACTTGACAGTTGTGGAGGTCTGCACTATAAACTTCCAAATTCAGATAAAAGTTAAGAGCTGAAAAACTAGTCATGCACATCTTGAGTACACCGCAGGAAGTCCCACAGGCTAATCACCTATGTGAGGCAATTTACGTTAATTCTTTACTCTTTGTAGAGCTCACATTACATGAAATATGGAGAATCCTACCCTATTTCACCTATATCCAACCCATCCTCAAAAAAAAAAGTTTATTTTTTCTCCCTGTCTTTTTTTTCATGGCAAAGTCTTTTCATGCCTCCTGTTATTTTCACTATTCTCTTCAGTTTTGTATTACAAACCATTTGGCTTTATATTTCACCTACATGATTATTTCCCTACTGTAGAGCTAAAAGTCTCAGCAGAGATAAATAGGTGAATGTAACGCACCTCTGTTGGTTTGATAAGAAATAGATTCATTTTGCATGCATATTTGCATGTGAGTGGCTTAAAATACAAAGATTTGGTAAGTTTATTCATTTTGCAGATCCTAAGAACCTGCAGTTTAAAATGCATCTAGTAAGTTTCAGGGCCTAACTTCAGGACCCATAAAATCAAAGTATGCTTCCCACCTAAAACAAACTGTTATTGTGGTTTTTAGATAAGATATTTAGGATGTACCTTTAACATATAACTTCAATTAGATACATGGCTTCTAACTATCTCAATAATTCATTGATAAGGTTCATAGCAGACCCCTAAGTGCAAGGAGTACAAACTGCATTATTGTGAGGAGATGAGGCAGTCAAGGAAGTGGGGCCAGCAAGCTTGTCATGGCCCTGCTGTTCTCACTATCCATTGTGGCTCCTGCTTTCTTTTGCCACCTGACCAGTTGGTACCAGTGCACTTACCCAGCCTTTCACTGGAATAAGGTTCCCTCTACAGATCACAGAAATTGCAGCTGGCACAGGCAAATCTACAATTCACTTCATAATTTCATTTGATAATCATGCTTCTCTACCAGCAACCTCCCCATTCTCAGTGAGATGCTTTTAATATAGTTTTAGAAAAGACATCTAAAAGCTATGTTCCTAACAATAATTTTCTTGTTCAAATAAAATAGCACAGAAATGAAAGCAAAAGAGTATTTTCCCACAAAGGAATGAGAAGTATTCTTATTCTGAAAAGGCAAGGTGTATGTACCATGGAACCAGTATCAGCTGTCAGGCAAAACGTAGGTAGGAAATCTGAAGGAAGCGGGGGGAAGAATCAATAGCAGAAATGTTTGCAGGGAACAAAAATTCTCTAGAACAGCTTGCAATGAAGTAAAATATCACATAAAGATCTTCTGTTCCCAAATACTATAATTTCCCCAGATACTCTGGCAGGCTTAGACTATCTTCTTATTATGTAAAACCTGCCATCACCATCTTTCTCTCATATTTTAAGTAGTAATACAGAAAGACACATTGAATTGTCACCATGACTCACCCAAGAGCCCTTTGACTCATTCTTTTATTAATAACCCTTTTTCATCTCATGAAGCACAAAGAGGCAACCTGCACACTACAGAAATACATTACTCCTATCTGCATTTGAAGCTTCTTATCAGCCTTATTAGGATTCATATTTTTCCAGGGTTATATATATTTGGGGGGGGGGTTTAACATTTAATGATTTTTTCTTAAGAAATGTCCACCTGAAAGTAACTTTCCCTTTTTTAATTTTTAAGACAGCCTTGTTTTACTTTCTTCATTTTCAGCATTTCCAAATGGTTAAAACCAAGTCGGGCTGAGCATGTTTCCCGCAGTCATTTTCTGGCTTTGGAGACTGTTTTCTGACAGATGTGAAAATCCTTTGACCTTTTAACTTTAGCATGCTTCATGATGAATGATTCAAATGTTCTTTTCTGACCTTCCTTACACAAATACATCAAAGCTGCTACTTGATGCTGAAAGTTTTGTGTACAAGTAAAATAAGTCATTTATTCTATTTGTTGCTATTTTTAGTTTGCTACATTATTCTTTAAGGGAAAAAAAGTTGTGACTTGGTTCCCAGTAGCTACCTATCCACAATACACCTGTACAAAAGCTCTAGCCATTCCTTGCAAGCAGGGTTTCTGAAAGTTTTCAGAAAGAGGGATATGAGGAAAATGGAAAGATTTTAGGAAGCTGATTCTGTTTTTACTGACATACTGGAAGATCAAGTGATATGAATCCCTCAAATCCATGACACTAGCTGAACTGTGTCATTTTTAGAAATTTAGGCAAATTTAGAAAGTTTTATCATGGCCAGATATAATATTACTAATAATCTTGGGGCTAATGTACAGGGTCAAAAACATTGCCCCATCGTACTCTTAAGCTTGCCTGATAATTGAACACATACACCATACAAATGCCAATAGAATTGGGTGTCAGCAATTCAGTGGTGAGAAAGTACCAGAAACAGAACTTCTGTTATAAAGGAATTCCATTATCATATCTCAAGCTCCATCAGTATTAATAAATATATTTCTAATACACTAGTTAAGTATTGAAAGGTGTGTTAAAATAACTCTTATTTTAATACTTTTCTTACATGGACATTATCAACTACTGCTAGACACAAGATGATTTTTAATAGACTTTTTACCTGGTCCAAATTAAATGGAATGTGCAACAGAAGAGCACAGTATGACATGGGGGAGAAATCACAGCAGCACCAATGAATGTTACCATATAGAGGAGACATGAAAGATCTTTAAACACTCAGTAAAGCCTCACCCTATAAACTAATTGCAATGTTCTACTTGTTTCCGGAAAAGTTCCTTTATTGACCATCCCAATAGTTCCTACTACACCTCTTCTAATAGAAGTAATTAAAGGTAGCTGGGAGAAGCAAATGAATCCATTAAAAAAAAAAAAAAAACAGATCTTACCTTCTTTTCCTACAAAACTCTCAACTTCAAACACTACCCACAACACAATCCTTCAAAGATGACAAAGAAGTATCCCAAGCAAGTCAATCAACCTTCAGTAGGTCATAGGAGCTGACCGCAGATTATCTACATTACTGAGTACTGAGACTACTGCAGTAGTCTGCAACAAGTCCCACAGTCTGGTCTGACTTCCCAGGGCAGAGACCCTGATTGCCCGTTTTCTGAAACATTTTTCCTCTCAGCTAAACAGAAAAACATTTGGGGTAAAATATGAAGTGATATTTGTTTCTTCTAAAGTGAAATGTTTAGGACTTGGTCTTCTCTTTATTGGTTTTATCTTGAAGTTTATCTGTTTTGATAAAGTATAATTACAAAATGAGAAAAGGAAACATTTGCTTAAAAAAGTTGAAATGAAACACGACTGCATCTCTGTTAGGATTTAAGGTCAAATCTAAACTGCAGCTCTGTCATTTTCGCTGTTGAATACAAGAGTCACCTCAAATATTTTGCCTACTCTTTTATCAGAAAAAAAAAAATCACTTCTCAAATGCGGGATTTCAACTATGCAGGAAGTAAATAGGTGAAATTCAAAATAAAGTTCTGCAAAAATAACTTCCAAAATATTGTGCAGTCTAAAAATAAAGACTAAAATTCTGGTCTCCTTCCAGAATTACACTTGTCAAGTTTCATCAGACTCTTGCAGATGTGCTTAGAGCACAATCCTGACAAGCAGAGCAGGATATTTCTTACAGATGATAGGCCATGATGCACTTTTCAGTCAGTTGGTTTTCTAGTTTTCTTGCAAGTATGTGTGTTGTGTTTTTTTTTTTTTTTGTTCCACTAAGTCCCTGATTACATCTACGAAGGTCATCTTCAAAATTAGGATATAGGAAAGCTGAAGGGGGTGGTGGTGGAGGGAATATCCACACAAGTATCCACGAGTATAGATAATTCTGAGTTGTTTGTTTGTTTTTAATATTTCTTCCACAATTGATGTTCCATGTTTATTTGATGAGAACACACAAGTGCTCAAGAAAAATAAACTGTGGGCCAGTGCCCCAAATCCTGATGATACAAATAAATAATCAGATGAAAGGTGTTTAACTTCAGCAATCACATCAAATTGGGTGAATGCCTTATTTCTCAAATAAAGTTGTGGAGAGAAAATGGATATCATACTAATCATAAATCTCAGAGTTCACTCTGATTTACAGAAGCAATTTTCTCCTGAGCTCTTGTAATTTTTGAGGAAGTGCTATTAAGTAATTATTCAAAGATATTTTAGGAAAATAAAATATACAGAAATAACTAAGGAACTTTTCTGTTGTTGTTTAAATGAAGGTAGAATGTTCTTAAGGAAGCATGACCTAACAGGCTCAAACAATATTCAAAAGAGAACTCAACTACTTTGGATACTGTTCTTGTATTAAATTCCACAGAAGAAACTCATATCCATTTTTTGAATGCATATGAAAACAGTGAGTAAGGAATTAGAAGTGTTCATTAAATATTCCTGTGCTAGAGAATCAACCACCTTGTTTTAACCATAATAAGCAATGAAATGGATCTACAGGCTTGTTTTTTCAGAGAACTTGAAAGTCTATTAGAATCTAGATATATGTGCAAAATAAAACTAATGCACTGTACAATTCTGTAAGCAAGAGTCCTATGAACTTTGAATTGTACTGTCTAGAACCATGGCTGCAAGAAGTCATTCTGTGGGTGTATACATCTAAAAATATTCCTAACTGAAAGAAGAGACAAAGAAAAGGCTGATTAATAACAACAACAAAAAAAAAAAGCTTCTCCCAGAACTGCTGAGAATAGACGTTATGCTCAAGACACTTTCTCTGTACTTATCTGACCATATTCAGATTGTAAATCCTAGGTACTAGATAATTTTATGCAAGTTTTATGCAAGATTTAGTAAGTCATTCTGCTAGTCAGTGTAGCTAAGCTAAAAATAAGCAAATATAATAACAATATAAAATTATGCCTGGTTAATATAAACAGTATCTGCATTTCCTTCCCACTCTTCCAAATACAGACAGTTAAGGTTACTACTATTTACATATACCATTTAGGGTATCCTTTTTGTTGTTGTTTAATTCACCACTGCCTTATGGCAGAGCATCAATACAGATACAACAAAGTAATTGCTCTCTGCAGAGTGAACTTAGATGATGATCTGCTTTTCATAACATATTTGTCTTCCTCAAATGCATGAAGATGTGCTACAGTACATGCAGGACATTAAAGGATGAAGCTGGCACAAATATCTGTGAATCTCCTGAGGTTCTCCTGTGGGAGAAAGACACAAAGGAAAACAGACAACCTGTATAACCTCACCACCACAACTCTTCCAACTTCCCCCAAAAACTTTCCTCTTATTCTTCCTAGTACTTTAATAACCAACAATACTATTTCCAATTCTTTTGTTTCAATATCAAGACATTAAAATATGTGTAGGAGCCAACACCTACAATACTCAGGTGGCAATATTCCTTCACAAAACAGTGTGATGAGTCCCCTTTCTTCCTCCCCCTTCCTTGTGCCCATCTAGAAGCTCCCAAGAGGCTGCTGACAACACCAAGTTACCAGTTTCCATCAGGACTGAGAGCAGGAGAGATCCTGCCCCTTCCTCCTCACCCACTATGGACAGCACCATGCTTCACGGTTGGCAGGAAAGAAGTGAATGGAAGAAATGGAGTCTACTTTTAAATAGTGCATACATTTTTTCCTTTCTAAGTTGACCTGAGATGAGAGACCTTGAAATGTAACACACACACTGCTGGTGGTTTTGTAACTCTTGTTCGTCCTTCACTGCACTACACCAAGAAGATAGTTAAGGGGCAAGCCAGCTAGCCTATGACTTGCACAGCCAGAGATTGAGTTAATTTTCTTTCTGTTTCCTTACAAAGGAAAGAAATATTCCACAGTGGGGGTAGAAAGTACAATTTCTATATCTAGATTTAGCCATTAAAAAACCATAGGCTGTGATATTGGACTTTAATAGCTTACAAAACACGGAGGGGGGGAAGGAGAGGAGAGAACAGAAAAGCTTGCAAAAGCCCTTGTGTTAACTCAGCAACACCAGTTTTTGCAGTGCATAATTCGGTTCCTTCCAGCAAAGCTGTTTCTCATATAGAAGATATTTTAGATAACCATTCTAAATGTGATAGATGTGCACAGATGCATCTCATTCTGATTTGAGCCTTTCTGATTTAAAAATTATAATTAAAAAAATGAAAACCCCACAACTACAGAAAATTAGCAACACACACAACTGAAAAGCTGAAGCAGTAAAGAAAGTTTTGCATGTGGAATTTTGAAACAATTTAACTAAGAGATCAATTTCAAGAGAGATGGTTTTGTTCTTGCAAACGTTAGATGAGAATGTATGTAATTTTAGGTACATAACTATGTGTGGTGAGAGTGCATGTTTTGTTGAGAAATTATATTTCCAACATTTCTAATCCCTAAAGAAAAATGCACCTCTTCAGTTGATCCTACAATATCACTACCATCAGGATGTAATACCATCTAAAATATGTTAACCCCTTCTCCAGAGGAAGGTAGCTTTTAGAAATTAATAGCTTCATGTGGAGGCCTCAGGAAGTCATTTGCTAAGGGTACTGCTATGCCCAGCTGAGAATAACAGAAAAGGGGAAGATAACAGAGTTCACAGAACCCATGGTGGCAGAAGATCTGAAGCTCAGTTCTGAATAGAGTCTAATCATGTTAATTCAGCTTTATAACTCACAGCTAATGAGTCCTAACTAATCATGGCTTGTTAATTCAGGTGCAGGATCAGGGAATGCAGGTGGACTGCACGTAGAGCCAGACTGGTTTGTAACTGATTACCTCCAGCAGCTTTGCACCAGCTGCAAGCAGGCTTCAAGAGAACATCCTCAGCTGCTGCTGTGCTTGTCAGGGTATATTACCTCCCTGCACTCTGAGGAGCAAAGGAGTTCTTGTTGCATGAAAGCAGAGAGCCTGAGCCAATGAGGTTCTTCTGAACATCAATTTAATGGAGACAAAATGCTATGATTACCCTAAGCACCATACCTAAGCTTAGCAATGCCTCCCTCTTCAATAGTTTGTCTGAATGGGCCTGAATACTTAAATTGGCCTCTTCAAACAAGTTGCAAAATAAAATAAGCTATAGTTTTTGAATAGAATAGCTTGGAAGGGATCTTAAAGACCAACCCCCCACCATAGACAGGGATGCCACCAACTGGAGCAACCTGCTCAAAGCCCTATCCAACCTGGCCTTAAACCCTTCCACAGGCCAGGTATCCAAAAACATCTCTGGGCAGCCTGTTCTAGTGCCTCACCTCCCTCTGAGTCAAGAAATTTCATCCTAATATCTAATCTAAATCTCCCCTTTTTTAGTTTAGAGGCACTACCCCTAGTAATCCTGCAACTATGCCCCCTGGTAAAGGGTCTCTCTCCATGCTCTGTCAGCATAACAGAGCAGGAAAATACATTTTCTTTGAATGTGGAGGAAGAGGTTGGGTATTTGTATTCTGCGAAATAGACAAATTACACTACACATTCCTTTTGTACTTGCGTGGCTCCAGACTGGTCTGGCTTCATCTTTAGCAGGTGCAAGCAGGCTATTTTACAAGCTTACAGCTATAGATGCAATTAGGAGGACTGTAGGCTAAGCCTAGTCATCAAGTCTCAGCAGCAGTTATGCATGCATTGTCAACCTTAATTTAATGTCCTGGGGGAATAAGAGAAGGCTGATTGCTCTCCTGTATGAGCAGCCGAGGTAGCTCATTAATGGAGCTGCACTGCCTGTTTTGTCACTCTGCTCACAGTGCCTTAGGCAATAGTGACAAGAATAAAAATTAAAACAAACAGTTCAAGGAACCTGCCAAAAAACATTACTCTGATTTGTGCAGGGCTGTATCACATCACTATTACCTATAAGAGCTCACACCTCATATTAAAAAGGCCAGTAAGTTGGTATCTATCTCAGCTTGGTGCCTCAAGATGCAGATGACCTTTATAAAAGAAACAAATTTAGATAATAGTAAAGAAATAAAACAACCATAAAGATATAAAGCAGTGGTTGATAGTGTGGGGATACATCTCTAATCTTAATTCTTACATTTCCCACATTGCCACATTTATTATAGATGAAATGTGGGAAATATCCATGATACTGCACTGCTAGCAGCTACTGTTAAGCTGCTGCATCAAGACTATAATCATAATCCATCAAGTAATATAAGGTAATTTATTGTACACTCAGTGCTTAACGTTGCTACATTTTCTTCTAGAAATAGCTTTGGCTCATTTGGACAACACATTCTACTTTTGATTAAATTAACTGCTTGGGACCTGATTGATGTGAGAGTTTGAAAAGACAGCAATTGCCAGCCTGGGTTGCTCATCAAAAGAGCAACCTCTCATTTAGGGGAAAAAAAAAAATCATTCACATTATGAAAAGCTTTTTGCTCTGTGAAAAAGTCTGATGATCATGGCTAGTCAGTGCTACATACCACAAAGACCCTAAGATAATATATGAAGGCTGAGGAACTTAAATTACCCTGAACTCATCTGCAAGGTATCTGTTTCTCTTATTTTTGTCCCAGAAGTGACAGAAGTGACTCCTGTAAACAGTAACCAAACTCTTACAACAAAACTTCTAAAGAACTTTAAAGAACCACAGAATCACAGAATTGTTTAGGTTGGAAGAGACCTCAAGACCATCAAGTCCAACCTCTGACCTAACACTAACAGTCCTCCAGTAAACCATATCACTAAGCTCTACATCTAAACGTCTTTTAAAGACCTCCAGGGATGGTGACTCCACCACCTCCCTGGGCAGCCTGTTCCAATGCCTAACAACCCTTTCAGTAAAGAAGTTCTTCCTAACATCCAACCTAAAACTCCTCTGGCACAACTTTAGCCCATTCCCCCTTGTCCTGTCACCAGGCACGTGGGAGAACAGACCAACCCCCACCTCACTACAGCATCCTTTAAGGTACCTGTAGAGAACAATAAGGTCGTCCCTGAACCTCCTCTTCTCCAGGCTGAATAAGCCCAGCTCCCTCAGCCGCTCAACATTTTGTGAATTACGGCTGCTCAGAGAAGCAGACCACCTCTGACATTAATTATTTCATTTTTTTTTGTTCATTGATGCACTTGGAAGATGATTAGATCTTCTAATCAAATTGATAATCAGTAGGATTAATTTCTCTCTTGCCCCATGAACTGCTTTTGTAGAAATATTAATGACTATCAGTAGAGGAGGCCTTCTACTCTCATATCAAAAACTCAGGTTATATGGTAGCAGCTGAGGTAGACTCATACAGCTACATGTAATTTCATAGTAATTATAATTGCAATACTAATATAGCACTGTTCTATACATTTATGCATAACTAAATGCAATTGTAGCTTACACGAGGAGGTATGCTTATAACTTTACTCATTGAAATATTTTGATGTGAGCAGTTCAAGAGCTTATGTACATGCAAACCATTGCAGGATCAAGACTGAAGAGCTTCATCCTATAGCTATTAAGGGACTCGGAAAGGAATCTAAAGCCTAAACTAGGTTAGAAAGTCTGTCAGTAACAAATAATGTCATTTAAAAAGTTTAAATACGACGACTATAAACTAAAAGTCAAAACAATAATAAAAACATGCTGTGGCAAAGACTATGTCATCATTTTACTTCTACGTGTTCTGATATGAGGGTGTTTATGTTCCATATGCATGATTTAAATGAGAATAAGGCAATATTACAAGTAGCTACTTTAAAAAAGTAACTAAATTAATGCAAGGATTTCATTCAAATTCCACCACCATTTACACACACACACACAAAATCAATCTAGCACATCACTGATGAAGTCATTTAGCTTATGGAATTGAGTACCGGATTCCAGTTAGTATGCCTTCTGAAAAGAGTGATGAACTTTCTCAGTATCCACTGTACAATACTCCTAT
The DNA here is from genome assembly GCF_963932015.1 of Anas acuta. NCBI lineage: Eukaryota > Metazoa > Chordata > Aves > Anseriformes > Anatidae > Anas > Anas acuta. The sequence goes on from NC_088982.1 coordinate 22,995,987, forward strand.
CTCAGTTACCTGGGTTATTCCCATGAGGTTAAAACCTGCTAAATTCATCACTTAGCAACTGGACTTACAAATGTTTAAATCGGAAAAGAATATGGATTCCTAACTTTTCCATCCAAAAAAAAAAAAAAAAGGTTTATCTATATTTACAGAAAGAAATGAACGGAGCAAGGTTTTATGTGTCAGGAAGGTAATGAAGGTAACATGCACTCCTACAGAAGGAATCTTTCAGCAAAAAGCAATTGCAAATCACTGAAAATACAAAGGAAACTCAGTGTCATGTTGCTATTTTTACGATAGCTGAAAATTAGTCAATGGAAACAAGTAAGGCTCAACCTACTTCAAACATAGCATTTGCTTTAGAAACTGTTAACAAAGGAACTAGACAAGTAACAAAAGGAACCGCAGCCTGGCTTATTGCTGTGTATTTCAATGACTTTTACAGAAGCCAGCAGCTGTAAGAAAAAGAAATCCATGGTCAATCTGTTAAGAGGAAGAAACACAGGAGAACAGAATACATTTTAAAAGATTTGTTGGACCAGCACCATGTTTCAATTAAAGAAAATAAGAGAGACCATAGCAATGTACATCACTCCTAACATACGGTGTAACTTAGAGGAATTACTAAATGTGCAAATCAGTACCTTCACAGGACAATGAAGGTGGCTTGACATGGAGTTAAAGTGCTTTCCATAATGAACACATTAGAGCCATTGACATTTTATTTTGAGAGTTAAAGCTATTTCAGCTGTTCTGACCAGTAGCATCTTTGCAACAGTGGGAAAAAAAATAAAATTGATCATCTCTGTTCAATAAGGATGAGGTGCAAAAGGTTATTTTCCTTATCAGCCCAATAACCCCTCCAACAAAAGATGAGAGCAGAGCAAACTAACCCCATTCTGAAGACACACTTTAGTTTCCCATACTCTGGAAACCTGACATAATCAAAGTTAATTGGATTACTGAACATGAGCAAAATCTACTATTCACGTGCTATGATGCCAGTGCATCAATGGATTCGTGCTGATCCATCACCTAGATGCTCTTTGCACAGGATACACAAACCCAACAAATCCAATGCCATTCCAAACCAGCTAGATTCATTGCCTACTCACACCACTCACATTTAGTGCTCTGTTGCAGAAACTGTTACACCAGGTAATCTGAAAGATGTACCACACTAAGTTACATTAGAAGGTACAGATAGGAGGCAAAATCTCCCTGTAAAAATGTAAGAGCTTCCTTCTCAATGGGCTACTACTAAATTCAGACATTATGAGTGAGTTTACAGAGGTTATGAGCGAGTTTATGAGAACTTAATTTATTTCTGAATTGATCTACCCCTAAGTTACTGCAGAAAGTAGGATGCACTCTCTTTGATCCCTGTTGAGAAAAAGGAAACCAGCACACCACTGCCCTCCAAATAAGAAATCTAGTTTTCCCTACAATGCTAGTGGTAGGAACTAGGAGATCATTGTTAACTGAAAGATATAGGTAAGTGAATGACAAAGTCTTTTTCTTTCTTAAAACCTTGCATATAATGTAAATTATAATTACAGCAAATGATAAGCCATGACACTTAGATTTATCATGTTTCCTCCTACATCTCTTATAGTTGCTTCAGATTTCAATAAAATATAAACTGGGACCACCTAAATCTAAAAACAAATTCCTAATTTGTTAGGAGAAACAAATTATGTCCCAAGAAGCCATAGTGACTGTTCATTTGTCTGTTGAATGTTGTCAAGATCTACCATCCTTAAACCTCAGTGACAGTCAAACGATTCAGGACAAGTCCACAGGGAAAGATGTAGAAGGACTTGTACCCTTTCTGTCCAGTCCTTGAGCCCATCACATACAATTCAGCTCTAACCTAGGAGCTATGTAACCATGCCAACACAACACCAAGGTGAAGGTAGCATGCCCTACTTCCTAACAAGGTGAATTATTTTTTACCTTGGACTTTCCCTCGTGTTAATACAGACTTCAACTGCCTGGTTTGTCTTTTTTTCTGCAAGAGAGGACACATTACTGTTGCTCTCACATTGATACACACTAAGATATATCTTGTTCTTGAATAGTTCATTCCAATCAATAACTAGCCTAGATCCACAGCCTATGAACACTATCTGTTGTTTATGGTGTCAGCTGATTTCATTATCAGCAGCTCTGGGAACAAGCTTTAGTAACACTGAACATTCATCTGGTACAAAGAACCAATCTTGTACAAGTTTCCTTGACAAGACTACTAGATACCCTTTTAAAGCAAAGAGAACAAACATGTTCATAACCTTGCCAAGGTACTATTAGTTAGAAAACTCATGTAAGCAATATATTCGTAGAGCAAAAATCATTTAGTTTCACAATTTTCCTAAAATTTTTTCAAAGTACATATTGTATGTGAATAGAAGCTAGCTGACCTCTATAAAATTAAATTTGGAAAAGCTCAATTTTATTTGCATGTATTGATGTTCAAAGGTTAAAAACATAATATGCAAAAGGCATATGAACCACATGTTTAAAAGAGGAATATTTGCTTATTAGCTAGTTCAGCATTAAAAGAGGAAGCAAGATATGTTTTAAAACAGTGAAGTTTAACTGGACACATCTGGAAAAAGTATTTCATGTAAATTTTTTTTTAAGCTATTCTCTTATCTTTAACATTCTTAATGCTAACAAAATACTGCTCCTTCTAGTACCTAGAAATATCACATATAATATTGTTAACAAGGAAGACAAAATGATCAAATATTTAAACAGAAATATAAAATTAATATTTAATACATGTATATTGATACTGAAATTATTATGGTTTTGCTCCATATTAATTTCTCCTTTTAATTAGACCAAATTCAAGAGTGGAGGCAAATTAAAGCAACATGTTAGGATTCAAAAGTAACCCCTCAAATACTTGTCAGAGTAAACCTCATTCATGTAGTAATCAAAAAGATAAGAAACTACAGCTGCTGTCTTTAGCGCACGTTGTCCCCTTCAAAACCTCACTGCTTTACATGCCAAAATGAAAGATATATTCCTTTGGGTTTATACTTGCCAAAGCAAGTATAAACAAACTTAAATAAAAACTTATTTTTCTGCTCAGAAAAAATAGTAAGCAAGACATTTCTGAAAGTTGCCTGGATAACTAGTGATGAAGGCGATACAGATTTTGATTAGGATTGAACACAACATTTGCTGTCAATAATCACACAGTGGTGCTTCGAACTGCACATTTTTAAGCTGAAGAGGATGCCGCTTGCCAAAGTTACTGGCAGTTACAGTTTCAAAATGAATGTATTTTAAACCCAGATCATAGAATCGTCTTAGAATGGCTGAGATTAGAAGCCTCTGGATATCTTCTGATCCAATCCCCTTGCCCTCAAAGGGCCACCTAGGGCAGGTTGCCCAGGACCACATCTGGACAGCTCTTGGGCACCTCCATGGATGGGTACACAACTACTTTGGGCAGCCTGGACCATTTCTCAGTCACCCTCACTTGTAAACAACTAACAAGCACAATTGCAGACTAACACCACTTCCTTGCCACACCATTCACAGCTGTAGCACCCTTGTAAAGTATATTATTTACTTACCCTGTTCATCCAGGTTAACCACATTACCACCACTGAAAGGATATAAACCTTGGGGAGGCAACAGCAAACAAGCATCTGATGCTGTCACTGACCCATGCATGATTCAGTTTTGCCTTTCTGTTTCTCTTGATCCTCATTTATACCTTCCAGATTTGCCTTCTGACTTGCTTGAGTATGTTGAGATTTTAGGGTTCCAGTATTGATCTTTGACAGAGGCAGGATTCATCCAAAAACCGTTCACATACCAGTGTTTTATAAAGCTGAATTTTGAATCAGTTGGTAGCTTATGGTTGGTTTTATTTTTTATTTTTGTATGTGTGTGTGTTTTTTATAACCTGTTTTTAGATTTCTTTATCAGCGTGTTTATCACTTCCCTTCTTACTCGTTATTTCTTTTATATTCTATAACTACACAAATCAATGAAGCAGATGATCCCACATTCCAAATACCATTACAGATTTCATCAGAAGTATATCTAGTTTAAAAACCTGTGATAACTTACAATGTTATTTCAGTTAGAGCACTCTCTCTGGCATTGTTTTACTGCATAAGTATAATTTAACTGTATTTATTTGGATGAAGTTTTAGGCATTTCTAATATGAGGAAATGAATTTGTCAGAATAAATTTTATTTAGTACTAGAATGTAATAAGTAATGAAAATGAAACAAAGAAATAGATAGTAGTTTGGCATTTACTATGCAAGATCTTGAAAGCAATGAGTTACTAGAGAATTTAGTTCCTAAAAAAGAAAATTCAAATCAGCCTCTCATTTTCCCAAAGTAGATAGATGTAGATAGATGAAATTCACTTGTATTTTATACAAGCCTGTTTTAGATATGATCTCAAAAACACTATCCGTTATCCATTTACCCATTTAAGATAAAATTATCCTTGTGTTTCTGTAAAATATGCCTGTTTCTACACAGCTTCTCATTAATACCCGACTGTGAAACATTTTCCATATCAAATTGTAAGAGAACAATTTTCTGTCACCTTCTATGAAGAAAAACAACACCTTTTGTCAACCACGTGGAGCATTCCTCTAGAGAGCAATAATACTGCTTTTCTGCAAATACTCTATTAACTTCATGAATTAATTCGGAAAGAGTTGATTTACTTACTGCCCCTAACGTGCTGGGAGTTTACACATTAAAGTATCAGTTCATGTTGCGTACTATTTCATATCTGTGTAAACTGATAAGCTGCCAATTACTAGGACTTTTAGTATAATTAGCTTTTTGACACGTTTTTGCCATTTTTATCTATTCTTTAATAGATGGGATTGATGACTAAAATTTTCCCAAGATCACAGATAATTTCATAGAATGGTTTTGATTGGAAGGGACCTTAAATATCACCTAGCGCCACACACACACCCCTCCCTCCATGGGCAGGGACACCTCCCACTAGACCAGATTACTCAAAGCCCCATTCAACTTGGCCTTAACACTCCACTTCTCAGCCTGTCTTCATAGGAGACATGCTCCAGCCTCATGACCATCTTCCTGACCCTCCTCTGGACTAATTTTATGTCCAGGAACTCCTTGCAAGCAGCAGCATGCCAAGTGCAGTCATTTCACTGACCATATTCAATAGCCTATGACTGCCAATATGCCAAAACATACATGTTGAGAAACATGACCAAGCTCGCAAAACAGCTCTTATAAAATCTTTCCATGTTTATCTAACTTGTAGAAAATGATTCCAGCTTAACTTCTCCCATCTTCTCCAAAATTCAGTCAATCATTTTTATACTAGGGTAGGAACAACTGTGACAGCCAAGAGGCCTTATGCCAAAGAAAATCTCTAATTCAAACAGCAAATCAACACTCTTTTAAAGGTAATTACCAACTACTGAGAAGTGCTAATGTTCTTCCCTTCCATTAATATCCAGCAAAGCTTCACTTCTTTCCCAGAAGTCTCACAATTGCATCACTATATGCCCATTATTGATTTCAACTGCTCTGAAATCAAACACTTCTAAGAACAATTGTTTCATCACATCATAAGGAGGAAACAGATCAAAACAGGAAAATATGATAGTGTTAATAAACATGAGAAAAATACGTAAATGCTTCAGTATAGATATCCCTGTCTTTTTTCCCCCATAATATTCTCTGAAATACTAACTTAAAAGTTCCTAAAATAGCAAACCATAAACTGGGAAGAGGAAGAAGCTGTTCTTGAGCAAAGCAGAAAATGTAGGTAAGAGTATAGGTTGCAATGGTTATTGCTGAGTGAATTTGCCTTATTTGAATCTTTTGGAATTATTCTTTTTTCTCTTGACCTGAACTTTTAAACTTTTAAAAATAATTCTTTTATACTTAGAAAATACTAGAGCCAAATCATATCCCTAATCACACATCACCAAGGCTATCCCTAATCTCATGCGCAAATCACTAGTCTTTTATTTTCCAGTTTGGTTTACATATTTACAATTCAGTTAGAAGACTTGTAGAAGTCTTGATCTTTTCTTTGTAGGAGTCTAATTCCTGACGTCTGGATCTCGGAGGAAAGTGAGCTAATACCTGGCAGTAAGATTTACCTGAAGAACTAAGACACATTCCATTTTCACTGAAGATAATTGCTCTTGTACACTGCTTCCTCTAAAATCTTCCAGATGATGCTAACTAAAATACCTACATACTATTTGAAAACCAAGCCAGGAAAACACAGTTAAAATTGAACGTTATCTCCTGTATAATATTTATTATTATCTGTTGGCTTTGCACAAAAGACAGTCTGTATTCCAAACAGCTTAACATGCATATTTTGACTTTAACCAAATTTTGTATTTCAAACTCTTGGCACAGACCACTGAGACTCTCACAAAAGCCAGAAATAAAACACATCTTAGCAGAATAAAAGCAAACAAAAGGGAAAAAGCAAGGGAGCCAGAGGAGTATTCACTGCAAATATAGGCGATCTGGATGAAGAATAAGAGCAAGAAATCAGACTACATGTAAGAGAGAAGGAAGAACACACAAGACATGGACAACTCCTTCAACTTGGAGAAACATTTAAATTCATTAAATCTGTTGTAACTTCATTAAATGAGATCAGATAAATTTCTAAAACTTGAAGGAACGGAACTTTTCCGATATACAATGATTTTTAGTCATTATCCCTTACTCAATTGGACTGGGAAACTTGTGGCTCCCTTTTTCCCCACACCCCTTTTGAACAAAAACAGTGAAGGGTAGGATAAGTCTTCTCTAAAGTAGGTAGCCATCAATACCTTTTCCTGAAATGGATCAGACTCCTAGGTTTCCACTGTGCTAAATTCAAACAAAGCCATACCATTATGGATTACAATGGTCTTGTCTCCAGGATCAGCAGCTTAGTTGTTGGGGATTGAGCATGGAGTTATTACAAAGACAGATCAAATACATAGACAATATGCACAGCTTACAGGAACGGGAGTCTTTAGGTCCAAGACTTCAGAGACACTTATTTATTCATCACCATGCTCTAAGACCTGGGCAACAACATGATCCAGAGTGATCATGTTCACTGTCTCACTGTGAATGGGATTTTGAGACACCCTGGTGTGATAAGCTGTCATTCCAAAGTCCTCAACTGGTACCTCAAAGATGGCTGTATTTTTCTTATCATGAGCATACTCCCTAGTTACATGCTATTTAAGTTTTGTATGTTATGACTTGTATTCATCTTTGAAGTAATGTTTCCTCTAAGGAAAAATGTATAGCCACGTCAGGAGAAGAGATTTGATACTGTACAAGCAGCAGCAGTAGACATAGTAATATGCCTCCCACAATAGCATGAATAACTGAAATTGCACTATGACACATCAGATGCCACTCAACTTCATTCAGCCAGTTCCTTGATCATCAAATCATGATAATCAATACAAAACCCTTTCTTCTGTCTGGTGCAATTGTATATCCTTTTAGACTTTTAAAATTACACAAAAATCAGGCCAATAAAGATGAAATAAATTGGTGAGACTTCACTTTGATGCTGCTATGTTACTCATTACTCATTTTGAATGGATGGTCCATTAGAAAGGAATTATAAGTGTATGATAAATAAAATAAAGTCAATACAATCTTTTTCCATACAGTTGTACATACACACATTTTCCAAGACTTTAAGAAGAAAAATACTACATCAATAATTACTTCAAGTGGAAATAAAAGGGGGAGGATGGTGGTAAATAAATTCCATCTCATCTATTGTGAGGCTCCAAAACAACCAAGGAGAGTACAATTCTCTCCCCGCCTCTGTTTCTGACTGCATCTATATTCCTCTTCCTCCCTACTTTTGGCAAGAAGCCTTTGCTTCTTGCATCAGCTTGAGAGAAAAAGTTCATTTACATTTTGGTAAATCTTTGAAATCCTCTTTTCATTCTTGGTAGGAACGAGGTACTGGTTAGGGAATGCAGAAGAAATGAGAAGTTAAGGAACTTATCCAACTAATCCACATCAAACAAGAAATCAAGAAATCATCTTTCAATTTTTGCTCCAGGCTTTATTAAGATGAGCAGATAAAAATAGGATGATACAATGCAAAATGTTTGTCTAAAAGTGAATTCCCAAGACTTCAGCCTAATCCTACTGTATACCCCACTCTACATAGGTTTCTAAAGTCTCATGTAATTTTGAGACAGACAGTTAGAAGCAATCCTAAACCTGATCCAAACAATTATTTACAAAGTAACATGGGTTTCTTCAAAATACAAAGAATTAGGAAGTTAAAGTGACAAGCATTCTGTGGTAACCATGTTTTTTGTAACTGTTGTCCACAGCCACAACACTGGAAATATCCTTCCCTCGGGGATAAAAGAAGCTATGAGCTATGCTGATACATTTATTTTTTTAGTGATATAAAAACTGTGACTTACCAGGGCACTGCATGAACCTGCTTTTCTTCACCTGGCAGTAGCCTTTGCAGAACCTAGAAATCACAGAAATTTTATCATACTTCAAAAACTTTAAGATCCATTTTGACTAATGGATCTTATGCAAAATATTGATGCCTTTAAGATCAATCGTGTAAACCTCTTTCCTGTCCTCAAATGAAGAGGAACGCATTGCTTTTTCCTATCCCATCTAAACCTCAAAGGCAAGCAAGAACAGAAGGAGATGAATGATGCTTTAAAATGTCGTTTCTGCATTTCCACCAAACTCTAGATGTATGCACCTATGTTTAAATTCATTAAAAATATCTGAGGAATTCCTTTCTTCCTGTACTCCATTTTTTCTCCATTTACTTCTATAGTAGGGTATTTTAAATTTGATTTGTTATAGGCATAATGACATTATGCAGAATCTGCCATTCTGAGGTCATATTTATTTTTTCCTTATTCAACTCTTCTTCTTAGCTAACTTCACTGAAATTTTCTACCTCTCCTTATGGATGTTTTTCCCAAAAGTAAGGTTATTTTTTAATATACACATTTCTCCTGAAGAAGAACATAGGGGCAACATATATATACACACATACATACATATCGCTGTATATATGGGTAAGCTATAATGTAAGCTACAAGCCGTTTGATTGTGAACACAAGAAAGTTTTAAGAAAGTCTCAGCTTGCTAAGGAAGGGGTAGGTTGTCCATGAAATGAGAATGTACAACCCTTCTTAGTCTCAACAGTCAGTGTTTTTACCAGAATAAAAAATTTAATTGTTCACCAAGTTCTTATCCCATCTATATTCTGATCTGCAAGCGAGTAGCAGCTCCAGTACACAGCTAAAAGCTTTTAAATAGGAAAAATTTAATGAATAATCACTTTCATTACTTAAACAGAATGGACAGGTATAGAAGGGTTCAAGCTGCAATTTGGCGGTGTTTGACACCCGCTTTATGCACTGTTATAATGTGGATCTGACCTGTGCCAGACAAACATATACTACATTTCTAACCATTAAGGCTACGCTATAGGGATTTTACAATCAAAAATTTTTACATTTGTGCTCATATCAGAGTCTTTTTGTTGGGTAGTGGTTTATTGCTGCTAGTATGAAGTTAATCCATTGGTGTTCTTTATAACATTTTGTTCTATGTAAGGAATCCTAAAGCCACAGGTGTTAAATAATTAACCTGCAGTCTCACCATGTTACAGTCTACCTCTCCCTGCCCAGAAGTTGAGGGAAACTGAGCTACTTGTAGGTTAAACATTTTTTTATGGCTCAAGTATACTAAACTTATTCTCAGGCATGATTTTTCAGTACTACATGAGCCATGTCTGATTTGAGTAACTTCTAAAAAGAAGATAATTCATTGAAGGCATTGTGCTGGTAAGCCATGCATGTTACGTGATTTCTTCATGTCAACAATGGGACAAAGTATGGGATTCTATTCCGAAGAAAGTGAAAGTAAAGCCACTAAAACACAGGACAAGTTATAAGAATTAAAATACAAAAACTCATTCCTTTACTCCAACAGAAGGTCATACAAAGGGTACAGTATTTTAGTGGATATCACCTTCCCTCCCCCACCAAAAAAAAAGGCAAAAAGAAAACAACAAAAAAGGATCTTCCATTTTACTTCAGGCTATGTACCATTATATAAAATCTGTTACAGAACTGATTTGAACTGCTTTTAGGAAAATCAGTAATTCAAATAAATAGCTTCTGTTCATTTGGGGTTACAAATTAGATATATAAGGCAGCACTTCATCTACCACTGAAGTGCAGCCATCTGTTTTATAGTAGACATTTATACAGAACAGTTTGAAAAATGAAGAAAAATATTATAGCAAACTGAGAAGAAAAATACAGACGTCTTGAACAGAATGCTGAGAACAGCTTCCCTCAAGCAGTCAGGAGCTGCACTTCCCACAGAGCATGTAGACTAATGGTTACACACTCTGGACCCTAAAACGGGCACACAAATCCACATCTAGACAGCTAAATACATCACTTTACTTTTAAAGCTGCTGGATGCCATTTAATAAGATTTTTTTTTCTCCCCAAAAGATGAGTGTACATATCCATTCCCACATACGGATTTAAATTAGATTATTTTGTTTCCACCAGTCTTTTTAGCTGCCCCCTTGGTTTGCACTGATCTTCACCGTGAGCACATACATATCCATTGTGCAATGAATATTATAATACTATTTAGCAGCCTGTAAAATTTTGATGCTTTAGGTGAATGACACTTCCAGATAGACTGGATTTTACATGTACCATGTCCACCAATATAATAAACAGGCATCTCGTGTTGTAAAAAATGAGATACTTAGAAGATTTTCTTTTTATGTAATAGTCTATAAGACTTTTTAAATTGCTTTCAGTGTAGTTCTCTAACAAGGCATTTTGCTTTCTCTAACAATATTAAGTAACTCCCCTATTTCTGAACAGCTTGTTTCAGCAACAGACGTTTTGTGTAAAGCCTGATTCAAAATACTCATAAATATACCAAATATTTTTGTGAGTAACCAGAATACATTTTAATAGTATATTAAAAAGTATAGCCCCAAATGAAGAATGTGGGAGTTTAATTAGGGACGCATTCATCAGAAAATTAGTCTCTATACTGTATTTCTCTATGATTTACCCTTTCCATCTGTTGAATACTACTGTGACATATCAAAATGCCTTAATATAGGACAGTATCTCCCAGATTTTAGAGAAAGAATCAACTGTCCCCTCTCAACAGCTGAAGGGAGCAGTTGATCAAGAAAATAGTTTGGCCTACCTCCATTATCAAGAGAGGACTTTCTAAAGGGCAAGTCACCCTCTTAGATGACTTGATTAACGACTGGGTGATCACTAAAAGATTTTACCCAATGGGAAAAAAAAAACAGCCCAATAAGAAGACCAAGTACGATGCCTGATATATTTGCTGTATTTTCAGCAATTACATATCTGTTAGGTTAACCTACTGAGTAACCATAACAGGCTTCTGTATATATCACTAAATAAGCTTCCAAATAATATTTAGAAAGACCCTTTAAAGAGATCGCATTAAGCCTAAATCTATGGTTAAATCCAAGTATCTTGATAGGAAGTCTGCATTTACACCATTTAACCTGTCCACGAGTCTCTTTCATTTGACAAATACTTGAGTTCATAGATGTAAATATTCTCTACATATACAAATTCAAGCAAATTCCTGAACCAAAGATCTATTACCAAGCATAAGAAATTCTAACCAATTACCTTTATGCAAAGCTGATGTTTAAAAAAAAAAAAAAAACCATCAAAATTTAGCTCAGGTAATCACAAACACTGATGCAAAAATAGTCTTTCAAGTACCCAGAACACCCTACTTATTTCTACTCACTCTAAAGTTCAACTGAAAATTAACATTCAGCCATAGAGAACCATAAAACTTTAAAATAATGGTTGAATTTTCTACAATTAAAGTTAGAAAGCTCACTGACAGGATCAATTTGAGTAGTCACCAAGCTTAATTCTATGGAGAATATATTGTGATGACATAACCTCAAGTAATTCAGACCTACTTAAATGTACAGAATAGTAACCTGACAGCCAGTTATATTGACATAGAGCAAATGGATCAGCATCAAATGATCAGACCAAGAAAAACCTCAATTTCCAAATCATAAGTTTCCTTTACAGTTCTTTGCAGATAGATCCACACATCCTGGCTACAAATGATGTTGTCATTGGCAACCACTTCCAGGATAGAAGTAGTGTAACCACACGAATGTGGTATTTTGAGTGAACAAAACTCACTGTCAGAAGTGTTGATCAGCTCAGCCAAAGACTATTATAAAATAGCTACAATATTCCATAACAAAAGCGAGGGAAGATTTGTGATTACCTGCCTGAGTTTTACCAGCTGTAAATTTAATTCTGTTTGAAGAAGTGTAAAAGATGTAGCTTCATAAACACAAGATTAACTCACTCTGCTTACACCTTTGTGCTATTTGGGAGATGATTCTTTTCTGTTTTTCAAACTGGTCAAAACTATTGTAGTCCCTATCGAAGTAATGCTTTTGGAGAGCCTCATTAGCTAAGGTATGAAGAAAACTTTATTAAACTGGCAGATTGCAGCTGATCTATCCCACTGGCTTAGACCATGGAAAAAGCTTGTGGTTGATTTTCTAGCATGAATATCGACCAGTAATACACTACTGGTAGCAATACCTGAAAGTAAGGGAACTACACCAATCTACGTTTATTAAAAATAATTTGAAGCATTGTTTTCTTGATGTTTTCTTTAACCTAATTCAAACAGGCAGGAAATGGAAATTGGAAACATTTTTCCCTGTGGGCCTTGTAGTCTTGAGACTTCCAGCACCATGGAGAGATCACAGCAATAGCGAGGCATTCCCAGCTTCAGTCCCCATTCCGGCCCCCTTAGTAGTGGACCTACGCTCTTCTGGTCCAGGAGCTGATGCCATTGTAATTGTATTAAAAGAGTTCACTTTGCAAACTAGGCAATATATGAGATAGAGAAATTAATTTCTGGCTATGCATTCATCCCAGACAAAACTTAATTCACCCTGATAACTAAAATATATTCAATGTATTTAAAAGGGAGAAGCATGTTCAAGAATGTACTTTAAAAAAAATTACTTTTTTGGAGCAGTTTGTGAAAGATAAATGTTTTAAACTGGACCAAGTGATTCAAAGTTTTTGTCAGAGTTGGTCCAAAACCACCCATCTAATTTATTTAATGAAGTTATAAAACAGAATTCTAGATGAAGATTTAATTTGAAATATAATAAATATGGAGACAACTCTCATCTTAATATTCTTAACTAATTAAGGCAAAAATACACAAAAAGTAATACCAATGTGGAATAACAGTAATTAGAGAATTCTGAGGAGAAGCTCAAATTTCACAACTAACTCCCCTGCACACTTCCAAGTATACAGCACTGTGATTTAGTAGTAACAATAGGAAAAGTTCAATAATTCAATATTTTTCCATTTCATCCCATAATCATTTTGCAAGCTCAGTCATGTGATATAACCTTACATAAAACATAGGAAGCAATATTAAAGTACTACCATTTTTCTATTAAATTATTAGTTGGCAAGAAGACACACAACATCAAAAAATATACAGGCCATAAAGTGTCACCTTCACATAGGAGGAATTCCCTGCAGTGAAACTGGCAAAGCTCAGCCTGGCCATGAGTCATGCTAAAGATTCATTTAAATTATTGGAGGGCATCCAAGCTATTTAAAAGTCTGGCTACAGGGAGTAACATGTTGCATTTCTATCTTTGTGCTGCTGCAATTTAGCATAACTAGATCATCTCTTCCCCCCACCCCCCCAAAACCAACCATTCACAATCAAAAATATTCTACTTACCTATCAATTCCTCCCTTTGACTTTTATTTTTTAATATACCTTTCTTATACTCATTTGACACACATTCCATTGAAGATTCTTCTGCTTGGAAGACCAACATCTGTAACCACTTTTTGTTGAAGATTTTTCAACTGTCCATCAGATTTATGAAGATACCAACCTTTTTCAGGAAAATACACTATTTCTTGGGCATGCATTTGAGAGAAACAACAACAAAATCTCAAGAAGGCCGTTAACTCAGTAATACAATAAGAATATTTTGGGCAAGTCCATCAGAAAAGAGATTATCAACTGGCTGTTATATATAGTTCTATATATAAAAGTTCTGGGGGAAAAACAGAAACCATGTTATGAACTAAAATAACAAAACTACAGAAGCTCATTATCTTTATGCTACATAATCTAGAAGTTACCCATGTTGTAGTTTAATGACCTATTAATTTGTGTGCCTTACAGTGCTAAAAATCAAATCCCATGATTTCTCACAGCTATAAAGTATGAAGCTTTTGAGTTGAACAGGAAAATTTATCTCAAAGTTTCCTGTGGCCATTCAATAACCATAATTTAACAGGAATTTCTTTCCCCATGCCTCAAAAGTTTAATTCCAACCAGTTCTCCCTCACACCCCAGAAGAGCTATTGCAGAGACAGAAGAAAAGAAGTAAACCCCCCTGCTATAAGAAGGGCAGAACAGACTTTCAAGGTTTGAAATGTGAGCAAAACAGTACCAGCAGAGTGACACCATCATCTTACACAAATGCCCAAAATGCACATAAGACTCTAGATTGGACAAAACATGTTATTCTTCCATCATATTTTACCTCTAGTAACTCGTCTATCCTCCCTTTCAGCATTTCTGGAAAGATAACAGTTTTTCCTGCTGTAAGATGGAGCTTACCTAACAGGACAAAGGGTGCAAAATAAACAGCAATTTCTTAACTAATAAAATAAACTTGTCACCAGCAACTCAATTTCTGGAAAATGTTTCTCCAGTGTTACTAAACCACTGTTCTTAAGAAATACATGAAAATACCAACAGCAGAACCCTCCTCGCATAAGTTTAAATAAGCTTAATCATCTAAAATTTAGGTGCCTATAATCTAGCATACAGCCTAAACAGTCATTAGAAAACTATTAATTCCTGGTTATTCATCCCCTCAACCCCAAGGAGAAATACTTGTCTTGAAGCTAGCTACATAAGACTCCCAACTTTTAGGCAGCTAAAATTGGCTGGGATGAATCACAAAGAAAGCTTAAAGAAAAAGAAGAAAGCAGGGACAGGAAAATTGGCTCCATATACAGAACCTAGCTCTCCCAAAGTGTTAATTTACACAACTGTTATGGTGGTAAAAGCAATATTCAGAATATTTATGAAAAATTGAGCTAGGGAATTACCTTTTAATAGTTCTAATGACTAATCACTGCTTATGCTCTGACTCGCTGTTCTTGGCTCTGATCCACTCATTATGTTTAAATGGCAAACAGTTTTGTTATAACAAAATATATCAACATTATTCCGAGTAGGTCAACATCACTACATGCCCCACTCTGAATGCTTAGAAAAAAGTCATGGAGAAGTTACATGACATCAGGCAAACAAAGGACCAATAATCCTTATACACTTTCTCGGTAGTCCCTGTTGTACTCAGCTGAATGGTCTTATCAGTTCATTTAGATCTTTAACACTTGTACTTGCATCATCTCTATATAAATGAATTGAATAATTTTGAAGCTTTAGCAAGCTGGACAAGTAAGTCTCCTGTGGTGTTCTATTTATGTTTTCTACTCTGAAGTACGGTGTATGAGCACACTGAGAACAGTCAGAATTTGATGCTTTGTCATATGCTCAGTGCTATACATCTGAAAACTCTGTTTATGCATGTGCAAAGATAGTTTGTGAAGACAAAACATTTACTTATCTCCAGAAAAATTAGGTTTAGGCTACAGTCAAACAATGAGTCATCCAAGATAAGTCATGGAATTCTCGTTTACTTGACTGTTCAGTTTTTTCAGTATTTAATACTTATTCTAATGGAAGTAGTCAAATCCTAATAATCCCTTGGGACCTATGAATAGTCTTTTCGCCCACATAGTCTCTCTCTGCTGTTCATTCCATTTCCTACATGATCAAAGACATACAACAGAATGTAATCTGAAGCATATCTTAAGAGAAAGTGGAAGAAAACAATGTATAACATGAAAAAAAATGTAGAATGGAAAAAGAAATATTAAGACAAAAAAAAAGGTAAAAGCCCATCTAAGTAGGCCACCCACATTGTTAATGTGGATAAGTGAATAATTTTAGGTAACAGCATAAATGTTAGCATGTTTGTGTTACAAACTGGTAAAATGTTCCAGTTACTGCTTCCCAAAATAGCAAGAAAGTGGCACATCTCTCCTCATGAGATCTCAGCATCACACTCTGAGCTATGAAATAAACTAGGTTACACAGGTTTATTGGAAAGTCTGCTTATTGCCATTGGGAAAAGAGCATTTAATGGACTTGGCTAATAAAGAGGCTGTAATACTGAAACAGGTCATGTGAATACACATAAAACAAGTAATTCTCAGTGTATTTCAACCTTCAGTATGCTTAGAAGGGTGGAAATCCTCAGGTCCTAGCTTCCCATATAAGTTCCCCCAATAACAGCACCCCCTGTGTTATTTCCAGGATCGACTATGCAATAATTCTAAGTAGCAAAACTTCAAAATAGAAGTTTTTTTTTTTTTAAACTTAAGGTATTAGACTCAAGCAGTGATCGTCTTGAGCATAAATAATTTGAAATTTTGCTGCTATAGAACAGTTAAGTAAATCTGTGTTTCAGTTGTCAAATGGCCACCATAAAATCAAGCAATTAAAAAATGCAATAACCTCTTATTCAGGACTCATTTGATAGGTGTCATTTTTGTAAGGCAAAACCAAATATTTTGTCTTCAATGGCCCTAGATAAACAACTAAAATTTCACTATCCTATTTTTTTTTTTTCCCACATTGATCAAATATAATTTCAGCTGGCTCTTTTAGCACTTGCTTCACATTCCCTTATTGGGGTCAGATGGACTGATACTCTCCTTGACAAAGGGGGCCTACTCCTACAGCCAGATCATCACTTGAAGGTTAATTGGATCTTCACAATCCCTTAAGATTTCCTCTAGTCAGTTGTGATTATTCTCTTCCTTTCCTAATGTAACACAGACCCTATCTTTTCCATTTCCACTAAAATAGGGACAAAAGATGTCACTAGTTAAAGACCTTATAAGCTGCTCATATAAAACAGACAGAAGTGCAAGGTGAATCTTCAGAGAGAAAACCTAACCAAGCTACAATGCTTAAGACCGAAGTGAAATCTTTGTTGTCTTGATTTGGGGGTCACTTGATTACTATTGCTTTTGATATCTGATCTGTATAGTCTTTTTCATCCCTTATTTTATGGAAAATTACAGAACAAAAATTATCTGGGCCCATTATGTCCTAGGATATTTTCAAGTGTGACTCCCACTTCTTTCAAGTATTGTAAATTTCCTGATACTAGCCTTCAAATTCATACAAATATGCAAGCAAAAAAAAAAAAATTTCTACATTGTCCTTACTAGAATAATCTTACGGGGCTAACTGGCTGTACAGAATGAAAACTGGTAGTTATGACAGATTAATGTCACTGTTTGAAACTATTGCAAGCCAATCAAGACTATTCAATGTTAAGCCCATTTTATAACCATTATGATAATCAGTCTAGTAAGAGAGTTATCATTTTCAATTTCTTTCAGATAGACTGTCAAAATATCTCTGCTATTAAGTTGATTAACTCAGTTTCATCTTTTTCCAAATGAGTTGTGTTTTCAGTAGAAACGGCTCTCTTCACAATTCAAGCATAACCTTAAAAATCCAGAATATGGATTTATGAACACAGAACTTGGTTCTCTCATTCATTTTGCACCACAGTTGCAGCAGCAGTTCTGTTGACTTGAGCTGAACTTCTTTAATGTAATTGAAAGGAATTCCAAGCTCTGTGGAAATTTGTTCTAAAAATGGGTTTGAAATGTTACAGAACTGAAGTCAGTTCTTTCATCAGCTCTCAGATCTCTTAAGGAAGACATTACTGAGTATTGTAGCACAGCTGGTTTTCATCAACAATTCAATAAAAGGCTGTATTGCTGAGAGAACCTGAGCAGCCTTAGTTATAATTTTAAGATTAAAAATTAAGTTTCTCTAGAACTGATTTCCACTAATGCGTTACATAATGCAAAACCTCAGAAGATCTGCTTAGACCTTTTTCACACTTGTACACACATGCATTATCTGTTTTGGAGTAGAATACAAACACTACATTTTCCCACTGAATTTATTCATGAAACAGCAAGGAATCAGCCTATTTTTACTAACTTTTGGTAGACATTGTAATATTTGTTATGTTGTACATACCCAACTCAAGACCAGCCTCAAGAGCTCATGGTTCAGATAGGTTTTATTGTTTTGTTGTGTTTTTTTCCTTCCTCCTCCTCTGTGGACTATAGTAGGACTAACATCTTGGAGTATAAAGCTATTTATGTTCCTACAGCCAGCAGTAAAACAAAAGCCAAACTCAGATATGTCTGTGAGCTCTAATTAAGAGGAAAATAGTATTTAGCAAATATTGCTTTTAAATACAGTTCTGTTTTCTAGTCAAATAAAAGCAAAAAGGTTAGCATGGAACAAGTGCACCTTCACACACATACTGGGAGATGAAGCTTTAAGAAGCACAGATGGTTGCTTCATGGAACACTGTTTTAAAGCTTCTACTGTAGTTGATCTAAAGAGCTGGTCTACAGAAGTGAGACATTAAAGGAACCGTTTTCAACAGCTGTGAGGTCTGCAGCTGCAGTGGGGAACCACAAAACTCTCACTAATTCAGTAGCTTTGCAAGAATCCCTTGATACCATAAGCAGCTAAATGATTACAGGTGATATTAACATAAAAGATCCCAAGGAAAAAAAAAGCATATCACTTAATCACTATCATTTTTTCAATAGCACATACAAGACAACTTCAGGCAGCAGCTTAAGATTCTACTTAAGTAGGATCTGAAAAACACAACAGTGTCTGGCATGGAAGTGCATTAAGTGAAGAAAACGCATACACTGCAAGTCACAGATGGATGCACAGACGTGCAGATGAGAAACTAATGACTGTTTTTATTGGCCTCCAACCAGTGACTGATAAAATCAATACCAGAAAGGTTACAATTGATGATATCCCCTGGTGTTGTGAAGGTCTTCAAGGGCTTCTGAAGGAAAATCTTTGATCCTTGTCAGATGTGTTTATTTTCTAGCATTTCCCACTCCAGAACCATCCAAAAAGTTTGATAAATACAGAAGATGATAAACTTATCTGGCAATCTGAGAAAATATCTTAGTACTTAGGTGTAGAAATGCCCTTGGAAATCTGAAGAAAAAGTGTTTCAGTGTGCCAAGAGTGCAAGCCCAGACCTGATAAAACACACATTTTATTTCATGTAAACTTCAGAAAAAGTAACCCATATCACATGAATCAAGTCCCCAAATGCAAAAAGTCATTCCTGCCAACATGCTAAATAAGGTGCTGCACAGAGGCATATAACACAGACAGAGACGTTGCACAGAAAGCTGCCTTTGTGACCAAAAGTACTTCTGCAGATATCTTCAATGGACTGCTGTCAACATTTATAGCACTGTCATTAGCTTAGCTCTTATGGTACTAGCAATGACATCTGCAAAGCGTGGCAAGTCTGTTAAAATACCCTGCTGCTAGGGCATCTGTCCCTACTACTGCTACCTATACATTATGTAGTAGTAACCCTCTCCTATTCTTTCTGGGTATTTACAGAAATCAAGTGAGAAGAGAACTTTATACCCTCCATCGTTAACTTTTTGTTTACACTTTAGAATAAATCTGATCTTGGTCTTCTTTAAAGGGCATTCCTCAGTGATTTACCACAAGCTTACTCTTTTTCAGCGGTATCTCCTACCGGAAGTTATCAGAAAAGAAATGTAGCTATAAGCATTAGAGATGTTTATTCAGACACAAAAAGCAGCCTCTCTAACCTCTCAAACTTTGTTTCAGCATTTGCTACTGTTAATTTAAAAGCTGAGAAGAGTAGGTGTTCTTCAACAGCGAAGAAGTAAGATGCATCAAAAATCTCCTTTGACTACAGGGAAAATTTTGGCTGGTACTCAGTAGCTGCTACTATAATTAAATTCTTTAAACTTCAACTGTGCTTCAGCATTTTGGAAGAGAGCCTCACACAATGAAGAGAATCATGAAGTGCTTGAAAAAGAACCCCAAGTGTCAGATTAAAACTATTCCTCTCACTCACAGTCCCACTCAAATCTGGGAATGTGTGTGGCATGAGAGATCAGCAAAGGGTCTTCTCACATGCACAATCATGTCTACCTACGTTAAAAAAGTCACTGATCTTGTCCCTCTAGTCTCTTTCAGTCCAAAGACTTTTTTTTTTGGTATAGGTCAAGCTCAAGCAAAGCATTTGCAGGATTCAGGTGATACTACATATACAACTGCAATAGTCCAGTGATCTTCCTGCACCACCTGAAACAACTTGAATAAAACCCTAAGTATTCTTTTGCCATTATTTCTGATGTTTATTCTAGTTCATTTACATTTACCTGAAAAAGAAAAAAAATATATTAAAATGGCTTAAATAATGCAAGCATATAGAGTTAAATATACGCAAGTAACAGGTGAAGTAATTGTTAGAGCCTTCATTGTTGCTCTTACTGATGGCAAAATGTCATCAAAAGGTTCCCAGCAACACTTCTGAAAATAAGTGCTATTCACGGGACTAATTCTTGAATGTGAGAATGGAAAGTTTGGGATCACATCCAGCCTAAGCAGGAAGTAAAGACTGTAGAAGAAAATCACTGCCCTTTCTGCATCTATATGGAAAATACCATGCTTTCTTGCCATGCTGAAAGCTGAAAGGAGCTGGCATCACACACACACCTCTGAGAATTGAAATGTCATGTTCACTCTGGGAGAGAAAGGAATCCTCAGGTGCTCATTACTACTAAAAAGTGTTCCCACAGAAACCAAACCCCAGGCTTTCTCTACATGATCAGCTTTTAAAGGTTAATTAACAATAGTGAGTGATAAAAATTTATAACCTACTGCTTATAATTTTTTAATGATGTGATTTCCAACCTTTTATCTTTGGGCTGATGCTTGAAATTTAAGTCCCAGCTGCTCACATCTCAGAAAACTCCAGGAGAAAAATATATATTTAATATTCTAAACCTTTTGCCCTATGCTGAAGATACAGAACTCATTCATTTTCCATCCCTATTCCCTCAGGACAGATTCTAAGGAACTTTGAAATAAACATCTTCAAAAGTGTTCTATCATTAGTGTGCTACAACACTTTAGCAAGAAAATCTGGAAATAGTACTTCAAAGAATACCTATCATTAGCTTGTTTTTGTAACTCTAGAGGTATCTACCAGTAGAATTTTTGTTTTGCTATAAGATCCTTCTAACACACCTTTCTACAAATAAATGAAGATTTAAAACAAGAGCAATGTTTTAGTTCAGCATTAATTTAGAACCCACAAAAGTCCCCACGTTCTGTTATTTCCAAGGGAGATTTATTTCTTTAGTAGTTCTTCACTTGAAATTTCTTAGTGAAATTTTCTAGTACCTCATAAAATCCAGTGCGGTGGTTCTACCTTGTATTCTTAAATTAAGATATATATTCCCTCACCTTGGACATTCTGTCCAACACGTATAGAAGTGGTAGAAGTGGTAGTATAGAAATGGCAGTTAGACAAACCTCAGAATACGTTTCCAGTTAGCCAAGCTCAAGAAAGACATGCAACCTTGATGTAATATGTTTGAATCTCTGCCACGTCCCCACTACTCAGCACCAGTGACTAAGAATCAAAGACAAAGAAAACTCTGAGAAGAAACAACAATGAATACAAAAAGATCCATGGCCTTCCTGACTTACCTATTATGTCTTTATTGTGACTTAGATGAGGTTAAGATGTTACAGGAAAGACTGTATGTGAAAAAGCTGTCAAGGTGAATGAGTATGAATGTTTAACACTCTTCAAAGCTCAAAATGACTTGCAGTTAAATGTGATTGTAAATGCAGTATTTATCAGTAGATAATCATTCATGGCTTAAAAAAAGTCAGATTTTGTTTCTCATCCAGTTTTGAAAAATTAAATGAATGATAGCTCTTAATACAACTGTGGAAAGCCAAGCTGTAAGACAGAAAGATGAAATACAAATACTGTCATTTTCAGGTTAAAACTGTCTATTTAAAAGATTAATACCAAAACTTAATGATAAAATACTTTTCTAATAAAGAAGAATTCAAGACTACCTGGAATTTTAAGAACTCAGATCATTCAATTAACCCAGAACAAGATCAAGATCCCAACTGTTCCAATGTCTGCTTTCTACTGTTCCAACTGTCAGCTTTCTATACCCACATTGATCCTACAGAACACTTAGCATTTACCATCTACATTTCCTAATATTATCAATTCAACAACAACAAAAAAATTGAATGCTGAGCTCCCCGTCAGTCATTTACTGCACTGGACTTGCTTGCAGCTGAACTAGACTGTAAGAGCCCTACTGTAAAAGTTATTGATATGTTGAGGACGTTGACAGAAAAAAATCATTTGGTCTAGCAATACACTAAAACAAGATAGCAGACAGTGCGTGTACAAGCAATTGACAAACAATTACTCTCACATCTTGAAAGTCTTACCATCTGTTATATATCTACCCGTCTCACTGCATTTTATTTCAAAATTGAGGGAGTGGTCATTGGGCACATGAGTACAAACACAATCACACACGTGCCATTAAGATATTTGGCCATGAACATGTAGCAACACAACCAGAATCAGGCAAGTGTCTGCATTTTTGGTCACTACACTACAGTATAAAACATTTGGACTTATTTTTAATATTTCTAGAAAAGATCAAAAATGATCTAACTATTCACTTTGCTCAACTCTTAACTAGTGGCTAGTCAATTCCACAGTGCCAAATAAGGTTATATGATCATTATTTTGATGGTAATTACCATCATTATTTTGAGGTCTGGTATACTCTTTTTCCCTTAGTTCATTCACATATTTTTTGAATTTGAAATCCTTTCAATGCAGCAAGATTACAATCCTTAATATCAGCATATGTTTATGGTGGGAGAAACAGGTGGAGCTAATGAGAGCAGTACAGAGATTACAAAAGAAGAAAACATCGTATCTTAAATCGCATGCAGAACTGCAAATTCTAGTACAGCAACATTAAAAATTGCATTAAGCTAGAGAGCTCAGCACTTTTCATAGCTTTTTAATACCTATGAAATAAGCTACTTCAAGTTCCCAGAACACTATCCAATTGATGCATAACTTTGTCATACAATTGTCTCTTGCATAAATTATCCTATGTCATAAGGTAATTAGAAATTCCACCTTATTAAACAGAACTGCATTTTGCTTCTTTGAATCAATCTGAAAATAAAGTCTGATTTCAAATTATATATATGCAAGTATTGCACAATTTGCACATGCAGACTTTTCAAGTGTAAACAATAGAAAAGCATCCACAATTCTTTAGTCCCAAGAGAATGGTTCCATTCTTCTGGCTCTCTGCATCTACTCATAGCTTGAAAACATTCATCTACTTGATAACATTTGACTTGCACAATGACCGAATTATCTGGGAACCAATTCTTAACCTAAACATAAAAAATAAATGAATAGAAAGGATTTGTATCAAAATGTAATTATAATGAGCTGGTAGTGTTTGTACATTCACCACAGGAGGGCAATCCTGGTACAACAACAGGAAGGTGTGTACCTGTGCAAGCTTTCATGTGTCCATGTTCCCCACTTCCACCTAACTAGATTAATTTCTCATGGGGGAGTTGTGCCTGTATTATAACTGTGTCCACCATAAAAAGAAAAAAAAAAAAAAAGAAAAAGGGCTTTTTAACTGAGGAACACTTACATAGATTTCTCTTTGGCTTCCATGTTAATAAAGATTTGTTTCTAGACAATTCAGGGTGGGGACAAAATAAGCCCTTTTGGAACTGTTACTGTTGGTTCAGTAAGTATCAATTTAAAAACTACATGAATCATTACCCAAAGAGTTTGGAAATCATCCATTGACCAAGTAGACATCTTCCAGTATTCAGTGGCAGAATATTCTTGATATCAACCCAAAGAGTAATTTACAACACTGTCATAAGGTTTAAAACTAGACAAAAAGGATTTTTTTCTACTTCTACTAGAATTATAATTACTATTCTATTTTATTCTTTATTCACCCATTTCCAAAACAGATCCAAAAATATCTGTGTAAAGTACTGCAAAGACTTCTTATACATTGTGAGTATTTATGAAAGTATTTTGGGATGTAAGTACCTCCCTATGATTGCCCCTTTTTTAATCTAGATGCTTCCATAATCAGTAGTGACTTACTCCAAGATTAGCGACACTTAGCGACACCAATTTCTTCAGCTCACAATTAGCTTGCCTGATATCGGCAACATATTTTTGAATGGCCTCAATTCATGCATAAGATCTCTCTACGTAGATGTTCATAAATTAATTTGTTCTTTCACTGTATTCTAATGGGTTTGTGGACTTAAAGGAATAATTACACCCAATATGAAAGCTGGGCTCAACCTAATAATCCTTCTATATATATTCTCTCAAAGAGAAACATTAGAACGAAAGGGCTAGTGGATGTTTTTTCAAGGACAGTGGAACACCATTTTTGAATTCACTGATATCCATTAGATTTCTACCATGGAAATCATTGAGAAATACCTCATCTCAAACTTTCCTAGCCTCAAAATAACATGATTCCATGTATAGATAGATAGATTCGTTTCATGAAGTGAAACCTTCAAAGCCTCCAGTTAAACTGGAATGTGTTTTAGGGGCCTATGATCCCATCACGTGAATCTGCTTCTTTTGTCTTGTAATAGATTCTGCAAATCTATTTCCATGTTTTGTTGTTATTTTAACCAAGAAAACATTTCACCTTTGCTTTCCACAGACCAAGTCCCCTAAATGCAGTGTTATTTCTGGGATTTGAATAGAAAGAAGGACTTGAAAACAAACAAAAAAATACACTATTACTATTAATGAAGTAACTGAAGATTTCATTATACTGTGATGAAGGTCCTGAATTCTAGAAAATTCTTAGCAGTCATTTTTAGATCAGAAATACTAGTCCTATTATTGATTTTTTTACTGATTTTTGGAGTTTTAGTAACTTTAAAGGCAGCAGTTGTGCAGCAACATGTATCGTCTTGTTCTGTTGAAATTCAGATTATACTTCCAGTTATAAAACAAAAAAAATGAAGTACTGTGAAATTACAAGCTAATTTGACAGAAAATACTATCCTTTTTAGAGATTGTGTGTCTTGGTGTACACATTTTCCTCAATTACTTCCATGCATATAAACAAAGATTTAGGTGCTCAAAGACAAAGAAATGTAGCTCACAAACACTACCAAAACCTTCTCTGTCTGGACACAATGGAAGCTTACAATGGTTTTTTTCCCCAAGTTTTTCCTCACATTTTTCACATTTGTCCCTCTTTAGAGTGACACTCAATCACCCAGAATGACTCTCCCTTATATTAAAGCTTACAATGAGCAAGTATCTGCAGCTGTATACAGCACTATTAAAGAAATTAAACCATAAAAGTTTCAAATATCAGAGACAATGTAGTTTATAAATGAGTGTGATAGACAGAGATCAGTACTTATATGTGTTTCATTTAATTATGGATTTATTCAATAAGTCTCTTGAACCTTATGCTGCAGTTTTTCTAGAATACCATTGTTTTCCATACATTCTATCCTTCCTTTTGTGGATGGGATAAGATTCAAGCATCCTGGTTTCAGGTGGGATGGTTAGTTCTTTTCCTAGTAGTTGGTATGGTGCTGTGTTTTTGATTTAGGAGGAAAATAGTGTTGATAACACACTGATGTTTTAGCTGTTGATGAACAGCAGGCACTTACATCAAATCAAGGACTTTTCAGCTTGTTGTGCTGCCTTACCAGTGTAAGGCTGGGGGTACATAAAGAGCTGGGAAGGGACAGAGCCAGAACAGCTGAACCAAACTGGCCAAAGGGATACTCCTTACCATACATGGTCATGCTGAACAACAGAAATGGGGGGAGTCATTCAAGGCCAGGGGAAGGCATTGCTTGCATACTTGCTGAGCATCAGTCAGCTGGTAAGTAAGTGCATTGTGCATTACTTTTGTTTTGTTTCTTTCTCCTCTCGTTCTTCCTTATTATGTTGTCTTTATCTCAACCCATGAGTTCTTGCACTTTTCACCTCCTCATTTTGGAGGAAGTAACCGTACATACTATTTTTACACCACTGAAGAGGGCATTCATTTCAGGATTTCAGGAATCAAATTATAAGAACAGTATCACAAGTAGCTGTCAACAATTTCTTATTCAAGGACTTACATTATTTAATGCTCCTGACCAGCAAGTCATTATGATTCTTTTCAGTTTCATAAGTGATATTTCTCCAGGTTTATCTTTTTTCACCCCTTTGAAGACATCCTCTTAATAGCATATGGGATTCGTAAGTGCATTATGTTAAATCAATATCTGTCAAAGGCATTCATTTGACTAAAAGCTCTTAATACACTTTTTCTTCATAATCACAGCTCGTGTCTACAGGGAGCAATAAAGCAAGGGTTAGCTTTAACAGAGGTACAAGAAAGTAATCTACATATTTCATTAAATATGTTTTCTTGCAAGTGATACAAGCAACACAGGCCCTTCATTTAAGAGGGTCAGAAGATCATTTGTTGAATAAAATAAAAGCCCACTTCAAGTTGACTCTGATATAGAGTATTAAAAGCAACAAGAAAAGCTCCTATAAGTATATAAGTACACCAGTGCCACAGAACAGCACAGAAGGTACTGAATGCCTTCTTTACCTTATTCTGAGAAGGCATTACCATCCCTCGAGGAAATACAGGCCCAAAGATTGTCGGAGAAGTCTGGAGGAGGGAATAAAACTACCCATGGTTGAAGAGGATCAGGTGAGGGATACTTAGGCAAGTTGGACATACCCATTACTGCTGAGGAAGCTGGCAGATATTTTGATACCAGTCTCAGTCTTTGACTGTGGCAACTGAGGTATCCTGTGACTAGAGGAAAGCAAATATCACTCCTAGCTTCAAGAAAGAGGACACAGGAAACTACACACAGTCAGCCTCACCTCAGCATGTGGGAAGGTGATAGAGCAACTCTTCCTGGAAACTATTTCCAGGCATGCAAAGAGCAAGGGAGTGATTGAGAGTAGTTAGCATATATTCACAAAGGGGAAGTCACGCTTGATCAACTTGATAGCGTTCTACAATGAAATAGCTCTCTTGGTAGATGATGGCAGAGTAGCACATATAGTCTACGTGGACTTCTGTAAGGCTTTTTACTGTCTCCCATAAGATAATCATGGAAAAGCTGTTGAAATATGGGCTGGGTAAGTAGACAGAAAACCATCTGAATGGCCAGTCCCAGAGTAGGGTGAACAAAGATATACAAAGTATAGTTGGAGGCCAACAACAGCAGCATACCAATGGATAAATCTGGTCCAATCTGTTTTAAATTCTTCACTAATTATGACAGGACAAGAGACAGTGTGCACATACTGAAACACTAAAGGTTCCCTCTGAACATCAGCAAGCACTTCTGTACTGTGTGGGTGACTGAGCACCAGCACAAGTTTCCCTAAGATGTTGTGAAGCTTACCTTCCTGGAAATCTTCAAAAGCAATCTGGATGCAGTCCTGGGAAACCTACTGTAAGTCACTCTAGGGGGTTAGACCAGATGACATTCAGCTGTCCCTTACAACCCCAGCCATCCTGTGATAAGTAGAATCAAGATGCAGTGCCAAAAAAAAAAAAAGCCTAGCTGTTATAGTTAGATACGGTTCCAACTGTATCTTCAAGTTTAGTCATACAGCAATAGATATGGAAGTGCAGTCTTGAACATTTTCTGTCTTTTTCATAAACAAAGTACACTTATATAAAACTTGATTTTTTAGACTTCACACTTATGCTTAGTAGGAAATGTAGCCATCAAGTAATTTCTGCCCAGGCTCCTGCAAATAGCTTGATTAAAAAAGTGATTAAATGTAAACCAGAATCATCATCCAAAACTCAAAAGCATGGAACCCTCAGTCTTTCCCATTCAGCTCTTCCCCCAAGGGGGAATGATGAGTAGATGAATAATGTGATCAGCCATCTGAAAAACCCAGACTTGAGCAAGATAGTGAACTGAATGAATTCTAATACCTTTAGCCCAACACAATGAAAGTGAAATGAATAGGCAAAATACCTAAGATTTGAACACAATACCTTGTACTGATGAGTTAAAGATCCCAGATGTTCAAATGTATTCCTAGACAGATATTTTCCCAACAGCTACCCCATTTCTGTTTTCTGACATAGAACCACAGAATCACTTAGTTCGGAAGAGTTTGTGATCATTTAGTCCAACATTTAACCTAGCACTGCCAATGTTTCTTTCATTTTCCCTGTGGTGGGAATACATATTTAAAGTCTACATTTTTGCTTGTAACTACTTAAGAATTTTTTTTTTCTACTGGAGGAGTTTATACTTTGAAGCACATATACAAGTTCGTATTAAACATCGAGTAAAAGTATCGTGAATAAGGTAGTTAAAGTTCTTATTTTTATTAGACACTGCCTCTACACAAAGATCTTCTAAGCTACAAGACAATGAAATACCTCAAAAGGCAAGTTAAACAGATTTTTAAGTTACAGCAAAAAGAAGTATTGATTTTCAATATTTCTGTAAACCTCCTAAAGAGAGTTCTGTAAAATCACAGACTTCATGCAGAACTTCTGCCTACAGTTAGCATTAATGACAATAAATAATGTCTGTTCCTAATAATGACAATGTGGAAATATCATGTGGATTTTTAACAGTTCTCCCTGCAGAACAATAAATGCAGATATGACAAGTACTTTTTCCAGTAATCAGAGCTGATTAATGCAATTATACACAAAACCAAGAAACAGAACCAGAGGGATCTGGATCTTCCCCTGGGTTTCATTTTCTCAACTGGCAAAATATACATTAGGTAAAAGAATGGTGACATGAAAAAACATCTACACATCAGGTTACAGAACAGATATTTCTCTAAAATTCATTTTTTTTTCATATGAATATTAGTGGGTCATCCTAGAACCTGTGGTATAACAATTCAAATATCTGTTTACTTTTTAGAACAACATAGTCCGTTTTTGCTTGGCCTCATACCACCCAGTATTCTTACCTCTTCTGCCTCTCCCACAGAGATCAGGATTTAGATCAAATATAACAGGATGTGTTCAAAATAATGGATATTTACTATACAAGATCATTTTAATATTTATTTTCAGCAATTCCTTATTGCAGTTGTAGACAGAGCAAACGTTGGGAAGCTTAGAAGGAATACGACCACATTTTAAGTGCACATCTTTTAACAATACACTTTCCTAAAATACAGTTCAAAGACAAGAAATGGGATATCACTTCAGAAAAAAAGTTTGAAAGGTTTATATTCTGTAAAGTTAAACTCTTCCAATAATTCAAATGAAAATGCATGATGTTATAAGAGCTTAGAAGACATATAGGTTTAAAGGTATAATCCCAGAGAAACTTGGCAATAAACTTCAAGTTACTCCTACTGGTTTGCACAACCATTTTTTTTATTTCAAAAAAAAAAAAAGACATTTTTACCAAAAAATACAGTGATCTTTTTCCACCAAGTGTACCGTATTGTTCATCATTCACTGAAATTCACAATAATTTGTAGTACTTCGAACATAATCATTCCTCACCATCTCTGAAAACTGATTTAAACTGTTGCCAAAACATCGTGTGTCTAACTTATAAGAAAAAAAATAAGTACTTTACACTGCTTTCTGCATCTCTATAAATGAGCTATTTCATGGAAAAAGACTAGGAAAAATAAAGAAGTAAAGCACTCTGTTATTCCATTCATTCTCCTGGTTATAGCCTGTAAGTGTAAATAAAGGCCTTTATTCCCTAAAGCACAATAAAACAGATGTGCTAAAGGTTATTGCAAACTGAAATCTAAAATTCTTGGTTGTTTTAAGTGAAAAACCTCAGTGATAACAGAGCCATGTCAGTTTTCAGCAGTTAAAAATATGATTGAGGTATTTAGGATTTAGAATTACTCTTTCAGAGTCTGCACTTATAAGATAAGGAATCTTCAAGACAGCTTTTTCTAGAGGCTACAAATCTCTATGGATGCATAGCTTTCAGTTGAAATATCAATTCATATACTTTCCTCTTTCAGCATTATTAATATCAGAGACAGTCTGCTAACATTTAGCAGCCTTTTGGGTTTGTTTACATTAGATTAACATATCTACTCTCCTTTAAGGAGAGTACTACATCATATTATTATTTCCAGCTAATGAATTCCTGGTTAGTAACAGCTTTTATTTAGCTTCTTTGTTTAGCTCAATAAGCTAAACATTTCAAAGTATACTTAACTACTTATTTATGGCATCTTTTTATTTGCTCAGTGATCAGTTTTGTATGATTCTTAATAGTTCTTCACACAACTCTTCACATTCCCTTCTGCACTGACGATGGTCCATTTACATATATATGCAAGTTATTTTATAAACTTAAAAATAATATTTCCACATGGTCTGCAAACAAGCCTTAATTCTACTCATCAGCATTAACGTTTATATTCATTTTTATTCACATCTTTTCCCTTCTCATAGGTCACTGTATGGTACCATAGGCCCCTTGGTGTCTCACAACAGCTGTTCAGCAGTGCCTGAGAGATCTGGTATTCCAGATAGAAACTTTTGCCTTTCCAAGTTTTTCATTCATTTAAGGATAAAATTTTTAAGGTAGACAAATTAAGTATGCTTAATGTGCTTGGTGTTGTTTTTTTTTAACCTGAATTTTCACAATGCAACATTTCAGGAAAAAAAAAAATGCAGGCCTAAGGAAATGTAGGTTCTATGTGGAACCTTGATCTGCAGAAGGAACAAGTTGAAAATCCTTACTATGAGGGAGTACAAAATAAAAGTTACATGCAAAATGCTGGGAGAAAAATTCAAGTTAGACTACTAACAGAGGTATCATCCTGCAAGTGGCATTCAGACTGTAAACCAAGGTTATAACATTTGGTGCCTTCTTCAGTGATATTCCAAGTGTGTCTATATATACACAGTCTCAGCCTTGATCAGTAGCTCTATAGTAGTATTAATTAGAACTGATTGACAACTTCTGTTTTTTAAACGATGCATTTCAGTGCTAGGGCTGTGGAGGGTCAAGTCTCTAAAGAGAAACACACAGGAGCTGTCACAGCCACGTCTCCTGTTCCTGTCCTACAGCATCCAGATGCTGTCTCCCACAAGTGGTTTAACACTCCTCTCAGATTTGATTTCTCATTGCCTTTTCACAACACAATGACAGTGGATGATTAAAGAGTGGGACACATACACCTACCTTCCCAACCTTTTGGTTTTCAGGCGAACATTTGAACACCAATGAAGAACGTTAACCCTCTATAACCCACAGCAAAGGCCATACAGATAATCCGTTACAGTAAGCTGTAAACATGCACAGAAGTTCAAATCAGGAATAAGAGGAATGATTTCCATCTAGCAGAGGAAGAAGCTCCCTTCTGTCCAATGCTAGTTATTTATAGGGGGTATTTTGAACATTTAAAAGTTATCTGTTTCTATTGTCTGAAAAAAAAAGTTTTCACTGTTCTCTAAACTGAAAACATAGTAACACAAGCAAGAAAGTGTAAAAAACTTAAGCTGAATAAGAAACATTGCAACTGATTAGTTTTTCATGATCACAGCCCAGTCAAGCTCTAGAAGCTGTTCTGTGCGTTGGTCACCTCAGAGCTAACAGCTTCTGCCCAGGAATGTAGTATGTGGCAATAAGAAATGTAAATTCAGTCTGAATAATTGACAACTTTTTTTTCTAACCTCAGGCCAGCGATTCAAAACCATCCCAGCTTGTTAGGGGACAGAAGTTGTTTTAATTTACCATCTGTTGAGTGGCTTTCCTGAAGCATGTCAGTGATCTATTGAATTCAAAGCTGATGTGTCTGTATCACAGCATGCTCAGATGCCATTTGACAAAGCATCTTGTTGCCAGACACAGGCACAATAGATATTTCAGGTTCCTCTTTTCCTTCACTAACTCTTACAAATAAGAAAGGGTAAATATAACTGAAATATGCATGCAAAGCTGGTACAGTGGGTGTCCAATTTTCTTTGGTTTCAGAGGAATATAAAGCACAAAGCATCAATTCATCACTGTTACCTGTGTGGTGCCGAAGAATCCAGGCAAGGGGGTTGTTCTAGCCGTCATCCTTATGTTCAAGGGGGTGCACAGTGTCAGGCCTTTCCTGGCCCTCATCTGGCTTCAAGTGCCCCTGGGGTACAAGACTCAAGGTCATACCCTGCGACCCTTTGGAATATCTCAAAGTTCACTTTAAAAAACTCACATACACAAAGTCCCAATGAAATCACCTGGTAAGATTCGATGGTTTCCTAACACTATTTTAAAATGTATCCTTAATGGAATATTACAGTATGTAATCAAATAAAAGGCACCTCTTAAGGTTTTCTAAAAGCCTTTGGTTGTTTTCCCAGAAAAGGAGATAGATACATTTTCCAAGTTTATTTGGCTGTCTTCAGTCACTTTCCATTTAAACCATATTTTAAATTGCATCAGGTTTATTTATGTCAAGAAATTGAATCAGATAAACAACACAGCTATGTGTATTCAAATTAAATAGCAGAAGTATCTAACTCAAGGAAGTAGTTGGAACAGTAGGCAGTTCTGAGCTTTGAAGATCTTGAAAAAGAAAACAAAGGGAAAAGTATGTAAGACCTTAAGATCTGAGTCGTAAAAACACAGATAATTAGGTACAGAAAAAGCAAAGAATAGTAAATATCTGAGCTAAACGTTGCCTCAGCTGCAGCGTGTTCAGGGTCTTCCAACTTTTCTTCCAGGAAACCTTCTGTTTTTTATTTTTTCAGAGGCAGATTTGCTTTAAGCAAGTACCACATAACCACTAACACCACACAGAGCTTTGATAAATAGCACTTCTGTATCACCCTACATGCAGGTCTTTAGATGTACATTGAGCTGCTTGACAGTTTGAGACAGAGGTAAATCACCCAGCTGATATTTCTGATACAAAGCTTTAACATCCTTCAAGTGCAGAAATGGAAGGCCCAGATAGTAAGAATACCTATTTTCTTGTCCTTCACTTGAGCTGTTGGCCTTAGAAAGAATAATCCACAGTTAAATACCAGGGAGTCTGATGCAGGGTCACTGACAGCCTGTGCATATCCTACATGCCTGGCACCAACAAGGATCCAAGACAGCCCAGTTCTGGTGCAGATGCCTTAGGAGGCCCTAGATACCTGAACAGGATCTCCATGCAATTCTAGCGGACCAAAGGTGTCTGTATGGACTCACTGTTCTAATCCTGCAAAAAGAAGTCGGAGCAGATTTTTTCCCCATCACCTTACAGAAATCTGAGCCTATGAGAACTACAGCCCCGAAGCTGCCTACAGACTTCATAATAAACCAGAGTACACTTTTCAGGTCTTCAATATTTCAAAAGCTACAGGAGTTATAATTATAATAATTGAAAGCTAAACAGCATCAAAAACACAGTATTTGTTTTAATACAAGATATTGTTGTCTTCATTCTCGCACCCAGGACAGATCAAAACAAAAAGGGAAAAAAGTCAAGGAAAGAATAGACAACTGAGATATTAAAAAGGTGAGGTAGGTGACAATGGCTGCTGGGCAGCAAAATACAAGTCAGCTTTTGTTATATCTTCGTCCTCAGTTTTGTCCTAAGTTAAGTTGCGACAAGTTTGATGTTTCTCACTTCTTGTGTCTCACTTCTCACTCTCATGTGAGAGTCTGCTTTACACCTCCAATTCGTGATGCTCTCACACCTGTCAGTTCAGCCTTCTCTCCTTTGTCAACTGGCACATATCTTCAATGAGTGATAGCCAGCTAAATTTCAGTACAGACAAAATAGACCCAACAGCACCTTCTACGTTTTCTCCATGTTACTTTTTGACAAACCTTTTTTCATTATTCACTCCTGCAGCAAAACAGCCTTGTGTTTTATATCATATCCAGTAAATTCTTGCTAACGTAAAAGCTAACACTTTTTCTTTGTCTCATGGACAGTAGCGATCATTTTCTAATCATAACTTAATCTCAGTATCATTGGTTTCTAGTAATCAGCTGTTCAACCAGTCTTTGTTCAAACCACATCCATTTTTTTTATTTTTATTTATTTTTTTTTTTTTTTTTTTTTTTTTTACCATCTACAGTACTTTCCCCTGTATTACGATATCAGGTTAGGTTCGGTCTTAAAGGCTTACCATCCTAAATTATTTCTTGGACCTCGCCTTCTGTCACGACAGCTTACTCAGAAATGCCTCTTTGCCTCCTTCTCCTGCTACTTTCACACTTCCTCCACACTGCCCACTCTGCAAAGAGAAAGCCTTCCACTCCAGTATGCCATCCCCCTCCCACACACATTCTCATTCAAATTCCTCCTGAGAGCTATTTTTGGTCAACCTTAAATAAGTCACATTGCTTCAAGCCCAATATTTAGCTGAGCAAATGCTGAAGATTAACGTGAAAATCCAGCCACAATTACATTCCTATTTCTCCTCTAACAGAGTTCCTCCCTGTAGTCAGTTTCCCAAAATCACTGCTTCTTCTTCCTGCCCTCTGAATGATACATTTCTTGCTTCTGTGTAGTCACTACTCTGCCAATGCATAAATCTGTCTAAAAAAAACATACTTCTGTCAAGCTGCTTATTCCATCTCATAAGTGATTTGTGATTTAATTACAAATCGTTGTAGAGTTCACTCGCAGCATCGGTACTGGAAGTTCTCAAAGCAGAGACAATTCCCTACATCTGCTGAGATCAGATAGAGGAAATGTTCATTCCAAGTCATTCAGGCCTACTCTTCATTTTTACACTGTACTTTTAAAAAAGTTTAATAATATTGAAACATCTATTACATAAATAAACCAAGAGAAATGAGATTCCCTAGGTTTTAAAAAAAAAAATCAGACTCATGAATGTTCCAAAAAAGGTAACAGAAACAAGTAAATGCTCCTTCAGGAAAGGGTAGACAGTGGGTTTAGTAGCTATATATTTGATTTTAAACCAGAATAAAAATATTTCAGGATGCGGAAAAGTGATCAATGAGAACTGTAAGATCTTCTGTTGTACTACATGTGCAGACAGTAAGTTTTGTTTTCTTAGCCTTCCAATGTGAAGGCTGCATACGTCTACTCAGAGACATGTGAAAGAAGTCCCTTCTCATTTGCATTGTAAATGCACATAGCCTACTCCCACAACGAACACCAAGAGCAAACCTTATATAGCAATCCCGAACAGATTTCCTTGCCACAGCAAATTCAGTGCCTGCTGTCACTGCAGCACTTCAGAGAAACAAGTTTGAAGCGTTACTCAAATAAGTTAAGAATCCATTTTAATACAGGAAGTCTTACTACACTAAAGTTAAAGTCCAGTAGTTCATTGTTCTATCACTTTATGAATTTCTTAATTAAAATGAATAGAAATTGCTTGCCTGTTTAACACCAGCAAGATGTCCTCCCACTAGTCCTCTAGGGAGGTAGAAGAGGGGCTACCCCACAAGTACATTACTATTTCTCCTTCCTGGATGGACAGCTTTTTGGTACTGAATGAAAAATAAATACAGACCAAGCAGGGTGTTCCAAAGAAAGGATTTCATAAGTGTTTAGTTATATGATGACATAAGTGTGTTTCTTTTGATCCTGTGTATAAATAAATGCTATTAACTCACCACTCCTGGACTTTAGCTCAGAAGAGCTGCTGACTCCTTATTCAGCCTCAGCAGGATCTGTTCTTATGTATCACAAAAACTCTGCAGTAAAAAAAGTATAATGCAAGGACTTAAAAAAAAAAAAAAGACTAATCTTGTATATCACCTTTCCTCAGAGAAGTAGTATCTGCATGTTTTCCTTCACTCTTAAAACTATACACACAGGGTCTCACAAAGCATAGATTTTTTTTTTTAATTTGTTGTTGCACAGATACCACTGATGTCTCATAGCAGCTACCATTTTGATGCTACCTGAATACAAAGGAACACACTGCAGTTTTCTGCAGCTGTTGGACCACTTTTAAGAGGTGTCCATGAAGAACACAGATTCAATACACAAATCTAATCTCATTTTCACAGATACTCAGAAGTAACAGACCTCTTCTAAATCAAAACTAATGCAAGTTGGGGTTTGACTTCATTTCATAGCTATTACAGCCCATTTGGGTGCACCCAAGCATTTAGTTGAGGAACAGATACTATTTCTCATGGACATATGCAAAGCATGTTTTCCAGGCTACTCTCCCATCATTAAAATGGAAGTCTGCAATGTGTAAGCTGCCTACCCCTCCTAAACCCCTTGGTAGCACGGCAAGGCACAAGATGCCAGCCAAGCTGTCAGACTGATTCTTTACCCATTGAGCCTCTTCTGAGGTGCCTCTGACCTGGTCAGGAAAGTCAAGTGTAAGGGCCATAATCCTGAGGAGACTTTCTAGTAGAATAAGTCATTATCCACAGAGGGAGAAAGTACAGCTCTATGACTGGGATCACTAGGTTCAACACACCATTATAAATAAAAGCAGAAACTTCAACTGCTCACCAAAAAAAAGAAAAACCTTCTTGCTCAAATCCATTTACAGAAAACAGGGTTTAATTAATCTTTTTTTAATTAAAGTGCAAGAAGCTGATTTTTATTTATTTTGAAGACTGTGTGAAAGCTTTTGTGAGGTGAGTGGCTCTTAAAAGGGCATGAAAGCAGCAGGCAGTAAGGTCAGAGTGACCTGATCTCCCCACAGCCACCAGCATGCAAGAACATAAAATAACATAAAAAACACCGCAGTGTCCAACCTACAACATTATAACAACAAATCTGTTAGTGCAATCAAAGCCAGGCAACTTCAGTTCAAGAGGTTCTGCAGCTCCTCAGGTGCTCTGACTTCAGTGATGCTGGGGAAGATAGCACTGAAGACAGAGCCACCATCATTCTTGGAAGTTGATGGCTGTATGCAAGGTTGCATGTTCAATCAGAGAAGGCAACATTAGCAAGCTAGAACACAAATTAAAAATTGGGACCATTTACCATGGGCTAAGAAAATTAGCACATGTGGCCTGAGCCATGTGAGATGGTTTAATTGCCTTTGGCTGTGGCGTGGGGAGCTAACAGCATGTCAATGAACAACTGCTGAACATTTCTCCGGACAGCATAATTTGATCTTGAGGTGATGTCAGTAAAAGGTGGGCCAGCCTTCCACAGTAATTTTTACTTGAAATGTTTGAATTTATTAATAATGTAAACTGTATTTTATTCTCTGCAATGCCTGAGGCACCTGTTGGAGGACAACACTCAGCAACAGTGACATGCCACAGTAACTCTACTGATGTTGCAGATTGCACGTTTTATAAAGACATTGTGTAACATCGCTCATGGCAACAGACAGCAAAATCTATATCACATGCCTGGAGTCACATCCTGTAACCGCTGGAATATAAGAAAAACAGAAAATAAGAAGTTGTCAGACAGCTACTGCCACAGCTCACATCACACAAACAAATGCTGCCTGATGTCAGTGGATCTCTTGTACGAGGAAGATTATCCCTACAGTGTAATTTCAAATGGCTTTCATCTCTTACAGCAAATGTATTGGGCTCAACTCAAAAGCTACTGGGAAAGTAGCTTCTCTTCAGCTTCATTATGTGTAAATAGGAGTTATAAACCAGGACTTCAAAAACCTTTTTATTGGCTTTTTAGCTGTTGCAGCAAGAGCACTTGGCATCAGCCAATACTGCTTCTCTATTGCCTTGTGTATCACTCTGAAGAGGTCTGCAGAGCACTAACAATATAATTTTTCTTACCCAGGAACTTCTATTTTCAGCTTCAAATTCATATCTATTCCCATCCTCACAACTCACCTCATATCACATAAATTCATTAAAAGAATAGACAGGACTTGCTCTCCCCAGCTGATGTAACCCACGAGAGGTCCGTATCCCATGCAGGTCTGAATTCAGAGCTGCAAAGCATACACATGGCAGAAGGGGCACTGCCTTCACGAGGAACACTAAATTCTCTTGCCTGCTTGTATTGTTCGGACTAGCTACCAATAATCTCCCAAACAAACATTTTTACAAATGCCTTTATGAAATTTGCAACTTGAATGAATGCATCCACATCTTTCTTCATCTCCTCCATATTCTGTATTCAGCACTTCACCTTACTCCTTCCCATAGGATTTTCCAGTTTAGCAATATTATTGCATTCCAAAGATCTTAAAAATCTTTATCATTAGAATCAAGTCATCTTGCTATAGACACTGGGAAAAGCAATATAATGACAGATATACTGATTATGGCATATGTCAGCCTAACCCTTCTATCAGATGCTTCATATCACCCTTATTAGTCACCCTTTATTTCTGATCATAATATAAACATTCTGAGAATTAATTTTTATGTTCCACCATTTTGCTCCTGTGAGCTGCTCTTCCTTTTTCTTTTTTCAATCTGTGGAAACTTCACCTTAAAATTTTAGGTTCAGAAGATTTTTATTTTTATTTTCCTTTTTCAACTGCAATCCTTCCCCTCCCATTCCTCACCTTAATTGCCATGCCCTATCTGCAAGGCACATGTTTTGGGCATTTTCAAAGTCTGTTCATACAACACAGTAGACTGAGATGCTTTTTGCATTTGTTATAAAACAAGTGACACATTTTAATAAGACTAAAAACTAGACAAACCGTAAACAAATCTTAGTCAATTTGACTTCAGAAAAATGTGTAAGAGGAATAATGTCTA
This sequence comes from Anas acuta, assembly GCF_963932015.1. Lineage (NCBI taxonomy): Eukaryota > Metazoa > Chordata > Aves > Anseriformes > Anatidae > Anas > Anas acuta. Next base: position 23,034,819 of record NC_088982.1, read on the forward strand.
TTAAGAACATAACCTGATTAAACTATTCAACCTGAAGTAAGTATAGCAGGGACCATAACATGAATCAAGAATGCAAGTTAAAAAAAAAGAAGAACAGAAAGAAGGTTATAGGAGCTGAAGTCCCTAAAGTCCTGAGGGCTCTAGGGCATGATAAATATTTGGCCTGACATAAAGTATCTGGTCTCTGAGTTGAGGTTATTCAAAGTGCAGACTGGAAGAGTAGTAGACTGGAGTTCATACTATTGAAATACAGTACACATTCATTACAGTTATAGTTTTGTATTAGTTCAAACATTCTTTATATTTTTATTCTGAAAAGCCTTTATTTTTCAAAGAAAGCCCATACTCACCAGTATTGCAAATTCCAGTCAATTTTTCAAATGATTAGATCTGATGATAGACAGAAGCCTTACTACCAGCTCCACTACCAAAGCAAAGCCATAGTACTATAGGATGCAGCAGAGTGATTTTTCATGAGCAGTGAGGTTTATATATATATTTTAAAACTAATAGCAACTCATTAAGTTTGCCTGGGCCCTCCCAAACATTAAGAAATACTTGTACATTCTTCCATGCAGAGGACTTGGAGACTGTTCTATCTTGTATAAACATAGATATGAACTTAGGTGCATTTAGATGCTTAGTAGGGAAAATGTTAGATTATCTGATATCTATCTACAGATACACTTCGCAGTAGAACCAATACATACCTTTGGTTGCAAAATCGGTATGGTCATGACCAAACATGGCTATCCGACACCTAAAATGCTGTTGCCTTAGCTTTATATTGTGTGCATGTTTTGTGTTGCATGTTTCTGTTATCCTGCTTTCTAGAAGTTGGGTTTTTGGTTTTAAGATGCAATTATGTGACAGTTACGTAAGCAGAAGGTATAGAGAAAACTGACCCAGACTCTTTTGCAAAGTGTACAGAAGCAGGCAAATTGTAACAAGGGAAATTCTGTTTATGTATAAAAACTTTACTATGATAGTGGTCAAATACTGGAATTGGTTGCCCACAATGGCTGTGGAAACTATCCCTGGAAATGGTCAGAATTCACCTGTGCAAACACCAGATTGTTCAGGGGAGAGTTTTGAGCATCTCCAACTTCCTGCTTGACACCCAAAGAAACCTCCACAGCTGTTTCAAGCTAAATTAGCTGTCAGTTATTGAATCAGATTAAGTCAAAGGACCATTTTAGCCCATAAATATATCAAATGGCTGCAGTCTAAGCAAAGAGCAGGCTACAAATTACCAATTCTTCTTTTATGTTGGGCACTCCTGAAAACATGATATCTCTTTTTCGTAATCCTTCAAGGAGTAGCACATGCAAACCATTGTCATAATCTGAAATAGGGCCACAAGGCTTGTTTCCCTGATCAATTATCTTTCATTTAAGCTTTTGTGATGTTCTTAGTGATATAAGAAAGTATTTTACAGCTTTTTAACAGCGTAAGTTCCAAGTGCCTTGCGGATACTGTTGGTTATTTTAATTCATGTTTGCTTTCCATGATATAGATGTTGATAATTCCTCATCAGTTTGCAGCAATGATCCCTGTAAAGATATAAGGTCTTAAGTACATAGCACCTACATAATTCCTAATACTATTGTTATGCACACGGTGAGGTTGTTTATACCACAAAGCATTTCAGCAGCCAGAAAAAGTCAGTTGTACCAGAGACCAGAGTTCTCTCCTCAGTTGAGCAATGCTGTGCAAGTACAATGCCTAGAAGAGATAAGACTGAAAACAAATCCTCAAGCACACAACTGGGACCAGAGGGTGAGCACCTGCACTCTAGAAATCAGCTACAGGAAAGCCACAGGGTGTTTTCTCAATAATCTTTATTGTTTTTTCTTCAAGGCCAATATTGTACATTTTACTAGAATTGGAACAATTATGTTATAAATTCCAAAGCAGGAAGAGATTTAATCCACATTTTCCAATCTCTGAAAGTAGAAGTTTTCATTCTCAGAATGAGTAGAGAATAATAATAAAATTGAACTGACAAAGCACAACACATAAGTATGACTTGTATTAGCACCTGGTGACTTGAAAAAGTTGTCTGTGATTGTTCCAGTTTGAATTTTAAAATTTATCTCCTAAATCTATTTACACCAAAAAGCTGCTTAGGAATATTTAACAGATTTTTTCTTTTAAATTATTTCAGTTCTTTCCAACATGGGATGAGAAATCCCTCAAGAGTTGAAACATTGAGGAAAATGTTTCATTAACTTTCTCTTCTAAAGTTCTTTTTCTAGAAGTTGATTGAATTTAAGAGGCTAAGAGAAACAAAATGCTATTACTGAGTTACTCCATACACACACTTCAAGCCCCTTCTAATCTTTTTGTCTAAGCTTCAATGATAGGTGTGCCTAGCCAACTAGCTGAGCCTTTTTCTTTCACACCACCATAGAAATTAAGTTTGAGAGCACGCCAGTCCCCCCACTTGCTTTTGCTGAGCAATACTGCTAAGGCAGCCAGTTGGCTCAAAGTTAAAGCTGAAGGCCAACGTGCAGATAATACAAATTCAATGTAACTTGGGTTAATCACAAGTTGAAGCTAATGTAGTAAGACAAATGAAGTATTTGAATCTGTTCTCCTTATACTTCAGCTCATTTTTCCAAGCACAATGGTCCTGGTCAGCTTGAGCAGAGACACAGCCCAGCAGACCACACTTTTCTTCCAGATTCACATTTCCTCCATCCCTCTGGGAGGACTGACAACAATGCCCTTGTTGGTTGGGATTCACTTCAGCTAACTTTCAGACAAAGAGATGCCTCTGGTGTAAACTTCAGTGTTCCCCCTACCCACCTGTATCCACCAAAACAATGAAGTGAATCATAGTGGTTTTTTTTGTTGTTTTTTGTTTTTTTTTTTTAAAGGGGTGATGAAAGAGGAGATATAAACTACTCAACCTCTGACTTTAGAAGGGGTGGCCTAACTCCTGCTTCTTCAAAACCTGACATTGGATGAGCTAGATCCCACCTTATAGAGTTGTTGTATGTCAAAACTCAAAAGATAAAGGTAAATCCACATGAGGACAGGAATCTGTCGTCCTGTAATCTCCCCAAAGCAACTCAGTGAGGAGAGAGTGTACCCCTTGAATAGTAAAGTAGAAGAAGGGGATCATGACAGCTCCATGGGCTCCTATCAGCTCCAGTAACCTTCAGAAAATAAGACAGAAAACCTCCCCACCCTCCCGTTGCATACTGGTTGCCACTTTTGCACAGCCCTTCCATAGAGCTATCTGGACTCTGTGTTTAGGCATTTATGCTTTGTAGCTTCAAGTCCACAGTATTCTTGGCAATTGTTGACCATTGTTAAGGCCACAAGCCTGTAAAAGGGCTCTCGGGAAACATTCTTTATTCCCTGCATCTGAAGTGTTGTGATATGCATTTAGTTACAACACATATGATAGTTGTCTGCTTTTTTGGTAACTGAAATCATTATCAGCAAAAATAACACAAGAAAGGCAAGAAATGAATAAATCACTGATTGCAAACCAGCACAAAGCCAAAAATACTATTCCGTTTTTCCCTTTAGGATCATGATTAAAATCCCCACTTCCATATGGGGTGGACCAAATTTACTAACTTTGGGAATGTTAACAGAAAACTGTTGGAAGGATTAAATGCTCAAACATAGAATGAATTTACTGTAAGTGACTCATGCCTGCACTTCAGGAAGCTTAGGTAATATCTTAACTCATTTCTCATTTGGAAGTGAACTTTTTTGCTTATGAGATAATTATGAAAGTAGAACTATAATCCTAATGATGCTGATCCTAATCTTAGGGGGGTTATTTTGAGCATCTCCAAATCTGATTGCATTCAAATCTTTAGACCATTAAAGCAACCATTAATTTCACTCTATATTTAGGTCCAGATTTTTTGAAAAAAACTTTTTTCCCCTTCTCCACCAGTTCTGGAAAAATAAAGCTCTAAAGCAACCTGCATCAAACGGCACTTTTTCAGCATTTTTTTTTTTCAAATCATCTAAGCAATGACACCTATATACAAATATGGATTGGTTTATTTTACAGATATTTAACTTACACACAGGCACCAGGATTGAATGCACTAAGTCAACGTAGCAGCCTCACTAACCATTTTCATATCAAGTGATCCCTAAGCAATGAATTAATTCCACCCCCCACAACTTCCATTAACATTATGCTGAAGACTACACTTCTATACATACCTAACAAATAAAAGGCTTCCACTTCTAACTTCAAATCCATCAACAATTATTTGGATCAGACATGCACGTATTACTCCTCAGCGAAGCTGTCAGGATAGGAACAGCTTCCTATTTGCAATATCACACAATAATAGAAATTGCTAAATACTGTGGCTATTGCTAAGAACAGAGAACACAGACATGCTTAGCACTTAGAACTTCCCTAAAAAGAAGCAGGTTCCAGCCTAAACCCAGCACAGGAGTCTTCACTGATTTAAAAGAGGAAACACAGTGGGTGAAGCAGCTGTTCTGCCTTTTTCATAACACCTGTGATGTGTTATCTTTTTCCAGACACTGACATTTAGGCTGTATCTGAGAGCATATCCATACAATATGATGCAGTGCCTCTGTAAATCTGTGTGAGGGTGCTTAGATTATCACACAATTACAGATGCATCACAGGAGCATAGCATTGGGGATAAATAGCCCTGTTGAAAAGCAGAAGGTATTATTCACAGGAGTGTTGGCTCCTTGTTCAGCAGATATGCCCTAAACCTGGGTAATATTTAAAATACATTGCTTTTCCTTATCAGCCATGAAGCTAACATTTTGCTAGCAGTTTCCACAAATCTTTCATTAAAAATCTGATCTAACAAAAGAATTAAATTCAGCTTTAACTTAAAAAATTTAGAGCACCTTTGGTGCCACTTTCTTAAAAGTGGCAAATGTTTTGGTGGTTGTTCCTGCTGTGAACCAAAGCCCTCTTGTGCTTTTGAGAAAGGCAGTGTGAGTGCCAGGGATGTGTTTACTATTGATGAGCAAACCCTTACTTCTGGTTATGTTTTACTAAGTGATTTTTTTTTCCATTCATACATGACATGAGACAATTAGAAAACCTTGTTTCTACTTGCACTAAATGGATCGGTTCCACAAGCAAATAGATTTACTAAGGTCACCTCTTCCCGGCAAAGTGTTGTATATGCATTTAAAATGTTTTTCAATCAAAAAAAATCCATATCAAATTGAGAGTGATCTTAGTACCTTTTAGTTATTATCAAAATTACTTGGTGCGTTCTGGAAATGGTATTGCTAGCAACATGAGAATAAAAAAATGGACAACTGATGTGGCTGCAAATAAATTCTGATTATAGATAATAAAGTTTGATTTAACATGTAAATATATTCCTACAAATAAAGTTCATCTGGGCTACTTGAGCTAGATTGTACCTATATAGCTTATCTATTTTCATGCTAAACTCCTCCTTACTACAGTGTTGAAACAAATGGAAGGTTGGCTTATCTAGTATTATGTTGAAATATACTTCTGTCCTTTATTGTATGTTTCCTCATAGCTTAAGAAATTCACAAGTAAAAAAGGCAGCAGGGACTACAGCTACTGAATCCTGCATGCACACTGCTCAGCACCTGCACACCAACGAGGAGATATAGCTGGCCTGTAGCTGCTGCATCGCATCCCTGACCTCTGGCACCTATCCCACATTTCTGTTCGCATGCAGGGCTAATTTCCAAAGAATTTCAGGAATATTTACACCATTAAAAAAGACAAGTCCGAAGAATTAAAGTTCGTGCCCCACGTTCCCCCTGCATCCCCTCCCAACTTCTTTGCCATGGCATATCCCTTCCACTTCAATCCACAGTTCCACTCCAGGGTGGAAGTAGCCTGCAGTAGAAGGTAAGAATATTTTGGATAGAAAAGCTTCTGTGTTTTTTTTTTTGTGTGTTTTTGTTGTTGTTTTTTAACTATGTGTTCTTTCAGGTTTTGTTTGGTTGCTTTTTTTGTTATGTAAACATATTAGAAAAGTGCCCAGCCCTAAAATTTATGCAGATACAACAGTCAAGTCAGGGGAAAGAATGGATTGCATCACACCCCTTCTTTACACAGGCATTTATGAACATTTACTACAGTATATCTGAAAGATGACTGAACACAGACACAGCTCCTCCTGCTTGGACAGGATCCTACAGTAATGCCCCCTTCATTAGACTAGGAGTTGAATCCTATAAGCAGTTCACATTCCTGACTCAAGCACAGCAGTGCTGCATTTCCTACAGTTAAAAACTAATACAAACTGGCAACCCTACTCCTTTTGGGTAGTTGAATTTTTTATTGCCTCTAAAAGTTTGCTTGTCCATTTGCCTCTGACATGACTTTCATACAGCTGAGATTTGTACCTTCTTCCCCCTCCACACCAAGCAGCATTTACAACTACTTCTGGGACAACCCAGCCATGATATCATTACGTATAAGAAACTTGATGCTTGGATTTTGCTCACATACCTGAAAATATTTTTTTGTCCTGATACTGATGAGGAGTTTCCACCAGATACATGAAAGCCTTCACTGAAGAGGGAATTTTGCTTTTCAAATTCTCTACAAACTCAACATGTTTGTAGGCACCAATTTGATAGATGAAAATAATAATCTTGGGAACTAAGGAATATGACAAAAAGGTGGTACAAAGGACCAACATTTGATCTTTTCCCTTACTATACTTTGTATTATTGATCCTTCTGCTGTTACTTGCTCCAGGGCTTTTGCAGAACAGTCCCATTGACTTACTGAATAGTTAAACTTTTTTGTTTTAATTAAAAACACTTCCAAGTCCACTGTCATTGAATTAACTGTTTGGTTTGTTTGTGTTTTTTTTCTACTTAATTTATTCACAGCAACAAGAAGACAGGCCATGTTAAAATATCTGAGAGTAATTCTGTTGTTTTTCCTCTTATAAATACTTGCATGGTTTTCTAGCCTTTGTGAAAGCCCTGACCTCCCAGGAGGCTATGAGGCTTCTTCAAAAACTAGCCGCTTATTCAAGCAACAATAGCAGCTGGAGTTATCCTAATGATAGGAAGTGACAGGAACTAGCCATATCTAGAATTAGGTAATTTCTGACTCAGCTGTGACAAGTTCATAAGTTCTTAGAAAAATATTACATAATGCCATGGGTACAAGTACAATCAAAGACAACTAATGCCTCCCTAAAGTAGCTAGTCATTGCCACTTAATTTTTAGTCCTACACATGATTCAGGACACATCTGTTAGGCACTAGACAAACAGAATTAAATTCGCCACGCAACCCACAATGAAGGGAAATTTTAACTATTAACAAGAATTTGGTAGTAATTGTGGCAGCAAACTGCCACTCAGTTTTGCTCGGTGCAATTAGATTTACTCATGTAAAGGTCAAATCACCTTACACAAACCCATGAACCACTTCTACCTGTGCAGATGGACTGTGCTGTAAACTTATCAAAGCAACAGAGGCAAATATCCACTTTAACTTCTACTTAGATGAGTACCAGGTGCCATCAGATTAAGAACTAGGCTCATGATCTCTAGTGGTACCTTCTTTATTCAGTAGTACTACAGAACTGCAATCCTTCCTTTTTTCTGCATGATGAAAAAAGTAGGGTGACATCTTCAAGCCAGCTCTCTTCACAATTCAGTTTGTGAAGATGGTCACTTCAGCAGATAATATGATCTGTGAAAAATAGCCTCTTAAGTGAGAGTTGTCAACAGCTCCTGTGAGAAATTAACTCCTTAGCAGATAACATTGCCGTGAATACACACACAGCATAGGTATTATTCTGCAGTCCTATTTTCTTTATCAGAAACGCTTCAGAGCAGATATTTCCCAGTGCTTTGAGCATCCATGATGCACAAGTAGAATTTGAAGTACACATTAAGTTATTTAGTCAGATAAGACCATGCATTCTAAACAGTACTTCTGGAAACATGGGAAGGGGGTACATTGCTTGCAGTGAAGGAATTTGAACTGTCATCCCCTGTATACTTTTCAGTAGGCTGCTAAATCTTCCACATGATCACTTGGATTTCAATGTGACAATTTATTATACAGAAAAAAGGTAAAAAATCCCCCATGCTCTTCAAATGCCCTTCCTGGGAAATTATTCAGTAGCCAGTGGAGTTTGTCCTAAAACAGCTTCATTCCCTAGAAAAATGGCATCACTACTTCAGTTTTTTTCCTATATCCTTTCCACAACTTCAGATTACATCTGAAAATTAAGTCAGTTGAAAGCCATTTAAAATACAGAATTCAAGTGCTGCCTTCATCCAACCTGAAGATTAAATTTGCTTATTATTCAAATGCTACTCTTATAAAAAAGCACCACTGGAAGAAATCTTGCATTTTGCCCACACATCCTGTTTAATACCTATAAGGTTATTTTTTTTTTTTACTGCAAAATGGAAGATTAAAATGGAAGCTTTACCGTAGCTTTGGACATGTATTAAAAAGGACTGCTCTGCCAACAGATCCTTCATCTGGTCATAAGCATAATACTGCTAATTCAGTTATTAACTTTAGCTATTCCAGCTAGCCAGGACCATGAGTTCAGGGACTTACAAATTAATCCATGCAACATCTGAGAGGACTCTGAAATTCTACTTCAGCTCCAGTTTAGATTAACATGAAATAGCTTTGAGAGGTCTTAGAGTCATATAAAGTTGTACCTACAGAGATCTCCCTTAATTTATTTGGAGGGCTGGTAGCACTGCTCATGTTAGACCTGTTGTCTCAGATCTGTTCTTGTTTACAGTTTCTCTCATAGAAGTGTGTTTGCAACTGACAAACCATACATGCTTTGGTACTTGCCTCTCTTCAGTCCTAATCCTAAAAGTGAATTGAACGCAGTAATCCTTCAGTTCAAAAGCTGCCTCATACAAGCTCATAGGTTTCCCTACAGATGGTAATATTCTCTATTAATCTTCTGGTGGCTTCAGGACATTAAAGAAAATAACCTGCTTGTGTACCTGTCAGGCAGCAGCCCGAATCCCTGGCAGATACAAGTAGCTTTCAGTGTATGGCTTGAAAAGTCAGGATCTGCTCCCCTAGAGTTAAGGGACTCTCACACAGCATGAAGCTGGCTATTTCATTCATAACACATCCTTCACTAAAATCAGCACATTTTCTAAGAGATAGAAAAAATGAACAGAATGCTTAAGGAAAAGTTACTCTCAACATCTGTTGACAGTGCTTAAAATTAAAAAAAAAAAAAGTAAACCTTGGAGCCCTAACCAATTTCAATTGGCAAAGTAGAGCCGTCTCAGCAAACTTAAGTCCCTTCAAGCTCCAGGAAAGTCAACAGAAAGGTAAGTGTAATTCTCTGCTGAGCCTTCTGCCCCCAGAAAAGTCCTTTTTTAGGGCTTCTGACAGAATCAGAAAGCCCTAAACTTAGAACAGTTGTTGGGTATGTTACTCTTCAGGTAGAAGGCAGACCAAATCGGATGCAGTATACATTGTTGGGGTGAGAAGTTATGGGGACTACTAGAAACACAAAAAAATGAGAGCATGGAAGCGTAGTCTTCATGGGGTTGCAGATTGCACTGTAGGGTTAAAGGATCTTTTAGTTGCAGCAGAAGGAACTGAATGCAAGAAGGAAGTGCAGAGCACTTAAGAAACCTCAGTGAGGGTCTCTTCATCCACCAGAGAGAAGGGCAGCAGAGAATTTGAGGTTAGCTTTTGGTAGTTGCACTTCTCAGAGGGCTTTCATAGATGCTTTACAATAGCATAGAAGGAATCTTTAATTATGTCCAAAAGTAATTCAGCAAGAAACATCAGGAAAGAGTATATCCTATGAACATGTATGAAGAATCCACAATTTCATTTTTCCCTCACCAGTGAGGGAAAAAAATCAATACAAACAACAGATTTATAGCACAAGACTGCAGAGTAAGTCACTGCAAGGGCAATAGTGTTTACATTAGTGAAATCAAGAGAGCACAGACCTTGCAAGGAAACAAAAGAACATAGAAGAGAGACGACCAGCTGAAATAAACACTGTCTTCTTGCAAAACTCTGAACAGTTTAGCATAAAAATCTAAGTATAACATGAATATAAACAGATTATTGCTGTCTGACCCAACTGTAATAAGTTAGTTTCATTTTTGATTTATAGCCTCCAAGTGCTTACATATGCAGTAAGCATCCTTTCATGCACTCAGGAGTGCTGTCTTACCAGCTAGAGTTCTTCAGGTGCAAGAGTATTCAGAAATCAGTGGATTTCCCCCCACTGATCTTGGCACAACACCAGCTGCACAAAGTCATGACTTTAGTTGCTAGAAAGCAAGCACACCTGCTTTATTACTCCTGCTAGCAAAAAAAAAAAAAAGGCACTTTTAAACACAAGAACTAGCTTCACCCCTAGCTAATTTACTGTAGAGTAAAAGTTAATATTTCAGAGCTAGCCAACCATGCATCTATCAGGACTGTGGTTGGTTACTCTAGATTTATTTACTCGTTTATATCAAAACTGATGTGGCCCATCTTTTTTTTTTTTTTTAATGACTAGCTGCTTGTGATGAGAGCTTATTTTCTTCATAGAAATACTGTATTTCATAGGCTACCCATTTGGCCCTGTTAAAGCAGCCTCACAGAAATACAAAGACATGGAAGTAAAGCTATATTTCATGGCTTAGGCCCATAGCAAGAATTAAAGTTGAAACTGCTTATTCTACTCTTGAAGCTATTTTTGAAAATATTTATCCCAACATGCACATTACTCATCATTTATGAGGCATTACACTAAAATGAGATTTTATTCTCTATTAGGTGATGGCATCTTGTGACAAAATGTTCTCCAGCTACCAGAGAGTGGTTGTTATTCCATTTTGAATACCTGGCTTGGTAACTGACATTGGGAGCACTTGACATGAATATGTAGATATGCGAAAAAGCTGTGCTCAAAACAAGACAGACTACGATAAAAAGGTCAAGCTTGACAGGCTAGAAAAAGCCTTAAGGCTCCTCTTCAAATCAGGTTTGAGTTTTCTACAAAGGTCACTGTCACTGTGAACTATTTCAATTTTCTTCATTAACAGGCCTCAGGAACACTTCAAAATATTATTGCTCTAAGCATTTGAGGAAATCCTTAGAAGAGATGAAAATTTATCATTGCATCACCAACACAACACAGCCTCCATAGCATGTCAGCTCTTGAGATCAGTCTTTTCTGTATCATACATCTTTGTGTGAAAACCTAAAAAAAAAAGTCTGAATGTTCCAAAAAATACCCTATAAATATGTTCAGTTTAATGAACGCTCCAAGTACGATGCAAGACTTACAATCAGCATTCCAAATACTCTGGTATTTTTTAGTTATGAAATAAGCCAATGACTCTTATACTCCCAGAATACACCAATCAATGGTCATTACAGCACTCACACACAAGAGAAATCAAGATCCTACTTCTATTTTTGACTGCTTTTCTTTTTTCCTAACAGGCTTCTTCAAACATCCTGCTAAGATGGCACCCTGCCTCTTCAAGTCTAGTATAACAACTGGCATCACAGGTGAGATCTATAGCTATCAAGCAAAGGTAGCAATGAGTCATTTCCAAAAAATAACAAGATACACATTTGTGTAAAAAAGCCTTTGATACCGATGTGTCAGCTTAGGAAGAACTACACTGATTCAATATCAGATTAGTCAGAAGTCTGGATAATAGAAAAAGAAGTCAACTGGCAGCTCACAACAGCTTGACAAGATAGTACTTACTGATCACTCATTTCTTTGCTCTTAGATGCCTACTTCAAATACACTGACACCAAAGTCAGCCATCACACCAAGTATGACCAGCATGAAGACTTCACAGGCGTCCATTTTAGCCAGCCACCAGGAAGAGGTTTTTGCGCCAAAGTCAACATCCAAGACCACGTGATTGAATTTCATAAGCTGAATGCACTGTCATCATACCAGAAATTGTAAGACACTTCTTAAATAAACCAGATTTTCCTGAACTGTTCTTACATGGCATAGGTTTGGGCCATTTGAATCTCACTCAGGTGGTAGTAAAATTGCAACTCTGCTTTTGACAATTTGAGTTTGGAGGTATCTCACAGGTATCTCTCAAGTGCAGGGGAGAAAAAGCAGCAACATACCCACATTACCACAAGCAGTCCAATCTTTCAGGAATTGGGAAGCAGGGCTAAGACCAGTCCTTTGCAAATGTCACCTTTCAACAGTAACACAAGGAGCTACAGCATGGTCAGTATATGTATGCATCTCCCACCCCCAGGGCTTAGCAAGTTCTGCTTACAAAGTTGATAGTACTCCATAAGGATCCTATACGAGGTCAGGAAAGGTTCAAGTATGGCAGTCACTTAAGTGACAGGAAAGTCAAAAGGAAATACTGAGTGGGCTAAACCACAGTTCTTACATCCTTCATTAACTATCTCTCCATTAACTATCTCTTAGCCTGAGGGTCCTGCTTAGATGACATGTCTGTAACTTTGCCTTGGAAATTAGCATAAGAGGAAGATACTTACATTTCAGGCTTAAAATTGCAGCATCCCTTACATACAGATATTGTAGGCAAGGTACACAGATATAGTATGTCAGAGTCTGAAGAGCTTCTTTAAAATAAAAAATGAAAAATCTCATTAAAAATTATTTTAGTAAGAAAAATAACATTCATGCTTTCAAACAGGTGGTCTCAAATTCTACAGGCCTACCCGATTCAGTCAAGTCTAGCTGCAGACACATCAGAAGAATCTGGTGCTTCAGCCTGACTACCTTGAGTGGTCACACTTTACGTTGTGGAGGGAAGAAGCACACTTAGATCACTAATTAACAGTCAGTGAGCCCATTAGAAGGGAAGAAGAAATGAAAATACTGTTTGGACTTTTGAGATTACTATGCCTGTTTGTCTGAAGACAATAACCTGAGTGAAGACCTTAACTCTAAACAGTTCACATGGTGGATGCAGCAGAATAGCCACTTCTCCAGATAGGTCCAGCTCAAAGTCTGTTTCCTCCACTGAAGCATGGAATGAGTATATCAAATATTTATAAAGAAGATATGAAAAATCTGTTTCAGTACGAAGCTAATTTCTCTTTCATGTTATAAGTAACTGCAGAGTTCATTTTAGATCTCAGGAGCCTCTCATTAAAGTTGAAGTCTTCAAACTACTTCTATTTCAATTATTCCATATTGCATTAAAAGCACTCTAAAATCATCGATTCCCTTGAAATAACAGAAAGAGGTGGAAAGATACAGTAGGCATGCATGAAAAGACTAAGCCCTTCCCTAGAAGCCAATTAAACAAAAATTGAGTCTAATGATTTTACCCCCTTCTATAAACCTATTTAGGAAGGGATCTAAAGCAGTTCACATTCCTACCCAGTTCAGCATCCTGGAAGTGTGATAAAGCTACTGGAATAGCTGCAGAGTGATACAAGATAAAGAGCTTCCACTTCACCTACCTTAATAAATAAATATCCGTTATGTATTTGCTCACCCTGACAAAAGTAAAAGTTTATGACAGGTGGCTCCACATAAGCCTAACATTCTGTGCTTTGTTCTAAATTTAAAAATCATACAAGTAAGATTTTTATTGAAAAAAGAAAGAAATATATACTAAGCATATATACTATAAACATATACTACTTTTTTTTCCTGTATTAATTACCTTCAAAAAGTATACAGCTCCTATGAAAATTAAGGGATTAAGTTCTTTATCAGTAATATGCATCTCAACTAGATAATAAAACATTAAAGTCCATGATCACCGTACTCCCTGATGTATTGAATATAGTTCATCCCTTAATCTAGAAAGAATATTCATACTATATATACTGCAATAAGCTTGTAAAAGTAGCATTTGGATGCTTTGCAGCTTCACAGAAGTTGCACAAAGGTTGAGATAAATATTTGTATTATCAGTAGAATTGCAGAGTACAATTTAATACAAGATGGCTTTAATCACTCTGTCTGTAAGAGTTAAACTATACATCTAAACAGTAATGTCTCCACCTCTCACTAAGGAATAATTTTTTCTGTCTTCCAAACAAGTTCATTTGGGGACAGCACCTCTTTGCATCACTACCTGGCTAATTTTAACACACTTGTTGCACAACAGTTCCCCACACCATCCTGTTACATCAACAACATATGGTAGACACAGGAAAGCTATTACAGCAAGAAAACCAATTATTCCTCAGTTCAGATACCTGTGGACCACACATAGCTATTTCACAGATATAGAAGAGATGTGGGAAAAGGATGGACATTCACAGACAACATATGCAACCAAGGGTTTGTTTGCTGGAGCTGGAAGTTCTGCTTGCAACAAAGTACCTTCTCCAAAAACATGGGGCAGTCCTCAGCAAGTTGCTGCAACTTCATTCTATATAACTTAAAACATTATCTCTATTCTTTCTTCCATGATCCAACCTCTAGATTCATTAAGTCAGACATATGGCAGGCACACAGAGCAAACAGGACAAGCAAAGCATTTACACTAGAGGAGAGTTTACTATGCCTGCTTAGGATTCAAAATATCCTGAGTTGGAAGGGACCCATAAGGATCACTGGGTCCAACTCCTAGCACGACACAGGTCCACCCAAAAATCCAGACCATATGCCTAAGAGCACAGTCCAAACACTTAAACTCCAACAGGCTTGGTGCCATGACTATATCCCTGGAGAGCCTGTTCCAGTGTGTGACAACCCTCTCATTGAAGGGCCTCTTCCTGATGCCTAGCCTAAACCTCCCCTGCCTCAGCTTGACACCATTCCCTTGGGTTCTATCACTGGTCATTAAGGAGAACAGATTGGCACCTGCCCCTCTGCTCCCCCTCGTGAGGAAGCTGTAGACTGATGAGGCGTCCTCTCAGCCTCCTCTTTTCCAGGCTGAACATGCCAGGAGACCTCAGCCACTCCTCTCTAGGCTCCTCTCTTCCCCTCTAGGCCCTTCACCATCTTTATAGCCCTAGACAGAGGAAATCTGGACTTCAGCATAAAGTAAAATGTGCTGAATTAGAAGAGCTACCAGAGAGAAGTACACAAGGATTTCATTTCAAAGTTGTGTGAGGATAACTGGCTAGCCAGCATAATTCAGTATTCATTAAACTTGGTTTATAACCAAGCAAGTCCTCCTCTCCCTCACTGTCTCCTCCTGCTGGAGGAGGAGTTTTCTCGTCCACAGCCCACAGAGAAGTTGCAATCATACCACAGAGTCAAATTCACTTAAACAGAAACTCTTCTTGCTAGTAAAATTAGGGAATTCCAAGGTCATCTCACCATGGTTCCAACAAACCAGAGTACCGGCACAAGAAGAGGATGTTGTTCAATACCCCACAGCTTACTGAGATTCCCAGCCATTAATGGACAATAGTAGACACGTTAGCAAAAAACAACACCAGAGGCTCCTCACATATAATTAAGGTATTATAGCTCTAGTTGTTGTTTAAATAAAAAAGAAGGAAAAAAAAAAAAATGCTGATTTTTTGGACTGAATTGCCAACTTGCATAGACTTACCTGTTTAAACTGGGACAATACTGATACTGCTAGTAGTGCCACATAAAGACATCAGATACACAGTTATATAACCCTTTTTATTAAAGGGTAACTATTTTACAAAGCCCATAAACCAGATATTCCATTTTTAGAACAGCCTTGCAATTTATTCCTGTAAAAGGCCATTATTATCATTAAATGATTTTACCTCAAACTGGAAATAATGAAAACTTTGTCCAGGAACACCTTTATAGGCCTCCACCCTGGCCTGCTTCCCCTACTTCCACAGAAAGCTCCTTGTTAGAGCCCAGCAGCTGACACCTACCTAATCACAAATGAGCTACAGCTTCTTTTCTCACATAGCTCCATACTTAATTACATAGCTCCCTGACTTCTCTTAATGGAGTCAGGTACTACCTCTTAATTTATCTGAAGATGAGAGTCACACGTTATTTTACCATTGACATACTGCTGGCTTATTCCCCGCGTTCCTCTAAGCCTCTGATGTAGCATGGACATCCATGAAGTACCTCTCCCTCCTTCAGAAACATATATCAGAATATTCCTATACATACAACAGCAACATAAACATCCCTATAACTTCAGGATCCCCTATCCTTTTAATTATGCTTTTCTAAGCCTCTCTCCTAGAACCTTTCTCGGTAAGAAAGCCACATCCCCTACCTAGCAACTCCTGTCTGCTTCTTTACCTTGCCCATGTTATTGAGAGATCAGTGAGCTCCCACTCATCCTTTTCTTCTTCAAGGGACATCTAACAAGCACACAGAAATTTCTATCCCTTCAAAAAAACAAAGCCTGCAAAACTTACCTTTGTAACTGCAGGAGAGCCAAAAAACATGAGGCAACCCTCAAGAAACCATACAAGTGGCACCAGGCCTTTCTTCTTGTTTCTAGGTGCCACCTCACACACCCACCTCGTCAGGGCTAAATGGGGAACACCTGCCCCATGGGGCAGCTGGAAGGGCTGCCTCTATTTTTCTATTCAGGCAGTAAGTCCACAGCAGTTTCATTTTTGTGAGTGTCTAAGAAAGATCTGGAATGTCAGTAATAATCATTTTAATAAAATCCTGCCTTGTTTCCATAGGTATTTCACTTACAATGGAGGAAGCTGATAGAGATCTTTTTTTAAAAATGCTTGTATTGAATATATATTTAAATATATATATATATATATATATACATACATGTATATATATTCTGGACCAAAGAGTTAATCTATGGTGTTTCCATGTGCCAGGAAGGGCTGAATAGTCTTCTTTTACTGATTTAAACCTTTCATAGATCCTGAAAACTTTGAAGATTTGTAAATAGTTTATGTAACTTGAGATACCAGAAGGGTATAAGACTTACCAGAATACTCCTTCAGATACTCCAGAATATTCCTTCAGATACCAGAAGGAATAAGACTTAGCTATGAAAACATGATGTGCTAGCATCAGGGCAAGTTAATCCAAATCAAGTCTAACCATCTAAACAGATGGCCTGAGCCACTTCTAACTGTAATTGGACCTCAGTGTTGTAGTTTCAGCTGAACTATGGCTTTGTGGTCTCTTCCTTCAGCCAAAGCAAGGCACTTACACGGGTCATTTCATTTTGTGTACCTCTCAAAAGATAATTAAAACAAAATAAAAAATAAATAAATAAATAAAAGCATTTTGTAGTTGTGAATGTGTTTTAGCAATCCTTGACTTAAAAATGCACAATCTTTATACACCATGGTCCAACTGGCAGCCCTGGCTTGCTTCCTCGTGCCCAGGGAGGAGGAAAGCATCTTGTCCAGTGAACTGAGCCTGAGCTGTGCCTCCTCCTGGTTCTCCACCAGCAGCAGTTGGCCACAGGGTGCAGCGCAGCAGCTGCTGTGGTCAGGAAGCCTTGTGCCCCTAGGCACCAGCCCAGCTTCCTCCACAAGCCAGCAAGGCAAACCAGCTCATTGCATTAGTTCTCCCACTCCCAGCAGTGAGAACCAAACACAGCCCACAAGACATCCTAAAACCCAATCTGTCCCTCGCAGCTGACAAAATTGGACCACCCTACAGATAGGAAAGGAACACATTCAATGTGGAAGTGCCGGATCTCTTTCCGTTAGATAACATACGTTTGGGGTTGTTGGGAAATGTTGCTTCTTCACTTCCTTGCGAGAAGCCTAGCTACCATATGTGCATTGACGTTATCTTATTGCCAGAAGCTAAAAAAGTGTGGGTGCCAGTGTGCAAATACCAAATAATAAAGGAATCCCCCAGGGACGTCTGATTCAATTTCCTCCGTAATGCAAGACAAACATGAAAATTCATTGTCTTGATTAGCTTTAGTGCAGGGAAACATCTTTCACAGCTGATAGTAAATCTTCCGAACAGTCTCATTTAGCTTTTAACCTTCCTCTCTTTTTCATCCATGTGCAGATTATTCCTGCCCAGACATTCATTTATTTGAATAGCCTAAGACGTGTATGTTGGCTCCAGTCAGAATAAGAAGCCTCTGAAGTACACAAATAAGACCAAGAACATTGTGAACATACTTCAGAGTATCTTAGTACAAATGCATACTGCAGATACATCTTCAAAATAAAATGTCCCCATCACAAATAAAATATATTTTCTTTCCTTAACACTGCAAGTGTTCAAACCAAGGAGTGATGAAATATTTTAAAAAATGAAAAACGCATGCTGTGTTTTAAATCACCTTTTTAAGGACCTTCATGTCACCATGATAACATAAAAACTAGTATGTGCTGTAAGCAGTGCCACTGGCGGTCACAGAAACAGGGGATGAGTGTTGTGCTCGAACGAGACACTTGCAGCACATACATACAGCTGCATTATTCCTGTAGTCATTGCATCTTGTCTGTCAGTGCCAACTTCTCTGCCCTTCTATTGTTTCCTCTGTGATTTTTTTCCTACAGTTACCAGAGGAATTCTTCAGATGTCGAGGACTGTTATTACCAACACAGAAATCATTATTAATATGTTTTTCCAGATTTCTGTTAATGCAAATGATCGTGGAAATTACTGATCTGACTTCAAAAGGCATATGGGAGATTAAAACACAAACACAGTGTCGTTATCTCACTCTGGTTCCTATCAGTATTCCTCCTCATAGGCTGGGAAATTTAAAATCAAATTGTGACATTCTTCACAAATGTGAAGGCAAAAGATAAGGAATCAAAATCTCACAAGATATAGTTCTGCCTCAGATACTCTTTGGCCTTAATCATGTTTTAGAAACATCTGTTAGCTATAAAGTTTAAAGACTCTTCATGAAATAACTAAACATTGTCATCTCCGTGATTCAAAACACCCCCAAAAAATCAGATGTGTTTTTTTTCCACCATCTCTTCCTGATAAAAGTAAGAGGCAACAAAGACCAGCAGGAATATTTTGTTTCTGTGTACTTCGTTCACACACATTTCCCACAAGATCTTAGAACTGTGAAAATTAATGCCTGCCTACAATTGCATTTTAAAGACAAAGATTCATGTCGTCTTACTTTAATTCTTCAAATTCAGATCTAATTTTCCTCTGACAGTCTGTGGGGAGACATGGGTTAAACCAGCTATTTGATTCACCTACCCTAAACTCTCTTAGGTTGGGACATACAGTCTGTGGAGATATTTTCTTTCATCATAAACAACAGCCCAAATAATTAATTTAAATTAGATATCTCACTCTGAGAAAACTAAGCCTACAAAAAAAACTACCTAAACTCTTCATCTTAGATTTTCCATAAAACTTCCCAGAGGGAAGAAATAATTAGCAAACAAACGTTATCACCAGTACATTGTACATGTGTCATCACAGAGGTACATATTTGGATAGTTTTGTTAGCCGGCTGGCATTCAGACACCATGCTGACACATCCATTACAACTGCACAGTGACCACCACTCCTCCAGGAAAAAAAAAAAAAAAAAAAGGAAATCATTGCATGATGTGTTTTTGAATAGCTTTAATTGCATTAAAAATAATGAACATTTAACAACAAAAGAACAAGTAAATCAGTTTTTAATGTTTTGTATGTGTGTTTTTATGAACGCATCCAGTACTTACCATTGTCCGGAACTTCCAACCAGAGGCAGAGGAACATTCCCATTCTCCTTAGGGAGAACAGAAAAAAACTTCTGATCCAGGTTTCAGCAGGGACTGGGATTGTTAGCAAAGGGCTCAAAGTGAAGTAGGACTCAATCTTCAAAACAAGTCCACTTTTGGGCGATTATTTCAATTCATAACAAAGGTCACAACTTAATTTCTTATATATTTTGTCTTCTTCCAGCTATTTTATTATCAAATCAATAATACAGAATACCAACAGTATTGGCACAGCCTGAAAATCCATCTGTAGACATCCACCAACCATTGTACAAGCGTATCAGTGCCTCAATGCGTACCAGTGCCACATATCTGGTCAACCTACATCACAGGACAAGTGTAGAGGGAATCAAGTGAAGGCTGCCACCTCTTGGTGAATTAAATAGCACAAAAATTGGTTTATCTGCTGGAAAATGACACACTGTATGTATTGAATTGACACATTCATCTGAAAGTATGAATTTTCTAAGTATGAATTTTCTACTTCTATTTCAGAAGTATCTGAAAGTAACAGATCCTTTATGTCATACCACTGTAGGTTTTATTGTCATTAAAAAAATATGTAAAATTATCTAGAAACTTCAGTGAAAGCCAAGATTACAAAATTCCCAAAAGATACGAGCTTCATGAATTTCCATCCTGAAGCATATCTAGAACTGTTAAACGGTAGTACTTGTGGTGATGTCTTGTGTTCTAAACAGATGATACACAGTGAACATCATTAAAACAGTCCATATAAATTTTGTATACATAGCATATCAAATGCAAAAGTCTGAAATACTCCCTTTATCTGATCTAATGTCTAATGTGAAGTCATTGGTAAACTCCCCTTCAATTTGCTCTCTGTAAAAATAACCTTTAACAGGTGACAATAAGTGACTTTATATAGCATGCTTAGCACATACTCAAGCATGCTAGCATTTTTTTCTTTCCTTAATTGAAGTATAAGATTGATTTGTAAAAAGTTGGCAATTCCTGTTTACTTTGGTTTATTTTCATCTATTTCAACACCCTGAGTTGACTGCTCCAGCCTTTTATTTTCCTTGGCAAAAGTTCTGGAGCTTTCCTAAAAGTTCTGTAACATTCATAAAATCCCCAAGTCAGCAACAGCACTGCAAGAGTTGCTTCTGCTGTTACTATAACATCCTTTATATTGAGTTAAATCTAATGATGACTCTGCAACATCTCAATAAATATCAGCATGTATTTGAAGTAACATTTGTCTTGTATTTTACTTATATTACCTTAATCCAGTTTGTCATCACACTTTGCCATGGACAGCAATCCGACAGCAACATAATCCATGTACTTTTTCCTCAGGTAAAATCAAGTAAATACAAAGTCAGTGCATCCAAATGCTATTTAACTTCATTTCTGTAATATTTCTGCTTGACGAAGAAATGATACATTTATTCATCTGACCAATACTAAGATCAAATTAAAATGCAGCTTCTATTTTATTGTAAAGCAAGCACTATGCATTTATTAGCATATAAATATAATTACCACAAAGATACTGCTTCTGCTGACACTCTGTATTCTATCTTAAGGAGACGGAGACATAAATTCCGCCTGGTGACTGGATAAATCCCATTCCAAGAAGCCTGAAAGAGGACAGTTTCCCCATCTGCACTTCTTCCCCTGATTTTGGGATATTGGAACTGGGGGAAGGAAGAAGGTTTAGTCTAGTTTGGGGAGGAGAAAGAGATGCTGTACTTCAATATCCACTGAAATTAATGAGAACCTCTCAAAAGAAGGTCAGCTGAGTCCTACATGTTGGCTAAAGTGGAAACTCAGTTCCTGCTTTATCTTTAATGCCCTTTCAGGTAATCCTAAAGGCCCAGCCCTTGCAGAGGTCAGTGCAGTTGGGGATTTGGGTCGAGACAGAAATGGTGGCTAAATGCTCAGGTAAATGCTAGAACAGCACTATGCTCACTGTTCTGCTGGGATTAGCTCCGCTAGAAGTCTCTGAAACAAAATTTAAAAAATTATCCATTATCTCTGATAAATCCATCTGTGGAAATGAAAAATTTATGTTGGGCCTCTGCAGTGTTGACAGGTCTTTTAATAGGCCTACACAATGTATTAAAGAAAATTTTATCAAAATAATTGCTTTGAAAAAGGAACACTTTGACATCACTCATCGTCTCTAAATTCAGAGCTCACGATGTCACATTAAGCAGTATATCCCACTTCAGTTCAGAATAAGCACCACCAGATATTTATGGAATAAAGAAAAATGTTTTAGTATAAAAGAAGTATTTAAGTCTTTAATGGGATGGATTACCAGCTCTATCTCAGAAGAGGTGTTCAGGCAGATACAAAAAATTGTTGCTAAACTGACATTGAAGAATTATTCCTACTAAAGGCATGTCCTGCAGAATAGAATTAATCTGCTCATAGTGCAAATATTTTTGCTTTTAACTACAGGCCTCATTTAAGCAGTACAGTAAGTTCTGGAGCTAATTTTTCATAGAAGGTCTGCACAGTATGATTTAGCTCAACAATATCCAACTCGCCAACATTTTTTTCTTCTGAAGAGCTTTCTGACTTCTAAAGAAAGTTTGCACTCAAAATTATATTTAGTGTACAGAAAAGAAACTTGGGTGTCAACATGGAGGCTTTGGTTTCATAACAGCAAAGATAGTCCTAGGAGAATGAAACATTCTTGTAGCTTCTTAAATTCTGTTTTCTGTACTACAGAGTGTGAATTACTTCCACAGACATAGACTATATAGAGTATACCCCTTACATGTCATTTTCATATTATTTATAGATTTATACCTATATGTATAGGTCTGGCCTAGTACATACAGAGCTTACCTCAATGCAAGTTCAAGAAACACACTTTCATTTGTATTGTATGCTCTTCCTCACAACTAGCTTCTCACAACTAATTGTATCACAACTCCAAAATCATATGTACTTACCAGAGTTAATAGTGTTACCACACACTGGATTTGGGGTCATCTGAGCACACGGTAAAAAATATGATGCACTATGAAAACTTTGTTGAGATCAAAACGGCTTGTTCTTCATCCAGCATTTGGCCTCCAGCATATTTGTGACTTGCCCTAAAGGTACATAATAAATCTTTTCCACCCTGTTTCATAACTTCTTGACAAGGCTAACATACTTCCTGTTAAAGGCCTACATATTTTTTGCCACACAGGCAGGCTATAACTACTCAGTAGGTATCTGTTTTAAACAGATTGATATATTAGGGGCAATTATAAAGAGTAACAACCAGGGCATGCATGTAGTTTTAGTTCAATCACCTTCTTCAAAAACTTGCTCTAACACATGGACCCATTCCATCTGGAATCAGCTGATTTGAGTTTGGGAGGAACAGATTGCTTCTGAGAGGTCAACAGGTTCCTGGATGGAAATGAGGGTGTTCAGGGATTTGGCAGGAGGAACTACTTCTATCTTCAGAGCAAAATGAGTTTTCAGTGTAGAGATATGAGAAGTAAATGTATCATTCATATCTGAACAGGTGTTTAAAATCTTATCCTCCAAGCAATATAGTAAAGTAGCTATGCTATTATGTCAGGCTGTGCTCCCACAGCAGAATCACATCCACAAGAGGCAATTCTGAAACATCACTATCTCTATTTTAAAATAATCTAGCATGGAATCAGAGCAGGAGCTAGGGATGTTGTCACCAACAATTTGTGGTGTCTAGGTGGGTGAGGCAAAGATAATCCATATGGCAGTGATAACACAATATGGAACTTAAGCTTAATTCCCTAGAAAACCTACAGCTATCTACTATAAAAGTATTAAAAAATCTGATTTTAGGTGCCTCAAGGAAATATATGTTTGAATTACTGTCTACATCATTTGTAATTAATTCAACAAAGAATTATCCTTGTTCATAAGCTGCGTTCTGAATACTGGAACATTCTGAATAATTTTTGTTGGACATTTCAAGGTCACTTTTCTCATAAAACTTGCATTCAATTCCAACAAGACAAAGCCACGTAAATCAGTCCAAAGTCATAGTGCAGTGGTTTTCTATATATATGTAAAATATGTAACTTGAATAGATAATAAAAGTGCCTTCACAAATATTCAGGATAATTACATGACATTACCAATTCACTGGCCATTTTAGCCACTGCTCAGTAATTTTTAATATTAGCTTCTCTTGTACTTCAGCTAGCTATAAGCTGCCTGAACTAACAATAGCAGAGAGGATATTAATTTAGCACTGAAGATGCATGCTGTAGTTTGACCCAAATATATCCTATTGTTGTAGGAATGCTTGGTGAAATATTATGGCTCCTGTTACTCAGCAATTAAACTCACTGGATACGTTCGGATGAATACTTGTCAGAAAATGTGGAACAAACTGTTTTAGTAAAAATACCTATGGATTGATGAGCTTTTGCCAAACGCTAAACAAGTGCTCTAAGGCATGCAACTCAGTGCAACCAAGAGTCCTCAATGGCCCAGATGTGCCCATCACTGGGACCTTCCCAAAGTCAGGAGCTTTTTTTTTTTTTTGATGTCCACACCTTCAGGGTGGATCTTTGGATGAATAAACCCAAGACTCTAGCTCTGGAATCTCAAATCCCTACCTCTAGCCAAAAACATAAATGCTGGGATTTTAGACAGCAGTTCATTGAATTCAACACTCTTTTTATTGGCCACCGCAAAATTTGGCAAGAGTTTTGATTTCACATAATAGCTCCAAAGTATAACAAGCAAATTTAATTCTGAAAATTCATGAATGTTTTTAAGAAATTGCATAGAAAATTTCAAAAACCATAATGGTTCCAGTCCAGTTCTTAATGTAGATTTAAAAGATTAGTCTGGGAATGGAGATCTGGTAGTACCTACCTCTAACACAGACTTTTTCATCAGCTGAAGCAAGCTGGTTGGTACATCAGTTTCTCACAGTCCAAAATGACAGCAGACATTCAGAAGTCACAGGAGCTAAGGAAAATATCCATTAGAAATGCAGAAAATGCAAAATATCCAGAGAAATGCAGAGTGCCCATGAGATGTAATAAATCAGCTTCTGAGTACTTTGTAAATAGGTGGTGTATTAAAGAAAACTATCCTCACACAATGCAATAACTAAGCAGTCTTAGAGCCAATTCTTGTAGTTTTCATCATTCCTTGTGTTTAGAAATAATTCGTCAAACTCAAAGATATTAAGATAGTGGAAAGAAAAATCAGGATTGGAAGAGAAACATGACAGATGTAGCAATCAAAACAGGTCACACACTTAACACAACATTGTTTTTTTCTCCCAGTCTCACTCAGAACCACTGCAGACTTACAATATGTTATATAATAAAAATGAAGCCTCTGTTCTGTAATTTAGCTCTATTAGCAAGAACATTAGATCTGCTGTCAAGAGCTTAAATATACAAAATCTCTGAATAAAAACTGTTGCTCAAAAGAAATAATTCTATGCCACTTCCTCTAAAAAAATCGCAGTAGACACGTGAGTTTTGCTTCAGACAACCAAAAGCGACCAGTCTCCAGCTCACCCTCCGTGAGGGCTAGGTGTGTCCCCTCCCTGTTTAATACCCGGATGGCCTCAGATTGAGCCTTTGTCTCCGGTGCCTCCTTCACCCTTAAGCTGCTCTTTGGCAGGAGCCCTGCTCCTCCCTCACATCAATTTGTAAAGTCCCTTGGGAGTCTTCCTTTAGACACCACTCTGGTATCTGACAGCAGCCACCTTTCAATGCAAGGTTGTTAAACAGGGAGGGAAAATCATCTCAGCGTTACCAGATGGGAAGTAGTTGTGGGATCAGGACACGACCTCCCTACAGTTTTTACACTGTAGGAAGGTTGCTGCTACCTCCTGAGTCTCTGCAGGCAGAACGCCTCTAGGCAATACTATTATGGATGTAGTAGACAAAATAGATCCTTGACTTCCATTCATACATAGCTGTTGTTTGTAACTTAGCTAAATGCTTCTGAGTCTCAATCATGGAGCTCCTGTGCATTCCTGTACATTCAGCTATCTTTGTCCTGCCACAGCCATGGCTTCTTTTCTTCTCCATGACCTTCTCTTGCTTGACTTTGCTTGTTAAATAAATTCTTTTTCTCTTTTTTGACATCCTTCCTTCTCATTGACATCCAAGGAATCATTAGTATTTTCTGCTCTCACATGAAGCCCCTTAACTCCAATTTCTCTCTTCAGCCTTCATTCCTACAATTCTTATCACTTGGACTGAGTGTGATGCTTTTAGGAAACAAATCCAAAATACATTTGTAATTCCCCTTCATGTTAAAAAACAAAACAAAACAAAACTTGAAAAGGTCATTAGCTTCTATTACACTCTCCTTTATGTTGTTTCAATACCTTTCTGGAACATTTCCAGCACACACCCGACATGGTTGTGGAGAGCCACTTAATGTTACACGTTGATGAAAGAATAGAGAATGTCTGTAAATAGTTGAATGCTGGTGTAGAAATAAGTGTTGCAATAACAATATCCTCTTCAGCAGGCTATTAAGTACAAGATGACATATGGCAGATCTCCTTGCATTTTTATAGATTTTTTTCCAAAACATTCAGGAGTTACTGGATGCAAAAATATTAAAAATTAATTCCAATTCTTATTCTCCGCACAACATCACTATCCTAATTAAATGGCTCAAGAGTGAGAATCTCAACATGAAAAGGTGCTAGCTCATTGCCACCTGCAAGTGACAGACACAATGAAAAATGTTAGAGAAAAATGATTTTTTTAGGAAGCTCCTTTGAGTTATGGTAAAATATATGTGCACAAAAAAAAACTTGTTCCGAAATCTTCCAGCATTTAACTGTCACCTCCGTGACCAGGGTGTTAGGCAGTCACCTAACCAGCTTGCACAACAGGGTCTCATTAAATAGATTCCACACACTCCTTCAAATGTAAGCCAAAACAAGACTCTGGGCAACACCAGCCCCTTCTCATAAAAGTTACATAGAAGTGGGCCAATCAGTTAGTGTAAGGAGCAACATGATATGGCTACAAGACTATCAGGAAGGATATTAGCAGACACAAATTCTTCAAGAAAACTATATCTAGAACAGTCATAGGCCATGGGGAGAGCCCTGAAGTTAGCAAAGACTGAGCTCAATGTCCAAATGTCCCAGAAATGGCTCACGCAGTTCATGAGCTCCAGTGCATGGCCCCTGCATCCTTTCATGGTCACTGCTGTAAGTTCTAACAACCACATGGAACTAACAGATGGCTTCTCGTTACACCACCATCTCATTTTACATCACCAGTTAAATGCCATCATTTAACAATTGCCTTATTGTTATTGCCTGTGCAAAAAGACTAATTAGGCTCCAGGAAACTTTTCCTGTAGAAAACAGGACAGCTTGTTTCCTGGCACTTCTCAAGTTCTGCCTAGAAATGAAAGGAAACTACATTATGTGAGGTGTCAGATGAGACAGTAGTCCACAAAACTGAAGGAAAGGTTCTTCTATTCTCCTGAAGAGCACCTGAAACAATATCCTCCCTCCGCTTATCTCCATGACTTAGAGCTGCAGAATGTGCAGTTCAGCAAACAAACTGAAACCTACTCTTTGAAAAGTGCTTATTTATTTTGGGCACTTGTTTTTCATTGCCCAGCTTGAGAAGACTGGAGTTAGTTTTCAGCTTGACATTTGCCACTCTGATTTGCTCAGTCCTGTAAAATTACAGACCTGATTTTGCAAGTATGCAGGGTCTCCCACAACCACCAGGATGCCCATGGAGAAGAGTCACTCTGTGAAGGCAGCTAGCCAGTGCTACATGATTCATGCTGCTATAGGGCGTCGGTATGCTGCGATAGGGTGCTCAGTTTTGTTTCTGGAATCCTGCCCAGTTATTTCTGACAAGCTGGTTATGGTGTAAGTGCTGTAATGCAACTAAAAATTAGGAGGTTTTGCATCAATTTCTACAAATTTAGAAACATTGAGCCCTGTCGTTTTCTTTGCCTCCGAGAAAAGTCCACCATGAAATCTACAGATCACACTACTCAAATGGTAAATTCTCCCTTTTATTTGGGCAAATAGCCAGGCAATGAAGCCTTTCTTATCCAGAAGAACTAACGGCTGCCTCTGTCACCTTTTCCCTTCAATTATTTAGACTTCCCCCACACTCAGGCTGGCTTCCTGCTGGCAGCACTGTGGACTGTGTCTATTAATCATTAACTGTCATTGTGTTTTAAAAGAAGGAAAGTGAAAAGATTGCTCAAGAATAAAAATAGATTTTTCCTTTTTTTTTCCTGACAAATAAATGACAGCTATATGCTACCTGGCTTTACAGTGTCTTCAAATATGCTTTCCTGTTTTTCAAGGAAAAAAATTAGCATTCTAGACACACAGAGCAAATTGCCTGTTCCCAGTAAGCCCATGTTTCAGGGCTACCTTTCTCCTGTCATATCAAGGTTTGGTAGCCTCTGTTAAAGCTTTGGAGTCCTTCTCTGCCACCACCACCACATCATCAGGGGATGAGGACTATGTTCACAATGTAGTGCTGGAGACTTAGCCTCCTATATCAATAGGATACCAGCAGTAAACCTGACCTGCTTTACTGTTTCCCAGGAACTCTTCCAGCTGTATGTATTCTTAAGCCATCTCTCTTGTCCTTGCCAAAACAGACCTCTTTTAGACCTTAGTCCGGATCTTCCTCTGCAAGTCCTCCCAGGTGGCCTTCTCTCTGAGGAGTCCATAAGGAGGTCCAAGGTCCAGAGTCTGTTTTCCTGAAAACTTGGATTTACCCCAGCTTCTTTTCCTGACAGGTCTTCCTCTTCCTCAGTCATGTGTTCATCTTCTGAAAACTGCAGGCACAGCTGAATGCCTGGCTGTACTGAAACAGACACCTCATAATAAGAGTATTTCCTAAGCCTTGTGCTTTAAAGACACATAAAGCTCATATCAACTCAGAAAATAGGAAAACACTTGAGCTTCTACTTCAATATATACTCTCAGTTTTGCTTTTTAGAGACTGAAAAGCCACTACAAGCAGAAAATCATATCAAACTGCTTCTATTCATTGCACACCGTTTTGCACTTACAATAAACTATTGCCACATGCCTGACCCAGTCACTCCAAAAATAATTCATGACATATCTCACTCTGATGCTTTCCTGTGGGGTACAAGAAAAGAGGGTTTCAGAGAAAATAACACGTCCTATAAAGAAATGGCCTTTTGAGTAATCATAATGAAAATACTCCTTGAGATGCAATACATCCTGCCAGACACAGAAGCCAGCCCCAGTAAGGCAGATGCTAGGACTCAAAGGAGCTGAACTTATATGGCCAAAATGTTTTGAAGTCAATGAAACAGTGGTTTATTTGGACCTAGGGAACATATTTTCTCTTGCCTTATGAGGAATTAAACATACAGACTACACTTTCTCTGCATTTTGTTCTGTGGACACCCCATTACAGAGTGTAAGAGGTGAAAGTTTTATGAAAAAAAATCCATTTGCCATTTGTAAGGCCTAACATTGACTTTATTCTCTGCAATATATTGGATTGATGTAATCAATCAGTGTGGATTAGTCCTATGTATATCATAAACGTATATACAAGTGTGTGCATGCATTTGTGTATTATGTAGTCCTCATCACCTAGTTTATCAGCTATGATTATCACAGCTGTAAGCAGACAATGCACATAGCTGGGCTGCACAGAACCATCGTTCCATAAGTTTCATTATAGGTGATTTCGTTTGTCATGAACAGTGAAACAGAGGAAACTAAAATTAAACAAGTCAAAGGCGCTGACAACACAATGGTCACATTTTCAATCAAAAACTGATTATCTAGCAGTAGAGAGAAACTGGAGAAGCAGATTAAACTATTTCCTGGCGTTCTTATTTCTGATCTTTCAATTGCACAAGAATTCAAATAGTGCAAGTTAAATAAATCAGCAATAATGCATAAGAATGCTATTTCTGTTCTGACTACTGAAAAAATACAAATCTCGAAGTCTCTGTCACTCTATAGATGAGGGATACTTTCTGTTCCCTGCTACCTGGAAATCATCAATAAAAAAAGCCTGTACTTTTCGCTACATTAGCAAGTAGTGTGGATGAAAAGCAGTAGGTCCATAGATTAAAACTGTTGATGCAGAAAATTTGATACCAACAGCATACACATTTTAGATTTTGGTACTTAACTTCAGACTATCTGGCCCCATGGGCTGAATGCCACAGCTTGCTTTAGTATCACCTGAAAGGGTTCCAATTCCTGCACCCTGAGACTTCTGACAATGCCAGCCCAAACCCAGGAAGTGGGGACAACTGGGAGAGATATCTCAAAACTGCAGTTGAGTTCAGACTGAAGCAAGAACGTGGGTGAGCCCACCATAACATAGGGGTGCCTGCCCTTCTGCTGCTGCCACTTCCAGGTTGCAAAGTTAATCCACACCACAGAAGAAAAGGCACCTCTGTTCCTAAGCATCCACTTGTTTGTTAACTATAGCATGGCTGTTTATTTGCAAGGGAAAGCAGGGCAGGTGGGACCAGAAGATATTGATTTAAGTATCCATTGCGACATTAATAAAATTATAGCGCAGGTATGACAGCAAAATAACTCACACTTAAGAAAACTACAGTTGATTAAACCTAATCCTGTTTATATGGAATACACATAAAATTAAATGTCTATGACTAAGAGAAAAAAAATGTCTCCATTGATCATTTGAGTGCTTCCTGGAAACATTCAGCGAGACTGAAATGTAGTAGCTCTGAGGTGCCACCTATTTCTGTATTGGTGCAAAATGCTACAAAAGCTCTTAAATAAAGGGTATAGAATTAAACAGCTTCATGCATTTGACTGTCATACCTGACTGTCATACCTGAGTCTGTAACTTCTGAGATTGAATTTTGTGAGATTTTACCATGCTCGGACGTTTCCAGTGATGTTTTCTCCTAACGGTCATGGTATCACGGCAGTCTGAAGGCACAGCCAATTATTTGCTCAATGGATTATTTGGCAGAGAGCTTTTATCTCCTGCACAGTTCAGCTGCCTGTCTCCTCTGGAGATCAGCAAGCGACCTTTGTGATATCCTTAATATGAACAGTGAAACTTTAATTCATTCCTAAATCCAGGAAAGCCCTTTGGGGAGCTACTGGCTTCCCAAAATACCATCAGACTGTGCCCACGTTACTTGCCAAGCAGCTCCTCAGAGGCCGACAGAAGCAGCAATGCCGATAGCCTCAGCACCTGGGTCAGGCCCACACGTTCACACAGGAAGCTTGTGTCTTCAGAGGAAAAGGGGTGATCTGAAAAGCTCGGTTTTGGTGTTATATCTGAGAACAATACAAACAAACCAAAAAGGAACACCATTAATACAAACGCACTGTCCCTGGAAGTGGTGTGTGTACTCACATGAGAGACACCACTCCTCAAGGGAACCATGAGGTAAATCGCCCAGGAGGTGCCATGGTAACTTGTAGTGCCTATCTGCTCTCACTGATTCAATGCCACAGGACAAATTTAGCACAGCATATGGACTGAAATGCTGTTTTCCAGGTGAAAACCTAAATGACATCTTAGGCAGTTGTATTACAAGAGTATCAAAAGCAATCATCTTGAAAGTAGTAGATTTAAATCCACTGTCTTGGCTAAACTCTGACTTGGTAACTTAGATTATTTCAGTTTTAGTTAAATTCCTCTTTTTTATAGATCACAGTCATTGAACTCTGTAAGGACATACAGAAGTACCCAGAGGTAACACACTTCTGCCCAGAAAGGGACTCATGCTTACCTTTTCCTCATGATCTCTAATGCTTCCAGCACCCCTGTGGGGTGAGGAGGTACTACAGCTTGTATGTTAGTACCCTCACAGCTCATGAATAAGGAAACTATATAAGCTTACTCCTAAAGCTACTCAGCCCTCAGTCTCACCTTTAACCCCCTGGCTCCTGAAAATTCATGGGAAGAATTATTTTCTTGGGAATTTTACTCTCAGAAATCATACAGCTGAGTGACCGAAATTAGCAATTACAGAATAAAGGATTAAGCAGCAGCTGAAGAAGGATCGTCCTCACCTGGAGTTATAGCCTTAAATTTCTCTGCAGATCTAGTCCTAATGGACTTGCTTAGTCATTGCACAGGGAAACTCTGACAGGCCTGGAAATTAAATCCAAGGCTCCCGACACCCTGACCATGCCTCATTCAGTAGACTATTCTCTTAGTGAGCTGAAGAAAATACATAGTACATATTTGGAGCAAAGAAAACCTAAAAGGAAATCCATTTTACTGTCTACTTTATTATTACACACAATAACATATTTTTTTCAACTCCAGTAACAATCTGCAACCTGAATACTTTGTACAAAACTACAAAGCCATAAAAACTGACTCAGATTTAGCAATTTGTTTAACTGAATGTGCACAAGCAAGATACAACCTAGCAGGAGGCTGAGGGCTTCATCCCAGCTCTAGCTGTGCTCCATCTCCTAAAGAAATCAACGGGGCTGCTCATGGCCTCTGAGGAAGGCACTTTTCCTAAGCCTGCATGATTTTTATGTGCTTTCATGAATAAAGGAATTTAGGCTGTATGATAAAAGGCTGTGAGCTCCTTTCATTCTTTCTTTTTTCTTTTTTTTTTTTTTTTAACAGAAAAAGGGTAAGAACTGAACTTGAGTTTCAGCCACTTCCATTAAGATTCATGAATGTGGAGCTTGGCTCCCAGACATGCCCCAAACATCCCTGGATGCTCAGCATCCCCAGGCCCCCCTCCTGCCAACTGAAGAGGGCCACAGAAAAGCCTGTAAAGCAAGTTGGTGAGCAGGCACCGGACGTAATTTATTATTTTTAGTTTTTTGTGGGTAGTTGGACACCTTAAAACAAAGCTTTTACTTGAAGAAGCACTTTATGAAAGATTTAAAGCTGTCCAAACAGTTTAAGCTGGCACCCAGACAAACAGAAGAAAGCAGTGCCTCTTGCAAAACCAGCTGCCAACCATCTCATGCAGGAAGCCTCAAAAAGGAGTGACTGCACCCACCAGACAGCCCAGCCAAGAGAAGAAGATACTATCAAATCGCACGCTCAGCACACTTACCTGCTCGGAGCACATTTGACAAAGTGGGATCTGGATGCTTGTGCCTGAAGGAAGCAGGCGGTGAGTGTCGGAGCACTCGTCCCAATTTGGTGCCTGCTGCTGCTCCCATCTAGCCCCAAACACAAAGATTTTCTTCATGAGAAAAGCACAAGAGAAGATACCACACTGACAGCAACCTTTGATACAACCGGGAGCATGCAGCTGGGTCTCTGAAGCCTTTTTGGATGTGCAGTTTGGCACGTTGGTGAAAGGGCAGATTCTGGAGCCATTCCTTATAACGAGACATACAGAACTCAAGAAACAGGCTTACTGGAGTTATTGAAATGGCTTACCAATGATCAGCTGCTAACAATAAGTCTCAACTATTCCTGCTTCTGTAGGAAAAAAAAAAATCATTCTACGGCAACAGAGACCCAAATGACAGGTTTTATTTGGGAATAAAGCTTATTTCAAATTAAAACTCCCCCCCAGATGATGATAGTTGTCTTCACAATTCTTCACCAAATGTTTTTACATTCAGGCTGCCCGAGGGCCTTCATAACACTTCAGAGCACAGCTATGTGCAACTGTGGCATGGCAGTGGTTACAAAACATGTCTGTGATGGCATTTGGTAATAGGGTACTGCATGCTCCATCAGCTTACAGAAATCAGTATTAGCTACAGTAGACTAGAGACAGAAATCCACTGCCATTATTTCTGCAACAGAGCAACTAGATTCACACAGAGAAACTCCCTTTTGCTTTCAGTGCTTGTCTCCAAGATTAAGCACTTTGTTCTGGACTTGGAGCAGGTGGAGAGCTTCCTTTTCCCCTAGCATAGCTGCAGTATCAATTCGGGAGCACGATGAAAAATGATGGCATATATTAAATAAGACTAAAAAAAGTGACAGCTGCTCCTTCAGAACCCCTGCAGGTAAAACAAAGCTCTGCAAGCTTTTTTTTTTTTTTTTTTCTTCCTTCTTAGCACTGAGATGACAAATTAATGTTACTACTGCAATCCCACTCTCCTGGGTCTTCATATGTCTTCATATGTCTAAAACAAACTTGCCATGTCAATAAATCCCAAAAAATCACATTAACAATGGAGTGCAAATGGGTCTATTTTCTATTAGCACAAACAAATCAGAGTGGTGATTTTATTTGTCATGTAATGTGCACAAATAAACATATAAATGTCTATAATCAGATTGGTAAGCCTTATTCATCAACAACCTTGCTGCAGGAATATTTTGACTCTTCTATGTCAAATTTAATTACCACATGTGCAGCAGGTGTAGTTCACTTAGAAAACACTCTCAAAATGCTGCACAGCAGATGGCCCTCTCTTAACTCTGCTGCAGACATGTACATGCTCACTTGATTCAGCCTCCCCCTAATTGCTGCTTTGAACATGAGTCCAAGATTACTTGCCACAACAATCTCTGCAAAGCAGTGGCACAGAAACTTGGACCGACTCTCAGAGAAACATCCCGGCCTTCTGTCCCTCCTCCTCCTTTACGTTCTGGCTTTTCTTTGGATTTCATTTCCTCAGAGGGAGTGTAATGTTCTTTGCTGCCATAAGCATTTTCTAGATCTAGAAGCTATTAGGTATAATCTCGAAAGCTCTCACCATGTGGAACTTTAGCTTGCATGTCACCACCACCGATACATATTTTTGGAAGACCAAAGCTCATCTTTTAGATGCTAGAAGCATCTACCAGAGAGCAGCATGGGCAGCAGCCATTCCACCACCCCCCCTGCCAGGGAGCAGAGCAGGCGAAGGGGAAGGGGAAGGCTGATGGGGACCTGGAAGAGGAGCTCAAAACAACCAAGCAAAGCAATGACAAATAAAAAGCGCAGGGACAAAAAAGCCAGGAGTGAGTGGCTGGCCAAAAAGATGAAGACAAGGGTCAGGACAAGAGGCAATGGACACAACCTTGAACGCAGAAGGTTCCCTCCTTCTGTGGGAAATGTGGGAAGATCTGTGATGCTGAGCTGAGGAGGGAAATTACAGTTTATTGAATAAGAAGTTAAAAATGCATGGGAGGATATTTTGCCTGTTCTGTTGTAACTATGTAACCTTTAAGGATGAGGCAGGACTGTAAAACTAAGCAGATTGCTGTCAAAGGACCATGATTTATTTTTAGCTGAGGTTAGGAGGTGCAGCAATGAGGCAAGGAATTACAGGAAAGGAAAAAATCATTTCATGGCTAAGAAAGTGAATATTGCTCCAGAGAGAGAAGGGAATTTCCTTCCTTCCTGGCTTCCACCGTGGACTTCCTAGGATGCTAATTACATCTTTTAAATTTTTCATGGGTGATCATTAATTGTAGGCTCTTTGTTTTCTGAGTACCTGACTTGAAAGTCTGAAGCTTAGAACACAAATAACCCAAACACACTCAGCTACAGCTGATGGGGACAAAAATTGCTACTTGCACTTGGTATCTAATACCAGTTACTTTGGAAAAAAAAAAAAAAAAAAAGCAGTCCTTGGTATCTCAGAAAGGGCATCCAAAATTAACAGATACTTTTGGTATTAATGAGTGTGTTTTAGTAATGAAACTTTCTTTGGCTTGGGTGTTATGAGAATGAGTTCATATTTTGGAAGGGCTTATGTACTTACTATCTTTACTATCTTGGGAAAAGACATGGAAGAGCTGAGGAGAAAAAGGCTGTATCTATCTGCAGACGGGGTCTGAACAGTGAGCAGCAAGTATGCCACTGAGCACATGCTGACCGAGAGCTGAACACAGTAAGGAACTCCTCTTTTGCACAGTTATATCAAAGGGTGCTAAAACAGAGTACTGGGCTAGTTAAGGACTGCTATAATGTATATGTGCAACAAGGCAAAATTTAAAGCTACATGAACAAAGTCGAAAGCCTATCTTTGCAATCTTAACATTGCATATCTCTTGTGTGAATTTAGCAATACATACGTCCTTTTGTTTCTTTTGAGTGTGTGTGGGCATTTGTGCACATATGTATCCCTAGGGAGCGTACATCTATGTATGAGAATTCTGTGTGAGAAAGCAGGTTTCTTTTAATCTTCCAGGAGAAAGTAAGACAAAAATAATTTCCATGCCTTCATCATGTTATTTTAGCTGCAAAGAACCCTTCAATCAAGTGTGACATAAGAGATAAAAATAAAGATGTGGTGTGGTGCAGCCACTTGTAATGTTTTAATAGAAAAGGCTACGTTTGCTTTGCTAGATTGCAGAGTTTCTACAGAACCTCAAAAAGAAGAAAATGATAGAAAAGCAAACCTCTCATACCCAGACCATTGTCGTTACAGGGGTTAAGCCAGGCTCCTGGTGGTGCACTGTTTTTAGGATAAAGTAGAAGTCCTTTTGCCGATGCCAGCTGGCAAGTCAGACTGGGACTTGGAGGTGAGAATGAAGTACTCCTGTGCTTACAAAGACACAAAACTAACCAGCTTGGAGGTATTATCTTCCCTTTTTCCTTGAAATATAAATTACTCCGTATACTGTACAAGTGCATAATTACACCACATGGCAGCTCCTGAAAACCAGGACTATTCTTACACCTCTCTGTTTGGAAATTCTTACTCCAGGTTAGAGTTCCCTCCTCAGCACTTATGGAAACGATGTGGTTTGAAGGCTTAAATATCATGCTGGTAAGAACACAGAGAGATCCACCAATGGTGTAACAATGGCATACAAGGAAATATAAAGAAAACTCTGCTGTGGAAAAAATAAAGGAAGGATATTTGTCTCTCAATTGCGGGACATCCAGCCTCCTCCCTGCAACTGGAAATGCAGTCTCAGCTGAGGCCAGTAAAAAAAGAGTATTTTGCACTGCAGTGATCAAAAAGCCTGTTTCTGATTCTCCACACTCCATGCCCTTCCTACTCTGAGAGCTGCCAGTCTCTGACCTCCTCCTAATTCCTTTTAACACTTACTATCATGCAGGAAACTTCAATCCACCATCTATTACAATACTTCCAAAAATGGCTTCTTCTACTCCAGCTTTTAAGAAAGATTGGAAGAAAATATTCACCCCGAATCCTGTAGGTTTTCAGATTGTATAACCAGTTGAGTCAGTGGCAAAACTCCCACTGCCTTCAACAAAATCAGGAGCTCGTGCCCATTTTCTACTTAAGTTCAGGGTAGCTACTTTTGTACCTAGATATGTGCGTGTATGCAGACTTTCTAGAAGAAACCAAATGCCGGATGCTACATCCTTGTATTACATGTTCCATATCCTTATTTGAGTAGTCACCACCATCATGAAGTTTTGTATCCTTAAAACTTCAGGTAGACGAAACCTTATGCACCTACGTCCAAAATCCAAATTTATTGGCAGGAAAATATAGGAACCAACATTGGAGCTACGTCACTTGTACAATCCAGAAATTATTTTATGACACATATTCTGTATTGTATATTCAAAATACAAATGAGCAAAAGGGAAAAGGAAAACTTTTTTAGTATTACTAAACTGTGCAGAGAACATAGAGGAAGAAGTTACCAGGATTTCATTACAGACTCACTTAGAGGAAAAATGTATTTGTGGGCTAAAAATGCACAAACTCAAACTTGTTCTCATTTTATGAGACCAAAGCCTATGTAGTTTAGCATCTTCTTTTGGATGTTGTCAACCAGCTGTTTCAGAGAAAGCTGAAGAACATTGCAGTGGGCCGATGTGGGCCAATTTGCCTCTCACAGCTCTCCTCATGATGTGAGGCAGCAACTGACTAAAGTTGCAAAATCTAAAAAAATTGAACATACACGTATTTTCAGCACTCAGAACTACGTAGAAATAGGAAGTATAAACCAAGTAGAGTTAACTGAGCCCCGAAATGGCTATAAAAGGTCCTTACGGGAACCCAGTACCATGTAAGATCTGCTAGGACATATCTTATTTCTTGCAATCAGCTTCTTGACATAAATATAAACCCAGTAAGCTTAGGCAGCCTGTCATTCCTAATTTGCAAGGATAATAATAACAGGGTTTTTTTTAGTGAAGCATGAATCCTATGAGCTCTCATCTCAGCACATCTGCCCCTGCTCTCCTGCCAATCCAACCACCCTTGCAAAAGCAACACAGCCCTGTTAAGAAGAAGGTGCAGAGAAGGAACACAGAAAGTTTCTCCCCTCAGTTTCAGCAGCAGCAAGCTAAAGCAGAGATGAGAACAAATAGCTGGGATGTTCAAACAACATGACCGTGGCCACAGTTCCTGTGGTGAGGAGCTTGCTCGGCCTTGGCACCTCGGCAGCTCGGGGAGGATGATGCCTGGGGGATGCACCAAGCCCTCATTAAACAGGCAGGAACAGGCGCAGAGTCACAGGGT
The DNA here is from genome assembly GCF_963932015.1 of Anas acuta. NCBI lineage: Eukaryota > Metazoa > Chordata > Aves > Anseriformes > Anatidae > Anas > Anas acuta. Next base: position 23,072,692 of record NC_088982.1, read on the forward strand.
CTCTTTCTTGCTTAAAATGTGATTTTATTGCCTCCTTTCGTCTGTCGCTCTAGGCAACTGCCTGCTCCTAAAACTGGGCCAGCTTGCTAGGGAGCTGCAAAAACCACTCAGCTTTAGGTTAGCATTCACTAAGAGGATGCAACTCTGCGCAGGAGTCCCTCGGCTTCTGCATGCAAGTGGTCAATGTGCTGATTCCTACACTTGGATCTTTGACTTGACCTCAAACTTTTCCCTGCCAGGCACTGCAAATAACTAGATTTTGGGAAAGAAGGCAATAGGAAGGCTGAACATGCTGCCCCTGGCACATCCAGGCGCTAAACACCTGAGGGAGTATTTTAAGTACCTAGGTCTTAGCTCAGCGGTTGTATTTTAGTGCAGGGCAAAGCGCTCCATTTGAAAGATGCCATAAAAAACTCTGCTATTATGACCCCGTTACATACAGAAGTGGTTACTGTAGGTCTGCCTCCACCTCAGCAGAACTGCTGAGCATGTCCCTGCTGACTCCTGTGAGAGTGAAACCAGACCATTGCTGAACACTTTTCAACACCCCACAACACACACTGAAGTACATATGCACAAGAACATAAATTCAGCTTGCAGGCAGAATAAATCGGTTCCTCACAGCTATCGCAACCCTGTCGATAGCGTATTGCCAAGGGTACTGCCCAAGCTCTTCAGATTACTAGAGCTGACCCTATAGCGCTCAATTTTACACAAAACCGATCTCAGAATGCCATGCTACCTCAGACAGCCGTCTGTAAGCTGTGAAACTTATTCATGCTAGGTTTAAGCCAAACAACTTGGTGCATTTTGTATTGATCTCTGTGGATCAGTACTACTGAGCTACACTCGCCTCTGGGACTTAAGAGGTAAAGCGCTGTGCAGTGTGAATTAATGCAGGATCAGGCCATCAGGAAATAAAATAGCTCGGTTGTTCCCATGTGTTTTACCAAGGGAGGCTGTCTGTAGCTTTATTCAGATATATCTGAACTTGGAAGAAATAAGGCCAGAATGATAACCGAGAAACGTTCAGGTAAAAGGGGAAGATGCATTCTGAATGCACACCAGTAGAGATCCTCTGCCACTTGGCTGATCTACCTTTTTTCAGGATCAAGCCAGTAGTCATGGGTGTTTATACAAAGGCTCTTGTAGAATTACAGGTCTGGTTTTATTCCTGTTCGGCACAATGGTGAGCCATCAACCTCAATGTCAGACCCTAAAGACCTGCTCCATGCCAATAAGGTCAGTGGGGAAGCCTGGGGACCAAGCCTCCAGGCAATGCTTGCAATGGTTCCTAAAGGATGCAAATCTGTGCTCGGGCAGCTTCCTCTTAACCACTTCGGGACTCAGACACAAACACTGGCTCTAAAATGTGTCTTGTAAAGTAGTATATTTTGCTGAACTATAAAATTTAGAAAATCTGTTATTCAATATGCAATTTAATAACATATTTTTGATGTATGCTTTTACAGCAAACACAGCAGGATCCTCTTAATGATTTGTATTTGAATGTGAAGGACATTCCTGGATATTCTTTTTGTTGAATTGAAAAAAGTTTTTATTTTTTAAGAGAAGCTACCAACTAATCTCCAAACTGAGTTAGCCTGGAGTGCCTACATACTGGCAAAGTCTCAGGTGAAGCAGTAAATTAATTTCTCTGTACTCATTTCTTTGCCCTCTCTGTTTCAGCCTCACAGTGCTTCCTTCCCGGCATTATATATACTCCAAATCGCAGGGTGCTGAGCCCCGACAGCAGGCAGGCTGAGGCTGGGCAGCTGAGGAGATGACCACCCTGAGGCACCTGCCCACTTCAGCCTTCCCAGCGGTGGAAGCTACCACGGCAGGAAGCTGAGTCATGCATAAAGGCAACCCACTTTACAGTTTACAGCTCCAAATGGCAATTTTGGGATTAGCACAGGTTCGAAGCCGCACGGCAGGAGCCTGCAAGCTGCAAGGACTGGTTGCTTCATATGCAGTGCGGCTGTCCCTGCCATGGGAGCTGGCGACTGGTTGGAAATGATGAGCCTGGTCCCTCTTCATCCAACCTGGGCTTGTGGGACAACACATTCAGTTAAGAGCCAGTGCTATTGTCAGTGATGTCAAAGACAAAATTCCAAAGGAATCCAAATGATGCAAGCTCAAGTTTTAAACTCAGTAAAAATGACTGCCAAAAAGAGTCCCCAAAACCCACTGAGTTAGGGCTGGTATGGTAAAGGAGCAGCCCAAGGAGCCCAAAAAAGTTGCCTGAGAAATTTGTTGGTGACAGCTCTAAGGTGGCAGCTATATGAAGTGAGAGTCTGCGTCCTTACCAGGGGCTGCTTCCCCCAAGAAATTTGTATTTAGGGACTGCCTGGTACATTGTGCTGGAGGAGCAAGGCAGATAGCCCAGCTGACAGTCAGTCCCAGCAAAGTACGTAAGATGTAATTCAGCCTACGCTATAAATCATTTCCTTCATGCATTCATTAACTGTCTGCAGCCTCAAGGAGCTGCTTTTCAGCCCCGTATTAAAGAAATTACCTGTTAGTGACACAAGCCAGAAAAAGGCACGTCTAAGCACAGTGGCTACACAAAGGGTAAGCGAGGTGCAGATAAGCCCAATAGTTGTGTAAGCAGTGACATATATGAAGCCTCATTTCCTAGGGAATTGCATCTCATGACTGTCAGATTTTTTAACTGAATTATACCAAAGCTTCAGGCTTGTCTTATATGGAGCATCAGGCAATCCACAGAGGAGGGAAATACGCACGCCTACCACGAAAGGCTTCAAGTGCGATTTTATCCTTATTGGACACCCCAGAATCCTACAGGAATAGGCTTTTTGATTGAAAGGGGGATTTTCCAATTCCTAGGCACTCTGAAATTGTTCCACGACTCCACCACGGGCTTTCTGTCCGGTGACACTGCAATACTAATGGTTGTGATGTTCACTGTATACTTTTTCTCTCTGCACATAAATGCACTCCCCTGCCCAGCCAAGCTCCCAGGAACGTTACCTGAGAGTTAATATCTTAAAATTTGCCCCTCGGTTGGAATTGGCCCCAAATGTGTTGGGTGTGGAACTGATAAAGAAATAGTGAGCAAGCAGCAGCATTTCTCCCTTGCACGCACACATGCAAACACACACGGTGTGCAACTTTGCACGCCCTGCAGAAACCAGGGTGCACGAGGGTTGTGCTCAGCGCCCCGGGCACCCCACAGCCCCCACCTCCGCTCCCCAAGGGGAGCCGAGCGCTTCGCTCCCCCAGTCCGGGGGTGGCTGAGGGTTGCCCTGGGGGTCCCAGCAGGGCAGGGCCGGGTGGAGAAGGCGCCGTGCCTTGAAGCAGCGCTCAGCCGGGCACCCACCACGCTCGGTCCGTAGCACGCCACGCACCGCGCCCGCTCTGCCACACGCGCTGCTGTCCGTGCACAGGCTCCGTGCGGCGCTGCCCACGTGCGGCGGGCTATATAGGCAGCACCGCCCGCCTCGCACACTTCTCCCTCCAGCCCCTCCAGCGCGCTCAGGCGCCTCCACACCCGCCTGCCCAGGCGGCACTGCTGGGACCGGCACCCCCCGCATCCCCCCGACCCCAACCCAACCCCAACCTATCCCAAACTCATCCCCGACCCTAACCCTTCCCCAGCCCGGCCGGGCCCCTCCCCGGGCGGTCCCTGCGCTGTGCAGCCCGGCCCGGGCCCGCCGCCCCCCCGCCGCCCGCCCCTGGGCGCCGCCCGACGGGGCGCCCCGCCGCCCGCTGCTGCTGCACGGGGGCCGCCCGGCGCCGCTCGCTGCGACCGGCCCCTTTCATTCTTCAGAGCGGTCGTGCCGATTAAATAACTGATTAAAAAGGCAAAGAACAAAAGGAAGGGGGAAGCAGCACGAGCATCCTGCCGTTGTACCTCCGCAGCTGGGACTCCTGCGCGGGCGGCTCCAGAAGACGCAAGGAGGGCGCTGAACTCTTGCGAGCCCGGAGGATGCGCCGCCGGCACTTTCCCTATAAAAATCCGGCCCGGGGGCCCTGAAGCGCTCGGAGGAGAGCGGGCTCCGCGGGGCTGCCCGCAGCCCACCCCGCCGGGACGAGACGCGCCGCCGCCGGGCTCGGCCGCCAAACTTTCTCCCCGCCGCCGAGGAGGAGGCAGCGCAGGGGCCGCATGGCCGCCGCCAGCATCATCATCATCAGCAGCAGCAGCAGCACGGGCCGGGGACTGCCGTGAGCCCTGCGGCGCGGCGCCATGTGGGCGGCCGGGGCGGGCGGCAGGCTGCCCTGCCCGCGGGACGCCGCGCTGCGGCGGGCGGCCTTCGCCGGCAACCTGGCGGCGCTGCCGGCCCACCTGGTGCCGAGCGGCAGGAGCGTCCGCGTCTTCATCAGCGCCAACCCCGAAGGTAACTCGGCCGCCCGGCTCGGCACGGCACGGCTCGGCCCCGCCGCAGCTCCCCCTGCCGCCCGCCGGCCCCTCGGCCCCCGTGTCCCGGCCCCGGGGGGGTTCCTCAAAGTCCCGTCCCCAAAGGAGCCGGGAGGGCCCGCAGGGGTGGTGGTGTTAGTGGTGGTACTGGTACTGGTTGTGTTGGTGCTGCTGGTTGTGGTGGTGGAGGTGGTGGTGCTACTGGTAGTGGTGGTGCTACTGGTTGTGATACTGGGGAGGCTCTTTTGGCCAGAGCAGTTCTAGTGCCATAAAGTCAGGGTCACACATATTAGACCTAATTAGCTGCCGAAAGCCTTTTTTTTTAAGGTTAGCCGTGGTACCAGCTGTTTGCATGCACTCAGGAGGTGTTGTCCCACCCGTAAGGATGAAGTTGCCGGAGCGTATTGCCACCCGGCGTGAGGAAACCATCAATAAGGCGGTGGCACCTCTGACATTTCTTGCCTCTAAAGATAAGCCGGCTGTGTTCGCAATTCTCCCTCACACCACCACCCACCACCGGCCCCCCCAGCGCTTCTAATTCAACAGCGCTGTCACCCTCTGTGCAAACACCGCAGATCTGAAAATCATGCCTGCAATGACAAAAACCTTTGATTTCCGAAGTGAAAATTGCCTTGGCACGAATGCTTAAATGAGCAAAAAAAGTGGGCATCGCACTGGCTTGAGTTAATCCCACACCTCCAGCTCTCCCAAGTTGCTCTCACATCCGAGATCCCTGCGTGCTTTAAGAGCCCTTCCTTTAAGGAGGGCATTAAAATGCTTGCAGCTCATTGTTGCAAGCTAAGCAAAGATATAACTAGCAATAATCTGGGAAAAAAAATGTTTAATTGGCTCTGAAAGAAAACGGGTGTGAATTTTTAGAAGGGATGTTACTCATTGGAGATGGGATTTCTGCCAGCATTCCCTCCACGGTGCCGGTGCCTCCGTATTTGACGTGAATGGCATTTATCGGCAGGTTAGCTTGGTATGTTGGCTGCATACTTGCGAAGCTAAAAAAACACTAAACTCATTCTGAAAGTGCAGTTTTGAAGCCATGTATATCCATTTGCAGGATTTTACCCTGGTGGTGTCATTTCCAAATTTTAACCTGAGAAAACCCTAAGAGTCAGGAAATAACTCAGTCACCTGAGAATTATTTGCACTGGCTTCTTTGTAGCCTCGCGTGGTCACAGCGATCAACACCCCTCATTTCCCAAATGTTATCTGCAGTGTTCCTCCTGCTTTTAGAAATTATAGTGTGGGATAGAAATTTCAGAATGGGTATGGATTTTAATTACCAAAGTGAGACACTTGGGCAAGGAATTAGGGGCTGCAAGGCATGAGGAGCAGCTATGGCTATTTATCAGTGATAGCACTGACGCAGAAGTATTACTAACTGCATGTGAAAAGACTGTATTGATAAATAAGCAAAAATGATCTACGATGGGAATTAGGTATCATCTAGTAAACTACTTGGAAGCAGAAGTGCTCCTTGCAAAAAATTGTGAAGAGTTCAAAATGCAAGAGTGCTGGGGGAAATAAAAAGGTTAAATTCTTCCTACTCGGTAAAGCATCTAGCATACTCGAGCTACAGCAAACGCCTCCGAAGCCTTCCTTGTTAATTTTCAGCCCATCAGTGCCTTGGTGCCCATTCCTTGTGGCACTGAGGGTGGCAGGACAGAAGGAGGGGGCTGCCAGCCCCCCACCTCCATCGGCAGCTGTGCACGGCGGTGCCGGAGGAGCTCGGGGACTAACACTGCTGCCGCTCGCAGGAAGACTTCCAAGTTTGCACAGACTTAAAATAACGCCTCTCTTGAATTGTATCCGTTTAATAAGTGGATATTGGAGAACTCTGATGAATCAGGGCTTGGTCCGTTCTTTAAGGGCAGGCTTTAGTATGACTTAAATATATTTTTATAATGCAAGTAGGAAAGTGGTTATTTGTAAAATAGAACAGAAATCCCTAAAAAATAAATAAGAAATCCTTAAAAACAAAAAGCAACAGTGAGCATGACTAATAGGAACAGAATTACTTCATTTTACAGTCTCTTGTTTTCTAAACCAAATTTTGTAGATAAGTGAGACGGTGTTTTTCTCTAGTAATTAGCAGTATTTTCTTGCTCAAATTGTTGGCATTAATTAATCATCCTCCATATCACTGAAGATGATTGGATCCTTAGAAACACTAAAGCTCCTGTATTATTTGAGTATAAATAGGTCTGTTTTCTTGATTCAGTAGATATAAGCAATCAGGCATATTTTAAATACATATTTGGGCTAAGAGACATTGAATATTTTGCTTTAAATAATCTATCGCTTGTCGTAAGATATTTTGGTTGCTTCAAGCTGAGAGGGGAAGTAAGTTACATTCGTCTGATTGTAATAAGTGCTTTTAGTGTTTCCTGTCGGAATCTGTGGACTGTCACGGCAATCAGATAATGTCAGCTTATTTACTGCTCAGTAGTGCCTATGCGATGCCTTCCACTGATATACAGCTCATGTTAAGTCTGACAGGTGCAAACTTCCAGACGGCCCCCCTTATACTGAGCGGTGACACCAGCACTATGGATTGAGACCATCCCAGTGACTCTCGTCACTGCTTGAAGCAGAAAATCAAGCTGTTTCGAGAAATTATGTGAGGGTAGAAGGTAATGCAAGTCCTGGTTGAAACTGACGCCTTCAGCAGAGTTAGGGATTTCCCTTTTGGAAATGAAGTCCTGTGAATTGGGACACGCAGTCAAATTCAGATCATTTTAACTCCTTGTGGCTCTTCCGGCAGCAGGGAAGTTAGCCCTTTGCTAGTTCTAGTTAGGGTTTAGTTACTGCTTTGATTAGTTAAGGCATCAGTCATTTTTTACTTCAAGCTCTTTATGTTTTAGTTGGGAAGGAGCCTTTCATGTCTGGGAAGACTGTAATATAGTAGAGAGAAATGAATACATTAAAGAGGGGTGTGTGTAAAGCCAAATGCCACACACAGGTGGTTTCACAGAAGACAGATTGATAATGCCTTCATGTAGCATCTGAATGTGTCCTGACATAGGGTGTCAGCTATGCTTACCTGAAAGCGTAGGTAGGGCTAACTTGCACCCAGCACTTCACATGGGAAGGATGCTGACTTTTCCATCTGTTCGTCCTGCTGAACACAGCTCTCTTCTCCGTGCAGCTCCTCTGAATACTCCATTTCTAAGTTCCAACATGGGATTTCTTTTTTTCTGGGTCTGCTGCTTTTTCAAAACATTTTGTCTGTAGCAACAGAAGCAATTGTGTTGAGATCATGAACAAACTTTGTTTTAAATTCCCTTTTTTAATGCAGAAAGGCTATGCTCATGGGTTCTGTTCCTCCCAGAGCCATTTAAATTTTCAAATATTAAAATTATTTATAAAGTTAGAGGGGTAATAATAGATTGCCACAGTTCTTTAATGCCTCCTTTGTACAAACACACTATAAAACTAATTTGTACAGTTTGAATTTCACCAGTTTCCCCTTAGACTGCCTGAGATTTCCTTGTGTTACACTAATGAATGAGTTTGAGTTTCTTGAGTTATTACAAGTTGTCCAACTTGGCTTATTTTCCAGTGATTTGCTTAATCCAGGACATTGTATTAATATGAAAAACACTTTGTTGGAATAAAGCACAAATGTTCAGTGCCCAATTTATGTATTTTCTCATGATACATAAGGCAAAACTCTCACCTGCAGTTAGTTTTGTTGACTAGATGAGGATCATTCATGTAACTGATGAGTGAAGAAATGAGTCTTAGTAATGTTTTTGTTTGGACCTATTGTTACAGGCTGCTTTGCAGGAATTACATGTATTTTTACGCATGTTGATGTACACAGGAAAGGAAAACTAAAATGTGGTGTGCGTTTGTGGTTCACTGTTAGTGAACATAAGGGTGCATAACTCATAACAGATGAAGAATTGTGCTTGCTTTTATTGCTATGTAATTGCCATATGTGATAAGAGAAAGGTATAGCCTTTGATTCTTAGCATATTCCAGGCACATTATAATATTTTTACCTGAAATCTTGTGCTTTTCTTGAGAAAAATATAATTATGGGAATGTTAATACTCCAAAGCCAGAATAATACCATTAATGATGGTCCACTTTGTCCAGCCCCAAAATACCATATGGTGTCCCTGCTTGGATATGTTGCATGAAGATCTTTTTATAAAGACAATTTTATATAATCTGGGTGGAATTTATTCCTTAGCTAAATTAAAACACAGATGTTCAAGTGTATGAAATTGCAAGGGAGGTGTTGCGGAGATGTGGAGACAAATAACTCCAGGACTTTTTTTACGCAAAGTGTTAGTTCTGGTTACCTAACTTAGTACCTATTTATGGTGTTACGTGACACACATCACTGCAGCGTTTGAGAGCTACAAACACAGCTACACTTGGAAAAAAAAATTCAACACTTTTAAAGGCAAACTTGAGTAGATATCTCAGTGTTCAGGAGAGCAACATGATTCAAGTATCTGGTTTTGGTACGGGCCCTGATTGAAGTACGCCTTACTTAAGGAGGCCCTGTGGTCAGACACTGCAGTTCAGTAGGCTTGGAAAAGAGCTGGCCATTTTTAGTATTTCTACTTCTATACGACCTTTTCTCTTTTTCTCTTAATGCCGCAGAACCACCTTTGTTGTCAGCATGGTTGAGCAGAAAGCAAGGCCTGACTCTCTTTCTGTTTGTAGGACCAAGTCTCACATCAGCTGTAACTCCTTTTGCAAGGCAGGGCAGGTAGATCTGAACCAGACAGTCTTTTGCTGAGCAAAACTACCAGAAAACCAGTCATTTTCCTGCTTAGCAGCATCTGATATTGTAAGCTCCAAAAGTTTACATTAGGTATTTACCCTACCCAGGTAAAAAACAAACAAACAAACAAACAAAAAAAAAAAACAGGACTTAACATTTTTAACCCTGTGACAGTTATTTAAATACATTGAAAAAAATACTTAACATTTATTTTTCTATGCAATCATATAAAGTGTATAAAGTGGTATGAATGTATGTACAAAAACACAGACCTCACTGTTGTGGACAGTTTTCAAACTTGCTGCCAGCACGTGAGAACTGGGTATTTATGTTCAAAAGGCAACGCTCACAGCTGTAATACAAGCAGTACTGAAGAACAGACTGGGTTGTGTTAAATGCTGTTGTAGCAGTAAGAGCCTTACAGAGGAGTTTAGATTTTATCCAGAAGGACACTTGTAAACCTTCAGGTTTGTATGCATTTACAACTTAGGTTCTGTAACCATTTTGTGTGCCATTGAAGAAATCGTATTAAAACAGAGCAGAACCTACCTTTTTTTTTTTTTGTACTTTGTAACTTTACTAATACTGTTTTATTTCTTTGGATATCTTTGCGTGATCAGCTCCATTTGTTGTATGCCCACATCCTTTTATTAAACAAGAATACAGCACAGTCAAGGTGCCTGTAGGACACTGGAGCTGCTGTTGAGCAGAATGGTCACCCTTGCCATGACAGGTGACAAGGAGCTTGAGGTCCCTGTATTCTTCATGCAGTTTGTAAGTAGGGCGAGGGAATATGAAATGTGGGCAGAAGTTCTGTGTGATACTGTTACCTGAAATGCTATGTTAGGTGATGGGCTACATGAGTATGGAGTGGAGCTGTTGCTGTGAGCCTCTCCCCCAGTGAGGTGCGAGACCTGGCAGGAGATGAGAGGCAGCATCGTGCCACCTTTCCTGCTCTGCACTGAGCAGCTCCTCTGCTGCCTGGCCACGGGCAGTGAGGTGGCCTTCAGCTGAGCAGCAGCCTGCTGTGCAGCAGGCCTGCGGGGATTTCTATGGCTTGCTTCTAAGAAGACCACGTCTTCTGTGGTGGGATTTATGTCCCACCAAGACGAGAACAATGTATCGCAATGGGTACCGCATTTGGTGTCCTCTCTCTGAAGCCATGCACCGAAATAATTCTGGTTAGTAATCCTACATGTTTGTCTGCGTGGGCACATGCATGTTCACAAAGTGTGAACACACGAGACAAAATCCTGCACTAGACTTTAAATACTTACTACAGAAAGAAAACTTCACATCAAGAAGTTACTGAGCTTCTAACTCAAGCTATGACAGTAGGTTTTTTCATGTAAAACAAGTGAAATTTCTTTGACTTTTTCATCTGAGTGTTTTATGATAGGATATCCTTTCAGGCTGCAGTCATAATACACTACCAATATTTAGCCACCAATAACTTAAGGTTTTTATATACTGAATGTGGTAGATGTAATGTAGTTGTAGACAGTCATGTGTAAGGAATACAGAAAATTCTGGCAGTTTTTAATGCAGGCAGTGGGGTTCAAGACAGCTGCTTTATCCCCTTACTGGAATTTTAATTAAAGAAGGATAATAACAGATAGAATTAGAAAACCCAATTTAATCATGGTTGTACCAGTGCAACTCTAAAATAACTCCACTGGCCTGATGCTAATCTTATTAATTTAGGTCTTGTATCAAAGAGAGGCTCTTACTTCCAAAATCTTTAGCCAAAAGCAGAGTAGGGCTAAATCAGTGGCAGCAGAAAGTGGGGAGTGCAGTGGGGTAATGTGGAGGGAGCCCTGCATCTGTGCAGGTTGTGGTGTGTGTGCCTCTGCATCAGGCAACAAGACGTGCCACACACCCACCTTGCAACACCCCACACCACCACGATCACCTGTCCCTCATCCACCTGCTCTTAATCTGACTCTGTGATCATGGGACTGATCACATAGCTGATGAGATGAGATGTCAAATTGTCAGAGATTGGAAAATAGGATTGTACAACCTGCTCGTTGTGTTTGCTTGGGTGGCATAGCTGCAGTCTTCAGTATAGTAACATGCACCTGTAGTATGGTTAAATAGTCAAAAATGTTTATTAATAGAGTCCATCTCACTCCTAATAGCAATTAGGCTCATGAAACAAGGCTCATCTCTGCATTGTAAATTTCCAGCTTTGTCCACCAGCCCTCTGTTACTCTTCCTGAAGCAGGTATTGAGACACATCTCAGTGCAGTGCATGTATGATGCGTAGCAATGTTATTTATAAGATGAATATTTAGAGTCTATAATGAGTAACATTTTACAAAACATTAAGATGAAATGAGAATTAATGACCGAGAGCCCTGTCTGGACAGCCTTCATTTCAAGCAACTCCCCAGCTGTAGCGTTGCCTCTGGGCCAGGCAGTGCTGACACCTACACCCTTCGATGTGTTTGTGTTATTTATTACAGTTGCATTTCTTAGAAGCCACAGCATGTACTTCATAAAAGTACCAAATAGGCATTCGGAAGCATAAAGAAGTACAAATTTTAAAAAAAATGGCAAACTCGATGTCTTGTGCAAACCCTCCAAACCCCTTCTTTAGGATGGTGGTTCCAATATATATTATCTGCTAGTTAGTATTATTTATTTGTGTTGTACAAGGCTGATGCCTGACCGTGCAACATAGGCACTTCAGGGTGAACGTAACAGAAGCCCTGACACTGCCTCAGTTTGCACATATATTCACAAGTGATCTCACTGACTGGGTTTTATCAGATTAAGATTACTTTTAAGATGGAGAGCTAATAAATAACCATGTGGGTTTAATACTCATAGATGAGACAGTTTATCCATGTTTGTAGTTATGCACGTCAGCTATTCTAAGATAAACAAGAAGCAAATGCAGTAAGATCAGGCATAGTGAGCCCAATGGAGCCTGCTATTCTTCCTGACAGTTTCAGATGCACAACAGTAGAAAATGAGATCACAGGGACAAAATGACAAGGATCTTTGTGTTTAATAATCCGTGAGATCCTTTGCTTCCATGAGTTTGTCTAATTGCTTCACTAATTAGTCAATAGTCTTGGTGTTAGCAACAACCTCTGAAATGTTGGAAGTTTTGAAACAGTCTGTTGCTCTGAATTGCCTTACCCTACTCACTTCAGTGCGAATTTTGTACAAGCATGACAGTGCATATTCAGCCAGAGAAGATATCTCAAAATACAGAAGTAGAAATATCTGTGGAGTAGGCGTACCTAAAAACAAATCTCCCAAAGAGAGTAATTCTTTCCACAGGCATCATTGTAAATGATCCATTTTTGTCTATCTTTACATGGGGAGCGAGGTTAATTGTAAAGACCTCGTTATCTGAATGTTCTTATTTCCATATACAAAAATGGAGCCATACTAAGAAATAGGTAAGGAAATTACAGTGTTCAATAATGTCAGGAGTCTAAGGTACAGAGTCTGATCTAAAAGGAGTCCAGTGTGTTGTGTAGGAATCAAATCTAAGGGTTATTTTGTTCCTAACAGTTTTCCTCACCTTCCTGTGCCAGCATGAGACATCTGGAGGATCCTGCCACACCGTGATCATCAAACATAACATAAATCATGTGTGACTGCTTTATAAATGGTTTCCTTAAAATGAGCTTCATCTTTTTATTTTTTCATACCTGCTGTGGTTTAATAAAGGCCGCGTGAATTCTAGAAATCAGAGGGAAAATATTTTCTACCTTGATAAATAATCCTGGTGGCTAGAGTCATACAGAATTGTCTATAGTGTTCTGGCAAGACTAAGTTATTTTTTTCTGAAAAAAAAACAGCTGTTTTTCTTCTTCATTTTCCACCCCATCATATTTGAAATAGCTCAGACACCAAGACCAGTGAACAGTAAGTGGTAGCTTTCTTTTTGGTATTCAGATTCCTTTTTCGTTACTGGTAAATGTTAGGAGAATGACGAGATCCCATTACAGTTTAGTAATGGTCTTGATTTACTTATAAATTTATTGGATTACATTTAAAAGTGATGAGGATTTATGCAGTGTTGTTGAAGCATTTCTATTTATGTAATTCTGTATTTGGCATATCAAGGCTGTAGCAAAGTATGTATGATGATTTACTTTGAAATACAAGTTATTTACAACATGGGATTATAAAGAAATAAGCATTCTGTGGTGAGCAAAATGAACGCAGTTGAGTTACATGACATGCCATTTTAATCAGAAATAGGACCACAGCACCATAGCAGAGGTCAAAGGACCTCTGTTAGAAGGACAGAGGACCCCAGGCAGAGGACAGAGGACCCCAGGCGGTTCTTTTGTTATGCAGCTATTTATTGTTTTGCAAATCTTAGAAGAGGAGACTGGAAGGGACCTCTTGTGGCCTTTGGATTTCTCCTCCAGCCTGCGGCAGGTTCAAATATACCTGTGCCATTCCTCACAGAAGATGGTCTAACTTTTCATGACAGCTCCACTGTCTCCACACCGGTTAAGGAAATACACAGGAAAATGAACTATGCAATGTACAGCTGCACTGTTTCTTCCATAGCACTACTGGTAGTGCTTATAGCAACATGTACAGGCACAAAATAGGCTCATTAGTCAGTAAAAACTACCAAAGATTAAAAAAATCCCTGAAAATTTCCTTGCTTGGAATGAATTTCATTACCTTTCACTAGTGAATGTCGTTATTCATAAATTTTTCAAATCCAGTTTCTGCCTGTGCATTATTTTACCATGTCAGGAAGTGGGTCTATGCATCCAAGCAAAATATAGATAATAATATAAAGCAATAATCTGCCATAAAGATTATTTTACCACAGATGTATGTCCTGCAGTGGACTGCATGTTTCAGGTGAAGGTTTCCCTCAATTGAGACATTTTTGAAGTGTCTAATAGCTCCTGTTACAGCTTTTCTTTTGATGGGTTCATTTACAAATGGGAGTAGGAGACTCATTTACAGGATTTCTCTTATTTAGCTGATGGTCTGTTTTTATCTTGGATCTTCATAATATTTGGGATTCGTATCATTTTGTCAGGTCTGTAATCAGTCAATGAGTTAAAAACATTTTTACAAAAGACAATGGAAGAAGCATGTAGAAAAGAGATCATCATATATTCTTCCTTCCTTTAGAAAACAGAGGTAAAAATGATCTCCTTATACACCACCTGTTTTAATTATGGATTTTCTGTTTTATGCTTTCTATAATCAACTGTGCATAATACTATGTAATTCCATTGAGCACTTCTACCGCTCGTGTATTATTCTAGCATTAATACCAGTCAGCTCCTCATAGTCATTATGCAAATTCAGAATCATTTCAAATAAAAGATATGAGATCCCAAGTTGTGGGCTTGACTGTGGTTAACTGTATGTGGGTGCAAAAGGAAAATATGACTTGCACATTGTCTTTTTATCTATTCTGTGGCCAAAGTACAAATACCTTCACAGATTGTGTTGAAGACTGTTAGTGTCTGGCAGTGCTAGAAATGGAAATGAAGTCGAGTCTATCCTTTCAACCATCTCCCACACTGCTGTTGAGAGTATAGCATCATAAAAGATCTTTATCCTCCTTTAAAGGTCATTGTGGCTCATGGGGTAGCATCCATCAAAATTCCCCAGTCAAAATATTCCGTGTGAATAGGTTGGTGTACATCTCAGTGCTAACTGCTGCGTTTCTTTCACAACTCCTGTTTGTAATGGTTTTCCTGTCTGTTTCAAAGTACTTTTGGATTACAGTGCCTTCGCTTGTCGTTCTTATGCTTCTGCACAGATTGTGAGTTAATGGGATTGTTTTCTGTATGGGAAACATAACATTTATGCTCACATCATTTTGACACAAAGGGGCTTAGCAGAAAAACTTGAATTTGTGTTATATGGTGCACTGAATGTGCTGCATGACATTCCTGCTGCGGCACAGTTGCAATGTCATGGAGGGGCACAAAATACCCGTAGCACCAGAGGGACTGAACGCACCAACCTGCGTGCACTGAGGCATGACGGTCCATGTGCCTTCTTTATGTCCCCTTGAGTTATGCAAACAAGACCATTGTGAAAAATACAGTCTGAGTACTTTCACGTTTCCCTCTGTAAGAATAATAGTCAATATTCATATCGTTATTTTCAAAATATAAGCAAAAAGCTGGAAAAGACTGCTAAAGTCATTCCAAGTTTGGAAGGTAGCCTGGAGTTTGGTCACTGAGTAATTAACTTGGTATGCCACCTCTAGATGTTCTTTAGTT
Source organism: Anas acuta (assembly GCF_963932015.1). Taxonomy (NCBI): domain Eukaryota; kingdom Metazoa; phylum Chordata; class Aves; order Anseriformes; family Anatidae; genus Anas; species Anas acuta. The sequence goes on from NC_088982.1 coordinate 23,088,068, forward strand.
GTTATATCCTATATCGCACTTGTGAAAGGTAAATAAATACCTTTGGGAGGTGTTTGAGGTTAGTTGAACTTTGTTGTTTTGATTACATCTTCTCAAAAGGAGCAAGTGATTGGTACACATACTGTTCTTTTTCTGTTGCTAACTCCTCAAGATTATTAAAGTACAAATTTGCTCTTATCTTATTATGTCATCAACTAACTGTGGGTAGCAAGAAAAATTAATAAAATCAGGGAGAAAACAAAATTGACTCACAAAAATAGTGGAATCATAAAAAGATGCATTAGAAAAAATATTTTAAAAGGCCCTTCCGGCTAGATTGTATAATCTTTGCAAAAGATCATGTCTAGATGAATCATGAGAACTGGAAGGAGGGAATGGGGGCAGGAGAAGTCAGTCCATCCTGCTGTGTCTGTCACTCGCTGGGTGCCTTTGGGGGCTTGCACCCCGTGTCGGGGGGAGGCAGCTGTGCGGGGTTCTGGGTTTTGTTGCCTCTGCCACCGGCCCTGCCTGGAGTTCTTGGCCTCAAAGCTGGGCGTTGTCATACGGCACTGGCACGGGGGTGGCTGTGGTGTGGCAGAACTTGCACGGGGAACAAGGGCAGGAGAAATGGACTGAGATGCTCCCCTCTAGACAAGGTGTAGTTGAATTTTGGCATGCCCCCTGCCTCGCCCAGGCCTATTCTCTTGCAGCTGCTCCCCCTTGCCAGCAGTGTCAGGTAGTTTCTTCATCTTCAGTAACTGCTTCTGCCGCAGCCATGTACTGCTCTTAATGTGCTGTGATGCTACTTGCTAGTCCTCACTGCGTAGTATTAAGAAAAGAACTGCTGCAGAGAGAAGACTCCTGCTTTATTGAAGTAGGCCTACCTCATGGGTAGCAAATGTCACTTCTGTGGGTATCTCAGTGCCCATCACTCTTGAAGCCCCATGGTCAGCTAGATTTGTCCACCTCACTTTCCCAGCTGGCCCACCAGACTGCAGCCACATTGTAGTGACGCAGAGCATGGCCTTTTTCTCTATCCTGAGGAACAAGTTCAGAGAAGAGGGGACACAGCTTTACCAAAGGCCTCACAGGGCTCGTCCTTAGCCTCATGGTGCCAGGTATAAAGCCATGCAGGAGCGTTTATAGGAATTTCTTCAAAACAAGATGTACTTAATGGAAATTTCTTCAAAATAAGATGTACTTAATGGTCCTGTACTGGTCTGTACCTTGAAATGTATGTGTGGCTCTTGCTTTCACTTGGTTTTGGTTTTGTGTTTTGTTTTTATGGCTCTCCTGTTTCATGCCTTCTCAAACCCTGCAACACAGTATTTTGTTTGCCTCCAGCACTCGACTCTGCAGGGTGGTGAGGAGACTAAATGTCTATGAGATCCCGTGGTCATATCGATCGCCACCACATCCTTCCCTCAGGCACTTCATTAACATACCCTGATCGGTTTCTCTTGGGTCTAGTGATGGCAGAAAGATTCGGTACAGCTAACACTGCACACACAACTTAGTTGTTTAAAACATTTTCCAGTATTGTACAGCTTTGTGTTTGTTTTTTTTTTCCTGTTGTGTAGGTAATTCCGTAACTTGTTTTGTTATGATGTATGAGTAGGGTTTTTGCATATATCTTTGTTACTGCACTGGTCCTTTGTATGTGTTCTGCGACGCAGCTTTGTGCAGCTCACTCAGAGGTCCTCTTTTAGATTTCAGAAGTTTTTCTTTGACATTAATTTTGATTATAGTTGCAAATTCCTGTCCTTGCAGGCTTTGCTGTTTTCCACTGCTTAGTTGTAATAAGCTTTGGTGTTCTGCAGAGGTAATTTTCAGACTTAATTTTGGTGTCTCTAAATGTGCTGTGTCTTCAGTTTCTCCTGTCACATCATTTAATTGTATGACAATAATTGCTTGTAAATTGTCATGTTTTCAAGAGCCTTTCCTAGTTTGCATTATTAAATGAAAGAATTAGATTTTGTTGAATTCTTCCACTTGTGCAGTTTGCAGAATGCAGCATTCTACCTCCTGGAGAGATTCTGCCTTCAGCCCATGGTGCTGCTAGAGCTCCCACTGTGCTTTGGCATCTGCATGCAAATATTTGCATTTGCACGGTTTGCTACACGTCATTTCTGAGGGATGTAAGGATGCTTAGGCACCCAAGCTACAATCCAGAAACTGTTTGCACGATCTGGAAAGGATTGCTGGGCAACCTCTTTTTTTTTTCTTTACTTTAAGAACATGTAAGGGCAGTTCTGTCCCCCAGGGGTAGTGTGAGGTTGGTTGTTGGGATAAAATTCAGCTTCAGAGTCCTCACCAATACCATACCCACTAGATTTCTTGTTTTACTTTTTTTTATTAATCAAAGGGTTTAATCCAAACTCCTCGGGAGTCAGTAAGATATCAAAAGGTTCTGGATTACAATTTGTGCCACAAGTACAGAACCTCATATAGGATTCACAGAGACTAACAGATCTTTCCATAAACTTCACTGACCTTTAGATCAGGCTCCAAATTTATTGCGTGTAAGCATATTACACCCATAACAAAACTTAGAACTCTCAGCAAACAAACATTTGTTTTACATTAGAACATTATCTTGTGTGAATAATCAGTATATTAGTGTTGAAAGACTGCTGGTATTTGGATATAGGAACAGCTTTTCTCTTTTTTCATGTGAGTTCCATACTGATATTTCCCCTAAATTCTGTATTTTAACATGGGTCTTGACCTCTTTTATTTTACTAATTGCCTCCTTTTTTAATATATATAAATTGACAGCTGGGTATGACTGCTAAGCCAATAGGTGGCACTGGTTAATCACATTAACAGTCAAGATGCCGGGTATTCTGTAAGTAAGATGTCACTGTGAAGTGTAGCCAACTATTAAAGTGTATATTTTAAAAATTAATAAATAAATGTTCTATATATGTTTTAAATTTCTCATTTCACAGAACTGATAGAAGGGAAAATTTCAAACAAATATGTTTAAAAACTGCATCTTGGTATAAAGGGTCATAGTTTGATGCAGGGCTAAAAAAGAAGAGCTTCCTTTTGGGAGACCTGAAGGTAGACACCTGAAGCTTGGTGGTGGTGTTTGGGAAGGGGACACTGGAAGAAATAACTGAGACCAATCTGTTCCCTTCCCAGTCTACCTAAACGGTCTTGAGGAGCTTTGCATGTTTATTGTAATGTTCTCTACATACAGAAATCCCAAGGGAAGCAAATGCCAACAGTGTTTAGTGTTAATTTTCTAGGAAGTCAGGGTGCTGGGAAACTCAAGTCATTTTTCCCTCTCTTAGCAGCTACATGATTCAAACTCATTGTTTGCAAAGTGCTCTGAGATTCTCAGATGAAAGGCACTATAGAAATGCAAATAAGTTATTATTATGGTATTATTTTCAGAGACAAGGTTTCCATAATATTTAGGGACATTTGTTACCTATTGGTATTCAAAGCTTTTAGTTACAGGGGTAATACACGATGCTATTGTGCAGTATTAGTGAAAAAAAAAAAAAAAGGCAGTTTAAAAGGAATAATTCAGTTGAATAGTTGTATGTGACAAGAGCATACTAGCATTAGGAGGTTTGGCAGCCACTTCCTTGCTTGGTATGGCTGCTAAGTAATTTTTAACCTTATTTGCATCACATCCTTAGATAATTCTTATACAGAAATTCTCACTGCAGTTAGTAGACAAAGGTTATAAAACGCACATTTTTAATATCATAATGCATTTAAAAATTCCCATGGCAAGAATCCATCCTGCCCACCCAGCAAATGTAAGCAATTAGAATACTTCAAGGAAGAGAATAGAAGGTTTCTTAGTGGATATGCGTTTAGGACTGCTTCCAAGATGCCCTCTGCTCATCCAGGGTTTCAGAACTCTGTGGATGCACAACAGATCCCAACACTGTGTTAAAATAAACTTATTTGTGTGCATTTACACCAGCAACTAAGCTAGCAAAGAAGTAGGCTGTGAAGGAAGTGAGGTCAGGATCTCCATGCAAGCTTTGGTACTGATGCACTGCAAAATGCTGGGACACCGAGCACAGAGAAATGACACAGGAATTGTTTCTTTAGGTAGGTGCAAAGATTCAAAGGAGCAAGCAGCTCTTCCCTGGGTGACCAGAGGTGTAACGATACTCTGCAAACACACAGTAACAGGATGGGGCTGAGCAACCTCCTTACAGAGCTGTGTCAAGCCTTGGTTGGATGGAAGTCACAGTGGGACTGCAGCCCATGCACATGAAGCAGCTTTTCCATCGCTGTGCCTCGACTCCAACCAGTGCAACCATCAGCAAGAGAGAGTGGGCAGCCTGCACTCTGAGGGCAGAATCTCTGGTGCTTGCAAACAGGCACTTTCACAGGGCTTCAGTGTTAACTCCTGTTCGCTCCCATATATGTTTTTGGAATTATATTCAGCTGGGCTATCTTCCATGACATATTTTATCCCAGAGATTAATGTTCGGCAACTGTTTGTACATACACATCATCTGTTTACTAACACAAGAATGTAATATGTAATTTCCCTATTAAAAATAAAAGTGACTTTAATAGGAAAACAGCTTGTGTTTGAAGGTCAGACTTTAGCATGGAAATAGTTCACACTGAGAAGGAGCACCCTGGAGTACTGTAATGAAAATTGGCAGTGATTTGACTGAGCTGCAAGCCTTCAGAAATCACACCTCACACAGTCCTGCTTAAACAGTGATTGCCTATTATTTGGCAGAAAGGCTATAAATGTGTACGTGGCTAATTTGGTGCTGTCCTCAGAACTCAAATAGGGATGCACAGAGAGCAGGAGGGCCCTGATGGTGGTCTCAGCTCAGCATTCAGCCTCATCAAAGCATCTGGTTTCTAAGGGTCTCCAGTAGGTCTAACCCCACTGGAGCCAGCTGTCATTTTTCATTGTCTATACAGCACGTCAGGAAGAGCCTGTCTTCTACCTAAAAGTAGTCAAGAAAAAAATAAAACAGATTTCAGATCAGCTTTCTAATCACGAGCACTGACAAAAGGTTAACTGCAGCTGAGGCAAAGTGCAGGACAGGTAGGCAGGACAGCGTGGTGGTGAACTGGCTTATGATGCAGCAGTCAGCAAGAGCTAGCACCTGTAGGAAAGGTGTGAGCTCACCAAGACACTGTCTTACTTGAGACAATGCCGTTTTTGTGGTTGTTTTCAATGCTGGAGATGATCTTAGGGTTATTATTTTTATGCCTTGGCTTATAGTTTTGCAGATACAGTTTCATTACCACAGTTCGTTGTGGGCTATCATTTGGATTTCAGAGCATCCGAATTACCATTAGAAGGTGCATAAAGCTCATCTCGCAGCTCCTGTCTCATGTTGTCTGCTAGAAGAATGTCATTCAGCTAATCCGTTCATCTGTAGCAGCAGCCTGGAAGCTGGAATTTGCCTGCGTGACATTCTTGTTGTTGGGAACTGCCAGCTTCACAGATTTGCTGTCACTGTAAATCAGGTTAGATTTTATTTAATTAAACCAGCTTATCTGCCATCCATACTAATTATTGTAGCTCTTCTTAACTAGATGCAATTCTGTTTCCTTAAAGTTTCACAAATTATTATGAATACAGCAGTTCTTCAGTTTCATTAATGTAGTCACCAGACTCAAAACTCCAATTAAACAAGCATATCCCATTAGAGTTGGAGGTAGGGATTAAAATACAGGATAGGTATGCTGAGTGTCTTATCCAGAACACCTTTCTAGTTGAAGGAATGTTTTATCTCTTTTTATGTGATTTACAGGATGTTAGAAACATAGCACTGCTCTTGCAGCGTGCTGTTTTGTTTTCTGAGCAAGCCTCTGCGAGTGATGCTGCGGGGAACAGTACCATGTCTGAGGCTAGAGCCAGTGGGGTTCTGCTGGGTGCCTCCTGGGGACATAAATGGAAAGCAGCAGAATGCGGGCTTATCTGTTGTATGCCTATAATAGGGTATTTCCCATCTATCATTCAGTCACATTTCCTCTTAATTTCTGCCTTTTCTCAGTAACTTTGTTGTTGTTGCTGTTTCTACAACTTAGTTGATTTCAGTTCCCTATTAAAACTGTCTTCTGTCGCGCTGGTCATTTAAGTAAGCACATATAGTAATAGTGAATTGGTGCTTCCTTAACGATAAAGCTATAGTTGTGACTAATTTCAGTTTACAAAGGGGCAAGAATCATTTTTATTTTAGACCAGTAGCTGAGTAGTAAGATGGTTTTCAACAAAGTTTATTCTACTCAATTGTGAAGATATGATGCTTTGTGCTCTGGTAGAATTGGGTGAGAAAATGTGCCTGTGTTAAGGCAAAGAAAATAAAATACATTGTCTTGTATCAGTGCTTGATCTAAGGGCTTCAGTAGCTGTTTGGGGAAGAAGAAAAAATATGAAGTATGTGAAATGAAGCGAAGTACACGGTAGCTTTTATGATAAGTTACAAGAAACACTGTGCAGTACAATGACTCCAGCCAAGTACTGAGCGAAGTTGCTTTGGAGCAGAAATAGCACTGCTGCGTCGGCACACTGCAGCCCTCAGGCTAATTAGCCTTGTTAGCTGTGTACTACATCCTGTAAGAAAAGGTTGACTTAGGCACTCGGGTATGAGAGAGAATTAATGACTGTGGATCCTAAGGAGGGAGCAACTCATCCATCCTTCGTGCTCATTTATGCAGACCTAGGCTGTAAGCGTTGGTTTTTCCACTCCTTTCCTAAATATTTGCAGGATGCATCCATGTTCATCCAGAGCTGGAGCACATTTCTGAGATCATCACCATCTAATACACTTTGACTCACATCACTGAGCAGTCTTGGTATGCATGAACTGTGTTTCTTTTGGATGAAAAAAATGGACAGTTATGATGTACTCCAAGTAGTTGTGGGGGTTAAGCCCAAATGGGGTTGAAATCCCCCAAAACAGGGAGCCCAGATGACTAAGCCTGTGGGTTTTTCAGAGAGACTGGATTGCTGGTTGCAAGAGGAGCTCAGGAGGTCATCTGGGCTAACTTCCCTCTTGAAGAGTGCTGCCAGCATCAACTCGGTCAGCCATGGGCTTGTCCAGCTGGGTTTTCTAAAGCTCCAAGGACAGAAAGTCACAGCCCCCTGGACAGCCAGCTCCAGCTTCTCCTAATGTCCATGTGAACTTCCTGAGCTGTAGTACATTGTTGTTGCCTTTGGTGTGCTGACGCTGCTAAAAAAGCTTGGCTTCACATGTTTGTAACTGCCCTAGAAGCAGCTGTAGGCTGTTGCCCAGAACTGGGTGCAGCACCCCTGGTGTGGCCTCTCCAATGCCAAGGAGAACGTAATAATTTCCCGAAAGGGAAATGAGAGAGTGAGGCCAAGCTTCTCAGTGTAGCTCAGAACAGGGTATGCCCCATTTCCAGTGTTTACTTCAGACATCAAAGAAACTGCACTGCAGATTTAGGATCTTCCCTTGCATGGTGTGCCCACAGCCAAATAGAAATTTTGCAGTGGAGCAACATGACTTACGCTTCTGGACCATTCTTTGTCTTCAGAAAACCGTAGCATGTCTGGTGGATTTTAAAGCTAGAAATCATGAATAAATAACATTGTTGTTCTTAGAGAGGATGTTTTATGAAAACTGCCACACCTCTGACTTTTTTCCACATCAAAGGTTTGTGGAGGAAGGGTTGTGGTAAATCAGATTGAGTGGATTAAGCTCGCGGTTGTACTTTTGAGCCTTTGTGGTATAGCCTTTTTCCATGAATGCAGATTTCACAAGAAATAATTTCTCTGGCGGTGTTCTGGATTATTCTCTGTTTATAAAGGACAATAGTATTTTTACCACACATTTGTGAAATCCATAATTTAATTCAGTACGCTAAATTCTTAATCTTCTCCTTGGTATTTTACTATACTTCTGAAATATTACACAACCTCCTAGAACTGTCAAAATTAAAAAATAAATAAATAATAATATAAATCTGTGGCCTTGGTTCTGTGAACAGACCTGTGACTTTAAATGTATCGACTGTGGCTGTAATAAATAAAACATTACTAGACTTGAATACAAGTCTTTGGTTTACAATAATATGGGACTTGTTAAATCAGTTTTAACCGATTCTTTTGTTTCAGTGTAGTTATACAAACATTACTTTAACTGCATTAGGTGTTCTCCATCATTCATAAGTCAGCGCTTTTTTTGTATCCCTTTTTTTGCAGTACTTGGTTTACAACAGTTGTGTTTTATTTGTGAAAATAACTTTGTAACAGTGTCAGCCTTCTGTGTCTTAACGCAGGCAATGCTGGCCACAAGCTAGGCCTAGTAAAATCCATCACATATCTTAATCTTATTTGGAGGGACAATAAAATAAATTATCTATACAAGGTCTAATTACAAACCAAATCTACTTCAAATCCGACTGGCTGTTTCTTGAGTGATATGTTTTATATGAATGTGCTCAGACTAACTTGCACAGACAGAACATAGTAATAATTTTGTCATCCTATTACGATATTGTACTTTATTATCAAAATACATCATTCTGCATGAGGAGAATAACATGATGTCAGAACTGCACATTTAGTATGCTATTAGGAATCACGTGGACCAAAAAATACCATAAGTAAGATGCTGTTATTTCCTTCTGCCTTTTAAGGTACTATCAGGTTGAAGTTGAGGAAAGTGATAGCATTTGACACAATGTCCTTAATTAACATTACTAGTTTATTTCTAAGTGCAATAGTCAGTTTCATCTTTGGTGTATCTCTTTGTTTTACGTTTCTAATTACTAAAATCCAACTTCCTAAAAATTAAATTGAAGTCAAATTGATAAATTCTTATTGCTGAATGGCAAAATGAATTCAGCTGCACTTTACTGAAATATACACTGCATACAAAGATAGGTATTGAACCTGATGTTGCACACATAAATGCAGTTATGTGAGACAGAATAAAGTACAACATACAGTTTGGAGATCAAATCCCAACACTAGATTTTCACCAGGTGTGTGTTTGTGAATTTTAAGGGCTCTTTTTATGTGGATAAATCAGTATCTCTGACTGAAAGAAGAGAGTTCATACAAATATTGTTAGTAACATCTTTTTCCCAACACAGATACAATAGCAGAAAGGAATGCCCTGAGAGAGCATGTGTATCCTAAGCTGAGAGAATTCTGCAGGGAAAATTATGGCCTGGAGTTTCAGGTAGGTTTCAGTGAATCTTGCATGATGATAAATACTATTTCTTGCAATTAACTCTGTTCAGAATGTATAACATTTCTGAATATTGTATGTGTTGTCTTATCACTGGTTAAATAGAAAATTACAAAAACTATATTTCATATATATGAATTGTACTGCACTGATGTACTGAAACTATCTTACAGGCAGATTTGAGGTAAATCCAGAACAGATGAAAAAAATGCACAGTTTTACAGCACGGTATCTCACTGTTGGTACAAGCAATACAGCAACCAAGTGACAACTTTCACATTAGAAACTTAAACAAACCACCTTCATTTTAACTGTTTAAGGATAAATAATATCAGAGCTGAAATACTGTGCTCTGATTCTAGAAACCATACAAAAGTTAATGTCTTCCCTTTGATATATTTTTAATTTAATGTTATCAGCATTATATTTCATTATCTGCATAGTCCCCTATTTTTTTTAGCTACTTACCAGTTTGTCTTCTACTCTAATGTGGAAAATGATTTAACCAGGTGAGTATTGAAAATCTGATTTTAAAAAATGAATGTGGAGTATTTCAACAAAATTCCTATTGTGCTTATATACTATGGGATTTGCTTCCTTTAGTGTCAATCATAACATTCCCATTGCTTCATTCAATTCAAATTTTCCTTTGTACTGTGGAAGACACATAGACAAATTTGGTAAGAGCCAATTAGTAAATAAATACAGTTCCATTTGATTTAAAATGCATTGAGTTTGGCATCACAGTTACATTACTGATGGTTTTAAGTCAGATATATCTTCATTCGCAATCCAGTAAGGTCAATCAGACCCATTTATGTCAGCGTGCCTTGAACTGGCTCTCTGTTAAGAGAAACAAATGCAGCATGCAATGTTGTAAAAATGTTCGGTTTTTCAAAAAATCTGGTTCTACATCTTCAAGCCTCCGTCACATATTAACATTAGGATCCCATGATCACTGACCCCAGAAACTCATCTCTTCCGAGTATAGCTTCCTTGACAACAACTATTGCCTTTTAGATAGCATCCTGTTCCTCACAGTGTGTTATTCCTGATGTACGTGCAGCTGGCTTTTAATCAAAATAACAAGTTCTTGAATTAGGATATTTGGTCTTAATTCCCTGAGTCACAATGGAGTTGCTGAGTCTGCATGGTGGTAAATTCCAGAGTGATTTCTGATTATGGCTATATAAGAACTTCCTCTGAAGGTCCTAGCTCATCAGCTGATTGGGGAGCCCCAGGTGCAGTGGTACATGCAAGGAATATCAAAAGATACTGAAATAATAAAACATTTCTCTCCTGTTACTACCACGTGATATTCGTGGAAAATGCCAATATAAACTCTCTCAGCATCTTAATTTCTCAGTCATCTTTGAGGAGACATGTCAGGGAGAGGAGGGAAATGTCTCCTCCAAACAGACCATAATGCCATGAATTCTTAGTGGGAGAAAGCATGTCTGTCTTCAGCTGAATTGTAATGTAGTCTCTAGGGGAGGAATAATTAAGTTTACTCTAGTTGATATTCATGGAAGCAAATTATTTTATCATATAGTTTCAACACCAGGAGAGTCCATATGTGATATGAGGTCTGAGAGACAGCTCCACTGACACATTTCTGGAAACAACTAGAAAGTTATCACGTTACCGAGGAAGCACAGTAGAAAAACTTGCACCCAAAATTACCAAGGGAAAATAGTAAATTATTCTGCAGGAGGCACTGAGGTAGACTTTATCAAAGCATTTTTTCTGCCTTTCCTACTCCTGATGGATTGCATTTCTTCTGTTAGCATGCAAAATAAACACTGCAGATTTTAGTGCAGTGGTGTCCAGAAAGTACTATGTACTTTTCAGTTACAGAGTTACATTTATATTTCTCTATGCAGACCAGAACACATAACTTTGCATCCCATTACATGATCCTGTACTGAACAAACATGAGTGACCTCAGGGGTGGCTACCACAAAGGCATTACAATATAAGCTGTTCTGAAAACACCCTCTGCATGATAAATCATGACCTAAGTGAAATGTTCCAAGACAGTTCCAAGTTCTAAGACATTCATTGCTCCACCTACCACTGAGTCATCTGGCTCCACTGATAAGCGCTGCAGGTGTTGCAGGGCGTGAGATCTGTCAGGCATCCTAAAGTTGGTGGGAGCTGTTAGGGAAGATAGCCACCTGTGTGTGGAAGCAGAACAGAATGTGTTAAATTGCTCTATGGATTTTATTGTTCAATGCACTTCCTTTTCTACAGAATCAGCAAATATTGCTGAAAAACAGGTATTGGTTAAAACAGAAATAAAGTTAGCAAAGCAACATGCTTCCAGAATGCATGGTATTTTATACCTGGAATATAGTATTTTGGAGGTGTGGGGGAATACAGAGTAGTTAAAGAAAGTAGTTATAATAGAGAAATTTTGGAAGGTAACTAACAGTAGTTAATTAACAGCATATTGTTCTTTTGTTCTTGGGAACAATGGGCTGTTTCAAATCATTTTCACTGTGTGAAAAAAGTAGAGTCTTTGTATGAATGAAAACTTTTAGTGTCTGTAAGCAGTCAGATGCAATAGAGATAAAATTATTCCATTTAATTAGAAAAATCTATGAAACTATCACAGTGGTAGGACAAAAGCTAAAACAAACAAAAAGAAGCACTGAATTGTGAATGAGAAGTCTCCATTAGGTGACTTGTGTGGAACTAACCTCAAGCAGCATCAGCCCATCTTGTTGCACTGGCTTGTGCACCGAGCACTGGTTGTCATCTCACTGTGACAGCCTTACTGAATGTAAAAGTGGAGTCAAGCCGTTCTTCCAAATGTAAGTAAAAATATACTTCAGTATCAGACACAGATGTCTTCCTGTTTCATTTCTTTCATTTAGTAAATCATATTTATTTTAGTTGGCACAAAGAATAACTGATAAGCTTCTCCATTTGAAATTGGTAGTGCCTTCAAAGGTTTGATGGCTAAAACATTTGTTTTTGCAGGACAAAATTATACATTAAGATATTATGCACCAAAATTATGTTACCCAATAAAAATAATCTATAACCTTATAACACTTGGAAGGCAGGTGCCGAGCCCCTACAATACACAATATCCAAGAGAATTTCCTCTTCACATTTACAGTGTTATCAGATTTCTGAACAGTTAATTAAAATAGAAATTGCTTTTATGTTTCAGATGAACTTGAGCAGCAGAATAAATTTCTTCAACCACTAATTCAAATGTTTTTGACTGTATGCTAAGATGCTCTAATTTTATGACTAGAATACTTAAGCTCTATCATACATCATTCAAGTAATCAGACAGCTGAATACAATATGAAGTTCAGGAATGAAGTCATGTAGATAAATAACAGACAGAAGAGAGAAAGCAGAGAACACTTTTTTTTTTTTTTTTTTTCTAATCAGATTAAAAGAGAAAGGGCAGAGAAGAAATCAGTGAAAATGAGGGAGATAGGAAGGCTGTTTGAGATGTGATATTATAAAGCAGAAGACTCTTGTTCCAACAACATTTTGGAACGAAGAGTCTGTAAAAAATAAAGATGCTAAGTGTATTTTCTTGGCAGCATAAGCTACAATGCATTTATACTTCGGGCTGTTTCACTCATGATCAGTATATTACCTAGTGTGTTTGGCAACAGAGCTCCTACTCCAGCAAATGCTGATACAGGTCCCAAACTTTTCTGCCTGAAATAACCAACAAGGCTGTTGGTAGTAAAATTATTAAACATGGGCATAAATAGTTCTAGGATTAAACCTTGTCATTTATTGTTATGAGAAATTTCCCGAGGAGATTAACCAGCTATACACTGGTGAATTTTACATCAACCCACTGTTAGCTCTTATGTTAGATCTTTGGGCTGATTTTTTGATCTGTTTAGACAACAATCAGTGGTGTGTTTGTGTTTCTCACAGCAAGAGCAAGGTGCTCTCACAGCACAAATAATTTTATAATAGGTAATATTAGTGTCTCAATACAATTTTGATTTTATTTTTTAAAACTGTCAGTTTGGACTTCTTTATTCAAGGCACATGTGTAATGTAAGCTATCAACAGCAGCTTAAACTAGGGCGTAGTAGCATGTACCATAAGTTTTATTCCAAAATCTATAAATGCATACATATGATCCCTATTCTTTTAATTTCAGTTGTCCACAATAAGAATTCAGCCTCTTAGTTAAAATGTGTAGTGAAATCACACTTCGTCACTTAATTTCTTTAAATAAGTTTAACATCCCTATTCCAGTTTCTGTCAGGAGTTTGTTTGCATCCCATTACCATCACAAAGCTGAGTCTGCAGCTATAAATGCAAGGCTGAGCAGCAAGCTGTCTGCCATTGCATATCTGTACAATCTTTGCTTCCAAAGTAACAAAGACCAGCCAACAAAGGAAGCACGATATTACAGAACTGCACATATTCTTTCTTTTGAGCCATGCGCACAGGATGGTTTTATATCCTGTGGCTACAAGTGACATGGGGTGTCAAGTCCTAGTCTTGAATATGATCTACAGCAAAACTCCCATTAATTTCCGTGAAGCCAGGATTTTATCAATGCTTTTGTCATTATTCTTACCTATCCATTATATGCAATCTAGTAGCAAATAGAGACTACATCAAATCAAGATCTTGTCATGCTAATCTCTTCACAAAAATATGAATGTGAAATGAGAGCCTGTCCCAGTCCTAGAGTGTACTTACAATCTAAACAGAAAAAAAAAAATCTGGGAGGGAAAATAGAGGCTCAAATTGTTACTACTTAAGGAAACCCTGCCAGCCTACATGAGGACTGGATATAGATCTCATTGCTTTTCAGCACTGCAGAACAATGCCTAGCAGTACACAACATGCTGTCAAAGTTAATTTTTAATTTGATAAGTAGAAAGAGCATATGTTATATTAACAATAGTACATATTATTATTTTCCAGGTCATAGACTTATACTGGGGAGTAGAAGCAGATGAATGGGACAGTCCTGAGCTGCAGAAGACTCGCATGAAGTTGTTAGAAGATTGCCTGAAAAGTTCTGCAGGTCCATGTTTTGTTGTGGGTATAAAAATAATGTTTTCCTTTACAACAATAGTAGCTTTGAGCTATCCTAACATGTGCAATTCAGTAACAAACGTATTCTTTTCTTCTTTCTGAATATTTGATATTCCTCACTGTACATCTGCTGTACTGCAACCAACAGTTTCCCTACACAGCACTGTACAGTAACTGTGACTATTCCCTATGAGTGGAGAGGAGGGAAGGATCTTTCATGAGCAGTCCCTATAGCAAGTTGTGTTTAAAAACCACAAGATGTGATTTTACTACCGCCACAGCAGAAGAAGACGGACTGCTTGTGTAAGGAGGCCACTGCTAATTAATTCTTGGCACTTCTCAGACATGAATTATTGGCTGGCGTAGAAGGACTTAGCTGTAGAAGCACAGCAGCAGGCAAGAGCTATCTCCTCTCATCTGGGTTTTGCTGTTTTGTGTGGTAAGCCCAGGACAAGTTAGGATGCCACTTATTAGTGTGTGGAAAGACTGGAGGTCAGAGACAACCTGAGGAGAATCTGATTCTTTGATTTTTCCTGCTCGCTGCCTTCTCTTCGTTGTTGCCAGACTACTGCTTTTAGGATTCTTAAAAGAGTCAGTAAAACTGACAAAAAGGATATATTTTCAGTGGCTGTTTTTATTAGGCATAAAGGAGAGACCAAAACACTTTTACAGAAGTGCATTATAAAGCCTTAGCTATCTCTTTTAATGTCAGAGGTATCTTTCAGTAGATGAACCTGTTGTTTTATATGAAGCTGAACAAACAGTTTTCAGCTATTCCTCACAGCTTCTTCAGCTGAAGCAATTTGAATTTATGAAGTCATGCCAAATGCCACATAGGGCTGAATAACTGAAAGGCACTGACAGTAGACTGTATATAATCCTGGTAGGTATGATTTTCTCCCTCCCAGTGAATCATACACAATAGATTTTGCTGTCACTGATTTTGTATTAACTGTACAATTCAGAATAGCATGAATTGTTATCTCTGCTGTGCTTAGAAAGATTTGTGCCATGTTTTAAGATGAACATAGGTCACTTGAAAAATATTTTAAGAGCAGTTTAGCACATGGTATAATGACTGTATTAATTTTCAATGCAGCCAAAAAGTATACAGGCTTTTGATAAATGCATTGTTTGCAATGAGTTTGTCAGTTCAGTGGTAAGAACTGTACACTTAACAGCATCTATTAAAGTATCAAAGCAAAAGACTATATGATTTAAGAAGAATGTTGGCCAATTTTTCATATGAGAGGTACTATATGAAAGGGAGACTTCAGAGAACATATAAAAATTACTACAATGAGTAGGATTTGCTATGATCAGGGATGCTTCTATAGAAATAAATATTTCTATTATTCCCAAACTTATTTCATTCTTTATCAGCTGCCTTGAGTCTCCATCTTTGAGAGAAATACAGGGGGGAGTTATGACATTTTTTCTGTGCATAGTTGTAGGACTGTGGAGACATTAGGGTAAGTTTCCAGTTAAATTGCCCTCTATCAAAACTCTTCATTTGCATTTAAGAAGACAACCAACATTATTTTAACTATTGTAATCAGACCAGATGTTTTCAAGTAAGCATGCCTAATCCTGCTCAACTGCTTTTGTCAGTTATTATACTGATCATTAGCAGAAGTTTCACTAAAATACAAGCATTTTGTTATTACAGGCCTTTGTACCAACTTTCAAGGACTGGTCTGAAAGTAAAAAACAATGTTGCTTCAGTTTAGCATACTACTGAGTTAGGCATGGCATTTTTCTTCTAGCAATACTTGCAATCAACCATGTATGTAAACATGCATGCTCTGAAATCTCAGTGAAAGAAATGGCTGAATATACCATTGCTGAATAATTTAGCACTCAGAAGTTTGAAACTATTAAGAACTGCCTGCATGATGTTGTTTCTAAAGAAAGAAATCAAGCCAAACCAGAAATTTTAAACAGAATAAAACAGTCAGCAAAGAGGTTGCAATCAGCCAAAGACCTCAATATTTAGTCCAATTTTTCCAGCTATGGACTGGCGTAATAGCTCTCCCAATGTCTAGACTGGCAAAATTACATAAACCTCTTTATGCACATTTGTTTTTTCCTCTGCTATACCTTTGTGGGATGGGTTTTATTTCATTTACAACACAAATTGAAGATGATTCCATTCCAGAAAGCATAATTAGTTCTAATTTATGGTAACATAATTAAAAACTGACTTTGGCAATACAGACTTTGGGCAACTTCCCATTTCTTGAGAAAGTTCTGAAAAGCTTGCCACTTCCATCCAGCTGGGTATTTTCTTACTTTTCAGTTGCTGCTTCCTTAATTCAAACTCAGATCTGGGATTAAATCTGAGTGTTCAGAATTAACTAACAGATATGAAATGATTATAGCAAGTGTGCCTGTATTGTAATATCAGATGAAGAGAAAATGAAATTACAGTGCGGAAGTTAGAAATCTTAAGCTTTTCTTCAGATAGAAAACAACAAAAAACAAATGCAAATGAATTTATAAACTAAAAGGAGGAAGGAGATCTGAAAAAAGTAGGTGATTTGTTTCCTGTGGCATTTTCTTTGGGAATGTATAGTCTCCAACTTACCTGGTACCCAAGCTCTAGATCCAGTTAAGGGAGAGGGGAATTGTTGGGGCTTTCATTTGTGTTTTTGTGTTGTTTTTTTTTTTGTTTTGTTTTGTTTTGTTTTGTTTTGTTTTTTCTATGTTAAAGCAGTACCTATAATATGTGATCATTTAGAAACTCATAGTCTTTACTGTAGGTGTACACACATACTATGCTATTTTTGATCTACAAAGTTATCAAGATTTATGAGGGAAAAAAGTACTATTTCTGTAGGAAAAATATTTTCCGTGCAAGTTTTGTACAGAAATCACGCTGGTTGTCTCTGCACTTTAGATAGGAAGATTGAAATGTGGCACATTTATTACATTGTGAACTACTAAATTCTGCAGTACATAATGATAACCAAGATCAAATAAATACGTTTCCAGTGCATCACTGGAACCTTTACATTTTGTTAGGTCATGTTTCCCAGTAAATTGATAAGAGATGGCAATACAGTCAAGGCATTAGAGTGACAATAACGGTTATGTTCTCATCCCCTAATTATGTTAGTACTGATCATGAACAGGATTCATCCATTTTGTATCTAACTTCAATCTAAACTATACAACTTTAACAACCAGTAGAAACGTGTAGTTACCTCTAGTAATATCTAAGTCAGCTTCTTGAGATGCACCTATTTCTTCATTGGCAGCAAAGAGACATAGAAGGTAATTAGTTGCTAATTGAGGAACACAAGTGAAGTGTTTGATATTAAGGCTGTGCAGTGCTTGGTGTTTAGAGTGTTATTAATCTATAGTGAATATTTGCAGAAAGAGTTTACTGCCCTTTTCCTGGGGTTCCCTAACTAGTAGCCAGTACTAACCTGCTGTTGTTTGGCCTTGGTACAGATGAAAGAACTGGCACGTTCCTCTGCCCTCCTCTTCGAATGCACCCTGCAAGCTGTAACATGCGGGTGCTCTCATCCAGCTGTGCAGCGCCATGCAGTCTCTGCCTGAGCTCCTCTTCTTGCATAAGCACATCCTGAGCAGTTGTAAAATGAAAGGGAGAAATAGCAGTAAAGTGTGAGTTTGTCCCCTGTAACAGTTTGCTCAGTTCAACATGTTCAAATTTGTGCTTAGATGCTGGTTACACCAGCACTTTCAAATTGAATTGCAACATATGAGACACAGAAGCCTCACGTTTCAAAAGTCATTGGAAAATGCAGCACTGAATCACAGCACTGAAAGAATACTACTAATACAGTACTAATCAAGGTGCTTATTCTGTCTTTAAAACCTGAGCACGTTGTAGGAACTTCTTGTTCCTCTTCACCTGAAGTATTCACTGAAGTCCTAGGCCAAAATACAGGCTTTTTGGTTATAGGGTAGGTTGTAATCTGCTTGTTAAAAAGAGCAGCCAGATTAAAAAGTTTAGCAGGTGTTCCCATTCATTGCCTAAAGGGAATACTTAATTAGCTTTTGATAATCTTTGCTTATTATTTGTGTTTAGCATTACTAATGATAGTGTCCCAAGACATGGCAAAACGTCAAAGTTACTTCCTTATTTGTAACAGGATATACAGCAAAGGACTCTTTGTGCTTTGGACTCTGTCTTAGTAGAATTACAGTCAATGTTGTACAAAGACCAATACCAAATTTTAGCCAGCCTAACCACGTGTTTGTTTTTTCTTCTTCAATTAAATATTTAGTCAAAAGAAGTGTCCAGGATTTTGGTGTCATATGAATATCATCAGACCCCTTGGTCACTGACTAATTTGTTTAGAAATTCAATCCATTTTTATGGTCAGATAGAAGGCAGCTACTATTTAGCAAAATCATGTAGTTAAAACAAGATCCCAAATGAATAAAAAATAATAATTTATTTACTCCTGATATTTTTTTTCTTTTTTTATCACATACTAATGATACATGTTCAACTTTACTTGCTGTCCCTTAAGGTCAGCATACTTATAATAGTATAAGGAAGGATACAACTTAGACATATAGTAAGTTGTTTGTGGAAAGTTGGTTCTGGACAAGTTCTCATTACAGTGTGTTTCATTTGGACACATTTATACTGGAAAAACAAAATCACAACTTCAATGCAATTTGAAATTGACCAGCAGTAAGGATGAGGGACAGATTTATGAAGCAGATGTATGACTGCTATTGCTTAAGCACAATAACTAAATCAAATAACAGAAAACACTGAGTAGATTTGGCAACTGTCTAGAAATGAAGCAAATAAATACTTAAATGAATCCAGACTAACTTTCAGCTTTGACAGGTACAAATCTAAGAGATTCTCCCCAGCCATCATTCAGATCATGTGGTCCAAAGAAGACCAGACCTTCTTCTACTTTTTAATTTTCTACCTGCTCTGTACAAACAGACATTGTAATTCACATTATCCCTCTGAAATTATTGACAGCTTGTTGTTAATTTCAGCATTAATGAGCTGTTAAGAAAGTCCTATTGAGATTCCAGTAAGATTTTAGATGAATATTAGCAATTTGCAATATTTGGCATGTCCTTAAATCACCCTGAAGTGAAATAGAAGACGAAATATGGTAAAATCAAGAAGCAAAGTAGTTTTAACATTTCCAGATCTTTTTGTTCCTACAGTATAATACATGCTTGAATCATCCTATGAAGCACACTGCTATGTGGTTTTCTTTGCTTGGTGCTAATGCTTGATAATTAATTCTAAGCGCATTCCAGCTCAGAGAAAAATCCAAATTGTTTTACTCCCAACTCTTCTGAAAATATTCCACTTCCAGTTCAGTTCTGGTATTACCTTAGGATTTATTCCTGATACAAAAACTTAATACATACAGGTTCTGGAACATCTGATTTACATTTTGCTTTTGCTCTCTGGGGAAAACAGCCTCATATGTAAAGTTAGGAAGACTGAAGTCAGGAAAATGTGTCTATATTAAAACAGCCAGGTCAGGCTAAGCACCAAGGAATTCAGCAGAAGGTAGAAAAGCTTTTTTTTCATTTCAGAATTTAATTTTCCTCAAGGAAGCAGATCTAGATTATAGTTTTTAAATGAATGAGGAGAAACAGCTGAAACCAGATGTAAGCACAACAGCCCACTTCTCCCAATAAAGTTTACTCAAAGGAAGAAGTATCAAACCCTGAATTTTCTCATTCAGCATCTGATTTGAAATCCATCCAAATAAGAATTCCCACTAATATAAGTGGGTTTGGAGTCATACATCATATCAGGAACTGCTCCGTATGACTTGCTGGCATTAATGTTGGCATTAAGTAGGAGGTCTGAGGACACTAATCCTGTTTTGGGATAACTGACAGGAAAGACTTTTTCGTGAACGTCAAAGGAGAGCTCTGTGTATTTTTTAAAACCCTTCCAAATGGAACCAGTAATTACATTTTAAAGGCATAGTATGTGACTTTCCCCTGGGCAAGCCTTGGTCTTCATTCAGACTAACAGGCCAAGGGCGGATAACCTTTTCCATGGTGTTTGTCTCTGAACAGCACATACACACAAAAAGTGGAATCGAGGGCAGGATAATATTATATGATTAAGCTATTGTAAGTGACTTCCTTGATCTTCTTTAGGTCTGTGAATGTATTTTCCTGTGAATCATCTCTGATTCTCTAAATCTAAAATTTAGGGTCTAAAAATTGTTATCCATTTTTCAACCATAACCCATTGAAAATAGCTACAAGATTCATCAGGCAGCTTTTGCATGCAACATCAAAACTGCATGTTTTTCATTTGTTTCTTGATGTAGTCTTTAAATAGCTTGCATTTTAAGCCTGCAGAAGATTGTACATGATTTGTACTAAGTCACTGTGTTTCTTTTTTGGGACATAATTGGAATTTTTGGTGCTGCCTTCCAGAAAGGTTAAGTATGATATTTAATATGAATGACCATATTAGTGAGAATGAGATTTGCGTAAACTCAAATTTGCTTCATTCTGTTCATAATGTGCAGAGGAAGACATAGGCTGCCTGAGATTTATGAGATCTATTTTTCTTTGGAGCCTCAAGAGCTGTACCAAACCATCTTCTGAGGTAGTATTCTAATCAACTAGATGTAATGTTCTGCTCTGCAAATGAAACTGTATATCAGAAAGCCAACATCAGCTATTCTGCATGAACGAGAGGGGAAAAAAAATCCTAAACTTTACAATCTCACTTCTATGTAAAGGAACAGTGTACTTTGCAGTATGTAGCAGGCATACTACTGTCAACTACATAGTTGATAAGTTCAAACAGAGCTCTTACTACTCTTGCTTGTACCTAGCACCTTCCATTTTCTAAAATCCAGAGATTCACTTCAGGAATGCTTAGATTATCCAATAACATACCCACAAACTAACACTACCCAGCAGGTAACAAGTTCACTTTTCACTGTGAATATTCTAAAATGCTGGTATCAGCAGCAGGGTCTTATTTTAAAGATAATCGGAGTGCATATTTTTTTCTTCAAAGATACTTTTTCCTTCAAGGAAAGATAATTCACAAAAGTAAAATAAGAGAAAGTATCAGTGATGGTCATGGTGATGCTGCTATGCATCCATACAATATTTCCTCTTTTCTCTTGAAGTACCTCTACAGATACCTTAAAGCTCTCTACAGATACCTTAAAGGAGGCTGTAGTGAGGTGGGGGTTGGCCTGTTCTCCCATGTGCCTGGTGACAGGACGAGGGGGAATGGGCTTAAGTTGCGCCAGGGGAGTTTTAGGTTAGATGTTAGGAAGAGCTTCTTTACTGAAAGGGTTGTTAGGCACTGGAACAGGCTGCCCAGGGAGGTGGTGGAGTCACCATCCCTGGAAGTCTTTAAAAGACGTTTAGATGTAGAGCTTAGGGATATGGTTTAGTGGGGACTGTTCGTGTTAGGTCAGAGGTTGGACTCGATGATCTTGAGGTCTCTTCCAACCTAGAAATTCTGTGATTCTGTGATACCTGCTTTCAGTGCAAGGTGCTTATTTTGAAGTTCCTATTCTGTTAGTGTGCCATGTAGCAGCTAAATATTGTATGCTTCTTTCTTTCATAGCTGGAAAACTTAACACTAGTTTTTTATTCTATTCACCCTGGCTTAGAATGCTACAGAGACCACTATTATTATGAGTAAGCTACATATTCTTTGTCAACTATTTCACAAAGTATATAAACTATTTTAATACTTAAAAGTTTTTAAAAAGACTACAGAGTACTCATGCTACTCGTGGCTGGAACAACAGCACATCACCTGGGCACATCGTTTAGCAGAGCATGTACTCTGCCTCATTGTCATGCTATTACATGGCATGGGCAAAATAGTATTTTTACTGAGGGAAGTGTCATGACCTGAAGTCCTTTGCTATCTTTTATTCATTTCCGTACTACAGAATGTTTAAACATTTGGCTAATGAGTTGACCTGTTACCTGCAGTCAGTATTTAGCAAGTAGTGCTTGTACACCATTTATTTTAGTTTAAAATTAGTGTTAGAAAAGGAGTAAAGATAACACACTAGGAAGCTACTAAAGCTAAAGTTTTATTTTGACCTGTTTCACTCTTGAAGTAGAAGCCAAAAGGATTTATAAAGGTGTTTTCTTTAAACTATGTTATAAATGAAAAATTAATATTGGGTAGTGTTGAAGAACAGCAGATTTTGAAATTTAGCAGTTGTGAAGCTGACTTTATGAAAGAATGGGTTTATATTTCATATAAACTAAATTATTAGGCTTATCATTCTCATAATATTTGGTAATGTGAATTGACTAAAGATTGCTGGCACTCTGAATACTTCAAATAATATTGTTTTCATAAGTCACAACCTTTGTCAGGTATCTAAAGGATGTAGTTTATGAAGGCAAGGAAAGTTTTAATCTCAGTTCTCACAGTGCTTGCTTTATTCTGCTTTTGATAGACATCATTAAATAAAGAGTAAGAGTGGAAAGAGTAGAGTGAATGTTTTAAGATGCTTGTCTATTTGATGTGGCTTTTTTAAGCTACAAAATAAGATGTGTGAATTTCTATTTTCCTTAAATACTGTTTTAGATTGTTCAAATGGGATGAAATAGTTTTAACATCCAAAATCCCTAATTACATAATTGATCCATGATTTTTTCAAATCATGATAGCAGTCACAACAGAAGTTACAAGACACTTCAACTTAAAGCAATCACGTTTTCATGCAGTAAGTAGCATTCCAAGTAACTAACATTTTCCATGGTTAGTCTGTGACCACTGGTGATTTTACGTTATTGAGAAAAGATTTGCTGTCCTTCCAATTAATAAAATGAAATAAAATAAGTCTTCAGGACAACAACAAAAAATGTTGGCAGATGGCCAGTGATGCAGAATACCCAGGTGACTGGAAATCCAGCCTTTGTGAGTTGTTCAGGGTCCAGTCTGAACGTGATTAGCTAGCTTGAACAGAGGAGGAATATTTGAAGACCATACCATGCCAGAGAAAACATGCTAGCTCTGTCCAGACACAGATGAGGCACAAGCATTTTCAAAGAGTATCACACTTTTATTTTTACTGGTCCCTGACTGGTGCACAAAAACTAGACTTGAGCGCTCTTCATTAGCCTGCGCAGAGAATGGTAGAGGCCTTTGGGTGTCAGAACTTGAGCCAATACGCTTACTTGAAATGCCAGCTCCTATAGTTCTCCAGCAATTTCCCACTCATCATCACACTTGCTGTCATTGTCCAGTCAGTTTGTTCCTCCAGCCATGAAATGACAGAGCCTTTTCGCCTCTTTTTGTCAGTTTCTTTGGAGATCCCTTCCATATTTTTACTTCTTCTCCTTAACTGTTACTGCAGTTTAAATTATTAGCTCCTTCCATAGAGCCTGCAGCTATGCTAATGTCCTGTCTAGCCTCCTTCAAATATATTGCAATTCAATAAACCAGAAAAACAGTTCATGCCCTCGAGGTGTGTGAAAGGTAGGGAACACAGATGCAAGTCATGTAAGACCATGCAGAATTGACCAATACGTCTATATCAGTCTTGTGTTTACTGGGCCACCATACTGCTAACATTGTTGTGGAGAGAAGAATTATCTTTCTGTATGCATCTTGTCATGCGCAAGGAATTATCTAATCATTTCTTTTCATCGATGAAGACGATTAATGAAGTATCTGTTCAGAGAGTACCAGCCACCAACTGTCCAAACAAGGCCTGAAACCACTGCCAGCTGGCTTGGGAAGGAGAATGTTTCATTACAAATGGGAAATAAGGACACAAAAAATCATAAATAAAAGTCATCAAAATCCAGAAACTAGTCAAAATTAATAATCTAGGCCATTCCACATGTACTTGCAAAGCAGATTTGGTGTTACATCAGTTCATAGAAAATCCACAGAAATAAAAGTGGCCCCCTACCCAGGATGTGCCTTAGGTGTGGTGTAGCAAGACTTATGCTCAGAAAGACTAATCAGATAGTGATTATACTGTACCATCCTCAACAACTAGAGAGGCTTAGCTAAGGCTTGCCCCTATGAGAGTTCCTGGTTTGCCCAGCTTTGACTACTGTTGGATGCCTGCTATCAGTTGGAGTAGGAGAAAGCCAGTCTGTTTCTCTGTATGGACTCATCTTCAGTCTTCCTGAAGAAGTCCTGTTTCTCTTTTACTGAAGGGATAGAAGACTATCCCTTTGAACCCCGTTTCTCTTCTGCTGACACTACATATCAGGAGGAATCACAACCCCAAACCATTATTGAATACAGCTTGCCATAAGATCAGCAAAACCATCTAAAAAAAGCATTTAGGCCAGATAAGTTCTAAGCAAGGTTGTTAACATCATGCCAAATATTCATCATCTTCTTACTTCAAATATCAATAATGTAATCAATAACAAGAAATTCTTACTCTGTCATCAGTCACAGCTTTTCATAGCAAAATTTTAGGAAGTTTGATGTTCTAAAGTCAGTGACTTTCTAAAGACATTCTGAGTGTTTTTCTGTTGCTGAAAGGATCTACTGGGATCACTGGAATCATACCTAACTGACACTAAAGTTGTGAAACATTACACGTGGGGGGGGATAAATTCACCTGTAATATATCAATTTCAGAAAAAAGTGCATGGCAATTCTATTAACTCCTCTTTTTTTTCCTTTTTAACTTAGAGGTAGGATCACTTTTTGTGTGAACAACGAAGTACCACCATGTCATGAGCAGCATCTGCAATGAAGAGAGGCTGACAGTTGTTCTTCTCTGGCCTCTTACGTTCCCAAAACATCAGTGATAAAATTTCCAGTTGATCTTATTGGAGGCAGGGAATAATGTCCTGAGATGATATCCCTTTGAAAAAAAATGGTTTCAGGCTCTGTGTCTTCCTGAGAGTTCTTCTGCATTAAATCCATTCTCTGAAGTTACATCATCTCCCTCTTAAAAATATATTAAATGACAAGAGCATTATTCTTTTTCTTGCTTTAGTCTATTCTAAATTCAAATTAGAGGATGATTTCCTACATCTGCCAAGTCACATAAAAGATGCAGTGCATAGGATGGAGTACATCAAAATAATCATTTACCCCTGCTGCTTTCATTTTAGCTTCTTTTGTCAAATCCATGTGATTTCTTGCGTAAACTTTGGTTTGGTCTTCTCAAGTCCCAAAAGAGCAGACATTTCTCTTTGTGATCCTGTTCCTTCACGAGAGAACATCTAGATTTTTACTGGTTTTCTGTTTTCCTTCAGAAGGAAGAGACTTCCTTTCCTGACCTCCTACAGTCCTATCTGGAAACAGTCTTCACTCCTTGTCACAGCTTTTGCCTTTATGTGTGTCCTGCTTTTGGCTGGGAGGGAGATAGAGACGCTGGGATAGGGTTAAGAGTCTCTCATGTAAGAGACATCAGACATAAAACAGAAACAGATTTTTATTACATCTATTTACTGAGTCACTATTCACAGTGTAGAGAAGTTTTACAACAGCGTGTTACTTGGGTGTTTGAAGTCACCTGTCAAAACATGCATGCAGTAGGCACTACAAGTACCACTTACTAGAAATCCTTGACTAACTTAGATCATAGGGCATACTACACCTCCTTGCCTCTGACAAGAAAGCTGAAAAATACTAATTTTAACTTTGGCTTTCTTCTCCAAAAAAAAAAAAAAAGGAAATTGTGCATTAAAAAAAAAAATAAATCACTTCTCAAGTTATCAGAGAGGTCATTTAACTGTATTACGTTGTTTTGCATACTGAATTCTGGGTGCTGTGAAGAGGTAGCATTATTGTCTGCTAGAACTAATGTCCCCTACACTAAAAGCTTGCCTTTGGGCCTTCATTTGTTTTATATCCCTGCAAAACATGTTTATTAATGGTGTTTAGCTGCTTTACAACGTACTACACGGTCATGGGTTGTATCAGGCTCATGGGGACTCTATTATTCTCTGCAACTTGTGAAAACATTTTCTTGACATTTAATTACAAAATTAGGTTTTCATTTGCACTCTCAATGAATACCAATCTGTTTAGCTCTAATAAGAAGGGAAAAAAAAATAACACAGCAAAAATAAATTTGCAGTGAAATGTTACATCATATTAGAATTAGTTTTAGGTTTCCTAAAGTCGGGGGGGGGAGTTAGTAAAAATGTTATCCCATCAGTGATCTCTGCATCTGATGATGCTCATTAATTAATACTTTCTAATACTTTTATAGTGGCTATATATGTTACTGAGAAACACAGCTTAATTATGTTACTGAACAGATACAGATCCACTTCAAGTAGAGTTCATGTGCCCAACATGGATAGACTTCGCAGTCCTAAAAATCCCTCCTCAGCTGCTGCAGCTTTGGAGGTGACTACAGACTAGAGACCTCTGTGTTAATCCCTTAGGTACCTAATTCATCAAAAATTACCTCAGTCTAAGCTTTTTGGCTCATCACTTATCTTAAATACCATCTCAAAACGGGAATTTAGAAACTAAGCAAAACTTCCTGTAGACATTACAACAGTCATATTTCCCAGAGTATAAAAAAGTCTTCCTTCTAGAAGGTATATGGGTAATGGGTACAGCAGGAGACAGCATCATTTCTTTCCTATGAAGCATACCAAAGAGGGCAGTAAGAGTCCTAGATTTTAATTCCTTGGGGCTGGTGTCCAGAAGCCAGTGTCCTATCCTCCCAGCCCTAGGATCAGGGTGTCCTCCCCCTCTGGCTCTGTGATGCTTGTATCCCTGGCTGCTCTGTGAGGCACATCAAGCAGCAGGAGAAGCAATTCTCCATTAGCCAGTCTTCGCTTAAGAGATGCAGGACAGGATTTCAGACCCTTTCTTGGTTCCTCCCTGCTTGGGTGAGAGTTGTGATTATTTTACTAAGCAAAGTTACACCACCATGCTGTCATCTGGAAGACAGGGTTGATTTTCCAGGGTTGATCTTGCAGGAAAGGTACTTTTCCCACCCACTGCAGGAAGGGTAGGGATTTCCACAGGCAAGGTTATTGACTCCAGTCCAGGGCTGGTTGCTGAAATCTTCTAGCCCTTGTAGTTTGTTTTTCTATCCAGCTCCACTATTACAAACTGCTGTGGGACCCATCGGGGAATTTACAGGAATATCGGCTTGCAGTAGAAGTCACCTGCCAAATCCCACGCTTTATGTGAGAGGAAAGATGTGCATGCCCATTAAGAAGATTCCCACCCATTTTCAAAAAAAGAGCAAAGCGAAAATGATTTGTTTGAAGGCAAATCAGAGTGAGTGAGAGCTCAAGTGTACAGCCAGAGGTAGGCAAAATCTTCTTCAGCCCTCTCCCCTGTCTTTATTCACAGACGTTATCTTTATTTTATGCTTTTTGACTCTTTTTCACACCTGTACCCACACTCAGGGAGATTGAAAACCTAGCAATGGCAGTGAAAGAAGAGGCTACAAAATGAACTAAACTGGTGTTCTGTGACCACACAGGAGAAAGAAGAGTGTGGAGGAAGGAGACCATTGATATTTTCACATCCAGAAGAAAGGAGAGTTCTGATGAAGCAAAGTGTGTCAGGGAAGGAGGTCATGAATTTCTTCTGAGGAAGCGCATCTCCCTGCATGATGCTCTGTTAGCTCCTACCCACCGCATCCTGAGAAGTCTTTCACCATTATTTCATATCTCCCTATCACTAGGGAGAAGCTTTGAGATTTAAAAATATTGCACTGTGGGTGAAGTTCAGAGCTGAGGGAATTGGTTTACTTGGCTTCAGCTGTTCTCTTTAATTTCCTGAAAGACAGACTGAAGATCAAGTGACTCCACCATCATTCTCACACCTCATGCCAGGTACATTTCTCACAGCAAAAGACTTAAGCACTTGCACCCCATGCTTCCAGCCTCAATTACAGTCGGTTTTCTTACCAGGCAGTTCACCAACGCCTTTTTGTTTTTCATGGAACTAAACACAATATCCTTATGGACTTCCTGAAATACCTATAGCTGTGCCACCGCTACCACCACCTCCATGTACTTTTGCAGTGCCTCATATAAAAAAAAAGAGAGAAATTAAGGCATACTTCTGCAACCCAGCGCACAGCAAAATTTCTCAAGCTGGGCAGTGTAAATGCGTATCTAGGCAGGGCAGAAAAAAAATCTCTTTCTCAGTGCAGAAATATTTTTATTATACTTTCAGTTTCCCATTCACTTTAATAATTTCAGTAAGAAAAAAATAAATTTCTTCTTTTATGTTTTGTGCAGTCAGACAAAGTTCTAAAAATAAATATATTTACTTGCAAGCTTCAACCAAAGGATTGGAGTATGGACACTATTATTATCACCAGGTGTAGGGAAAAGCCAATTAAAATGTTTGCTACTGTTCTGAATGTATCATTTTTCTCTTAAAAACAAACAAGACAAATGTAAAGTGACAGTCCCATCCCAGCTGATACATAAATACACAACATCCTTTGCTATTAGCAGTCAAAACAGAAAAAGGTTTTTGTTTGTTTGTAGGTTTGGGGTTTTTTTGGCAAGCTGTCATTATCTTCATTTTATAGATAGCGAATCCAAGTTAGAGGCAAAAGTCTTAGGAATTTACCAGCATCTACACTGAAATGAAACAAAATAGGAACAAAGGACTGCAATTTGAGAGGTCTGCACCAACTCTAATGTTCTGTCTCCTAAGTTGCATGGCCATACAACTGCAGGCAGTAAGGCAGTTGGACTAGAAGGTCCCTTCCAACTGAACTATTTTACTTAACAACAAAACAAAGTTGTTCTGAATGCAGTTACATCTTGGAAATGACACGTTACAACTTTTTTGGCTTTTTGGTTTTTCCTTCATATTTTTGATTTGGAAGAATATTCTGTCAGTGCACATCAGTGTGAGAGCATCTGAAGGCACTGACACTGCACCGCATTACAGGTAGAAGAAACAAAAGTAGAGGCAACTATTTTCAGGACAACTTTTAGCCCCCAGCTACCCTGGGGTTCCAGCTTCCCAAAGCTTTGCTTGGATAAAATGCCTTATTACAGCCTTCTCCCTCTTACTTTCAGTTCTTCACTTTGATTCAGCTCAGTTTAATTCAATTCCTTGCAGTTTAGCCTAACAAGCAGTTAACATGTATACTCTATTGAGATTTTCAATGGATTCATATGTTTGTTTTTCTTATTGTTGAAATCATTAGTGCATTGAAAATAAATTTAAGTAAATACACTTTTCTTGTTTCAGTTCAGATGATTCACTGTTGTTTAGCCATTAGCATTTTTTTGCTTTGAGTTTGAGAAGAATTGGCTATTGTTCCCTCAGGGAATAAAAGAACAAATAAAGGGCATTTCTTTTCTGTTTGTAGCAAATAGTATCAAATCAAATAATATTTATTTCTCAGAAACAAGGCCCATCTAAGACTGTTATATTTTTATATTCGTGCTTTTTTTTCTTTTTTTTTTCTTTTTTTTTCATCCCCCAAAATATCTCTGGCTGTGCCTAAGATATTTTAATCACCTTATCTTGCATATATAATT
Organism: Anas acuta; assembly: GCF_963932015.1. Classification (NCBI taxonomy): domain Eukaryota; kingdom Metazoa; phylum Chordata; class Aves; order Anseriformes; family Anatidae; genus Anas; species Anas acuta. Next base: position 23,117,701 of record NC_088982.1, read on the forward strand.
TCTATAGGGTACTGCTACAATAGGGTTACAATACACTGGCAACAAACCAAAAAGACCTCTAGTTGTACTAAATTTCTTTCAATGGGATGTTAAATAAAAGGCCCTTTAAAATTGGTATCCTGACCATTTTGTTCTAGATTTTCAAGTCATTATTTACCTGTCTAGTTGCTTATATCAATTAAGCCCACATTTCAGCAGACCAGGAGGGTAAACAGGGCTGAGGTCCTTTCCTGACTTGGAACCAGCCTTCTGGGCAGGATAGAAATGGGAATGCGCTGTGTTATCTTGTGGAAATTCAGGATGAAAGATAGGACGTAGAATGTAGCCACCATAAATAGAAAAAGTAAGGTTTGAAAGCTCTAAGAAAGCATTTCCTGTTGTTGTGCTGGTGATTTTGTCTTCAGTTTGCACATACGTATATGTGTACACATCAATTGAAACAAATTGTTGGGTATAAGCATTTGATTATAATAAGTATGCTTTTTAGACAGAACATTTAGAATGTCTGAGGTCTTTTAAAATTGAAGTTAAATAGAAACGTTAATCTTCTACTTACATTTTTGTTATGTCTTTTCTATCCATAGCAGTAACATACTTTTTATCAGCTAATAGATAGATTGACATTACAGCAAGCATTAGTGCAATAAGGACATTTCACTCACTGGCTATTTGACTGAAATGTGTGGCTTTAAAGGGGAAAAAAAAGGTTTTATTTCATAGAAAGATGTATCCACCAGTGGAAGGAAGCCTAGAAGAGCACACTCAGGCAGCTCTCCAGCTTTGAAGAGGCCTGATGATTTGGGTATGTACCTGCTGACCACAAACTTGCCCTTCTTCCAGTTCAGAAGAGATTTTGAAACAAACCTCTCTATGCACAGTGAGCTGCCTCATTACCAGCCTTGCTGCCAGTCATGCCCCACAAGCTGCTTCTCAGGCTGCTCCCTGCCCACAGCCTCCCTGTGAGACATGGTGTGAATTTCTATCAGCCTGACAGACACAGTTCCCTTAGGTATGAGTGGAAGGACACCTCTGGGACATCAGTGAGAGCAGCCAAAGCCCTAGCAACAGATGAACAATGTAATACCCTAAGGCACTTTAACAGCACTTAAATCCCTACAAGTCTGGCATCTGCCTGAGGAACCACTTAGTGGGTCTCAGTGACACCTGAATGCTGATGTTGGGTGCCTGCAGGCAATTTCCAGCCCAGAGTATGAAGTATTCACTACCATTCACTGCATTCTCACCGCTTTGTCCTAAAGGAACTGCTCCACTTTGATTAATTGATCTCAGTTTGAGCTTACATGAATTTAGCAGGCTGAAATATGAGTCACTCAGGACCTAACTCACAAGTGGGCAAGGCTTTCCTACTTCAGCAGTAAGCAGTTCCTGTGGAGAGGGTAGGGCTGACAATTAGAAACAATAGCTTCTGCTATCCTTTTACAATTAAACACTGCAGACCTGTCACAGCTCTGAATCGCTGCCTAGACTTAATTCCCTGCACCTAATTGCTAGGTGAAATGGGGACAATATACTTCTAAATCTCTCTTGGCTGTTGCCAAAACAAATTGCTTAAGCGCTTAGGTCTGGACAAAAAGAGGTATCTTAGGTTAAAAAATTAATTATGGTTTAATTTAATTCCTTCAAAGGCAATTTCTTGAATATTTATTCTTCAGAAAGTTGGCAATCAAGGACTTGTATGAGATGAGGCAGAGAGGACTTTAATATGTTTCAGTGTTACAAGTGCAACTTTACAGAGACAAAGCAGTAAAAGTGGTAGGACTGATCCCATGAAGCCCAGCAAAAGATCATTGGATCACATCATTCACCAGCTATAAATCTGAGTTTTCAATGAATCTTTAGCTTTCTCTTGGCAAAAAGGCAAAATAATGCTGCTCTTAAGGTGGAAAGTATCTGAAATCACAAAACATTACATACCTGACTTTTAAAGTGACATTTTCAGATGTTAATGCATAATTTCCTTAAAAAAAATATATAAAAAAAAATGGATGGAACCAAACAGTAATCAGTCCAGCTTGCTATAATAACTTGATCTGGTGCTTAAGTACATGATTTAGTGGGTGACATTGGGAGTAGGGGGATAGTTGGACCAGATGATCTTGGAGGTCTTTTCCAACCTTTATGATTCTATGATTCTACAATAATTTGATGGCTTGGTTTTATCTACCACTAAATCTACTAGAGAAATTAAATGTCTTGGTTAAAATTAAATATATCTAAAATTTCAACCTGTTCTTTATTGATATAAGGTATGGTATTAGGGTTCATGAATGTTTCAGTAATGATGTCTGAACTTAAAACATGGCATGCACTATGAATCCATCATATCTCAAGATCAAATCCAAACCTCATTAGTTCGCTCCTTTTGGTCATTATTGTGACTATGCCTGTAATTTTTTAATCTGTCTTTAATAATCTTCCTTTAACTTCTGCCTCAGGCGCAACAAAGCTAACAAGACTATTGCTGAGGTTGCTCTGTGTTAATTCTATAAAGTTTTGTCAGACACGATTCATTGCTGAGGGTTTTATACATGTTTACCAGCCTGATCGCTTTAAACAGCTCAATCACCTGCAATCTAATGAATCTTTAATTTGTTGTTTTACTATTAAAGGAAAATGACTCATCAGGTGGGACATTGGATTCATAAGTCTGCATATAAAACCGTCTCTTGGTACTGAATGTGGTGTAAACATTACTGTTCCCTTTAAAAATAATTTCCTATAATAATCATCAAAATGTTCCAATGTTGTTACCACAAATTGAAGTTTTAGTTTATTACTGTAGAGTACTGTGGTATTTTTCATAAAGGGTGTAAATGACAATATTCTTATTTGCATTTAGCATGAAGCAACATGAAGATTGTGAGAAACTATATTTTCTTCAAACTCATTTGTTCTATTTTTCCTACTTGAATGTATAGGGAATACAGAGAGAGGGGCAGACATCACCAGGGGCTGCTGCAAGCCTCCTGTGTAGGTGCAGCTTGGACACAGAAGCCCCTGGAGAAAGATGTGTGATTCTGAGCTTCTCATTTAGGCAGATGAAGTTTTGGGTGGTTTTATGGTATCCTGATACCTGTCTCACTTAGAGACAGATATAAATCAAAAGGAGTAGAGGGGAGATGGCAAGTCCCTGGTACCAGCTAGAAGGAGATAACGTCCATGCCTCATCACTATGTCCAGGCACAAGAAGATAGAGCTTTCATGGCCTGTGCATGCAAATCATAGTATCATAAAATCACGTTGAAAGTTGGAAGAGACCCACAAGGACCATTGAGTCCAACTCCTGACTCCACAAAGGACCACCCAAAAATCAGACCGTGTGTCTGAGAACATTGTCCAAATGCTGCTTGAACTCTGACAGGCTCGGTGCTGTGCCCACTACTCTGGGGAGCCTGTCCCAGTGCCCGGCCACCCTCTGGGTGCAGAATCTTTCCCTGACCCCCAGCCTGACCCTCCCCTGTCCCAGCTCCATGCCGTTCCCTTGGGTCCTGTCGCTGTCCCCAGAGAGCAGAGCTCAGCGCCTGCCCCTCTGCTCCCCTCGTGAGGGAGCTGCAGGCCACCATGAGGCCTCCCCTCAGCCTGCTCTGCTCTGGGCTGAATAAACCAAGTGAATTCAGCCATTCTTCATACGTCTTGTCCTCTTGACCCTTCACTATCTTTGCTGCCCTCCTTTGGATGCTCTCTAATGTTTTTATGCCTTTCTTATGTTGTGTAGTTCTTGAGATGAGGCCACTCAAGCACAGAGCAGAGCAGGACAATCCATTCCCTTGACCAGCTAGCAATGCACCCCAGGACACAGTTGACCCTTTTGGCTGCCAGGGCATGCTGTTGACTCACATTCAAGTTGATATCAACCAGAACTCCAAGCTCACTTTCCATGGGGCTGCTCTACAGCCTCCCATTCCCCAGCCTATAGGTACAGCCAGGGGTGCCCCATCCCAGGTGCAGCGTTCAGCACTTGCTCTTGTTGAGCTTCATATTGATGGTATTTGCCCTGCCCTTTAGTTTGTCAAAATCTGTCTGCAAGGCCTGTCTACCTTCAGGGGAGTCAATAGCTTTCTAAAGCTAATTTCTAAATGCACATATTCACCAAGTAGGCACCCCAACTGTTCTCAAAATCTCTGTTCTGCTGCTCCTTATCTTTAATTACAGAAATGCCTATGTTTTGATTAAAAAATGGAGTCCTTCCTTGCTCAGACCAGCCACATGAAGCAGTATTCCTGCATTAAAGAAAGCCAGGTTTCAGAGGTTTGCTCTGAGCATGGCTAACTCATGCAGCTCATGAAGCACTTCTGCCAAAATACCCACAATGGTTTTCTGGCATGTAGTGGGCACAATTATGGAAGACCATTTGATTAAAAAATGTAAAGGCTTTGAAATAATACTTTTGCATAGGCCTCAGTTTTATTTAAAAGCTCATGATAAAATCATCCGCAGTGATACTACTATTCTGCTTGTGTTAAAAATACCTTTTAATGTGTTTCACTTAACTGGTCAGGAAGATGTTCCCTTGTGCAAGATTATTTACATAATGTCTGTTGCAATGACAGATAAAATAGAGCAAAAAAAAAAAACTGTCTTTCAATTTTAAAGTAATGCTTTTCTTTACTTATCTCTTATTCAGTGGAGAGAGAACAGCATGAACTGTACCAGAGAAGCCAAAAAGTACACAGAATAATTCCAAAGTAAATTTAGTTGATTAAATGCAGTACATTACAACAAGACATTTTAATGTTGACATTTTAATATTGTTAGTGAAAGGCCCAGCTATTGATCTTTGCTCAGGCAACAATGAATCCATTGGACTTAAATTCAGAAAAACTGTAGCCTAATGAATTTTAAGTAACAATTACTACAGGAGGTAATTGCAAAATTCGCATAGCAAAGCTCCACTGAGAGAAATTTAGATTTCTACATCACTCTGAATGTGCTAGGGCTTGCAGTTCAGTATGATAGAGTTATTAACCTCACTTGAAAAACAAAAAGGAAGGAAAATAATACTATATTTTGTTTAACCTCTGCAGCTCCAGAATTCCAAAATTATTGGGCTCTCAGGCCAACTACTCACCATCAGAGCCAGCACTGTACTTTCTGTGAGCTCTCCCCAGTCAGCTCCAGGCAAAAAAACTGCCAAGTTACAATGTGAGCTATGGTCTAACCTAGCCCAGGTGCTTTTGCCTGAAAGAAGTTAGGAAGTGTTTATGTAAACAGCACGTATGTCTGTGCTCTGAGGCTGAAGCATCTAGCAGGATCAGCTGCCTGAGTACCTTCTGCAAACACAACTGGCTTCAGAGAAGGGTATCTGCAGCATCACGCGTTTATAATCTGTGCAGCAAGCTTCATCACCATCAGTTATTGATTTTCAGGGTTTAGTTACAGCTGAAAAAGTTTAAAACAGCTTCTCATTACGATGAGTGGTTTAAAAATGAATATTTAGATTTTTATTATTTACAAACAAGGTCATTTACATTTTTAGGGTACTACTGTATTTGCATTAGCATTACTTTGCTAAGAGATCTTTCCAATTCAAATCATGATGCTGATACCGTTGGTGCCTCTCCACATTAAGTACTCCTTCTCATTAACTCAGAATCTTTACTGCATACATTTAAGAGAGGAAAGAAATAAAAAAAAAAATGGAATTCTATTTTAAATGAAGTGAGAATTCTCACTTACTTCTATGGACCAAGATTTAAATGCAGAATTAATCAAATAGTCACAAATGCGAAAAAGTTTGTAGAAAGAATGCAGAAATGTCTTACAGCTCTATCTTCCAAAAAGTTTTTCCCAACCTTTTTTTATTAAATATTTATAGGCAGCAAACTACATAACTAAATTATAAAAAAATGTATTCATAGCATCATAACCAGTATTTTAAACTTCAGTTACTTAGGTAACATAAATCTTACATGCCACAGTTTAAGAAAAAGAAGTGGTCTAACATCCACAGACCTTTATATCACAGACATTTATACCAAATATATGCACTTAAATACTAAAATGAGCTTTGATCCATTTCTATTTGGTATTTGGTCAAAACTCTTTTTCCTTGCCTCGCTGTTCATTCCCCGGACAGCTACTGGGACAAACACACTGAACATTGTTTGCAGTAAGGGAATATGAGACAGCAAAGCAGCTTGTGGTTCTACAACATCGATCTTGGTATTTCTGGTAGAAGCCACATTTTTAATAGTACTAATGGGAATTGTACACAAATTCATGTGAATTTTCACTAAGTGGAACTTAAAATCTTATGTTCCATTGCAGTGGAAACCAAGAATAAAACCAAGAGGTAAAGAATTCAGTGGTGCATCCTTAGCCTGTAGTCCACAGAAAAAGATACCTACATTCCCTTTTATGTGTGATTAATGCCAACTAATGGGAATCAATAATACACGAGTCAATACTGTGATAAAAAAATATGTTGGGTGTTTTTAATTACATCTTTTGAATGCCTTTGTATTTTTATTACCAGTTAATGTTAAGAAAGCTAATGCACCTACTTGAAATTCTACCAAGTCATCGTAGTAGGATGTAGCTCAACACTAATTCATCTTACACTATGTCTGTTTGCCTTTCTAGTAATTTCAAAGTCATGAGACTAGTTACCACACTGATTTTTAAGAAATTCAGATCCCGAGGAAGGTCTTGGCATCACTAAAAAGAAAAATGTAATCCCTACTTTCCTGCAAATACACAGGGCTTACTGGGAGAGAAGTATGGCAACATCCGAATACCAGGGGAAGTCGAGTCAGCCGAATTTGAAATGATCCTGGACGCTGCCATAGAGGCTAAGCTAGAGACAAGAATTTTAGAGGAGTGGTACTGCAGGGACGAGAACGCAGTGCCACCAGCATATTACCTCAGGCCAAAATCTGAAATGCTGAAGAGCTACCAGAATACGGTAAGTCACGTTCACCTCCTAAAACATTCCTGTCAGTTAAAAAACAGCCTTTCAAGAGTCCTGAAGTGCCTAATGCTGTCACTGGGCAGATCGCATACTATTAACTTCCTAACCATATTCTAAGAGAAGATTTTTGAACACTATTAATTATCATTTTTAAAACATGCATTTGTCGTTAACTGGTGACAGTAAAGACTGTGTATCAGCCAGGGCTCAGTTCTGCCTTCCTACACATCCTATATATCCAAGGACAGATTTCAGCGTAAAGGAGAGAGGTCCTTAACAGAGCAAACATTCATTTTGAGCACTTGCTGCAGTGCAAAAGAAAATGAAATGAAATTGTTATACTGCATTCATCCATCATGTAGCAGAATGTAGTATTTGTTGCATGAGAAAACACTGAAAACATGAAACACGTTGACACAGAAACGTTTAATGAGCTGAATGCAGTGTAATGTGTCCAATTCTGACTTATTTACCTCAAGGGAGTAAGCAAGTTTTTTAACTTTATGCGTTGTTTTGCTAATGTCCAGAATGCCCTTTGAATAAAGCTTGACTTTTTTTTTATTAAAACTCTATACCTTTCCTCAAGCTACTGACACAACAGTAGTAGTCAAAAGGATATTCATAACTTAATGCTAACACAGTTACATCTTATAAACTCACTGGAAATAATAAAAGACATACCTCTCTGAACACGTCGAGAAAGAGTTGCTAAGGAACGTAACCCTCAAGGCCACTGTCTTCCTTATTGCACCCTCCTACTGCCAGGAAAACTGGAGACCCCTGAAACACGTCACTTGCAGTAGGTCGTGCAGCAGTGACTACCAGCTGCCTTAAGGGAAATTTATGTTTTTCAAATATAAGGTGCTTATTTAACACTACCAGGAACCTCATTTTGGATTTGAAATCCAAGCTTTAATTATTATTATTATTACTTCTCTTGAACAGGAGAAATAAGACTGCTTCCTTATTATAATTATTTCAGGTTTGGTTCTCCAATTCTCAAAACTCTTCTTCTATTAAGGTTTTCTCTGTCTTATTCATGAGGAATATTGCATCAGCTACCTACAGGAGGAACTGAGAAAATATTCAAAGTAGATAGTCTTTATAACTATATAAAAGAATACATTATGATTATCTGCAGTATAAAAAGTTGAACGTATTAATTTATTTTTAATGTGTGTGTTTCTCTGTTACCATGTTATTTATGACTTTAAATATTAGACCTTTACTTTTTGAAGTTGTAGATGTATTACAGCTACTGTTTAACTATGGATATTTTTAAAAGATGGAATCTTCTTCAAACTCTATGAATGAGAACAAATGGCAAGATATATCAGAAGAGATAAAGAAGATTTTTAAGACTGCTGTGAAATTGCTGTATGAGAAAGGAAAAATGAAACACAGCCAAGCAAAGAGATACCTTTCCTCTGGTAAAGTTCAGACTAACTGTTTCTATATGTACATTTATTATCTTTTCTATCAACCTTTCCACAAGCATGAAAATATATTTCTGTTGGCATTTCTCACTTAACCGAAGAGGAAAATGTGCTTGTTGCTCTTGCTTGAGACAAGCAACTTTTCTGTGTTTTTTCTTCTTTTCACAGAAAACAGATGCAATCATTTAAGAGTCTGCATGTTTTGGGGGGTGGGGTCTTGAACTGTTTATAAAGAAAAGATAACAGAGACTCTGCGTTCTCTTTTCATCCTCAGCTATTGAAGATGAACTTGATTTTGCCTTGGGTAAACAAACACCAGCTTTCCTAAAGAAGTGTGTTTGCTACATTCGGAAAATTGCCAACATCGAGCGTTTTGTTAAAATTCCAGAGATGGGAAAATACATGGATGTGGTACATACAGCTGGGAAGTTTCTACGAGATCCTGAAGCCCATGAGAAACTGATCAAGCTCAGGGATGAATTCATTCCTACCATCGTCGCATCCTCCAATCTGAGAGTGTACACGTCCGTCACTCACTGTGACATGAAACTGGGCTACTCCCAAGAAGTGGAGAATCATTACATTGAAGGACTCGGTAAACAATTCTATGAAGACATGATCGATATTATCCAGGCAACAGTGCAGCAGAATTTTGACACAGAGACAGACTTGTTGTATGATGAAGTTCTTCAGCATTCATCACTATGTAAAACATACTCCACTTTTTATGAATACAGATGTGAGGCATTGCATATAGTTCACAAATACGTTCTACCTAGCAAAATAGGACACATTAACCCTCTTATCATATACGGAGGACCATGCACAGGGAAAACTCTTCTATTAGCCGAAGTGGCAAAGAAGGTAAATAAATACCTTACGTAGTTTGGTGATGCCATGGGCATTGGTGCATGAAGACTAGCTTTTCATTCTTCCTCTTGACAATATATCAGTCTTTAATACATAAAAGAAAGATTATAAAACTGACATACCGCTTATTGTTGTACACGTGTTGAGAAAAGGACTCTTCCTTTGACCAGCAACATGTATACATAATGCCCAACAGAAACAAAAGCTTATAGAGCTTTCAAAAAACTAGTAGGGATCAACATATTTTTGAATCATCAACCTGTATTTCACAATGATCTTTTTCCCTTTTGTTCCACAGAGGTCCTATAAATCTGGAACCATCTAAACATCATATGCTGTTTTTAGTCTTATTCACAAATACAGCATGTCTTTCCAAGTCATGCTATCTTGTTTTATGTTCTCATCAGAAATTACTCCAGAATTAGACTGATACGCTTGCTACAAATACGCTTGCCAGAAATCTAACTGCAATAACCTGCAAAAATACCTGTGTTTAGCTGACATATGCTGCTTCAGCCACTGAGCTGGAGTACTACAGGGACATGAGGGAAACTGTGCAGTGCAGGATGCAGGGAAAAAAGAAAAAAGAAAAAAAGAAAAGAAAAAAAAAAACAAGCTGGCATCTCTAAGCGTAATTCTCAAGCTAGAAGTCACAACTTTGAGTTCCCTGCAGTGTGCTCAAAGAATTTGGCACAGTAGGCTGGGAAACAGCCATATCAGCCAGAAGGAAATAGAGAAGGGAACAATAATGTTTAAAATCCTATCTCTTTCCCAAATGTGACTTCCTAGATTCACATCAATTGCATACATGAAATTGGGATTTGCAGTTCAAAATCTCATTTCAGATCCCAGTACATAAGTTAACCTTGAGGCACTGGTTATGTTTTTCTTTTAAAATATTCTGTAATATCTTAAGTGAGGGGAAAAGACTAAGCACGTGAGAGAACTGAGTGAGTTAGCCTGCACAGACTGAGAGGATTTAGAGCCACATTCCTCACTTGCTTAGAGTATGCTAACCAAAAAACAAAACAAAACAAAACAAAACAAAACATTTTATTATGGCAGTGTGTAAGAGCCACAAGCGCTACAAGAGAAAGCATAGTTCAGTGGTCCAGGAATTAACGTAACCAGCTAGGAATGGGCAATCCTGTATTCCCATCCCTGTCCACCAAAATCATCAGGGCATGTATTAATAACTCTCTTGCAAATGAATATTAAGCAAGCTTTGGTGCCAAGCAGGTCTGCCTGGCCAAGGACGATCACGCAGTATCTAAGAAAGGTTATTAATAAGAGCATCTGCCTACTGACTTTCAGAAGTCAGACACAGATTTTGCAAAGAGTACCCTGGGACTTACAGACTAAATTCTGCTCAGGTCCCCATAGACATAAGATCTTCTTTGTGGATCTGTGTCTTAGTGTTTTGGGATACAACCTGGGTTAAACAAAGATGACGTATGATATAAATTTCACCCAGTGCACATAAACCAAAGCAACCTCAAACTGCTAGTGAGAGCACTTCACTCAACCAGTAACATTTAAAAGACATTTTTTATATATATAGGCAATTACTATTTATAAACTCTGTTACTGTGCTTCATTTAGATACTAACTAAATCGTGCTCTACATTCTAGGCCTATTCCTGGCTGCAGGAAGAGATGGGACCTGATTCTGACCCTGTGGTAGTTATACGATTTCTGGGATCCACCGAAACAAGTACTGATCTGAAGAACATACTTCAAAGCGTTTGTGAGCAATTAGCAGTCAACTACCGTTGCCTCGTACAAAGTTACCCAAAAAAGATTCATGACCTGCGGGACTTGTTCATAAATCTCTTGAATGAGTCTTCATTCCACAGGCCACTGGTGATAATTTTCGATGCCCTAGAACAGCTAACAGATAGCGATGATGCTAGGAAGCTTTGGTGGCTTCCCATTCACCTCCCCCGCTCAGTACGGATAATTTTGTCAACACTGCCAAACAAGCATGGGATCCTGCAAAAACTGAGGTGCCTTATTCATGAAGAAGACAACTACATTGAGTTGACTGCAAGGGACAGAAAGATGTGTAGCCAAGTGCTGAAACATCAGCTGCTGCGAGTTAAACGAAAAGTAACATCAGGGCAACAGATCTACGTCAATGAAGCATTCTCCAAGTGCACACTGCCTATGTTTGTGAACTTAACCTTCAGGGAGGTCAGGAACTGGAGATCTCACAAAGATGTGGATGAGTCCTCCCTCTGTGTCACTGTACATGAAAGCATAGAACAGTTGTTCTGGTCGCTGGAAAGCAAGTGTGGATCACGACTACTGTCAAGAGCACTTGGCTACATCACTATGTCCAAGTCTGGTCTGAGTGAAATGGAACTGGAAGATATTTTAGCCCTTGACAACAGCGTTATGTATGAGCTAAGTGAGAGTGTCCGAGAAAGCAACCCACTGAGAATTCCCTACATATACATTGCGAGGCTTAAGGAGGGTTTACAGGGATACTTAATAGAGCGACAAGTGAAAAATGTAACACTTCTGCTCTGGGCAAATAGGCACCTGCAACTAATTGCCCAGAAACTGTACCTGAACAATGAAGAAGATTTGCAGGAGATGCACACAGTCATGGCAGAGTATTTTCTTGGTGTTTGGTCAGGTGGGCGAAGAAAACCTTTTTACAGCAACGACCAGTATCTGAATGGCTGTCATGACCACGACAGCAGAGGCCTGACAGAAGACGAAAAGCACTGCATGGATCAGATTGCTTTTGACAGGCAGGCACCTGATCAGCCGTGGGTTTTTCAGTGTAATCCCTTAGAGCCCGATATCTTTTTTATCAATCACAGGAAAATGACGGAGCTTATTCATCACTTGACGAAATGTGGAAGAACAGATGATCTTCTCTACGGAGTCATTATGAACTTCAGCTGGCTGTACACCATGATTAGGATAGGGCAGTTTGATAAAGCAATTTCTGATATAGAACTGGCTTACACCTGCTCGCAAGAAAAGGAGCTGAAGTTTCTGGCCAGTACCCTCCGCAGTATAAAGTTCAAAGTAGTAAAATACCCAGGGTCACTCTCCGCTGAGTTGCAGCAGAGGCTTCTGCCAGTAGTAAGCTCATTGCCTAAACTCAGACATCTCCTCTTAGAATGCGACAAGGATGGGCCCAAGTACTGCTCTATCGTCCCTTTGCATTCATCCATGGATGTGACTTACAGCCCTGAGCGCCTGCCGCTGTCATCCAGCTGCATGCACGTCACGGAAATCCTGCCCACTTTTAATCCCAGCACAATCATCGCTGCTTTGGAAAACGGCTCCATCAGCACCTGGGACGTAGAGACCCGCCAGCTCCTGAGGCAGATTACAACCGCTCCGTCTGTCATCTTAGGGATGAAACTTACTAGTGACGAAAAATATCTTGTGGTGGCTACAACTAAAAACACCCTTTTGATATACGATAACATAAATTCCTGTCTTTTGTCTGAAATGGAAATTAAGGGGTCAAAACATTGTGGAATAGGGGGGGGCTCCAGTTTTATAAATGGATTTACATTATCGGTTAACCACGCGCTCGCGTGGCTGGAGGCCAGCAAAGATGTCACTGTCATAGACCTGCTTTACGGCTGGCCTCTCTATCACTTCCACTGCTGGTATGAAGTGACCTGTGTGCAGTGCTCTCCGGATGGAGTTTATGCCTTCTGTGGGCAGTATTTGAACACCACAACCATTTTTCACTTAGGCAGCGGAGAGAAGCTGGCCACTGTAACCTCCGAATTTTCTAGTGGCTTTGTGAAATTTCTTCTCATTCTGGACACAGCCCAAGAAATGGTGATGGTGGACAATGAGGGTAGCCTCTCTGTTTGGAATACAGAGGAGATCGCAAATCCCCAGCTTACGGATGACTTTGACTGCAGGAGAGAAGACAGCGAGGTTGTCAGCATAGAGCTTTCTGAAGACCAAAGTGCAATTTTAATTTGTAAGGCTCTCAGCATTGAGCTCCTTGACACTCGTGTGTGGAAGGTGGCCGAAAAGTTTAGAGCTAAACACAATGAGCGCTTTATATCTGCCGTGTTGTCCAAAAATGGCAACTGTATAATTGCTTCAATGGAAAATACCTCAGCCATTTTTGTTTGGAGAAGAGATACAGGGCAGTGCATGGCAAGCTTGCAGGAAATCTCAGGAACTATAGTCAGGCTAATTAAATCAAATCATCATAACATGCTGCTATCCTTATCCACCAGTGGTGTCCTTTCTATCTGGGATATAGACATCATAACTGCTATGTCCAACATTGACAAATCTGGCAAACCCATCCAAAGACTGGTGCTGCCGGCCAGAGGGGAATTAATATACACATTGGACGGATCGGATTCTGTCCACAAGTGGAACTTCAGCACTGGATTTATCGAAGCTGTGTTCAAGCATGAAGGAATTGTTGAAAACTGTGTGCTGACCTCTTCTGGAGAGATAATGGTTACATCGGATGATAAATGCAGCCAGTACGTATGGCACACTGTTAGTGGGGAAAATATCTTTCGCATCAATGGGCAAAAAATCTCAGAGCTAATGATCACTCATAATGACCAATTTGTAGTCTCCCTCTGTGAGCAAAATGCATCCAGAGTTTGGCGACTGGCCACAGGACATAGGGTTTGCAATATTTTAGTTGCCTTACAGAACGCATTTATAACAACTGCAAATACTTTTGTAGTCGGAATGGCAAAGAATAAAGTGTTGGCAGTGAGCCTCTGGACAGGCAGTATAACCAAGAAGTTTTGCTGCGATGATGGTGCAAGCATTGTGGACATCAAACTGATACCAGATTGCCCAGATATTATAGTATTTATAACATCTACTGAAACAGTGAACATCTGGAGCCTAACAGAGGAAGTCATCTGCAGGCGTGTACAACTGCCTAACAATTTCTTAAAAAATTTGGAAGACTTTGAAATGTCCCCAAATGGCAAGCTAGGAATTATAACCTGTGGTGATGAGAACATCAATGTGCTTGATCTACACAGCGGAAAACTTCGTGTGGTTCACGCTCCCGGTATCATCTGGAGGCAAAGGCTGTCTCGTGATGGCCGCTATCTTGTGTACATCTGCTTTCGTGGTGAAGAAGATGATGACAACGGTGCGATCTCCAGTTTAATTGTAATGAGGCTGGCGGATGGCAAAAACATTGGTGCCTGTTCTCTTTATAAAACTCCTACTTTCCTTGCACTCTCGCAGAGACATTTAAATATTATTATTGGATTTGATGATGGAAGTATAGGCACTTACACAGTAGTGGATCGAGTCGACGCTGCACTGAAAATTAAAATTGCTACTTCAAACAGCCGTCAGATTTTCAACAACACGACACAAGTGATTAGGCCAAAATGTCACAATTATAGCTTCAAAGTGACTGCAGACTGCATTTGGAGGGAATCGACTGAAGTATTTGCAAGGGATAGCCCCATTACAGTTACAGAGCCAGAGGTGAGTGAAGCAACACCAACCAAAAAACACAACTATTGCTATGAAAAAGTGTGCTCGGCCATAGACTGCAGAGGACACGGTTTTGCTGCTGACAACTGAGTATCCGTCTGGACTAGTTTACCTGAGTAATAGTATACATGCATAGATTTGTCTTCTGAATTCAAGTAAAAATCAGTGCATTTCTTGGAAGACAGACAGAAACAGCAGAGGGCAGACCAGCTGTTTTTTCCTCGACAAATATTCTAAGATTTACGTACACACACACAAAAAAAGCAAATATATCAGCAATCGGCTGCAGGGTTTTTTTTAAATTTCGGAATACAAGGTTCAGTCCAAGATTTCACCAGGGCCTTGATTAAAAATTTCTAGCAATACTATCAAAATTGTTATGCTATTACAGAAGTTAGGTGATCTTACGTGGAATTGACAAACTGTTTCAACTAGAGCTAGAGCTCTACCTGACCGGTGAGAAAGGCAGACCACTGTTTTATAAACCAAGTCGCCTAGAGGTGGTCAGGGCTGGGTCTATAGCTAACAGCCAACTTTATACCCACCTGCAAAAATGAGTTTCTCTTGCTTGACGGTGCAATGACAAGATGTCACCTGCCAACCTGGAACACTTGATACATTCCATCATCATTTAAAAAATACCTTCTTTAGTTATTTATTTTTTAATTGGGATTAATCATTGGGTTGAAAGGAGTAGGCATCAGTCAGCTGCAAACATGTCAACACGTGAGGTGATAAATACTTCACCTCAGTGAAAGGACTGAAAGATTATTTTTTTTAATTGCATGCAGGGATATCAGGTTTCTGTATTGTGATAAAAAATGATTAAAAAAAAAAACTAGGTCATAAAAGGAATATATGGTTTGGGTTTTTGTTTTTTGGTTTGGGGAATTTTTTTTGTCTTCGCAGTGTTTATTAGTACAGGTCGTAAAGAAAACTTTTTCAAAGAGAAAGGGCATTGCAGATAAGCAGTTAAACATATGAATTTCTTAATGTTAAAAGGTGGCTATCCATTTTCTTGTAAGAAAGTCTAAAATATCTCCTATGTCCCCAAAGTAATCTTAATAGGAAGCTTTCAGACATGCCATGTTTTAATCTTGATAACATTTGCCTTACTATCATTTCTATTCTTTCCCATGATAAATGCAGATCAGATGACCAAACACTCTGGGACTGCTTGTATATGTGCTAAAATTCTCCACTAAATGCAAAGGCTGTCCAAAGGTTCTTTACTGTTCCAATTTGTAATGGGTTTTTCTTACTTACTACCTTCACTTTCTGCTTTAGAACTGTTCTGAGCCTTTTGTACAGTTTTATCAGTTTGAAGGCAGAAACTGTGAAATAATTACATGAAATAATGACAAATGCTTAAAAAAAAATCATTTTGCCCAAGTAAAAGAAATGCTGGACAACATCTGAAAGGATAATTTTTTTCTCTCCTTACATACCTTAAAGATGGCTTATCTGTGGAAATTTTTTCAAACGATGTAAACAAACCAATTTTATTTTTAAAATGAGAACTCCATGCCACAAATTTCCAAGAAATGAATGCTAAGCTAGAACTTAATGTAGTGTGTGAATGTTCTATGTACAAGCCAATATAGTATATTAAGTGACTTGAATGATTTTTCCTAACTTGTTTGCAACTAATAGATCATATTGAATGTTTTTATGTAAACTTTGTAATGTTGGGAAAACCTACCCAATCAGAGATTTATATTTTCATAAATGTCAAATTTAGTTAAATTTTGTTACAGAGTTGTTAAATTAGAAATCTATTGCAGTCTTCAAACAATATACAGTCTTGTGTATGCATTGTTTGTACTAATAAACTAAGGAAACAGACCCCTGTGTGTGTTTGCAGAGTTTTAATTTTAGGGACAGCCCAGTAGGAGACTGCATTTTAGTGTGGCATCCTCAGCTCTTCTTGAGACTTTAAATGAGCGATGTGTAGAATTTATATTGGCTATCTGCACAACAGCAAATTTCATGTTGTCAGAGAGACGCAGCTGCACATATATTCAGCTCCCATTAGCCTGTAGTTAAATGTTTTTAAGGGTTATGTTTGTGAGGAAAATTCTAGTATTTTTCACCCTACAGTTAACTAAATCAAACATTCAAAAGCCACTGAAATTCACAAAAAAAAAAAAAAAAAAAAAAAAAAAAAAAAAGATGCTTATGACTAGATTGCACACTGCCAGTGTGCAAGTCAACAAGTCAACAGACAAAACTTGTGTAACCTTGTTAGACAGCACAGAAGAGAGGGGGGCACCTGAAATCCTGCTCCCCTGCAGAGCCATGGAGGTGCAAAGGAATAGCTCAGGGATCTACTCCCGAGATCCTGTCCTGAAGGTAAGCAACTTCCAACTTCTTTCAAAAACCAAGTATAATGCACTCGTGTCAATCTTGAAGGAGTTAAAATACGTGGTCTCCTACCTGCCAGGAGTGTGGCTAACACTGGGTAGTAACTGAGCGTAGCATAGAAACAGAGCAAAACACAGATAGAGAGAAACGCTCTTCCTGGTCGGGAAGCAGTACCAGAACTCTGCCCAGCCCACTTCAGCTGAGTGGTTTATTGCTGGAGAACACAGATTTGTTCCTCTTGTTTTCTGCCTCAGTGCCCTTCTGCACAGTGGGACGGCTTCTTTGGGCAGGAGGTAGTCCCCAGCAAAAGAGGTGATCAGCCCACCGGTGAGAGCAGGCTTCCCTTCGTCTCAGGCCAAAGAGGGATTTTAGGCCTTTGTCTAGTAGGTCAAAACGATAAGCTGGCACAAGAAAGTGTTAATGCTGTACATAAAAAGGTACAGGTGCTCTCAAGTTTTGAACCTTAGCCTCACATGTTCTGAAGAAGGACAGTAGGCGTGGGGCAGCACCACTACTTCTCTTTGCTGTAAACCAGTGAGAAAGATGAACATGACTCCTACTCCAGTTCAGCCCTTTTGTCCAGGATTGGGTTCATAATCTCACTGAGAATTCTGTTTAGGTCCTGTCCCTCTTTATAGTTTCTCTCTGTCTCAGGACATCTGTACCTCACTCCGTTTTCCAGCTTTCTGAATCTCTCCTCAGGTGTCAGACTCCTCACGTGCACTGAGTTTCGGCAGCAGACAGGTTTCTGAATGCCATTCACCTGCTTGGTAGCTGCTGCAAGACCGAGTTCTCCACAGCCCATTTGCAAATCTGACCCCAGTACCCAAACACTATGTGCTGTTCTATCCCTTCGTAGGAACAGAGCAATTTACTTTACTTTCTCTTACGGAGCACTATTTGCATATCCAGAACAAAGCTTTCATTCATTCTTTATCTAAAGTGCCTCAATAAACGGGCTCAGATGGGGTCCATATTTTCTGACACGCAAGACTCTAGGAATAGGCTGTAGCTGCAAGAAAGTTTTAGTGGGGAATTAGCCGGAAATTCTTTGGCAGACAAAGGTAAGCCGGAGGTCAGCTAGAAAAAATATTTTTATCAGTCATTTCCTTTGCACCACAGCTGGGGAATGCATGGCCCGTGACTTCATTTCATAAGGCCTGTGGCCATTTAGCTTTTTTCATGTTACTGTCAGATAACATCAAAATGTGAGTTAACAGGTAGCCTGGAAAAGGCATTTAGGAGGCATTCAGGTTCCAGTGGTTCCTCAGCCCTGATTTCTTCATGCTGCACATGCAAGTTCAATACAGAATCCTGTGGTAACAGAAATTTTGGCTGTTTGGCAAAGGTCTTAAAACAAATATCCAACAAATATCCATCACTAACAGAGCAGTCTTACACCATGTGTATGTACACGCTATTTCAGCCCCACATCAGCTTAAAATCCTGAGATTTCAACTTGACTTTATAAAAATTACTGAAAGTTTTTCAGGGCAAGTTGACTGCCATGATGCTTCTTAAATGTCTGTGTTATATGTCATAAAATGGGTCCTTTGGGTCAATAACATTAGGCTGGGAGCAACAATCTACATTGCTTTATTTTGTTAATTAAGAACAAAAAAATAATATATATATATATATATAGCATATCTACCCAGGCTAGAAACAGCTTTTAATAAGGGGCAGCTCCTGGAGCCTTCTCACAGGGGCCACACCTGCAGCCCCCCTGCTACCAAAACCTTGCCACATAAACCTAATACATTTTAACATAAATATTAAGAGTGTAAAAAGAGAAAATTTGGAAATGTATTTTTATACATTAAGGCACCTTACTTTTTCACACATTATTGTTGATGTATTCACAAAAATGATCATGTAATCACCGTAAGGTGGATTAGGGCCTCTAGATAATTTGGGTTATCAAGGACATGTTATTAAGAATCATTATCACATATTTATGCTACAAATATGACCTACTTTGAAGTTGTTACACCCTGTTAAGGATGTTACTCAACACCTCTTTTTGGAGCACCACCTGGCTGCAGGGAAAGCGACAGAGCTTTTTTTTTTTTCCCCTCGGTTTACCTTCCCAGCCTGGTCACTGAACACCATTCCTTGCATTTTGGAGGTAGTCTTGTGACTTTTACAAAGCCACTGATGGTCTCAGCATGGGTCTAAATCACAATCTCAGTTCTCAGTTTCTACAGAGAGGTCAAAGGGTGAAAGAGGGCAACAAAGATGTGAAGAGCCTGGAGGGCAAGGTGTATGAGGAGCGGCTGAGGTCCCTTGGTTTATTCAGCCCAGAGCAGAGCAGGCTGAGGGGAGGCCTCATGGCGGCCTGCAGCTCCCTCACGAGGGGAGCGGAGGGGCAGGCGCTGAGCTCTGCTCTCTGGGGACAGCGACAGGACCCGAGGGAACGGCATGGAGCTGGGACAGGGCAGGGTCAGGCTGGGGGTTAGGGAAAGGTTCTGCACCCAGAGGTGGTCGGGCACTGGGACAGGGTTCCCAGGCCAGTGGTCACAGCACTGAGCCTGACAGAGCTGAAGAAGCCCTTGGACAGTGCTATCAGACATCTGGTTTGATTTTTGTGTGGTCCTGTGTGGAACCAAGCGTTGGACTCCATGACCCTTGTGGGTCCTCTCCAACTCAGGATATTCTGTGATTCTGTGATCCTCCCCAGGGCAGGATGTGGCACTGTAGTAGACACTTCTCCAGGAGGGGCAGTTTGCACCACCAGCCCTCTCTGGAAAAGAGACTTTCACTACGGAACACTAAACTTTCATCTACACAACAGTAAATTTACTTCAGAACATAGGGCAATAACCAGAAAAGAGTGAGAGAACCTTCTCCCAAGACATCCACTCCAGCAGAATATCCTCTTAAAATTACAAGTGGTTCCCAAGCCATTACAATCTGCCCCTAGCAATCTCTTCTCCCTGCCTCCACTGCCCTGTTGTCCCAGGCCCACACTGCTCCTCCTTGCCTGGGTGGGAATGATCCTGTCCCACTTGCAAAGCCCCCAAATTACACCCAGCCATGACACAGCCCCCACCTACAGTGCTTGCCTTTGTGGCAGCATGGTGGTCCCATCTCCAGCCTGAGCAGTGAATATACAAAGGCAGTTTTAAGGCATGTCCACATGTTCCTTCCAGCACAGATTTCACCATACAATACCACCACAACAGCACAGCTTTTACTTTTACAGAAGTACACAAGAGAGATAAATAAATCATCTCCCTGTTTTCATGCCACCGCTCTGATTCCACGTGCATTTTGGGTTTTAGTCAACAGACTTGAAGTGAGACTTCACATGACTTCTTGACATGAGACTTGCAAGGTGAGGGATGAAACAAAAATCCAGGCACCCTGTAGCACAGATGAAAACAGAAGATCCCAAAGCAATAGGACGGTTTGCTGCTGTTTGTCTCCATAACTGTCTGTTTGGAAAGTGCCCAGTAGTTCCTACTGTAAGATAATGTTGATGGTATCTGAACTTACAAACTTAACCTCTTGGGCTGTAACTTTTCTAGGTAGACTGCTATCTGAACAGGAATGTCCTCAAAAAAAAAAAAAAAATCTGCCAGCCAAAGAGCTGCTGCAGAGCTTTGCTGGAGCTCGCTAACCCCCAGCCTGTGGATGCTGTTTGGCTTTACATTCTGACACAGCTCTGCTTAAAATGAGCGTACCCAGAGCAGCCTTTACGCCATTTGTTCCCTGCACCTGGCACCACGCGGGGCTGGGAGGTGCAGTCGGTGCTCCTGCTGCCCCAGCACGGGCCCGAGGATCCCATCCTGCTCCGGACACGGGTTTGGCAGACTCACATTCAGCTCATTGCGGGACGTAGGACAGAAACACAAGGCAAACCCTGCTCACAGATGAAGTGGGATTTTAGGAGAATACTTGGCATGAGGAAGGAAGCAGGACTCCAGCAAGCTTCCAAGCCCCGCCAGGTGGGGGGGGCAACCCTAAGTCCACAATTATTTGGGCTGAGAACAGCACACCTGCCAGTACAGCAGCTGAACCTCATATAACTGCTTCAGTAACCTCACATAATCACAGACAGACAGAAGATTTAGCAGAACCCAAAGTGTTATCAAGTAGGCTACCTCTGCCTGCACTGCTTGGCCCCCCAAGCCTGGGACCCCTGCAGTGAGCTGTTGTAATGTTAGTGCCAGGTCTCTCCAGGACTTTTTTTTTTTTACAGTTTTCAGGTACACTGATACACGTTAAGCTTACAACTGGGAAACACCTGAGCCAGCTGCCTGCAGATGTTGCTTAAGTTAAATCTCACCTCCTGCACAGGGAACGCTGCCACAACCGGGTTGCAGCAGCAGAACACCTTCTATAGCACATTTGGAAACACCACACCCAAACCAAAAGGAGTCCAGGGAAGTCAGCAAGTTTCGTCAGTAAATACGATGGGGTGCCTGCAAACACCTTCCTTACAGCCAGGTTCCTCTACGGAGCATCGCCCAGCACAGCGGGGATTATATTTCACTGCTAGGCAAAACTCTGATGTAACAGAGGAACTTTCTGCCAGAGCCCTTCAGCACCGCTTGTGACATGGGGAGATTTAATTTGAAGAATATGCAAATGACAGCATTAATGTACTGTCAGCCTTGGACTTTGTTGTGGTCGTAAGCGGGTGTCCCAGAGGAAGGGAACTGCTTGGCACGTGTTCTCTCTCCTGTCCTCCTTCTAACCCTGGCCACAAAGCAGCGAGGTCTGTCAGGTTTTTATCCAGCTTGCAGGTAAAGGGTTACAGATTCTAGGAAGTATTAAATGCAAACTTTAAAGGATTTTATTTTCATCTGCAGTCACATGACGCCCTAATACCCAATGACACTAACTACAGTGTCTCATTAAGAGGTCATGCGAACTCCCAAGCTAAACAAGGCATTCTTACATATTTAACATTCAAATGCAGAAGCCACGCTAAGCCATGGAAGATTGCAATCAGAAAAAAGCTACACTTCCTGATCAGCACAGAAGCTACAGGTAGGAAAAGTTCTCGTTCCTTTAAACTTACAGCACTGTGCTTTCGAGAGAAAATGTTTCCAGGACGTATCTAGTACTCTCCTTCTTTCTCAGCTTTCAGAATAATCTAATACTTTTATCTGGAAATTACCTGATCCCACTTGTTTCACCTGTTGTAGAATCAGCAACGTTTTTATGCTCGGAAACACAGTTGGCTCAGCAGAAATCCAAACAAAACAACGTTCTTAAACAGGATGTGACTGCAGAAAAAGTCATATTTCTTTAAGATTTCTCAGCTATTGAAACAGCTGCATTAGAGTATGTGAGGTGAAGGGGGTGTTAATGCGTCTGATGTCTGAATCAAAGGGATTTGGAGCTCTTCTGACTTTACTTATGCCATGAATTGCACATTGTTTCAGTCCCTTCAATGAAAGCGTATTTTAATGGATGTGGCTTCCTCGCTGGACTTTCATGATTTTTGAGTTCTCCTCCTATAATTTGGTGCATTTTAAAGAAAAAAAATAATAATCTTGCAAAAGCAAATGAAAGGCAGATGGGGAGGGTTTTTCAGTGCTCTACAAAAGGAGAAAAATTTACAAAACGGGGGAGTATGAAGCAAGTCAGTTAAAACCCAAATAACTGAAAATTTAAATTGTATTAAAGCATAGCTGTTTTTACAGTACGTGATAAAGTTTCACTGAAAGCTGCTGGCAAAATTGCAGGAGTTTATTTTTTGTAACTTTTGCTGAAGGATTTTTCCAGGGTACAGCATTAATTTGTATCACAAAGATCTTTTTCTCATCACAGCTTTTCTCTAAACGGTAATTGTTTTCAGGCGGGTTTCTACAAACTCGTCATTTTCATCCCTTTATAGGATTTTCCTTGTAGACTACATTCTGTAGAGCTACAAAATCTATATTTACTCAAAGATCTCGAGTGCATCAGAAGGTTTCCACCCCCTAAGGATTCCCACTGCATGAAAGGAGCAAGCGGTGTTTATTGTTTTACTCCTACAATGGTTGGGTGGTGATTGCAAGCAATGTACTTTTTCCTCAGTTTATTCTATAAAACCCATCTCTTTTTCCTCTTCCCACGTAATGCTAGTGGATATCAAAAAGAAGTGGAGAGTAACAATACCTACAGCACTTTGCTTCTGATAAGCTGTCAATTTTCTCTGCTTTATCATTACCAGTACTTCCAATACATTTAAGAAAGTTTGAGCCCCAACAAGTTTATCACTAGTGCTTAAAGAAATAAATAGCCAGGCACTTCCAGAGTGCCCATCTTGAACTACAGTAGGTCTAACATCAAGAAGGGCCAAGACCCCACTTTGTCCTGGTTTGTCCAGCCCAAGACATCAAAAATCTTTTACCAATCCAATGGACCTGCTCACCTCCCAGCAGAGGAGTTCACCGTAGTGAATGTAGCAAGTAGCCACGTTTTACCATAACTATTCTATATTTACTGTAACTGACCTCTGAGCATAAATTAGTTTTTAAAAATCTATCCAGTAACTCATATTTGCTAAGCAAAACTTAAATATAAAGGGAGTAAGGGGAAGACACGAGCTCCCACCCAAACAGCTGCCCTGTGACACAGGCTTTCAGTGCCGAGGAAGGCTGCACCTGCCAAGGGAGGAACAGCCAGCCCCAACTAGTCTCTTTTAGCAAATGTTTGTACAAATCGGGCGGGTCACGGAAAGCTTAGTAGCTACGGAGTTAAAGCTGCTGAAGGTTGATTGCACAACATGTCTTTGTAGGATGGGAGATACAAGGAATGCTAAAGTTACTCTGTGGGCAAACACACTCCAAGTGAGGTGAGAAGTTGCTCATTTCCTAGAGGAGAGGAACACAAGTGAGGAGTGTGCTGCTAGCACTCTAGCAGTTCAGATGTTCTTTATAGCAAAAATTTTACAGTCGTTACAGGAATCTGCACAGATTTAATTTCTGGTGAAATAATCCAACCTATTATCTCGGTTTGTCACATCAGCATAGTCAAATGTAGTGTTGTTTCACGGTGAGGGCACACAAATCAAAGACTTCCTTCTCATACACAAGGAAAAAACAGATGATTGGAAACTGAGATCACCGGAAACCCAACAGAATTTTTCTCTTTGATCCTGGGGAGAAATCAAGCAAACAGAAAAACAAAAACACTTCCAGAACTCTGGAATAGTTTTCTCTTTCCCCTCAAACCAAAGCTAAGCAAAGCACTGCTCAAGAGCCAACCCACCTCTTCACAAACGCTTGCAAATCTCAGGAAACTTGTACCAGATTTAAGGTTCATGCTGGAAATCTTCAACCTGATTTTATCACAGCTCTAGGCAGGTGGGAAGACAGAGCAAAACTTGCAAGTGAAGGGAACTGTAGCTTCCTCAGAAAACCTGCTAGAAAGTGGTCAGCAAGCAAGGTAAACATTTCTGAGTGCTGAGGCCCTTCTCTAACCACACAGTTGTTTTTATCAGATCTGAAGGAAATACTTACAGCAAGTATTTGCTCTAAGGCTTTAACTAAATGAAAGCCAAGGTGCCTTATACAGTCCAGGGTGCAATCCTTTCCTTCCCAATGTGGAGAAACAAAGAGCAGGGGGGCTTGGAGCAGGCAGGGCCCACACAGGAGGCCATGGCCTCCCCTGGCTCCATCCTATCGTACCACTGTAGGAAAGCCTCCCTTCATGTTTTTTGGGAAGGGGCGGCCTTATTCTGTGTCTGCACAGTATCCAGTCAGACACGGCCTTGGCATTGTTTGTCTTGCACTGCCACTGTTTCACGGATGACTTGGTGGGGATGGGACTTGACACACGCAACACACTGACATGTGATGAGATTCAGTCAGTTAATAAATATTTGCCTCAAACTTACAATTCCTCCTCCAAAACCTGTTCAGCTGAGGATTACATACAGTCACCTTACAGCAGAGTGTGACTGAGACGTCCACCAAAAAAAGTTAAGAGCAGGAAAATGTGCGCGATCTCTGGGCCTCCTTTCTTTGATGAGAGAAAATATGCTGGTGGCTTTTTTGTTTTAGCAGAGGTTGGTTGTTCTAGCAATCCCATGGGGGGTCCATTTGAAATGAAACAGTGAAACATCTGGTTTTCAGTGGGTGTGCAATGCTGTGACGCATCACAGGGAGGCCAGGTCCCAGCTCCTGGCCTCCTCACACCTGAGCTAGCACCTGAATGTGCTGGCTTCACGTGCAAGCACTGATGCATGGAAAAGGTAGGGTTTTGCTGAGCTATAGAAGAAGAGTGCCAGCAAACAGGATGTATTGCCATGGAGAATAGGTATGAAACATGATACAGTTTTACCTATTAAAAGTTTGATATCAAAATGGACAAAATACATGAGTTATGGTAGCAAGGTCAAAAGGGATTATTGCAAAGAGGGAACAACACAGCAATTTTCCTTGAGCTCCCCTCTGAGTCACTTTCACTTGGACATATGGAGGAACTTTAAAATTTTATTAAGAGCTGAATACATTGTTTGGAAACTAAACATTTAATCAGTTACAGCAGGAAGCAGGGGGGGAAAAAAGACCTACGTTTTCTTTTGTCTGTGACATTTTTGTCTGCAGTTTCTATACAAGTTTATTTAACTTCCAATTCTTCACTTTAACCACAGATGTTTGCTGCAAAGCCGCAGATGCTTTCTGGTTAGAAAAGTATTTGTGGTCAAATATTCTATTATTAATTCACATAAGTTACTTTTCCATTTGGGAGAAAGGAATAAGCCTTCTCCCTGCAGCTTACTTTTTTTGGCGTTACCAAATGGGCCTGGCTCCACTTTGAATCATTCCCCGACTATTAAAGAAAGATGTGTGTTGCTATTAAAGAGCAGTTAATCTTCTGATTTTATGTAAACAAGCTCCAGTGCCTTGCTGTAGCAGGCAATCTGCTTTTCTGCAAGAGCAGAGTCACAGGAGGAGAGTACCCCTAGTGAAATAGGAAACACACCCACAAAAGGACTGAAAAACCTTTCAGCCTGGAGTCCAACCTGGGACCTCATCAAACCGGCTCCAGTGGGAGCAGTGTCAAATCCTCACACACAGGCCAGGAGGAAAATACACAGCCCCGCTGTGCCTGGGTGCGAAGGCACTTTGCCCAGGCAGGTTGGCATTAATGCCCACAGGCGATTAATGCCCATGCACTCTGATGTGGAGGCTCCAGAGGCTGATTTAAGGCAGGAGTGTCCCAAATGAGCTGCATGGAGCCTGGGGACTTACCAGGCTGTGGGTCCCCTCCTCTGAAAGTTCATCCTCTCCCTGTATTTGTTGAAATGGTTGCATTTACTGCCTGAGCTGTATTTATGGCATTCCCTTCCCCCTTCATCCTGCAGCCACTTGGCAACTCTGTTTTATCAGCGTTAGGTTTGGGAGTGTCCAGCATTATCTACCTTACTAAGCAACCGAGCTTTGTGCAACAGCCAGGGATGCAGAAAGCAGGGCCTGTGCCCTGACACAGCTCAACAACAGCCCACCGGCTTCTCCATCTCTCCCTCCATGCCCCTGCTCACACCAGGACACATCCCAGCTCTGGGACCAAGCTATCTGCAGTTTCTTCCTCTGCCTGAGCTGCTAAGTGTTAGCAGCTCTTACTCTTTTTACAGCACACAAGCCTGATAGCAATCTGATTTGGGTGATTTTAACGTGGCTTATTTCCAAGTAGCTATTCCTCTGATCTACTCATAGTAAAAGTACTCTTCTGACCTACTCAGAGTAAAACAGGCATAAGGCTTGGATGGTGTCAGGTTGTTGTAGTAAGCTGATGGTCTTGCTCACTGTGTAGAGCTCAGTGGAAAAAAAAAAAAAAAAAAGAAAAAGAAAAAAGGCAGTTCTGTCATCTTCCACTTACATGAATAAAGCTTTGTTAAGGTCCTTTCCATCTCTATTTTTGGTTTGGGTGTGGTGTGGAAAAAACAATATTTACCATCTCAGTGGCTGTGCCCTTTGTGTATTTGTTTTCATGTTCCCTTTCCCCATGTGAATTCAGCAGATGTTGCATGGCTTGATAGGAGCCCTGCGTTGCTGTTGCCTGAATGCGTGCGTGTCTCCGCTGAATGTTAGCAGTGAGCGGGCTGCGTCTGTGCAGCAAAGATACAGACTCAACTGCCAGGCACCGTTTCACAGGCAAACGTGCATAAAGAAGAAAAATACCGTAAGATTTCATTTGCAATGTAAATGAAACAGAAGCTACAGTCATCAGCCCTAAACTGAAGGCCTCCAGGGGCCTGAGATGTTACAACCATGTAGAATGTCCCATTTCCATCCTTAACATCTCTTTTTAAATTGAAATCACTTGAGAATATTTTCCATTGCATTGGATGAATATGCTCAGATTGCTACAAGGCTACTCCATATTTACCAATATACATTAAAAACTAATGCTCACTGCAATTATCCAATTCATTACCTTCCATAAAAATGTTTCCATCCATTCTATGTTTATGTAGAGTACAAACAGACAGACTTGCTGATGCACAGATGATCAAAAAGCCCAAAGACCTCTTAAGGAGACAGAGACAAAGACAAAGACAAAGACAAAGAGCTAGGGGAAGGAAAGCTGCGTGCTTTCATGGCCAATACCAGCATCACGCATTCATCAGACTACAGCAATAGTTTTGTTTCATTTCTCGGCCATCCTTCCACAAAAAAGCTTTACTGTGGCACCACTGAAAACAATGTGGCTGGATTGCCTCCTGGAGGGAGACAGTGAGTCCTTTTAGCTCAGAACCCACACTGATATCCACCTTCTGTATGGGGGAAGACCAGGTTTGAGAAGCAAGGAGCTAAATCAGCCCCAAGCTCTGTACAGGAGGCAGAATTTGTATCCAAGTCTCCTGAATGCTCTAAGAGGCAAATCTGCCTCTAGAGAGAAACTCTTTAAAGTCCCAGCCCACTGTCTGTAACTCTCCTGTCATAAGGAAGCACGTCAGACAGACCAGTAAATGACATTCTTACCCACAGGCAGCAGAGGTTTGCCTTACGATGGAGCTACCTGAGACGCAGCGTTTATAGCTGTGGGGTAAGCTGCAAAGGCAGAGTCCTACAAATCAGACTTAATTGTGCAATTTCCATTGATAATTTTGGTGGATACAACCCATTCTTTTGCACAGGATTAAAGGGAAAAAAAAAAAAAAAAAAAAGGATTACTCAATTACTCAGCTGGTCTGATTCCAGACAACCCCAAGTCTTTCCCAAGTCTTTCAGAGGAATGAATACCTTCCTATAACTTCCAAGTATTGTTCTACAGTGAAACTGAAAAAGGTTGCAAATGCAACCAAGATAAGCAATAATACTGCAGAAATGCATCTGTATTTCACTGCTACCTCACCGTTACCATATCTTTGCCATTTTGGGACCTTTTTAATGCCTTGGACCTGCCTTCTGCTGAGAAATAATTATTGTAATCACAACATAAAAACACATCACTCTTGTTCACAAAAGCATTGTGCCAAACCATTCCCTTAGCCACCCATCATCACTCAATGTCTGCTAAGGAAATTGGCTTAAAATAACCAAATGGAAAAGTTCACAGGCGCTCTAAACAGTTCTAGATTAAATTATCTCTATGCTTTGCACATTAATCTAAGTGCTGTATTTAAAAGAAAAGAAAAACCCTTTGAGTTGCAAAGAACTCACGTAAGAGAAAAAGTCACATCACATGAAAGGGTCTTTATTAAGGTATTGTATCAGAGTCTTTTCTTGAAGATTTCTGAGTGTGGCTTTAAGCAGTTTTAGTGTATTCTGTATCTTTCTGTTTTATAAGGTTTGTTACCCATTTTCACAGTGCTTTGTAACCATGGCCCAAACAATCCTCTGCTTTTCTGCTCTCTGCCCACCATTCTTCATGTGAAATGTTCACGAACAATGAGGTAAAAAATATCATTTCCCATGTTTCCCACACTTATTAGATAGAAGCAGGACCATGTAGCGGGAGCATCCTGAGGAATGGAACAGGGGGAAAAGGACAAAATAAAAAAAAAATAAAAAAAAAAAATAAAAGAGTCAATGGGTGCATGAGGCTATGTATATTCAAGGCTATGTTAGAACTGAAAGCTGCCTGACACAGGTATTGTCCTGACAAAGAAATTGATTTATGTGGTGATTTATTTCTGACTGTTTCCAAATTATTCCTATTATTATTCTACATATTTGATCCTCAAGCATATCCAGAACTGAACAGGTATACGCAATGAAGGCTGCAAAATAATCTCAGAAAAAACTGCTTAAGCCAGGCACAGCAGAGCCTTACCACTCACTGAAATATCACTAAATGTCTGGTACTGCTACATGCTAGTACTGGCAGTCATCTGAACTGTGGACCACCAATATCTGACATAACTATCAATGCTACCTCTTTGCCCACTGAGTATGTCATCTCTGCACCCACAACATATCAAATTCTTCAGAGGAAAGGGTCTTCTCCAGGCGTCCCAGTGTAAGCTGTATTACTTAGCTGCACTTCATCTTTTGATTCAATTAAACACCAGCAAGGACAAGAAATCATCAAAGTGATCGATATAACCAGTGCTTTTATACAGGACAACAAGTTGTTGTCTTTGCCCATCTTAAAACCAATCTTTCAAACCCTCACCTGTACCAAGTGCATTGTTCTCCATTCTTTACATTTATTTTTCCACTCCATCCTTCCGTACACGCCTTAGTCCCGTGCCTTCTGATTCTCAGACCCTTTAGGCTGACTTTGGGCAATAGCACCATGTTAATTCATGGTGCTCTCTTTCAGTTTGGACAAGAAAAAATATACTTGGCTGAGTAACAAATTTACAGCACACATTTTGTGGACCATACCTAGTCCTCTGTGTAAGATTCACTTTAGACTGGCAGTAACAAACCAAAGATGTAACTCTTGCAAACTCAAGCTGTTTATAAACGGGCTTCAGTATCCTTTCTTTCTGTTTATGTTCCACTTTGAAGATCCAGTTGTAACTGTAATCTTCCCAAAAGATTTTCCAGTCTGCCAGGCATACCAAATGCCTTTTTTTTTTTTTTTTCCTCTATCTAAATTAATTTTCCTTTGAAACAATGAAAGCAACATAAACTCTTTGCCCTATAATTTCTGCTTGCCTTGCAAGGAATGCAAGTTTCATGTTTTTCTCCCAAACCTGTTAAGCTGCCAAACATGTTAAATTGTCTTTGTATCACAATGTTGGAGTCCATAAATCATTGATTCTTCTAATCTTATAAAAATTTTTTCTATTTTACATATTGTTGCAGCTTGATATAAAAAGATAAATTTGCTAACAAAAACTGTTTCATGGGGCCAGCATCTGAGATGAGCCCCCCAAGCATGGCTGATTGCAAATCTGTGGTTTGCACTGCTGTAACGACTGCATTAAATGAGCGCTTGTCAGGACAAAGTAAACCTGAAGAACTTCTCTAAAGTATGTTTAGCGCAGATAATCCAGTCGTGGTATGCTCTCCCTGCTACAGGGCTTGTATTGTTCGCTATCGTGCCATGAAAGAGCCTGGATCTGCTCTACTCTTGACTTGAAATAAAGTTAATCATAGACTGAGATTTCTTTGTTCAGTGAAACAGATTGATTCTGGCCTGTTCAGTTTTACTTTATCTCACATTCCTGCAGCTTGCAATATTCTTCTGTCCACAGAGCTCCCTGTACAGCACGGTGTTAGTGCAGCTCAATAGCTCACCTATACACTGGCACAAAATCTCAAATCCAAGGTCTGAGACCATCAAGAACCACCTGTTTGCTAGGTTTGGCCTTCTGTTTCTCATTCTGTGCGAGGCTCTATTGTTAAGGTGCGGGATTTGTACCTTATGCTGGTTGTTTTGGTTTTCCTCATTTCCATGGCATCCCCAGTAAGGAGCATAATATCTGAAGATATAAAAAAGCCTTTTGTGCTCCAGGAGATATACAGGGTTTCTTGAATAAGGCTGCTGGAAACTTTGCAACAGAAACTGCAATGAGTAAATATACTACCGCCCAGAAAAAGCTGGGCTCCCTTTCCCAGGCAAATGGAAAGATTAACTCCATCAGGCCCTGCAGACTCAGGAGCCCTCTGTCCTCAAAACTTCCTCATCACATAGCTCTCGTAGCTCTTTTGACAGAAGGAAAACTAAGCTTAAATTGGCAAAGCCCCCATTCATTTAAGCCAAGAAAATCCCACACAATTTGGAATTAATCAATAGCACAGAAATCCCTTCCCACCTACCACATGGAGCCCAGTCTCCAAAAACCTGCAGTGTCTCTCTAGGGTGGTATTTGAAAGAAGCCTGTTTGCAGAGCTATCTTCACCCTCCTCTCATGCCACCTTCCCACGCAGAGATCTTTTGCTACTTTCCTCCCATGGAAAAAAAAAAAATAACATACCCATGTAGAAAATAAAGGCTAGAGCACCATAAAGCCTGGAAAAGCCTGATTTGAGAAAATCTCTTCACCGAGTCTGTACACTTTCCCCCCAGTAAGAAAGGCAGTGTTTCTAGTCCAACAGTAAATGACACAATCAAGACTTAACACTTGACTCAATGAGCACTTATGAAATGCCTGCTAACAAAGGTATGCCTGAAGCAGAGCCTGGCCTTCACCTTTCTTCTTTCTCCAGGCCTTTCT
Organism: Anas acuta; assembly: GCF_963932015.1. Lineage (NCBI taxonomy): Eukaryota > Metazoa > Chordata > Aves > Anseriformes > Anatidae > Anas > Anas acuta. The sequence continues at coordinate 23,149,343 of NC_088982.1, forward strand.
TTTGCTTCCCAGGAGGCCTGAAGACCTTTTAGTGGAAGCAAAGATCACAATTGATTGCCACAAAGCTTTCCACGAATGCCCTTTTTTGAAGCATTCAGGCGAGATTCAAGAGAGACAAGGGAGGTGTTCCCCAGTGGCAGGGCGCAATCACCCAGCTCCCACCTCAAGGCCTTGCCCCTCTCCTCCAGGAGCTTGTCACGCAGCTGCCATGCAGGATTTTCCCTTTTAACAGGGCTGCAGGTAATTCATAGATCAGTTCATCAAGAACAAGAGAGCTGCCTTCATTTTTTTACAGTATTTCCTTGGTTGTGGTACAGCAGCACCTAAGGCCCCGGAGGTGATAAAGGCCGTGTTGTGTCACGATGTCACCAGTACGACATACCCTATTTAAATATTGCCAGATTAAATAGAACGTTTCAGGCACCAGACTGGATCCAGACTTCTAGTATCTGCTGCTGCTGGGACAGCAAGACTGAACAGCCTGACCCCATTCTTTGTATTAGTAAAGGATACCCCACCCCTGAGAAGCAAAAACTCTGAGTTTTAATCCCTTTGGATTTAGGAAGAAGATACTACAGGCATCTGAAATCCCAGGGGATGGGTGACCTCAGGAGGTTACCCCACAAGGTGTGGGGGCCGCTGCCTTGGCAGCAGTGGGGTCTGATGCCTGCCATGTTCCTGAGGGGGGCCAAAGCTCCTCCAGCAGCAGGGGCTCTTCGAGGCCAAGGAAAACCCAGGCTCATGAACCTCAAGTTGCCCCGGACCATCAAGCTGCCTTGCTCAGACAACAGGCTATCTGCCATCTGCAAGCCACCATCACATTCAGTAACAGGACTTTTAGCAGCAACACCAATTTTGTGGGGCAAGACCTAGCACACAACAGGCACTAAGATAACCCAAACAGTAGGGTGGCAGCTGGTTGCTGCCTGAGCTGGGGGCCAGAACCATGCTCTTGAAGTCCACCTGGGGCCAGGGTGCCCACAGCAGGGCCACGAGCGGGCTGCCAGGTGTCAGTCAGGCCTCTTAGCCGCAAAGCTGTCCTCCCCAAGCACTGTTCCACCTGACCCACACAGCTAATTACCCTAATATTAATGTTTGCCACCTGTTTCCTTCTCCTTAGACTTTGCCCATGGAGACATCTTTTCCCTAAGCCTGAATTTCCAAGCTTCCACACTCCTTTCATGTCTGTAAAACTTTCTACTATATGAAAAAGCAAAAATATATGTTATGCATATAGAGATATATAATATCAGGGATCTTTCAAAGTAGTACACACTAACCAAGCTTTGCTTCTTTGGTACAACATTACACACAATTTACTCCTTTCTGGAGACAATAGCTACGACAGGTTTCCACTCCCCCCCTCTCTGTAGCGGGGCTGGCATTTTCACTCAATGTCACAAGAGCGTAGGCATTGCACATTAAACAGTGGACTTGTTTCACAAACTCCCTTATTGTTTTCTCAGTATTATTTGCCACCTGAAAAGGGAGAGTTCTTGTTTGAGGAAGGAAGGAGGAAATCAGTGGAGTGCTGCCTCTGTGTCCTCTCACCTCTCAGGGAAAACCTCTACACAGTAGCTGGTGGCTATCAGAGGCTGTGCCAGAGCCGATGTCCAAGGGGACAGCATTTGGGCACCCTCTCCCACTTCTTAGGATGGTGCAATGGTTTCAGTGGTTTTGAGGCCTCTGGTCCACAGGCTCTTCTCACCTTGTGAGCTCAGAAGAAGCTTTAGCCACAGCAGATTGTCCTGTGTTTTTTTGTTTTGTTCTGTTGTTTTTCCCAGAGGGCACTTCTGTCCATCATGAATTTTAAATATATAGTTTTTTCTTTTTTCACACATACAGAACAGCTCAAAGAAATTGGTAGGAGTAGGGCTGTCTCTTGGCAGCAGTTCAGCATCACAGCAATTTAGCTGTGATGGGAAGTTACACCACAAGTCACTCATACATGACTTTCACTGAGAGAAAGCTTTGCTACAGAGGAAATAAAAAATATAAGCTTAATACATTTAAAGGTTTTCAAGAGGTAATAACCTAGATAACGTAGTGTGAAAAAGCCTGTAAAGGACACAAATATCTTATTTCTTCAGACACCTTCCACACCTCACCACAATGAGCTGTGTAGACTGAAACTCTATCAGATAGCAGGAGGGTTAAGAAAGCAACAACTACATTTTTATGCAGATTTGCCAGTCTATCTTAGCTGAAATGAGTTCTAGTGCCTTTCTGACATGAACAAGGCAGGATTTGATAGAATCTGGCTGACTATCTGCGTCTCCATCAGAAACTCAAGCCCTTCCCTGTCACTTCACCATCTCTTCTTACCAGGACACTGATCCAAACCAGGACAGAAGCTCAGGTCTTTGCCAATCAGCCTGCAGACTGACAAAGAACAGGAAAAGTAAGGGACCACACAGCCCTCTGCATGCCCCTACAGCATCCCTAGGCCATACAGACATTCCTACCAGTAGGACCTGCAGAAACCTGAGCAGTTGAGGGGAAAGAAGTTCTTATTATTGGGGATAATATTCATATTAGTTCATGCAAATTACTTAGACCCTATATTAAAGGTGATTTGTAAAATAAAGACTGTCAGTATTGGCTTTAGGATGTGTTACCGAGGCCCAGGATTTTAATTTTAACTGTTTTTAACATTAAAAATGTGAGTGTTGTAAAATCCAGAGAGCCATCCATTGCAAGAAAAAGATCACATGACTGAAGGACTGGTATCAGTCTTACCTGATGAGAGTACCTTCAGTAATGGCCGTACCTCACAGAAAATGCAAGCCTCTGCTAAACATTAACCATCCTCAGCAACCCCAAAACTTAAGTCAAATTGATCCAAGATGTGTTACATAGCATTAGTCAGTGTAAAATCAAAAGGACCACTGGCTAACCTTCACATTGTCTCCTTACAATCCCAGGAATACATACAAATCATGCCAGTTCAGTCAAGTTAAGCCTACAACAGAAAAATAAATGTCTAAACTTGAGTCCTTCTTTATTGACAATATAATCAAAGACTGCAATAAAAAAGAGGATTCCTCTCATCACTTAAAGCTAACACTTTTGTCTCAATCCTGCATGTGAAGACTGCAATGAAATGCCAACACCTGGCAAACCTAGCCTGGCACCTGGGCACCGTGGGCGTCCCAGCCTGGGTGAGGTGCTGCAGTGGCACTGCTTCAGCTGCAAACCCGCTGCTCGGAGCTGCTCACGGAAAGAGTACAGCATACTACACACGCTGCTCTAATGAAAGCAGGGCATTGCACTGGCAGAGTTAAACTGAAGCAATTTTCTACATAAGAATGATGCACTGATTTAAAATTGGTTTACGTTGATCAGTTTTCTCTTGCTTCACAACAGTGCCATTTCTGTGGGCAAACAAGGCTTCAGTCTTAAATAGACGCTTGGACTATCATTCTCATAGGATTAACTTTAAATTAAGGAATAGGTGGCAAGAAAAAGTAATTTCATGCTCCGAAAAGAACTTTTCTATATTTCAAAGGCTTGGAACCCAGAACCATCACTCCATAATCTTATCCAAATGTTGATGTCGTCAATGCATTTTAAAGCAGCTTTTAATTAAGTTAAATAAAGAAAACAGATGCTGCTGAAGAAATGCCCAGTAAGAATTTCTATTTCTAGATAAAACTGCTTTAAATGCATAAGTAATTCTGCTAACTGTGGGATGTGATGCACACAACTAAGTGGATAGGTGTTTAGTGAGACTTGTGTGCCATTTTGTGTGTCATCATGAGTAGTCAGCACAAAGATAATGATGTAAAATATAGCAGAATCGGCCTATAGCCTCCACTTTTAATTAGAAAAAGTAAACAAATTGCATAAATCAAAGCCAGTAGCATTTACTCTGGGCTACAACAGCATTTACTTTTCTTTAAAAGGAGTTTCATCTTCCCAAACCAAAACGGTTTTCCTTCAGTTTTCTTAGCTCAGAGAAGCATGCACACGAAATACCCATTCTGACAACAGCTCCTGTATTTAAACTCCTGCAGTCAGTGGTGCTGTAACCCAAATCTCACCCAGGCCACAATGTGGTCTTAAAGCTAAATGGTATCGGTGTGGAAATCAGCAGCAGAGAGAGCAAGAGTAAAAATTAGGTCAGTCTAATTGAATTGCAGTAGTTTGTCTGAAAGACACCTTTGCTACCCACTTTGAATGGGCTTTAGAGACCACATTAGGGAAATGTTTTTTTTTTTTTTTTTTTTTTTTCAAAATCTTCATCTTGGTTCTTTCCTGCTTTGCTCAGAGGATTCTCTACTGATACATTCTCCTGGGCCTTCACTTGGCTTCAGGCTGCAAATATTGCTATTATTGAAGCTAGAACTTGAAAATGGACCTGAAGTTACCTTTGGCAAGTTTTTGTGCACCTTTTAGACCATTATGTATACATTAAGATTTATCATAAACACCTAGATTTCTCAACCAGAAGGGCTACCTACTGCAGGTTGGTCCTGGTCTGTTGTATGCAGCATGTAGCCCAGGAGGAGAAGAGGGAAGAGCTGTCGACTGCTTTGGTGATACCGCTTTCTGGCCTTTGGGGACAGCTGCTCTTTCTACCTAGAGGGAAAAAAAAATAATAAAAACTAACTTTGGTAACGTAGGGCTTTCCAAGCACTCACCACAGCAACAAGGAACATATGTACACACATAGCAAAAGTGATCAGGAAAGCCTGCTCCCAAGGCTGTGTTTGATAGCACTGAATCCTTAAAATGGCAGCTGAAGTGCCGCTACCCCACATCGCTTTGCTCCTCAGCTACGTCAGTGCGATATTCACACCACTGGGAACTGTAGGAACAAGTCCCACTCTGAAGCTGGGGCCTTAAAGGCTGCATATGTTACCCAAATATATGAATGAAAGCTGAGCACAGCGGGCTGCTTCCAGCCACCCATCTACATAACGCCAGTTATCTCAAATATTGCGCTAGGAGAGTGGTGTTTAGCTCAGAACATTTTGTTACAACGTCTGCTCACACAGGAGACACCATTCCTGAGAGTTCCCCCATTTCCCTGGCCTTCAGCACAGTGTGTTTCTTACCTCTATTAGCACAATCTTCGCTGCTAAGCCATTTATGTAAGTTAGTATCTGACTGCATCTCTAATCTTCTGACTGACAGGATTATAGACATTATGTATTTACTTAAGGGATTTTTCTACTTACGGAATCAGTCTGCAATCTTCTCACTGTCTAAATTATAACCCAGGATTTAGTGCCATCCATTTCCACATCCTCAGAAATGTGAACGGAGGGAAATCCCATTTCCACAGGAGGCTCCCCATGGCTCTTTGCCTGCCGAAGAGCTTATGACAGTACATTCGCTCTTCGGAAACCTTCGGAATTTTTGTAGCTAAATTAGATTCTGCTTTGTCACCACCGCCTGAAAATAGTCAGAGGCTGGGGGATGACTGGGTGTCTGGGAGTACTGCTTGCAAAAAGCCAGGTCCTGAGCAAGATAGCTGCAACCCAGATCAAAGCTGGCAAGGCTGGCTAATCACACGGACACATTTGCACCCGGCAGTACCAGACAATATTAATGAAGGCAGTGGAAAAAGGCAAAGCAGGCAGTGTACCTACCTCCCCTTCTCCCCAGCCAGTAAGATCCATAATCTGTTGCAAGAATGTAGAGGACACAAGCAAGCAAGGAGAAGATCTGCAGCAGATCCGCGCAGAGGGACTGCAGATCCATGGCAGAGCATGCAGCATGAAGGTTAAGCTGCCATAAATTTGGGTGCACCTTAATGTGTGCTGTGAACTTTGTTAGAAAAGAGTAGAAGAAACACAGACGCTTCCATCTTTCCTTACTCTGAAAATGGGCCTTATCAATAATGAGAGGAGACCAACAGCAGGAAAAACTATTTCCTTTTTCAGCCATCCTTGTGAAGGATCCCAGAGCATGCAACGCAGCCTTTCCAGGCAGTTGTGCTGATAAAATTGGGTTGATGAAGCTTTTCCACCTTGAAGTGCTGCCAGGTATAGCTGTAATGCTAACTTCAGAAATGGCTAAAGTCTTTGGGTTAAAGCTGCTATATATAGACAGAAAACTAAAATATTTATTCTACAGTTAGATGAAAAAATGCTCTCTTATAACAAACACAAAGACCTGGTGTTTGGCTTTCTTCGTGAACATTTCACAGAATCACCAATGTCAGGGGCTGGCCAGTACAGTCCTAAGTGTGTTTAAACACTTAACCTTAGTGATGAAGTCGCATTTTGTGACTGAAACTTGTTATGGATGTTCTTGTTTTGGCAAGAGTGTTTAAAAACTGAGAGTTGTGAATCTTTTCAAGGTATGTCAGAGAAAGGAAGAGAGGTCTGAGTTTTTTTTCCTGATTAAAATGTGCAGCAGATTGCACTCAACACTCGCTCTGAATCCTAAATTCCACATAAATATTCATAAATGCACTCATCGCAGGTCTGGTAATCTTGTTCTGAAACTTACAGGCCTGATTCTCCTCAAATCCCCAGTCAGGTCCTGCCCCCAAACCCTAGATTTAAGGAAGACAAAGACCAAACAGCTAGGACTGATGCTGTTAGCACGACATCTCAGGGTTCAAGTCATCAGAGCAGAGCACGTGCCATTCTGTTCCCAGAGCTTCCAGGGTATTCTCACACCTGTAGACAACCCAGGGAATAAAAGGCAACATTCAACCATTTTCCTCTATTTTCAGGCTTATTTTTCAGTGTTTGAATAAAGCACCATTGTTTTTCAAATGTGTTTGCTAGGAGATTAACTCAGCCTCTCAGAAACATCCACACTAGCCAAAACCACCAACCTGTATAGGTCAAATAATGCTCTGAAAAACTGTTTCTTCCAAAAAAAAGCTGTGTTTTGTAGTGTATATTTTTCAAAGTTCTCTAGGTGCCTCGAGAGAGGCAATGAAAACATATACTGCATTGTAGACTAAAGGGATAATATGAAATCCCTTTATATAATGTAGGGTTATATAATATAAATACCAGGAAACACCCAAACAGATCAAAAAAGGGCCTAATTCAAAATCGAGCAAACAAAATTATTCTTCTGGCATAGCTAGCCTGGGCAATTGGTATCTATACATTTATGTCTGAGGGAAAAGAATATAATAAGGTTTCTAGGGAAAACCACAGACTAATGCTACAACAGGGAGTATGACCAAGTCAAATGTAAGCTTAAAAAAGATTGATCTTTTGGAAGTATGAAGTCTTCAAACTCAAGAGACGTAAGCCACATTTGATGGATGTAAAAGTTGCACCATAGCAGCTCCCTGACAGGCATTTTCGCAACTTCTTCTGAGGTATCTGATGCTCACTACAGGACTGAACTTGAGTCTGATCAAGTTCGACAGTTTCTGTGTCTCTTTACACGTAACAAGAATTAAAAATACAAGAAAAAGCAAACAGTACAGTCAGAGAGATTCTTGATGATCCACTTCATGGACGACTTAGAGTAAGTTTTTGGGTCTGTTTGCCTAACGAAGTGGTAGGATATATCTACGTGATTTTCAAAAATAATTTAATTCCCAATCATGCAAAGCAGTCAAAACCCAGCTTTTGTTGTCCCCACAGTGTTCTGCAGCAGCCAGTACCGATGCCTTTGTTGAGCAGAGCTCGGGTGGAACCACAGCAGTGCCACGTCCAACCTGCTGCTCCTTTGTGGCTCCGATCTGGGTGCCCAAAGAACAAGGATTTGCTGCAGTCATTGGCTTGCCACCTGCCCGAGGCATTCAACTGTGTCTAGCACAATGATGCTGGGAGGCATTCATGAGTAAATACACAATAACATTTGTATGTTTACAGCATCTGTGAAAGGTGTGGAGGGGGTGACTACTGTGTGTTTCCAGAGCAAGTCAAACCCATTAATTAAATTCATGCCCTTGCCTTGTTTCAAAAGGAAAAACACAGCTGATTTATGGGCACTGACAGCTGCAGGAACGAGGAGCTGGCTTTACTCTTTCTGCCCTGAATTAATTTTTAAGCATCTGGGTAGGTTGATTTGTCAGATTCTGATCATAGGAAAGGCTGTGCATGTCCTCATCTTCTAGAAAGAAAAGGAAGGTGCTCCACACAGCTCCACACACTCTGTCCCACTGACACGGCTTCTTCATGCTGCCTCAATAGTACCTGCAGGAGCTGGGTACCCAAACATCTCTGTGCCCAAGCAACTAGAAGGATGAAGCTCTCAAAGGTCCCATTCAAAAGCTATCGCTTACCTACTCATTATTTTGCTCATCTTGACAGTAACTTTAAAATGAGAAACAAATGGTATCTGAGAAAAAGCGTAATCTATTGCAACAGTGACAAAAATTATCTTGTTAAAAACAGACCCAGATAAGTTGCCACAAATAGAACAGAACCAGACCTTTTTCTAGAGGGAAGATGAATGTCTCTGTATTGCCCCAGCACATAAAATACACGTCAATACCGATATACAGCAAGATCTCAGTGTGTTCTTTTATTCTTTCAGGTTCTTTAAAGAGGAGACAGATTGCTAGCATTTTGGGCTGAAATCTGGAGGTAAGGAGCTGGAACGCAAAATTTAACACCCAATCTAAGAACAGGAAATTTTTATAGGAGGGGAAAACCTCAGATGCTGAACTTTCACCCCAGACTTCTGCGAGGTCTTTGCTAACAAAGAACTACACAAACATAGACGGAGTTTATTGATGCCACACCACCTGCCCAGTGTTTGCTGCTGTCGTGGACACTGCCAATAAAGATCAAAGCTTTCCCTGCATTAACGAGCTAAACGTAGGTGTTGCATGTTCTGCAGAAAGCTGTAGACCTAGGTTGACCTCTGCTGAGTAAAGTTCGGGCCAGATGAACTCCAGAGGTTCCTTCCAGTGAAGTAGTTTATGATTCTGTATGACACTTCATGAAACAGAAATTTATTTTGTTGTGATTCATGGTCCAAGAAGCAGAAAACCTTGTATGACACATACCACCATGTGAAACAACTCATGATCATTACTTGCCAGGAAGAGATAGAACACAGTAGCCAGCATGATCTGCAAAAGCAGTAGAACAAATGGAACATCAAAATCTCTCTTTGCACCAGAGATCTAAAGCGGCCTCACTAAAAGATAGCTACAGCTAAGACCTGTATCTGGACACCAATAGACTTATGATAATGGACTACAAAGATCAATTAAACAGACAGCACCGTCCTAAGCTGTCTTAGCTAATGGAAAGGTGATAATTCTCCAGAAATCCCCACGCTTATTTGAACGTACCACTTCTTACCATTCAACACACTAGCAGTTTATGACCAAATGAGCAAAACTCAACCCGTCCTGCTGGCAACTGGAAGCTCAGCCCATGCACCCAGGAAATGGCAAGACCGCAGGGCTCTTCTGGAAGACTTTTTCTATTTTCAGCCTATCTTCTGTTGTGGATCAAGATATCTCCTCTCATCAGCTTGTTTTCGCTACTTGGGAAACAGCTTTTCTGTTACTGCTCAGGTTCTCCACAAATCAAGCAGATCCTTCAGATCTCAGAAAATTATTAAAACGTGCTCATTTACATGTTAACTGATGCATGGCATCTCACCTGTTTACATATTTTATGTTTTCAGTGACACATTTCATATTTACAAGGAACACAATGACAGCATTCAGGAACTAGTGTACTGACAAATACATTAAAAGCCTTGAAAACATTTTTGAATGCAAGAAAGATTGCAAAAATAGCTAACCTCAACCCAATTTGACTTCTTAAGTGTTTTTTGTAAGAAGACCGACTACTCATTTCTCTCCTTCTTCAGTTTCCCTAGTAAGCCAAGACATTCAGTTTTCTACATTTTTAGTGTTCCTCGTCCCTACTCCCTAGCTCCCTCTCCCTAGGGGAGAAGTGTGCAGTCCCACAGTTGAAAGGCTGTTTCTAGACTCCAAGCATTCACAGGAACAATCTAGGGTTTTCAAATTCAGCTTTGATTTCACAACATTTCTCCCTCTCATTATCTTGCAACAGACTCTCAAAGGCTTTGATTCCACTCCTAGCAAGGTCAGCCACAGTTTTACCATGAACAAGCAGCGGGTCTATATTTCATCTCTCATACGAAACCCATCTCAGCTTGTCTTCAGGAAAGAGAACATTAATACAACCATATGTAAATAATTATAGAGAAACACATGGGCAGAAACACAAAGAATGCATGTAAATCAGAGGTTCGTTCCACTGAACTTTGAATTGAGATGACGAGTAGAAATGATCAAAAAGGTCCCCCTAAAAGCTATTGGAGTTTGCAGCAGAGAAAATATTTGAACAATACGACAAAGGCACACGGGGGGCAGGACCAAGTCTAACAGAGTAGGGAAGGAAACTGTGAGGGGGATGCAAGTCTCAGGGCATAAATTAAAACCACGGATGACAGCTGAACATTTTTTCAGAAACTGCTGGGGACAGCACTGAGTTCTATTACTTCTGACCAACAAAAGAAAAGAAGAAATGTCTACAGTCAGCTGAGCTCCAGATCAGCTTGGAGGAGCAGGTTATGGCTTCTGGAAAGAATAAGTCAAAGCCTGTCTTGCTGTTCTGAGTAACACAGACATTGCTTCTCTTTGATCCGTAGGGTGAGGGGGGCTCTTTTCTTATGAAAAGCATTGACTAGCTTCACACAACATTTTACAGCACGGGACCTGTGCATGGTGCTTGAAGACTTCACGCTGGGAGCTCCTAATGGAGTGGGAAAGTATGTAGATCGGAGAAACAGCTGTCCAGCATTTAAAAATGTAACTTTATTAAACATTAAGAATAATAGAATTTTAAAAACAAGCTTATCAGAAGATCCGACTGCAGAACTAGAAGGTAGATCTGGAAAAACTGCTCACAGCACCCAAAATGTTAACTTTGTCCAGCAAAAAGCATGCTCAGGATCAGAAGCATACCCAGGGGCTATGCCAAAACAGGCCTAGGGTATTGCACTTGAGTTTGACTACTTGACTTTGAAATAGCTTGTTTTCAGCAACCAAACAAAATGGAAAATGCAAATAGCTTCTACAACATAAGTACAGAGAGCCTAATGATTTTGTTTAAATTCCAGGTTATTGGGGAATGTGAAAGCTCCTTGCTGCTTGGGTCCATGACAAACACGCAGATGCGATTCATGTGCTGGAACAACCCGCACCACCATGGTAAGCCGTGCTCCAACAGCTGGGGCCCAGGTCATTTGTAGTTGTGTCCTGCAACGTATTGGAGTGAGTGGGTGTGTGAGGCTTTGTGCTTCTCTCCCAGAAACAATAATATGAAAAGTATTAAACAATGTAAGAGAGCAGGATGTGGCGACATTCCTTGATTTATGAACACTGTTATACACATCAGACAAGTATTAAGTTTCCAAGAATATCTCAAAAGGGATGTTGCTAAGCAAAGATGATGGTAAAAAAGAGTAGTTAGTTAAGATGTCTGAGTGTAATTTGCAGGAACAAGAACCATTTTCCAAGCTATCACTACGTAAAAGAGGAGAAAGCTCCAAATACAATGAAAAGAGGATATTTTTAACTCATGTTTCGTTATAAACATAGACTGGTTTATGTCTGATCCTGGCTGACATGGAAAATGAACTACTGATTCACTTGAAATCCTGCCTTGCACATTTTATTCCATTAAGCATCCAGCATTTGATGCTGAGCTTTCAGCACATTTTTAACATTATAAGCAGCTTCAGTAATTCATTCCTTAAAACAAACAAACAACTCCATGTTTAGATCAAAAACCAGTGACACACATCACAGTGAAATCAGTTATCACTTGACGATATAATGGGTAAGCTTACAAGTTATAGCTGTTGGTAAGTTGTATCAGCTCTCCTTTTTGGCATTTTCCTTTTCTAGGGAATTTTAGAAACGTATTTCTTAGTAGACTTAAAATAAACACACAAAACCCAATTAAAAATTAATGAAAACCCTATAGCTGACCTACTATTTCAGAATTTGTTCAACAGACAAAAGCAATTCACAGGGGATAAGAATGCTCTGTAAGACTGAGTTAAACAGGATACATCTTTTGCCTTTGTTAAATAAAATCTGCATCCTCTCAACATGTGGCAAGAGGCCATGGATTTTGCTTTTCATTTTTGCAGGGATTTTTGCTTTCATTTAGGGCATGGCTTACACAAAGCAAATAACGACATCGAGACAAAATTACACTGCAAGAAAGATTAATTAGAGAACAGAACAAAAAACTAAATGGAATAAACTACTTCGTAATTCATGATGACAGCTATATCAAACAAGAATGTAATTAAGGTAAAAAGAGACAAGAAGACCGCCAGAAACAAGTCACACAAAGATAGGAAGACACAATGCCTCAGTCTTCATAAGCTTCATTTTTTACTCCACCTAAAGTACCAACAACACCTTTAGCAGATGCACAGAAACCCTCTCAGCCCTTTGCAACACTATAATGAGATGGAATAGCGCCATAAATCTCCAAAGTGCTGCACAAACATTAAGCTCTGAGAAGGATGTGAAATGGTAGCATACAAGACAAGTTAAGTGGCTCGCTGTAGGGCAACAGAGCTGAGCAATGAATCAAAAGTGCTCAGGCTTTACTTAGCAGTGACTCAAAGCAGATATCAGGGCCACCTCAATTTGGTCCCAAATCACAAGCTGCTGAATTCGGCAGAGAGCATTTAGTTTTCAGCCATATTTCAGGCTTTCAGAGCTCTGCTGAAAGGGATCTCAAAGCCTTTGGAAGCCTCCCTCTTGGTGGTACAAGCATAACTACCTGGAGTTAAAGCTTGTAACGTAAGCTGCACTGAGATTTTTCAAGTTATTGCTACCAAGGCAGAGAGGTGCTAAGGATGAAAGGAAGCACATAGCAAAAGTTCTGAACCCACAGAAAAATACATTGTCCATTTCACAGATTTGATCCTGACTTGGTGATTAATGATTGTTACAGGTTTGCGTGCACACACACAGCCATGTGGGCATATGTCCACATTCCCTTCCCTAACAAGAAACACACCAAACAAAAAATAATATTTTTAAAGGAGAAAAAGCATCCACACCATTTCAGTTTAACTCTATCGCTATCTCTCAAATTTATCTCTCTCTAAATCCATAATAGAAAACATTTTACTGAAATTTCTATTTAGCCTGGGGCACATGTATCTGAAAGAACAATAGCTTTACCAGATACCTTGAACACTGGTGCAATGCCAGAGGCTTTTCTTAAATTTCAAAGTTCATGAAAATCTGAAGGAGAACCTTCTAACAAGGATACTGCAGTTTTAGCTGATACTATAAATACCCTGGCTGCCAGCAAAGAAAAAAGAATTCCCACGATATTTGAAGATTTGCTAAGTTTATTGTTGTTATTATAAATGTAAACATTTTACACGAGCCCTAATCCACTGGAGCAGGCAAGCCCATGCTCACTTTAAGCAGGTTAGCATTCCAGTTCAGCTCAAGGGGATGAGCATATTACTCAAGTGATTAGTTTGGTCATTGTGTAAATTAAGAAATTACAATGGCATGAAGAGGAGGATGTTATATTTCCACACTGTTTGTGGCAGGCAACCTGCTCCTCAGAACATCCTACTTGTGCAGACACACCAAGAAACCATTCTCAAAGCGCTGCTTTACTATTGCAGGATGAAGATATCTAAACCAAACCTTTCCAGCAGTCGATGGAGTACAATCTGAAAGGTAAGACTTATTTTTTATTCTTCTTGTGTAGCTTTAAGACTTACTGGTCATTCACTGTTGTAACTTCAGCACTCCACAAAGGAGGACATCACCAGATTATTCTTCTGTCTGCAGTACCTAACGATGATGCTTTGCAGCTATAGGCACTGATGACAGAGCAGGTTCTGAACTGTTTCTTTCCAGCCTTTAATATTTCTGTTGTAACAAGTGACAGATTTTCACTTTGAAGTTATAAAAATGTTAAACACCATAAAAAGGAAATACAGGAACACAATGTTGACAGGTCAGTTAACACAGGTGAAAAAGGAGGAAGGAGAAAAAGCAGAAAGGGAGGCAAAAGGTGATGGGAAGAACTAAGTAGTGCAGTGTGGGAAAGAAAGAGGGGAATTTGGGGAAAGAGAACAAACTGGAAAACAAGAGAATTGATTTGGCTGAAGAGGGAAAGCACGCTGACTTCTAGCAGCCGCCTTTCAAAGAGCTGCAGGTTATTCCATCAAATGGTCAAACCCAATATCCTGACAATTTAAAGCAAAGCTCCTTGAACCATTTGTTGTTGTTGGGTTTAGGGTGTTTTTGTTAGTTTGTTTCATTTTACTAGAAGAGAACCACTGAGTCATGCTAACTGCTTAGGGCTTTATCCAATTCTCTTTGTATTAAGCAAGGCTGATGTTCAGAACAGTATAGCCCCACTACAACACCTGCCACTAGCAATACTTCGGATGATGTAAACAAACCAGAAGCATTTGAAATATTCAGGGCAAAATAATTCTGGGGACTCAAAGCTACAATTGAATACCACAGCTGAGATCACATATCCTACCTGGCCTCGATCAAGCCTAAAGGCATATATGCGGTATCTATTTGAAGCAATCTCCATAGGCATTTGAGCCCGCTTTCAGAATATTGTTCCCTCATGTAAAAATGCACAACACGATTGAAGGATAAAGGCCTGCTAAATTCCTTCAGTGTCTCTTCATGCCCAATACCAAAACAAAAAGGAAAAAGAAGCAGTGAGCCTATCAACAAAACTGCTTGCAAACAAAAAAAAAAATAAGCTTTTGATAAGCCAAGATGCCAAAATTGCATATAAATTAACTTGTACCATTAAGTGCACTTACTTTTAGTAATTTTCATAAATTTTATATTTTTCTTCTTTCAGCTTACAAGAATTTTATGAAATCTAAAACATGAGGTCTCCACTTTCTCACCTTTTTCCTCTTTCTCTGTTCTCCAAGTGTTTCCCAGACCACCTGAAGGCTCAAAGTCTTACAAAATTTGTTTTTGAAGGTTCTGCTATTGGTAGCCCCCCTATTGCTTCAGAAGGCCAGTACTGTTCCCTGTTTTTTTGCTCACAAAGCAAATAGAGCAACGGCTTCCAGCAGACGAAGGATGAATTCTAAGATCCAGGATTTTGATTCACAGTGATGTACGGTGTGCTGCTGTGCTGCAAGCTAGTGGCAGCTATGTGGCAGTGTCATAGCACAATCACATAATATAGCTGGGAACCAGCCTGGCCTGCCAAGTTGTTCTCACAGACCTCATCCTGTGGCAATAGGCTTTAGCCATCACACTCACTGTCCGATATTTTCCAGTTTCCTAATGTCCAAAGTAGAATTTTCTCATTGATTTCAGTATCCATATGATCGACAAAACAAAAATGAAATTGTTCCAGAAGGTACAAAACAGAGCGAAATAAATACTCACTTGAGAATCAATCCACATCTAGAAAATACTTCCATATGTAAACAGGCTCAAAGTCTTTGGCTGACTCTGCAAATGGAAGTCTAAGGAAAAATGACTTCTGAGACAGAAGAGAAGAAAACAAGCAGCCCCACAGCCAGTTGTGCTGACATACAAGATTCAAGTCAAAGGATTTGTTTGCTTTCCTGTCAGTGCTGCAAAGGAAATCAAACTGTGCGCTTTCTGGTTCATTCAGCCCCAGAAGTAATAAATATTCTGAAAGGCAGGTTCTGCCCTTGTTTGCATTCTCCAGGTCCCCTCTGGTGAGGGTGCAGGAAGCTAAGGCCACATCACAGTCACAAAAGAACCAGGAGAGAATCTGCTTTGTATTCACATTACCACACGGATCCTGCGTCACTACAGGATCTTAGGGACTGCCATACCAGTTCAAACCAGCAACCTGAGTGACCAGCAGTGCCCTCATCTTCTGCTGAGTACCTGAGTTTTGCACTTCGGGGTGGTTCAGTCACACACAGCGATTGAGATACCCTGACTATGCCTCTTTAGGCACTCTAAATTCATCTGAGTTTCCTCAAGTCACATGCAGCCAAAGGGACATAGCCAAAGGACATAGCAAGTCTGTCAAAGGCCGGATACAACTTCAGCCCCTGACATACTTCATTTTCCCCAAAAGCACCTTTTCTGACCACAGCATCTGCCTTTCCTCAATTTCAACTCTCTTATCTTTCACCAGGGGCAGCAATATCTTTCAACTGTTACTGTCCTTAACAGATGCCTTTGGCATCTCTCAGCAACTGTTGAATTTTCTGTGCTCATATAATTTACCACAGCTTTTAATATACTGATGAAATAAGCAGCATGCTTCTATTCTCTCCATCCTCTAGCATGTCTATCCATGCTTCTATCTTCTCTGTCTCTTGGAGACCTAAACGCGTTGAGTCCTGTAAAGTTTTTAAGCTTTCTTCTTTACTTCATCTTCTATCCAGAGGCTGAAATTGCACTCCTCCACCTAACCCTGTACACAGAAATAGAAGCATCTGTATGGAGGCTATCACAAGACTTTTAATTTAGGTCATTTCCTTATTATTTTAAAGATAGCTCTGATGAACCTACTGGGAGAGAAAAAAAAAAAAAAAGAAAGAAAAAAAAAGTGGGAGGATAGGGGAGGACACCAAATTTTGAACTGTATGTAGCTTTAGGAAACAGTTCAGTTCTTAGCTGGAAAAAAAAAAAAAAAAAAAAAAGTCTAAAGAACAAGAGCACATATATTAAAACCTCGGTATTTCCAGTGACATAGACAACTAGTCCTAATTAGTCAGTGGAGAGGCTCACCAGGATCTCTTGAAGGAGACCAAAAGGTCTCCACTGATTTCAGGGTAAAATTGCTTCTCTTGTCAGCACACAGAACATGGATGCATGCAGGGCAAAAGGCTCATGGTCTTCAGGTTGTTCAGGCCGGGTCATTGAACAGGAAGGAATATAACTGAAGCAGGATACAGCAGTTAAAACTTCAGGTATTTGATCCTCCAGCTGATATGTCGAGGGGGAAACCACCTAGTACAAGGACAGACCCTAGGTAACAGCTCAAAGTAAAGATATTTCTAGCAAGAACCAGGAAGCAGCCTCCTGTTTACCACCTTAAAATGTGTCAGCGAAACACCTCCTGCCAAGCTCATCTGGGCACTGTAAGGTAAGAAACTATTGGTATCAAGTCTCAGGAAAGGCTGCCCAGCCAAATACTCGATAGGACAGGGAGTCCAAGAGATAAAGGGTTATAATCAATGATCTTGAGGTCTCTTCCAACCTAGAAATTCTGTGATTCTGTGATAATCAAGCATCCACATGCGTGGAGGGACAAGGCACTTCAGCTGGGTTCCCCTAAGGGCTTCTCAGTTTGCTGTAGGCTGCCACTGTGCCAAATTTCCTGTGGCCTCAAACTCCATGTGGCTGCTGAGGCCACAAAGCCGGGCAGGTGCCCTAGGGCCTCATCTGGCTGAGACAAAGAGCACAATGTTCAGCCTAAAACACAGCCACCACCACAGCTTCCAGTCAAAACCACTGGGGAGGCTGTGATTATTTTACCTAGTATTCAAAGGATTAGCAAATTGCCTCACAAATTAGGAGCCCTGGTTACCTTTGACCCTCATTTTCAAAGTCACGTCCTTGACAGCATGTGAGGAAGGCTCAGGCCCTGCTTTTAGGGCTGCTCCTACGTTAAGAGTTTTAAAAAGAAGTTAGATACAACCAGGGTTTTTCAGACCAAGGGCTGGAACCCCAGACTCCATTCTCCAAAGCGCATAGTTGCACAAAGCTTGCAGAGAGACACTTTAACATCCTGAAGGAGATCAGACTCCAGACACAGTCTCTCTCAGTTGCATAAAAATTGGCTACAGCTATTTTGGGGCTCCAGCTGTGTCCCTAAACAGTTTCTCTGCCGATTGCTTCTTTCACACGTACATGACCATCTGCTTATCACACCCAGTTTTTGCCTTGTCACACATTTAGACCACGCATCCCTTGGGAAACAGTGCATTCCTACGTCGGTGTCTGTACAATATGGCCCTAAATACGACTTGGGGTTTGGGCACCATTACAAAACAAATTAGCGTAATATATAAGATTAACGACTTTAAAGGACAGGAAACATGAACTTCGGTAACTTAAACACCAGACAGTGATGTAAGTTGGGGAAGAACAGATGCAGGGAATAAGCTTGGCTGAGGAGGAAATGAGTGTTTTTATGCTGCGAGCTATATTTGTTTTTCCTTTGTGCAAACTGGCTAATGATTGTGAGAGTTTCACCCTTTGCCCAACTCTTCCTTTTAATCACCAGAAATAAAACAAACATTTTCTGTGGTAAATAACAGCGGTAGGGAAGTGCTCTGTGACCCAGTGCTGCAAGCAACGAGGAACTAGCCAGAGAGAATGCATTTCCTCCTAAAGGTCATCTCAATATTTAAAATCAGTTGTGAGGAGGGTAACAGAAGAGAAAAAGGGCACATTTGTATCACCTCGAAGTCGTGCCCCACGTGCACCGCGGGCCTGTACACCGCGTTAACAGGGGCCTCACGAAGAGCTCCACCTTTCCAGAGGAGTTTAAAGCAAAGCCCTGCGGCTACCACAGAGATCAGAGAATAAAGTTGTAAAAGAATGACCTCAAAGATGGTAGAGAGGAAGAAGAGGACTGACCTTGTCCCATTTTACAGGCCTCAAGTGATTCTCAAAGGCCAGGCACACCAGGGAGCTGAGAGAGGTGTGAGCAGGGCAGGGGCTGCCCACAGGCCTGCTGCTCCCAGCAGTGGGCACCCACAACACAAGGGCCAGTTTGTTGAACATGGACCAGGGTAACAGGCTGGAAAAGAAGGAATTATTAAATACAGGCTGGGAGCTGAGCACCCAGCCCTTGCAGATGAGAAGAACAGCTTCATCTGCACGTAAGGGAGGCAGAAGATGCCGGGCCAGGGCACATCTCATCCTTTAACAGCGTGCAGGAGAGGGGGGAAAGCTGCCTGCTGTGAAGAGGAGGGCAATGGCTATGATGAGAATGAAACAAGGGACTTCATGTCCTGCCCAACAGCACCAGGAAGCCGCTGGGGGAAAGCAGAAGATCTGGCTGACCTTACTGGCTTGGGAAAAAGGACATTCTGAGGAGGAGCTATAGCAGGACTTAACACAGCTATGCGTATTATTACAGTTGGTGGAAGGTTTGCTTAGGCAATAGCCAGCAGTCACAACTCAAAACAAAACACCTTTTGTAAACCTGATAGCATCAAACTTTTCATTCCTTTCCCTGTCTGGCAGTACACCTGCAAACAACAAGTGCAGGTGTGCTCACACTGCTGGCAGCGCTCAAACCTCCCTGCCCTGGGGCCTGCCGGCCTCTGTGCCTTCCTTTGGTGCAAGGCTGCTGCCTGGAAAACCAGGGAGGCAGGGAGCAAGGTGAGGGCAGAAATATTATCAGGACCTGATAAAGACGTAGCTAGGTGGCTAGGGACCTGCGGAGAGCTGTGGTAGGGAAGGGAAGCATTTCTGACATTGCATTTGCGTCATATCAGGTGCTCCCCATTCCAGCTAAGGTATTTACACCATCATGCGTTGCTACTGCCAACTCTACTGGTATTAGGACTATGTGTACATGAGCTAATTAGCACTTCTTTTTTTCTGGTGTCAGCAGAGTCAGGCTAAGTCTGACCTTTTCTCAGCTCTTTAGTAGGCATAGGAACTTAAGCAGGTATTTCCATTACTCTGTGCATCCTGCCGGCCAGTTTTATTCTTCATGAGGTTGTAGCTGGACATCATGCTGGTAGGATGCTTTTCCCCAGTGCTGAGAAACGCCACAATTAGAGGACATAGTTAACTCCTGCACAGGAGATGCACCTCTCAGCTAGGTGACTGCTCCCCCCTTTGGATGCTGTTATGAATAATCCAAGGATATAACACACAGTTTGCACTATGTTGTGCATATAGTTATTAATGTCTACTGCTAACGGGATCCCAGTATGAAGAGCAAATTTTTTGTCAATTACTATTGAAAATTTTCTGGAGAAACACTTGAAACACGTGTACACTTTCAGATGCCACAGGCAGATAGATGTTAAGATCATGATAACATGACTCCCACTGGTTATTTGGTGAGTAGGACATAGTTGGTGATTAGCTGATGCTGGAGTGATGGTTCATCAGGCAAGTACAGCGTTCATTATGGGAGTGTTTCTTCATATTAAATTGCTTTGCTCTAATTTCCTGAAAAGTATGGGGCTAAACTAATTAGAAACAGTTCTCTTTAAACGTGACTTGGTTTGTTTTTACCCTTGCTACAACTGCTTGCACAGCATTGTCGTTTAAGGATTCTGTTATCATGCCAGCTGTTACCTTGCTGAAAAAACAGCACTGTGACAGTGGAGCTGCTTCCTCAGTGAGAGACCTCTTCTGTATCAGAACACAATGCATCAACATTTATGGAGCCATAACAGAGTCCCGTAACTCCCAGATAATGAACAATGCACGATTCTGAAGCACAATTTCCAGGTTTTGATACCTACCCTGGAAAAAGCCACTTTTCTCCCCTGCAGAAAAAACAACTACCAGTCTAAATCACTTTCTTAACTTCTTTGGGAATAAGCAAAAATAGAAAAGTCCCTACACAGAGAAACAACTGTACAATTTGTGCCCTGAACAGCACACAAAATACTCAAAATTCCTCCTCCACTAAAGCAAGCAGCTGCTGTTTGTACACAGCGCTAGTGGGTAACATCAGCCAGAAATTTGCCACTTCTGTCGCAGGAACACCAAGAATCAGGTCACTGCCACAAACAGCAGACTGCCCCAAGGCTCAATTTAGTTGGGCAAGGGAGGAAAGAAGGGAAGCAACAGGGAAAAATTCATCATTGAATTGTACATATTAAATTTTGGGAGAGTCACACTCATACAATTTCTGTGTCTTTCAAGAAAAATTGAAGGGTGAGGGTGTGGATATGAGCATTTCAGATAAATTTGAACAAATCAGTAAGTGATCTGTCAAAAGTTTGAAAAGATCCTCTAAGCATAGATGAATGAAATAGATTTGGATGACAGCAGGTGGTAGATACATTGGGTATATACCCCGTCACTGAACAGGACTGGGATTTTAATTTCTGATTTTTTCTGATTTTTTTTTTTTTTTTTAAATAAATGCCATCAAATAATTTTGACTTTTCCTTGCCAAAAGCAAGTCATAAATAGTATTTTGGCTTTATTATTAGTTTTTGGCTTTATTATTTATTTTTTCTTTATTTTATAAAGAAAAAAATGGAAAAATATCAACAATGCAATAGAATCATGAATGATATTTCCATAGGAAAATGTGTTTGATAATACTTCTAAAAATTCCCATAAAAATGTAATGTGCAATCACCTGTGTGACTCCCTTTGACACCCTTTTCAGTTCTAATTATCATCTTAATAAATACGTAGAGATTCTTCTCTACAGCTGCAGATCGTGTAAGAAGGATTGCTTGTGTTCATGCAATGATGACATTTACTGGTGAAAACCAGGCAAAACAACCTGAAAATGAACAAGCAGAACACCAACAGACATGAAGAGCTAAAGCTGGCTGCCCTAAGTTACCACCGTGGCTGAAGAAGCTTTATAGGATCCTCAGCAGGTCCCTCTGCCAACTTATCCTCACAGTTAGCAGCACTGGCAGTGAATGCAGACAGGTCAGTGGGTAAATGAGGCCTCAGTGGAGAAGGAAAGTGGCTGGTCGGCTGAGCAGCTCCCTGGCTTTGTTTGTAAAGTAAATGGAAAGGAGCATGTTGGAGGGGGAGGAGTAATGAGGGCAGGACAGGCAACTGCAACCTTGGCAATAACTTTGTGCTGGCAGGAGGATCTCTCTGGCAGACACTCCGACATTCCTTGCTCCCAAACATAGTGCCTGCCATCCTCAGAACAGGATAAGCTGGGCTGCACCAGGAGAAGCACTTGGCACCTTTTCTTTTTCTTACAGAGCAGTGTAGACAGCAGGGGCTGAACTGAGCCCATCTGCAGCTCGTACTGTGTGACCAGGGCTGCACAGGCACGTGTTCCCACCAGGGCTGGACTGCAAGATGGCTGGAACATAGGACTGATACTTCAATACTACAGTTAAAGAAAGTGTGAACAAGGAGCCTCAAATCAATTCAGCTATGGAAAAGCTAAGAAGTAAAAACAACCATTGAGGTGGGACTTATTTTCTATAAGGGACCGTATTTTGATACCTCCTCAGGTTGGTTCATTTATTTCAGATGCTTTATGATGATTGTTGCTCCCTGAAGCACTTTTAAAACTAATTGCCAGACCCAAAACCAGTCAGAAGGAAGCAGAGAGATTTCAGCCCAGCTCTGAGTACTGGCCATAGCACAGAGTTAAGCACAGACTTGTTATCAAATTGTCACCCTCATACCAACTGCGCTAAGGCAAGAGATGCCAAAGAATGCAGAGATTCGTTGAAAGACGTCAGCCCTGCTTTATGGTTTTGTTTTTCACTTTTTTTTTTTTTTGGCTGTCACCTATATGCTAAACATGGCTGTTCCAGTTAAGTTGTGCTGTGACTGTCAGGTACGGGTACAGAGCTGATCTGGAGCTTTGTGGAAAGCAATTTGTTTGCAGAAGACACTTAGCTGGCAGCTCCAGAGCTTTTCATCAGTGGTAGCAGTTTCCACAAAGCATTAACAGAAAGGCATTTGGGGCCCAGAACAATTCTCACTCCTGTTGGAGACAGTCTGCCCTCAGAATAGCGAGGAAGGTCAGGAAAAAAAGCAGGACGTGAAGAGTTGTCTGTACTGCATGCGAAGTGAATAATTCTCACAGATGCTATTTGCCCAAAAGCAGTGTTCAGCATGCATACAGAGCGGCTAACTAAGTTCTCTCTCTGCTCTTTCTTCCTTTACAACCTTCTCCCTGTTATCCTTTTCCTCTACCACAGGCTGGTGCTTTTTTCTAGTGTATGTTTACTAGTTCCCTACACTTCTAATTATAGGTCTTCCCAGCCCTACCATCTGTCCCACAGTCCTTCCATGCTTCTTTTATATTACCTGCCACCCACAGCAATTGTTCCGCTGCCTCCACCCCTCAGGAGCACATGGCACGTCCCTCCTCCACACCTCGGCACACCTGAGCCTTTCTCAGGCCTGGGCACATGCTGAGGACAGCCTCTGAAGTCTGCTGAGAGGTGGGAATGCCTCCTTGGCACAGAAAGCAAGCTGTGCCTCTCCCACGAGAAGCTTGCCAAGTGCTAGAGTTGTCTGAGGTTATTCCCACCCCAGTTCCTTAATATGCCCTCTTTACATTTCTCTGCAGATGCTTTCAAAAGAAGCCTCTTCTCTTTTTGTACCCAGAGGTTGTTCAGGTTTACACTGAGGAGCAGAAATTACAGCAGACTGACAGGAAAGACACCAGCAGGGTCCAGGGTGAGAAGTGCCTCTGCCTGAAAGAGAGCAGAAAGAGGCACGGATCCCAGGTCGCTGGGAGATGTGGCACCCAGGCTCAGCAGCCTGAATAATACACTCAGGAAAAAAACAGGTTACTTTGCAATCTGGAGTGGGAAATGAGGGAGGAGAGCAAAAAGCTGTAGAAACAGCAAAAGCTCATTAAGAACCAGACTTGGGGAAAGGAAAAAAGGCTTAAGAATGAGCCAGATCAAAGGACATGGAGCCAGAATTTATAAACTTGGGAACAAAAATTTCCACATTTTATAATGAGAGAAAAACACATTTTAATGTGCTCTCTCCTCACCTTTCTGCCTCCACTCCTGGAGGGATTAAAAAAAATAATAATAATGCTGTGTTATACTTCTGTTCTTTTGAAGAAAAAATTATTATTGGCCTTTTTCTGTTTCCATGTAAACTTCCAAGAATATGGACAAAGGTTGTCAACACATTTTTATCTCTACAATGCGTGCCCTTCCCTTTTCATGCCATTATCATTCACCTTTTGTTTATTTACAACACAGCTACAGTTTAAATAGACAATAGAAGCTGTGTTATTACATAACCTAAAATCAGATACGTTGTGTTTCTCAGATCTGATGAAGCAAAGCAGACATCTCTTAAAGCACACTGTGGCTTGTAACACAAGCTCGCATTTGTGGAGTCAGACACCATCCATTCATGTCATCCCCAGCAAGGTCTCACCCTAAGAAAAGCCCCATTCCATTCTCCTAGCAGGTGCCAGCAGCAGAACATTTACAGCCTCCTCTTTTTCAGCATGTACTTTACGGACAGGATTGGTGTTCTGCTCTCAGATTAAATCAACCTCCTTAACAGCCATAGCAGCATTTTCCCCCACTGATTTTAAAATAGCTGCTTTTCTATAAAATTTTCTTCAAGAAAAATTCACTCTTTCATAACATCGGGTCTTCCCGTCTCTCTCTGAACACTCATTTAGCACACTGCCAAGAAAATACATCTAGAGTATCTTTTCATACGGCCAACTCAAGGTCTGCTGGGGTAGCTGGGGAAAACGTACATGCTGCAGGAAGCTGGTGTTCTGAAGAAACTGCTATAAGCTCAGCTTCAGAGACCTTTAGAAGATTCAACAGCTTCTCAAAGCTGAAAAGCAAAAGTTCAATATTGAGCAGAGAGGAAGAATTTAAAGCGAAGCCACCCTCGTCCCTTCACCTGAACAGCTCCAGTTCTTCCATCTAAATGCTCCAAGTGCAAGTCTTAAAAAAAATAAATAAGTACAATCTGTAAATCTATACTTAACATTTTAGTAGAGATTTAATGCCAAGTGAGGTGCTAATGTTCAGAATTAAGTGACTGTAACAACCACTGAGAAATGTACAGGCTTTTAAGAATTTCCCGATCGAGGAAGAATGATGTTTGGGATTAGGAACAGGTTGACCTGAATTCTGAGGATCTAAATGTTAAGGCCAAGCATTTTATTGCCCCTTGAGAGAGACAGCTTCTTTTCTTTTTTTTTTCTTTTCTTTTTTTTTTTTTTTTTTTTTTAAAAAAAAAACCTAAATCCTCAAAGTGTTTTGCAAGGCAGCATTCTGCATCATGTCACATTCATCTGAAAGCATCTTAACAATTTAACAGCACAAAACAACAGAATATCCAACAGAATAAACATCTTATAGAAAGACAGAGTTGGAACAACATAAAAGGATGCTATGTCATGTTCTAGATGTCTTTTTAAACTCAGTCACAGATAATTATCCATCACATGAGCTCTCTAACCCTTTTTTTTTGTTGCAAATCCGCATAACGTGCTCGATTCAGACTTCTCCAGACAGGAGCTTATCAATACTACTTGTTTGTTAGTGAACCTCACACAATACCAGAGTCTTTAGAACAAGCTACCTAAAACAAAGTAGGATTAAAGTATGTCTTTTCATGCTATGAAAGCAATTTGTTCCCCAGAATTATTTTCCAACCTTGGCTTGAAAGATTATTATAAATATGGAAAGGCAAGGAGGGCAAAAAACTAACATTGTTTAGACATTGTAGAACTGTATTCTTACTTCAGGGATGTGAAGTAATTTATAAGCATAAAAATGCAGCATAAAATATATCCATATGCTCATTCATGCCAGAGGACAAATTCAGTTGTAACTAATCAGCTGAAAAGCTTAAATGCAGTAGCTGCAGAGATAATTCAAACAGTAGCTGTAATTAAAAAACACAAACAGGAAAGGGCTTCTTATAAAAATAACAACAGTCATTTCCATATATAATTGCTTTCTGTGAAGATAACAAACATCTTTTCAACAGAATAAAGGACAGCAATTAACACTTCCCAATGGTTAAAACCTATAAGCAAGATTCTTCTTAATAGTCATGAAACATTATAAATACCAGCACTAAGTAGGAAATTTGTAAGGGCAAAGATTAAGCAGAAGCAGCGGGATCTGCTCTCAGAGCTGGGCTGCAGATGAACCCGGGCTGGTTTCACCAAACCAGCAACTTTAAAGCAAAGCACCAGGGGCTGTGTGGGCAGATCTGTGGGCTCAAGCAGTGACCAAGAGTGACCAAAATCATCGTTGTTTTACCTGAGCTAGAATAATACTTGCATGCGAGGTATTGACAAATACTTTGACAAATGCGAGGGATGGTAGCAGCTTAGCATATACAGAAAGGGGCTCAACATAAGACATGTACGTTGCCTTTCCCATGAACAGAGATCATGCCGTCACTGTGACTTACCCTAACACGCCAAGACTTGAAGGCTGAGTCTATCAAGGGTTGGTTTTAAGCTGTTTTTGTTCTTCCGGCTTAGAAGCATGCTTAAGCTAGAACTAAAGATGTCAGTCAAAAGCATCAGCATACAGCTTAGCTCAACTGAAGCTTCAAGTCAGTCTTAAAGAAGGGCTATAACTAATTAAGTTTTCAAAACAATCAAAGCAAATTAAGAACTCTGCTTTGTCTAGATCAGATGGCTACGTGCCCCAGCTCAAATGAGCCTCGTAGCTTGCCAAACCTGCCCCGGTGCCTCTACGATGCACGCAAGGAGGGCATGGCCACCTCAACTGGTCACTGCACACTCTCTAGACAAAAAACCCTGCATCAGAACTCCTGATAAGATATCATTGGGGGTGCAACATGGGAGAACACATTTAAGGAAGAGGGAGAAGCAGCCCCAGTCTGAGAGGAAGCAAAGCAACTGGCACGCAGGCCATCCTGACAGGCACCGAGCTACACCAAGCTGCTTTCTCCTTTATAAAAGTTCCTGCTCCTGGACAGTTCAGGCACAGAGACAAACAGCATGGGTAGGAACAGCAGTGTCCTAGCTGAAGCCAGGTGCTGAATATGCAGGCCCAGGAACAAGGGACTTGCCACCAGGCACTATGTTCAATGCTAGCAGCAGAGAAGTCAGATTTTGAAGGCAAAACTGGGACAATAAAATGACAGGGTTTTAGTTTCTGCTAGCGTAATCACTGGTGGGCAGTTTGGGGGAAATCTGAACTGGTACAAATAAATCAATGCTATTTTCCTTTGAATAACTCGCTCTAGAAAATACCCAAACCTTGTGCCACTGATTTGTCTTATGTGAAGCGAGGCAACAGCAAAGGTATGTAAGGTTGTAGAGCATCAAGAGATAAAGAGCGTGAATAATAATGGACAGAGCATTAACAACCTGGCCTGGCTTGATCAACTTGAACTAAGATAGCCCCAACCCATAAAATTAAAAAAAAAAAAAAAAATCTTACAAGGATTTTCAGATATTTAGGTCCGTGCCTTCACTTTTAGGTTCATAACATAAAAGTTCAAGGGTCCAAGTTAATTTATTTCTTTCCATAATAAAAGACTGACATGAACCACATAACAGATAGCTCTCAGTGTCTCATTGGATCCAACAATGACAAACATATACAGAAAACTTAAAAGATAAAGGGATGTAGCACACAAGCAATTTGACTGCTCTAGTCACACTGTAGTAAAACACAGGTGCACAACACTGTAAGAAAGTGCCCACCCCAGCAACATGTCTGTGTCTAACCAGAGGATTAAGAGAGAGATCTACAGCAAGGTCATGCCAGTGCTCAGTAGCTGTCTCTGCAACAGCTCCCAAGTGAGCGGGGACAGCAGTTATTAGGAGTAAATCTGTGGCTTTCCACAGCTCGAGAGCTCTGCATTGTGGTTCCCACCCCTAATTCAAGAAGGATGTCAAAGCATAAGAGATCCAGAGAACAATGACAAGGAGAATCTAAAAACCTGAAATAATGTGAGTACAGGAGTATTTCGACAGATGAGGAATCTTCAGGCTGAGTATCAGAGCTGAAGGTGGCAGTACAGGACCTGTACTACCACAGTACCAGGGCTTGATATTCACTGCCTGCCCCGTACACCAACAGGGAATCAAATAATGCCAGTAAGAGCCAGGTTCGAGTCAAACAAAAGCAGGTGGTTCTTCACACAGGCAAGGTTGAGCAGTGCAGCTCCTCACTAAAGGATGCTGTAGATGCAAGCAATTTGCCTGAGTTCAGAAAACAACTAAGACTTGAAACAAATTTATAGAAGATAAATCCATCAATAGTAACCAAATACAAAAAAAAAAATGCATTACTCCATCTTAGAAGTCTTCAAATCATAAAGCTGTTGCAGACTAGGAAAACATTCTGGGAGAACACCACTGTCTGCTAAAGAACTCAAATTATTCCCTAAATTCTCCCCCAACTACAGGCCACCATCAATGCAAGATAGCAAGCTACAAAGACCTTGAACGGTACTGCATCCATTCTTGCATAGGCATGTTTCTTGTTAGCTAATAAAACATTTCTAAACATGAGCATCATTTTCAATGCAATTACCCATGCATTAATTTCATAACGCTTCACTCATCTCCCCTCTCCCTTGCCTTCCCTCTCTCTCTTTTCAGATTAAAGAAAATCCAGATGGGGTGCAGGTGCTGCAAAATGATACAAAGGTACAACAGAGTAAGAGTTGCTTAGACTGAATAAAGGAAAAAACATTAAAACACGTTTGTGCCCCTCTACATCTCTGCTCAAATTAAGCTCATTTACAAGGTTGAAGTTTTCCCCAAGTCTACAGTATCTTTAAAGTCAAGCCAGAGCATAGGTATACTGATTTCCCCCGAACGTCCTTATAATTTATTGTAATTGAAGTCTATTTCTATAATTCCCAAGACACAGAAGTGCTGTAAGGCAATGAAAATTCAATTTTATCAACAAGATTTTCCTCATGTAGATAGCATAAGCTTCCCCTCAATTCAAACAGAATGAGGAGCACAGGCTTGCTCAGATCCTCCTGCTCTCCTGAACAATGAACCTGAGCTACAGATCCATGCTTCCTTCATGGCTTTTTTATGTCATTAGCTGTGGGAACAATTGCACACTAAAAGTCTTCCTGATGAGGGAGACTAGATAGTTTTAGAAATAACACTGCAGTCCCACTTGGCAGTTACTCTTCCCCTTGGCCACATTTCTAGAACAAGTAAGGAAGCGGGAAGAAAACTGGTCCAACAAAAGAAAGGGGAAAGAAAGTAAAGAGAGGCTCTGGAATAAGTCAATGAACATTTAGGAGCAGAAGGGAAAACTAGGTAAGAACAGAAAGAGGGGACAAATACAGAAAAAGAACAAAAAGACAAGACTTGAGAGGAAGAGTACCAGAAAAAAAAAAAAAAAAAAAAAAAAAAAAGGAGGTATTTTTGGCAACTATATGAGGGCACATCAATTAATGATATAGATCATTACCTATACGATGACTACTCATTGGCTAATCCATCCTCCAGAGGAAAAAATAAGCAAAGGCAGAAGCATGAACTAACCAGCAAAAGGTTCTGCCATCTTCCTATGCTCCTGGTGAACCTCACTGTAAGGGTCAGTCCCTGTCACTCCCAGGAGACTACAGCATGGCCCAACATGTCCATTCAGCTTAGGCTCCTCAAGACCTCCAGCTAAAAATTAAGCTTAATTTCACTGTTAACAGTAGGAACTTGAAAAACAATTAACATTTCCTCTATTTTTTTCCTTACTCCAGCTATATTTTTGATCCAGAAGAAGTACAGTCACCTGGATGCATTCATGAAGCAAAAAGCTACAAATGGGATGAGCAAAGCAGCAACAAATTCAAATTCAAACACAATAGTGAAATTCAGGATCACAAAAATGAACTCCAGAAGGATGAGCTAAACGGAACAGAACACAAGAATCGGGTAAATAGCACACAGGGAACCCTCGGGAACCATGGAGGCAATGCTTCTCAAGAGGATGGCCTCGGGAGGTGCATTGCAAAGCCTGATGTTGCAGTCAATGGTGGCAGCTCGTGTGCTGGAGCACACCCTGGTCTTGGTCCCAACACAAACCCAGTGAAAGAAGCCAGCGAGCAGGGGACCTCCAGCCAGTCAGCAGAGCCTCCTTCAGCCAGCACTAGAGACTTTCATACCCACCTGAATGGCCAAGAGCTTGACATAGGAGTAGGCAGCCACAAGAAGGCAGCCTGCAATGAGCCAAACAGTATTCAGGATGGGAAGGCCCAGGCTGCAGAACACAGTGCCTTTCTCAGAGGAACTGCAATGCTGGAGACAAAAAACACCACCATACAACTGCCAGATATAGATTGTCACCAAAACGGCAACAGACTGAGGAACTATGTTGAAAAAGATAGCTTTCCGGTCAACTGTGCGCATTCAGACCAAGTCACCAGGCCTTCAGCCACACAGGTCCAAGGCCTCTGTGTAACGCCACCTTCACACGCGAAGGAAAGCAGTATTGAACCTTTTAAAACTGACCCTGCAGGTTTGAGCAAGGACGTTCTTGATGGTGTCACTGCCATGGCTGTGAGCACAGCACTACAGGCACCCCCACACTCCAGCCACAACGACATCAACGGAGAAATCGAGGAGGAAGATGCAGAAGTAGCAGCAGCACTGGCTGCACTGGAAGCTGCGACTGCAGGCGAAGACCTGGAGGATGATGATGAATACTAGATGAAGGTTGCTTTCCAATACACTGGCTGATATCCAGAATTTATTTCTGGATCTACATGAATGCATGTGTTGTACATGTAGTCAGCTGTTACAAACAGCATATGTAAAAAGAGATGGGACTAAATGTCTGTCCCTTCAGCTGTTTTATACAGCCTTGTAATTCCTACTGCCTGGGATACGCTCTTCTCTACAGGGCCAACCAGGAGGGCAGAGCATCATTCCTTCCACACAGGATATTCTGCTGTATCCCCACCTCACAAGGTCTCATGCAAATGTTTTCTTTAGTTTTGACTTTCATGAGGGTCTGTGCACACCATATGTTCCAGGTTCAGAAAAACTCCACTATTTAAAACTGAACTAGAGAAACTACAGATTTTCATCATGATAGCAATAACAAAATTGGCCCAAAGTTATCTCTGATCTTTAGGATGCAGTGTGAAATGGGGATGGCAGTGTGGCTTGCTCTTCAGCATGGTCTTGGTTCCTTTTGGTTCTACTCCAGATTAAACCCAAATCCGTGCACATACATCTGGGATTGAAACAATAACCCTACCTCTTCTGTTATACCTCCCCTAGACTTAATCTGATACCCAGTGACCTGTTTTAGTTAATTAAAACAGTGGGAGCCTAGTCAAATTCAAGTGGGTAACTCATGTGGTTTAATGAGCTGAAGTAGCTCATAAGAACTGCACACACGCTATCAGAAGTGCTGGAGAGGAATCAAAACTCAGTCCTACTCATTGGTAGATTAAAACTATTGTGAAACGACAACCCAAGACCTCTCAACTCTGCTAAATTTTCCAGGCATGTATCACTTGCCCTAAAAAGACAGTTTGCAACCAGGTTGTGTCTCTAGGCTCCCCAGCAAGATGTGCTTTGCTTATATGCAAAAAATGAAGAAGGAATGTGGTCCCATTTCTGACTTGTCTGCAGTCCCTAAACTTACAGCAGCAAAGGGATCGAGCTTACAAGCTGAATTAAATATGAGACCTCAAAATATCAGAGCTGGTATGTCTACCATTATCTCTGATCTTCAGACTAGTGCATTACTTTTGTTGAATTCCTTGTGGAAAGCAAAAGAGTTGGAGACCAACTTGGTGCTGTCATTTCATCAAAAATGGGATATTAATGGTTGAAATAGTGCTTAAAACTTTGTACTGAGATTTCACAGTTTCTCAGCCTGTTAAGCACTCAATAAATTTTTTTTAAACTTATAAAAAATTATCTGGTGGCTTTTGTACTTAATGCATATTCTGATTATACAACAGTTACGTAAAAGAAATATTCATTAGATATATAAAAAGCATCAACTATGTATTTGCCAACAGTATATGCTGAATGCTGGTCTGACCATTAACACTTACGTGAGTGTTAAAGAACTGCATTTTAAGTAATGAGTAAATATTTAAAGTATTTGTTTAAATGCTGATTCCCTCTTTTTCATCCAAACACTGCAAGATGAAACAAGGATCTCCTAACATAAATGATACTCCTAAGTGTAACTGAAGAACTATTTCTCTTGAAGCTGAGACTTTAAAGTCAGCAACAGACTAAAACGTCACCACATTTCACCTTCAAAATAAAGCTTTCTATGTCAAGAATCACAGTACGGTTTACCATCTGATTTTCCTCTGCCCTTTTCCTCCCTTTTCAGTGGGAGTTATCTGTACAACTGTGATTTTTAAAAATGCATGAGTAGTAAATCACCACGCAGATCCCAAATGGATCCATGAGGCTGAGAAGCAATGTTAAGTACCAGCTTTTAGTAGGCAGTCCTAAGCATTTTCATGTACACCAAAGGACAGCAGAAGACTACCAGCATGTTGCATTCTCAGAATGACAAAGCCACGGCCACCAGGCCAAGGGGGACCCAGTGGACACTTCCCTTATGTGTTCTTGCTCGGCTTGGATCAGATCCACCTCCAACACTCCCAGCACATCTTTTTTTTTTTTTCTTCAAGTACAGATTCTCCAAGGTTGAAAGAGGAAACCCCGTCCTCCCCTTGGCCACCCCAGCCCCTCACAGTCATGCCAAGACAGAGAGGTGGCAGGGACAGGTTGCCAGGACAAAGGGAAACAACTCAACAGCACCACAGGCTGCCATGTGCCCTCCCTGAGGGCACCACCAGGCCTGAGAACAGGCCCCAGGCCTGACACACGGTGACATGAATCTTAAAGTGATTAAGCAAAAAAAAAAAAAATAGACCAGTTACTTATCTTGCTCCCCAGGAACTAAAGTAAAGCAAACCCATGAGGGATGGTCAAACCAAAACCAGCTCCCCAGACATGCCAGACCATGCTTTTCTACCAGGGCCAGTGCCTGTTAGCGCAGGGCACTGCACTTGCATCCTCTGCCAGAGGCCAGCCAGGCCATAAATACCCTATTTCTTGTGGGTCAAGTTCCCATTGCTTCTATTGGGAGAGTGATGAAATGCAGTGTGAAATGAGTATATTCATTGCATGGAAAATACCCAGCAAATGCTCCTCCTCACCAAAAATGTCGGCACAGCACCTGCATCCCTCAAGTCTGCAGGATATGGAAAGTTTTCGTAAAAGGAAAATGAGGGATCACCAACATTCAGGCTTCCTTATCTCCTATTTAACAGTATGCAGGTAATTACATGATATATTAAAAACATATGTATATAGTTTTATTTCCCTTCTGCTTCACCACTTCACAGTTGAAAGTGGCCAGAACCCCTAGCCACTGCTTACATTACGGTGTGCTCTTCACAGTAAGCATGCGAGAGAATCAGTTCTTTCAGAAATAATTTTTAAATTCCACAATTTTCTCTATTATTAATCATCTTTTAATAATATCAGAACCAAGTCTTATTCAGTCTTCTCAGATGATGACAAAAAGAAACGTGAACGCTGCCAGCTTGAACAAGCCATTTGGCTTTTGAACACTTAGGTCAGACAATTGTGAAAATAAAGTTTAATATCTTGAGAACACAGAGAAAGTAACCAAAAAGTTTCCGGAATCTAGAATAAATCATGTATGTAAAGACTTCTCTCAAAAACTACACAAGTATTCCTAAATAATGCCAACCAGAATGGAAGACAGCCCAGTGCACCCAACTCAAGGAATTGAATTGATTTAACCCCTACAGAAAACATTATGGGGCAAGTTCATTTACAGAGCAGCAAGAGAAACTGAAGTGATACTATGGAATTCTTCAATTCAGCAAACAGGATCATAACAGGAAAGCAAAAACCTGGAAATAAATAAATTCCACACTGATGTTTATTATTATTATTATTTTAAAGAACAAAGGCAATTGGTTGGTGAAACGTTGCTATGGAGACTCTCCATTAAAAATTAAAGTCCAGAAATAGAAAGTCTATTTGCTAAAAGACACTTCAGATATGATTACTTTAATCTAAAAACGTGAATTCTTATCATCATGTAAATCATGAAAGAAGAAAACATCGACTTAAAAATCTGAAATCAATCCTGCCCTTGTGTTGTATGTGCAGTTTTAGTTTCCTAAATGTGATTTAATTTTCCATAAGATTAAATCTTGCTGATGTACCACATTTTGCTAAGTCAGAATACAATATATCAACATTTATTAGGGTCTGTGTATATGGCATTTCATACATTTATTCAAATGCCTAAGTTGGACGTTTTAATTGCGTTGAAATGATTTCTGTTAACATTTTATCTTGAACTGTGACACCCCTCCTTGCACGGAGATGGAAATTGGAATCTAAATTGCACAAGAGTAGCAATTAAAAAATAAATATATTAGAACTTCTTTAACATGCTGAGTAAACAAGAAAGTATATTTATCGAAGGCATTCTACATGGAAAAATAATTTATTTTTAAAGGAATTGTTATCAACAGAATTGTTTGAGACACTGTGTCCTGGGTCTTAGTGCACCTGTATCTCATACGGTATTTAGGACTGAGAAGAAGCAGGTTAAAGATTTTCACTGGTCTTTCCAACAAGAACCGTCTTTGGCAAAGGATTTTTTTTCTTAGTATCGTGAAATCAAAGTAGAAACTCACCAGCAACTTCCCTGGACAGGCTTTCCAAACTTCATACACAGCCAGACAACTCAATTTCAGGACTCTTTCCCCAGTAACAACTTCACTTGGGGTCTCGGGGAAATTTGTTTTTAAACTTTCCTTCATTTTGAACCTTCACAGTCACTTTCTAGACTTCAGATCAGGCAACCCTTGAACAAATTGGAAAACCAGGAAATACTCAGTCTGCACCTACAGATTATACTTGTGTCAGCTACTACTGAGCGAGTAGTGTTCTAGCTGCTTTGGGACTTTTTCAATTTCAAGCAACAAGATGCTGAAATTCTGAAAAACGCTAGATGCACACCATGGAATCTCTAAGAAATTGATATCGATTACAGCAATGTCATGTCTCAAGACAAGCAGTTAATTCATTTTTGTTAAATAGTTTTAGATTTTTTAAACACAGTTTAACCCAGCTCTTGGGGAGCGAAAAACTTACTGC
The DNA here is from genome assembly GCF_963932015.1 of Anas acuta. NCBI lineage: Eukaryota > Metazoa > Chordata > Aves > Anseriformes > Anatidae > Anas > Anas acuta. The sequence goes on from NC_088982.1 coordinate 23,184,079, forward strand.
TTCAACTCCTTGACCTATTCTCCCATCCCTCCCTTTCTGTAGTAGAGAAGAGCAATATTCTCGTGTACGACTTCATACAGGGAACAGGATTATCTCAATGAATCTGGAAAGATGATAGATATCTCTATTTTGTTTTTAACCCAGTTCCTGAAGTACAGCTCACAAGCAGTCATCTCACAGCCATCACCATGAACAAAACTGCGTGGAGGTTGCACCATTCCCTGCTCTGAATTGCAAGTGAAATGACTACAGATCAAACAGGACTTGACAGGTTTTTGTTGTACTTCACACCTCTATTCCATACTAACAAAAAAAAAAAAAAAAAAAAAAAAAAAAAAACCCACATTTTATTCTGTAGCAAAACCAACAAAACAAGTCTTTCAGGAAATACACCATCCCGATATTACGTCAGGTGGCAGATGACTTAACAAAAAGTACTGAACCAACCCCACAATAAAACCATGTCACACAAAGATTGCAATTTAATTTGTTTGCTCACTGAGCTCGCTGCTATTTACTGAGCCAGAGATTAGCTTCATTTTTATGAGGCTGCAGAAGCAGAACAAGGCGAGCCTCTCATCTTAACCTCAAGGATGGCCAGATTTCCAATAGTCTGTGCCCACATATGCTCTCCCCAGCTTTTAACACTCGGAGCTGTACCATGAGACAGCAAGTAAGTTACTGAGACTTACCTGAAATGAGAGGAAGGTAAGCAGAGGCAATGCAAGTGAGTACTAGGACCAACATGAATGTATCAATGAGATGAAAATACTGTTAAGTTTTAATGACAAACTATAGGGATTTGGCCAAGAATCTTCTGGAATTGATAACACAGGTTGCTTCCATTTCTCATCTAAAGGTTGATATCTAAATAAAGCTTTATTTTCCTCTAGTTCTCACTTGAGAACGAATTGCAGTAATAAGATGGTATCAAATGACTATAGGATCATTCATCAATTAGCCTCTCCATACAATCTTCAGGAAAAAAAAATCCACACAGATCTCAGCATTTCTAATACAGGATATGTTATATGAAAAGACCTTGCTGTGGCCAAAACTGGTACAAGTTTCTTCACAATGCCTATCTCCCCCACCCCCAATTCCACCTCCAAGACTGAGGAAATATTACACGTTTTTAACCCAACAAGTTTCAGTTTAGTAGATAAAAGTGATACAGAGGTTACTCTAACAAGTATTCAGCCTATTTTACCAAAACAATGCCGCTGTCTGATTTTGGTTATTGTTAATTTCTAGTGATTAATCTCCTGTTTATACGGACTAGCGTATGAAACGCATTCAGCTAGCATCTTCAAAAAAGAAAAGACCCAACATTAATCAAAATAAAAATAAATACACAGATTCCACCCCAATTGCAAATTACTTTTCCAGAGTCATGCGTTCACGTTAATTAGCAGCTGATGCGTGCCGCTATTGTTTTGACATAAGCCACGCGGATCCTGTTCTCGCCCATCACTTTGATTAAAAATTTGGCTTCGGGAGATGTTACGTTGTTCCTCTCAATAATTACAGCAGCCACTTCCCGGCTGACTCCAGCCCCAGGGATGGGGACAGGGCTGCCACCGGCCAAGGCCACCCTGTTCCTGGGGCACAAGAGACCCAGGCACTCAGCCCCGGGGAAGCAAAACGCAATTGCTGAGGTACCACTGATTAAATTAGAGCTTTTTGTTGCTGTGGTGTTTAACACTTAAAACACACTCCAGAAAGTTTCATTGGATTGTCAATAAAAACGTCAATAGCTCCCTCTGCTGCCAACAAATACATATTTCAGCTGCTCTACCCCAAACCTGCTCCCTGCTTACAGACCATCACACTCCTGCCCATATCCCTCCGTACATCTCCACAGAGCAAAAACCTTGAAAAACAGAAACTGAAATACACTACATGGGTATTATCACACTCTCCTAAAGCTGTTGCTTTTAAAGGATAGTTATCTTGAATGTAAGTCAAGATGCTGAAGGCCACTACTTTTACATATTCACTACTTTTCAGTGACGATTTCAAAATATCTTATTCCATGCAAACATCATACCGTATTACCCGGAGAGAGGAAAGGAGGAACCAAGAGTAGTGGATATTTAAAACAACAAAAGCTAATCACAGATCAACTGATTGCACATGGACTACGTACGCTAGCGACTCCCCACGCATTTAGTCAACCAAAAGCTCCGATGGTGCTTTAAGCCCCTCTAAGCACATAACAGGCATCTGTGAACTCTGTGCTAAGGCCCATTCCTCATCACAGGTAACTTGGTATTTCTAACCCAAGCTCACCACCGAAACACACCGCCAACCCACACCCCAGTGCTCCCAAATAACTGAGAAGTCACTCACTCCCTCCAGCAGTTCCCAAGCCTTGCCAGCACGTCTCTTCACAGGCGTCCGCCATCTTCCAGCGCTACAGGCCCGGGGGCTCTCCTGCCTTCTCTTCTCTGCTCTGAGGGTTAGGAGAGCAGGCTCCTACTGTCCTAAACTGCTCAGCTGTTTTCCCCCCATCCTCCTTGCTCCAACCTTACATGCCCTTTTATTAATTTTGCCTCAACAGATGATCTAACACAGCTTCTAGGCTGACGGGGTGCCGTGTAGCTCTGTGGAGGGGCAGTTCAAAAATCCAGTCAGCCCTGCCACAGGTAGTGCTTCTTAGGCAGCAAGGGGAAGAAACGGTGCATCCAGAGCAAGAGATGAAACCAACTTGTGGCAAGAGGAAATGACTGGTGCTACTTCATTGTACATGCACAACAAATGAAGAAAAAAAATGATACAGAAAACAAGAAAAAAGAAATGGAAATTTAATCTAACATCTGTGGAAGATAGCCAGTACCTTGAGCCTAACTTCAAACTTCAAGCAAAACTCCCAAACACACGACTTCACAAAACATTAGGAAAAGAAAAAAACGTTTAGAGTTTTAGATTTTATCTAGCCAAACCCCATGCTTTGTTCGTTAATATTAGATAGCCAGAGCTTAATCACTCTGTACCAAGTTTCCTTGTTTATTCATTAGCAGTAGCATTACATGCCTAGCCAGGAAAAGGAAAGAAGAGCCCTGAAGTGCAGAAACCCCGGTTTAGATAGGTACAAGTTGATTTGCACTGCAAACCACCTGCAGAGCACAGGTGGGAGTATTCAACATCCATTACACATCCAGGAAATTTAACTCCTTAGGAGAAACAGATGCTTATGTTCAGTAGGCATCAGCATTATCAAACCAGAATAAACTGTTTCCTCCTTTCAACATGAAACTAGAACTTTTAGAAAGAAGGCACTTTTAAAACCACATCATTTTGTAGCAGTATGCAGTGAAGTACCAGCTCAATTTATGTTGAAAAACTGACACTTTTTTTACAGTCTTTTCCGATCACACTGTCCACACCCATCTCCCCATCTGTCTTTCAGTCTGACTCTACCACCCAGCCACATCTCCCTCCCCAAGCCTAGGAGAGGCCTCAGCTGTGTGCACACTTCAGAAGAACAGGAGCAGCCCAGGGTTAGCTTCCACAGAAAGTACACAGATAAAACAACTACCCATAGATTCAGAAAAAAGCTGAAAGACACCCATGCTTTCACTTTGCTTTTTTTTTTTTTTTTTTTTTAAATGAGACCAGCTGGATGAAGTTACATTGCCTTTCCACACAGGAAAAAAAACAGTCATCAGTACAGGGATCTTATGAGGTACCAATTTTATCAAAGTTTCTGTACCTGGGAAAAACAGGGAAAGAGCTGAGAAAGACCAAATGAAGAGCTACTAAGTACACTACAGTACAACATTCAACTGAGTGTTGGTTACAAAGAAACTCAGAAACATGAAAAGGAACTGTTTAATCCTTACCGTGTTTCAAGAAGACATTGCACACACTCTTTACCTGTAAAACCAGGGTTTATTAAAGACACAAGTAGCTTCCTCATCTGTTTTGCCACAGTAAAGTGAGGTAGCCTGCAGAATTTTGGCATAATGCCTCTGGGAAAAAATAACAATTGTATATTGGGGAGAAAATATGCTTGTAAAGAAGTTTCGGGCTGGAAAAAGAACCTTCACATTTCTTTTGAGAACTGATGTCAGTACAATTATAATAGCATTTCTCAAGATTCAGTACAGCAATCCTTTTTTATTTAACATATGCACATATTTAATGAAAGAATGTGTATTATACAATTATAACCATCATCCTTATCTTTTCTGGCATCAGAAAATATGTTCAAATTCCAGAAATTTGCTATCAGCAGTGTCTCAATTCTTTGAGGACTGGAAGGATTCTCCCCTACCCCCACCCCACCCCCATTTTTTATTTTTATTTTTTAAATTCTGAATATGAACTATAGCTGCTTTTGAACTTCTAAAATTCAGATACAGACCTCAAAACAGACCTTGTGCAATGCAGCTAGAAACATCAGAATAACGAACAGAAAAACTGCCAACTGGATGGTTGGTACACTGATAATTACATCTCAGCTAGCCATAACATCTTGCTTTGAGCCTCCTTCACCCTGTTTAGAGAGCAAAACTCATTTTAATGCCATTTACAGATTGTAGTCATCTGTGAGAACATCATGTAACAAATTAAGCATTGTAATATCACTGAGAGACACAGAGGAAGCAATTGCGAAGAGCTTCCTGTCATTTGTAATTTTTCTTTCCATACCTTACAAAAAACAATTGAGAATAACGAGAACGTAGCTTTTTTTTTTTTTTTTTTTTTTTTTTTTTAAAGTTTTAACTTCGTATTGTTTGACGTTAAAGTCCTGATACCTTAGAGGTAAAGGTCTTCAGTCAGTTAACAGCTTAGATTAAAGCTTAGATTTTCTTCTTCCTCAGACAAAATATGGAACAAGTAGCAGTTGCAATTGTTCTTTCTCAATAAAATAAAACTCAAGTACAACACATAACCTCCATACACAAAAATTCTTCTTACTACCTCCATACACAAAAATTCATAGTACAAAGAGATTGCATTACACATTAGGAGTTCAGACAGACTACTTAATGGCTAAGTTTCATACAACATATGCAGGTTTAAGGAAATCACAAGCAAGCTTATGAATCAATGTTTTATTTACCGCTTGGTAGTACAAAAGTTGTATATAAACTATTTTGTTAAAAATACATCTGATATGCAAAATTAGGAAAGGCTAATTAATATGGCAATATCCATATCACTACAAAATTGCAGAGTGTAGTGTTAAAGGCAATAAAACAGGCACAGTTTCTAAAACCTCTTACCGAAGCAGCAATGCACAAATTAGGTTCTTGCACATACCAGATCTTATAATACCTTATGTAAGTACTTTATACAGGTAAACAATGTTTTACATATTCACCACATTTTTGTTTCTTTTATTCCACATATTTCCAATAGAAAAAAAATAGAAAATACTTTTAAATTAAGTAAAAAATATAGGGTATTTCTTTTTTCTGTTTAAGCTTTCTTTAATCCTTTCGGCATATTACCATATATACCACCATTCATTAAAACACAATACTATCAAATTAAAAACTTTTTTTTTTTTAAAAAAAAAAAGCTTTTGGGACAGTCTATAACTGCGTATCTCCTTTCTGAAAGCTATTTAAAGCTGCTTGGCTTTGCCCAATACCCCCTTTTTCCAGCAACATTTTATACCATAGCTCTCAATCTCTTAGAAATTTAAAGTTAACTACTATAACCAACACTGACTAAATTATCCTAGAAAAATTAGATCTTTATAGAAATCAAGTGAAGTTTGAAGAAGAAAAAAAGCAAGAATCTAACAAATGTATGCCTATAAGGTGAGTTTGATAGGTATATATTGAAGAGATGTTATAAACCAGTCTTAAATTAAGAAGAATAAGGATGCAAAACACTCAAGTACCAGTCCTTGTCAAAGAGTTATTTTAGGTGGTCAAAGTTATTTTAGGTACTCAAAAATTGACAGTTATCTCTGAAAATAATGAATTTTAGAAGGTACAATAAACAACTATTTCTTTCCAAGGGCTTAGGTTTTGGTTTTATTTGTTTTCCCTAAACACAGTGTCTGTTAGGTCTACTCAGTTTCTACTTCTATCGATGGCTCATTGATACAAGTCGAATGAAGATGATCGCAGCACATACTTCCCAGCACCTGTCAAGCAAACTCCATGTTTTCTGACAAGATGTAGCAGTATCTAACACAGTAAACAAAGAATATTATTTCCTTTTTTAAAAATTGTTGTACACTTTGATTGTTAAGACTACACAAGCCACTGAAGAAACCTTATTCCCATATCTGAAAGAGAAACGCAGTTTAGAGTGCTAAAATTGAAAGGATTGAAAGCACTAATTTAAAACATACCAAATTTAAAACAAGCACTGATTTTCATGGAGTTCATAGATCAAATTAAATTACTTTATAGTTCTCAGAATATAGTGCAATCTCTAATAAAATGCATTACACAACAGCTTATATTCTTAGGCACTTGGAGTAAATGTTATTTTTCAGTTTCTTTTATACAGCAAAGTTTGCTGAAGTATTGCAAGGGCCCCTCCCTGCCTCTCTCCCTCCCCCCCCCCCCAAAAAAAAAAAAAAGAACAAAATAGAGATCATAATAAGTGGACACAAAAGTAACATCACAAAATCATCGCTGGCATTTTTAGCAGTAGGTCATGCTTAAGATATTAAGGTAGTGTAACAATGGCTTAAGATTTTGATGCCAATGAGAACTGCTACCCTCAGTACAATTAAGCCACTCTAATGTACTTTAGTACATAGTCAATAAATTTTTAATGCCATATATTCCATATTCTTATCTAATGGTTGAAATATGTTGCCTTAGCTTAATAAGGAACCTGGGGGTAAAAACAAAAGAGAAAGGCAAAACTATTAGGCATTCTTCAAATAGTAGCAAGTAGTTACAAGAAAATGGGAGAACAAATGGCCTAGAGGAAAGTGACCTTCCCAAAGGTTCACCCAAGTGCATAGAAAAAGATACTCCTTAGCCTAATGTTAAGTAGTTATCAGGGGGGAAGAAAGACAGCAGTATCATTTAAAAACTATGTATAGCTGAAATACTCCCTCCTGTGAATTACCCTTCACAGAATCAGAGGGCTTACATACTAAAGGCACACATGCAGATCTGGATGACTGCTTATTTCCCTGTATGCTTTGCTCGGCTACCAACAGTTAGATTAACAGAGTATTTTAATCTTCTGAAGCCTGACTTTCATCTTCAGTGAATGCTTGTCAACTCTGGAAGAACACAGAAGTATCCAGATGGACCAGAGGGGTAAACACAGCTTATCCACAGGGTAATCTTATTACATATAATATTAAGCTCAGTAAAAAAAAAAAAAGTTTGTCTAAGTATAAAAAACACTATTCGATAAGGCTTTTTAATCTTTCCTGTCCAAAAATGTATACGTATTTTTTCTTTCAAAGATGAAGCCCAACATTTGGTGCTAGGTCCACAAGGTTCAACAGTATGCAAGTGCCTAAATCTCAATGATTTTACTGGTGGAAAACCAGCAACCTTGCATGGATGCCATCACAAAACTTGTAAAATGCTACGGTGCCATAAATACATTTCCTTAAATAGTATGCATCTCTTGGGAGTTTTCTGTTTTCTCCAAAGTGCTAGTAGACAAACTTCTTCTAGAAGCTCCACCTACAAAAGAAAAAAGCAATTACAAAAATAAGCATGATTAGGAAAGTTAGTTTTAGGATGAGCAGACCAATTAAGAAGTCAGCAGATGCTCTGAAATAGAAAAAAAAATGCCACAGTTACATAACGTGGTGGTTATGCATTACAAGTTTTAGGATGTGAAGTCAGAAAGTAAAGGAGCTAAAAATTCAGCTAGTAACCATGCAAAGGATGGACAAAAACATCAACATAAACTGGTAAATCACACTGCAGTGCAAAGCATACACAACTTTGAAAGGGATACTAGAAATGGAAAACATTACATAGCTGCAGCACAACACTAACTTCAATTGTCTTCCTAGAAGTTTACCATGGAACTACAAGAGCTCCACTCAGAATTTGGACTAAGTATCTGCCATATATGTACTCCTTTTAATGTGCCACTTAAAAATAAATAAGTAAATTGAAACAATGAAATGCAGTCTGCTCAAGAACATGGACCTCAGAGATCTGGACAAGATGTGCTAAGCATAAAAGATGCAGACAGCAAAATGCTGAAACACTGCAAAGCCCATTTCAAGACAAGAACTTGTCAATTTTGGGAGGGGGGGGGGGGGGGAAATAAACTCAGAAGTAGCAGTGAACACAAGCAGCCAGCAACATTACATCATTCAAGTACTGTCCCACTCAGAAATTCCAAGTACAAGAACTCTCAGTAATGACAGCTAAAGCCAGGCCACAAAGCACAAGTCCCCTGCCTCCAGAAGCTGTAACAAACCTTTTCTGGCAGCAGCTACATGCACATTTGTGCCTTCCTTCTTCCTCCACATATGAAGATCTGAGCCAAATTCTCTAAAATAAGATGCTCTTAACATTTATTGGCTACAGACACAGAAGTCCTAAACATTGCTTATCCATTCAATTTCAGTAAATTAAGCTGTAATAATTTATTAGAAGTTGAAATAAGTAATTGAAGCAGGGGTCTAGCTAATATCTGTCTATGTACGAACAGCTTCTCATGGCAGTGGACTAAAACTGATACAGAATCATGCTAGGGAAGAGACTGGTAGGCTTTCAAGCAAAAGCTGTTTATTTTTTGTAGTACAGAGCAAACAAGCCTGGCTAGTTTCCCAGATTTACAAAATAGTTTTGTTGGACTGGAGAGAACTTTACAAGAGATTCCACTGAGCTATTTCTCTGCCATTAGAATATTTGTTTTCAGGAAGAGCAGCATTTTAAATCCTAGGGGAGGGATATACAATAGAAAACTGCCATAGATGGACTTTTTTTTAAGCTATATTCTAGAGTGCAGCCTATTTTTAGATTAGGGCAGTAATAGTTTAAACTTAGGGAACAAGTTTTATGTAGTTAGAGAACGGCTTTCTTGTATTTACGAGAGAAAGGAAATTAGAAAACTGAAGTACATAACATTTCTAGATTGTTTTGGAAAAAAATAATCTTTTCAATTCCAATGCACTTATGCACTTAACAATATTTTCATATTTGCCTCTTTCTTGCTATTTTTCTTGTTAAAAGACAGACATTATCTTCCCATTAGTCAAAGGACACATTACTAAGCCTGATCAAACTCCCATTGGAGATATTGGAAAGAAAAAGGTTGCACGAGTAACAAAACCACCCAGATTGACATGAAGATACCAGTGCAGTTAGTGACAGAACACCCTTTTTACCTTCTTACCCACTGAGTAGAAAAAAAAGTTCATCCAATTTTCCCACCACAGCTTTTTAAGTATTTGGAAGTACAGCACACCTCTAAGCCTCTTTCTTAGTAGGAATAATTGAAAAAAAAAAAAAAAAAATAGGAGGGGTGCATTTTAATGCTGTGGCATGGTGCCCAGATCAATCAGTTTAACAATCATTTATCTCTACACTGCCAGTAAAGGTTGGGAGGAACTAACCCATATAGCAAGCCAGCTCACAGATTTGTCTTCCATGTTAAACTAGCAGTTACAGAATGCTTTTTTAATGAATACCAAGGAACACTATGGAAAGCCCTCATCTCACACCTTGGCCTTTCACAACGCTACCTTAACATGCTCAAGTGGTTTGTTTTTTTTTTGTTTTGTTTAAAGCACACTTTAAAGTGTGCTTTTGCTTAAAGGCATCTAGTAAGCAGTCAGCTGATACACACAGCACAGAGCAGCAAGCATAAGGAAGCAACACTACAGTTACTCCAGTGAAGCAGCTGTCAGCAACATTTGTTTCTTCTGGGAAACCCGCACATTGTCTCTAAGATCTGAACTATCCATTTACTGTAAATAATTAATATGCATATGTTTTTTTTCCTTGGAACAGGAATGCCACCTCCACAAAGCAGATTTGAATTTCCACATCTATCCTAATTTCAAAGTCTAAATAAACAATTAGATAAGAATTTGGTAGCTATTCTAGGCTTTCCAATTTACCATTAACTGATCAAATATAACTTTTGCAGTCATTTATAGAAACTTTCAAAATTGCCCAATGAGTTCTCACATGGCTCAGCTATGTTTTCAACCTTATTTTTCCTCACTGACTACCTTAGTTTATTTCGTAACATAGCACTTGCAGTGTTAGTCCCCAACATTTGGTACCTGCTGCTTACTCTGAGCTTCTCCGCTCTTGTGTCCCCTGTTTGGCAGGTGTGGCAGGCGCTTCTCTTGCTTCCTCCTTCGCAGGCGTGGCAGGCACATCACCATTGACGCTCTCCACTCCAGTAACAGACATCAAGCTTTTCCGTTCTTTGGAATTGGATTTGTGCTCCACTTTTGTGACTCTAAATCTGAGGTGTCCAAAAGAAAGATTCAGTTGCATTGCCATGGATATTAGCTAGATCATTCTCAGTATCCAAGTTATGAATATGCACACATTTTTAGATAGGGGCATCTGAAGACCTGGACATTACAGCACAAGCCCATGCATACCCAGCTCCACTTCAGAGCAATCTTCCTTTTTATTACCTGTGCATACTTTTAAGACACACTGCTGCTGAGGGACCTGCTTTTTAAAACAATCCACAGATTCTATACTACTAGAACAAACATTTTTTAAGACAACTACAATGTAAGATAGGAATTAAAACTAACTGGATGCAGAATTAAGTCATTTTATAGCTCATAAGTAACCAAGAAACATCAAAATAAGAAAGAAGAATTTACTCTAAAAAATGCAGTCACTGATTCTATAAATAGAGTTAAATCAACAGACAGCTAATCCAACATGGACCACTGTAGCATCTCTAAGGAAAGCATACAATAAAGCAGCATCTATCTTACCTTCCCACAGAAAGTACTGTAACCTCTCCAAGCCGACTTCTTCTGTGCTCTTTGGATTTGTGAGCTGGTTTTATATGATGCCATCGTTTGTGGCTACAGCGAGTGCAAACATCCTTTTCTACTGCTCCTCCTACAGTATGGAAATGATGGCCTTTGCAGCTGTGCTTAAATGGAGCAGCACCAGGTGACAAAGGAGACCCTGGACTCGTTGGACTCCCAGGAGTGGCAGGAGATGAAGGGCTACATGAAAAAGCATAAAGGAAAGGCAGAGTTTACTATAAAATCCTGTTTCGTAAAAGAAAAAAAAAAAAAAAAAAAAGAATGAAGTGTAACCTTCAGTTGTATCTAATAGCCAGTTTTTTTGAGGGACAGTTTATTTGTGAGAATGTGGGGTTTAAGGTTCCCTCTAGTATATTTTTGTATATATATATTTTTAAGGTTCCCTCTAGTATATTTTTGTGGTTAAAAATCACTTTCATCAATTAATTCTTCTGCAGTCATGTGGCTAATATAACTACTAGAAAGTAAAAGAAAGTGAAAAAGATCAGGCTAGCATAGAGATAAACAGGTTAATTGGACACATACAGAGGAAGTAATCTAATCAGCTGGTTAAATTTACACTTGGAGAATTAATAAGGGTGTTTCACAGTTGTTACAGCATTTTTAAGAACTCACAAAAAAGGACACAGTCCCACAGTACTGCAAAGAAGCAAAACTAAATATCTATCATAGAGAAAAGGAATTAACATGTCATTCAATCTAAGCTTCACACAAAATAAAAACATACTTTTGGACTTAAGCATCAGTTTTGACACTGCCTTACAACATGTTCTCACAAAGCAAGCTAGAACTCAGTGTGTTACAGGTGAAATTACTATAGCTTAAGGTAGCACACCCTGTTTAAAAAAGACATACCAGAAAGTTACGTATCAGTAGATTACTGTGAAACTGAAAAGACATACTAAATGCAGTTATTCTGGTCCTGATGATAGTCAGAGTTTTAAATAGTTCCTTGGGTAATGGAATAAAAGAATAGGTAAAGAATCTGTAAACTTTGGGTTACATATAGTATCTGTAGAGAATGAGACCAGAAATGAGGATGATCAGAGCAAAGTGTGAGAAAGACACTCACACATACAGAAGTATTATCAGAAATACTGGGTGTGTTGCAACATAAATTTCAGTGCCTTAGCAGAAAACAAACAAACAAACTTTAGAAGTCCTGATTAAAAAGCAGCTAGCCAGGCAAAGATTCTTCAGAAAAAGAAAGTAAAAATCACAAGCTAAACATGAATCATTAGGATGTTGTTGGTTTAAAATGACAAATTTCACCATGGAAATAACAAGAACACAACCTGTCAACCTAATAAAGTTACAATTCTAAGCTTTGATCTTTGATTCCAGTTACCTGGAATGTTTGCATCCAGTTTTTGGAATGTTACTTCAAGAAAATAAGGGACTTCAAGGAGAACAGAAAGAAAAAAAGACATAAAACCTGCCATGAAAGACCGGGGTTACCTGGATGCTTATTTTCAAAACAAAAATATCAACAGGAGACATTTAATAGTCTTAAAATAAATAAAAATTTTATAGGACAAGTATAATCTATTTAACATGTCTGAGGCAAAGACAAGAAGTAATGGCTTTAAATGGCAGATGTGCAGATTTAGCTTTGCCATTATTATTCCTACTGTTCAAAAGTGTTTCATAGTGGACTGAACATACAGAAAATGTAATGGATTTGCACTCAAGTTACTAAAGCTTTAGGAGTATCTGATAGAAATTATGCAAGAGCAAGCTATCATATCTTTTAGTAGCCTTGTAATACCCTTTTCCCTTCCCCTTTTTATATTTTAATTCACTAGTGAAATTCAAGCTCTCCAAGTAACATTGCACAGACCTACACAAGATGTCCAAGTTGAAATTGAACCAAACATTTCTGCTGCACCATATGAAATTTCAAAATAATCCCTACATTTAAGAACTCATTCTCTTAAATTCAAAATAATTCTTCAATAATCAAGTCCCTCACAGTAAGATAGGAGATAAATGGTTGCACAGTCAACTCAGTTTTGCTAAAAGAATGCTCCTACTTAATTAGTGACAATGCTACTTGAATAGGAATACAGGATTACATATAAAGAGTAGAGTAATACAGACACAGTTTTAAAGTACTGAAGAGTACTTATACCTGTATGTAAACAGAATGATATGTCAGCAGCTCAAGGGCTGAACTACTTTCTCTGTGTAAATTTTTTAAAAGGTGTGCAGAGGAAAAAAAAAATAAGAGGTAGGCCAGCCAATATGTATTACCACAATTATAATGCAAAAGAATAAAACAGAATGTGACATTGAAAGAGGTATCTACTTCGGGCATCCATACAAACGAAGCAAGCGCTGCTTCTGCTCTTTCAAATCAGCAGCAAGTTTGGACTAAACCAACTCATAATTAACCGCACCCTAAAGTAAACAATTATTTGCAGCCTCTGTAAATCTTTAGCCCAAGAGGCAATAAACCGCTTTTTACAGACCTAGAACATATAACCAGAATAGCCAGCTACTATAATAGGGCTTACGTTAAAATGTAGTGACTCAAAGATATGACAAGGAAATCAAGCTATTATCCTCTTAGCTGACAACTACAGTAAGTGATACAGTCTTAGAAAAGTGCATAGGAAATAAAACCCTTTGAAAGGGTACATTTTTAGTTGCCTCAGGAAACACACATTAAAAAGTTGAGCAATTACCTTTCAGGTTCAAGGACACTGTTATCTGCTACCATGGCCTTTAAAACATCAACATTTGCTGTAATGAGAAGAAATAGAATTCTTCAAAAATGTACAGCTCTAACTTTAGGAAAGCAAATCGTAAAATTAAAGGTGCTCAGAGAACTTTCATCTAGAAGGAAGATGGCTGCACTATGTGCAGAAAGACATCAAGAGAACATCATGCTAAAAATGTTAATAGAATTCTAGGGAATTTTCTTAACGGAAGCTACTCAAATTACAGCTCATATTGTACTCAGAGATCTGCCCCAATACAAGTCATATAACAGCCATTTGCACAAAACTGCCAAAACAAGATCCCCACAAATCTTAAAACATCCATTTGATCACAGGTGCATCATCACCTCTTGTATAAAGCAACTTCAGGTAAAAAGCACCAGTTTAAATGAGCCATACAAAAATACAAAATAATTACAAGCCATGAACTACATATTGCTCATGTGTTCTAAGGAAAAAAATAAGTGGACCTAATCCCAACCTTGATGAAAAATACACAACCTCACAGCCCAAGAGTTATTAAAGGGGGAAAAATAAAATTACACATTTTCCAGAACGTTAGGCTTCATTCACAAGTAACTCAAAGTAAACTCAATGCTTAGGAGACCTTTGATTTACACAAACGTAAAATTAAAAGGCTAAAGTTTTTTATAGTGTAAAATTATGGTCTCCTAAATGTTTCGTTGACTAGTAAAGATGTTCTGAACTAACCAAGCATTCCTCAGGCTGCTTAAGTTTACTTTTACTTTTCCCCGTCATATCGTCTTCTGCGTACAGCACATGAAGATATCATGTCTGAAATTCAAAGTCAGAGCTGGTCTTTCTTTCAGTTACATACAAGTCTTTCATCAGAGAACAGCTCCAGAAATCATTTTGAGACAAAACGCTTGATCTGGTCAAAACATTAGACTCTGACATACTTTAAATATTAAGAAAACAAGCTTGAGCTTGTACTTCAAAAATAAGCAAAAAGCTTAAAAAAAAAAAAAAATCAATCACCTAATACAGTATTAAGAAACATTTGAACCAAACTCACTATACAAAAATATTTTCAGGTAAGCAAAAAACTTCCTTTTTGTTTGAAATGATCCCTCCTGGAGGCGAAGAGTTAAGCATTTACATACAGGTTATTAAATGAAAACATATGTGCATAGCAAACTTCTGAATATTTTCAAAAACTTTTTTTTATCAGACACCACCACAAAGGCTCATAACTTCAATATAACCATACAATACCTTCATTTTTCATAATGTAGTTAATAATTTGTCCTACAGTGTCACTATTCTCATGTGCCGTTTCATTCATTTCTGTGAAAGTAAATAAATATAAATATGTTGTCAATAGTTTGGCCTTTTAAAAGAAAAACATTAGTTATTTTAAAAAAAAAAAAAAAACAACATCACTATAACACCCCAACTTCAAAAAAAATAAAGATGTTACATTAAAAAAGGCTTTTTAAAAATAAATGCTTTAACATTCATTTAAGACTTCAAAAAGCTCAATATTTTCATAAACACACATCAAAATTCTTTTTATAGCTACTTAGGAGACACAAACAATCCCAAACATAGGGAAGAAAACAAAACCAAAATCATTAAACTGTCTCAAGTCGCTATTTTAAAGTAAGTATTATTGGCTTCTAGTATAAGAAGGATCCATTTAAGCTTTTCACCACAACCGCAAGGACATAGAACGATTTATTTTTTTTTAATTTATAAATATATAAAACATTCGCATATGACTACAGGAGGAAGAGATTTAGGAGAGAAGCTTCATGACCATACTTAATACTTCTGGGGTTGACTGTTGTCAATAACAATGCTGGAAGCTTCCCCAGAATAACCTCAGAACAGAGAAAGACTGGGGAGGAAAAAAAAAAAAAAAAAAAGTAAAAGGCACGGCTCTGCCCTTCCCTAACAGACATACTGTCTATCTACCTTGGAAAAAAAATAATCACAGGATGGAGACAAGTTTGATAGATGAGGCTTTGAATTTGTCTCTAAGTAGTGAATAAGGGCTTTTCTATCTCTTTACCCACTGCTCATCTTCTTCGTCCTGATGGTTACAGCTTTACAATGCAACTTACACAGCTACTTCCTCCAGCTAAGACCTAGAAGCTGTCCCCTCTCACTGCCACTCACCTCGGTGTCACCTCTCCCTCAAGCTACAGGATGAAGCATGCCCACTGGCTGAGTGCATGCCGCAGGCAGTGACTGCAGGAGAGCACAGCCGTACATCACTACTGCAGCACGTGGCTCTACCACGAGCTCTACCTTACCGCTGTTGCACTGTCATTTGCACATCTTATGGACCTGCTGACAGGCTATCAATTAATGAGGAGAACGGACAACAAGTGATTCAACCCCTCTTTTTACCAAGCCATGCATAACACACTCTTTGCTCTTTTTTTATTCCCATCTTCTCTTAAGGAAAGAAAGAGCCATAAAACAGGAGCACAATAGAAAGTATCTTTAAGAAAAAATGTGAGCAACACACCATGTAAAAAAAAGGAAGCAGACAGTCAGCCCAAAGGCTCAGTTTTATCTTGAGATGGAAGATGAGAATGACAACACAAGGATAAGATTGCTAAACATAAACCTAAGATTTTAGGGTTTGAACAGCAGTTTTTTGTCACTCCTCAATGTTCAATACTTTGTTACCACCAGCAAGGGGAGTGCATAAAAGCAAACTGAGAACTCCAATATAGCTGCAACATACAGGAACAATAAAAAGATGTGTATTAGACACGTTGATTACCTATTTTTTCCTCAGGCTTTTCCTCTTCTATTTGTTCAGCCTCTGTTGTACACCGATACCCTTTTTTCTTAAGGACATGACAGATGAGGATCCCCAGGAGACCCATGATGAAGAAAACAGGAACCAATGCAAAGGCAATGTACTCCAGGTGGTCAGGCGTGCTGTTGTTGCCAGTTGTCACAGTAGTTGTCTGTAAACCGCGGCTTTCCAAGACCTGCACAAACTCTCCATTGCCTGCGTAATGGAATAAACACAGTTATTACAATAGACCACAACTGCCTTTGAAGCATTTAGAAAATTGTGAGTATGGCCAAATCCCAAGAGCGTTAATGGGATATACCTTCTGCGATGGCTTGGAAGGGCAAGGTGTACTCTACTGGTTTAGAGCTCACCCCTGTAACAGTCAGTATTTAAGTTGTAGCATAGTCAAGCACTAATTCAATAACAAAAATTAAGTGTTTTAATATTAAACTGTGAAGTTAACAGGTATATATTCCATGTTAAAGATTGGCCTTTTGAATTACACAGCCATAGGGAATTTAGATTGGAAGCAACCTCTTAAGAGCTCCTTAGTCCAAACGCTGCTAAAAGCAGCTCTGAGTAGATCAGGATGCTCAGGTACCTACGTAGTCTATCTGAAGGATGGAGATTCTACGTTTCTGTAGAAACTGCTCCAGTATTTGACCACCGTTAGGGCAAATAGATTAAAAATCTCAGACATCAGATATTAAAGCATATATCTGATTGCAACTAAGTTTGACTGTTCAGCTAAAGCCAAAATATACATGTTCACATCCATTTGTGAATCAAAATTCCTTCTGAGACCCTAGAGTACATAGGTACATACAACCCATTTAGTAAAGATTTGTATATTACTCAATATGCAAGAATATTCCTGCATTTCTACTTTCTATTCTCAACTTCAGCTGAAAAACATTTTTAGAGAAGAATAACAGGAGACCAATAAAAAAAAACTAACATCATATTTTAACATATTTCCTACCTACTTATTTTAAAACAGATTAGGCAATTCATTATTTTTCTATTAAATCAGTTGAAGGAATGAAAACTCATCAGAAAGCCATTTACATGATATGGACACTTCCACAAGAGAAATATCTAAAACCACCTGCATCCTCATTTAAAAAAAAATAAGAATCTCCAGAAAACTGCAGAAAGAGCATTATTCCATAATCACATCTACTGTGCCAGCTATATAACTAAGTTGTATTTGAAAAATAGCAGTAAGGTGACAGCTAAGAAAAGATACATAAAACTCCAGTTAGACATTTACCTTAAATTTTCCTTATACCAAAACATTAGCCGTTTACTTTTAGAGGATTTCTATTTTTTTTCAGAGTTCTCTGAATACCAGTTCAGTAATTAACTAATACACAAAACTTGCTCAAAGTGAAAAATACTGGCACTTTTTTTTGAAATAATTGATCAAAAACTCCCTTAGCTTGAAAAAAAAAAATGCATTAAGCATTTCTCTGAACCAATTTGCTACACAATAGTAGGAATGCTGAAAACAGAAGGAAATCCAAACAAGCGTCTGAATAGATCTGGAGGCTGAATGAACTCTAAATGTTAAAATTAAATCTCAGGATGTTTGCTTTGGACAAAGCCAAATGGCCGAGCTTGCTTACAAAACCAAACTTTTTTTTTCTTTTTAAAGAGAAGCCAGCAATCCCACCGATAACTGTATGCAGAACTTGTTAGGTAGCTACCCTGTAGTAGCTCTAATTTATGCCCAGGTAGGACAACTGATCAGCATATGCACAATCTAACACAGAAATCGCAATTGTTATACACTCACTACAGGGAAATAAGAGACAGTAGAGGTTAAAATAATAATTTAACTGAAAAAGTTGCTTTCACAGTTCATTTTCTAAGAATTTCTAATTTACATTTTAATATATTAAAATGAAATGGTTGTTTGGTTTTGGGAGGGTTCTTAAATCATCAGGCTACGGCAGCTACAAAGTTCCCCACTTCATCACATAATTTACTTCCTAGGCAGGCAAAGAGCCATCATATCATCTTTATTTTGTTGACTACAATGTTTCAGAAGCTAAGAAATACAATTGAAATAGTATGTATCACAAGCTCTGAAAGGTTAGCATTCATTCAACTGTAAGGCGATGTGCTTTGATTTTGATGCACATTATCCATTTTTAGAATGGGAAAGATGCAGTACATTATTGCAAAGACATCAGCAGTCACTAACAAAACCAACAGGTGGAAGGACAAATGAGAAGTGCCACAAAATGAATTTGACTCAATTATTTTTTAATGTTTTCCACCTCCTTGTGGCAAAAGCAGCATGCATTACCCTAACAAATTATATCTCCTGACATTCCTCCATAACCACAGCAGGTAATTCCCACTTCAAACCAGACAGCAAGTGCTTCCAGCTCTCCAAGCTGTGGCTCATTACAGCTCCCCCAGATGCAAAATTGCTTTGTGAGGTCCCCTTGGTCCTACCCCACCGGATTTGCTCCTGACAGACCACAGCCCTGAGAACAGTTTTAAAGTGGACCACCAAAATGATTCAGGTTTAGCAAAAAATGCCTTAAGTAGTATCTGCTTTTTAAAGCAGTCACTTGAGTGAATCAGTATACTTGCGGTTTGGCAAACTGCTCTATCAAGGCCATCAAGAGACCGAGCAAGCTGAGGTGGAGGAACAAGCAACCGTGGGCAAGGAAAGATGAGTATCTCTAGAACAAGCCTTCCTGAAGTAATTGGAGTAACATGGAGCCATGGTCGTGCAGGACATCTCCAAAAATAAAGGGCAGAGGGGAAATTAACTACATGCAACAAATATACTGTGCTACATAATTGTTTTTAGATCATCAACTTGACAGCCACTGAAGATGGACACGATTTAGAATGCAAAGCTAACCATCAAAGCTGGACATGAGCAACAGAAGAGAAAAATTATGCAAAAGAAACAAGAAAATGGATCCCAACTGCTACTGAATGCTCAGAGCAAACAGGAAACTTGGTATGAACTCAAGCCAATTTCAAGTACACAAGAAACTCTAACAACAGAGCACATCACATTTTCAGAAGGACAGGTCTTTTATAAGCTATTGCTAGAGCTGATCCCCACCCTTCAAAAATAAAAATAAAAATAAAAATAAAAAAACAAGCTAGCAGGTACTCCTCAGGTTAATGCTCCCAGCCCTTTTTATGGAGGCTGAACCTTCACATTGCTTCTAACATTACTACCCACACCCAAAGGTCTCCCTCTCCACCCAGCAGTGCCTCAAGAATATTTTACAAAACCTTTAGGAAACACAACATATGAGGAAAAAAAGTTGGCACATTAAGGAAGAAATACTTCATCTTTCATTAAATTACAACTTTTACCTGGCCTAGCCAGGCTCACTAACATTCTAGTTAAACACTTGATGTTACCAAAACAATGCCTGACCACAACAAAACCTCCACGACCACAGGATCTTGATAGCTGTAAGAAGAATGAGGCTGGACTGGACTACGTACGCAGAGGTACTCTGTAATAACCCTTCTTCCCCCTTCAAGTTTCCGAGGTTCACAGCACACAGAGACCGGAGCACCTCGGCAAGGCCGCCCCACCTGGTGCTGCAGTCCCAGCAGGATTAACTGTTCCAGCACGCCGCCTGCCACCCGGGGCCAAAGAGCCAGCAAGGGCAGCAGCTCCCACACGTACGGGTTTCCCTCTCACCACAAACAGAGGGACAGAACAACTCCTTCCTCAGTACCTACTGCCATGATACCAAACCTTGCTTGTGCCAGGTTACAAATTAGGCTTTCCTTGGTTGCTGCAGCAGGAAAAGATTTCATATTTAGCATGATCGCTCTGAACTCCCTGAGATAAGCTCCAGTTCAGCAAAAAGCTTGGCCTTCAGCAGTGATCTAAGCAGACAGTTCTCAGACTTCTCATAAAGCACAAGTAAAATCTCTAGAAAGATTTAATATTCCTTAAACAACAGCTCCAACTGTTGAAAAGTTTGTTGATTTTTTTTATAGCCAAGAACATACCTATTTAGTTATAAGTAATGTGAAACGTCATTAAAATAATGCATTGTCTTTATTTTTCCGAATCTCCCATACTAAACTTAAGTATAAGCCACATCCTAACGGATTACTTTAAGCACATTCCACTTATTGCACTGTTTAATTTACAGCAATAAACCCATAAACAATGATGTAATCTCTCTGCCCTGCTGATAAATCTGACTTCGTTACATCAGATTTTGCCTATTATGCCCACGCCATATTGAAATATTAGAGCATACCTTTTAAAGAGCTTTGTTTATACTTTATGAATTGGATTGTTCTAGCAATCAATCTGCTAAAAATAGCTACGTACATATGTACTACCATATCCATACAGCTCAAGGAGTTGCATGATCATATTTCCTGCTTTCAGGCATGAAAATGAAATACAGGTTTCAACCTCACAATATATAGAAACAAACTATTGTTGGTCTTAATGTTAATTGAATTGTTAGAAAAATTAGGTATGCTTGACATACAACCTATTGAAGTGCAGTACAAGACAACTGAAATGTTCAGAAAAGACATTGCTTAAACATCTCAGCTCAGCATAGCTGGAGAACACGCCTCAATAGCAGCATTACTTGAAGCAATTCTCTCCCTGCTTCTTTTTGTGCCAGTTCACTCATCTGTGGAAACAGGGGAATCAGCCAGGGTTCAAATGGTATAAATAAAAAAAAAAAAATAGTTTGCTCGGGCGTTTTCTGTTTTTCTTTCTTTAACGTCTGAACCACTTTCTCATTCAACTCACCATGTGATCCTAGAAATATTTACCAGGCGCAATGAAAGCACTGCACAGCCCAGCAATACCACCAGAAATGGGCAGGCAAACCTGACAGGCTCACACTGCAAGGGAAAGGCAGCTGGGCATCACACCCAGTGTGTCTTTTTCTCCTGGCTCTACTGGAAGTATAATTACACAAGATTAAGCTACGACACTTCCCATCTCCAGGCTGGACATTTATAAGGGTAGATGGATGTACACCTTGTTACAAAGCTTTCATTTTAAGCATGATTCAAAGAAAAACTTTTGTTATTTCAATTACATACTTCTAAACTCAGACAAAAGTCAAAAGTTTTGTTTATTAGTTCATTTTCCTGAATACATGCTAAATATCTCACTCTTAAGATCTTCAGAAAACATTTAAAAATTCCCTAAGGTAATGGATTTTTAGGGAACTTAATGAGATGCCAAAACTGGCCAATTTATGTCCCTTAGCAGCTCAGAAGCAGCGGATATTCTCTTAAGAGAAACAAGCTCTAAACCAACCCTTTATTTTTGTTCAGTGCATTCAACTTATTTAGGTAAGTAAAATAAAATGCAGTAGAGGTTTCTGTTGTCACGGTAATTTCACTTCTCAGAATCATAATTCAGACACTGAACAGCGACTTTCCTTACACTGCTGATGGTGAATATGCATTGATTTACTACAGTCTGTTAGTTATTTTAATTACAATAGACTCAGCCAGAACAGTTTACACCAACTTCAAATTAAATACACTTTTTAAGAGTTACCTAATTTAAACAGGATTTTTCTATTCTGAGTCAAATTCCCTTTACACAACCAAGCTGATGGAACAACAAGAAGTTTCGGGCACAAGTCAAAACGTATATAAAGACATTTAGGGACTACTGGAGCTTCTCTGCCCTACTAGCACCATTGTAGCTATAGAGGAGACTATAGAAAAGGCAGCAAGGAACGGGTTAAAAAAGGCTTTTTTTTCCAAAAGGAAAAACTGTAAGGAAAGACAACCTGTTGCCTACCAGTTGCTTCACCTATTGTTCACTGAAATCGTACATCAGGGAATATCCACGCACTGGACAACAAAGGAAAGAACGCTATCATCTAGGAGCGACAATCAGCAGGTTTGTGAATTCCGCTTAGCTTTTAGCTTCCTTGTAGTAGTAACCAGAAGCTACAAAGAGAAGCGAAATAAGCAGGAAGTCTGATGAGAAAAGGAAGCCACATGATGACAGAACATAATGACGACTCGTAACGGTACTGCCAATTGCCTTAGAGGTTAAGCAAGGTTGTTCGAGGTCTGCTGTCAGGAACTTACAAACAGACTGCAAAACCTTTGTTAGGTTTGTCACAAGAAGTACCTCAAATAAGAGAACAGAAGGATCAACCATGCTGCTTTACAGAACCACAGGCTGTTGAGGCTGGCAGGGCCCTCTGGAGGCCCCCGCCCCAGCCCCTGCTCCAGCAGGGACACCCCCAACAGGGTGCCCAGCACCACATCCAGGCGGCTTCTGGAGACCTCCAAGATCCCACACAGCCTCTCTGGGCAGCCTGTGCCAGGGCTCCTCACCCAAAACTAGCTCCAGTTTCTGAACCTTAATAGTAAGATGCATGCAGATGGTCTCACAGATGACCTGTCTTTAAAAACCACGGAACTGAGAGTCGTTCACAGGACCTCAAGTTGGATCCTGCAAGAGCCCTTCAGTTAGAGACTGAGTTTTTGGCTCACTAAAGTTATCACGAGATTCGTGATGACCTCAGCAAGGGCAAATTTTGCAGTAGGTCTTTGAAAGAAAGCCTTCTCCTCTGAACTTTGAGAGTTAAGTCTCGGCTGGGATGAATTCTTTCCCAGTCCCTACTTATTTCTCAATTACATGGCATACCAACACTATTTCAACAAGCTGTCTACAAAAAATTTTAGACAGGCTTCCCTGAAAGCTGCGGGGAGAGCTGAGAAAGGAGATACCTCCTAAACAAGGGCAGGTCCCATTAACAGCAAAGCATAACCAAAAGTGTCAGTGGTGTACAATGCGTGTAATCCTCAGCTATTTTAAACCATCACAATTTCTACACTCCCAGACAGCTTGTTATGAGCTCAGAAGAAAGGACAAACTTCATCTTGTCAGTTGCCCTGTCTGTCCGAATAACCACACCACGAGGATATCTGGCATTACTAAGAACTCAAAACCAAAACCAATGAAGACAAAAACGTCTAGAGCAGTTCAGCCTGTTGAAAATTTAAAAAAAATATACACTACAAACAGAAGGAAGAGAGGCTCAGTCCATTCCTTGTACATGTACGTGATACAAGATGCAGCTGGTAATACTGAGCAAACACTGAGACAAAAACCTTATGCTCTGCTTTTGCTAGTGCTAAAACTGCAGTGCTTATGGGGTGATGGCTTGGGTCACTATGTGAGCAGCCGAGAGTTCGTGCTGCAAAAACATGCAGAGCTGATGCTTTGCATTAGTATTTCTGTGGGAACACTTTTCCTCAGATCTCAGCTTTCAAATACAGCATGCACTTCGTGCAATTAAGAGTGCACATCACCAATGTGCCTGTCAAAAGAAAACCCTCCTGGACATGCCAGATATTTGAAGCTATTCCCCACTATTGGTAAATTTAGACGTGCAAGCAGCATGAAATCAATGCTACCAAACACAGCAAATCAGTGCTTTTGTGCAAACAAACATTCACACTAGTTGAGATCTGTCACAAATCAATTTTAACCAAAACCAGCATAACTTCTGTGTGAAGATACGGTGGAAAGCATTTGACAAACCTCACAGGAAGGAGAAAAAAAAAAAAAAGACCCATTCTTTCACAGCTTTTGCATTTCCTGTTACACTTTGCAACTTTCAGCTTTCAGAAGTACAGCTGTTCATCTGATTTACCAGACTAAATTACAGGTACAGTTACTAAATCCTACCAATGCACGTGGCATACTAAAGGCTCCCCAGTGCAAGTGCCTTCAAGCTCTGTGAAACAGACTCGTTTATAACATTTCAAAAGAGTCAGCACAAGCCCACATACACCCATCCTTTCATCATACTAACTACCAGTGAACACAGACCGAAAATTCAGGCTGCCTGACTTCTTTCAGTGAAATGGATTAGTTGGAGTGAGGGGGGTGGGAAAAAAAGTTTGATAACGTTAATACCTTCAGCACCATCCCACAGGTCCCGGTTGTGCCTACTGGTACTACTTCCTGCTCTCCTGGAGAGAAGGATGGACTGGATGTCGAGCCTCCCAACCTTCTTGTATTCGGAAAAAGGAACAGCAGGTGGTAGACATCTCAGCCCGTCCTGACCAAGCCGTCCTGCGCCAACCAGTAACGCCCCATTTACAGAGCGAAGTATGAAAGCACTCAAAACATGCAGCGCCCAATTTCACACTAATAATCCCGCTCACCTTAACTGTTCCCACGGTGTTTGCTCTCACCAGCCCGGTGAGCTCTTATCGGTGCCTCAGCAGCCGAGCAGAATAAAGGCGCTCACAAGGCCAAGGGAGCAGCAGGCTGGGCAGCGCAGCAAGGCGCACGCCGCAGTACGCCCGCTGTGCCCGCTGCGCTCCAGACAGGACAGACGAGCTCAGTTTCTCTCTGAGATTATCAGCACCACAACATTTGGAGTTAGACATAAACAAAAGACAGCGTCACTTCAAAATAACTTCCTGCGGGAGCCTGCGTGCACCCGGGCAGCTTCCAGAGCTCCTTCGGGCCCCGAGTAACCGAGCCCCTAACCCCAAACACGGAGCTGGGTTTAACTGCAGGGCGGCCGGCCGAGCGGGGCAGTTATCCTTCAACCCGCTCCTACTCCGTGAGTCACCCGCTCAGCGAAGCAGCTCCAGGACAGCCGCCGGACCCGGATTTGTACAGTTAGGTACTTTTTTCCCCCGTTTTCCCACCCGACTCCCGGCCACACCGGCAGCAGGCACACGAGGAGCCGCTCTGCCCCGGAGCTCCGCGCACACAGCCCGGCGGCAGGGCAGGGACCCCCCGGCTCCCCCCGGCTCCCCCCAGCTCCGGGCACCCCGGCTCCCCCCGGCCGGGCCGAGCAGGGCCCGTGCGGGCCCCGAGCAGCCGGTGCCGGGCAGGGAGAGCTCCGGGCTCCCCGGGGAGCAGCGGCGGGGACAGCCGAGGGCGATGGGGGGGTCCCGGCTCCCATTTTCTCCCCCCGCCGCGACCCACCGAGAGCGGAGAGGTGCCCCCCGAGCCATGGGTCCGTGGGACCAGCCGAGGGGGCAGCCGGTGGGGTCCCGCTGGTCGCTGCCGGAGCCATCCCGGCGCCTCGCCCCCGCTGACTCCGAGCTGGCAGCGCCGCCGGGCCCGGCCCGGCTCAGCCCGGCCCAGCCCAGCCCGGCCCTGCCCACCGGCGGCGGGGCGCGCCCTGCCCAAATGGCGCCTGCGCCGGGCTGGGGCGGTGCTGTGGTGGCGGCGGGGGGGGGAGGCTCGGTGCTCCCTGCCCGGCTGTAGGAAAGGGGAAGGTGCTTGTGGTGCCTTCCCTGTGAAGAGTTTTCGGTGTTCGACCTCGTCGCAGATGCGTTAGTGGGGGTGAGGGAGTGCTGGCATAGGGCGCCCAGGCGGCTTTGGAGGATCTCCAAGGGGGAGACCCCACATCCCCCCTGGGCACCCTGCTGGGGGTGTCCCTGCTGGAGCAGGTGCCCCCAGAGGGCCCTGCCAGCCTCACCATCCCGTGACCATACAGCAAAGCCTCCAGGACTGCTTTCTAGCCTTGTCACCAGCTGTAGCCGCTCCCTGCCCGCACAGCACCTCACCCCTAGCAGCACCGTGCTGGGGCCAGGTGGAGGCAGGGCTGCCTGCCAAGTGTGGCCCAACAGCCCCCGAGGCCAGCAGAGTTTGGTCCTTGCTCAGCTTGCTTAGTGTTCATCAGGTGCTGCAGCAGCTCCCAAGCACCTATGTGGCATGCCGAGCTCTTGGGGTTGCCCAGAGCCTCTCATGAGAGCTGGTTCAGGTGCATCTCACTCAAGGGTTTCAGCCACAGGTGGAGAAGGCCCCTGTGCCACCACTGCCCCTGGAGGACCCTCACTGCCAGGGCATGGCACGAAGGCTGAGGAGATCTGGTGGGGATGGTTGCTCAGCACCAGAGCTGCCCCGCACCCAGAAGGAACGGTGCTGGTTACCACAGCTGGGTTAAAGCTACTCAGTGTAGTGGTGGGGCAGTAGGGGCCTGCGTGGCATTGGTGAAGGTGCCACTGCCTCAGCATTCACACTGAGGCTCACAAATGTTCATATCCTTCATGCGACTCTTAATCAGCCCTTAGCTCATAGGGCACCACTTGCCCTTTTTTACCTCTTCCCCTCCATGATACCTCAGATTTGTACTTGTACACCTTGACTCTTCACAGTTTAACTCCAACACAGATTTACATCCTGTTAAACCAGCTCACATGCTTAGATCTTGGCCCACTTTGTATTTGAGCATCTATAACTGGACTTTTCTGCTGTCATAGCAAAAAAAAAAGAAACTAAATCATGCTCTTACATCAAGACAGCAGCAATTACATCTTCCCATTAGTTCCAAATACATTACTCTAAATTATTCTGATCTAAATTATTTATTTATACTTGCTCTTACTCATTTTAAATACCTAAGCAAAAAATGCCATTAATTTAAGAAACAATGTTGCAATAATTATAAAGCCATACACATTCTGGCATGATTTGTTTATCTAGTACCTACAATGTGGGCAGAAATACCTTTATTGACTAGATGTATTCTCAGCTAGATCCAGTACATTAGATTGACACCTTCGTGTTTGAGCAATTAGTCCATCTAACATCTTTTCCCCCTTGTCATTTTTGGTAAAGAAAATATGCAGAAAATCATGTTCTTAAAAGTAGTAGATCAGTACCATTGACAAAATGCACTGGAAACTGCAACTCTGGAAATAACCAGTCTTAATCTTTTTACTGTGTGCTTGACTGTCAGCTCTACTCATGGTACAAATTGTAGCCATTATTTGTATATAAAAATATTTTTTCAGAGATACATTTATGAAAAGATCAGGGTGATTTAACACCCGCGATAAACATGTTGACAAGCAAGGATTACAATTGCTCTCTTTTCCTTCTTTGGGAGCAAGAGAAAAATACTTTTCAAAGAATAAGCATTTTCTGAGTCCAGTGACAGAGCTCTATTGATTGTTCAGATACTTGTTTAGGTACCCATTTTTAGCATCTATTAAAGTGATTTTACAATTCCTTTGACAATTCGAGGTTGTATACTGTATTTCAGAATTCGTTTCTATCTTTAGCTGAGTTTGACTGCTATTTGCTCATCATCAGCCTTAGGAAAGGCAACACAGCAGTCCTGAAAATTGACTAAGCCATCAAAGACAGTTATGACATACAAAATAAAAAGTTAAAGCTTAATAAAAAAAAATAATTACAACCGCAGAACAGAGTACCTAAGGTATAAGTAGGTATGGCTGAACTTTTTGCCAAAGTTTACTTGTATATTCAGCCTGAAGGAGTTCAAGAATTTAATGAATGTCATGCTTATAAGTGGAAATGCCTCTTCTGAGTCCAGTGGATAGCCAAGAACTTGAAGTCTCAGATTTCTTATTTAAACAATTGGTTGGAGATTTATTCATTTACTAGCAAGGAAAACTAAGAATGAACAAAAGTGTCCTTTTCAACAGAGGGAGGAATCAAACTTTCAAAAACATGTCTTTGATGCTCTCAGGTTTCCTACAGAAAGTACTGCTACTCACCTGAGTAGCTTCTTCTCTGCCTCCTGAGTTACAACTCTTTTTTTTTTTTTTTTTTGGGGGGGTGGGGGATGTAGTTCTCTGTCAACTGTATTTAGCATCCTAAGGGAGACAAAGATGAGGAAAAGGTGGGATGCTTCTATTTTGCTTGGAAAGTATGGAACTCCATTTCCCAGCTGACATATTATCCACAAAGTTCAGCACAATTTCTGAACCACATCTGCTTCTGTGAAACAAGCTATCCAGAGAAAGCCCCTGGCTTAGGGTCTCTCTCCGACTTCAGAAGCATTGGTTGCACTTTAAAAAAAAAATGATTAGAGAACTAATCTCAGTTTACAACACAGCCCACAAGCAGTGAGTTGGCACAATTTCTAAGGCAGCAACTTCCTGGCCTTCTTCATCGACTGGAACAAATGCCCTTGGGAAACTCTTTGACTTTGCCACTAGAAGATCTGTGAAACTACCCACAGACTCCTACAGAGAATAATAAACCTCATTAAAAACATTGTAAGCCATAAAGTTTCCTGAACAGACTCAAAACTTGCCAGAAGTTTTAATTAACCAAATCTATGTCAACTGTTTTCTCAAGATTTCTAAAATACATCTTTGTTTTGTTCTTATTAATAGTTAGTAATGTTTAGTTTGCTTGTATTAGTTTATTCCTATTAGTATATCCCTATTAGCAGATAAACCAGTGAATTAGGGAGCACCAATTTTTCTAATGCAAAGCAGTCAAGGAATTTTCTTGTTTAATGGCCTTTGCCATTGCTTACTAATAATTGTTGACACAATCGAGAAAAAAATAATTATCCTCTTCTGTACTCTGTGTATGTTCTCTGAAGAGCTCAAGATTTGTATTACTACTCATTTCTGCTTTTCCCTTAGAAGACCTCACTACTATTACTAGAAATTTGAAAAATGTCTTTACTTGACCTTTATTACTAGGAAGCAAGTAAATATTACTTGGTGTTTTGCCTATTATTTTTATTTCAGTCACACATTAAGTTACATGTTACTGAGAAGTTGTCCTGTTAATGAATTTACATTTTTCATTATTGTTCCACTGTTGACTTTATTTATTAGATGACTTTTTTTGCATTTCATTTTTATTGGTAGGGATATCAGAACAGAACAGACAGCTAGTCAGCTCTCATCTGTAAGTTACAGAAAGAAAAAAACATTTGCAGCAGTAAGTAGGAGATAGAGAAGCCATTGCTCTCACATCTTAAGCAACATTGCCTTGAACGCCAAAACAAGGAAAATATCTTATTGTGACACTGGAAATGTCACATCATCAGTCCCTTTTATATCACTTAACAAGACACGTGAAAATCGGTAATCAAGGTGCTAGTCTCACAACTGTATAATTCCATAACATGTATAAAAATGATTACATATACACAAATATTTCATTGTAAAACTAGCCAATACAACTGCAAGTAAAGCTTGAACACATAAAATACCCTTTGAAATTAAAACGGTACATGTTTCCACACCATTTAATTGTTCAGTTTTATTTATTTCTAGAATCACAGTTAAGACACAGGCTTCTTTGTGTCTGATTTCTATGAGCTCTTTCTAACCTCCTCATGCTCAACTACCACAAATAAATAAATAAATAAAATCATATGTATTCTCTATTATTACCTATACACACAAAGCAAGATTACTTTTAAAACATTTTAAGGCTGCATCCAAATGCCAGCAGTGTTTAAAACACCCACGTATATTAAAGAGGCAGCCTTTGGTAGCAGTAATTTACCTGACAGTGTTTTACTTCACAGACCAGAGTGAGCCAAATAATAATGTAGAACAGTAAGAGGGATATTAACATCAGGAACAGGGATGATGGGGAAAAAAGAAAAAAAAAAAAAAAAGTAATTTCATGTGTCAAGTATTAAACACTCATAAAACTCAAGTTTAATTATTGGTTTTCTGACAGAACTTTTACGTATCCAGAGGCTCAATTCCTCCCTTATAAAAGAGCAATTGCAAATTTCTGTAGGACTGAGACCATTTCTTAGTACGTGTGTCCAAATATGAGGACTAGGACATCTTGGGTATTTGCTTATTAGAATTTATATATATTATAAATAAACAAATAAACAAAAGCTAACGTAAAACAAATACCTGGACCCAGACAATTAACCTACCTTGGAACTGATACCTCTAACTTAAGGCAGCTACACTTATCAAGCCCCTATTCAATAAATAAATAAATAAATAAATAAATAAATAAATAGAGCTGGAAGGGACATTCTCAGCAAGCTGTTTGAAAGCCAACCTAATTTTACGTTCTATTTTGCTTAATATGCAGCTGTTTCTACTGATGGAAGTAAATGTATTTCTGAAAGGCACTGACTCGCATGGAAAAAGAAAAAAGCCAGCAGAACTGTACATAAAATGCAGTTCTGCTCTAAAATTTTAAGCTTTATACTTAACAAATTGTCCATTTCTACAATATTTCATCCTGTCTGGTTGAGAAAATAACAGTAAACAAGCTAAGCCTTTAAGGTAGTGATTTTCTAGATGCAATCTCCCTTTCCCTCTCATACTTTTCCTGTCTCTTTCTTTCATGATACTGTTCCTCTAATGCAATTAGGTTGCAGGACTTTCTTTGTTGGTAGGAATTTGGTTTCAGTTTTATTTGTACCTACGTGAGGTCAGGGTTGTGGTTCTCACCATTCAAGGAAAGAGACGTTTGGTTTAGTCAGGACTGTCTCCCCTTTGTTTGTGGTGGGTCCCACTGAGGAGGGTAAAATCTGTTTCCAGTGATTCTGGAACCAAATCGTTAAGCTACCTGCCTGAGAAGACCACAAGGCTATAGACACTGTCCCAAGGACAGAGCCAATTCTTTGCAAATATCTGCATGTGGATTGAAATAAAACAATTAAAAACAAGAACTGGAGCCTAGCACTTCCTTCTAGGATGCCAGCCCATAACATTAGAGCAATCTGGGTAGGGAATAGAGAAGGAAGTGGTACAATTAGCTTTAACTCTTTGAACGGCTGTGGTTGTCATTATGTTCCTGAGGTGCCAGATCCTGTTGATACATGGTAGGTGTTCCCCAGGAAAGCCTGGCAGATGGAGCTCTCCTCAGGGAGCTGAAGGACAGGAATGTTGATGATCTGGATTCTGATCGGGTTTAGGCATGATTCGGTGTTAGCTGGGTCCTAAACATCAAAACAGATGTGCCTTCAAATGCTTGGGGAGCTTTAAAGGCTCTGCTATGGCTGTTAGGAAGCTCAAGTGCCTCCTGAGTTAATCAACAGCTTTGGACCTCAGTGGACTGTAAGGATGTTCAGGCTATTGTTAGACCAGCCTCTGGGGACACAGGGAAAAGGGAGGAGCTCGAGGAAGTACCAGAGCAATGACTGAGTTCAACAAAAAGATTACAGGAAAACAACAAAGTTCATCCTAAACTGAAAGGAGTCTTGAAAGAAGACTGGTGGTTTTGCATCTTGTGGAGAACCGTGTTGTAAATATTCAGCGTAGCGTGGCTTTTTTGGTGTGTGGCAGATGTGGAACCTGATGCAGCACAACGTAGGGCCACAGCCACCCAGGTGATGGCTTTCCACTGCCACAGGTGCTAAGGATTTTTTGCACCATAGCTCGTAAGTAAAAGTCAGCATGGAAATGCTCTAAGGTTCTGTATCATAATGCGTGTTTTAAGCAAATGAAAAGTAAATCAAAGGCCTATAGTAATGAAACTAAAGTCCACTGGTTCACATTCTGTGCTGTTAAGTCATTATGAATTAATTTGTAACAGCTGAACAACATTCAGCAGGGAATTCAATGATAGTACAGGTGGGTGGAAAACTAAGTCCAATAATGTTGTGTGAAGTCACAAGGCATGAAAGAGCTGGCTTCATTAATGGCCTCATACAAATTGCACATTCACACCTCTCTGTGCCTAAAGCGAAACATATATATACAATATGCATATATTTATTTATATTTATACATACATATATATATATGTATAAAAGGAAATTTAGAAATATGCATATTCTACTCATAGAAATCCATTCATTCCTTTTGGCAGCATCTCTAAGTGAAACTGTCAAAGTAACTGCATTTCCGAGAAGCAGGAGGGGTGCATGGAGAAATGCTCATGGAAACCTGGAGCTGTTTCTTAGTTCTGCAGTGACTGGCTGGCTGTGTATTGGGAGACAGAAAGTACTTGTGAGCAGAGTCCCTCCCCAGCTGCTGCACAGGCAGACTTGCAGGGTGTGTTACACTGCAGATGTTTTCAACATATGCAGATCTTTTCCATTTCCCAGAGCTAAGTCAGAAGAGAAGAACAAACTGAAAAGCTTGGATGTTCTAATTAAAAACATTTTATTTATACGTTTCATCCAGTTCAAGGATATTTGTTATCCTCATCTTCTTTGTTTCTATTATGGAAACAGATTATCTGCTGGTTGGGATTATTTTGAATTAGATGAATTTTACATTCAGAACTTTGTGTAAAATTTGAAGTCACCTTAGCTTCTGAGATTTCATCATCAATAACTTTCTGAAGATTGTATTACTAACGAAAGCCAGGTAAACTAGTAAGGAGATACAAATATATCTGTTTGGCATTCACATTTCAAGATTTATGATTCTGGTCTGTCAGAAACGTTTGAGGTATGCTACCTCTCCACTTCTGAGGATTTCTCAGTCCTCAGATCAGAGACTGCTCTCTCAGGACTTAGTCACTCTGAAGTATTATTCTTCAGAAAATCAAGGAATCTTATTACAACCTTCATTTCCTGGAAGAAAATAGGATGTGGGCCTGCAAGAGAGAGGTCCTGCAAAGAAACTTGTGTGGTTTAATTAATAACTTAGAAGCTTGCTTCCTCGTGGAAAGCCCTACTTTGAGCATACTGGCTATGCAGTTGGAGTACTATATTCCTTGAACATAATACTGAGGCTGGAGCTATTAAAGTAAAGTAAGTCATGCTGCAGTGGTAATTATTCCTCAAATATTTTCATGGCTTGGAAATCTGGAAAGTGATCTGTTAGCCTGATATGGTTAGACTTCTCATGTTGGCTGACCAAAATATTAGCTACCATATTTAAACTCCTTAAGCATGATTAGATTATTTGGGTCAAAATCCAGAGGCAAGTAAGCAATCACTAAACTACAGTATCGTGGTGTGGAGAGGATAGCCTTCATTTCTTCCAACATTTCAGAAGCATGCTCTGAAAAAAAACAGGACACATCAAGTTCGTATGCAAGGAGCTCTGTTGAAAACTCCATGAAGAATAGATCCATTGAGATAAACTTCAAATCTTGTTAGGCCTGTTTATTCCCACTGCCTTTTATGTGAAACTCTTAGATAAGAAGCCACACACAGATCAAAAACTGTATGGAGAGGGAAAGAGATGTGACCTGAATTCCAGATGTGATCTGAATTCCATTGTTTACAACAGTGTTTCTATTGATATGTATAATCCCTGCTAGATCACCAATCATTCACAGCCAGAGAATACACAATATTAGAAAAATATATAGGCTGGAATGCAGTAAGATATGCAACAGACATGGTTGTGTGGACGCTTATTGAATGCAATACGATAGGCATTATTTTGGTTCTTTTCTGGCAGAAAATGCTTAGGACTTCCTAAAATGCTATCAGTATTGGAAATTTGTTCAGTTCCTTACCTTGCCTCCTCAAGCCCAGCTGTGCAGTAATTCTCAAAGCAGGTCAGGATCTTGCAGTAACTCATGCTGCTTTGCCAACACTTCACTGGAAGTGTCAAAAGAAAGATGAGGTCTTTAACTGGATACCTAATTAGCTGGTAATTGGAGCTGAAATGGGAAGTCTCAGAGAAGTGGGTAGGGAAAGTTTAGCAATGCAATAGGTGCGTGTTGCCTCTTATGTCACCACCCATCCTTGTGAAGAAAGTACTTTCATCTCTATAGCTTGTTTTTAGGAATTAGAGGACTGTGATTTGATCTCCCCTGGGCTGAACAAAAGCAATTCCTTCAACCTCTCTCCACATGTAATTTCAAGCTATTAAGTTAGTCCTCAGTGACACTTGCACAAGTTCTGCAGCTAAGAAATATTTTTCTCTGGAAGAGGCAGAAGAGTTATTGTCAAGGACTGAAATGCAAACAGCTACCGAAATCCTATATGATATCTGGTGCGCAAAGTTTTCGTTGTATTGAAAAGACCTTGTTGGACCAACTACCCGCAAATCTGGATATGAAGAACAGTTGAGAGTCTGGATATGAACAGCTGAGAGTCTAGGGAAGACTTCTGTATGGAAGGAATGGTGTCCCAAAGCTGGGCAGGAAATAATGTCCCCTGACTATAAGGACTTTTTCAAGGTTTTGACAGCTTTCTCCCTTTCATATCAGGATAGATCTGAGATCTGAAGCATGAGTAAGAATATTTTTTGGTTAACAATTCATGAAAAATCAGTGCTGGTGAAAGTTTTAAAAATGTAAAATATGTAAACCTGAGAAGTCCACCCCCCCCCCCCCCAAAAAAAAAAATCGTTTATTTGTAGACTGATCTTCTAGTTAGTTTGCTTTAATTGAAATTCAATTTTCACTAGGGACAGAAAAGAAATGTTATCAGAAAACAATTATTGGCATAGATCTGAGTGCTGACAGTCACTTTGGGAAAGAAATTATGGTGCTCTGTTTTTTTGAAGATAGACTAGTAAAGATTCTGTTGCTTTTGACTGAATGCCACAAACCTGGGCCTGCTCTAGTTAAATTAAGACAATTGTACAATTCACTTATCTTTAGTGTCATGCTTTTAAAAATTATAGTTAACTTCAATACAAATTCTAGTAAAGGACGATTTTTTTTTTTACTAGCACCCAGCATGCTTCTTTTTAATGGAAACAAGTAGGATGTGTTCTCAAACAGGAGCAGATAAAGGACCTGCTCATCTTCTGTGTTTTGTGTGGAGCGCATGTTCTTGTTAATCATCTTGTTTACTGGCCATATCGCCTACCCTTGCCACAAGATTTGTGGCATTTTGTGGAAGGGTCTCTTACAGGATTTTAAAAGGTGTATGATAATTAAATTAATATGAAAAACATCTCGTAGTTGAACTGGTAAGTTTTTGGTCATTACATGCCCCCGAAACATCAAGACTTAGCAAGTGAGCTTCTTATAGACAGGGAGAATTATTTTTTTTTTAAAGGGACAGATATTAAATCTGCTAAAATACATGATTTCAGAAGATCCTAAACTTTTTGTTAAATTCAGTCACACTTGTTTGATTATGTTGACATAGAAAACATACTACAAAAGGTGTGATTGGGTTCATTCATTTGCAGAGGGAGAAGATGTTGTTTAACCTAAAAGCCTGCTATGTTAGCCTGCCTTTGCAATGTGGACAAGTTGTTTGATTTCCTTTTGGATCTGAAATGACTTAAATCCATAGGTTCTGCTTTGTCAAACAGAGCCTTAAATCAAGGGGTTATGGAAGCTGAGGATGGCTGCTCTTCTCAATCATGGATGCTGCTCTGCTTCATACAACTAGCCAAATCTTTGTAGTGGCAAAAACTGAAATCCAGTATCTTGTGTCTTAACTGCAAAGATACAGGGTAATTGTCTTTCTTTCCTACCACTTCAATGATTATTTAAAGATTTTTGTGCTTAAACCAGTGTGCCTATCTCAAAATATTGTATATTTTTATGATTTAACTCACTGTCAACTACATTGTTTCTGTATTCTAGGAGAATATAGCAGATGCTGGACAACTGGGAAAGGAAAAAAATAAAATAAAAAAGGAAATTCCTCCATAGTTCATAACTGATTTTTCCCTAATAGTATCTTCTATGAGCTATTTAAATCCATGTTAAATCAAATGGTTATGGTAGAGTCTTTTTACTTTTTTTTTTTTTGGGGGGGGGGGTGCGGGGGAAACTCCCAGTTTTAGCATAAAGCAAACCAACTATATAGAGAAAATTGCTTGACTTGCCTAGACTTGCAAAGCAGAATCTCAAAAGAGTGCAAATAACATTAATACATTAGGACGAGGAGAGACTTTAAAAGGATGTTTTTGATATGAATCACCATGTACACAAAGCACTAATCTGCAACAATTATATCCTTAATGGTCATTATTACAGGAACAATAAATATTTAGCCCAGCCTTCCTCTGGAAAGTCATGGACTACACTGATATTAGTGCCTAGACTGATATATCTCTCTATGATATAAATAATAATAGAATATAGAATATATAGAGAGATACTATTGCCTAGAATTATGTTAGCTAAAAATCACAGATTCTTAAATTGCTTCACAGGGAACATGTAAGTAGAATATGGTGCTAGATGCTATTTTCTAAGGATTCATTTGACCTTTATTCAGCCTCCTAAAGTAAACGTTTAAATTATTCCACAGCATCTCTCAAGAGTGTTAAGTCAACAAAAGGCCTTGTGTCTCCAAATATTTGCCTCTGATGATAGCACACTGCAAACAGAAGCCAGAATCAGGGTTTCCACCTGATGTTTGTAAAATGTAATCTTGTCTCAGCTACCGAGGTCCTGTGCAAAAGGTAAGAAGCTCCTGTTGAACATTTCCACATTCCTTCAACTCAAAATATTTTGACTGAAAAAAGCAAGGGCATTTTTGTTAATGGTGTTTTACTGTGCACCACATGAACAGCAGAGTGTAAACCAAACCAAAACAGCACTGCTCTATAAGGTCAGATCCTTTGCTTAATTCTCCACTGCAAGGAATTCTGATGAGGGGATTCTGTTTTGCCTTTAAAATATGAAATACCCTTTTTTGAAATAAAAATCAAACCTAAATGGTGAGGTAAGTTCTGTTGAGAGAAAATACCATCAGACAGTAACAGTCTGTAAACTTAGCATTGTTATTTTATGCTGCTTCCCTCTCAGCTCTTCCTCCTGCCTGTCTTCCAGGCCGCTATCACGTGGCGTGGGAGGGCTTGCAAGCGGGAGGGACCCGGCCGCTGGAGCAGCCCAAAATAACTGGAGAACCAGTTAGTGTCTGAGGGATCCAAGTGAAGTCTGCATTTGCTATAGGTTCAGGCTTGTGGTTATAAGCAACACAGCTTCTTGCTCTGCCTTTCAAGCCCTTTATAGTTGAAAAGCATCTGAAATCTGGTAGGTGAGTAAACAGCAATTTGAATAACGCTTTGCTATTAGGAGACAAATTATACAGATTAATTTTGGTGAATCTTATGGGGCTGCTGGTAGTAACTGGAGCTGAAGAAAAGCCTAGAGGAATGATCAGAGCAACAAACCAAGAAAGAGGTGATTCACCAGCACGCTGTCAGTGGTCATCATCGCTCCAGCTGATACAGAAACACGACACTGCAGTCACATCGTCACAGCGTTTGCGGGAACCTACGAAAATGGAGGGGAACAAAATTTGGCTGTGGCCAAGTGAAGTCTGCTTTTTGAAGCAGGACGTTCTGCTGCAGAAAAAGAGAGGAAATGCTGGCTGCACGTCTGTCCCTCCAAAAAAAAAGAAAAAAAACACTGACCGCTTTAGGTTGCTGCTTTTGAAAGAGCTCAGCAAAGCTCTGGCTCTTGCAGCAGAGATCTGACTGTCGCAGTTCATAGCCACAAAGCCCACAGCTGCTTCCTAAGGTAGGCAGCTCACAGATAAGGCCAGGCAGCAAGATCAGTTCAGCTGAGCATTGCAGAAGCAGCAGCTCTGCATCTTAAAATAGGAACACAGATTTATTTTAGCAGCTGAAAAGGTTAGAACTCCAACAGAGCCATGCCAGGAGCTTGTGGTTTAATCAGCTGAGGAAATGCTGGCACATGATCCTTGCCGGTCACACCGAGGTCTGCTTGCAGCCCTTTTCAGGCCGTGGGTAGTGGTGTTTTCAGGCCAACCTAGGGTGCTGCTCTGGTGGGGGAAGGGTTTGCTTTTGCTCCTTTGTGCGTTCTTGGTTTTGTTTGTTTTTTCCCCTTGTACAAGCAGTTAAAGCTTATGTTGCTGACTTTTTCAGTGTTCAAAGCAATATTTCCAGTAGGCAGTTAAGATAAAATCTACCTATAGTAAATCTGTGAAGTGCCCTACTGACACATGGGGTTTTGTTTCATTCAGTCATTCTCTCTCTTCCAATCCCTTCTTCTATTTTCTGACTTCTGTATGTTTATCTTCATCTGTCTGTACAAGTGACTATAGCTGCAAATATCCCAAATAATGATGGAGAGGCTTTTTTCTGTTTGCTTGCTTGTGCTATGGTCAATGCACCTTCCTTTCTTTGGCAATTAAAATTTCCCCATGTGTTTAACAGTGATGTTGACACAGTAATTGGTGCCTCAGTGCTGGCTGACCTGACAGGAACCTGCAAGCTGTCACAGCAACCCAAAAGGCTTCTGAAGAGCTTGTAAGCCTTCCAGTAGATGTGAAATGGAAACTGTGGCTCATTGTTTCTCTGAGGAGCTTCCATCCACTGAAAATAAGTCACTCCATCAGGATTTGGCTGATAAACTTTAGGTCCTCAAAGTGAAGGCAACATAAGGCAAAATTTAGTCTTTAACGAGTAACTTCTGAGTCAGGGCAGAGAAAGGCAACTCATGACTTTTATCCACTGCCACTCTGTAAGTTGAGTTAATGCTCATTGAAATTCACACCACTTCAAATACAAATGCTTTGCTAACCTCAGCATTGGCATCAGGTCCACATCAGAATAAGCTTCTAAGCTAAAAGCATCATAAGTGAAACATGAAACTAGCTTGTCTAAGGCTCCAATTAAAATTTCATTGTAATGAGTAATGAAGACATTTCAGGTATTTTCAGAAGGATGGTGACTGTCAGTTAACAAAAGACTGAGTTTTGTCTTCAGCATATATTGTTGCCTTACCTAGAACAGTACCTCAGCAATTCCTGACAAAACCAGCCCCTTACTTCCACCTTAATTTACCCCGGCATCTCCTACTGACACCCCCACACCTCCTCATTGATTCCCACCTACACCCCTCTGCAGGCACTTCATTGCTTCAGCTCCTCCTGTCCCCCACAGTACCTCCTGTCAAATCCTGCCACTGTCCCCTTCATGTACCCCATTGTTTCCCAAACTCCCCCACTGACCCCTTTGAGGTCAGTGCTCCCCCCAAAATCTCCCTGCTGTTTCCTCAATTATCTCTGTGTTTCCCCCCAGAACCGTGCTTCTGCCCCTTTTGAGCTGCCTCACCACTCAGTCTGCCTACATGAAAACAACTGGAAATGAAGAAGTGAATAGTTGAATCAATAGTTTATAATTTAACATTGTAATATCTAAAATCTAGAACAGTATTTACAGAGAAAGGTCACCATATATCCGTTCACCTTTTTTTTTTTTTTGCCAACTATGGAAATACCTCTTGAAAAAATTCTATTTCAGACCTAATTTTGTGAAAGAGTATTTTTCTACTAGATGGTGAAGTCCTTCAAAAGGGTTTGTTTGTTTGTTTGTTTGTTTTCCACTATACAGGTCTCCTTATTTTGTCACGACTTCTTGCCCTGCTTTGGCACTCGCTGAGCCCAGCGGGCACTAACACAGCTCCCTGAACCAGTGGAAAACCTGCAGCCAGCGGGGCTCAGAGCTGGCAGCAGGGGTGGTGGGACCTGGGAGCACCACGGAGCCTGTGAGCATCCCTCAGGCAGACAGCAGCCATCTTCTAGAAGCACAGGAAGGAAAGTATTTTATTTCCTTATGTTTTTTTGTTTGTTTGTTTCACAGTTTTGCCACAAATATTAATCAACTTCCCTGTTAAGACATGCAAGCTGATTTTTTTTTCATCTTTAAACAATTAAAACACTAAAAAACTGATTCCTAAGATTGCAATGTTTAACAAGAAAACTGAGAAAATTATTTGAAGAGAGTCATATCTTTTTTTTAAAAAATGCAAAGTTAGTTTTCAAAGATACTGAAATGCGCAAACTTGTTACTTTTGGATTGCTGTGTATAAAGCCTTTAATGCTTAAATTTGCTGAAACTTATGCTCATGCATGTGCTCACGCCATATAGGGAAGGGTGAGAAAATAAGAGGTTACGTGTCTGAAAAGGATGCACCCAAAATGTATGAGCCGTACACTTTGAGACGTGCTAATAAAGCTGCAGCTACTGCATGATTCAAATTGTGTAGCACGGGGAACTGAGTCACTTTTGTCTATGACTGTATTTGCCTGCTTTGTTTTTAAAGCATGAGCTGAATGCTGGTTTTAATCATTTCGGCTAAGAATTTAGAATAGCGTGCTCAGTAGCTCCTCTGTCTGACCAGTTATCGGGTATGTGGCCAAACACATGCTGCTGCCTGCATCGTGTGCTTGCCAGCAGATAGGAGTAGATACGTATTTGATGTATGTGGGATTTAATCTTCCAGTTTACTTCAGATTTACTAAGCTTAATCTATAAAACAAATGATTGCTTTAAAGCAAGTCTTTAAATAGAGGAACATACTCTCATTTATTGATGCTGAATTATTTGGGAATTCGTTAACAGTGTTTTTGTCAGGAAGACTTTATTCCAGCAAATATTTACATCTATAAAGGAAACTGTACAGTTTCCTCTACAATAACATTGTATGACAATACAACAGTATTATGTACCATAAAACAACAGGAGAGTCCTATAAGAATGAAGAGGTTTCAGAAAGTAGTTCTAAAACTTCATCATTCGGTATAGCCAGTTCATCATTTGGCACTTACAGAAGCCTTGCTCTCTCTCTTCATCATCAGTGGTTTGAATGGCAGTGGTTTCCTGTCTACGTGGTCACCAAAATCAACAATGTCACATTTGCAGAACTTGTACTGCAGGGCTTCTGCAATGCTGGTTGTGCACGGCATTGCATTTTCCTAAGAAGTTTCAGACAGATTTCAAGCTTCTTGAGAAGTGTGGCCTAAGAGTCTTAAGAGTCTTCTGTTTGTGGGGTAAAGAGTGTTTTTTTCCTTGAGAGTATTCAGGCACTGGGACAGGCTCCCCAAGGCAGTGGTCACAGCACTGAGCCTGTCGGAGGCCAATTGTTTGGACAATGCTCTCAGACACAAGGTCTGGTTTCTGGGTTGTCCTTTATGGAGCCAGGAGTTGGACTTGGTGATCCTTGTGGGTCCCTTCCAACTCGGGATATGCTATAATTATAAGAGTAAGTGTTTTGTAAAACCTTTTTTTCCTAGTCTGTCTGTT
Source organism: Anas acuta (assembly GCF_963932015.1). Lineage (NCBI taxonomy): Eukaryota > Metazoa > Chordata > Aves > Anseriformes > Anatidae > Anas > Anas acuta. The sequence continues at coordinate 23,225,132 of NC_088982.1, forward strand.
TAAAGGTTTGGTTACCATATGATATGAAGCACTACACTATGAAATACCAATTTCAAATATATACGTAATTAAATTTCAGGCTCTGAATGGTGGTCACACATGCCTGTACAAGGCAGAAATGTCTCACTTACCGGTACGATAAAATTGTGCTGGAGGGAGCAAATACTATGAATCACTTACAGCATATTTGCAAAGTGTTAATTACTCTTTGTGATATTATGAAACTGTTCTTATTTTATAAGGAAGAAACTGTAGTTTAAATCAGACATGTTCAAACCTTTCAGTGCATTCCCACTCTAGGACGTGGGGTAGAATTCCAGGCCATTGTAGGGCTTTTCCTACCCCAGTTATTCATCGTGTATCACTGCGATCCCTCCATGCAAAACAAACCGCCTGTGACTAGCCTATCACCTACAGAATGTGAGCCAGCAGGAAGGCGCTTTGAGTCTGAGTATTTGGCAAGTAAATCAAAAATAAAAACGAGCATAATTATTCAAATCAGAAAGCCAATCTCCAGACAGTATCTCAAGTGGTGAAGGCATCAAGCCAAATACCTAGTGAGTTATTTGCATTTACTGAGCAAGCACATGACATGAGAAAAATCTCTTTATACAGGAACAGTTACAGAGGCAAATTGTTCTCAGAGCTGGTGACTTTTATTCTTTTCAACAGTTTGGGCACAGAACAAGGTAGAAAACGAAACCAAAACCCTGGTCTTAAGGTGAAGCTTCGGAGTCTCTGCTGAAGAGTATCACTATGATAAGTTAATTAAGTTTTCCATATATTAATAATAGGACATCAGAAAGTAACATTTACTTGAATTCAACTTTACCTCAAAGCTTTACACAGAAAACCTGGTAGTTGTCCGAATGCATGAAGTTGCTTTTATGCTTTCAGTATTTCTTTCTGTTCCTTGATGATGGAGCATCACGGAAACAGGAATGCTGCAGCAGGGTGAGAAAGAGTGGGGCTCCTTTTTATTCATTGGCATTTGTTTTCTCTTGCCCAACTCTAGAGATGAGCAGAGGAAACTCCAGCCCCAGAATTGTAGGAAGAGGAGCATTTCTTTCAGATAGCTTGCTATCTGAAAGAAATGTTTTTCTTTGACAAGACAAGACACTGTGAATGCAGTTCTCTCTCAGTAATTACAGCAATCTCAGTAATTATTTCTGCTAGCACCGAAAGAGGGCATCCTTTCTCTATGGTATAATGACAGGAACACGGAACTAATAAAAGCTTTGAAGAACCTAGTTAATTTTTGAAATTATTCTTCTGCATTTTAACTAAAAGTTATTGAAGTTTAAAAATGGACCTGTTTAAAAAGCAGACTGTAGTACTTCATCCTCCCAGCTCTTTGAGGCCATTTTAAGGCCTGCCATACAAACTTCTCAGTATAGCCTTTCATGTAATGTTTTTATGGGTTCGGTAAGACATGCTTTATCTCCTCTACAAAGAGTAAATAATCTGCAAGATAACAAGAGTCTACCTCTTTAAAATAATTTCCTTAATTTCAGATTTATTTATTTAGCAAAAACAAGGTAGGGCGTTTAGCAGTACCTTCTACTTAGAAAAGCTTTTTATCACAAACATGAAGCTACCGATTTTCCATATTTTAGATGCTATTTCCTCTGTCAGTGGGACATCAGAGAAATTCTTTGCATGTGAGCTCAGTTTTGCTGGCTAGTGAACTACAGATTACAAAAGCATACTGCTCCTTTTTTTTTTTTTTAAGAAAAAAAAAAAAAAAGCAACTGCCTTTCCCCTTTGATATTGCTGTCCCACCTCTCAGTCATGTATTTACAAGCTTGAGCATTCAGTGGGCCCTGCTGCATGTTCAGCACGTTTGAGAAATAGCTTCTTTAGAAGGCTGAAGTCAGCTTTAGGAGCTTAACATTTTGGGAAAGTTGCCTATAATCCTCACAACATACTGTTGTTAAGGCAGGTATCTTTCCAGTATATGCAGGCTGTGACCAGTTTAGATTTTTTGCTTCTATTTTGGGTAACTCATACTGCTTAAGGACACTTTGTTATAACTTAGTGCTAGGGAACTGTTAGAATCGCTCTCAGCTCCATTCCTGTAAAAAAACAGTATAGGTTATAGGCTTAGTAAATGTATTTAGGTGCCCAGAAAGCTACCTAACAAGGAAAGAAACTTTACTGACAGCGACAGCAGAACTGAAGAGCGTGTATAATAAAGTATTGTACCCTACTCAATTCTTTCACAAAGGAATTGGGCCAAAATAATCTGTGCATAGTGTTCTTTAACTCTGTGATACCAAAACATTAAATATTTCAGTTTTGTCACAGCAAAACTTAAGTCATTTGTATAAAGGGCGAGTTCAAGATCATGCTTCTTTTTTTTTTTTTTTTTAGTGTAACTGACTAATTAACTAATTTGGGGGGCTTAAAAATGAAGTAATATCTAGGAAAAGGGCAGCAATCCAAAATACACTTGAAGAGAACTGGCGTTAACTCTAACTTTGTCCTGTCTGTCAGACTAACGTAACTGAGTCTGTCCCTGAACCTGGAAACTGGCTGCTGTCTGGAACAAGAAAGAAAAAGCACGTTTTGGTAATTCAGCTGCCACGGCGTCCAAGATCTCCTGCCTGCCAGAGGTCAGGAGTTTATGCCCAACTGTGGAAATTAGAAAAGATCCCTTGGTTGTGAGAAGCCTACAATTAACAATGGAGGAAAAAAAATAAAATCAAGAGGAAATAAAAAATAACCTGACACATCCTGGGTTAGCTGGTAGACCACAGAAATGCAGAACAAACACTAAAGTTCAAGCCAGGAATTCAATTTCCACTACATCCTTCCTTCTTTTCCCCTTCTTCCCCCTCCCCTCTCGTTGGGTTATGAGAATGGTTCTGTATTTAAGACAACATCCTATTGTGAGGACTACATGTGCTCTTTTAAATGTGCCATGTATGCCACCGTCTGCCAGTCAATCTGTGGTACAGAAACAAAGCTTTCCTCTCTCTCACCTCCCACTGGTACTCCAAGCTGGTGAATGAAGTGAAAAGTAATAAAATAGCTTGAAATTTTAAGACTGCACAAAGTAGTAAAACTTTTATGCAGGTTAAGCTTTAAGAAGCTACAGCTAAGTTGAACTTGTTAATAGTAATATCCTATAATCCTTAGTTGTCTTCTTTGTTTCTTTATGTACCACAAATAGAAATCTCTATGTCCCAGTTTAAAGTAAACGGAGAATGGTTATGCACTAAAAACATATTTAAAATGGTAGTACCAGATAGAAGAGTCTAAATGTAATATCCTAAATGTAACAGGAAATTACCACTGACTGTGATATTCTCTTTCTGTTAGAATTTTACTAATTTTCTCTACAGCTATATCACAGTTCTGAAGAAGTCAGCAATGAAAAATGCAGGTTCCTTGCCACAACACACAGCATCTCACCTAGCACAGAGCCACAGAACAACTGAGGCCGGTAGGGCCCTCTGGAGGCCTCTGCTCCAGCCCCTGCTCCAGCAGGGACACCCCCAGCAGGGTGCCCAGAGCCACGTCCAGGCGGCTTCTGGAGATCTCCAAGGAGGAGACCCCACAGCCAGGAGACTCCCTGGGCAGCCTGTGCCAGGGCTCTGCCACCTGCCCAGCACAGAAGTGCTGCCTGATGGTCAGAGGGAGCCTCCTGTGCTCCAGTTTGTGCCCACTGCCTCTTGTCCTGGCACTGGAAACCACTTAGAAGAGCCTGGCCCTGTTCTCTTTGCACCCTCCCTTTGGGTGCTTTTATACATTAACAAGGTCTCTCTATGCAACCTTTAGTCATAGACAACTTTTTTAATTCTTATTGATCCCAGCTAACTGGTAATTGCTCATGCTGTCTCAGCATGTGCCAAATAGTATGCTATATCAGAAGGCTCCCTATGAAGTGTCATTTTATTATGCCTAAATGTTCTCCAGAAGGTTGCAGACTGATTCCTATTCTTCTGACTGACAACAAAGAGTATTCCTACAGACTACTTTGCTAAAAGAGAAAAAATATGTACCAAAAGTAGCAGTCATTCAGTCAAGTATGACTTGAACAGTATGACATGATCCAAAGCTGTCCTGTGTTGAGACTGACAAGGTCATGAGTGATTTTGGAGATTTAGATTCATTCCATATTATTGTTGTTGTTGTTGTTGTTGTTGTTATTATTATTATTTCAGGGAGCAGGCATGTTCCCTGACTGACATTCTTTGAAAATAAATTATATGTTATTTGATCAAGACACGACTTGTTGGTTCTCTAAATGTTGGACCGAATCCCTAAACAAAACAAACAGAAAACCATAACAATACTGAAAATGTGCCAGAAAACATCAATCATTTTGCTCATTTTTCTTAATGACAGAATCTGTCTCTCTGCCTACAAATGAAATAAAGCAGTTTACTGCTGTGGTGTCATTAAAGGAGAAACAAACAAACAAAAACCCCACAGTTAACAAGTAGATGCTGTTTAGTTCATGCATGTAGAAAGTCTGTACAGGTAGAATCATAGAGAGCCTGACTTACAAAATACATTCATCTGGAGTTTTTGGCTTCTGTATATGTCAGTGAAGAGGGATGATTTAAGTACTTTATAAAGTCCTCCAATGAAATTCTAGCACAAAGCTGAATTTAGTAATAGGATTACATGAAGAAGATGCAAGTAAAGTTAGCTTCAGTATTTGAAGTTCCCAGAGAGTATCAGGACTGCAAATTGACTCATTTTATTTGTTGTTTTTTCTTCTTTTTTCATTTTGCTAACTTCGTCTGTTTTAGGTAACAGCTGGAGAAAAGAGAGGAAAAAGACACCATCCTTTATGACTTGGTTTTATTTATTTTTTTATTTACTTACTTACTTTCAGTCTGTGGTCAAATAAATACATCTTTTCTCTGATAACCCAGTATCTCCATGTTCTCATGAATAACTGTTGGTTTTCTAATTCTTTCTCGGAAATTTGTTCTCTGGGAAAAGTCACTAAGAAGGATCTAATTGTTAGATTGCCTGACATTTTGAAATTATTTGAGTTGTATTAATTGCATGAAAATGATGTTAATAACAGGAGAAAATGCATCAGAAGTTGACCATTTCTTTTTCAGCATCTTTTAATCCCATTAGACAATTAAGTTTTTAGGAGTGAGGCGCTTGGCAAGTTGTGTGATTCTGTCCACTTTGTTCAGAGCAGTCCCAGGAGGTACTAGACTAGGACTTTCAAATGGATTTTCAGTGACACAGCTGAACCTATGCTATGTGATAAATCCTGATGGCCATTTTCCTCCATCTTCTAGAAGAAAATGTTTGATTTATAGTTAAACTAAGGCTATAAGGAGAAAAAGGAGACACTCTGCGGATCTGTTGATGTCTGCCACTACTCCTCCAGTTGAGTCAATTGCAGTACTTTGACAGACGGCTTTGCAGAGTCAAAGTCTTGGTTAATGTATCATTGTTCACTTACACAAATGCTGTTTTTTCCTGTAGTTATTGTCTGCTGCCTTTGAGAAGCATGGCAGAAGTTCAGTGTTATTTTGACAAGGGCAGCCACTTCCTCATTTGCCTCATCCTTTTAAGCATGGGACAGAGGGGATGCTTAAATTGTTCCCACTGAAATACTGTTGGAAAGCATCTGAATAGCTATATCCTTCATGTGAGTTCAGATTCAGGACTTGGCAGCAAGTCACCCTCCTGGCTCCAGGGTGTCTGCTCTTCCTCCTAGACGTCACCTTCACAGTGCCATTGTGTTGCCCAGGACCTCAGTCCGTCAGCAATATGCACTGCATCTCTATCATCCCCGGGGATTTCCCGTGACATTGGTCTGTACTGCAGAATTAAGCCAGCTGCAGGAAAATCTCTGTCATTCCTTCCAACTCTCTCTGGAATTACATGGCACCCGGTCTGGCTCAGACGCAGACAGAGGTTGACAAAATCTAGGGAAAAGCTCTTGAACAGCAAGTGCCTTGCCCCTAAAACTCAGCAATCAGACTGCTTTCTCCATTAATACTTTGGAAAGCTGATGCCAGGTGTCATGTTATGCAAGAAAGAGAGTTCAATGTGCTCTGGGCTATTCTGTCCCAAAAAATCAAACTGGCCACATGAGTTTTTGCCAAAGGTTCATTACCAAAGAGCTAGAGGAGAGCAGACTAAAGCAGTGAAGCAACAGATTTTTGTCTGCTTTCCTTTCTGCTGGGTTCCACTGATCTTTCATCTCAGACTTTTTCCAAAAGGGTATCTTAATTGGTATTTATATTGAGCTATACTGTAGATGGACATTCATTAACATTTTTGCAAATGATGTGTAGGATTTTTCTCATTTGCGTGCATTCTGGTAACGTACTACAGAACTTTGAAAGCTTTCCAAATATCTCTACAAATTATTATTTCCATGAAAATTTACAAAGGTGGTACTCATTATTCTAACTATATTTGGTCTATTTTCTATTTTTATTGGTCATACCTGCCATTAATGTCTGATTTATAGTATACATGATAATGCACAGAAATCATACATGGTTTGGCAGATAACAAGCAGATCAAACTTGATGGTGTGATTTATAGAAAATATATTCACAAAGTATTCTTTAATGGGAATAGCATTCACAATAATTAACAAGCTCTTTTCATGAATGGGATTTTGAGTCCTAGAGCGGGAATGGAGTTGGCAGTCGGCTCACAACACTGAGTAGGAGTTCTCGGGGATATTTTTGGGTGGTATCTCCGTAGGGACTGTGTTGGAGCCATGCTGCTGGGCGCTGTCTCTGTTAGCAGCAGCAGAGCTGGGTGCTGTGACTTCCATACACAACTTCCTACGGTTGCCTGGCTGGCAATGAGAAGAGAAACGGAACTTAATGTGGTCCAAAGTCTGAGATCAAACACTGAGGAGGAAAAAAAGGCCAGTTGTGGGTCGGTTCACTGCAGGATTCACCCCGACTTGTGTAAAACTCCGGTTTCTGGAGCGTGCGGGAGCGAGCACCGGGGGGGAGCAGTGGCAGCAGAGCCCCCGGGCTGCTCCCCTCCTTGCCTGCAGGCGCAGGCAGCTCTCGGCTCGCACTTCCCCGAGGGAAGGCTGGCTGCTCTCTAGCTGGGAGCTCTGCCCTCGCACACAAGCGCAGGACCCCGCCGATTTCTGCACCCAACGCACGAAAGCGCCGCTAAAACCCTCAGCCCTCCCCCGCCGCCCTGAACGCCCCGCGGCCGGGCTGAGGGAACCGCGACATGGCGGCCCTGACCCCGGCCTCGGGCGGGGCGGAGGTGGGGCGGCTCGGCACGGCCCGGCCCCGCTGCGGAAGAGGGAAGGAGCGGGGCGGCCGAGGCTGCCGGGGCTGAGGCTGAGGCTGAGGCTGAGGCGGCCGGGCGGCACCATGGCCGGGGACGCGGCGCTCAAGCGGGCGGCCGAGCAGTGGCTGCAGTGGGACAAGGTGAGGGGAGCCCGAGCCAGGCCGGCCCCGGGCGGAGAGGGGGCGACTCGGTCCCTTGGGGGCTTGGGGAGGGAGGCGCTGGGCTCTCGGGGGGATCTGGCAACGGGGGTGCTGTCTGTGTGTCTGTGTGTCTGTCCGTCTGTCCGTCCTGCTGCGGGGACCCGGCTCCCTGTCAGAGCAGCCTCGGAGGATGCCTCGCCGCGTTGCCTGTCTCGGAGTATGAAAGCCTCTGGGTGCCTCCATGCTGCCCTTTGCTCAAACGCGCTTTCCAGAAAGGCTGGCCTCGAAAAGGACCGGGAAACGCAGGGGACAGCATCGTGGTAGGGCCAGCCAGCGCCTGGCGACCCTGCCCGCAGAAACTGAACCTCCGCGGCGGCCTGGTGCCTCGCCTCTTTCTCCCTTTTTCTGCCATCGCCTTAGTACGCAGTACGTCTGTTCCCGGGAAGGTGCTTAAAATCCTTAAAACATCTCTCTGTCCGCAGTTTGGATCTGGGCAGTACTGCACGCAGAAGTAAAACCCTCTGTTTATTTCTATGTTCTACATGTCTAAAGGAACTTTTTGCCATGGGGGTGTTTTGGCAGTGCTTATGTAGCCGCTTGTTGCTGCGTTTCCCACCAAGATTCAGGTCTTCATTTGCTATATGTGGTTTGCATTTTTTCTCTCTGTACATGAAATTAGTTTTCATTGTGGAACATGTTGGCTATTTGTCTCACTTACATTGCTGTCAATGGCTGACCTTTTTTTAAATCAATGTACAATACTGTATAGGTTTTGTGTGACCTACATATTTGTTTCTTTGGTTATTCTTCTGATTATTCAAGACCATCAATGAAAACATAAAGTACACACACACGTATAAAATTAGTTCTAGGTTCTAAAGGCCATCATTGGAAGTACTTCCAATTTGTTGTGATACTTCATTGAAGATTGACAGCTCTATTCCTGTTAATGATGCTGCAGTGCCATACTAACCCCTTGTTCAGAGCTGTTAGGGTATTAGATCAGGTTCTGTGTAATATTTTTTTTTTTCAGTTTAATTGATTTTTTGAGGAAACAGTCTGGTTTTAAAGGGTGCTTTATTTCAGTAAAATAACTTCCTTGACTAATGCTAATTATATTCAAGTTTTCTGCTTAATCAATTCATTTTAATTGGTTATTCCAATTATTTTGTGAAACCCTTGTGAAATTCAGCATCCCTTGAACTATCGTTACCTCTTTGAAGGTTAGCTCTTTGTTAACAGTTGTGTCTTTGACTGCAGTAATATTTGACCAGTATGCAATACCTCGTTGCAGATTGCTGAAAGTATCAAGGTATTGTCATTCATTTCTCAGGGAGCTCCTACAGTAGTTGCATTGAGCAACAGCCTAATCTGATATAACCCTTGTCCATTTACTCTGATATAAAAAAAAAAAAAAAACCTCCATGGGAAGGACTGCTCTTGAATTTGAAGGGAGAAGTTAATTTTTAATGATGATAAGCTGCGTGTTTCTTGCAAAATAATAGTTTGCAAGAGCAAACCCTTACGCATGGAAATGGTCCTGCTGACTTCACTGGAGGTAACAATTACTGTGCATATTACCAGGCTCTTTTCGTCACTGTATTCATTACATAAGTATCATATTTGTAATTCATTCTTTTATCAAACATAAAATTATGGATAGAAGGTAGCTTCTCTTTTTAATAAAAACAAAACTTGTTTAGTCAGAAGCTGTCCCTCTACTTTAAAACCTTGAGAGGACTTTTTACACTGAGGAACCATCTCTAGGGCCTTCATTTAGTATAAATAACTCATATGTAACAAGGTGATGTTTAAGTAAATTGCAGTAATGGATATTAATTCTGTATTATAACACCTGCTGCTGTAGTCAGAGACATCAGTATTCTCAAAATCTTATCCAACTTGTTTGAGAATAGAAAAAAGAGAGAAGCAAAGAGGAATGAAAAAAAGCAGCACCTCACTTCATCCTCCAGATACAATTGGGTCCTTTTATAGAAATTCTTCTGCTCTTAAAAAGTTGTTTTATTTTTGGTTGTTTTTTCCCCAAAACTATATACACTGACATCATAATACTCCTAGAGTTCTGCAAGGCTTGAAACAAAATGGGGAAAATGGGGACAATAGTACGTACATTCAAAAAGAGAAAAAAAAAAAAAAAAAGCAGATTCTTAAGAGAATATAGCCATAAACAATTATAACAGTAATTCTGGAAAAATCTTGTGTCCAAAAAGTCCTGTGTTTGTATTAAACAGTCTTGGGCTGAAATTTTACCATTATGTTTTTATAATGCTTCTAATAGGGCGGGGGGGAATAACACAGAGAACTGAAGGCACACAACCAAGCTTTTTCTGTCTAATTATCAGAATTAAGTTGAGCCTTCTGCAAGGATGGTTCAGTTGCAGCATTCCTGCATTGGTAAATTGCTAATTCTTAAACTGGAATTCAGTAATTCAGGGGTACATAATTGCTTATTGCACCTGGGAAGAACAACTTTTTTCCGTAACGAGTCCAGCTTATTCTGCATTATACAGTTTGCTTATTCACGCAAAGCCTTGTTAGCTTTTTGAGTATTTATTTAAATACCACATTTGCCCTTCAGCAGCAGGTACGTAGATCAGTGATTAGGGCAGGAGGCATCCACAATTTGTAAGCGTAATATAATGTCTAAGAAAAGCATGGTTTGGTTATTAGGTGTTACAAACTGTGGTCTCAGTTTGATGCACAGAAGGCTTAGGCACTTTCATAAAAGTTTACCCAGATGAGTGCTGTTGTGTGTGTTCTTCAGCACTTTCTGGAGATGCAGGGAAGAAAACCTATGGCTTCGTTTGCTCTAAGCATGCCTGGGTTATCCAGGAAATAGTAAAGTCTGACTTTCATGAGGTCATTTGGTTGACCAGAAGTCAAAGCTCGTGATCATTTGGAAATAATAATCTTTGTACTCCAGTGTGAAGTGTGTGTAATGGTGCCGTGACTAACCTGTGGAGCATGCTGCCTCTTTGCATAACGCTGTTGCCTAGTGGCTGGAGTGTGCCATCTGTCCTCTCAGCTCATCAGCTTTCAGGGAGTCAAACTAATGTTAAACTTGACACAGCCCACGTTACTGAGGTGTTGTGGAATACAGGACTTCACTAATTCCAGAAACAAAGAGCTGGTAATAGCTGTATCATGCAAGTAATGCACCAAGAAAAGGAGGAAAACTTAGAAAAGAAACTTTTCACTGTTTATAACAAGCCTGATGAGACTGCACATCACTGCTCTGTACAGTCATTGTATTTAAGAATTCCACCTTAGTAGTCAAGCTTTTATCTTGAGTGTTACCATTCATATGTTTTCAAACACACACATATTTTGTGTCAATTGTTACCTTTATCTTCTGACCAGTCTGTTTAGTTTTGTTACTGCTCTTTCTTGTTAACCAACCCTCAGACAACTATATGTGGTTTTTGTTGTTTTGGTTGGTTGTTTTTAACTCACAGCACTGTGGAAGTAATATTGCTTAGTCATATTTTTTAGTCATGAACCTATCTTATTCTCTACTAGTTTTAGAGTAATTGTGTTCTGATGACAAAAATTCTCTGAACTGCAAAGGCTGGGGTTTGTTTTAAAACAAGAAAAACTTACATTTGACATCTTGGAAATCTTTTCACTTTCCTAATTGATATATATGCTGCTGCCAAAGCAGCATGTTTACTTAAGGAGATAAAGCTAAGTAAGGAGTAGTTGAAATTGTACTGACTTTAAATCCAGAATATGCTGCAAAAGTTCCAGGGTTCCAGAGGTGGTGTGCTGTTGTAATACTGAAGTAATCCAGTAGAGAACATGGGGAAGAATGTTGGTTCTGTTAAGAAGCTTAAAGGTGTTTGAAAACAAACCCCACGAAATTCAGATATTTTAAAAATGTTTTTTGTTTGGTTTTTACCTACAGAATCCAAAAACTTCTGCAATAGTGAAGCAACTGGTTGCTGAAGGAAATGTCGAAGAACTACAGAAATGCTTTGGCTTGCGGATGGAATTTGGCACAGCAGGGCTCAGGGCTGCCATGGGAGCAGGAATTTCTCACATGAATGACTTGACTATTATCCAGACAACACAGGTATTGTGTTCATCATATTATCTCGTTTAGCTGGGTGGATGTAGGAATGGAAGGGCCTCACAACAAGCAAATGGTCATTCTGTGGAAGTACAAGTTTTTTGTTTGTTTTTTTTTTTACTGTTCTCCCAATTTTCAGAAGTCATTTAAATAATTTTTTAGTGCTGATCGCCAAAAATATGCAGAGTGAAGCTCTTAAGCTGGTAAAATAAGTTATCTTCCATATTTGATTTGCAAATAAATTCATACACAGCTAGTTAAGCTAAGGATGAATTAATCCTGGTGTAACAACTGCAAAACAAAACAACACAAAAGAAGCTGGCCAGCATTCAGCTAAACTTTGTGCATGTTGTATGTAAATTTACATAAATGCAGTGAATATGTATGCACGCATGTAGGTACTAAAGTAGATTAGTCCTTGAAATTGCTGCTGCATGGACTGCTGGTGCCCTAAACAGGTTGAGATTCAATTCAGAAAGTGAAATATTGGCCAGTTGTTCACTTCCTCATCTGAGACATAGAAAAACAAAATCATTTCTCAAAATCTGCAGTTCAGACTAATCGTGTTAAGTGTTTCGTTCTGGAGTTGGTTCTCATTTCTGGAAAAGTGCTTAAATGCTGGCAAACAGCATTATATTGATTTGAAGGGTTTTGGTGCTGGTGTTTGTTGGTCCTAGATGAATTTCAGTGCAGTGCAGTTCAGTGAGATGGTGTGTGCTTACCTCTCTAAGACGTGAACATTTTAGTGATTGTCTTTATACAATGATATACTAAATATTATGATTATGCTAATGAAGTGGATTTGTTGTTGTCTTCAGGGATTTTGCAGGTACCTTGAAAAGAATTTCAGTGACCTGAAAAAGAGAGGAGTTGTGATTGGTTTTGATGCTCGTGCCCATCTTTCAAGTGGAGGTAGTAGCAAAAGGTACTGTTTAGATATTAAGTATTTTGTAGACGTCTTACACAATTTGTTATGGCCTTATAACCATTTAGACAATATTTTCTCTTTCTCTAGAATTAATTAATTCAAGGTTTTAGAATATTTTATGTTTTCTTAATACCAAAGCAGTTCTTATAGTTGTGTTTTGTCCATTGGGAATAGGGAGTGAAAACATTTGAATTGCGTATAATATTTGGATTTATTTTATTTCTTAATTGTAGTGGGGGAGAGAAAAAATGTGAATTCTAGGAAATTAATTGGTGAGAAAAGGAATAAATTTCCACATTTTTTGTTCTTGTTAATAGGTTTGCAAGACTTGCTGCTAATACCTTCATCAGCCAGGGAGTTCCAGTTTATCTGTTCTCTGATATAACACCAACTCCTTTTGTGGTAGGTTTTTCTATAACATATTTATATACATACAAATTCTGTGAGATATCAAAAATTATCACATTAAGGAAAACTAGACAAACCGCTTTTGACTTCTTAAACTCTACAGTTTGTTTTATGCTTGTTTAGCTAGATTTGGTTTGCAACATCCACAGCCGTAGACTGAAGAAACTTAGTAGAATACCTATGACAGTGGGCCATGTTTGTATTCGTTCACGCTTTCAGAAATATTTTTTGTAGAAAACATCTCATAGTTTCTAGTTTAATAGAATAATAGAATATCCCAAGTTGGAAGGGACTCTCAAGGATCATTGAGTCCAACTCCTGGCCCCATACAGGACCACCCAAAAATCAGACTGGATATTTGAGAACATTATCCAAATGCTTCTTGAACTCCAACAGGCTCGGTGCCGTGACCACTGCCCTGGGAGCCTGTCCCAGTGCCCGGCCACCTCTGGGTGCAGAACCTAACCCCAAGCCTGACCCTTCCTTGTCCCAGCTCTGTGCCGTTCCCTCGGGTCCTGTCGCTGTCCCCAGCGAGCAGAGCTCAGCGCCTGCCCCTCCGCTCCCCTCCTGAGGAGGCTGCAGAGCTAGATGCTGGGGGAGTCTAAAGTCTGACCAAAACTAAGAAGTTTGAAACTTCTAAAACTTTGAAGTTTAGTTCGTGATTTTCTTTTTTCTTTTTTGGGATATTGAATCCATGGTAGCTTTCTGAAAATACAGGTTGTTAAGAGTGCAGTAACGTTATGCCAGGAGTTACTGAATGTGGCTGCATGTACACCACCTAGGTGGAAATTAGACATGTAGGTGTATGTTACACTTAGGGTCAGTGCTCTAGAACAATAAAGAGAAAAACTTACTGTTACACTACATGTAACAGTTTCTCCTCTGATAACAGTTGTTCCAGTGAAAGCTGCAGAGCGTAGAGGGTTGAAGACTTTGTATGTAGCATTCTTGTATTGATTCAAATTTTGGTAGATACAATGCCAGATTCTTCTTTGTGGAGCAGCTCAAAGCAGTGGTGCAAGAACTACAGTTGATTTTATTTGCTATTAAATAGAAGTGAATTCCAACTGGACCTTTGGTCACAAATAATGCTTTATTTCTGTTATTCACTCCATCCGTTTTGGATTAATTTAGAATAGCTCTCTCCAGAACAATTCTCTTCTACACCATGATGAAGTAGTTGCTCAAAGAACTGCTCTCAAAAGAAGGTATGGATGAGAATGCTGCAGTTTTCATTCTCTTTGCTGTACACGAAGTTCTGTCATGACCCCAACAGACGTTACACTCTTACAGACCTGAGGTATCTCAAGTCATTCTGCAGCAGGCAACACATGCATTCAGCTTCCCTCTATCAAAACACTACTTTAGTGAGCCACAAAGTATCTGAAGCAGTGGTAAATATATATTAATGGAAAGATGCACAAGAAGTGGCAAGAACTAAGGTTGTACCACACAGGGCATAGTGGATCAAGTACTGCTTAGCTTCTGCTTTAGGGAGTCAGTCTGTAGGAATCATATCCTGATGTTTTTATTTAGCAGTATGGAAGTATTCTCATAAGAATGGGAATAAAACCTCCTATAATATTTTTCGTATTCTACTTCAGTTAACCTTTTCTTGTTACAGCCATATACAGTAACTCATCTGAAGCTTTGTGCTGGAATTATGGTTACGGCTTCCCACAATCCAAAACAAGATAACGGTTACAAGGTAATCCCGTATGATCTATTTTCTGGATTCTTTTTGATGGCTTTTTCACATCCATTTTGATGTTTTATCAATTACTTTTTAAATTAACTTCATTTTTGTTGATATTTTTTGTTTTTTGAGCTGCATGTATGCATGACCCAGATGCTGTTAGGTATCTTTCTTTAAATCTGCGGTTTGTAAACCATCAGTAAGAGGAACTATGCCAACAACTGCCAAAAATTAAAACATAATTCTGTTTACACATAAAACGTAAAACATGCTGTTGGATGTGTGGGCGACTAAAAATCAACAACAGAGGACTAAAGTAATGAACATCTTGAAGTTTAGTTGAATCTGTGCTTGCTATTGTGGCAAGGCTGCTGCTGTAGGCAGCTACAGGGGTTTTATGCCTTTCTCTTTAATGTTTTTTGTGATAAATGCATTTCATTGACACTTACTTTTTCAAAAGAATTCTTTTTATATAAAATGATTATATCTAAGAATCATGTGGAAAGTATCTGAAATATCATGGGGAATTCAATATCATCAATTCCAAGGCTAGCAGCCAGACTGATATTTGAGTCTTCTCAGTAAATGAGCTGAACCTCGTTTTGTGGTTCATTATGTATTTCAGCATACTCTGATAAAAAATTAATAGCTTTTTTTGTAGAACAAAACTGGTGTTTGAAATAAAACACTGAGAATATGAACAGAAAAATACTCTGGGTATACTTTAGTTGAATTTACTGTAATAAAATCAAGTATGTCTTGGCCAACAAAAAATTGCAAAGCTGTCCTACATTATTAATACTACATTATTAATGACCAGAATACTCTCTTACCACATTTATCATTTAGGTTTACTGGGAAAATGGTGCTCAGATCATTTCCCCTCACGACAAAGGAATTTCTCAGGCTATTGAGGAGAATCAAGAGCCGTGGCCTCAGGCTTGGGATGATAAACTAATTGACAGCAGCGTGCTACTTCATGATCCATATGCCACTGTCAATAAGGAATATTTCAAAGACATACAGAAACAGTGCTTTCACAGGTAACTGGTGTTAACTCTGCTAAGGTACAGGATTTTCCAGCTGGTATGTCAGCATGGCAATTTAAATTGATCAAACTCAGGGCAGCCACAATTCTGTTGTGTTTTCCAGTTCTGTCTGTGCATTTCTGTGATCTTTTGCAGTAGTTCTGGCAGCGGTGTGGTAACATAGCAAGCCAGTTAATAAAGTTGTTCTGGCAGAAATCTAACCCCACAAAAGCTAGTTTCTGATTATATTATCTCCCTGGACTAGTGCGGCCATGCATCAGCCAAATGCTGCTGGGAGATTGGGACTATTCTGTGTAGCTAGAGGCAAGCTAAGGGTTGGCACTGACTATCCAATTTAATGTTGTTGAATCACGGCCTTAAAATGAGCTGTTAAGAGAGAAGGTGAACCAGGCTTTTCAGACAGTTTTGACAGACGATCTTGCTCTATAATTCTAGCCTTGCATGTGCTCCTGGTAACCTCGGAAGCCTTGCACCAGTGTATTGCTGTCACTTGCTCAGCATAAACTTCACCTAACGAATGAAGTGGATGTTTCTCTTCGAGATTATCAGGTAGAATCAATTTGTGTGTTAGATAAGCAACAGCCTGTTAATCTGCCTATTTGCATCAAAATTTTAACTACCAGTAGTCACCAGTAACTGGTGCTAAAATCTCAGTCAATGTTACTAGAAAGGCAGGCCTATATGAGAAATAATGTTCTTTTTTTTTTTTTCTCCCGAATAGGAGGTAAATGTCTCAGGAGTTTGAATGCCTTTACATGTCTCACATTTTTAGCAATGTAATTTATAAAAATGAATGAGTTCAAATGAGACATGTTCCAGTAGGTTCACTGTTCTTTGGAGATGGCTTAAATGCCAGAGTAGGGGATGTAGAGTCTTACTAGTCAGTTGTATTTGTTTTCCACTCTCCTCCTTTGAGGTGTATAGAGCGTACTGTCTTATTCCAGTGGTTTGCATGTACCAGAACATTAGATATTTCCAGTAACTCACAGAGCTGAAAAGTATGGCTAAACCAATTTTGAAGTCATTACTTCTAAAAAGCAATCTCCTTTAGTTTTTCATGTTAACAGTGCTATAGAATAACGAGTCACATCAGTTCCCAAACATAGTGAATTTTCATGTAGAATATACTGCCATATTCAAGTTTAATCTCTTTTATTTCAGGAATATCAACAAGGAAACAAACTTGAAATTTGTTCATACTTCTGTGCATGGTGTAGGTCATAAATTTGTGCAGTTGGCCTTTGAGGCATTTGACCTTAGACCTCCTTTTGCTGTTCCGGAGCAGAAGGATCCTGATCCAGAATTTCCCACAGTGAAGTATCCAAATCCTGAGGAAGGCAAAGGTGTTCTGGTAAATATATGTATTTATTACTTATCAATATTTATAAATATATGTGTATCTTTATAGTTACAAAGTGTGTCAAGCAACTTGGCTGTTTCCTTTCTGCCAACAGTCATGGCTATAAATATTGGTTAAAAGACTATTTTATTTCTGTTTTTAGATCTTTATATTTACCCAGGATTTTGCTTTTATCATTTCATTAAAATTCATAACTCTCTTCGAACCAGTCAGGTAATAATTAGTTATAACTTTAAACTGTACTTTGTTTTGTTCTCTATCGGAATGTGCAGCGTCTGCACGCAAAGCAAAATAATACAGTTCCTTTTAAAAATTAATAAATAAAGAGTAAAGATCTTCACCGTCAATTTGGAAGAGTTTCTAGTTTATATCTGAAATACAAAGACTAAATTGTTCTCAAACCTCAGTGGCAATCCTGATCATTAGGAGGCTGGAATTTCTGATACAAGTATGATCATTTTATTATTAAAGACCCTATTGGATATAACTAGCTTTTGAATCAGGCTACAAAAGTGGAATGATGTCGGTAAAGTTAAATATCCTGCTCATGCTTAACTGTTGCGAGGCTTATAGCCTGTGAGTTGGTTAAATGTAAATTAAGTGGTTGGGGTAGTGGTTTTTGTTGTTGTTTTGTTTGTTTGTAGACACACATCATGACTTTGGGTGTTTGAGATTAAATAAACCAGTAAAGTTTATTTAAAGTCTGTAAAGAAAGCAAAAATATTATTTGGGAGTATTAATGCTTCTCTGATGTTGCTTATCACTGTTTCCAGACGTTATCTTTTGCTTTGGCTGAAAAAGATGGGGCAAAAATCGTTCTAGCAAATGATCCAGATGCTGATCGACTTGCAGTGGCTGAGAAACAGGAAAGGTATGGTAACAAATGCAAACCATTTTGGACTTAAAGGTCCAATAGATTTGAGGTATTCCGACTACCTGTGTTTCAGAGGAAGATAGAATAGTTTTGTTTTTTTTTTTTTTGGACTAAGACACAAAAATATGTAGTATGAATGAACTCATGCTTTTCAATACATGAGAGAGAGATATAAAATCATGGCAACAGTCCTTGGTACCCAAAACATGAAATGGTTTCTTGAAAGATATCTTCACTGATTGCATAACTGATTTGTCAACCGCAAATTCCAAAAACCCAGCAGAAGGAGACAGTGCAAGTATCCGTTTTGCTCACTAGATAACATGTTTTCATCTGGTACCACCTTCAAAGATGGCAGTTTTTCTTTTTGCATTTTTTTTTTTCATTTGTGTAAAAAAATAGCTACCAGAGTCTGAGAGTTGTTTATTGTAGTTACCACCATTGAGAGTATGGTGCATTTGTTCTGCTGCCTCTTTGCTAATTGTTTAGCCAGCCTTAATTGTCACCTAATTTTTGGTCCTGCATTATTTCCAAATTCCACTGAAGCTTTTTGTACACTAATCAGATAAAAATATAGGCTTCCATAGTATTCATATGTCTGCTTTGCCACAAACTCCTGCTAGAGCACATTCCCTCAGCTCTTTTAGGCTAATTGTTACCATGCATTGCTTAGTGCCTGATGGCATCAATAAATGAAGGAGACCGAGTCTGCTTCTCTTTCACAACAGGTGCTGTTTCTGTAGGTATTCATATTTGCCAATTTGACAGTTTCTCTGTCCCCTTTCGTGACTGGCATTTTTGTGCTATTCTGACATCTGTTTTTTCCTTTTTTTTTTTTCTTCCATTTTTCTTGTTCTAACAATGGGTCAATTGTAATGTATATAATTTTGAACTACTTGATTTCTGTTTCCACTTTTCCTTAATGACCAAGTTGACCAAAACTACTGATTGTTTGAGAATTGTATTTTCACATCTGTGCCATTGATTTTTGTAATCTGTATCTACTGGCTTTTTTCTTTTCTTGTTTTTTTTTGTTTTTTTTTTTTAATTTAAAATATGCTGGAAATATCACTTTCATCTTTGGATAAATTCATAAGCTGGTAAATATGACTGAGGAGTAATATAACTTCAGAATTCTTTGGGGAAGATTTTTTTTCTTAATGGATACAAAATGCCTTGTTACTGTCATTCGGAATTCAAATGTGGTGGGTTTATTTGCTAGTATTCATGTGTGGAAGAACCACTAGATTTTTTTTTTCCAGTACTGTCCTTTGAATTCATATACTTTCTTCTTTTTTTTTTTTTCCCTCCAGCGGTGAATGGAAGGTGTTTTCTGGAAATGAACTGGGAGCTCTTTTGGGGTGGTGGATCTTCACTTGCTGGAAAAATCAGAATAGGGATGCTTGTGCCATTAAAGATGTCTACATGCTATCTAGTACAGTATCTTCCAAAATTCTGAGAGCAATTGCACTAAAGGAAGGTTTTCACTTTGAGGTAAGCTGTTACAGGTTTATTCTATATCCTTTTATTTGCCTTCCTACATAGTGTTTTGTGTCCTCTATCTCTGTCAAACGTTGCTTTTATTCTTAATGTGTTTTTTTTCATCCTCACTGCTGTAGGAAACACTGACAGGTTTTAAGTGGATGGGGAACCGTGCCAAACAGCTCATGGATCAGGGAAAAGCTGTTCTTTTTGCGTTTGAAGAGGCTATAGGTATGAGAATATTGTGTTGTAGAATCCTGTAAAATAGTGAAAGTGGACTACTGCCAAATATAGTTGTGTAGCCAAATGGCCTCAACTTAATAGGAGTAATTGACATCATCCATTTGGCTGATTGATATTACTAGTATGCAATCCTCATCTCTGTTTAGCACCAAGTATGGTGATGCAAGCTAGGTGGATATATTTTCAGTAATGGCCATGTAGACTTGGGCTGCAAATTCCCTACAAGCTATTTAAACACAAAATAAACCAAAAAAACACATTTCTTTAAATGTCAAGTTGAGTATGTGTAGCTGACACTTAAGTTTAAACATGAACAGCATAAAGTAAAAGCTCCTCCAAACAATACTTGTAAACTGGAAAGACATGGGGAAAAGTTATTAGTATGTAAGACAGAGATTGTAAAGCTGTAGTACAATTTCTTGAGTATCTCAGTGCCTGAAGACGAGAGGAAATGTGACTACCTCATGGATAATTACCAGTGTTAACATATGCTACTATGTAAGGATACTCACATTTAAGAGAAAATGCCATGCTTGTATTTTTCCTAAAGTGTGTGTTTCTTTTTATGAGAGTTCCAAAAGTACTCAGGAGCACATGGCATAGATAAGATACAAATAAGTGCTGAAAATTCATTAAATACTTTGATTATTGAAATTAATGTTGAATAGAAGGTAAATAATTTTCAAATCCTAGGCTATGCTGAAAATATTTTTGGTTTAATTCTAAAATGTGTGTAGTATGGCAATACACATTTCTCCTTTGAACAATGTCCATTCTTACGTTCCCCTCCTCCACCGGTGCTACTCTTCTATTCCATACTATCTACTTTTCTTTCTATTTGATTTTCTAAAAATCAAATATGTAAATAATATACATTAAATTTTCCTTTGTTTAGGATATATGTGCTGTCCTGCTGTTCTGGACAAAGATGGTGTCAGCGCTGCTGTTATAACTGCAGAGATGGCTAGTTTTTTGGCAACCAGGAATATGTCTTTGTCTCAGCAGCTGAAAGCAGTCTATGATGAGTGAGTTTGTTTATAATTGTCTATTAATCAGATTTTCTCCATTCCACATACATTGGTTAATAGGACCTGATAGTAACATACGGTACATGAAGAAATAGAAGTATAAGAGTATGGTAACAGTGATCTAGAAAGCTCTCCTATTTCGTGGATATGAATACACATATGACTTGTTTTTATGTCATTTTAAGGTATTAAAAGAATAGAATTACTTTTTTAATTCTTAATCTGTTAATGAGATTTTTTTGTAGCATTTCTGCTTGTCTTTCTGAAGGCTTTCCTCTATTTGAGAAGTTCTGCTCGTGGGCTCTTTCTTGTACATAAGACTGGAGTTTTTTGTCTACTTTTGTTTTTCCCAGAAGTATTGTTGCACTGTGGAGCTCACAGTGCTTCTTGCTTCTTAAACATACTAGATGCACACAAGCATTAATGGCAGAGTGTGCCTAAGTAGCTCTGGCATATTTATGATACTCATTGAAGCCAGCTTGTTTCTGTCCTGCTTGCAGGCCTGTTGGTGATTAAATTAATTCTAGATGGCGCTATAGCTATACTATATCATTCTGGCTTTCATTTTTGGATTAATGGTATGCGTTGGTTTGTCTTTCTGCTCCTGAATACTGATATTTGAGCTGATTCAGCTGAAGTTCTATAACTGATTCTATTTGTTGTATCCAGCTGGATGTCCCTCTGAGAGCTTTCAGTATTAAGTGCTACTTCGTGTTTTTCTTTTAACATATTCTAGGACCTGCAGAAATCAGTAGCTGAGATGGTTATTGGACTTCATGGGGCAGGGCATGTTTCTTATGGAGGTTTGGGGTTTGTAGTTGTTTGTGCTGAAGGAGCAGCACAGGCTGGTGGATATTTTCCACCTCTTCATGTCTGGTAGCATCACTAACAAAGCTGTGGTGGAACCTGAAGAAAGATTCATGGAAAACTCTAGCTTTGGTGCTGCTTGTTTCACCAGTCCTCAGAGCTCTCCTTTGTGTGCAGTACTAGACAAGCTTGTTTTATCAACCATTTAAGAAGGAATCAGGTGGCAAAACCAACGCATAAATTGTGGAATTTATCAGCTGTTGTACATGGTAGTTTAGGTGCATTCATGAAACAGTAGGACAAACACATGGAAAAGAAAATCATGCCTAGAGCTGCACATACAGTATCTGAGTTGAGAGTTTCCTTAACTGCTAGTTCCTTGAGAACACTCTGAAGTGCTCTTTTAAATGCTCTTTTGGTAAACAAACACCTGCTTCGGCTTGCCTTCAAAATCACAAAATTTAGCTGAGTGGAACTTAGCAATGCCACAGTGCTGCTGCGTTAATAGCCACTGAAGAGGCCTCTGAAGGTCATAGCTTCTTTAGCATAAAAGCAGCCTGTAGGTGCACCTCAGAGTAAGGCTGTTCGTGTCAACGCACATGGCCACCATTCATGGGAAAGCTACAGATCTAGGGAAGAAAACAAATCTGTCTTTTTAACAGGTGCTTGGTAACTGTGGGGCTTTTCTTGTCTTGCGTTGGGGTTATTTTTGTTTGCTTGCTTTTGTGGCTAGTATAGTGTTCCACTTTTCTACTCCTTTACTTCTTTTTCTCCTAGTCAGGATTGTCTTGTGAATTGCTGTTGAAACAGAAGAAACTCTACTCTGTATTTTGGAGGTATAGTACGGGGATCTGTTCTCATTGTTACCTCATCCCAAAGCCAAGGTAGATCAGGAAAAGGACGCAGTCCTAACAGGTTCGTTACTTCTTTCAAATGTAGGATAGGCTTTTTTAATTCCCTTGCTGGATTCTCAAGACTGATTTAACAACTATTGATATTCAAGATTTCCATTTAGGTATAAATGTGTTGCTACTTTAGAAGCTTTCCACATTTCTAGCATGAGCATCCTAGTGTTAGTGAAAGCTTCTGCCCTTCAGACTTTCCCTAGCACCAAGGATGCTCATTAACTGTTCATCTTTAGGAAAAGTTCACTTAAAGAAGCAGCCCAGGCTTGTATGCTTTCCAATAACGTGCTGTTTTGAAAAGTCTGTATTATCAGGCAACTTGTTTTTGATGCAGATTCTGCGTTATACTATCTGGCAGCAAATAGCTAATGTAAAGAGGTGATGTTCGGGAACAGTTTAGTTCAACAGAAAGACTTTAATGGGAAAGCAGCCTCTGAAGTTTGCTTGGAAAAAGGTCTGAAATTACTTTTACTCAGAAGAGATCAGCTAGCATCCAGTCAAGGGACCTATTTAGACACATTTGTTTCTCTTCCTGTGGTGTTTAGATCTTCACAAGGCAATAATGGCATCATTTTATTTCCTTCTGATTTCAAAGTAATCTTTCTTATTTCCGATCATAAAGGAAATTTCTGTGCAGAGACCTTTAAGAGAGAAAGTGTGTAAAATAGGGCAATTAAGGTGTCAAAGCCTCTTAAAAAGCGTAACAGGGTGATGTTATGCTACAGCTGGGTGACCATGAGTATAGATTCTTGCTTTATAGAGGGTTGTATAATGTGTGTGGTGTATAACTCTAACAGGAACGTTACTTTTTCAATTCATTAGTATCATGTCTTCACAGATATGGCCTCCATATTACCAAAGCTTCATATTTCATCTGTCACGATCCTAAAGTGATTCAACAGCTTTTTGACAACCTCAGGAATTATGATGGAGAAAACACATACCCAAAATCTTGTGGTAGATTTAAAGTTTCTGGAATAAGGGATCTGACTACTGGGTATGACAGCAGCCAGCCAGATCAAAAAGCTGTAAGTACATTTTTGTTGCACACAATCCTGTATATGTATGTGCAAACACATGTAAAAATACTCTACAGAGAAATACTCTAGAACATGTTGTGTTCAATGTTGAGTCTAAGATGAGTTACGTTTGGGATGATTGTTTTGTTTCAATGGGGAGTAAATCAAGGTTGATTTCTTTTTTCCTTTTCTTTTTCATCCTCTTCTCTGTCATTTCCTCTTCCTCTGCCCTCCAAGGTGGCAGTCTGTAAAGGGAGGGAGGAGGATCTTGCTATAGTGCTGCAGCAATCTTCTGTTAATTTGTGTAAAAAGTGTAAGCTAGATGGTCTACTGAGATGTAGTTTGGGGTTCCTTAGTCTTCCATGAACCATGTTTCTTCTTCCTCCTGGGGAAGCTCCTCATAAAGAAACTCCTGTTCACAGCCAAAACGTTGACTAGAGTTGAAATAAGTTACCCAGCAGTGATATTTAGCAGCAGTTTTACCAGCAGATTGAGGGTAAAGCTGTCATTTGCCTGTTGTGGTCACGAGACCACAATGTTAAAGGAAATGGAACAAAACTTACTTTTAGCTGATGCATTAGTTATATGACATCAGGTCATGGGGTTTGTTTTGAAGTCATTATAGTCCCCTTCTAAATGTTACATATATATAAATATATTCTTCTTACTATTCCTAGATACTTCCTACTAGTAAAAGTAGCCAAATGATTACATTCACTTTTGCTAATGGAGGAGTGGCCACGATGCGAACCAGTGGGACAGAACCCAAAATCAAGTACTATTCTGAACTTTGTGCACCTCCTGGAAACAGGTATTGTCCCTTACAGGGGTAACTGCTGTGGAATAGGGGCTGAGTGGCTTTTCTGCATTGCTTTGGTGGGGAAAGGGCTCTTCATTATTGAATAATACTCCTGTAGTCACCTTAAGAACTTGAGTGTATATATACTTTTATCGTTGATAGGAAATGTTTGTCTAAAACAATATATTAGGCTGTAAATGTTCTTTTTAACTTCTCTACTCTGACAGTGTTTTCTGTGTTTGTGTGGATTTTGTTTTTTAGTGATGTCGAGCAGTTGAAGAAGGAACTAGATGAATTGGTCAATGCTCTTGAAAAACACTTCTTTCAACCAGAAAAAAATAATCTTCAGCGAAAGACCGAGTAAAATAGAAAAATTACTACCATAGTGTTATTTTTGGCAGTCTTAGAAATGCATTATTTAAGAAGTAAGGATTTTTAGGACCAAATATCTGAGAATGCAGACTAAAAGGCTTCTGCTTTTATTAAGATCCATTCTGCATATTCTTAGATGTAGTATCTTGTTATGGAAGGGAAGCATGTCTACCCTTGAAGGACCAAAAAAAAGCCAGTCAGCTTATGAACAAAAAGTTGTCTCTGAATGTATTTCAAACAATACTTTTTTAATTAAATACTCTAAGTAATATCTTGATTTCTGAAATGTAGCCTGTTTGGGCGGGAACTTTTATTTCTTCTGTCTGTGTGTAATCTGATAATGATATGCAACTCTGTCTAGGTTTAGATTTGTAAAGCAAGTGTTCCTGTTAATAAGAGCTGAAAGCCTGTTGTGAAACTTTGGCAAAGTTGGGGGAGTTGTTTCAGAAGCAGTGGTCTTTTGATAGAGTTTTCAGCCCAAATAAACAAAGAAGTCACACGAATTTGCTGGAAAGCTTCTGTTTGCTGTGGGACTACATATCAAACTCCAGGTTGGAGATGCTAAGTGTGCTGAACTTTTCTTCATTAGAAGTGCAAAATGCACTTGGCTTCAATACCATGAACATTTTAAGACAGAATGTATCTGCACACAGCACCTTTCCGTTGCCTCATTGATCTAAGCATAATTCGTTCAACACGTACCCCAGTGTCAGGTCCTGTCCTGCTGTATGCTACATGACTTGCTGCATAACTCCTCATGTTGAATTTAGCACAGGAGTTTCCTTTTCATTTCATGCTGTCGTCTGCACATGCAGAGTCCGAGGTGGTTATGTGGAAGTTACCAGTTAACTTTAGTATAGGGTTTTTCTGCATTTTCAGTATTTCCTTTGAGTATCAGTGTATCTCTAACAGCCCTAGTACATCTTGGGTGCGATCTTGGGTGAAAAAACCTCCTCACTGTAACTACTTGTTCTGTCCCATGACACTGACTAGTTGCTAGGTCAAGCGTAGATCAAATTTAGCAAATTATTCATCAGGAATCAAATCTGTCATTCTGTGCCCAGACTTAACTGGTTCTTTGCTTGCCATCTTAGCTAATATGTGATGCCTGCTTTTGCCTTGTACTCCTTAGAGTTATAATCGAGGATACAAAGAAAGGAGTAGTCCCTGTGTTCTTTGGCTGACATTTCAGCTTTTCTTGGCTGTACAGAGTCGAAGCCAGCATCTACATCTGTCATACTGAGGTCCAGCTGTGTGGCACAGAAAATAAAAAAAAAAAGAAAAGTAATAAGAATATTGAGGAAACAGTGTGTACTGTTAATTGAATCCTAGTCCTTTAGAGCGGGAAGTCAGGAAGTAAGCACTTTCTGTGCAAATAACCTGTTCGCACCCTCCATTTCTTTGTTTCCATTTCTCCTATGGTAAACCAAAAACTAGATAATTTTATTGATATATGTTTGTTTGGTGCCTTGAATAATGCAATCCATGTTCCTAAATAGGACTCTAGGGGTTACTGACTGTAGTAATAACTATAAAGGGAGTCTCAACATTCACCTGAGAGCAAGCGGCCTTCAGTGTGAAATTCCTACACGTATCAACTACTACAGTTTTGTCCTTCTGAAAATGAACTCAAATGACAAATTAAGGATTTAAAGTAAATATATAGGATTTTAGACTTTTTACATGTATATGCTGAAAGTGTAAATCTGAACTGATTCTCAAAAACAAAGTAGAACTTGCTAAGATACTGACACTCGTTGATAAATTAATTGGTAACCGGTCCATTTCCACTTAACCTTGTGGCAGAAAGGTTTTATTTATTATTAAAGACACTTTAATAATAGAGGGGGTAAATGATTAAATTGAGCTAGTATGTGGTGATTGTGTACACAAGTTGGAGGGAAACAGCTCCAGCTATTGACTTAGCTCCAGCCTTGATTTAAAAGAAAAGAGCAGGAGCATAAGAAGCAAAATGTAAGATAGGAGCACCTGATTCTCCTAACTCGTCCTTATTTTGTTCCCCCTGCCATTCCAGGTAGGAATCTTTCTGTCTTGAACATCCGCCCTAGAAGGTATGCTGTCTGTTGGGTGAGTGGGATAACAGCTGATGTAGGGTGTCGTGTTTAGCTGCACCATCGCTTCTGGCAGAATAGGTAGGCAGACAAAGCTTTTAGGGGAGGTGGAAACTGCTTTGATAACTGTGACTTGAATACATTTACAACCATAACTATGTACTGTCCATAAATTCAAGACTTTATTGCTTTATTATCCTCCCAGAGGTCAGGTTCTCTATCCTTGCTTTTTTTCAATAGAGCTAGAAGGTTGCACTTGCTGTGTGCAGCTGGGAACTGCAAAAGAATCTCTGGAGAGCTCAAGAAACCTCTCAGCATCACGAGGGGAGGGCTACACGTGCCGTTCATGCTCAGCCATGACTGTTTTACCCCCCTTGTAGCTGTGATGGGCTCTTTCAGGAGTAATAAATTCTGGGTAGTCATCTACCACCGCCTGATACCAGTTGGTTGCTCCCTGCATGGGACACATGCTACTCTCTAGCCCTCTGTCAGGTTAGCGGGGAGGAGGGGGAGTCGTGAGTGCGCAGTCCCAGAACAGGATTAGGGCGCCCTAGCTGAAGATGCTGGCAATGAGGGAAGTGGAAGGGTGAGTGCCAGGCCAGTACTTGAATTTCACTCTTGGTAGAGTTTAACGTGTGGCTTAACCACAGGCTACTCTTGCAAAACAGCTTCCTGTGCTGCACTGCATCCTGGCCTTCAAAGCAAACGGCCGTGCCCAAGCTCCCAGCGCAGAGCACTCGCTGCCTGGTCAGCCGACAGTGCTCCTGAGGCTGGTATGATTGTGGAATCCAGCCTCAGCCTCACCCCTGTGAACTGGGGTCAGCATTCAGACAGCCCACCCAGCTGTCAGAAGATAGACGAGTAGGGACCACATCTTGTCTGGGGCGCGTGCCATCTTCCAGCACCCTCAAGGCTCTGGTTCCTTTCTGTGTGGCAATCCTGCCCCTGCTATGTTTGGCCTCAAGGCACAGTGCGGCTGGGTGCACTGCTGCTGGCCTGGCTGGCCGCGTTGCTCAGCTGGTGACATCCTTGGGCATGTGGGGTCCCACGTTTAGGTGCCAGAGAGCCCTGCCTGAGGCAGGGGCGCTTTGTGGATCTGTACAAGCCTGCAGTCCTGAGCTGCTTTTTGTTTTGCACTTGTAAGGCAGCAAGTCTTGCATTCCTTTTGTTACAGAATGTGACAAAGGACTCTTTCCTAAATTCATGGGGAAGATCTGAACACAGTAGGGTTAGAGGGCCTGATTACTTATTTATTGTAATTATTTTCTGTGTTTATGTGAATATCTACATAGGCTAGAGAGGTGTGTTTTTTTCACATCTGCCTTTACAAGCCAAGCACACACCTGGCTTTAGCTAGCATTTTCTCTCTCTAGGAAAGCCATCTGTATTCAGCCTTGGTCAGAGTCCACCAGGTGCCTCGGTCCTGAGGGATGCTAAGGAGATCCAGATGGTCAGCTCTGTTGCTCAGCTTCCTGTGACAGGCTGGGTTTCCACTGAGCTGATGCTGTTATTTGGGGGAGGATCTCCATGGCAGAGTTCCAGCTACACGTGCTAATTGCTACGTCTGTCCTGCCCTGAGATCTCCCAGCCAGTTCAGCTCTCGTGGGCAGGCAGTCCCTGACCATGCTGGGATTACTGGGGTGAGTGGGTGCCTGGTTCTGCCATCATGCTTATGGTGGGACCACCCTTGTCACCATCCTTTAGTGGGGAACCTCCTTGTTCCTCCCTCATCTTCCACCTAACTGATCCCCTGAGCTGGTTACCTCTGCACAGTGGGACTGATTTACTGGTATCAGCCCGAGACCCCCTTTTTTAGGTTATGCAAGAGATCTTACAGAGTGGGTGAATATGGTATAAGGCAAGTTGTGAAAGGACCATTACGGACATCCCTCAAAGGCCTATGAGAGGTTGTGTGATGGACACTGAGGGGCTGCACTTGGAGAACTCTCCAGGTGTCTTTTAGACTGGAAGTGGGGCCAGCAATGAGCAGGCCTGCACTTGGACAGCCTCTGGGTGGCTTCAGAGCATCCTCAGAAGCAGTACAGATACAGGCTCGACCATCCTTTTGACCATATCATCCTGGCTGCCTAGGGGCAGGGAAATTGCTTGCTCCGTTCCTTGCTCTGTTCAAAACAGAAGTTTAAACCTCTTGGGGGTGGAGGAATAAAAACGCTGTTTTCTCAAGTTGATTGAACAATTACAAATTGCAGAATTACAAGATGAAACTTACTGTCAGTGGGGTCTGTCTTGCATTAGAGGAAGAGGATCTAGAGCTGCAATGAAGAACTGTACCCTAAGCAATAGGAATACACCCAAGAGCAGTCAGCATTGGGCACTGGAATGGGCGCTGAGCTTGAACCGTTTCACGGCAGGTCTAATTCCTCCATCAAAGGGGCGTGTAAAGTAACGAAGCCAATTTAGACAATACAGCAATGATTAGTCCCAGGACAGTCATTAAAAACCAGACAAACGTAATTTGCGAGCAACCACCCTTGAACTCGGAGCAGAGGCACTAATGTTTTATCCAGAAATGGCAATTGCCAAGACAGGAATAAAGAACACTTGGAGTCTGGACAGAGCCCAAGTGTCAGGGAACTCCTGGCTGCTTCCAGAGAGAGACGCATCCCTGAGTTACCAAAAGCATGTAAAACCAGCCTGATTTGTATAACAGATGAATACTCATCGTTCTAATGAAAGTCAACACCAGCTGTAAACATTTGATCCAGTAGGAAATCATGCCTGTGGGGGTGGGGAGGAAATGCCTGTTGACTAAGGAGAAATTACCCCAGTACTTACAGCTCTGCCACAAGAATAAAAGCAGGGCAATGCTGTAAGGCTAGACTGATGCATTTCACTTGAAGGTTATTCGTTTGTTTACTAGTCACAGCTTAAAACCACCCTTGAATTTATTTTCATTTTTATTTCAGTAAACCTTATGAAACAGTTCAGACAGAAGTAAGCAAACACATTTCATCTTCCTTGCAGTCTGTGAACTTCATCCACAGCATGGCATGAAAAATACAAGTACTGTACTTGGGTTGCAGAAGGATTTATTTGAGACTTTTGCTGTATAACAACCAACCAGCCAGGGACAACTGGAATTCACTATAAAAATTTAATAGATAAGCAATTATTCTCATATTCATAAAGTATGTTTAAATCTGTAACTAATTTGTTTACAACATTTTCATAAACTTCCTGCTTGCTATTGCTTTCCAAAGTTCTGGTGCTTGTGCTTTTTATTTTGACACACCAGCGATATGCAAACCTTACATCCTCGCTTAACAGCCACTGTGAGCAGTGACATTAAACAGGGCAGGACCATTTGTTAAGCACCCACATAAATCTTTACAAGATTAGGGACTTTTAGGACACCGTGGCAGAGGGCACCTAGATGCCACATATTATGTGGCACATTAATTGTAAATACTAATCACCAACAAAACTGTTCTCTGCCCACAAGTACAAAATAAATCAAAGGTAATCTTCATCTTTTGTACTACGTAAGTACACAAATCCATCAAGGATAGTGTTCCTGTCCAACTTCCAAGTGGAAGCCAATGTTTCTCTTTTGAATAGCGATTGCCAGGTCACCAAAATGAGGCTACGCACCACCAGAACATTGTGCATAACGGGGTGAGCCTATTAAACTACCTAATCATCTCCTAACATCCACCTAAATAAAATGCAATATGAGTGGTGGTGGCATAGCAACAACAGCTCCCAAACAAAAGGAAAAGCTTGAAATGCTCACACAATCGCTGGTAAGTCATTTGCAGATGTATTTATGGGAGTGAAGGGGAGGGAGGATTTATCATGAAATCTGAAAGGGCTGCAGGCAGGATCTGTAACAGTCGCTCAGCTCTTTCATGACACTTTACTCATGATGACTGGTAACAGAAAGCCTCTTGTCTAGGAAGATAACCACCGAGAAAAGTTGCTGTCACGCATTTTTACAGAATATTAATCAGGCAAACATGACATAGTAAACAATACATTCCAATAAATTTTGTTTATGGAATGTCTGGAACCATGTATAGAGAGTGTCTGGAGATACAGTGTCATTGGACAAGAATGTCGTGCTTTATCAGGAGCTCATTTAAGTCAAAGGACTACAAAACAGTGTCGGGTCCTTAATGAGGTACTAAATTGATGCACACAAATCACAAAGACTTGAACTTTTTTTTTTCTTTTTTAACAATAGAACTAGAAATTGATTAATATGATTACCCAGGGGGAAAGCATAGACACTTCTAATGCAAGCACAGCATAGGTACCCACCTTCTAAGTCATAATCCAGATTGTTACTGCTCAGCTGTTGGCTAACTGTGGAGGAACTTCAGCTCTGAAAGTATCTTGGGTGGAAACTTTAGACTTCCTGTTTGCTTAGCCGTGCTTCAAAGGGTGAATCCACAATCACAGCTGCCCAAAGTTCTGCCTCTCCCCCTGCACAGATGTATTCAGCCTAAATTTCACTGATCTGCTTCGTGCTGGTCTACAAACCTACCTCAGCTAGGATCAAATGACCAGATGCTGCTCTTAGTCTTGAAGAAAAAACAAAACAAAACACAGATACATAAAGACTTACCGTTTCAGAAAACCAAACAGAATTAGGAAGTCTGGTGTTCAGAGCTTTCACCTGAATACAGAGATTCTGATTTGGTATATTACATGTTCCTGGAACGCATGGAAGCATTTACTTCTCATGGACTCGAACCTATGACCCCCTTCTAGTTTTCTTCTTGTTTTCACAAATCAAACTTTTTTTTTTCCCCTATATACTTTACCATTTCAGCAGGAAATAGGGAGAAGGAATGCTGTCCAACGTATCCTTGAGGTTCATCATTAGGAAACTTCCATGGAGAGTAGGTCGAACGTTCTGCTCAGGCCAAGCAGAAAACAAAATGGTCTTGCTGCATCCTGGGTAAATGCGTCACAGATGTACAAGTCAGAACGATCTTTTTGTTCTTCAAATACAGTATGCAAATACTTATCTGCAGGAAAGCACAGCTGTTATATCATGAGGATGGTGAACCATATCTTGCAGCCCTAGGAAAGGTGCTAAAACCAGAAACAGAAGGTGACTTAATGCACAACCCTATTTCTCTGTATCATTTTAGGTACCTCATAGAATTTTTGTTACATGGACTTTTAAATTAGTTTTGAAAAAACTAGAGTAGATGAAACTATTAAACCAATGTAAGTATAGTTCTTATCAGGGGCATTTCTCTTTGCGCATGAAATACTCTATCTTAAGTAATTTGACAAAAAACACGCAAGGCAAAGAATTAAAACTCATGAGCTAAGAATAATAGAAAAAGTAAAAGAGACCCCCGTGAATGAGATCAGTCACAGTCCAACTTCTTTCTCAGCTATCCGGGAGGAGAATGAAGAGAGGATTTGTATTTGTGGTGCTCTAGACTTCTGTTGATGATCAGGGCTTTTCCAAGCAGGAAGACATAGCCTTGTAGGATCCTTATCTGTTTCATTATCACCTTCTGAAAGGCAAAAGCTGTAAAAAAAAAAAAGTCTTCCTAAAATCCCAGTTTGATAATCTGGGATTATGTTAGTCTTGGCCAAAGTGCTGGAGCTGTGTAATTGGGGATTGCAGTTTGTTGTCTTCCATAACATGATTGACTACTAGGGGCATGAAATGCTCAGGCTGCAGGTTTAAAGCAAGTAAAAGGACTTGTCTCAGGTGCTAAGGTTGGCAGCTGGTAGCTCTACGTACCATTGTCCTTAGCTGTGATGGTTTCAAGACACGAGACAGGCGAGGCTTGCAGGGGTGGCATTCCTTGGGGATGCCACTGAAAGCATGAGGTGCTCCTGTGTCTGAACCCTGCGTCTGAAGGAGGAGCAGCAAGCCACAAACAAAGTACAGGCTGGGAACAACTGCTCCGAGCGAGCTGCTGCATTCATACTTTCACCCACACATCATCAATCCTATAAAAGTACACAGAGCAAGCAGAAGCCATGTAGATACAACCACTGCGCTCTTTGCAAGTACGGGACGTGCTTAGGGACCGAACCGCGGCTTGTTTGTCATAATCTGGGGAAACGCTGCGCTAGGATTTGACAGCCTACTTAATTACTTCCCTCATGGAGCAGTGCACGTTAGCAGCGGAACAAATTTTCCGGAGCAAGCTTTGATTCCACTTAAACGCAAGCAAACCAGCCGCCTCGGTGCCAAGAAGAGCCGGAATTAATTGAGAGCCAGAGCGGGCTGCAGAGCCGGGACGCAGGGTGCCTCGGCCATCTGGAGAGCAGCGTAATTAAGTCCCCGGACCCCTAATTGCTGAGGCGGGCTGGCAGCACGAGGCCCAGCTGCTGCCAGCCCTGCCAGGGGCGAGGAGGTGAGGCTGAGAGGGTCAGGGCTGTGCTGGGACCTGGGGGGGGGGGGGGGGTCCACACACAGCGCCGGGCCCAGCTCCCTGAGGCGATTTCCTTCCACAGCCCCTCCAAGCGCTGCAACTTGTGGTAACTTCGCGCCCACCTGAGTCCCCCTAACCCCCCCCCCAAACCTCCCCGGCTCCCTCTGGGGGCCGCCACCCCCCTGCTCCCCGCCCCGCTGCTATTTTTACCCTCGGAGGCTGCAGCGTGAGGCGGCTGCGGAGCCTCGGCCCTGCCCTGCCCGCCTCAGGTGCGGGCGGCCCCGGGCTCGCCTCTCCCCGGGCGGTACCAGCAGGCGGCGGCCACAGGGAGCCATCTCGGGAGCCTCCTGCCCCCTGCCGAGCCCTCCCTCAGCCCCTTGGCGGCTCTGTCCTCTCCCCTCAGCGGCAGCGGGCGGGCGGCGCTGCCTCCTCGCAGCGAGCACATCCTGTGGTGGCGGCGGCGGTAAGAGGCGGCCCCGCTGAGGGACCGGGGGTGCGGGGGGAAGGCTGCTCGCTGCTGGGCTGGGAGGAGGAGGAGAAGAAGGGCGGCTGGGGGCTGGGAGGAAGAGCAGGAGTGCGGGCGAGCCGCCCCCAGAGTGCTGCCAAAATGCCCCCCCCCCCCACCCCCCCCGCGGGGCTGCGGGCACCCGGCTGCACCCCGTGGCCGCCCCGAGCCGCTCGGCTGGGCTGAGTTAAGGCAGCGCTGAGGGCTGGGTATAACTCTCCTTCTCCTTCCTCGTCCTTCACTGCGGGACGCCTCGGTGTAACTCTGCCACAGCCCGGTCCTGCCCGGAGCAGCCCCACAGCGACTCGCCCCCGGAGGGTAACGCCAAAGCTTTGTGACTCCCTCCCCCCCCCCCCCTCCAGCCTTTCTGTCCCTTTAACCTTAAGTTTTAACTTAACGAAGGAATGAGCTCCCCGTGAGGTGTTCCTGAGGGGTAGGAGCCGTGTGGTTATTTATAGAGGGGGTAGGAGAGGCTGAGACCTCGCTCGTGTGCTGTGTGTGGGCGCCGGGGCCGGCTGCTGCAGGAGCCTTCGTGGGAGAGGTGCTGCTGCCTGCACCAGGGGCTGAGCGGGACCTCCAGGGCCAAAATTAATAAAATGGACACTTCATAAAGCTCAGACATTGCTCAGCCGGTGAATGAGCTTATGCCTTTAACACTTGCAAGGGATGAGATGGAAAATCAGCACAGCTCAGTTTGTAGAAACACTGGAAGTCACAGGTAACATGCAAAGGCAGAAATATGTGCAGGTGAGGAAAATGGCAGGTTGGCAGGAAGGCCGAACAGATTCAATGGTATATGGACCTCTTGGCACTTTTTTCGCTCCATAATTTGGTTAACTGAAAAATTGGATGTGAGGATTTTGGCTGTGGAGATGCAATTGAATGAAATGAAGCGGGATGTGGGATGCAATTGACCAAGCGAGCTTTCTGTTACAAAGATTTGCTTAATTGCACTGCAGCGGTAGGACAGCCTAATTTTGGTCAGGTCAGCGTGAGGCTGGCTCAGAAGCATCCAAGCTCCAACCTCAGTCATTACAATATTACTTTCTGTGGGCTGTACTGGGGAAGTAGCAACAGATGTCAAGGCTGGGAATGGTAAGCTGTTTTCTTCATCTGGTAGGTGATTGCATGTTTATAATTCAGAATATATTACCATTTTGCTTTACTCTTTCCTTGCTATCAACCTATTTAATTGCTTATAACCTATTTGAGGAGTGAAATAAATGCTGGCTGCATAGGCAAATACTTTTAGGTGTGCTTATTTCCACAAAACCAAACAATTTGCTTGGAGTACGTGGCAGAACATTATTCAGGGTCATGTCCAAAGCTGCTGAAGGCATCGAAAAGACTCCTTAAAAAGTCAGCATTTAATGCAAGCATGTGAATAAAGAATGGAAATTAAAAATAACTTGTGAGGCAAACTGACTTCTGGATTTGTACATGATGTTACTCACAACAAGTGGTTCCAGGAGGAAACAGCACGTAGTAAGCGACTGTCAGATAAAAAGAGCAACCTTGTAAAGGAAGAGCACTTTGTGATTCCAATGACAGTTTGGGTTAAATTTGAGCTATTTGAAAAGTTGAGGCAACCTGTAGCATGATACCTGAATGGCCTTACTTCTTTAGAGAAAACAAGCCAGAAGTGTTGGTTGAAGCTGCAAGAAGAAAGATGGGGCTCACAACCAGCTGCCCCAGAGAGCGACCTAATGGATGCTGTGCTGTGACACCAACAGAGAGATTTGTTTCATGTGGCGACGTAGAAGGACCCCTTCTCAGCAGTGTCCATATCACGACATACATAATACATGCTCCGATTTGTATTCTGCATTTCCTGCTAGGTGGATAGAAAAATCTGTCAGCATGAGTGAAGCCAATGTAAATCTCGGTTAGGGATCAGAGGGAGAGAGAGGAGTGGTATTTCATTCTGGCTTGCTTTCCAGAGTTCTGGCTGCAGGCCAGGGCTCCTCATAATCCTCGACTGGGATGATATTTCTGCTAAAATAATCAGTGGTGAAGTGCAGTCAGTACCAGTGCCTCTGGTTCCATTTGTCGGGAGGGCTCAGCGCTAATGCCCTGCAGGGAAGAGCTGAACAAATCTGTGTTCTCTGGGACCAGCTGTTCTTCACGGGACCTTGCTGCGTGGCTGGAAGTGTTGCTTGGCTTCTTCAAGGGGAAGCAGCAAATGGACCTACAGAGACTGTGCTGTCAGCAGCTAGATGTAGGATAGTTACACGGTTGTCTCGGATGAACTGCAAAGGCTGAGGAAGCGGGGGTCTTTGTTCAGCAGCCCCCAGGCCAAACTCCTGGTTTCATCACTGATGTGCAGAAGCCCTGACTGCTGCCTGCCTTGGCACAGTGTGAACTCAGCAGTTCTGATGTGTGTCTGGGACTTCTGGCTGCTTCTGCATCAAATTTAGCCTAGGCCAGGAGAAACAAAGGATGAAGGATAGCTCTTAACCACTGTTGCAGTTCCTGCTTTCCTTGGTTCGTGTATGTACTTGAAGTTCAGGACAGTCTCTCCCCTTTTTATGTGGTTTTCTGTATTAGCCTGAGTCCATCCCAAAGCTGCCCAGATTCTTTCCAGCAGCAAAAAGGTAATTTTTATTGCCCCACACTGGAAACAATGCGTATTAACCATATAGGTTCACTGTACAGCCTGTTCTCTGTACCCAAAAGGATTTTCCTTCCTAACCTCAAAGCTGACCCTGACCTCATCTAACCAAACTATACACAAAGTCTTCACCTTGTCCTCATGATCAAGTCTTAGCTCTCTTGGGATGAGGTGAGTTTTGAGAACAACTGTCCTGCGTGATGTGCGGCTGCTTAGCCACGTACATTCCTGCAGAGACAGCCTGGGCTCCAGAGGGTCGAGTACTGATTTTTGTAGCTCTTGCCTTCAAACTGTCCTGCCATCACGCTGGCTTCTTGCTGGTGGCATCTCTTTTATTTTCTGGTGTTGTAAAAAGGTGAGAATACAACCTAATTTGGGAAATTTAGAGTCTGAAGTGTATGTGTTTTTAAGCACAGTATCGGATTTTGCTAGAACAGGCTTTATCAGCACAGTGTCTCATGCTGTCTAAACCTGTTTCCCCCCTGTGACAAGTGGTTGAGTTGATCACATTGAAGGAAAAGTTAAGGACAGAGTACAACCATGCTCTTCTGTGTATCTTTCACATTAGTGCCAAGTCTGCTGTCCCCAAGTACAGAAGGTGGTATTGAGTTTGTTGGTATGGTTTTGCAGGGTTTGTTAGGCATAATTCTTTGACACCTGACTTGTGATAGCCTAAAAGTAGTGCCGGGGCATGCAGCTTTGAATCCAACATGCAAGCAATACACAAAAATTATTTCATTTTTGTACTGCTTTTATTCATGTCACTGTATCACAGTGTCACATTTCATGGGGGATGAGCTGGGTGGCAGCACCCAGAGGAGGGTGAAGGTGCTGTGGTGTCAGGGCAAACAGACAGGCTCAAGGCACAGCCACTCTTCAGTTATAAGGTGGGCTTAATTTCATGGCTAGGAATAGGCCTGTGGAGGTGATCAGAACTATTTTTAGGTCTAAATTCATCAAGGACATAAATACTCAAAGTGCAACCTTAGTCCTCGGTGTAAACGTAAAGGATTTTAACCTGAGCAATGTGCAATGGGTATAATTTCTGGTGGGATTTGAGTGTAAATTAAGATAAAGGTGGCAGCAGGAGCGTAAATGTCTGGGAAAAGGGAGACAACATGCAGCACCGTGCGGTACAGAGCGCAGGGGGGTTGGTCTGGAGACCTCTTGGTGCTGCTAAATCTGTGCTCTGAGAAGCTGCACTTTTAGCCCCTCTCCTAGAAAACATTCTAACTTCTAGTTCACTGTTTTGATTTAGTATCAACTGTTTTTCTTTAGAAATACCAAATGCAGAGGCCAGAGTATTTATGTTGTCAACTTTGCAAGGTGTTTATTTTGTTGAGAAGAGATGGATGCCAAGAAGCTTTGCATTTATATGAAATACATTCCAACAGCACAGTGTTTGTTGAAGTATGACAGAGTATTGACCTGTTTATTTAAAATATTGTTCGGTCCTTGTAGCTGGAGCTCAGAATGATGTATTATGCTGTGATATGTAATCCTATTTGGGGCTGCAGCCCTTTGTAGGCCTAAGGTAAAAAAGCATGGTAAATGATGGTGCTCCCAAGGAAACTTCTCTTTCTTAGGAAGTTGACTTAAATGACAATAACTTTGTATTTTTACATGCACTTTATTTGTTTTCTTCTTTAAAAACAAAAGCAAAAAGGGTTCTGAGAAACCAATTGAGAAATATGGTTACAAAGAGGATGTGGCTAATCAGTCATCATCTGTTCAGCCGCTCACTCCTCCTGGTTTTCAACTGAGAATCGAGTTCTGGTAGGCTTTTTTGTCCTCAGGTTATTATGTGTGCTGCTAAACAACAAGAACACTAAAACCTATTGATGGATTTTTCATGCATTTTGGATTGTGCACCGTTATAGACATGAATGAATCCAGGCTTCCTTGCAAGATGTTGACCTATATTTCACTGTTATGTTCAAGGAGAACAAATTTGTAATAGTGTGTCAAAGAGGAAGAGAAGATACTGCTTCCTGACAGATGCAAAACCGTAATGATAACTGAGCGTAGCACTTCGTGTTGATAAGGTGTAAAAATACTTCTTGAAGCATATCCCATACCATGCAATGCATGTGTATCTATCTCACGAAAGCTGGGTGTCTTCTTGCTTGGGAAACAAACTAGTAAAAACGTTTTAGTGTACTTGAAATGAGGTATATAACTCCTACCCATACACGTGTGCACATATAGAAAGGCTTTTTAAAAACTTGTTCCATGCTTTTAGCATGCTGCTTATACAAAGACTTTGTCAGTGTCTTTAAATTCCTGTGCTATTGGATTCTCTTTCTGAATTTGGTGTCCTTGGAACTGGCAGTGTTGCTACAGAGTTCATCTCATAAGATGCAGAAGTTCCCAAAAGGTAAATCTACCCAAACACACGGCTTCTGCAAGTCTCTTGTGGTTCTGCAGTGACTGGCGAACTGGAAAACCTTCTCCCCATTTAGGCATCTGCAAATCAGTTGCATCTTAAGCACTTGTTTAGTTTAAAATGAATTTCCATCTTGAAATTGTCTTTTTTTAAAAAAAAAAAAAAAATCTTAAAATTTGTCTTCTTTTTCAACAAAGGTGAAGTACTGCTGGAAAATATTTTCAGTTTGAAAATATTTGTGCAAGGACAAATAAAGGACAAAGTTTGGTGAAAACTCGTGAGAAAAATCCTGCTATTTTTGCCCGCGGTTGTAGATGAACAAAGAGCAGCAATACTGTTGCCACAGTAAACAGATGCCATTTATTAAATACTTGTTCAAATATAATTAAAAATGTTTTGTCAGGAGTTCTTGGGACTGCTCGTGTTGTTTTTAATAGGTCTTCCATGGGAAACTTTCAGAAGGCTGAGGGTAAGCTCGTGTCATGGTATTTAGATGTAGGCAATTATAGGCCTGTCAGCTTCCCATCAGTCTCACGCAGAATAATGCAACAGCTGAAACCAGATTCAATTAATAAAGAGTTAAAACACGGTAATGTACCGAATGCCAAGCTGTGTGTTTTCCTAGACCGTGTTTTGCAGAACTAAATGGGTAGATAAATGCAAGTACTGGATTTTTTTGACTGTTCCTGTACATTTATCATTTTAGTAGTGGTGTATATGCTGGGTATAACTGGGTTATAAGAGGGCAATGTGTGACTTGGTTCCAGTTGATAATTGAGACAATTAAAATGATACAATATCAACGTGGCAAACATTACGTATTCTGGCTGGCCGACAAGGCCCTAAAACACAGCCACAAATTGTGAATCCTCGCCTGCCTTTTAGGGGGCTCCTACAAGGATTGTCGCTCCTCTGTGCCATCCGACAGGTGTGTTAGCGATGGGTCAGTTGGCTGCAGTTAGCTTTTACACATGACAAAGATTTCTGGGGTGTTAGCTAATGAGAAAGGTCTGCTTGATCAGCAGACGACACACAAGAAAACAACTCCATGTTAGGGGCTAAGTTCAAGCTCATCCACCCGTGAACAAGAGAGATGACCTTTTCTTCTTTCATTTTCTTTTAAATGTGAAAGTGTCTCAGCAAGCATTGATTGCAAATGGCATGCAGGTTATAATGCTAATCTGAGTCCTTTCTCCAATAATGGGATTGATGAAGGCCGATGTGATCCACACCTGCCTGGCCATGAAACAAAAACAAACTAAAGAGAAGGCGCACTCTTGCGTTTAGTTACTCATTAGATGATTTAACAGGGGTTACAAGAGTAGCTTTCTTAATCAGGACCGAGCTTTTTACAAGCAATATATTTAGTGCTATTATGTTTGTTGCACAGTAAGGCCCAAGGTATGGGAAATGTGCAGGTATGTCACGGCAGACGGTCAGTATGTCTCTTCTGATATTATTCTGTTAAATATTTGTGTTGCTGACAGTTCATTTTTAATAGGGTTGCAGCACCTACATAACTCTCTCTTTTCCTTTCAGATTTCTTCTGTTCCTTAATTAAGGAGCCATCCAGAAATTGTCATTCCATGGAACTGATGTGCTGGTGAATTAGTCCGGGATCCCTAAAGGATTGTAAAATGGAGCCAATAACGTTCAAAGTTAAAAAATGCCAAGCACCTGGGGACTTCTCGGCAAGTTTCAGCCTCCAGTTTGTTGGCTCTCTGCCAGTGCATTCCCTGACCACCATGTCCATGCTGCCGTGGGTTGTGGCAGAGATCCGGACGCTCAGTACCAAGTCTCCCAAAGAAGACCCTGGCACTAGCCAAATCCGGCTCTGTGTTTCACCAGCGAGCTTGCGATGTGAACCGGACATGGGGAAAGACCAGCAGTGGGATCCGTTGATTTGCTCCAGTTTGTTTGAGTACAAGCCACAGCAGGTCCACAAGCTGATCCACAACAGCCAAGATCCCAGCTACTTTGCCTGTCTGATAAAGGATGGAGCAG
Source organism: Anas acuta (assembly GCF_963932015.1). NCBI lineage: Eukaryota > Metazoa > Chordata > Aves > Anseriformes > Anatidae > Anas > Anas acuta. The sequence continues at coordinate 23,265,538 of NC_088982.1, forward strand.
CAAATCAGCAAAGTATCTGCTACGTGTTCAAAGCTGATGATCAAACGAAAGTAAGTAAAAAGGAAAAAAAAAAATAATACCACAGGAAGCAACCCTCATAATCACACTTAAGAACATGTTCTTGTTGTGTTATCTGATGCTTCACAGAGTGTGATGTAAGTGGAGGAGCTGACACTACTTCTTTTAAAATGGAGTTGCTTTTGTGCTGTTAGAAACTTCCCTCCACAGTGTAAGATTTTAAGGTTGCATTTATAACTGAAGACTTTACCTCTTTAGAACTCACCAACAGGCTTCACTTTACTTGAGGTTAATGGTTCTGCTGAATTTGAACTGGTCAGTGTGTGAAGGGAAAGGTGTGTAAATTGGCAGGATCAGAGCCTGAGTTTTGTTGTCTTAGAAGACACTTGGGGTACGAGCTGAAATCTTGGTCCTTGAGTCAGTGAGAGTTTTTCTGTTGATGTCACTGGGGCTAGGGTTTCACCCTTGAGTCATTGTGAACTTTATCTAATCCTACAGTCAGACCTCTCAAATTTCTGTTTTCCTGAGTTGAGATCTGTGTGACTGGGGAAGAGAGGCGCCTCCTTTCTCAGAAGAAGGAAGGAATGGGCTGGAGCCTCACAACGTAGCGTACCCTGAGACACAGGTCACTGTGAGCCTCTTCCCAGCTCTGCAATCCACGTGGTGGCAGAGAGAGGAAGAGAGGCCACAGCGCGGTGCTGCATGTCTGTGACCTGCGGGCTTGCTGCTGCTTATTGCAAGATAGGAGTCACACGTGTAAATGTCAGACTGTGGGTGAAATTCAGCTCTGTCTGCATGCAAATCGTGTCCTTGCTGACAAGGTTGCGGCATTAAAAATAGACGGTTGGCTCTTTTGTTTGAGAGTAATGTGAGACAGGAACTGTCTGAGTGAAGAAGGTGAGCAGGGTTTTGCACAACGCTATTGCGGCAGGTCGAGCTGCTGTGGGCAAAACAGGGACATGTCCTTCACCTTTGGAAGGTAGGCTCCAGTGATCATGCTGGAAATCAGCATCTTGTGAGGCTTTTTTTGCCTTGTGACAGATGTCCTGCTGAAGCACCTTGGAGGTGTTAAGCAAATATACACTGCACGTGGGATTTATGCCAACCTGCCCAATAGCAAAACTCTGCGTGGTTCCAAATCCATGGGCTCAAGCTGAGTGCCCAAACCATATGGAAACGGCTTTAGTTAAATCACCCTAGGTAAAAAAGCAGTTCCAGTAAATTAGAAGGCAATTATGCTGTAAATCATAAGCATTCAGCTGAGAAATCTTGTCAAGTTAGAGTGCGGAATACCAAAGTTACATATGTTAAGAGAGCAGAAATAAGTGGGTCTGTCAGGACTTGGCACTGAATAGCAGCTGGTAAATGCATTTTGCAGTTTGCCTAAGCACTTCATCTTGTGGCTTGTGGTTTTACAGGATTATTTACAGTTAGTATGCGATGCTGGTCACTTCCAATATGACGTCTTTTACAACAAAAGATTGAACAACAAGTACTGCTTCTTCGTGTTTGATCAAATTCCTAGACCTGTTTGAAATGGAAGCACAGAAGTCTGTAGTCAAATTTGCAGCTGCCTACATGTTCTTGTAGGCACCCCTGGAATTTTTGGATGCTTTTTGAAACCACCTAGCCCCAAGTTCACCCAGCTATCTGTCCTTTCAAAAACCTCCCCCCACCTCAGAAGGAAATCCAGTTCTCACCTCTGAACTTGCCAAGGAGTGTTTCTCTTGACCTTTTTTTTTTTTTTGCCAGCGAGTTTCCTAACTAGGAGGTAGAGGCCCAAGCAGCATTTGTGGAGCTGTGTTTTGCTGAGAGGGTAATGGAAATGCCAAGTGATCTCTTCTCCAAAAGCAAAACCCTGCATGTTTTACTGCCATTCAGTGTAATTACTGATTACATAAGGAACTTACTTCAAAGTTTGATTAATCAGTGTTGTTATTCTGCCTGAGTATTGTCACACAATGCCTTTTAGCTAATTGGTGTCTGCGCATTTCTGAAGAGGACTGAACTGATGTTACCTGTTTAGCAGATACACAGTGAACTCCAGCCCTTCCAAAGTGGGCATCTTTGTTACAAATTGAGGGAGCTGTTTGTTAAAGGTGAGGGAGTTGGGATGAAGAATTTAGCACTATGTTGCTGCAGTTTCTGTTCAGCTTCAGAAGAAAGAAATTTTAGAAGCAGGACCTTTGCAGCCTGTGTGACTAAGCAGACTCGTATGCTGGCACTCCTGCCTGTGAGTTCCTGCAACATCTCCTCTGAAGATTTAAAAGCAGTCCTATAGACTTAGTCTGCATTGTCAGGGTCATATTCTCCTCTGAGCCCAGAACGGACAAAAAATGTTGAACTTTTTTACAGAGCTGAAGCAAACGGGAAAAAATAAAAGACACAGTAGTCCAGATAGGCTTGGTCACAGAATTTGGATGTTAGTAACAAGTCCTCATCCAGTGGCCCTGAACATCTAAGCTTTTGTGATAATTGCACTTCATCTATTGAAAAACAACATCGACAACCAAAGCAGGTTGCTAAGTATAATACTGTAAACTACAGGAGCCACGGTTCTCTGTATCTTCGCAGACAAAGTCATAGCAGGGCTTTATTTTACAGGGAGTTCTCAGATTAGGGCGTGTCTGACTGCAGGTTTGAAATAGAGGGTACGTGTGGCTTCACAAACAGGTTCTGACTGTATCCACACATTAGGGTAAGCAGAATGGAAGAGGGCAGAAGGCTCTGTAGGAGAAGTAGACTGGGCAGATGAAGACGAAAGCAGGTGAGTAGGAGACTAAACAGTGAAAGCCTTTAAAGAGGAGACAAGAAACTTGGACTTCATTCAGACTGAGAACTAGCACTGAAGGGAATAGAATGTGCAGAAACCAGGAACAGCCGGGCCTTTAGCATGAGCATTGCAGATAGATAGCAGAACATTAGCTGTCGTATTATTTTATATATGTACAGAGACGGAACACTCACTTGAGTAGTGAGAAACTATCCTACTATATAATGGGAAAGCATTTTGTTAGTGGGAGGTGATTTTTTGCTGGAGAGTAATTAGTTAAAGTCCTAGAATTGATGGAGCAGTGGAAACATGCAATGTGTTTCCTGGATATGAACGCGGGGCTGTCAGGTTCCTTGTTGATCCATTCCCAACACGTCCTCTTTAGAGAAGACATCACTAGGCAAGTGATTAATGCTAAATAAAGGCAGGGTTCTTAGCCAGGGATTCTTTCTGCTGCTTCTCTTTAGAAGTGAAAGAACAGGCAGTGCCCGATTGTGGTGTTTGCCTTCACTCTGTAGGATCTTGTATAATTATTTCCATTGCATCATTACGGCAGCATACAGCCCGCTTTCCGGGCTGATAGAGCAGTGAATAGGGAAGGGTGGAAGAAGTGTTCCTGACAAACTGCTTCTTGGCACATTTCTTAAAAGCAAGCTTGTGCATATAGGGATCATTCCACTCCATGTAGTGCTAAAACGAAGAGTTTGTGTTGCCTACAGAGAGCTTCTGCCATGGATTAGTGTTCCCCTTTCTAAGAGGATCTGTTGTCTATAGGATCTGAACCCTTCCTTCCTCCATGTACAACCTCAGTAAATTTCCACCAGTTAAAGTTAGTGAAGTTTTTTTATGCTTTCACCCTCGTCATGTGAAGATTCTGATGGGGCCTCATGATTAAGTGGTTTCAGCCTGGTGCTGCGGCTGAAGTGTTAATGCATATTCCTTACAGGTGCTCAGGAATGGAGCAGGACTCAATTATATTGCCTGTGGGGAGCTTGGAGGGGCTGCTAATAGGTCAGAGATGGGGATTATGCATGCCATGTTGAGTAATGATGGTGGAAGCTGGGGAAAAAATGATCTCTCCAGTAAATCTGTGCTTGCAGAACAGTTCCTTCATTGTAAGAACGCGGCGTTGTTGAACAGCTTGGCCAGGGCGCCTGGGCACGGTGTGTGCGTGATGACTCCAATGAGAACTTGCATGCTACCAGCCTGCCTGTCTTCCCCGTGACCTCTGCTCTGAAATTTATTTAGGTTCTACAGAAATGGGATGCCATTGGCATTGTGGTTGCTGAAAGCTGTTGACATTAAACATTACCAGCATTTTTGTCCTATACTTGGGATGTGGTGGTTTGAACGGTACAGTGTTAGGAACTGTGGCTGTGTGTTTCCTGAGGTGTGCTGCTTCCTTCGTAAACTCATTGTCCACGAACACATTGTCCTTCCATACAACACCTTGCTTAGCACTTTGTTCACTCTGAGGCATGAGAGAGATTAATACCCTGTGTCAGCGTGCTCTTAGCTTGTCCTGAGCTGTCTCCAACAAATACAGAGTAGCCAAAGCATTAGAGGAAGAGCGATTTCTGTTCTCTACTTTCAGTTCAGAAAAGCATTTCTACATCCCATTATGCTGGTTTTAGTTTGATGTATCAAATGATTTGTTTTTCTTAGGTATTTTTAATCTTAACTGATTCGTGTTTTGGCTGGCAAGTGAAATATTGGTCACTGCAATGTATTTGAGAATGCCCTGGGCCAGTTGAGATTTAAGGCAGGTTCAACTTGTATTGACCTCTATTATATTTTTATATTTATTGTAAATAAAGAATGACAGTTCTCATCTCAATGATTTCATGGAAGCCTGATGTGAAGAAGGCATTGTGTCCCTCAGCCTTTTGCATGTCCTGTGTCACCAGCACCCCTGCCCCACTCAGCAGTAGGCCTACATTTCCCTTTGCCTTTTTGTCACCTATGGACTTAGAGAAGCCCCTCTTGTTGCCTTTGATATCCCTCTCCAGATATAACTGTAGGTGAGTTTTGGCTTTCCAAGCAATGTCTCTGCATCCTTGAGCAGTGTCTCTGTACTCCTCTGAGGTTACTGCCCCTGCTTCCACCTTCTGCATGCTTTATCTGTTAGAGCTTTGCCAGCAGCTCCTTGTTCATCCATGCAGGCTGCTGGCATTTTTACCTGCCCACTGGGACAGCCTGCTCTGGAGCTGGAAGGAGGTGATCTTTGAGTATCAATCTGCCTTCTTGGATCCCTCTTCCCTCCAGAGCCTTTATCCCATGGGACTTTTTCAAGCAGATCCCTGAAGAGGAAGGCCAAAATCTGCTCACCTGAAGTTCGGGGCTGTGATCTGGCTTTTTGCCCTGCTTCCTCTTAGGATCCTGAGCCAAGGCTACCTTCAACCTTCACATCCCCAACAAGCCCTTCCTTGGGTGTGAGTACAAGGTCCTGCAGAGCACCTGTCCTCATTGGGATTTCTGTCATTTGGGTCAGGAAGCTGTCACTGATGCTCTTTAGGAAGCTCCCGGACTGTTTATGCCCTGCAGTATTGTTCCTCCAACTGCTGTCAGGATGGTCCATGAGGACAGGGCCTGGGAATGTGAGCCTGCTTCTAGCTGGCTGTGGAGGGCAGTGTCCGCTTGTTCTTCCTGGCTGCAGGGTTCAGTAAATTCCTGGATGCACGGTACAAGTCAGCAGACAGCACTGCCACCTCTTGTAGTGAAGCAGATGCTCAGAAAGCTTGACTTTCCCTGTTTATTTCCTTTTGTGATACAAGCAGGAGGTTTAGAGGGTTTGAGGGAGAGCCTAGAAACCTGCGGCTGGTATCTTCTCAGAAGAAATATTTCTCTGAGATTATCAATAATTATCAAGAGCTGGCATATGAAGATATATAGAAAGATTAGTGCAGGTTTTGAAAAGATTAAGGTAAGTTCTCTCTCTTTTCTAGAATCTCCATGCAAGTTGTCTCAACAGATCTCTAACGTATGCTTGTGTTTACCAGAACTGTTAATGGCACAGCCGGAGAACGCTGGATGGGACTGTTCTTTTCCATGACATGGAGTTGGTACTGTTCCTGACTGAAGTGGCCTCACAGCTGCAGAACACATTCACAAGTCTGCTTGCTGCTTCTAAACCCTCATTCTGCAGTGTCACAAAGCAGGGAGAGGTTTTGGCCCAGGGACTGGGCTTCTGTCAGCTGCGGGAACGTTGCCAGCAGAGTGGCAGTGCCTGCGTTTTTTGGCACTGCAGTTGCTTTAAGAGCTCCTGCTTCTTAAACAACCTTCACCTGCTTTTATGAGTTACAATAGCTTATGTGCTTAAGGAGATCAGGCTGCATTACCTGCAATGCAATATGCTTTGTTGCATGCTGTTTGGGAGCTGCTTATGGCCTGGAGCAGCTGGTTTCAGATAATCAACACTTAGGTCTCTGTGAGGCTGCACAGAGCTGAAGTTGGGAGTGAACTTCACATTATTCATCTATAAAAGGAACGGCAAAGGCCCTGTGAACTCCAAAGCAGTTGTTGCGAGGCTTAGCTTCGTGACAGAGGGTTCTTATGCAACTTGTTTTTACATTACACTTAAAGGTATGACCTCATAAGTAGCTCATTTTTAATAGGGCCATTTCCTTTTCTTAATGAATTCAGCAAGATAACTATAAATATGGAGGTATTTTTTGTATTATTGCTGGATGAGTCTGGGGAGATTAAAATTTTGCAAGGGGCATAAAACTCTGCTGGAACAAAACACAGTAACTGGCCTTAGTGCAGCTGAGAGCTTCATTTGGCTGTTTTTTTCCTCCTATTCACATGCACTTTTTTGCTTGCAATTAAGAAGGCTCCATCAGAAACCAAGTGCTAGCATTACGTCTCAGTTTAGGAAGTTTCTCATCTCCCAAATACCAACTGGAGAAATGCACGTTAAAAACAGAAGGAAAACACAGAGCAAACAAAGAATCTAATGCATGCCTGTGCACATATATAGTCTGCTATATGAAGTGGGTGAAAGTTTAGCTCTGTAAACCTTAACAGAGTATCCTGTGTAATGCAATAGCCAGCTCTGCTTTGGCCGTCCTCAGCAAGTAAACGGGCTTTTTGCTCATCCTGAGCCAGCAGCGTAACTGTCGCTGCACCAGCTCCATGCCTGGGGGCTGTTCCAGGGATTTAGGTATGGGAGCTTCCTCTGCTTTCAGGGGCTTTGACAGTCACTGACCCCATCCCAGCCGTAATGTCCCAAGCCTTTCTGGTGCCATATTGGAATCTAGAGTGACTCTGTGGCATTCCTGGCTCAGCTAAGTTCTCCTTTGTTCACTCCTGTTTAATAAGAAATATTGTATGATTTCCCTCAGCCCTGCTTCTGATTGCCACATGGAGGAAATGATCTGTGCAATGCCACTTCCTGACTTGAAGTCAGAGATAATGTCTTAGCAGGGAAGATGAAATGCATCATGTGGGTTGTTAGATAAATGTCTTCTCTCACAGTGGCAGCAACGTATAAAATTGTATTTTCTTGTGATTTCCTCAACCTGCTAAATCCTACCAAAAAATCTGCTCCAGAATGACTATAAAGAATTTTTAACATGACTTCAACAGTACAGTATTCTGTATCAGAGGACATTATTTGAGGATTTTTCAACTTAATATTGAAATGTTCTCTGTCTCACCTGATCTGTCATGTATGCTTCATTTTAGAGCCGAAGTTCACACATGCTGACATTATTTATTGTTCCTTCACCTTTTCTGTTGGATATTGTAGCAGAAACAACAGTGGAACTGATGCTAGAAAGTAATCAGCAGGCTTGGGACCACTTCTCTTGGACTAACAACCATTCCTCTTGTCTTACCAGGTCTGATGCTGGTAGTTTGTGAAGTCCGGTACAGGCAATAGGAGCTGTAGGCCATAACGCCCAAGCATCCTCAAGAGTAACAGTAGAGTTTCCTTCTGAAACTTCATGTAGGGAAGAATTGTGGTCTCCATTTTACAGATCGAGACCACAGAAGAGTTCAGGTACCCGTGTCTCACAGTGCAGGATTCATAGCCTCTATCTAAACCCGTATCTGTAAGGCACCTTATATTTACACTTACATTTTTCTACACTTATATTTTTCATCAATAAGAGTCCCTGGAATTAGTGTGCATGCCCAAAACAAATTCTGCCTTGGAAGGATGAAGCAGTTCAGCACCTGTCCTAGCACTGCTTGGCAGGCTCCTGCTGCCATGGCTGCTGTGAGGATGCTGAGCAGAGCCACCAGGCAGGCTGGAGAGCAGAGCGTTTGTGCAGGAGGAGGGAAACGGAGCTCATTTCTTCCTCTTGGCCCAGGAAACTAAACACAGGGAATGAGCTCAGATCCTCTTCTATTTCTGTTCATAAGGTGCTATTGAGCAACTGCAACAGCAGCATGTTCCCAGCTGCCTCTGGTTTCTGTTACATTTTTACACAATTTTGGAGGTTGTCTATAGGCTTTGGGGGGCTTCCTTGCAAAATTCCTTCCTTACATCCTTACCTGCTTCCTTCCCTCTCTGGTGCAGAAAATCTTTTTGTCATTCTCCATTCCTTCCAGCATGGAAATTTGAGCTGATTTCCCAACAATCTCACCTCAACATTCCCCACACTGTAACAGATAAAGCATACTTGGGCCATAATGTTATAGGTACAGTGCCTGAAAAACACCACTGATTTAATTCAAGAATGATTTGTGTGTAAGTAGTCATCTACACGTGCAGCATTGTGCACTGAAATGCAATTACATATGGTTTTGTAGTACGGAAGCAAATAATTACAGGAGGAGGTTAAGTGCATGTTCCATAGGCTTTGATAAAGCTCTTTTACACTGTTTTTAAGATTTATTTTTCTATGAATTCTGGCCGCAGTAGTTAAGATGGTAGGGGAGCAAAGGTGATGATAGAAAGGGAGAACAGTGAATTTTATCAGGCCAGGTCCACCTTGACCTGGTCACACTTCCAGTATTTGTAAGGCTTCATCCAAGTGTAGGAATCTACGGTCAGTGCATATGATTCAGAGGTCTCCTGAGTCATGAAATTAAGTGTCTGCTTTTGCAGTCATCTGTTTGAAAACAGTTAATCCAGAATAACTCTATGAATTATAGTATTTAGGCAGTGGGCCAGATTTTTCCTTTGCCTTGAATCACTTGCTTCATCCCACGTTTGCGAAGATCATAAACCTGTGTGTCCTGAAGATGCATCCTCTGCAGGTACATTGTCAAGTGGTGTGCCATGTACACTGCACACTTAACCTCCACCGTAATAAGTTCTTACCTTAGTGAGAATGGTGTTTGGAAGCAGTTTCCCTAATTCATGGGTTCCTTTGATCCCATGATTCTACTGTTGTCAAAAGGTCCTTTAGGCCTGTAGATGTGGGGTCACATTTTAAAGTCCTGCCATAAAAATTGTCTTGTTTCCTTTCATCTTCTACTAAGCACACATTGACTGACCTGTTTCTTTGCATATCTCCCAAGAGAAGCTTTCCCTTAGCCTAGCCTGGTACAGCTGCTGGTGCCTGCACTCCCTTGGTTTCTGATGTGTGCAATCCCACTTTTCCCTCTACTCACATGTCATGCTATGCTATCACTCACGGAGCCAGCTGAGAGCAATTTAAATATTCCAAAAGAAGAAGAGAAGCATTTGTGAACAAATTGCAGTCCTGACCTGATCACAGTACGGCTTCATGAGCACCTTTGTGAGAGTTGGGGGATGCAAGGCCATGCTTTCCGAAGCAGGTGGCACCTCACGTCCCTGATTCAGTCCTATACTTCCATGGGGTTTTAGTTCAAATGTAATCTGGTGATACTGTGAGGAGGTCTAATAGCTGTCCTCCCGCAAAAGTGGCAGTTAAGTTGTTGTTTCCTCTTCTGAGCCATCCCTTGACATACATTCTCAGTGTTTTCCCCTGTGCTGGCATTGATGGTTCTGCAGCCCTGTGCTGAGCTGCTTTAGGGACTAAGATAGCTGAGAAAACAATAATGAAGAAAAATTGACTTGCTTTCTGCTCCAGGACAGTTCAGCATACCTTGTTAGGTCACCTTATATGTTTTGTCACATTTCACAGATATAGAAACTGAAGTGAGAACATAAAGTAATTTGGGGCAGACTTTTCCTGGCATTTTTCCAAGCAGCTGGTGGAAATAGCGTGCAGCCCCAGAGGTGCTGTGCAGCAGGAGCCCTGATGGGACTTTTTATGGTGATCCTCAACAAATGGCTGTGCGGTTGGAGGTACATTGGGAAGCATGGAGCCTTACTCAGCCTCTGTACAGGTAACACAGCCCCCCGGGCTCTGGAAGAGTCATGGGCCTTGAAGTGTGCCCTGTTGGGAGGAAATTGCTGTGTCCCAGCCCAGTGAGCCCACAGGCGGAGGTGCCTTGCTGAGCAGTCCCAAACAGCATGGGGACAATCTGTGTGCTGGTAAATAGCTTCATACAGCCTTGTCTCTGCTGCCGGTACTGTGATGGGAATTGAGAGCTTTTAGTACACTTCTGTGATTTATACCTAATTGTCTTAGAATTACAAGTGAGGCTGTCTCTGAGGGGTTGAACGTGTTGTGAAAGGCTGCCGCGTGGCAGTTTCTTCATTTTTGTGGCTTTAGCCTCACTCTGGCACTAACTTACTGGTACTTATATACTGTTACCAAGAACTAAGTGAACCCTCTGTGACCAACTTCAAAAACATTGTGAGAGTCTTGGTGATGCTACAGTATTCAAATCTGATTGAAAAGCTTGCAGATAACTTAGTGTAAAAGATGAATTTGAAAACTTGATGGTTTTTAAATCCACACAGTTCTCGAAGAACAATGTAGGTCTTCAGTTGAGAGACTATGTGTACCCATGCATTTACTCCAGCACTACACATTAGGTTCTCCAGCTCCACAAGTGCTAACAACTAAATAGATAACGACAAAGTTACTCAGCTCACATTACTGTAAGGTAGGAAGTCTGCCTTCTACAAAGGTGTTGGATGCAATGCACACAAAGTGAGTGTGTCTCACATCTCCTTGCAACGAAGGATGGGTTGTGCCTGTGCAAAAGAAAGAGAATGCAACCTGGATTTCTAGATGCGTGTACAGAATTAAGAATTCAGAAAATACTGTTTGATTCGTATCAATGTCGAATGTTAGCCTGAACGTAAGATACCACAGAGGATAACTAATCATAAGGGAGCTCTGCCGTGTTTCCTGTAGTTACCCATTGCTGTGGCTTGTTAAAGTTAATTTAAGAATAGAGGACGCTTGGAAGAATGCAGCCTTGTTGAATGCCAAATGCAAGTCAGAAAATCTAATCTGGATTCAATAGACAGTTTATATTTTTCATGTAATTAATGATCGTAAGGAATTTAAAGTATGTGCAGTTGCGATGTTTTAAAATCAATTCTGTGCTATGTGGTGCAGTGATAGTTCTATGCAATTCGAAGCCAGAAAATATGTTTTATAGGGGAAAATAGAACTGCTTTGGCAAAGAACAGTTTGTGTAAAGAGTCAGCCTTATTTAATGCAGTGTTAGTTTTCATGGCACACCATACAATAACATATTGAAGACAGTGTAATTCAGTTAGTGAAAGATAACGTTTTTAAATGGGGGGAGATTGCTCTTTCAAATATATGAAAAAACAAAGGCCATAGCTGTCGTGTGGGTTAATGCAATCTATCCAGACAGACTCTTGCATAAATCAGATTTTAGGACTGGGTCCTATGTCAGTGATCTTCCCTCAGGATGAGTAAAACCAAAAACTTTCTCTTTTTCTTTGCTTCAGAAGTTTCTCCAAAAAGCTTGGGCTTTAGCTCACTTGGAGATGCTTTAACATGTACGTTCGTGTTCCTGCAATTTATTCCTTTTTCAGATTCTAAAGTGGCCCTAATGGGTAAATTCAAGCCACACACATTAAAACCCAAATATGCTAATTAATAAATAATGATAGTGAGTAAATCACCCTCCTGAAATAGCTCCTTATTTTTCCACGCAATCAGCTTGTCATGTAGAGTTTTGCCTGCATGGCCCCAGCATTTCTGCTGTGCCCTCAGGGTCATCAGATGGGGGCTCTCTGCCTGGTGGAGCAGAGACCCCGAGCAGAGGAGGCGTATATAACTGCTCTATTTACTGCGCTACCACGGTCTCCCATCCTGGTATATGTCCAAGTGAATAATGGTAACAAATCACTATCATAAAATCAGTGCTTTCCCTTGCCTGCTATAGACACAGTTGCTCTATATTTCTGTTATTTTACCCTCTCTGAGGACGTCAAGTTATGGGAAGGGCTGTGGGAAATATTTTCCTAAAGGATGATTTGTATGACTGGACAAACACAGGCTTAAATGGGTATGTGTGCCTGCCCCAAAGGTTGAGCATCGACGATCTGATACAAGGATTGAGTGGATAATGCCTGTTTATCCTTGCCTTGTCCTTTGCAGGAAACTACAGCCCGATGCGTGCTGCTGCTTTCTTTCCCACCCTCCCCCTGCTTTTCCCTGTGACACTTACCGAGATGTATCAGGGTTGTAAAAACAGCTGGGCTGCTGATCCCTCCTGCCTTGGGCCAAGTTTCATCCTTCTGTGTAACTGATGGAGAGCTTTTAGTTTCCTAAAGCCTCTTGTTTCAGCCTTAACAAATAAACAAGCAAAGAAACAAACCCAGCCTGGCTTCAGGCACATGTAACGCGAGTGTGCTTGCAGGTACGTGGCTTCTGATTTCTGTGGTTAATTCCCTGAGAAAGATTTTCGATGAGACAAAACCACCTTCGAAACCAGATCAAAAGAAAGCAATAGCTGTCATACATTAGTGTGTTCAGGATGATTAACACAGCTGATTTAACACTCCTAGTAGGAAAATCGGGCTTATTCCTTTGATTAAAAATGCAAATGGAGGCCTGGCATTTGCCTAGGAAGCAATAACATGCTGCAGTCATGAAGAGGAAAGCTCAGTTCACCACTTTCACTTCTCTGCGGGTGCTCAGCCCCTGCTCTAAGGTCCCCAGAGCGAGTAGCTTTTTCCCCCTCTCCCTTCACAGCAGTTTGCAGACTCATCACAGCTCGAGCCGAGGTGTTTAAGTGCCACTTAGTGGCTGTCCAGAGCAAATGTAAGATGCTGTGCTAGCTGGGATAGTTTCACCTCTCCTGCTATTCCACCAGAAGGGGAATGCCTCCTTGCCTTGTCTTTGACAGCTTAAGATTGTTTGAAATCAATCCAAAAACCCTGGTGGGCTTTAGGTAAGGATTTCAGTGCCATTGAAACTTACTTGTTTCCAAATTTTGAAGTTCTGTTTGCGTTCTCCTTGTGCCTTTTTTGGCAATAAAAACTTGTAAAAGTATTGTAATGAGTTGCTATTTTGCTGTGCCGTGAGCTAACCCAGGACCCAACAGTAAGAAAAGGTGCTGCATGAGAACCAAAATGCCGGCATTCCTAGAACTGCTAACAAAATGCACTTTATTCTTCACTATTAACACTGGAGGGGAAAAAATAAGGCACGTGATTCATTGGGCTTAGTGTTTGGCATTAGCTGATGTTCTGGGATATCTGCTCCTTAGCAGGATGGAAGTGAAAACTGACACGTTATGAGCATGATGTATGGAGCTGGTCCTAAAACTCAAAACTGAAAGAACTTCAGAGTGTAACTTACCTCTAAGTTACTAATTCAGTAATGAAATAGTTGCATCCAGAGGACAACAGACATCGGAGTGCATGCCCTGTTTGTGTGCAGGCCTCCTCTTTGCTTGTAGATTTTCAGTGGGTGCTCTGCAGGTTGTGAACTGTAGAAAACGTGCTTCCAATTTTCCATTAAAATGAAGACTTTTTGCCTTTTTGTTTTGTTTTGTTTCAGCAGCAGCTTTACAGTTTTTGTGTTTTTAAAGAGTACCTGTATGCCAGCTGTGATTGCAAGAGTCAGAAACGTTCCCAGCAACATCAAACAAATGAAGTGTAGGTTTCTGATTTGCAGGCTCAACTTACAGAATGCAAACTGGCAAGATCTCAGGATAAACCCATTCACACAACCTGAGATGGTGAACTTCCAACAAGTCGTATAAGAACTTTGTACATGATAAATTTTCCTTTTGCAGATAACGTGCAGTGCCTTGACTTTTACACACATACACACAGATATTTCGGTCTGTTCTAAAAGTCTTGAAGCCACCTTAAGACAGCTCAGCCACAGCTGAACCAGACTTCCAGGAAGCAGTCTCGAGGGGAGTTCGATCCCAAGTGGGCTGTGAGTGAAGTCAAAGCACATGTATGGGGCTGACATTATGGATATGCAATGAGACAATGTAATATGTGTATTTTTTAAAACTCTTTCTGTTTGGCTGTATATTACATTTTTTGGATATTAGAAATAAACTCAGAAAAATGAATTAAAGCTAGCCAGAATTTAACTTACAAATCTGTTATGCTTGAAAGAGCAGGCTGAGAATTTACTGGATCCCAGGGTAGAAAACCCTCCTCAGATAACTTCTGAGGTTCGCTTGTGAATTTGGGTCTCTGTGCCTGTGAATGCATTCAAATATGTGAGCTCAGCCCCAGGTTGCAGTGGTATCTGAACTTACCGTGTTCCAAATTAAGCTGTGTCGCTCTCCTCCTCCAGTGCTCCCACGGCAGGCAGATGGGGTGTGAACCGTAGGGTGAGATTGCTAGAGTGAAGAGTCCGGCTGTCCAGCCCATCCTTCCAGCTGTGTGCATTATTTTTCTGGAATAGCAGAATTCCCTGTTGGTACTGGTAATGCTCAGGAGGGAGGAAACACCAGAATCAGCCCTTGATTATTTTATTGTAACATCATTAATCTATTTCAATCGGGTACAACAATCCCAGCTGTATTTGGGGCTTCATTCATGAGAGGACGCACACATTTTCTTAATCTTACCTACTCCAGGAGCCTCGTGGCTGCGAGTTCTAGGATATCTCTGCCGTAAGAAATGGTTAAAGAGACCTGCAGGGAGCGAATCCCTCTTGCCCGTGGGGATGGGTGGTTTGGGGAGAGCTGATTCAGCTGCCGAGGCTCCATTGTTCTCGTGGAGGAGCGGAAGCGCAGTCAGCACATGTGGCAGAAATGTGCAGCCGTGCCCTCCAGTAACGCATCCTGAGCCCTTTGAAGTGATCCGCCTTTATCAAAACCACAGAAGATCAATAAAGACGAGCCCGGTCGCTGGATTTTATGTCTCCGGCTTGTGTGTTGTATTTCACAAATGATTTCCAGCGTGTTTTTAGGAGTCAGACAGAACTGGCTTGGGACAGCTACACGTGGAGCGCTGTCTGTAAGGAAACCAGGGGCTGCAAGCTCCTGAGTGAGAAGTTAATGGGGAAAAGTGGGGTTTCAGAGTGGTAGAGACAGTGCCTGAATCCTGGTTTTAAAGGTGTTTTATTGCCGTTTTGTGGCTTTGCTGCTATGGAAAGACAGTGTGGCTTAGCCAAAACCAAATAAAATCTGACCCAAGAGCCTAGATCATTGAC
This sequence comes from Anas acuta, assembly GCF_963932015.1. Classification (NCBI taxonomy): domain Eukaryota; kingdom Metazoa; phylum Chordata; class Aves; order Anseriformes; family Anatidae; genus Anas; species Anas acuta. The sequence continues at coordinate 23,280,769 of NC_088982.1, forward strand.
TACGATGTGCTTTGTAGGTGAATAAGCCCTGAGAAGAGGGTAGGAGGGGGAAATGTAAGAAGCAGTCAGTGAAAAGCATGTGTGAGGGAACTCTGCTGCTGAAACTTTGCACTGTCGGGACGGAAGAAGGAATGTAATCAGCGGCACAACACGGCAAACGCAGAACTGCAGAGAGCTCAATAGAATCGCAGGTCTGTGGGCATCGTACAAAGTCACCCAGCGAGCAAATCGCAATACCGGGAGCTTTCCAAGCGCATTCCGGCTTCCGCACGGCACAGGAAACTTCGAGGGCAGGACCGTGCTGCAGCCTGCAGCCCAAAGGAGGGCTGGCGATGGGAAGAGGTGCGGGGCGTGGGCCGGGCCGGGCTGCTCGGCGCACTTTTTAGGTTCCTGCGTTGGGTCCAGTGCTCCTGAGGAACCTGCAGCGAGTGGATCTCGCCCCGGGTGGTGCACAGGAGGCCGCTGCTATGAGGGCGACGCTGCAGAAACTGAAGCTGCTTCAGCTCGACTCTGGGAAAGAGCAGGACAATGTGGTACTCCCTTCCTCTTCTTGTTTTATCTGTGTTTAAGGTGCATATAGCAACTCGGTCTGGGTTTTTGGCGGGAGCAGGATTAGGTCCTTTTCAGGCAAATAGCTTTTGCACCTCCGTGCTCTTCGTGTGCAATTTGCAGTAACCCCATGGGTGGTAGGTGAGTTCTGGCCCCTGCACCTGCTGAGGTGTGAACCTGGCCTGATAGCCTTTGTCTTTTTCAGCAAAAACAAGAATATTATCATTTGATGAGGGAAAAGAAGCGTTAATGCTTAAAGTTTTACTCCAACTACCATTTTTTCCTTCTGTTTGTAGTGAAGTGGATGTTGCTTTAGAATATCTCAACTCCAGGAAACTTTCAGTAGACTGTGTACTGCGTGTGGGGACTGCTGCAGAACCCAGCTAGAAGTTAGTGTGATCTTTGCATATATCGGTGCTGTTAGGTTCATGAAGCTATTAGTTTGTTATGGCGAACTGAGAAGACTGGCTACTTTTCAGGCTCTTCATATTGTGGCATTCAATATGCTTTCCTAGTCTGCTACTGTTGCAACTGAAGTGCACAAAATAATATGGCCAGGGCAGTGTGGCTATTTTCATGTTTATGGTTAATTATGGGAGCAGAGAGCTAGGCTATAACTCTCTAAGTACGTGTTATAAGTATGCATAAAGTATGCATTAAAAATTGTTCATATTGAAACTCATTACTGGACGTCTGTAATAGAATGAAGTGCACATGGGCATCCTGACTAACGCAAATCCCATTTTGTAGGCATTTGTAGGAACGCTTCACCCACAGCTCGTGGAGTAGATAACTTTTATGACTGGTTAAAAGAAATCAAAACACAGTTAAGATGTCACTTTCTGTTCATAGTCTGTTTTTCCTCAACACTTTCTAGAAGTCTCTTATTGCTTAACTTGTCCATTATTGGAAGTAGCAGCGTGTAGTATTTCCATGTTTTTTTCCAGTGTGAGGTAGTGCCTCTGCACAAAGGAAATGAGACATTTTCAAATCAAGTGTCCGTCTTCCTATCCAAGTAACTTGGTTTAACTATTTAACTTTCAAGGCCAAGGAACACTTGAAGAGCAACCTTTTAATTGCATTTCAGAAAAGACTTCTTAAACTTCTAGTTTTTTGTTTTGTTTTTTTTTTTGCCTGTGATTGCTGTGGGGAAGCAGGGGGAGGCTGGATGAGAAGGGTGCAAAATCCTTCCCTAGCCATTTAGCTAATGCCAGGGGATGATAATCCTTGTTTAATTGTCACATCCTTCATGTCCTGCTGCCAGGGGTGGGGTGGCTGTTAAAATAAGCAGCCTTGTATCATTCATATTTTAGGGTTTGTCCAGTTATGTCCGTGTGTGTGTGCAGGTGTGCATTGTCCCCGTGGGTGCTGCTCTCTCCCCAGAGCTTTCTCAGCAGCTTGAAGAGCTCAGCTAGTCGTTGCTCAGCCCGGTCACACTGAGAAGAACAAGAAATACTGGCCTCCAGGGAGAAAAACAGGAAGTTTCTAACCGTTTCAGATACGGTCAGGATCTCACTGATGATCTCGAGGGCTCCACCTCTGTCTTTGTCACCGCTTGTTGGCAGCATCCCCATTTGTTTTGAGCTCTGCAGTTTGCCAGTTTGCTCTACCTGTGGTCTATTCTTCCAGCTCAGTTTCACAGCTGCCAGAATACTCTCCATCCCAAAACAGATTAAATGCCTTGAACCTCTGATGCTTCTCCATGCAGAGTTTCCCCTGTTGTTTGCTTGCCACATTGTCCTTTTGGTTTTCTTGCCTCTAGGCATTCAAATTGAAGTGGTATCTCTGCAGGTCTGCCTCAATTTATCTTCAAATTCAGGCTGTGTTTTTTTGCTCATTTAGGGAGATCCGATCACTTGGTCACAACTGGCTCACTCAGCAGTGCACATTTGATCTTGGTCAAATGCAAACATATAATTATGCTTTAGCTGAATTAGTCAGAAACCATGGCAGAGTTCCTGACAGCTTCAAGCTCTTTTTTAATTTTTCCTGTGAAAACAACAACAACAACAACAAAAAAACTCAATCCAGCATAAAGTTTGCCAATCCAAAGTTTACTCATCAGTGGTTTTGAAAGTATTTGAAGCGGCAGGATGATTTCAGCCCAGATGAGTATTATGCATCAGATGGCATCAGTGGTCGTGAATGGGTACCAGGACCCTAAAGCTGGATTATGTTTATTGACACACTGATTGTGTATAGCCTTGGTCTCTTCCTTTTTCTGTATATTTTTATCCTAGTATCCCAGGAGTTATCTCTGTACCTGAATATGCCCAGAGAAGCTATGGATGCCCCATCCCTGGAGGTGTTCAAGGCCAGGTTGGAGGGTTTAATTCCACTGTCTGCTGAGCAATGTGGCCCTGGAGCTCTTGTTCTTCTCTTCTACATGGTGCAGGATCACAGATCCCTTTGCAAATCCCTCCTTCCCTTGGTCCTCTTGCTGACATCCAGGTTCCCAAATGAGCTCATGGTAACTCTTTTGCTCTGACATGTTTGGAGAGGGATGGTTCCTGCTGGCTGGGAAGAGGACAGATAATCTGCCATCAAGGCTGTCTTTCACTCTCACACAGGAAATGCTAACGCTATTCAAATCAAAGAATTTTGGCAATGACAAATTTGGTAGCTGAACGAGCAATCGTATGGAAGCTGAAACCAACAGAAGCGGCTGGAAAGGGTTCCGCTGCCGAGGTCAGTGCCCAGGGCTCTGGCAAGGAATCGTTGCCTTCTGTCGGGCTGCTGCACAGGGAGGGGATTGCGTGTTATCTCTGGGCACCAGCCCAAAGTCTTGTGTTTTTCTTGCTTGCTGCTGGTTAGCAGATAGCCAAAATACTTCAGTCTATGATCTTAACTGACTAACAGTGCAGAGATTACCCCAAACATCGTCATTTCCAGTATTCTCACAGAAGTAACTCTTTCCATCTTTTTCCTCTGACAAAAGAGAAACCATCTAACCTGCTATGGAGAGTGGGAAGGGTTGAGACAAGACTTAAGGACATCCTAATGAACAGTTAAAACTAAGTATTGAAGGATAAAAATGGGTGTTTTTAAACAAAGGCCAAATAACAGATAGTGGTAATTACTGGCAGATATATTCTTCTGTTGCATTTTATCAAAGACCTTGTGTGGGACAGACTTGAACAGGGAAAGAAGGGGTAAATGGAATATGTAACGGGTAATGTGAGTAGAGGGGGTCATCCAAGAAAAGAAAGGCTTGCAAAAATGTATTTATGGAAAAAGTTTCAGAGAGAAAGCTTCAAAAGGGAATAGGGTCTGCTATAAAACTACCACCAAAGTTAAAAGCAGCAGGAGAGGCCAGCTCTCAGGTGATTGTGGTTATGGCTGCAATCTTAATGCAGTTTCTTGTTAGACTTTGCTCAGTGGTGACATACTGTGAAGACTCTTAGAAAATATTTACAGCCATTAAACCTAAAGAAAGCTAAAATCAGAAGAGAGCAAGTCAGAAAATCTTCCTTTTAAGTTAAAAGGTTGATTACATCAATGTGTCTTTGTATCTCTCCCCTCTCTCTATCCTTATGTCCAACTGGTTTCTTTTAACGCGGAGAGCTTTGTTTGAGGAGAAATAATGAGGGTAATATTTGTGTATGTGTAAATTTATGAAGGACATCTGTAAAACTGAAAGATCCTTTTTCTGACGATGTAAGCTTTCAGTTGTGGCTTTGAAGCATTTTAATTGCTGCTATTTTAAAAACAGCCACAAATATCTTGTTAATATTTTCCATGATAACATGGAACAGTTCACAGGAATGAGGGTTTTGTCTCTCTTTTTTTTTTAAGATCATATGCTTAGATAAGATAGTGTCAAGTGCTACTTACTGTTTATGCAATACAGATGTAATTCCCGAGCCCTGAATTTTTCCATTTACCCAAAATGGATATACAGTATTTTTGGAGAGACAGTTATTTGCACAAGACAAACTTAAAATAGAAAAATACAGAGGTTCTTTTTTTAGAAAGTTGAACATCCTGAAAAATGAATGCAGTTATTGTTCCTACTACATTGCTGTTTTGGAAGGTGAGCAAAACAGTGACCTTTTCATTTACACTGAAGAATTCCATGCATTACCAAACATTTTTATATCTGAGCACTTAAGCCTTGCCACCAGCTCTTTCTCAAAAGCTCTTGAATGTACCCACTCCTTCCTTCAAGGCTGGCAAATATCACCTCCATTTAACAGATAAACTAAAACAGAGAGTGGTGAAACAGCTTGCCTGAAAAACACAGTAACAGCGGAAGCTGGAATTCATTCACTGTTACTCTACCTCCTATTTCAGTGTCTTCACCACAAGACATCCCAGCCCTATAGCACGTAGAAGATTTCAGAGCGCACATAAAATCATACAGGCATCACTATAACAACTGCATGCAGCAGGTTTAGAAGCTGAGCAGCATGAAGTAACACACTGAGGACGCTCTTTGAGCCAGTGGCAGTCAGGGCTAGAAGCCAGGTCTCCTGACTGACATTGGCATTTAATAGAGACTCAGAGGATGTGTGTGTATTATTAGCTGGAAACTGCAGAAGGGTGCCAGTCAGGAAGGGGGAGCTGGAAAAGCTCCCAAGCAGGCAGGATCTCCTCAGAAAAGGGGGCAGAAATAATCATTTAGACATGATATTGTTCACATTCAGTGTTAGAGAAATGCAGCTCCACTGCTACCACCACATAGTAGATATTATGTGCTGCTCATAGTTTTACAGTATGCTGTGGCATTGTTCTTGCATGAAATAAAAGTAGACCAAATTTACATACTTAAAAGCTAAGTATTTCTAGGTTTCTTGTAAGGTGCCTAGTTTAAAGCCCTAAGAACAGATTTCCCTTTATTCATGTACATGCTCTGTACATCATGAACAGTAGCAGCAGGAAAGTCTCTTCCCCTCTATCATGCCAGTAAACCTTTTGGTGGGTACAACCACCAGAGTGAGTGCTGGTCACACTTAGTCATTATTAGGTTTATGGGTAAAGAAAGTCCATGCATTCAAATGGCCCACTGCTGCTATCGTAAGGACAAGATAAACCATTGGCCATGCTTGTGAATCGTTTCTACTTTCACCTGTAGAGCTATTAGAAAAATGGATCTCTGTTCTTCTTTTATGAAATATGAAATGTATTTGTTATGGCTTTAATTATAGAAGCTGTAGCATAGGTTTTAAGTTAATTAAAAACAAGCTCTGGGGAGGCTTTGGGCTATCCAACCATGAGAAGGTAACTGCAAGTAAACTGCATGTTGCTTTTACAGCTCATATTGGTTAGTATCTTGTGGCTCCCTGGCAAATGTTGCTCAGGAAAAGGTGTCTACAGGATTTCAACCTTCCACATCAGCTGTCTTCCTCTGACTGTGTGTCTTTGAGCAAGCCACCTAAACTGCTCAAGCCTTACGTTGATTCTATAGGTGGGTAAACTAATATTTAAGTTAAACACTCAACTAGAGAGTCCTAATAAAAGCAGGTTTCCCCAGTCCCCCTGCCAGCAGCCCAGCTTGGCCAAGGAGCTGCTGTGTGAGACCAGGGCTGGACATGCACAGCTCTGCACTAGGTCTTGCATCCACCGTGGTCAGATACTTTCAGCAATATGCTGTTCCAGACCAGAGGCATTACTTCTCACGGACTTATTCCTTCATGCCATGTGTGCTAGCCACCATCCCCAGGTAATTGTTAATATCCTCGGTCAGCGACCTGGTTTGGTTTTATGGTTTGTTTGTCTGGTGTTCCTCAGGAGGTGGGTGGAAGTGTTGTGTTTGGTATTGCAAAGACGCAGGCATGAGCTGTGCAGCTGAGCTTTTGTGTTGTAAAGAGCTGGGCAGTCCCCTCAGCCCGCTATGGCACACTATCACACACCACTGCCGTGATGCTCACCAAATCAGTGACAATCTAAGAAACAGTGCTTGTCATTTAGTGTAACCTCTTAAAAATACGCTCCGTCTAATTCAGTGCTGCTGAACTGGCCCTGTCAGCTGGAGGCAAGCAGCTGTCTTGCTCACTTTGTACAAAACCAGGGCATGCAAGGCTGGGGGCAGGGGAGAAGGGACCCAAGCTGCCCACTTTCTGCCTCAGTGAGCTGCAAGGGGGTGGCTCTGCTTCTCCCTGCATGCTGAGGTATCGCTCCGTGCTTCGCTGGATGCCCAGCGACTGGGACCAGTGGGACGGTGTCGGGTATGAACCGGGAGGCGACTCCGTCAGCCCTAGGCCCGCAAATGCCTGCATGTGCAGGACGTTTGGCTGGCTGGAGGAAAGCTGCTTCGGGCAAAGTGGAGAGCTGAATTCACAACTTCAACATCGGACTTTGAGCCTCTGAACTGTCCTGGGGAGAAGCGCAGGGCAAAGCATGGTGCTTTTCTGTCGGGATTTAACAAACCTGGTTCTTCGCTTTGTTTCTGTGAGATGATGGAAAGTAAAGGGCTTTTTGTTTTGGCTGAAGCGGAGCATTTCCTTGAAATCCAAGCCTGTTTTCCCCCAGTTCTGTCCTGTTTCCCCCTCTGTCAGGGGGCAGGTCGCATCCCTTCACCCCCTCAGCTTTTAATTCTCTCCCTGACCCACCTGAAACACCGCCAGCCGCCTGCCTGGGAACCTACCGCCCCACGGGGGCTTTCAAAGGGGAAGATAGTAACAAGAATCGGGCGAACTTCAGGCGTGACTGCGATGCTGCCGTGCTCCCAGGAGGGGTTTTGGGGCCGAGGCCCATGAGCACAGCTTGTCAGGGCGAGTTACCTGAGGGGGGCGACCCGGCCCGGCCGGCAGCGGGCTGAGGCCGGAGCCGCGGAGGAGGCGGAGCGCGGCGGGGGCGGGCGCGGCCCCCGGCCCGGCCTCCGGCCCTTCCCTTCCTCCTTTCCCTTCCCTTTCCCTCGCCTCCTTGTCTTCCCTTCCCGGCCTTTCCCTTCCCTTCCCTTCCCGCCCGGGCGAGCGCTGTCGGAGGGCGGCCGGGGCCGCTCCCGGCCGGCGCATGAGGAGGCGGCGGGGAGCCCTGAGGGGCGCCCGCAGCGATGTCCCCGCTCTTCGGCTGGGTGGCCAAGGTGAGCCCGGGGGGTTGCAGGGGCTCGGAGAGGGCAAAGGAGGAAAGCTGGAAAACGGGGTTAAAAACAGGGGTAAAAAACGGGGTTAAAAACGAAGCCCCGGCTGCGCTGCGGGGCTGTGGGGGGGGAAAGGTGCGAGTGAAAACGCGCCTGGGGGTGCTCCGGGAACACCTCACAGCGAGCCCGCTGCTTGGGTCCGACTCTTTCCTAATTTTTTTTTGGCATTTGTGGAATTTATAGAGAGCGGTAGGCTAGTTTATGATGCGGGACTTAGTTAAGTATGCCAGCATATGGGACCTGCTGGCTCGTGCACCTGTGTGTCAGAGGCTCCCTCCGCCGTGCCTGTGGAGCTCCGTGTGGGTGCAAGGCAGCTGAGGTGGCTTAAGTCTGGAATTCAGTTTAAAGCTGATGTTTCAGAAGCAGGTTGGTTTTCTTGTTGGTTTCTCCCACACAAACACACACAATGTAACAGTCCTGAGTGGAAAGTGACCTGTGTGTGAGATTCGGTGTGGAGGCACCAGGGAAAGAGCAGAAGAGGGGCAGGTGAGGCCAAGCCACTGTGACAGGCAAGAATTAGGAGTCCTCTGATGAATTAGCCAAAAAAATAAGACTGTATCTTGAAGTTAAAAACTAATGGGCAGTCTAGTCCGTTAGGCAGACCTGCAGAACCTGGTTCTCCCATCTGCTTTGCCGGGTGTAAACGGGCAGCTGCGTAACTGCTGTAATGCAGCCCCCTTCCCAGATCTGTAGGAGGCAGAAGGTCCCTGGGGAAGGTGGTGGGGAGGGGAGCTCAGTGGGTGACTGTGTCACCCCCGTTCAGGTTCTCAGCCGGAAGGATTTGCTCTTATCTGTCCTAAAAAGGACAGGCTTTTTGATTTTTAGCTGTGCCCTGAAAAGTAGAAGTGTATCCTTTCCTCTTCCTACCTGTGATCTTAATCTGTTTAAATAGCTACCGAGTGGGGCATTTTCTTTTATTTTTTATTTATTTATTTTAAAGTAGTTCCTTCTGCCATCACTGCAGCTCTGTCCCGTCAGTGGTGCAAGGCCTGATCTGCTGTGCATTTACCTGAGGAAACAATCCCGTGCTGGCTGCCAGAAGCACACCGATCCCATCTACAGGTGCCTGCTGTTGAAAATGAGCGGCTCTGTTGAGTAAATACTGCAGGACGGAGCCGTGGGGCAGCCCCTTTACCCCCCTCATTGTGAGTTTCCCAGCTGGACAAAGCCGCTAGTCAGAGAGCAGCGAGTCTTGGAAGAGGCACAAGGCAGAGCCTGTGGTGCGCAGACTTGGCTGCGCTTCTGGGGGGAGTAACAGGAGCTCCTGCAGAAACGCGCTTCTGGCTTCACTCGGAGAAGTGTTTTCTGGGCTTTCAAAGCCAGTTATTGCAGCGCTGCTTCCTTGCAAGTGTCTAGCATTAGTCTTTTAATGGCAGCTAATCGCCAGCCCTAACTTGGGAGGGAGAGCAAAGCGGTGTACTTAGAAAAATGAGGCTTGCTAACAGAGGAAGCCATCCAGCCTGCCAAAATCTGATCGGTAAAAACGTAGGAAATACTGCTGGATGCTTTCAACACAACGGCAAGCCTTGATGGGTTTTATAAGATGGTGGTCCCTTCCAGAAGAGGGAATGACTTAAGGGTGTGTGTGTGTGTGAACTGTCCCCCCTCGAAACAAAGCTGGGCAGCTGTTACTTAAAAAGAAAAAATGATTCCCTCACCCAGGAACTTAAGTGCTTAGTGTCCCTGTGCAAGTCCTCAGACCTGTAAGTGCTTACAAGTGAAGTAATTTATTCCCATGTACTATAAAATTGATCCCCGTTATTTGTGTGTTAGCTTTTAACATGTCTTTATCGATATTTTACGTGCTGTTTTGCCTTGCTCATCTTCCATCTTCACACAGACTCCTCAGAGGTGAGCTCTGTTACGTTGGTATTATCCACACTGGCAGTGTGGGTGCTGGCTAAACCACTGAGTGATGGTGTGGTAGATAGTGAACTCTTAAACACTGACTTATTGTAGTCTATTAAATGATTTAAATGAAAGAGAATAGTTATACCTGCTGTTCCTGCTTGGTTTTATACAAAATCAGACAACTGACTTCAGGGAAATCCTTGAGTAAGCACCTTAAAACATAGCTTGTTCAAAGCGTAAGCTAACTTCAGTCAGCTGTAGGTGGACAATAGTCACTTTAATAACCAAAGATACTTCGGCTTAGTTCACTGCAATAACTGCTATAAAACATAAATAATTTTGAAGTCAAAAACCCCAAACTTTCCATCTGCAAATAAAAAATATACAGAAATGTGGGGTTCTTTAGCAATTTATGGTGTACTTGCATACCATTAATTCATCAAAAAGAGATAATAGTGCAGTGATAGTTGCTAAGAGCTTTTTTATTTGGTTTAATTGTATTTAATACAGCTTTAGTATAAGTAAGAAAAAAAAACAACTTTAGTGCTCGTCATCTACAATTCTGGCTTCATTTTATAATGCAAATTTCTATTCATAAGCTACCTGACAGAGCCACGATTAAGAAACGATCACTGAAGAAATAAAGAAATAAACTGCTCTTGGCATAATAAATTGTATAGATAGAGAATCTGAGTAAATGTGTCCTCAGCTTCTCAGCTAGTTAAGCAGTTTATGCATAGTGTCTGTCCAGTTACAAAGAAGTGCTGTATATTATATAAAAGCTGTGTTTAGCTTCAGCTCATTTTCCCTATAGGATTATAAACCAACAAGGTAAAGTGAAGTAAGCTAATATAAAATGCAAAGCAAGGTTATGTGATCTAAATTGAGTTTTTTTCTACAACGATTTTGGTGGTGCGGATCGATCAACCCCTGTCGGCTGTCTCCACAGCCCCATCCCCTTCCAGCCTGCAGGACGGCAGGTCTCCCACCATCCCCGGGAGGGAATGGGGTGCAGCAGGGCATCACTGCAGCCCAAAATACTTTCGAGAATGTACCAGGCCAGCAAAAAAAGCACGCAGGCATTGCAGGGTGGGTTTGCCATGCTGCTGTCTCCGTCTGGTTTGGCTAATCTTGCACCTTGCACTGAGAAGCTGATCGCTTGGACTTCTTCTGTGCCAAAGAATGGGTTCTGGAGTGTTCACAACAGGTCCTCTCAAATTCCCTATAGCAAAGCAAGAAGTGGTTTTCTCAAGGACTGCTGAGGCAGAATCACCGGTGATCTTTATTCAGTGTAGGAAGCTCATAGAGCGTTAAGAAAGAAAACTTGTATACTACTTAGGGCAGCAGTGCATGCATACCTGGCTATCATTACTTAAGTAAGATGATAAGACTAGAAATGCCACTAATTTTTCTTCGCATCCTAATATAATTCAATAGGCAGTGGTAGAAGTGGTTTTGCTCATGTTTTGCCTTTTTTTTTTTCCCTATAACTTTCTAAATAACTGAGTGCCTAATAGACCTCTGGAGAGGAATGTGTGGGGGTAACCATCTACTTAGCTTAGGTCAGAAGCTGCAAATGCAGTTCATTTGCCTTCTGGAAGAGAATGAGAAGGAATGACAGACTGAAAATCAGGAAGCGCAAGAAATCCCTCCCCTTCCTTTTTTCCTTTTTATTCTGAAGGGCCTATCTTGTCTCTTTTCCTGGACTGTTTCAGGGTACATCCTACTTGCACGTGGGTGTGTTTTGTTGTAACTGTACTCACTTGTCTTTCCTTTATTCCCCACTGCTTCTAGTCAAGTCGAGGACTCGTGGGCATCTTTAATCCCTCAGTGAATGGTTTGTGTTTTAGCCAAATGGATCAGGATTTGGTCTAATAAGGAGCCCTGATAACTGGTCATTTTAACACTACCTAAGGCTTGGTAAACTTTGAAGTTTATTAAGCCTTAGTTTTAAGTCCATCTTACTTGTAAAATGGTAAATTAGTTGGGGAGGTGAATCAACAGTGCTTGTATCCTTTGATGTACACCCTTGTTTGTGCTAGTGCAGTTACCCCCATAACCCTGTTTCTAAATAAATTCAGAGACTTGCATGCTGAATCAAAAATCAGGGAGTTAATTGTGAATTAGTGTCAAGGAAGATTAGGGGATGAGTGGGGAAGGAATGCTCAGATGCTGCAGTTTCTCTTCCAGAAGAAACCTTTAACATGGTGAGTAGAGCCAGGGGGACAGACCCTTGCTTGTCTCCCATGCCAGATGCCTGCAACACAGAAAAGAGAAACTTGAGATTTCTGCAGGAGCTGCGTTTCCATGCCTGAGTTCATGCAGTGCCCCTGCCAGAGACTGCAGGACTGCTGCTTGGTGTATTTCTCCAGGTCAGGTTTTTTTTGGAGGGGGGGAAATGTTGTCACCGATTGCCAGCATTGGGATAAGCGCTGATCCTCGCTGGCATTCTGTATGCCAGTCACTCCCCGCCTTGCCCGCGGGTCTCGGCGATGACTGAGGAGCACGCGCTCAGCATCCCAATGAAGTGGGTCCCGCGGTCACACCGCTCCCTTACTCAGCACTTACACAGCTCTCTGGGGCTGCTCTGCTTCTGTTCTCCCTCCTTCCATTGCTTTCTTTGGACACGGTCCAGATTAGACCCACCTCACTTACACGTCCCGGGTTCCCTGGGAGAAGTGCAGGACACAGGCAGGCTCACACTGCTTCCGTGGGGCTGTACGATGCTGTGTGGCAGCGTCCTCTGCCTCTGTAAGGTGCTCGAAGGGAGCTTAGGAAGGAGCAGGTCTCTCGAGTGAAATTCCCCATCATGTAGATTTCAGCTCACAAAGGCTTTTCTACTGAATCATTTATGCTTTTCTGAATTAATTTCTTATGAGCATCTACTTTCAGGTTCACGTCGACCTCCAGATTTATTAATAAGCCAAGGCTGACGAGGCTGCTTAGTTTGCTGTTTTACACAGGTCCTGCCCTCTGCAATTCAGACCAGAACTTTTAGACTCCAATTGAAAGCTGTTTGCTTTTGTGCTGAAAAGCTCTCCTGCAATCAGTGCTATTAGCTGTCTTCACGTGGTAAACATGTTTTGGGCCAAACCAATAGAAAGATACCAGTAGGTCCTGCAGGATCAGGGAGGGTTCCTGGTCCCATCAGAGACAGAGAGTACAGCTCAGTTTGGGGGTTTTATATATGTATATATAATATGGCAGTTTACCTTTGGTTTACATGTGATGATCTAAAACACTGCCTGAAATCATAGCCTGCTTTTTTGGAAGGCTGATATAATGAAACAGTCTCCTGTGTGCAGTAGAAGTGTTTCTGAGAACGTGAAAGCAGCAGTTTGGCTCTGGGTTCCCCAAACAGAAATATCCGTAAGGCAAAAGTTGGGCAAAACACCACTTTGTGCAGAGACCAGCTCGCAGAGTTCCAGTTTGCATTGGCTTTCCAGTAGCCGGTATGGATGCGAGGAATGGGGCCCATCAGGTATTTGGGTTGGTGGCTTGTTGACCTTCTGACTGCTGCTGCATGAGAATCTCAGGCCTGAAGAAGTTGTCCAGAGTTTCTGGGTTTTAGGCTACTTTTTTAGTCTGCCACAAAGTAGAGCACTGTGGAGAGAGACTGTAAAAGTGTGCATCTCCTTCCGTCCTCAGGGCAACGTGCATATGAGCCTGTGTGCGTTGATGGTGCCGTTCAAAAAAATATATAAAAAATTACACAAATCTCGGCTGAAATACCTGGAAGCTTCTCCCCAGTGTAAAAGTTGCTGGCTGTGGACATGGGAATGCTTTTCTTACTGTCTTTTACAGCATCATCACAGGATTTTTTTTTTCCAGGGGGGATCTTTGATATGCAGTAACCAAACAGGATTTTCAGGTACAGATATCCTGAGAAACTGCAGGTCTGGGGAGAGCAGACATAGTTAGTTACCCAGGCACATTCCCAACTACTGAAAATGGGAAAGATGAGCTAAATGAAGCAGTATTCCCTCTCCTCCCCCCCTTTTTTTGTGTGTGTGTGTTTATTTCCAGGAGCTCTGTAACCAGATGTCTTACTCTTACTAGATCCAATAACAGTTGCCTCTCTGCATTTACAGGACCCTTGGCCTGGTGCTATAGTACCAATGAGGTGAGCTCACTCAAGCTGTTGTCATGGAAATTTGGATGGCTAGCACTTTTCTCTAAATGTTTCATGCTGGTTTTGTTTCTTCAGACTTTTTTTTTTTTTTTTTTTATAGCTTCCAATCTCCCCACAGGCAAGCCATGGAAAAGGAGATTTGGTAGAAATGCTTTGGAGTTTTAGGTGACGATGTGCAAGGAGCCTGTCTTTAAAACTCTGTCGGTAGTTACCCAGACCCTGAACCAAAAATCCATGCTGGAATTTTGGAATGAGGATAAATCCCACTGGAACACAGCCTGTCAGATTTAGCATCCTGTGGAAGCGACTGACATTTCCACTTGCTGTATAGCTGGGGGAGGCTGACTTGTGTGGACTTCAGAAACGTTTTTATTTGAAAACACAGTTTAGGGAGCTCATACTACATTTAGTGTGTGAATCACAGAATCATATACAAAACTATTTATTGTGGGCTGTTAGAATTCAGGCAGCATTTTGTCAGTTTGAAAGCATTATTGAATCTTTAAAAACACCACATATGTTTAAAAGAATCAATTCAGAAGAGCCCAGTCCACATGTGTGTTAGGTGGGGCTGAAATACCAGCAGTCCCCAGTGCTGACATCATGCTTGGGGGAAGGAGATACAGACACAAAGGCTTTCCTTAAAATCTTGTCTTCTTTCCCTTACTGCTTTCCTTCAGCTGTTCTCACAGAGCACTGCCCTTGCGCTCCCTCCAACTTTTTGTGGGGACCCTCTACGTCTGTGACGTCTGTTTTAGAAATGTTGAATACTCACCACTCCCTTTTGGATTTCCTCTGTGAGTAAGGATTTAAATATAGAATACTTTGGAAATACCGTGAAGGTCAGAATTCCCTCGCTGTGAAAGGGGTGTAACCGGCGAGTTGTCCAGCTTAGCTGAAGTTCAGTCCTTGTGGTTGTCCACCTGCCTTACCATTTCATAATGGGGAACCCAGCTGTAACTTGTGGTGAAGAGGGGAATATGAACAAAAAAGGAATAATGGAAAATTTACTCTTGGAAGAAACAGGGTAGGTTTAAAATAGCTGTCTCATAACCCTGAAAAGAGAAGAGGATCTGCATTTGTGTGCATCGTTACAGTTTGTGGCTCAATAAGGTATGATGTAGATCAGATTTGGTATTTATACAACACTAATGCAGATAAGTAGCAGGAGCGCCAGAAATGCTTACGATGATGGGCCAGTGTATATTGTTGAACATCTTTGTTTACACTCTTATCAGTACATCTTTCTATTGATTAGGGTTCTCCCCTATCTTGCCCTATCGTGTGGACACTTGGTTTGGAAAGGCTCCGTGGCTCGGTCTGTGTGGTGACTGCTGGTTATCTCGCTTCCCATCAGGGCAGTGAGCTTGCCCTGACTACGGTGATGGAAGAGCATCATTAACATTTTAGCAGATATCTTGAGAATCAATCTTCCATTTTCAAACAAATCAGCTGGGTGCTGTGGTGTGTCTTTTCCACACTGTGTGCTTTTTTTTGTTTGTTTGTTTGTTTTTCCTGCATTGCTTTCTTACATAGAAACAAGAAGACTCAAAGTAACAGATTTACCTGAATTTCTTCTCTTGCTGTTTGTTTATTGCATAATTAGGGGTTCCAAACTCCTGTCAGGCATCATGTAGGACTGGATGCTGGTTCCGTGTTGTTAGGGCAGCTATCTGAAGAGACCAGATGATGGCAGGTAAATGACCTAACAGCAGCTTTAGAGGATTGTTGATGATACTGTGTAATGGCTAGTGGAGAAAGAACAGGAGGATGGATTTCAGCTGTTACTCTTCAATTACTGGAGCCTTCCTAGATGAGTGCTGAATTGAGGTGATTGAAAGAAAGTTGTTGGCACAGGCTGCAGGTCTAGAGCTCTGTCCTTGTAGGGCTGTAATGAGTTTGGTATGGGGCATCGATGTTCTTGTTGGAGTTCTAGGCAGCAGGGAGAACCATTTCATGAGCTGGAAGTATTGCTAAAATTGCCTCTGGTTTCTTTTGTAGGGAGACACCTTGGCTTGTCCTTGGGGTAGCTTTCAGGAGTGATCCCTTAGCTGCATTTGCCCTGGTGGTGCCTTTTATCCCTGTTTTGGCAACTCTTGTCCGTGCAGGACTGAATGTGCAGCTTTATCTAAAAAGGACAGTGACATCTGTGTTTTGTCTTGGGTCATGCAAATTCACTTCTGGCTGTCAACACAGGGAGCAGGCTTGGCTGCCCTGTAGCAGTTAAAAGAGACCAGGCAGTGGGGATGCCAGCCTCTAGATGAAGAAACGAGGCCTGATTAACCACCAGAAGCACAGGCAAGTGATAGCAGACGTGAAGTAGTGTGGTGTGGGGTGGTCTGCCAGACTTGGGATGCTTGGTTTTAGCTATGTTCCTATGACCCATGACGGCATTGGCAGTGAAATGCTGTCTTGCAGACAGTCTGTAACTATAAACAGCACATTTTCCACACTGATCATCTTCTTCGGAATACATCGTTAAATATCTTCTTCAGACATCTAGTATCCATTCTCTTTTTTTTCCTTGCTTCACTTTTCTAGCATCCTTACATACTTGATGTGGACATAATAGGCTTCTTACAGTGACTTTCAAAGGTACTTCAAGTAAGGGTTTATGGATCCAGTACTCTACAATGACACCTTTTTCCAAACTTTTTTTTCCCAGATTTTTGTCAAATCTGGATGTGAGACAGAACAGGTTACAGAAAAGTTTTCACCAACTTTAAAAGATGCAGCTGTCTTAAAATTTTAACAGGAGGGAAGAAGCAGGCTCTCATTTGTCTTTTATCAGCAGGAGTTGGAAGCACTTGCTTTTTAGGACAATGATCCTTGACTCTTGGGAGGAAAAACTGGCAAATGTCCCTAATGTGATCTGGCTATATCTTAATGGAGGGGACCTTGAGTAAACAGTTTGCTCTTCCCATTACTTTCCTAAGGACATTCTGCAGTTACAGGAAGCTATCAATGCGATGTTGGGCAGCAATGTGCTTTGGAGTGTCCTTGATAACAGGTTAGAATCTATTTCCAGGAGAGTAAGAACCATGGCCTATCCTGTTGCAGCTAAGTTTCCTCCCCACCTCCCCTAAAAAAATATAAAAAATGATTTTCATTCAAATTACATAATAAATGTTTTAGTTTAAATAGCCTTTAATGAATAATGGGAGGTGAGTGAGCTTTTTTTGAGTTGTTTGCTTCAAAAATCAAAGTATGGCTTAATTCTGCAGGTTGTTAACAACTTTTCTGTCCTCTAAATAGTAAGGGTCTTAATATCAGTTGTGGGTTACACTCAGGTGTACGTTTGTATTGTTCTTCCTCCTCTTCCATTACACCAAATGCACTGTGCCTTAGGAATGCCTGGTAGCATTAACTTTAATCTTCAGATCAGCCTCTGTTAGTTCAGCGGAGTATCTTGCTTTTCCAAAGACAACCACCTAGGAAGGAAACAAAGGCTGGCAAACACCTAGTTTCAGTTCATATTCTCAAATGAAGTTAATTTTTGTAAACAAATACACTCTAATTCACCCCAAATAATAATGTATTTTAGAAAAAATGAATATTATCAGCTAGTATCAACTACACGTGTGGATTTTTGGAACTACACAGTTAGATGACCAGTTCTGGTAATGTCTGTAACTTGTCTTCAGATGTCACTACATTGTCACATGAGAAGGTGATCTAAATTCTGCTTTCCCCAGCTGGAAGTTGGGTGCTTTTCAAGGTATTAACTTCTGTGAAATGGGATGTTTGTGGGAAGTTTAACTGTTACATTCCAGTCCTGTCCATCTGTAAGTTGACCTGAGGCAGGTGAGATCTGTTACCACGTGACACAGCTGCAGATCCTTGCTCCTCCAAGAGCAAACGGGTTCACTTGCCTGTTAAACATACCAGGCAGGCAGAGTGCTGGAAAAAAAGCTACGTGCTTTCTGTACTCTAGTTCCCTTGGGACCTCCATAAGTTTAATGTCCAAGTAAGATTCTCCCCACAAAAAACACCCCATGTAGTTCTAAGGAGAAAGGCCATGGGGCTGTCTCATCCCTCAGGAGGTCTTCCT
The DNA here is from genome assembly GCF_963932015.1 of Anas acuta. Lineage (NCBI taxonomy): Eukaryota > Metazoa > Chordata > Aves > Anseriformes > Anatidae > Anas > Anas acuta. The sequence goes on from NC_088982.1 coordinate 23,298,433, forward strand.
GTGCTCTCAGAGTAAGGGAGAAGTGTTGTGCTCTGTTGCAGGTAGAGCTGACTTACACCAGGTCAGTCAAAGGCACTCATAGGCTTTCCTTTTTCCCTCCCCAGTGACAATTTCAAAAGAAAAATCCACAGGAGGTGGATTTTTGACACTCACTTGGATCAGCTATCTGAAATGGTTGTATCAGAACTAACCTCAGTTGTAATGAGGGCACACATCACAACTTGAGTTTCCTTCCCTTCTTGTTTGGAGTTGGATATTGCTTTTAAACAGAAAGACAGAACAATTTGAGGCTTTTTATCATCTGAAATTTGTTTTGCTAGCTCCTGTTTTGCCAGTTGTCCCTATGTAAACCGTGATAAAAGTTTTGAGAGCAAAGGAGGTGGGGAGAGGACCTGTCTTCTATTATGAAACTGGAATATAATCTGATATTTTTTTGTTCCCAAAATGTTCTTAGTAACTCATTTCCTGTTCTAAATGCTCTTGTTGCCTTTCAGTTTAAAAACCAAAACAGAACACCCCAACAACAAAACCTGTCCCGAAAGCTTTCAAATGTCATTGCTGTCTCTTTCCATTTATACCCATGTAAGCACAGGATTCCTCTTGTTCCCTTCCCTTAGCCTCCAGCTCTGCCCTGGGCCTGTCTCAGCCCTGTAAAAGGAGCTGCTTGCAATACCAAAGAGCAAAAAGGGATTTAATATCTGTTCATAATGAATGAGCACAGAGGTTCCTGGCTATTACTTTGCAACTGTTACTGCCTCCACATTAAGCAGTCACCTCGTAACATGTGAGCCAGGAATCCTTCACGTATGCCCAGTAATCATTGTTATGTCTTCAAGTGCCATTTTAATTCTTAAAACTGCACGGAAGGAGAACTTTGAAACAAACGATGGAGAAGGAAACACTATGAAGATGTTCACCTGCCGCTTGAGATACCTGTTGACTTGCTTCATTTCACGTTTGTTGCTTAAAGGTTGTGGTATTGAACGGAGGGGGGATGGAGCTGTACAAGACGAAAAGAAATGGTTTGGACTGCAAGCAGAGAGAGGGGCTGGGGAAGAGTTACTACCATGTCATAAGCCCTCCAGGTATGAAGTATAGTATACCACCAGGCTTCTGTGGAGGCAGATTTTGCAGGAATGCCTCCTTCAGAGCCAGGCTCTGCGTTCAGAGCTGCGCTGAAGCCCCACAGGGGCGTTCCATCAGCTGCAGTTTATTTTTGATCATGCTTTTTCCTGGGGAAGGGTCCCAAAAATAAGCACTAGTCTGGGAGACGGTGGCTCGTTTGTGGCAAGTTGCTGGGTTTTGTCGTATTTGGGGCTTCAGGGAAGGTATGTCTTGAAAGCATGTAAATAAAACATCAAAGTGTGTCAGCAGCATGAGGCATCTCTCCTGGGGAGGAAACACCACCGCAAAATAGAATAGCCCAGCTTCGCTGGAACATCAAGTACAATTATGTTCTATTTCTGAGCTTGTTTGCATTAATTTATAAAAGCTTTCTGCAAATATTGTTGGTTTGTTTTTTTTTTTTTAAAAAAAAAGGACAGATCTTTTTGTGCCTGTGTAAGTTGCAAGGAGTGTTTTCCAACTCACATTACTTTGGAACAGATTAAACTTTTTGCTTTGGTCTGAGGATTCGTGAGGAAGTTTCTCAAGCTTTTTGTCTGTAGCAAAGGAGCGTGGTGGTGTGGGAGCAGTGTACTGTACTTGGAGCATCAGCCTGCAGTACTCAGCAGGTTTGTGACTTGTGGAAAGTGTGGTCTCCTTTGACTTTTTATGATCACATGTAAACTAACAGCATGCACGGCGTACCTGGAGCTATCGTTCCCTTCAGAGGGTGCTGCGAGTGCCACTCGGCCACCAGGCTCCAAGTCAAAAAGAACTGGATTCACACAGGTGACCGCACACAGGACATCCTTGGAATGTGAATGCACTCTTGGTCATCAGCGTCCTGCACGTCCCTGCAGAACTGGAGTCTCAGCCCCATCACCCTCACTTACCCCATTCTCTGAAGAGTGCCCATGTGAACCCTAACAAAGCAAACTGCACATGCAAGCAGACCTGCAGTATGATCACTTCTCCTTTCCTAGGCCTGGGGTGATATTATTCAGCCATTCAGATTTTCGTGCTCCACCTTGTTCACTTTCAAGATATCACCAAGTTGTCTGGCTACGTGGGACACCTAATGCATGTTAGGTACTACAAAGAGAAATGATGCTGCCTATTATTATTATTATTATTTGTTTTCTCTTCTGCTTTGAACCCATGCAGCTTTGGTGGTGGTGGGTAGTAGGACTGTGAGATAGACCAACACACCTGGATGGTAAAGCTGCTGGAATAAATTAAAATTTCGCCACCACCAAAAGCTGAGCAGTGTGGGCACAGCAGCAAAGCGTTGGGTCGTACACATTGAGTTGTGAAGTGATGGAGCAAAGGTGAGCTGCCTCTCCATGCACCCACCAACCTCAAGTGCTTAGACTCGTACCAGTGGCTCTCTTACTTTGACTTGAAGTGTGGTGCATTCGTTACGCACAGAAAAACAAATGGATGGGAGCTTGGAAAGCATTACTGTCATCCAGGGAACGGAGGAGCTGTAAACTTTCCACCTCCCTTTCTGAATTAAATTTTGGTTTAGAAAGAATTCCATGGGAGGAGTGAAAGTCAACAAGTAGCACAGGAAGAACACTAGTAATTAAAATACCGTTGAAAGACCTGTTGATTAGGAATCAAGGGCTGAAAATTTGGAAAATGAGAATTGCAATTAATGACTGGAGAAAGTCAGTGAGGTCTAGGAGGCTGTAGAGCAGTTTCCAGGCAAGATAATAAAAGAAAACCCTGTGACTACGCTTAAGGTAAGACCAGAATACAAAAGGTTTTCCACTGAAATGGAAGTGAACTTGAAAAGATTGTTACTCTTTTCTACCTTTAATTTATACTGATGTAGAACTGCAGGGAAATTCTGTTGCTTTGAAGACATCCTTTCGTTCTCTTTCAGGGAGAGATTAAAAACTGGCTTTGTGCTGTATGTATTTAGTTCGTTTCTTAGGTAAGCTAGCAGGCAAGGCTTCTCACGAAGGAAATCTCAGCTGGTTGTGTCTTGACGTCCTTCTGGAAGCAGTCGATTTGTTTCCCTTTGGGAACAGGAGGCTGTGGGGTCTGTGCTGGTGGAGCTGTGTGGAACTGGGTGTGACCCTGAGCCATCTGATCAGGTCTGAGGTTGGATCTAACTTGAAAGCTCACCCTGCTTTGTGTGTAGGGTGGATGTACCTACACAGGTTGCTTCCAAATTAAATTTCTTTGTGATTCTTCTCCTGTGCAGTCTCAGCTTGTTTTTGAAATCATTCCAATGAAATCTAGAGATTTAAATGCATTAGATATAAAAATGCTAAGCTTTATATCCCTTGAATGGAAAAAAACTTCAAAAAAAGGTTTGCTGCCCACTCGTGTGGGTTCAGGGAGTGGTCAGGTTGGAAATGTCAATCTGTTTTATTACTGCCCAGTTGTTTTGCTGAAGTGTGCTGAAAACAGACCTGCTGTTTTTCGGTAAACATCGCTTCTCAAATCAAGGATTCCACGTGGTCTTTTAAAAATGCAAAGAAATACTTTGTTATATCATCGTTTTGTACATATTATGTGTCTCAGAAATGATTTTGCTTTCTTCAGTTCCTCCATTTCACAAAGTATTCCATGCTAATAAACGCTGTACTGGTGACAAGCATTGCTATAGGTCCTGATACAACCGGCTGGCTTCTCCAAACATATTTAGCCATGGACTGTGCTTCTCTTGTAGCAGGACTCCCTGCCATTCCAGAGAAGGAATGGCAATAACAGCAAACAATGTGTTAGACTTCTTGACATATTTTATTGAGCTTGCAGTGGACAGAAGAGCAGGCAAGTAAATACCCTTAAAATAATTCAGATAGTTTGTCCTGGGATGCTTGAGTAGGCAGGCAAAGCTTGCTTAAGGAAAATATAACCTTTACTCGTTTCAAGAGCTTTGTGAAAGGTTGTTAAAGATCTATTCCAGCCACTGTGCTATCTTCTGAGGTTCAACTCCAGATCTTATCAGATCAGATCTTACCAGATCAACTCAAGATCTTATCCTAGTGATTTTTGGTCTGCAAGAGTTTACGTAGCTCATTACATAAAGTCAGTTCCTGACAGCACAGGTCTTTATTTTAAACAAAACCACTTACTCCCTTGAAACAGTTAAGCCTGTGTTTGAGTCCTTCACTGACCCGAAGCATTTTGGAGGCACTGGTACCTCTGTAGTTATGAGGACTTTGCCACATTTGAAAAATCCCACTTTTTTTGCCCTGAGTCCTTACCAGCTGATGTGTTTGATGGCTCCTCTTCTGTGGCACACTTTGCCTGTGTGCCTAGTGCGTGTTACAGAAGCAGGGAACCTTTTTTTAGTCTGTTACACCAAAAGGCAGCTGTTACTGGTCTTTTTTCATTATAATAGTTTCTTACTCTTTCTTAAATCTGACAGGCTAAAGGCATTTGGTGTCTTACTGTCTGTTAGTACGTGAACTTGCAGGGTGACGTCTGGCTGCAAGTGCAAGCTTCTCTTGCAGGGAAGGGAAGGGAAAAGAGCAGTTCCATGTTCTCCAGCTGCACCAAAGCTGTGCATGCTTACAAACAGCTGCCTTTTCTCAAGATTTCATGTGTGGCGCAGGAGCTGTAGCTGTGTTAGTCTGGTATCAGACCAAGAGGCATCAGGAAGTTCTGGGTGGTGGTTTGTGTTCGGCTTGCTTACCCAAGGATGAAGTCACACGAATACTCAGCGTTATGCAAAGTAAGCACTCTAATCATAGCAGAAGTAAACGGTATACTTAGTTTCAGTGGTTATAGGTGCGTCTTTTTCAATTAAGTTTCAATCGTATCTTCAATTCACCAGTCCTGTTTGGCCCAGGGAGAATGATGAGAAGGTCGTGTTCTGTGTTTAAATTTTGTCCTTAAGTTTTGTCCAGCTTATGCTGTTCTCTGCTTGCTTTTATAGGTTTAGGGAAATAAATAATTTTAGGTCATAAATATTTTTAAGGGTCATAATTTTAGTTCTTTTGATTACAGAAATAATCTTCACCCACTTATTATGCATTTATATGGAGAAACAAGTCAGAAAACACAAAAATAGAAGTATTCTAGAAAACAATTTGTACAGCAGGAGGAAATCCTATATGTATGCAGTAGGCTTGCCCCACTGCCTTATGTGAGTTAGATCAGCAGGCACTCATGCCTACAGAGATGTGGGTACCTCAATCACCACACTGAGGTAGGAGGGGACCTCTGGGGGACATCTTATTCAGCAGGGCCACCTAGAATGTGCTGCTCGGGGCTGTGTCCAGGCAGGTTGAGTCTCTCCAGGACTGGAGACTCTGCAACCTCTCTGGGTAAGTTGTGCCAGTGTCTGACCAGCCTTACAGAGATTTTTTTTTCTTATGTTCGGGTGGAATTCCGTGCATTGCCTCTTTTCCTTTCTCTGAGTACCATGAGAAGAGGTGGGCTTTTCTTGGAGGGGATGATCCTTGAAAATCAACCTGCAATCCTAGATCCCATTTCTTTCCAGGGCCATATCCCAGGGAGTTCTTCCGCTCAGATCCATGAGCTAGCCAAGAGCTGCTCTCCTCAAGATCAGAGCTGTGATCATACTCTCTGCCCCATTTCACAAGGTGGTCCTTGCAGTGAAAGTTGCTCCCAAACGTCACATACCCCGCTGTTTCTTCCTTTTTATTAAGTAATGGGTCCAGCAGTGTGCCTTCCCTCCTTAGCTCCTACATCACCTCTGTTAAAGGCTACCATCAGCGTGCACCAGGTACCTCCTGGCCTGCTTCTGGCTTGCTCTGTTGCCCTCCCAGCAGATAGGCTATTCCTTAAGAGCCTATTTCTGGTCCCTGTGCATGCCCATAGGTCAAGCCTGGGACTTTGTCGGCATCAAGCTCTTCACAAGTAGTGAGGTGGGAATGCAAAAACACAGGGAACGCTCAAAGCTTGTTTTAAGCTTGTATTAGCTTCATGCATTTTAAAAGTGTCTAGAGAGAGGTAGGAAGGTAGTAAGAATAGGTGCTCTGAGCTAACTCTTGCAATAGATGGGTCATATAAAAATGCATATAAAATACATATTTTATATAAATATTATTAATATGTAATAAATTAAGTTAATATTGTATATTTAAATGTATATTTTTATATATATATGGTTTATATTTATACATATATATATATATATATATGGTTTATATTTTTATATGGTAAAACAGATGTATATATCTGTTTCCTGCTGGTAAAGATAGGCTTGTACCCCCAAACTGTCCCTCTCCACAAATGGGAGTTCCTCTAGCCCATTTATCATCCCCAGTGTACAAACTGGCAATCTTCTTCTTTGTAAAGCAGCTTTATTCTCCCCATTTTTGTTACTCTGTGCAGGCTTGGATTACTGTTTCCAAACTCCAAGCAACATTACCTTAATTCAGTAGCAACTTGAGCTCTGCTGCTTTTTGATGCAGATCAAAGAGGCAAAACCTGATACGATTTAAATTTGGATTAATTGCTGGTTTGGAGGAGATGTGGTTACCGGTAGCTGTGCTCCTTGATCTGGAAAAATCCCAGCTGTGGTTAATAAACGTTTGCCAGGATAGAGCCTAGTAGTTTATTTTGATAATTCAAAGAAAAGCTGTATTTATACGTTTCAGATTTCTTTCCTTTTGTTGTTATTTATTTATTTATTGCATGTTCACGTAGTCAGCACCCAGGGCTATTTGCTGAGGGAGCTCGGCAGCGCGGGTGCCTCTGCTCTCCGGATACCTGTGCTGAGGGCCCAGGGTGGTACAGGAAGGTGAAGAGAGCACAAATGTTGGTCAAGCCAAGAACAGTTCCACAGGAAAATGTACTTTGTTCTTCCCTTATTTATCGTAGCACCGCGTCTGTATTGAGGAAGGGATGAACTTTTAACGTACATAACGCTCACAGGAAAGGCAGGTGGTGGCTTGCTGCTTCTGTAGCGATATCTGTTACCTAATCAGAGGTAATAAAAAGCTATTAATAGATTGTGAGGTTGTTTAGGTGAATGAACAAGAACAGAGGAGTCCATGGTTTTCATTAAGCGTGGCCTAGAAGCCAGCTGGTCCTTATAAGTGACATATTTCTCCTCACACATGCTAAGGCTTGAATTAAATACTCTTTGTTTTCATCAATGGGCACACTAAGTCTCTTCAGACATGAAGTTTACTGACTGCAAAGTAATTCTGAGGGTTGTAGCCTCTAACTAAAGTCCAAGGTGTTTGATAACAAAGCCGTTGAAGAAACCAAATTCAATAGGAGCGCATCTGTGGTGGATCCCAAACGCGCGGCCTGGGCCTCACCTCAGCTCCAACCCTTGGGTAACTGGGGAGAGTGGCTGCCTGTAGCTGGTGATCCTGGGCACTTCCATCGGGGTCAGATGTGTTTATTGGAAAATACTAAGGTATTGGCAGCTTGAAGTATGGCTAGAATCAAGTTGTCTGCTTCGCCCTCGTCCTGACATGTTAGGTGACTAAGAGCTGTGAGGAGTACCAGGTAAATACAGCTGAGGTGAGCTTTGGGCTGACTGTGGAGTAAATACATATTATGTGAGGTAAAAGAAGTTCTATAACAAACTTTAAAGGTATAATCCTTTACATTCTTCTTGTATGTGATTTAAAAACAATGAGGCAGGAAGCTGCCTGAGCCAGGGCTTTCCGGCTGCTAAGTGCCACCGCTGGGAGCAGGTTCCTGAAGTCATGACCCTTGCCTTCCCCATCAGCCTGCCTGTGCAATCAGCTGGTGGCTCAGGGATGAGCTAATGCTTCCTGAGCCACGTGGGCTGTTCTGTCACCTTGTACTGGGTGTTTGAAACCCGCTAGCTGGTGTGTGAGCATTTCCTTGTCTAGGAAAAGCATCTCCTGCTCCCTTACTCCCTTTGTACTGTCTGCAGCCAAGCACTTGTGAAGTAAGCTATTGATTCTCAATGGAGGAAATTTGTTCTGTCAGGGAACTGACACACAAAGCTTGACTTGTTCTCAAAGTAATTCGGGGGAATTAAAAAGCTGGCAGAATTATCTGCTGTAACCATAAATCGTGGCCCTACGGCAGCAGCACGTGCTGCAGGAGAACCTTCATCTGTGAGATGAATCACAGCAGTGCTTCGTAACCAGGCGCTGGCAAAGCTCTTCCGATGACACGTTGATGATGCTGGACCTCCTGACAGGGAAGCAAGTGAGCAATTTACCTAGTCAGTGTTTAACGTATGAAAACATAGGTCTGTTGGAGAAATACAAGAGCACTTCAGCTGGTCTTTCAGAAAATGAAAACAAATCAGCCACGCAAGAAAAATAACAGCAGGGAGCACCTCTGAGTGTTGCAGCTTGTTTGTTTTAAAGCACCAGATGCTAATTTTTGTTTATTTTTCCCCTCTTCTAGGTGCCTGAGATTATAAGCTCAATTCGACAAGCCGGAAAAATTGCTCGTCAGGAAGAGTTTCAGAATAATCTCTCAGATGTTGAAGACCCTTTTGCCAAAAAGTTTGAGGTGCTGTTCTGTGGACGTGTGACTGTAGCACACAAAAACGCACCCCCGGCACTCATAGATGAATGCATTGAGAAATTTAATCATGCAAGTTGTACAAAAAACTCAGATTTTAACTCATCGACCCAACAAAATGAAACTGCCAATAACTCTGGAGGCTTCTCTTTCGGCAGCAAATTTCGGTCTGTCTTCCAGCCCTTGATGGGTGAAGAGGAGGAGAAGAGGCCAATGAGGAAGTCCTTTTCTCAGCCTGGGCTTCGTTCCTTAGCTTTTAAGAAGGATTTTCAAGAGGGAAGCCATAGGAGTAACAGCTTTGTCAGGTCTTTTGAAGAAGATGCGGTTTCGCTGAACCTAAAAAGTCAACTTATCTATGGACACAGTGTTGTGCAGCCAACAGACATTGCAGAAAACCGGACGATGTTGTTTACGGTAAAGCAAGATTTTGCATCTCTGGGCGATGGTGTTTCCACATCTCAGAGTTTGGAAGGGCAAACACCAAAGCAGATCTCCAGACGGATGGCAGTTGCTTCTTTAATAACTTAATTGCAATTACTAGAGCTTAGCTTAAACTCACCTACTTCTTTATAAAATATTACCAGTCAGTATAAATTGTTTGATGTAGACAAAATAAGGTTATGCTACGTAGTTTAAAACATCATTATCCAAAATACTGGGCTTCTAAAGATAGCTTTTAGCAAATTAGTTGCTACTTACACAATTGCAACATGGTGTGTATAATTACACTAACTAGTAACAGAAGAAATGATTTGCCTGTAAATAGAGCAGAAGGACCAAACCATGACGTGAGCTAGTGGTATTTATGTCCCCTGATAAACAACTTTATTTTTATTCAGCTGCCAACGCATCTGTGTAGTGATAGAGAAATGCAGTAACTCCCTTTGCTACTCCATGCCTGCCTCCACTCCTGTCCTGCTTTTATGTGGCTGGCAATGCTCTTGCCTTGGTGGGTAAGCAGCAAAAAATATTTTTTGAAGACCTCAGAAAGAAGTACAAAATCAGAGAATGGTTTGCAGTGGAAGGGACCCTAAAATCACCTGGTTCCAGCCCCCTGCCACGGGCAGGGACACCTCCCACCGCACCAAGCTGCCCAGTGCCCCATCCAGCCTGGCCTTGAACACCTCCAGGGATGGGACACCCACAGCTTCTCTGGGCAATCTGTGCCAATGCCTCACCACCCTCACAGTATAAAATTTCTTCCTTAAATCTAATTTAAATCTCTCCTCTTTTAGTTTAAAGCCATTCTTCCTTGTCCTGTCACTCCACTCCCTGACCAAGGGCCCCTGCCCAGCTTTCCTGTAGGCTCCTTTAGGTACTGGAAGGCTGCTCTAAGGTCTCCCCGGAGAGTTCTCTTCAGACTGAACAACCCCAGCTCCCTCAGCTCTTCTTAGGAGAGCTGCTCCAGCCCCTTGATCATCTTTGTGGCCCCTCCCTGCACTCATTCTTATAGGTCCATGTCTTGTCCTGGGGGCCCCGGAGCTGAATGCAGAGGTCCAGGTGGGGTCTCACAAGAGCAGAGCAGAGGGGGACAATCCCCTCCCTCGCCCTGCTGGCCATGCTGCCCAGGATATGTTTGGCTTTCTAGGCTGCAGGTGCACCGGTGCACCTTGCCAGCTCATGCTGAGCTTCTCATCAACTAACACGCCCAGGTCTTCCTCAGGGCTGCTCTCCATCCATTCTCTGCCCAGCCTGTGTTTGTGCATGGGGTTGCCCCAGCCCAGGTGCTTTTTAAGATGTTTTTAAGAACAGTAACAGAGTGGAGTAGATGCAGTTACAGCAATTTTTTGGAGGAGAGAAAGAGAAGTGCTGCTTTAACAAGGATCAATGAAGTGTTACACCTGAAAAAAAAAAAAAAAAAAAGAAAAAAAAGAAAAAAAGAAGAACACAGTGAGAGGTACGGTGAGCTGTACCTGATTTAAAAACTTCGGTTTGGTTGTGGCAGTCTGGCAGCAGAGAGTGAGATGGAAGAAGGTGGAGAGAAATCTTGTGCTTCAGTAAAAATTTCATCTTTACCTTCTTCCCCTGAGCAGGTATTTCACACGGCAAATATAAATGCCTATGTAGTAATGCCTAATTACTTTAAACAAATCCTGATTCTGTTATTAATTCACATACATATATTAAACCAGCAGCTCTCAGGGAGGCGTGCAGCTCCAGCTTGAATGCAACGCCAGCCACCTGCTGATAGCCTCCCTTCCAAATTCTACAGCTCTGCTGACCTGGCTTTCTATTTTGGGTTGTTTTTTGCCTGGAAATACAGTGTTTAACACTCACTGTTGGGTTCCATTGCCATTCAGCCATGCTGAGTTTAACTGAACGTAAGGAAGCTGTGGTTTGTGACTCCGGTGCCCCCAGCCTCATGGCACAGCTGAGCTGTGGGCAGCCAGCCCCCGTGGCCATCAGGTTCTGAATCAACGTGCACCATGCACAGGTTTCCACCTTTGCTTATTGGTTTGTGTGTGGCTGCATATGAAATTCTCAAGAGTAACTTCTTACCCAGAGGAGCAAAATAGTTTGTGTTTTGAGGTGAAGAAACTTGGATTTTCCCCAAGACTGCAGGGGAGGCTGGTGTATGAGGTCTGAAAAGCTTCAGATAAGTTGTCTGCTGACTCTGCCAACCTGGTTCAGGCAGTCTGGATTTTTAATCTCATCCTGAAGAGCTGCTTTCCTAGCCAATTTCTTAGGTTTTTGTTTGCTTTTATTTTTTAGGTTTTTCTCCCGGGTGTTTCTATTGCTGTTTTTGTCGTGCTCAGCTGGCTTCAAATGCTTTCTGCTGCCCTGTGACCAAGTATGAAAGGCATGCGTGGGGCTGAGCTGAGAGCGAGCCTCTTAGGAAGGGAGCAGGGGGAGGCTGCTGAGTGGGCGTGAGCAGGAGAAACCCCCACAACAGCAGCCCTGGGGGCAGTAGGAGCAAAGTGGGAAAATGGATTTGGCAAGCTGGAGTGAAGGAGGAGGTGGAAGGTGAGCACACAGGGCTATCTTTAGACACACAGAAGTGGCATGTCTCACTCTTACCCTTTTCCACATAGGATTCTCTCCCTACCCCTTAAGAAGCTGTGGGTGCCTCGGTGACACTGATCTGGTGTGTGTGTGCTGGGATTTGGTGGTGGCCGAAGCTCCAGCAAGTCCAAGTCAAACTTGAGAATGGATCCAGATTCTGCCCATCTTCCCTAAAAGCTAATACAAGACTTATCCTTAGCAGGCTTTCTGATGTGCTGGGAGCTGTGAGGAATCTAAACACATCTACAGAAATGTTAAAGAGATGTTGCCAGCAGCTGAAAATTCAAAACCAATAGTTTCAACTTAAAAACAATCCTTGCCTATCAAAATTTCACATCAGCTCTTGGGGCACTGCTGTACTAGTGGCATACAGATGAAATTAATAAGATACACTCCAATAAGCTTGTTTTTATAGTTTGAGATAAAGCCTTTTAATTTAAAGGCTTTGAGCATCTTAATAAAATACAGGTAGAAAGAATACACTTGAATTTAAATTTTGGGACAGTTTCATTAAGTAGCTTTTGGGAACACGGTGTGTGTCAAGCCTGTTGAAAGTAAGAAAAGAGTGTAAATGTTTTCTCAGTGTAAAATTAATTACTTGTGGTATAATATTACACTTATGTAGTGAAACACGATTCTCAACTTCATGTCTCAATGAAACTAAATCACAGTTCAGTAACACGCAGTGCTCTGATCACCAAACCAATGCTGTTTGTTCTCTTTGCCCAGTAATAATACACTAATTGGTTTAGAAATCCAGATAGACTGTTTGAGAGTTTGTCCAGGAAACATTTTTGCGGCGAGACAAATGTAAGTGTAATGTTACTTGTTATCTTGTTATTCTGCTTTTTTTAGATTGGCCAGTCTGAAGTTTACCTTATCAGTCCTGACACTAAAAAAGTAGCAATTGAAAAAAGCTTTAAGGAAATATCCTTTTGTTCTCAGGTAAGATTGGGAGTGTAGTTTTTTTGAAAAAAAAAAATATGTATATACATGTGTATGTTCTTCACTTGTGAATGTTCGTGTCCTTCTTTCTCCCAGCTTTTCAAACGGATTCTCACCCAAGTGGTTTCAGTAATTGCTATTGACAAACAAGCTGCTGGTTAATCAGTAATTCTGTAAAACAGTCATTCTTCCCTCTTGCTTTGCATTGTAACTTCTGAGATAAAGGCTCACTTCCTTGACTGTTGAATGAATAATGCGAGCCAGAAGAAATAACCTCATCATTTCTGGTTTGAAACTGCAGCAGGTGTGATTCACGGTTGTGCAAATGTGAGCTGGATCGGGGTATTTTTCAGGGAGTGCTCATGGAAGGGAATAAACAATGTGCAAAAGTTATCTGAAAAGCACTTCTAAAAGATGTATGTTTTTCAAGACTGTGAATTGCACTTGTGTTAAACACAACCATCATTGCAGCTGTTCATAAAGACATTTCCTAGAGTTTAATTCATTAAACGAGGATAGATTCCTTAGGGAACATATCATTTCTTTAAAACCTCTTGCGGATTCTCTTAGTTTAAAGCCCTGAAAAATTAATACAAACTGCAATTACATAAATAAATGTACATTTATTGAGTAATGGGTGTTTCCACTAGCTTAACTAAATGTTCACCTTCAATTAAACCAGTTCAGGAGGGAGTAAGACCTGGTGTACTGAGATGTAAATCTTGCCACTCTTTCTAGCACCGTTTTGCACTTGCTTACTTTTACAGTGCAATTCTGTTCAGTGCATCACAGGCTCTGGTCTAAATGATATTGGGGCAGAACTAGAAAGTTTGCAATAGGTATAATTAGCAATTTTTAAATGTAGAGATTACGATTTGTTATTATTCTCTTCTACCTTTTTGTTTTGAGATTGATTTTTATTTTTTTTACCCAATGAGGATTGCTTTCATCATTAAACATGCAGGTGTTTATTCTGAAAATGTCAGAGTACACATCACCAGTTTGCATGATGTCAGATCAAGAGCTTTGAAGAGAGCTCCTTGATCACAGAAAAATCTTTGTCCCATCCCCTTAGGCAGGAGGTAGTTGAGTAGACTTTGTGCCCTGCCCTGCAGGCTCCTCAGGGCAGTAGGAAGCAGATTGATCCAGTCTCCCCTCGTGCCTGAAGGATGTGTTGCTGGGCAAATCTTGTCACCTGGCAGAGTAGTGGGGTAGGGGTTCAGGCCCAAGGGCTTTTACCCCAAGTATGCAAACTTCAGAAGACTCGCCAGAACCATCTTGCAAATTTATCTTGATTGTACAAGAACTTCACTTAATCTTTTCTTGCAGGCAGTGGAAATAAATTACAGGGGAAATCAGAATCAGTACTTAACTTCCAAAATGCCTAGTCTGTCAGATACTGGAAATGGTTGGAAGAAGTACGTCATCCTGGGGCAGTGTCAGCATTAGCTACACGAACAGCTGTGTGTGATTGCTCCTGGTGCCTTGCAGTTCTGAGATCTGAGGGCTGTGATCGCAGATGGGCTCCCTCCACTGTAGCAGTTGGGTTTTCAGGAGAAACATGGACAGGGGAGTCCATGAAGGGGCACAGATGCATTCTGAGCACGTCTCTGATGTGAGTGATGGAGGAAAACAGTCTGCGGGTTGTTATCAGCCTGCTGGTGCATTATCACGTAACTGCCTCCCAAAATGCTTTAGCCTGGGCATCCAATGGAGCTTGAGGTGGAGAAGCTGAGGACTTCACATCACTTCAACGTCCTTTTGATCTGCTTGTTCTCATGGTACACCAGTGCCTGGTGGTTGTGTAATTAAGCCTTTGTTGTCTATGCATAGATGCCACGCTTTGAGAAACTGGGTATCTCCATATGTGTTAAACTATTTTCCTTTATTCAGCTGGCGTGCTTTGAAGGTTTTTGTTAGTATTTCAAGCAATTTATTGTTAGAGCAACATTGTTTGGGTTGCTTCAGGATATTTGATGCTATTACATATTCTTTTTTAGGCCACCCACCCATTCTGTTCTATAGAAGTGCTTTTTATGCTTAAACAGCATTATATGCTCTTTTATGTTGTTCTTATTTTTTATTATTATATTATTATATGCCTTTTTGTTATTATTCTTTTTTCTTTGTGATGAAATGACAAAGGGAATATTCAGATTCCTGCTGTATTAATAGGGAAATGGGAGTGTGTGGGGGAGAAGTCCTGCAGCCATCTTCAGATTATGAAAAATCGTGACTTTGATTTAATAATAAATCAGAAATTTTGGTGACATTTGAACAATTTATTGCCTCACTTTAATATGGTTGCGCCATGACAGCTACAAGGTAGCAAAAGGGTGCTGAGTGTAACTGAATTTGTATAGCTAGGTTCTCCCACTGTGCGCGTCACTCAACACCGTAACTTTTTACCAAAAATTGTGCACTGAGGAGACATGCACAGGTCTGACCTAATTATCCTAATTCATAAAAGAAAATATTTCAGCAATTCAACAAATTCATCGTTTTGCTAGGAGGTAATGCTTATCTGTTCGATCTTATCTGTTGCAAGTAGATCGTGCCTGACTTTTGCATGCCTTTTAGGAGAAATAAAAGCTTCCACGAGTGATCTTTAATATATTATAACCATTTTCATGTTTAAACAGACAGGCTTTTCTTGAAAAAAGGCTTTCTTTGAAAAAAGAAAAAACAGTTTTCACAGATGCTTTGATTTACTCTTACAAATCTAAAACAATTGTGTGACCACTTCAGCAAAAGGCAAGAAAAAGAGCGACCTTGGTTTCCCTGCTGTTTCCAATATCGAGTAAAATACCACTCAATATGTCTTTCTTCGTCTTTGTGTTTTCCAATGGATCTATAATACTTCTTCTTTAAAAACAAATCAAATTGAACTCTGGCTAAAGTGAAACTTAAAATATTAATGAAATAGTAAATGCAATAAGAGAATCATTTTTTTTAATGGCCAGATGATTTTAAGGTAGCTGTAACATAGATATGTGATGCCTGTTGTGCTGTTGGGCCTTTCATGCTTTTGTTATAGAAAAAAACATTTAATGTAAATGAGACTGCTTCATTACTGCTATCTTTTATGCTAGGGAATCAGACATGTGGATCACTTTGGATTCATCTGCAGAGAATCTTCAGAAAATGGCGGCTTCCACTTTGTTTGCTACGTGTTTCAGTGTACAGATGAAGCATTGGTAAGTAAAAGAAAGGCCTACTGTAACCTTCTGTTCAGTTCTCTGTATTTTGCTGAATGTTTTCTACGCGAGGACTGCACTACTGTGCTGTGGGTCAAGTCAGTGCCTCACAACTGCAGTAGATTTTTGTTTTGTTTGTTTGTTTTTCTTTTATCATACATAAAAAAGGTTTCTAGATAGAAGTAATATCTTTTACTAGACCACAAAAATATAAACAGTTGGCCTGGAAGAGAGATGACTTCATGATAAGTTTTGTCTTGTGTATGCTTTTGTGCACAGAAAGAGCACAGCAACAGCTCTTCTTTTTTAACATAAGCACCTTCCCAGACACATGACAGTGTCATTCTGAATGACTGTTTTTGTGTTACGGAAGACAGAAGCTCTGTGGAGAAGTGAAATTTTGTTCTTTAGCACTCTGTTCTTTTCAGGTTGATGAAATCATGATGACATTGAAACAGGCTTTCACTGTAGCTGCTGTACAACAAACTTCCAAGGCCCAGCCCCAGCTCTGCGAAGGATGTCCTATGCAAAGCTTACATAAACTCTGTGAAAAGATAGAAGGTGAGGTTCAAATAATTTTCTGGTCAAATATCTTTTTTTAACAACTTTATTAATGGACAATATTACCTGTGAACCTGTAAGGAAAGGAATGCTTAAATAGAACTTGGGATGTGGGAAGTAGGGTTGAATATCAGTCTCTTCTAATAAGAGGACTGCAATATAAACTAATAACAACTTCCAAACAAAATCTAAGCTTTCGGTTTATTTTTGAAAAATAATTGTTTAAATATAATTGAATTACAGCTAGCCTAACTCTGTTAGATAATGAACTTCTTAACAATATATGCAGCAATAGCAATGACCTGCTGTCCTATTGATCCCAATTAGACAATGGTATTACACTGCCTCTAAACATGAACCAGCAAGATTTCAATATGCGTGTTTATGTTGATCTGTGCTCCCTCATTTAAATGGAGTAGTTAAAACTGTAGTTGTGGCCTAGAAAACATGCTCAAGACGAAAAAAAAATGTGTTTCAGCAAATCTCAGAGTTAGGTTTTAGTCCAATAAGCTAAAGTTGTGATCTGATAAGCTGTTGGTGTGCTTAATTACACCAGACATCACTTAATACTAGGTAAGTTTTGTTAATTTAACTTGATGAACCTGGAGAACTTTCAAAACTACTTTTCACTTTGTTTTGCCCTTCAGTTAGTGATAATTTTTGGGAAAGTTCTTCAAGGGAAAAGAATCATAATGTCTTTACTCGTACCATCTGGTTAATCAAAGCAGATGAAAGAGAAATGCCAGATGATGCCAAGAAAGTTAAGTACAAAATACTGCTGATGGTTTGCTGGTTTTCCACAGAAAATAGAGAGAAGCAACTTAATCCAGGATGAGAGCAGAAAAAAGTAATCTGAATGAGAGGGCAGTCAGTTTTAGATTGTCAGTAAATCTTTTCTGTGAAGTTCTCCTTTGCCTCTTGCTAACACGCAATAGTTCTGCTATTTTAAGGAGAGGCCAAGGCATACAAACGTGAGGAAATCGATAGAAAATATATTTGTACCACACAGTCCAAGCAGCTACTGCATCAAACACCAGGAAAATAGTCTGCTAAAATGCTGTAATGTAGATTGTGGATTTATTTTATTTTGTGTGATGATGGACTCTTCTGGATCAGCTAAGAATATAATCCTGGTCTGTGCTCAGTAAATCTCCTTGTTGCAAAGAGTTCATGTCCCTCATTTTAAAGATGAGAGTTCAGCAGTAGCTTTAAATTAACCTATGGTTCTTTCAGATGCCTTGTTATGAAATCAAGGCAAAGGGTCAGCTCAAATAACTGGTACTGATGAGCTTTAGCTTACGTTTTGTGCATATTTATGCAGTTGATTAATTCTGACTAATTTGACCCCATGATTTGTTCTTTTTTGTTCTTCATGTTAGGGCTACCCCCTTTTAAGACTAAACTAGAACTACAAAAGCATCTAACAACACTAAATAGCCAGGAGCAAGCCTCTGTTTTTGAAGAGGTTAAGGTAAGCTCTATGTCTCCTACGAGGTTTTAACTCAATTAATGGTTTTTTTTTTTTTGCTAACATTATCGTGAAGCTCTGCATGTGTTTTTTTTTTTGTGAATTATGCATTAACTTTATATCATAGGCTATTAATCAGCTTGTGCTTTAATTTCGGTATGATTTTTTTGATATATTTTGATCTTGAAAAGGGCTTATTTTACTAATTTTTCTTCCCCTAATATTATTTTTTTCCATAAAAGCGAAGTCTTCCTCTCTGAGGAGGACTGCGTACAGACTTCTTGTGGGTGAAGACAGTAACTTGTACTTTGAGAATGTTCAGCTATTAGCTATTACTTTGAACAAAACAAATGAGTGTAACATTCCCAAATTGGAAAATGTCCTGCCTGAAAGTTAACCTGGGTCTTAATATTTGTCAAACTAACTAAAAAAAAATTTGACTTTTGATCTTCTGAATGAAATGCAGGTTAGCATGGAGGAAAATATAGTTGGATTTAAGACATATGATGGCCATTGAAGGCAATGTCATTGGGTTTGGCACATTAGTAAAGATTAGGAAACTTCAGACTTTTTAAAAATAATGTTTCCTTCCTCTCTTGAGTCATTTCAGTCTCCGTCTTTGTTTCCTTGTGGCAATTAATCATCTAGTACCAAATTTGGAAGTTGCTCTATGGGAGTGATTCCATGACCTAAGTAATTTTTTAGTATATAGCAGCTAGCTGGCACTGTTGCCTTTTTAGTAGTCTATACACATTTTAATGGTCTAGAGTTTCTAGTAGTTACAGGAAATGAACGTAACTGTTAATGCTTCTGGTAGGAGTCTGCAAACAATTAACTTGGTAAAACCAAGGGTAAAGTATGTCTCTCTTTCATATCCTTTTCAGTTTTTCTATTGCGTTGGAGCGACAGAAATTTTAGTTACTGCATTTTTATAGCTCCACATGTTGTAACCATGATTTGCATTTTTAGATAACTGCCTAGGGGGATTTTAATTAATCTAAGGTGCTCCCCTGGCCTTAGCTACTTCATACTGTATTCTCTGTGTTACCTCAGTAAGGCTTAAAACCATGTCTTATGGGATTAAATTCTATCATAATTTTTTAAAATTATTTTCTCATGCAGTGTTTCAGATCTAAATAGAATGCAGCAGAGATGGATATATTTAGCTTATACGTTTTTGTGCACTAATTTATAAAATATCTGTGTTACTTCCCACAAAAAGTTAAGTTTCTAATGAGAAAGTTTTCTAGGAGAAGCATCAGGCACCATTGACATACTTCATGTATTCTACAAGCTCTTTTTTATTTTTTCCTCAAAATCAAATTGACAAAAATATACTTTGAAATCATTATTTGCATGTAGTAGTTTAATACCTCTAAGGTTGGCCTTTAGTTTTCATGTAAAGTTTACATTTTAATGTAAAGTTTCTAAGTTTCACTTAGGAAGTCCAGTTTAAGTGTTTCTCAGGCTGTGTTGGTGCTTTGCTTGGGATGCTGCTGTCCTCTGGTGGACTGATACGGTAGCATCTAAGTTCAACTTGTTCTTACACTAACTACATAGTAACAGACAAAATGAAAAGGGTGAGGTATTTGCTAGTCGTTTTATGAATGTGTAGTGACTGTGTTTGTGGTGTTTTTAATTAAAGAAATTAAGACCAAGAAATGAACAAAAAGAGAATGAGTTGATTATCTCTATTTTGAGAAACATGTATGAAGAAAAACAGAAGGAACACGTTCACGTTTGGGAAGCAAAACAGGTAAGTAACCATTCAGTTTTAGCCCGTGTAAGAGGGAGCCAGAATTAATCTTCCATTCCATACTTGTCTTTCCAAGGCAGCTTTCCATCACTGGCATTTTGGTACGACAAACTGTAGGCAGCAGTGAACTCTGCTTTTCCTTATGGCTAGTGTCATGTGCCAAGACAGGCGTATGTCACATATTTTGAGATAGCTGATACATTCTTGGAGACAGAGATGCAGTCTAGGCAGGCCACTAATGTGGTTCTTTCTTTCCTGTCACCACAATGACAATTCAGCATATGTCAGAGAATATATACAGAATTTATATATAACTGCTCTCAGCTAATCTGTAGCATTTGCCATCCCCCTGTCTGTATGAGCTAATGTCCTGACAACACATTGGACTTGATCCTTGATAAAAACCATTACATTTAGTTGATAGCTGAAAACTATTTCTTGTGTGCAAACCACCGTTTGAATTGGCCTCAAGGAGGAGTAGCTGAGGAGCATTGCTGCAGAAACAGCAGCAGAGATTGTCATCTGTTTCCAAAGAGCTGAACTATTTATTCTGCATCAGATTGTGTCAGTGTTGTTTAATCGGCTTTATTTTTACAGCACAGTTAATATTTTTTAGAAGGAATTTATGGTTTTATATGCCTTCACTTGTGACTGACTGATGTGAGACACTTTGAGGAGATCTGTATTTCAAAAGAGGATCAGTTCTCTGAAAACTTTCAGTTCTGATCATTTGACCCTTTCCAAAATATTGGCTGACTTCCACCACTGCTGCCTGGTAATCCCACTGTGATGATAGCTATCGATGATTTGTGATATAAACTAGTGAATGAATATATGGGCAGTAATTAGGCCTCTGAAGAAACTGGGGAAATAAAAGAAAGTCTTCATTTACTACTAATTTATTTTGCTAGTCTGTTTTTATTTTATGGCTTACTAGTTAATTATTGACCTTTCTGAGAAAGCAGGAAGAAAACTGTGCACGTTTAGTTCTGATTACTTAGTTTGCACATCACACCAGAAATATGTTTTTAGGAAAAAAAGAGGAGGAGAAAAAAAAGCACAACACTTGACAGGAAGAAACGTTGCCTGAGGTTCTTTATCATCATATCTGAAATACCTTTATTTGGTCTAATGCCAGCTATCAAATAGTTGTCAGTTATGAATGGCTTAGAAGTAGGGATATATGAAGCAAGATAATATCTTAATGTATCTTCGGTGTGATCTGAAAATTCTTAAGACCTGCTGCAGTTTGCTCAGCTCCTGGAACCAAAACTGATTCATCTGACACTTGCAAAGGTGCCAAGGCTGTAAGAACAGTTGGCTTGCCCCTAGTCCATCATTTGTCTTAACATAACATTTTATATTTACTCTGATAATTTATCTCCAGAGCTGTGTAACAGCAGATACCTTTGAACATGTACTCTGGCAATGTTATTTGCCTCAGCAATCATTAACCCATAACACCTTGGTGTCTTTCATAAGAACATCGTAGCAGACAGTGTCCAATTTGCCCTTTGAGGTTAACGTTAATGAAAATGAAAAGAAAATACAGAAGTCTGTAATTTTGTTGTCCTGGAAATAGGTTGCTATAAAACTACATCTATACAGGACTATTTGGTGATGCTAGCGTCTGACAGCTGTTCAGTTGTCCACATACTGATAGTTATGTAGATTAAGCATTCAAATCTCTGAAATTAGGGCCAGGTAGAGAGGGCTGCAGTGCCTAACAGCCTCAAGATGAACCCCCCCAAAAATAACACTGAAAACTGTGCTCTGGTTTCTACTGTAGGTGTTAGGGATGGTAGTATTTGCATTGTAGCATCATTTTTGTATTTGCTACACTGATCTTCACAAGCGTTAAAAATGGACTGAAAAGCTTATTTAAAAAGCAGAACTCTCAATAGACTGTTAGCTTTAAAGTGGAAGTGTGTTTACTGGTGAAATATATAGAGTTAGATTATCTACTATACGTGTTTGTGGCACTTAGCCCCATATTTATGTGATGAAGACTCTTCAGAGTTCTTATTAAGTATATCTTGCCTGAAGAAAAGTAAATCTATTAGAAATCTTCGGTCTGTTACACATAAACATTTAGAACTTGTACAATTGTATTGTGGCATTAAAGAACATTTATTGATAGAGCTATAAATCCCTATTGAAATGGCAGTTCTTCTGGAAGCGTGCTACTGCACTCCACAAATATAATCTGAAGACATTTTCTGGTTTTACGTTTAGGATAGTTTGGTAAACGTCAATGTAAGTGTAAGTAGAGAAAGACATGAAAAACCAAGGATGCCGTGAGAAAGTATTGATAGATTTTACAGAGGTCTTTAGATTGTTCACTGAAGTTCTGCTCCATGCTGTTTTGTATTTCACACTTACGTTTTTAAACACTTACAGACTTCACAATCCCCGGCTGAGAATGCTGCAAATGAGGTGCCCAGCAGTGCTTCAAGATTCAGATTAGATATGTTAAAGAACAAAGCAAAAAGATCTCTGACAGAATCATTTGAAAGTATTTTATCACGTGTAAGTATCTTCATGTTTACTGTCTCTGAATGTAGTTTCATTGTTTTATTTATTGAGCAGTAGATATGCTGCATTTGCTATCCTTTTGGGTTACAGCTAAGTGGTAAAGTCAGAGTGAAAAAGTACTTGAGTGTTCACGTAAAAAGATAACAAAACAAAGAAGGGCTTTGCTAAAGAAAATACTAAGTCATGAAAGAAGTGAACTAATTACTAGATAAACAATAGTGTATATATTCATTTTTAAAAATGTACGTGAAGCTGAGCATGAGAACTTATGAAAAGCTGCCATTGTTTTATTTCTCTTTAGGAATTAGAAAATAAAAGTAAGCACAAATGTTCACTTCTTTTTATGTAGAAAGAAGTGATTAGGGAACTGACTAAGCGCTCCAAATGAGACTGTATTTATTAATGACAGAAGAACTGATGATTAATGAGGCAACTGAGCTTTTAAATGCTAGTGTCCAGGTTTTGGCTGGGATAAAGTTAATTTTCTTCCTGGAAGCTGGTATGGTGCTGTGTTTTGGATTTAGGATGAGAATGATGTTGATAACTCCCTGATGTTTTAGTTGTTGCAGAGCAGTGCTTACACAGAGCCAAGGACTTTTCAGCTTCTCGCTCTGTCTTGCCAGCGGGCAGACTGGGCGTGCAGCAGGAGCTGGGAGGGGACAGAACCAGGACAGCTGACCCAAACTGGCCAAAGGGATGTCCCATACCAAATGGCATCATGCTGAACAATAATACTGGGAGGAGTTGGCTGGGAGGGCTGCCATTGCTTGGAGACTGGCTGGGCATCGGTCAATGGGTGGTGAGCAATTGCATTGCGCATCACTTGTTTTGTGTATTCTTTTATAGTTGTTGTTATTCCTATTATTTTATTTTCCCTTTTCTGTCCTGTTACACTGTCTTCATCTCAATACACAAGTTTTACTTTTTTCACTGATTCTGTCTCCCAGCCCCCTTGTGGGGAGAGTGAGCAAACGGCTGTGTGGTTCTTAGCTGCCTGCTGGGTTAAACCATAACAGCTAGAGACTACCTAAAGGCAAGCAATGTAAAGAACTTCAGAAAGCACTAGGAATATGCAGGCATCTGGGCAATATCACATCAATTCTTCACAAACAATGTCTGTCAGTACCTGTTATGGGAACAACTAACTTCTATGTGACAGTGATCCCCAAGAAAACACATTGGGAAAACGTTTATCATGAACAAATGGCTGAAAATATCTCCTAATTATACAGCAGCATCTAAGAAAACAAATCAGATGTCAGATTTAAGTACTACTTAATCCTACAGAGAGTTGTCTCGTTCATATATTATTTGTTTTTGCACTTCATTTCAAAACAGAGTGCAAAGTAGAAGGGGTTCAGGGAGATGTCTGAGGAAACCTGTAAGATTTGGAAAGACTTCTGCTTGACAAATGATTAAAAGAATCAGAACTTTCAGAGAGCTGACATGCAACAAAACCAAACAGCAAATAGTAAGGAATACAAATGAGGACACTCTCGTTTCTTTTAGGCAAACTGTTAAGTTGAAGGAAGATCTAGTTTAGTTTATCTGCAAAATACTTCCTCAGAGATGCAGTTTGTAGTGACAAACTAGGCTTTCAAAGCCTATTTCAGATGTCATACCTAACCTGTTCCCTAGAAGCAAATGATGGCAAAAGAATGGCCATTATAAATGGCTTAATCTCACTGGTGTAATTATGCATATGCTGAGGATTTGTAGTTGCATATCTCCCCTCATAACTGCCTGACCACTATTCATAGAATTCATCCCCACAGAATCCTGTTGTGCATGTGTTTGGGAGGTGAAACATGCTATTAGCATCGTTCCTAATTTTGCCAATTTGTCCGAAGACACATAAGCTATTGTCATATAAGCACAGTTGTATACAGTTGTATATTGGTTGCATTTTCACCGTCATGGGTGTTTTGATGAAAGTTCTTGATTATGTTCAGATCTGAGGCAAAGCAAAAGCACTTTGCATTGGCTTCAAGGAAGCGATATTCACTATTGTGAATAATGCTAACATATTAAATTATAGTTAGAATAGCAGTTCAAAGAGATCATATGCCTTTGCTTCAGAACATAATGTAGTGTTACCCTCCAAGGTTAGGAGGATATGAGTTACGTAGTTGTGTTAACAAGTAAAAATCCATCAATAGGTTTCTTGATATTTCTCTTAGTTGCATAAAGCATTAGAGTTCAACACATTATACAAAAATATTGTCAAAAATTGCACAAAAATACTTGCTTTCTGACTGACATTATAATACCAGAAATTATGTTTTGCTGTATATTAAATTGATACAGTTTTCAGTCCTTTTTTAATAGCCCTTTCAACTTTTTGTATCTTGATAGCAAGTATCTAGTATGACAATTTCCTGGTTAGACTACTGTTAGAAGGTATTTTAATAGTGGTTATAGTGCATACGTGCAATATGTGATTATATTCATACCATGGAAAGCACATAATTGCCCATGAGAATTCCCTAATTACACAGGAATCCTTCAAAATGTCAGTGACTGCCCTGAATAAAGTCTTTGTTTCTCACAGGGGCTAAGGCTATTGCTAGGCATTTTGGAAAATTAAATTTGTTGCTCTCTTTGAAAGCTACAGATTCTATCAATTCTATGCAAGCCCTTTTTGGTATGCCTCATGTTATAATTTTAATTGTTGATGTGCTTTTTTTCTACAGGGCAGTAAAGCCAGAGGTCCACTTGACAGCTCTAGTGCTGTAGATCTAGAGAGCTCCGTGTCCAGTACCTTAAGCAACACAAATAAAGTGAGTAAAGCCTGTAGTGTCTGTATATAGTGAGAAACTCCTGTTACTATTACCTGAAACAACTAGTCAGATGTGAGGTGTAGTCACTAACTGATCACGTAACTGTTTTGTCCTAACATCTTGCATTTTGTTTTCGTTATATTCGGGGAGTGGATAACCTAACTGATCGTGTGTGAAAACAAAGAAACCCCAGAACATCCACACAGAAGGATAAAATCAGTATCACTGTGTAGGGCTTAGGTATGCTTTCTTCCAAGAGTCCTGCTGCCACTTGATGGTCCATTGGTGCATTTCTTTATTCCTGTGCCAAATCCCTCTGAGGGTGATGGGGATGTACACACTGCAGGTAGCCTCTCTGGTCAGTCACTGTCTTCCCCTTCACTTTCCCAGCTTGAAACAATTTTTCCATGTTTTTGAATTTTTAAGTTGGTTACCCAAACCACTTTTCACGTGTATAATGTGTTAAATGTATTTGAATCATCTGAGAACAACTTGAACAAAGTAATTTCACGACTCATTCTGGTAACAGATTCAGATTAAGAAATAGCAGTCACATGCTAACAGATGATCATGTATAAGGTGCTGTCATCTATAGAGTTTCACCAAAGACTTCTATTCTTTTTGATAAATATGCTAAGTCTATATTACTGTTCTCCAGAAGTTTCAAGTTGCCTTTAGGCCTTTCCTCATGTTTTCTTGTGTTCCTACTCCTATAGAAAATAATGGTGCAAGAGGGATTCTATTTGAAGTAGGAATGTGTTGTGCTATATACAAACACGTATTTTGTATCTGTTTCTTATCATGTGAATCCATAGATGTGAACTAAAATATTACCTAACGTAATCTGAATCCAGCAAAACACAGCAAAACAAATTTGATAATTACCATACTGCTGACCCTGATCTGGCTAGCTTCAGCCCTGCAAGTACATACCATGAATGCAGGACTGCATACATAAGAAATATAAAACTAAACCAAGAAGTGGAGTAATTTCCCACTTTGCATGGTCAGAAAGTTTTTAGTCTGAACAAAGTAATATAAACAACCTAGAAGAAAGCCAGTCATCTTCCTTGGATGCAGCCTAGCACTCTGCAGACTTGGATGCAGTTATCAATTCTTCTCCAGTGCCTGGTCACCTGGTGTACTCCTGAGTGCAGGTAATGGAGAGTCTTCTCTCCATGTTTACGATTCTGAAAGAATGGCTGACTTTGCAAAAATCACAAAAGGTGGGAAGTGAAGAAAAATACATGATTTGGGGCTGAAACAGGCATTTAGTCATAGGATTAAAGTCCTTTGTGTGAGTCTTAAAATGGAAAAAAGGAATCTTACGTTGTAAAATGGGGTGCTAAATAAACAGTACTCTGAAATGCTGCCTTTTTCGTTGCTGTCACTGTTATCCAAACCTGACCCACCTGTTCATTTTACTTTCCTTCTGAGTTGTGTTCAATATACTGTAAAATGCAATCACTCAAAATTATTTTTTCCTGTGTAGAATGGAGACTGTGATTTGATGACCCAAGTGGTTAAGAACAAAAACCGCTGAATATCAGTGATTCTTTGAGATATTGTCATAAAAATGTGCAAGTCTGAAGCAGATCTCTGTGGGGGGTGACTAACGACATGGAACTGCAATCCCCAAAACTGATGGTAAAACCGCATATCAGTAACCTTGTATTTTGCTCTGCCAGGAACCACCCTTATGTGAAAAGGAGAGAGACAGACTTCCTACACTTCCTACAGAGAATGCTGTCAAGACCAGTGGATCAGTGGGTGATCTCTCCAGCGACACAGATAGTTACCCAATTGAGCAGTCTGTTACGTTACCTCAGCAAAGCTTTCGAAGGCGAGCAAACACACTGAGTCATTTACCATCAGAAAGCCAGGAGTCTCTGGTACCCGTTGAAACATCGCCATCTGTTTCCCAGAGGAAACTTATGAGGTATCACTCAGTGAGCACAGAGACTCCTCACATGAGAAAGTAAGACTTCCTAAAAGCAGGCTGTGCTTTCATTTGGTGAAGGCATATTTGGGGATGGTGATTGCATACCCGGTGTGTGTTCTTAGTGGATAAGAAATGTCACAGCAGGGTATCACTCTTTGGAGGTTTGTAGGTATCCTGTTTAGAAACACTTCTGTCCTGTGTGCTCCACGGTGTTAGTCTCTGTGAGCTTCGGGGGAGATGAAACATGAGACATGTAGTTCCACACTTTGTCACAAAGCTAAGTAGGATCTCTCCTAAGGCATTAGATGATATTTTTGCAAGCAATATTCAGTAATTTTTGTTGCCTTGATCTGCAAGCATTGTAAATAAATGCTACATCTACATAGTCTATTTGTAGAGAAAAATTACATAGCCTTTCTGATGCTGAAAACCTTACTGTTTGGTAAGTAAGGTTTTAAAGTAATACACAAAACTGACAGTATTGTTGATAGAGCTGAGACTCCTGTGCAGTGTTTCAGTGAGCCTATGTAAATTTTACTTGCAAAAGCAAGCTACCGACTGCCTTAATGCTAATATTCTTCAAGCTATCTTCCTTTGTAATCCTGCCTCAGCATTTTCAAAGTCTCTGAATGTTATGGCAGTTTTCTTTCCTCCCTCTATCTGGCTTTTTCCAATTACTATGGAAACACTTCTGTCTGTAGACTTCCATTTCACTGCCAAAACTGCTCGTTTACACAAGTTAGACAGTAGGAAATCTGTATGTGTTCCAACTTATTTTTCCCTGCAGGAGGCAGGGCAATAAAAGAACATGCCTGAAATAGGTGATGACAGGGAAAAGAAGAATTATAGCATTTAAAAGGAAACATAACCCAGGTTGCCTTTTTGTCCCTTTCTTGAACCTTTTTTAATTCTTAAATACTGGAATGTGTTTGTAATACAGTTTAGAACTTGTGCTGTTGGTCTGTTACCTTCATGAAAGTTGCCCTGACGCTTGTTGTAGCTTGTTCAGTCAGTTCCTATCTTAATATAGGAATGCAGTTAAAAATTAAGTATATTTTTAATTTGCTTGGTTATTGCTATTTGACTATGTAATTTTTACTAAGGCCTAAGTCTGTCTGCTCTTTCACACAACTCAGCCCAAAAAAGAAATTACTCTCGTGTACCTTTCATAGGAAACATACAGAACAGGACACAGAAGAAAACAGTACTTTGAACAAGTCATGTATGTTTTGTGAGCATTTTTTGAATAGCTTACCCTGATTGTTAAGTTGTTTTCAAAGTGCGAATGGATCCAAAACTTCAAAACATCTAACGCTTCACTTCTCATCCATGAAGTCTCTTGATCATATGCCTGACTTTATCGTAGAAACCAAGGGGAAGCAATATGAGGGAGAAGAAACAGGGTTGTTATTAACATACTTTAGGAATTTGAATTTATCATTCACTGAAATGCTTTGCTAAAGATTCGGAGTGTGCATTTCAGACTTTGTTGATTGGGTTAAAATGTTCAGCCTCTTGCAGTTACTACATTAACTGTGAAAAATGTACGAAATGGCTGATTTGTATTTGTTACAAGTATTTGTTACTTTCAAAGATTAGAGAAGAAATTTCACTTTTATTGATTTTTTAGCTCTCCCCTTCCCATTTCCTCTCTCTTACTGTGTTTTGTTCTTTCTGCTACCTCAACTCCATTCCTCTGGTTGGAATCCCACTGTACGGTATGAACGCATCTGTCGGCGAATCTAAAAGTTCTTCTGGTCAACTTGCACGTTCTCCTACTCTAGCTCGTCTTAACCCCTCGGCCTCTTCACCCAACTTTTTTAAATATCTAAGGCATAATTCAAGTGGAGAACAAAGTGGGCATTTTGCACAAAAGAGGTGAGATAGCACCTGTACCTACTTTGGGGTAGGGTTTGTTTTACCATGCTTTAAATATAAAGCTCTGTAGTGCAAATAATTAAAACAATTTCATAAAGACTAAGGGTGGTAGATTTTTATGGGAGGGGGAACTCAACTGCTCCACTACTGAGTGTAGTCCTGATAGCTGTGTAACTTTTTCTTTTAATGAATAAAATTTTCAGATGCATGACATTCTTTGGAGACAGTTGCTCCAAAGCAGCTTCTTGTTATGCAGCAGACAGCAGCACTACTTCAAATTGTGCCAGTGATGAGTTGCCAAGAACCTGTAATCTAGCTCGCTCTGCCTCTCCTGAATCATTCAGTTTTGTTCAGCTTTGTTCATGGTAACAGAGAAACGTATTAATATCCTTTTGTGCCTGACATTTAAAGGAAAATTTACTAAGTTAACCAAAATAGGCAAGAAGTAGCTGGACTGTGGACAACCAGTACAGAAAAGGAAAAAGGGAGCTTATGTGTTTGTCTTGGTTAAATTGTCTTTGTTATAGCAATATCAAATGATACTTTTCTGTTCCTTATTTCTTAAAACAGAAATGTGCATAGGGAGTATTGACATGAACCTTTTATTTTCCTGAGAACCTGAAACGAGTGGCTTCTTAAAAATCTTAATTGTGAAACCCCTTCTAGTTAAACTTCTTCTAGCTCCAAAGGCTAATGAGGCTAAATGTCCTTCAAAGCACGGTCAGCATCACTGACCATTGGCAAGCAAATTTTGTTGCTGTTTGTTGTTCCTTTTCTGTTTCCTTGTGTGAAAGCTTCCTGTTTCCCCAAGGTGCTGTTTTTTTTTTGCTCCTGAGAAAGTACTCAGCCCACAACCAGTCCCTTTGGTTGCATTTGCTAAGCACTTGCTAGCGTCCCTCTCCATTTAGCTTCACCTCAGAGGTATGGTATTGCTCAGGGGAGGAAACACGAATTTGCAATGTCCTCTTTACTGTGTGTTTTAACAACACGTACCCAGGCCTGAACACCACACTAATGCCCCTTTATTTGAATCCTGAAGGTCGAATTCTCAAAAGTAGGTTCTTCCACCATAGATTTGGTGATACATTCTGCAGTATCACCCTCTACTTCCCTTTCCCTGTTCTTTAAGGGTGTACTGCAGTGAAACTCTAAACAAGACAGAGAACTGAAATGGATAGGGACATCAAATAAATTAATGAATTGAAATCAGGAAGTCAAACTGCCTGGGTTGATTGTATTCCTCTAAGTGAAATTACCACGTAACCGTAATTGATTTACTGTAAGCGAAACCTGATTACAGGGTACACTGTGCTACAGCAGGATCTTCCTCATGCTTAGTACCAGCTACTAAAGAACTGTGTCACTTCGTACTTCTGGTGTTCCCAGGTTATCCCCCCCATCCCTGTTCACATCTTCAGGAGGCAGAGCTAAATGCTATCTGTATGTAACATTAAGGTTTATCAGAAGCTTTTCTTAATAAATTTGGTTTGTCAGGAGTAAATTCTCCTATTCATGTATTTTTGTGTGCTCTTCTGAGGAAAGGTCTTCCAGTTTCATCGGCCAAGTAACTTTCTATGTTTTCATTCCATACAGAAACTTTCCATTAACTGAGTTGTTCTTACTTCCTTCTATTAACTGTCTCCTGAGTGTGTTGGGAGCTGGTTATTTTAAACTAAAGAGCAGAGCTAGATAGGATGTTGTCCAGAAGACTGTTGATGAAATTTGATTAGTGCTCCTGTCTGCTGCGTCCTGAAGCTTCATTTAGGATAAATCAATCCTAAATAATGTCAGAAAGCTCAGCTTTTAGCTTAAAAGTTCCAAGCTTGTCTGAATAAAACCCTGTTAAAGCTTTACAAAACGCTTTTTGCCAAAGTCTTTTTTTCACTTGCTGGTACAATGATTATCAGTGCCAGCTTTTCCTAACCTTTTCCTCCAAACTTGGTCAATTGTCACAACTAATATTTAAGTAAATTTTCAATTGTAAAGCTGGCATCAGTTTCTATTAGGTTAGAAGAATTTACTTGAAACACGCACTGAAAATCTTGTGCTGTGTTAAAGAATAACAAATTTGCCCAACGTATATTTATTTATATTGGAACATTTTAGTTTGCCCAAAGAAACATGTATTGCAAAGTATCACTTTGTTAGTGGTTTTAACTTTGACTTTGGTTTCTTTGGTATTCATGCCTTCAGGATTTAGCTGCTTTTTGTTTAAAACTTAGCAGTATGTGTTTTTATTCTGTGGATTTATACTTCCTTGTTCTAAACTATACTTTTCCCAACTGCACTCTCAGCATCTCCTACCGTACTGCCTTAAGGAAAAAGCTTCATTCTTCTTCTTCTGTGCCAAATTTCTTAAAATTTCTGGCTCCTGTAGATGAAAATAACACCTCTGACTTTAGGAGCGCAACAAGGTAGGGTTCTCTCTTTAAGCCTGGAGGTAATTATGTGTTATTATTCAAAGGTTTCTTAGTTTGAAATACTTCAAATGCTTCTTGCACTTGCAAAATCTGACTTGTGCAACGATTCACTTGCATGTATTCTGCATGTGATTGCTGTCAAAAAGGTGGAACCATTCCCAACTCCTCTCTTATGAAGTTTGCAGCACTTATCCATGTTGATGTTGTGATGGTCGTGCAACTTCCATCTCTCCACTTCTGTGATTATTCCTGCCAAAGGACTGTGTTTGCTGTTTTCAGTTAAGAGAATATATGTGGTTCATTCTAAGCAATGTCAGTGTCCTTGAGGTGGAAGGAGAGGACAGCCTGTGAAATGCTGTTCGCAGTTGCCAGAGCTGTTGAAAGTTCATTTATCACTCTCAGCTTGAACAAAGACCGATGTAATCACTCAGCCAATGGTTGGAGTAAAACAATGACTTGTTTAAAAATGTAATGGCTTAAATTCATTAGTGGGATTTTCAATAGGAAGACATTATCACTGTTCATTACTTCATTTAATATTCTGAATAAAAACCTCTGTGTGTAGTTTGTGGATTTCATCAAAGGTGTAACATGTAAGGTTACTGGATTCTGTTCACAACTTTGTTGCTTATTTCAGATGGTGACTTGGGAACACACAGGTTAAAATTTTTGTTCTGAGTCTGTGTTGTAAAGGTATATGGTACATTTCTGATTCACAGAAGGCTGGAATTTTAATTAAGGTTTATAAAACTCCTTGATGTTTGCTGATAAAAGGCATCAACAGAACTCTTATCTCCTATGAGTCGCTGCTAGATATTGTGGATGGTTTGGTAGTGGTGGTATAGATGGTAGCAGGGCACTAAAGGTACACTATGGTGTATGTTTAAGTATCTTTAATTCATTGTGTTTCAAGTACTGCCACAAAGAAATATGAAAATTAAATAAAACTTCAGAAAGCAGATTGCACAGAGCTGCCAGCTCCTTCTGGTGAACCTGAGTGATGTTTGCAGCCTTATAAAAGCATGCTGCCACTGAGCAAGTTTCACCCACCTGCCACTTATGGCTTGACACAGCATGTGCACAGCACACTGTATGCCTTAGCTGATGGTTCTTGTTATATTCCCTGAACTGCATCACTGTTCCTGGCAAATTTGGGTAACCTCCTCACAAGCCGTTCTGTGTTCTGCGATTTTAGTGACTACGAATCCCAACGCAGCCAGCAGGCTGTTGGTGCTGACAGCCCCATAAGGACTCGCCGGCATTCATGGAGACAACAGATATTCCTGCGAGTGGCGACCCCTCAGAAAGCGTGTGATTCTCCCAGTCGCTATGATGGTAAGTCTTGGCTTCTGTGCTTCCGTGAAGGTTGTTAGCAGCTATAATCTGTGAAGTGTGGACTGCTTTGTCTTCTGAGTGGGAATATTTGCCCAGTGCTCTGTTTGTACTGTCTGTGTGATTTCCCATTCACATTTCAGTCACGCAAAGCTCATCAGCTTTTGGACTTTTTATTTTTCAGCTGTATATGTAACATAGTTCCGATAGTATAAAATTAACTAACCAGAGAAGAAATGATTTTCTAGATACACTGTTCTAATGAGTTCTGGGGGAAAAAAATGCATCACCAGTGTTGCTCTGAAGAAAACACGATGCTTCTGTTTCATCTTTCTATGTTAGACTATGGAACTAAGGACCAGAAAAATCCAACCCTAGCAGAAGGAATTAAATTTCTTTCATGACTTGAGTTGAGTTCTGTAGTGTGTACTTCATACCATACTGAATTTGATCTCATGTATGCAGCTTCAGTCTGTAATCCTTTACCACTTTAACCGTGATTATCCACTGTTATCTTATTTCTTTCTTAAATTTCTGTAGACCTAAAGAACCACAGACCAGGGGGAAAAAAAAACAAAAACAAACAAAAAACAAAAAACACACCGCAAATGAGTGTGCAAGTACATCATTTTATGTATCTCACCTTATGTGAGTTAGACAATACACCACACACTGGGACCAAAAATGCCTCAGAGAACCTTGTGTCTCCAGATAATGGTCTCTGGTTCACTGAGGTTTGAATTTCACAGCTTGAGCTCTGAAAATTCTACCCTCTGACTGCAAGGTCATAGTATAAGAATAAGAGTCACAAGGAACCGTAGAGAACAATACACTGTAGTAAATATAGTAAAAAGTAATAATGTTTGAAATGACTGGGAAAGCTGTCAGGTTAGCAGTCATTGAAACATTTTTATTGCATCTTAAAAAGAGACCTTGGCTAACTGGACACTGCACATAACAAAAACATTTGTCATTAATGAGTTGCTTGGAATGTAATTGGACTTAATATGGGGTAAGCTGCATATGGGCATAGATGTCTCTCGAATGCCTCTTCAAAGCTCAGTGACCTCAGGAGCATGCCTGTGCATATAGAACACGTGAAGTGGTCTCCTACGCTTCAAGGTAATGAAGGGGATGTTCAACCTCAGCAAAGCTACTGTTTTTGTGAATTTGATGCATCTTTTTGTGACTGAAAGTAGTCTTACTAGTTTTTCAAAGCCACAAAACCTTCCATATGAAATAGGAAAAACAAACAAACAAATGAAATTGCCTGTTCAGACCTTTCCTATGAGACATAATAGCCGCAAGATACAATCTTAACAACCTACAGCTGGATAAGCATAACAGTTGGAGAAAAAAGTGTGGCCAAAAAGGAAAACAGGAAGTGCTATTAATAGGAGGAACAATTTAAAATAACTGGCCTTTTTCTTCACTCTAGTTGTCTTTTTCTGGTTTTGTTCCAATGTACATACTCAGTTTGCAAACAGAGGGAGACATTTTTTTTCTTTTAACAGGTATTTGATTTTTTGTGCATCTCCTGAAGCATTTTTGGCAGTAAAGGATGCTTAGTCACGATCAAGTCTGTAGCCTTAAAGAGAACTCTGTATGGGCAATCTTACATTGGAACTCCCTACCACAGTTAATTTAGTAATCTCTGTAGTTCCAGAGAAACTGTAACTAGCTATTGTTCATCACCTTGTTCCTTCTTCTTTCATCTTCGCTCAAGGAGAAGCTACACATGAAGTAGAGTCGGTCAGTGTGACAAGAGTTACCTGTAGTTGATTTTATTTTTAAGGCTTCCTTGCTCGTTTTAGATTGTTCTCCTTTGGAAACAGTCTTTATACAAACAGCTGATGTATGACCAAAAGATCAGTTTCAACCAAAACAGATGGAGGAGGAGGAAGATTTTAAAGATACCATTTTTTGTTGCATTCCAAAAGTAGTCAGGCAGAGGAAAGCAAGACAACATTCATGTGTTTCCTGTTATAAACAGTGATTCCGTTAACCAATTTCTCTGGCCAAATGCAGTACCCCACACACCACTCCAGGGTACTGAACAGGAGAGCAGTAAGGAAAGAAGGGCTGGGATTTATTTATTTTTTGAAGTAAGTCAGCCAACCAAGAGGCTTAGATTTCTGAGTCAGAGGTGATAATTTTTTACAGGCTTAGCACAGGCTGCTTTACTAAACTTTGTGTTAAGTACTAAATCTACCAGCATGCCTGAACTGCATGCTGTGTTGACTAAGCGTGGGCAGGCACTGCCAACCGAATGAAACTGCTCTGTTGCTGTAAAGTCTTTGGATTTTAATCATTAAGTACACGTGTAAAATGTGACAAGGAATAGAGACAACTTTAAGCTTTATACACGAGTCCATTTGCATAGACAAGTGGGGAGCTGAACCTCAAGTTGCATCCTGTCCATTGCCACTCTGTGTGGAAGGAAGGTGTGTTTACTGAAAATAACTTAAGAAGAATAAAGCTCAAATAATACTGATATAAAACTGATAAATAGCTTATGTAGAATTTTTGAGCTTAATCTTATGAGGTACTGAGCTTAAGAGATGTCTAGTGTCCTGAGTTACCATATGAAGCCGACTGCACCAAGTCCCACTGTCTTGCACTTCTGGACCCTTTACTTCTTTAGTAGTTTGAGTGCTCTTTGAGCTAAATTTTCGTTTCCTGTAGCTCAGCTGGAGAGAAATGTTTGCTAGCTGTGCCTCGATAGCTGCATTGTGTATGGCAAGGCAGAGAGCACCTTGTTTTCCAGGCTCCTTTATTTAAATGTACCACTTGCCTTGAAGGAAACCTTTCAGTTTGTAATAATTTGGGAGTAGAATGAAAAACTGTCCTAAATCAGTAGAGCCACAACCAACCATATACACTAGAAATGTTAAAATGCCTTTTTTGCTTGCCGGTTATGATTCCTGCTTTTTCTGATGACTGGACTCAATCCAGCCCCATTTGGACAAGGTGAGCACTCCGAGACAACAGAAAGCCTTGGGTACAGGAAACCATTAACTTCTGGCTGTTGGAGGAGCAACACCCATGTGCGTGCCCTTCCTCTAGCCACCTCCTGCTAGTGGGTGCTGCTATTTCCACACACTTCTTTGTGTAAACAAAATGCAAGGAACAAATGCAATCTTGGGGCTAAGCTCACAGCTGGGTCCTGTCCCCCTGCCACCTTCCCAAGGCAGCACTGAAGCTGAAGGGACTGTAATGTTTGATGATGAAGCACACAGGAGACACATCACACGGTTTGCCTGGCAGGGCAGCCTGTCACAGCCTCCTGCCAGCAGCTCAGCCTCTAGTGAAGCTGAAGAGGCCGCTGGCTTCCAGTTTTTAGGGATCTTGAAAGGATTTTCTGCATAGGCAAAATGACCTGTAGAGATTGTTACTGCTTTCCAGCTGGTAGCTGAAGGTTTTCAGGATTGAATTGTGTTAGTTCTGACATAGCAAGCTACAGTGCAACCTCTCTTCTCCAGCTGTTTGCTCCTTGCTGTGTCCCAGAACTCCTCTTATACTCCTTTTGTCAGAGTCAGGAGGGTTTGTAGATCTAAATGATACGGTCTGCTTTCCTTTTTTCTATTTGTTAGAATTGACACGTGGCAAAATTATTCAACCAGCCACTTGTACTTGGAAAAGGGTCTAAAATGCAGTTTCAGAACAGTAATGGTTTTTTGTGAGTACAGTTTTTCTTCATTGCATCCAAAAAAGTGTGATTTAGGGAAAGCTCCTGAGCATAGAGCCCAGACCAGGCTGGAGAGGTGAGGAGCAAGGAGTGGCTGTGCTGCTGTGGGTGCTGTGGAGCACTGGGGGGCAGCGTTTCTCTCTGCCAGCTGGATACAAGCTCAGTACCTTTTGCTCTGATATTTCTCTTTATTTTTTCATTTGTGCGGGTAGAATGAGTGTTGTATCTTGCGAAGTGAGGAGATGGAAGAGGAGGAGCACAGGTCATTAACAAAATCAATTATGCTATAATCTGATGCAGTGCTATATTTCTTTTGAAGGGAGGTGTTCATTAATCTTTTTCTATACTTTTTTTGGCCTGTTTTCTGTAAATGAATGCATGAAATTCACTCTGGCTCTCACACTCATTATCCTAAACATTTTAAATTATAAAAGTGTTTCTTCAGTTCTTTGATTTTTAGCTCCTTGCCCTGCTTGCACCCAGGTCTTCATGCTTACGTGGAGACCCTCTAACAGAAATAGCATTCTGTGGCTGTGCCACCAGGGTTGAAAAAGACCTTCAAGACCAAGTCCAACCATCAACCTGACCTACTGCGTCCCATCAGCAAACCACATCCCTTAGTCCCTTCCCCCTTTGGGAAGGGTTCCTTCCCCATCTCCCTTCCCCACTAGGGAAGGGATTGCACAAGGGGGCAGTCCCTTCCGCAGTCCTACTGGCCGTGTTATTTCTGATGCAGGCCAGGATGCCACTGGTCTTGCTGACCCCTGGGCCCACTGCTGGCTCTTGTTTGGCTGCCTGCTGACCAGCACCCCCCAGGCCTTTTCTGCCTGGCAGCGTCCCAGCCACCCTTCCCCAGGCCCGTACCACCACATGGGGTTGCTGTGATCCAGGTGTAGGACCTGGAACTTGGCCCTGTTGAACATCACGCGACTGGACATGGACAATGGGCACAGCCTGTCCAGGTCCCTCACAGAGCCCTCCTCCCCTTAGGCAGATTGACGCTGCTACCCAGCTTGGTCTCGCCTGTGAGCTCAGTGAGGGTGTGCTTGATCCTCACATCCAGAACATCGATAAAAATACTAAATAAAATGGACCCCAGTCCATTTTATTTAGAGAGAGCCCTGGGGAGTGCCACTGGGGAGCAGGCACCAGCTGGGTTGAACTCCACTCACTAGGGCTCTTTGAGCCCGGCCATCCAGCCTGTTCTATACCCAGCAATCATACGCCCATCCAAGCCACGAGCAGCCAGCTTCTTCAAGAGAATAAAAAGGGAAAATGTGTTAAAAGCTTCACTAAAATCCAGGTAAACCACATCCACAACCTTTCCCTCATCTGCTTATCAGGTCATCTTGCCATAGAAGGACAGCAGTTCAGACTTTGTAACAGGCTCTCCTTATGGGTAAAATGATGAAGGGAAGAGCCCGGCCACTATTTTAAATCAGCCAAAGTATGGGCTTCACTCAAAGGTGAATAGTTTTCCGTGGGATCAGTTTTCTAAGCTCATTGCCAGTATTACACAAGGATTAGGGCAGACACAAGGAGGATGGCAGGGGCACGTGTCTAGAAGCAGAGGGTGGGTGCTCTTGCCCTTCTCAGGGGCAGTACGCGCTTCAGCCAGTGCAGAGTGATCATGAAACTTCAGCTTGCGCTGTAGCACAGCACTATATTTACATACTTGAACTCAATATCTACAAATCTCTGTGCGGTGGACTTTTTTCACTATGGTTTTTGCATAATGACTATTCAGAATTGGTCATAGTGGGAAAACTGTTTTGCAGACTGTCAGAAGCTCCCAGCAGAGTAAAGCCGAACGCTAGATTTAAAGGGTGTGTGAATTGTTCTCTGAAATATATGGTGGGAAAGTAATGGCTCATGTAGTGAGCATTCTTCCTGTGGGAGGTAGCTGGCAAGATTTTTATAACAGCTCTGTCAGTTTTAGGTTGGGGAATGGGTGATCTGTTTTAAGCTGGGCATTAGGGTGGAGTTGCATGTTGAAAGAGAGTAATTTGGAGGAATTAAATGTTGTGTATTGTTTAGCAGTACACAGGAAAAAAAGAAAAAGGAACTTTAGCCAGAACAACTATGTAGTAGTTGAAAACTTGACTTGCAGAAGGATCTTTCAGAAAGTACAAGCATCTCCATACAGGAAAAAGAAACAACCCACACCTTAATTCATTCATTACAAGGATTTGGGTTTCAGTCTCTGGTAGATAGAAGTAGCAGGCTGTTAAATCAGAAGTGCTGAAGAGAACTTTCTATAAAAATTTGGATGTGAAGAACTGTTATTAAAACAAGTTGTAGTTAGCACCTACCCATTTGTTTATTTGCTTGTGGTGAGGTGTTCCATTATTTACGTAAAAGTATTTTAAATATCATTTTGTAGTAATATTACACATACTGTAAAATCTCATTTTGGCATTCTATACTGAGAATGTACTTAGAATTTTTATGTAGTGTAAATTATTTGAAGTGTGTTCTCCAGAGCTGTTGAAGTGTTTTTTTTTTAGCAAAGAAATGATTGTTAACTAGCAACAAGTTTTGTAAATGCTGTAATAAATCCCGTTTATTAGAATTGATCATTCAGTTGTGTCCCTTTCAGAATGTGCATATGTTGATAATCTTGATTTGCAGAATAGGAGCTGGGCTATCAACATACCACAAATCACGTGCAATGAATTCCGTGACCACTGGAATATCAAGGCATTCCTTTCTCAGCATTTAATAATGTTAATAAATGGGGTGAGTTCTGAAGGTGGTGATTACTTTTGAAGAAGCTCTTAGCTTTAACTGAAAAATCAAACTCTTCAAAACCATCTTTCAGAGCTGTTTTTAACCAATTATACTGAAATACACAGATTTTCAGCAACTCCATGTTCAGTAGTTCCCTGAAGTTATATGTGAGACTAGAAGAACTTGCTGCTGCTTGTGATTCCAAATCTAAATTTTTCCAGTAACACGAAGCATCTTGTCATGCTACTTGAGCGATTATGAAGATCCTCTCATTTGTTTGGTGAGCTGAAATCTGTGATGCTTAAAATGCAACAAACTAAAATAGTCTGGTGCAAAAAATGAAATGCTCAGCTGGGATTCTTCCATGCACATTCTTAGTGAGGTATCTTACCTGATTTATTAACCCTGGAGAAAGGATGTGGCTGGTAAACAGCACATTTAGATAGTGATGTATAAATAACTCCACAGTGAAAATGGCAGTAGCACTTCATATTTGAACCTCCTCTTTCTTAGTTTCATGTAAAACCAAAAACAAACGCTAAAATAAAACCATTTTCTACATGAAGGGTTGCAACTTCTATTCAAAAATGAATCTTGTAGTCTTGTTTTTGATATTTGAAGTTGGTTAGGCTAAGCACTTGTGAAAGAATGTTTTGAAAATTTGGGCTTTTAGGTGGGTTTGTCACTTCTATTGTTTTTGACTGTGTGGTTTCTCTTAGTGGGTTTCGTTTTTTTCTTGTTTTTGCAAAGCCTTGTTTAGTACTGAGACTGGTTGAATAAGAAACTATTGATCAATTAAAGTTAGTCAATTACAAATTAACTTTCATAAAAATAAGGCTTAAGGCAGCATTCTGATAATTCGCTGTTGGAATACTTTAATGTCCTCCTATAGAAGAGGACATGAATTTGTGTTCATTGTAGCTCCTTCTGGAGCTGATGGAATTTCCTGTTTATGTCTCTACCCAAGTAATGAAATATTGGCCCTTTGAATGACTGCTGCAGTCATCCACTAGCTTTTCATTTACAAACTTTCCTTACGTGGTCCAGCAACAAACATACCGTGATACTTTCCTATAATCTTGCCTACTTTGTTTTGTGTATAATGTATGCACAAGACAATTTTGTGCAATACATCTGTTGATCCTTTTGGAGCGTAGGGTCACTCTGCATCTTAGGACTGAAGCACTGCAACACGAAGCCAAAGAGTTGGGTACAAATAAGTGGATTTGCTGTACAAATGCCTTCTCAGTTCATTCTTACTATTGGCCTGGTCTTAGCTTGTTCTTTCTTGGGTGAGAGGTGGGAGCATCAGAGTAGTACTTGTGAGGTAAGTGTGGATGCACTAGTTCATTTGTACATTTCCAGGAGCAGTTTCACCTGTAGCTCTTTACCTTGCAGCAAGTTCTTACCAGCACAGGACTGTTTGTGGCTTTCCCAGTGAAGTACACACTGTGTCAAGGAATACTCAGTTTGGACCCCACAGACTTAAAGAGGTGCATGGTGCAGAAAAGTAATATGCACTTCCTATGGGAAATAATCTGTATGGTGATAAGATACAATAATAGTTATCAAATCAACTTGCCCAGTCCTGAAACTGAATTGCTGAAGTATGGTAGACTGTAGAAATAGCATCTATGGAGGCAGGATTTTATATGGAGCTGCAGTGAGGAGTGCAATATATTTGAAAGAAGTACAGGTCAAATGTGGACTAGGGGGTCAGCAAGAGCCAACGAGGTTGGCAGTTGAACAGGGAAGCAGTCTTCCTGTGTATGCTGATACACTTAGTGTCCTTAAGTGCACCAACTAATCTAATGCAAGTTTTGAAAGCTGCAGTGGCAATGACTTGGGTTTTAACACATGGCAGTTTGATTCGGTGGAATGTACGCTCCTAGCATGTTCAGTTCAGTTGCTCTACTGCTCATCTTTGTTTTCTCTGCTGTCCTCTGGATCTTTTGTGCATAACAATGAAATGTTCAGTTTCTTGTTACAGTATTTCTTCTCTGGTCTCTTCTATATGGGAAAGCTGGGTGGCATATCTGCCGATGGCTCTGTTATATGTTTGTGGATGTGGATTAGTGTTGACTTACCAAACGTGCGTTATTTTATACTTTGCTTTGAGGGCTTACCTGCCTATTCCACCTCCCTGCCTTTGCCAGCCAAACAGCTGACGCAACTCTGCAAACTGAACAAGCCACCTGAGCAGTTAAACTGGTTCATTTTGGTTTCTATACATCCTGGCACATGCCAGGATGGTGATGGGAGGGAAGGCAGGTTGTGAATGTGTTGGTCTTTATCAGAGTGGACTTTGGACTTTCTGTTAAATGTCCACAAGTGATAAGAAGAAAGGAAGAAAAGATAGAAAAGGAGCTGCCATTTGGAAGGCAAAACCAAGCCTAGGACTCTTCCACAGAGGAATTAGAGGTAGGGTTGATAATGATAATTGTTCAGCCTAAAGAATTTTATAATTTCTTTCTGTTGTCTTATTTTTTGTTTTATAGCCTTAACTTCTGTGAGCTAAATTTCTCTTAGTGTCTTCACTAAAGGTTACTTGGTAACAGACAAGAATTTTCCATCTTAAATGGAAGTGGGACCATGCTCCTGAGTGGTTAACTCTCTGCAGTGGTTACAAGCCTTGCTACAGTAAGGTTGATCACTGGAGGACTAGAAATTCTCCAATAAATTAGGTGATCTTTCATTAACTTGGTCCTTGGAGAACAATCCACAAAATTTGCACTGAGAAAGTAGAAGGTATATGTTAACAGGAGAATGTTAGGGTCATTCTTGCTTTAGGAAAACAATGTGTGGATGTATGTAATTCATTTCCTTGCATGTGTTTTCACAGCCTGTTTTTTGTTTTGTTTTGTTTTCCATAAGTGGGTATCCATAAGCTGTCTCTGTAGATAGTTTGATAATTTCTAACACATTACATGTATATACACACATACAAGACCAGATTACATGTCTGACACTGAGATCCATAAACCACTGAGAGGATGAGTAGGGTGGGAAGAGATTTGTTCCCCCCAAGATGTACATGCATCTTACTGGATGCTCTGAGAATGTACCAAGTGAAAGGTTACAGACAGTGTAGTGGATAAGGATGTTCCTATCTATATCACTCTTACTTTTTACACTAATGTTTGTAGACCATTTTGGGGAATTCCTTTTTCTTAAGGCAATGTTACTATTTGTATGCAGTGCTGTCTTAAAGAAAATGAAAGACTTTCTTTAAAGATGGAAAGTGTGTTTTTTTCCTCCAAGTTCCCTATCTATTAATGCAAATGAAGCCAGTTCAGCTAGTATTAAGAGCCGTTCTCTTATAATATTATTTAATATAAATTGAAAAGTGATGAAACCTACTATATGCAGTCATTGCAGTCATTCTACATAAAATTTACAGAACATCAATGTACACGCTATACCATCACAAAAGCAACAAATCCAAATAATTTTCCTTTGATTCTCAATGCAATTTGAGAATTATCAGGTGACTTCTATACCTGATGACATTTACCTAAAGCTTTTTTACAGTTGCAAGTCTTTGCCTAGGGGCATCTTTTCATTTACCTGTAAAGAAAAAGTGAAATGAATGTTTCCCAGTTTATTTTGAAGGACCTGATGTAATTTCTTCATTGTGTTGATTATACTCAGCTGTATTTCTGAATGCATACGTGTCAGTGCTTCCTACTTCTTTGTGACACGTGGTGGTTGCCTTTAAAGAGTCAAATATTTGTCCTTTGCTTAGTTCACCATCCCATGAAGCTCATTGTTCTATGAAATGTTGTAGATGCCCAAAGTCTGGGTATCCACACTTCTATAAACTCAGACTTCGGATATATATTTTTAAATTGTGCTTGGTAGCCAAAGAGGTACATTTATTTTTTATATATTTTTTATATTTTAGTGCTTGAGTTTAGTACTTGTGTGGTAACACACAAATAAATGTTGTATAAGGAAGCAGGTGGTATTTGGACCCACCCTATTCCTCTTCAACTCTTCAAGAGGAAAAAACAGACAGAGGCAAAGCATAGAAAAGCAGAAGCCAACAGCTGTGAACATTTCCATTCATATTTAGCCATCAGCTCAGTTGTGTGAGTGCCTTCAAACAAACAAGAAAAGAATAGCTGCATATGAACCGTGTGAGTCAACATATGGTAGCTTTCTGAGCAGAATTTAAAGGGATAAAAGCCCTTCTGTTTTGTTAGGTTGAAGAGATGTGATAATTTGTGTGTGTATGTTTGGTTTGAAATACTTATCACTGTGCTAGCCAGTGATAAAGAAATGGACCACTGAGCTACCATGCAGAATGATTGTTTCAGGAATGCTTCTTCTCCAGGAGCATGCACGGATGGACATGTCTTTGGGACAAGTGAGTGGGGAATAGTTCTAGTTACACTGATCTTAAAGCATTTTCTTGTGTGTGTAATTGGTCAGCTTCTCCTCAGGGAGATGTTTCTCAGCCATTCCCTTTTGGCTAAGGGAGAAGTTCTGTTGTGATGACTTTCTGTTTGGAGTTCAGTAGAAAGAGAGGGGTGGTTTTGTTTGATAATTCATTTTAAAGGTGGTAAATTAAGCAATTTTTCTTCTAAGTATATCAAAGACTACTGAGCCTTCAGAAAAGCTATATAAAACAATGATAGCATTAAGTGATGCTACATCAGGCATTGAGAAAGCAAAGTATGAGTACTTGGGCTTTTTACATTGAGGACTTGATTAAAAACAATGTTGTTTACCCTTTCCCTAAGAAGAAAAAATTTCTCAATTTGTATGAGATATATTTAAGGATCTCTTTCTTTTGTAGCGATATCAGTCTTTTTAGAACTACCTTGCGTTCCTGTCAAAAAGATGGATTTTGTGGTAGACCAATTGAAGCCAAAAGAAAAAGTGCAGAAGGTTGTGATGTGGGTAAAAATTAGAAGTGAGAACAAAGGTGTCTTAAGTGTTTATCTCCCTTTCTGAATGTTTACTTTAAGAACAGGTAATTTATCCCATTGTATGGCCTTAGTTGGCGTTGTGTGTGTGTAGCT
The DNA here is from genome assembly GCF_963932015.1 of Anas acuta. NCBI lineage: Eukaryota > Metazoa > Chordata > Aves > Anseriformes > Anatidae > Anas > Anas acuta. The sequence continues at coordinate 23,342,248 of NC_088982.1, forward strand.
AAGGGTGTGTGCTTTCTTTCTCAAGCAGAGTTTAGAGATTATTTTTTAAATTAAATGGGTGCTGTATTTCATTTTATATCCTATTTGAATCATAACTGTTTTCAACTGTAGCTTGTACATCTGCAGGTTTTCAAACTTGCCTTTTCCCTTTTATTTCTGTCTTGTAAAGCTGTAATTAGTAAGTGGTGGTGTTGGCATATGACACAAAGTGTTTTTTTTAAAAACAAACAAACAAAAATGTCCGGGCTTTGGCCGATAATGTTTCTTATTCAGAAAAAAAAAAAAAAGCAAATCTGCTTGAAATTGTCACCTGGGAAATCTTGCTTGGTATTTCTGCCTCCTGTGTGTGTGTGTGTTTCTGAGTATGTATATATATATATATATATATAAATACGTATACAGATATATAGTTATATATGTAATCTTTGAAAATTCTCCCTTCATTTACATATTCATGAAGTCTAAGTAGTTCACAACAGCTTCTCTCTTTCAAAGATTACTCTGAACTGGGAGAACTTCCACCCAGATCACCATTGGAACCAGTGTGTGAAGATGGCCCCTTTGGTCCTGTGAATGAAGAAAGGAAACGGACACCCCGTGAGCTTCGTGAGTTGTGGAAGAAAGCTATTATTCAGCAGATACTGCTTCTCAGAATGGAGAAAGAAAACCAGAAATTACAAGGTTGGTGAAGCTCTTTGTTACACACTGCTGCAGTACAAGTTCAGATCTTGATTTGCTCTGTGGCCTTGGCAGTGGATTGGACCAAACCTTAATGAAATGTATTAGGGACATACAGGTAAATCAGTTTGGTAGCATCTCCCTCAGCTCTCATTATGGTAGGTAATGATTTACAATTTATTTATTTGAAGTACTTAACCTTATAATTCATTTACTTCATCTTAATTAATATTTTTTTAGTTTACAGTGGCTGAAGTGTTTTAGTCTGCTGTCTAGAAGTGATAATAAGGAATGTAGCACAATCACTATCATGAACTTGTTTTCTACATTTGTATGCCTTTGTGTAAGCATTGATCACTGCAGTGTTCTGCTTGGCCAGTTTGGGAGTTGAAGTTCTTAAGGCACTGCCTGAGGACTTCAGCCCATGGGTGCCTGTGGTAGTACATGCACTGTGCAAGCGAGCTTTGTATGAGGTAGCAATGACTTAGACCTGTCAGAAGTATGATGAGAAGGAAGATAAGAAACCTGAAGTTGCAGTGGTTCTTAACACAATTTTTCTGTGGCCAAATGCTTCCTACAAGTCTGCCATAGTGGCTGTTTTAACTTTTTAAGTCAAAATGCAGGTCATTAAGAACATCGATTTTATTGTGGCAGCTGCAAGTGACTGTCCATGAGAGGTGCTTTTTTGAGGATATGACTTAGGAGGACAGAAATGTTTATCTGGCTGGTTTTAGATGTTCAGGAAGGGAGTAGCCGCCTGGGTGTGGGGTACCTGGCATAAAAATGGCCATTCTTATTTGCCTTTGTGTAAACTTGGGGAAGGACTGTCTTCCATGAAGAACAGCTGTGTCGAGTAAGGACCCAGCAGTGTGAAAAGTTCAGTATACCAAATGTGAAATCCTTTTTTAAACTTGGGCTGAGACTTCTGGCTATAGGAGAAAACACCTCTCTTGGACATTGGATATGGTCCCCCCACAGCACTTACCCTGCCTGCAAGCTATTTGCTGCTGGTAGTGTAGCTCTATTTGGGCCCTAATATCTGAAGAATACCTGATACCTGAATTTCCTAAGAGTGCTGGAGGTAGCACGCACATTCCCAAAAAAATCTAATACGTTTTATACAAAATTGCTGGTACAACAAAACCTGGCCACGGGAAACAAATATACAATGTTAGGTGCCATGGAAAGCATCTGGAGAAAGAGGTACTGACAGCAGTGATTTATATTTTTTATTTTGGAATAAAGAAGTTGTCCTAGGTAGCTGCTGCATGAACAACTCAACCAGTGAGACAGTACCTGCAAAACCATAGGATCATAGAATCATTAAGGTTGGAAAAGCCCTCCAAGATCATCTGGCCCAACCATCCCCCTACCACCAATGTCACCCACTGAACCATGTCCCTAAGCACCATGTCCAACCTTCCCTTGAACACCCCCAGGGACGGTGACTCCACCACCTCCTTGGGCAACCCATTCCAATTCCCAACTGCTCTTCGTGAGGAGAAATGTCTCCTAATTTCCAACATAAACCTCCCCTGGTGCAACTTGAGGCCATTCCCTCTAGTCCTATTACTAGTTATCTTTATGCTGCAGTGCAGCTTTGCAATATCATGCCACCTGTTCTGATGCTTTTGTCTCTGGAAAGAAAAAGTAAGAATTTCACATGCAGTAGGAACCCTGAGTACTGCTATTTAGTACTAAACAAAGTATTAAAATTAAATGTACAGTTACATTTTTACTGATAAGGCTTAAGTATGATATTGGGAATTAGGTGTGGTCAGTATCTAATAAGCTTTTTAATAACGGCATATCCTGTCATCAGTCCTTGTGTGTCACTCTGTCACATTTCTGCACGATACAAGAAGGCTGGATCAAGCTGTCAGTTGCCAAGCACCACAAAACATGCTTGCAAAATACAAACAATTGAAAGCTTTCTCTGAGTTTGTTTTCACGTGAACTGAAAGTTAAATGCCATTTTTAAGTTATCTTCATACCTGTGTGTAATACTTTTTAATATTCTAATATATAAATATGTTACATTTTACCTAAAGCAAATGTGAACGTGTTGACTTCACTGTATGGTCTGGATACACAATCACTTTCAGTGTGGGCACACAGCTATAAGGCACCTTTCAGTGCTTGTAATCACATCGTTCTGGTTATGGCCCTTGTAAATTTCAGGTGATACTTAACTGTTTTCCAAACAGTCATTTCTACTTCAGGCAGGCAGTGGAAGGGAAAAACTATAAGGAAAAATAATTTTACTAAATTTATATAAGCAACATAGAAACATTGAAGAATTGAACATACAAGCATCGAAGAATTAAACTAACAAAAATAACATCCTTTTAACATAGATTTTTCTCAGTGCTGTACCAAATAGGAGTGTGATTTTGGTGAATTTGTATTGTGAATTTTCAAAGTAGCAATAGGCTTATGTTGTATGGCAGAATGTCCTCAAAATGGCAATTTCTTGTTAGCATTACAGTAATGCATCCTCACAACAATGAGGTATGGTGAATGTGTCACAGCAACGTTATTAAAAAGCATGGTTGCTTTTTGATATAGTTTTCATAAACATGGTTCCAAATCTTTCAATTTGCAATTTGCTCAATGGCCATTGTTGAAAAGCAGTATTTTTTTTTTATTTTTGTTTTATACTTACAGATTCTTTTCCATCCTTTCTTATTCTTGAACCTGTGCCCTGCTGGCTGTGCAGGCAGAGAGCTGTTGCTCATATCCCAGAACTCTTGTGCTGGGACTGTATGTGTTGAGTCTACAGCAACATTACAGTCCAGTTAAATAAAAATAAATAAATAAATAAAAGGGGACACCCACTCTTAGATTCTCCATTGACTAGTTAGAGTCTCTTTACTCCACTCTCTTTGTAGTTTTGTCTAGGTTTCCTTATAGTGTATTCTTTCAGCATTTCCTCCCTTTTAGGAATAGATGTCTGACACCCTTCCATCTCTTCAATGCAGCATCTTTTTTTTTCCAGAAAAAGCTGAAAAATCTCTTCTGTTTTTTGGTCTTGTGACCTGCACAAATTCATTCCGTGTTCCAAAAGGTCTTTAGTTTACATGAATGCCACTAATAAACCATTTGTTCCAGATACACTTTCACACTTTATCTGTGAAAACAAACAAACAAAACAGAAACGAAACTTAAATATTTTGCCACTAGTTCCTTTGAAATTTTCACTCCGGTTCCAAACTTCGGAATTCATGTGCAGATACAGAATTTATTTTACTTTTTGCAACCGTTCTTTGATCCTTTCCTTCAGCGTTTGAAGGATTATTTAATACAGTGCAATATTCTTGTAACTCAGAATCTGAGAAGAGCACAAAAATACAATGCATCCCTGCTTAACAAGCTGTGGTGATCTAAAAGGCCATATTTAAGCCTGAGTTACATGCTGACCCTTGTTCTGATTTCTTCATTGGCGACTTCAAGAGAGCCTGCATATTGTTCTACATTCTATTTGTGTTCAGAGTTTTGAAGTTTTCTACACTTGAATTTTCCTTTTTATGTGGACTATAAAGTGTCATAAGTAGATGCTACTTTTTTTTTTTTTTTTTTTTTTTTGTGGTGCAAGCCTTGTGCACTAATTTTTCTAAGAGTTTGGAACTGGAAATATCATGATAAGAAAATCTTGGCTTTTATTTTTGAGCCATTGTCTCTCATGTTTCTTTAGATTTAAGAGTTGCCTAGCAGTAAGGAGCTTCATTTAATAGGCCAAACACTGTTAATGTATGTAACTGCATGTAACAAAATAAACAAAAACAAAACAAAACAAAACCACCCACATCACCACCAACAAAAACCCACACCACAATCACAGCAATTTTTACCCTTAATGTTTCAGAATTAATTGGCTTCAGTTTTTGGTGGCTTGCAGGATAACTGTTTGCATGATGAAGTTCTAAGTTAAATTAACCCATTTTGCAAATATTAAACAATATTAACTGGTGCATTCATGATATCATTTCCCAGCTTCGGAAAACAATTTGCAGAACAGACGTCTGAAACTTGACTATGAAGAAATCACACCATGCTTAAAAGAAGTGACTCTGATTTGGGAAAAAATGTTGAGTACACCTGGAAGGTCAAAGATTAAATTTGATGTGGAAAAAATACACTCTGCTGTTGGGCAAGGTAAGCACTGTTTGGTATTTTGAGTTGTTGAAGTGTGCGTAAATTGAAAAGGAATAGGGTGACTCGTTAACTATTCCTTACAGCCAGGTTCTTGCTGGAGCTGTTTCTCAGGTTGCTGACTACACGAGTAACAATGTTTGGTATCTTCACAGTTATTTGTATGCATGTAACTTTCCCTTTCAGCAATAGCTGCAGTTATATTAATGGGGTTAAAATACTTGGAGTTCTTTTTTTAAACATAAACTCTGCTTACAGGAAAGGTGTATAGTACCTCTGTGAATCATAACAGTTGCAACCCAATTTTATAAACAAAGTTGTAATTAAAGAAATAAGTCTGGATAATGCCAAAGACATGACCGTATAAAGAACTGAAGAAGCTGTGTGCACTGGAAATTCTGGAAATTCTGTTCCAGCCTGGCTAGTACATGTACATACAAACACTATACATTGCTATCTCTGCTTTTTTTTTTTTTTTTTTTTTTTTTTCTCTGAGATGAGCAAAGCATGTGCCTCCAGACACCACTTACAGTCTTCCTTGGAAATGCACTGTATGCTCAGTGCTGTATGTTGCTGATGTTGAAGACAGCTTCTCCAAGGAGCTTTCTATAGTTCTATACAAAGTTTTTCAATGTGTAAAGGAAGTATTAAGAATTCACTGCTAGCAGATGCTGTTTAATGTTGTAAATACCTATATATTGTTATCCGAGCAAGTTGCAACAAATTTTCCATTTCTAATGACTGGGTAGCTCTAGATTTCTGATAAATATTCTAACAAATATCCTAAGCACAAATCTCTGGAGAGTACAGAAAATTCATTACCACAGCTGTCCTTCCTTTCATATAGATAAAGGCCAGTCAGTACGTGAACATGAGAAAAAATTGATTTTGGTTGATAGTCCAGTGATGCTGGCCTGTGTTGGTGTTCAAACTAGCACTTTAACTTGAAGCGATGCTAAATAAATAAATAAATAAATCCCTGCTTAATGAATTGCTACTAATAAACAGATACAAACCAGCAGAATCTTAATGCTACAAACATCTCTGTAGAGCCTAACTGTGGTAAAACCAAGTGGTTAGAGTGATGTCAAATTTCATATAAATGCAGAAATGAAAAATGCATTTAAATTCAACTGAGCAAGTTCTAGTTTAGACCAAAACTGTTAAAAATGACTTGAGTAAGCAAGGCAAATGAGCAAGAAATACAAGATTCAGTAGGCATGGGGCTTAAGTTGGGATAGTAAATATGTAGTATTGACCCATAACATACACTGTAGTAGCTGTTAAGTATAATGCATATTTCGCTTACGTGTACAATGCAGCATCCAGAGATGAACTCAATAGGGAACTAGTTTTCTTAAGGGAACTTTAATTCACTTGTAATTCTGCATCTGTAGATGTGCTCTATTAAGCCAATTTACCCTACGTGAGACATTCAACCTCACTGAGGTTAACAGGACTTTATATGGATATCTGAAGAGGCACTTTCCCTCACTGCTTCATGTTGGAGACTTCCAGTAATCAGGGTTAAGCTCCCTAAAGTAATTTACAGACACACGCTCTAAATATACTTGTGGTTTGGATTCAAATGCCATACAGATATACTAGCATTTCATGTGAAAGTAGTTGTTTCTGAGTTACAGTAGTCTAGTAAAAATAAGTATTACTGAAAAACTTAAAGCCATAGGCTACTTCAAACTGTAATACCTTGTTCCAGTATATCATGGATTAGGCAGAATACTTTCCCAAAGAATAGGATATTGAGTTCTTGTGTAGATGGTATAATAGTGCCAATCTTGTGCTAAATAAAGTATTCATGTAATAATAACCTTTCTGTTCCTTTCAGAGCTCTGCATTTAGATGCAGATAAAGGTTACTGTTATGTATGTGAAAGAGTTAAGTAGCTTCATCCCTTGATACAGAGAAAGAAATTTGGTTTTAATACATTTTTACTTGCACCAGTCATTCAGCAAGCCCATAGCAAAACTGGAGATTAAATACTTGCTTCCTGATTGCATGACTGTTGTTGTAGTCTCTAGACCACGTCTCTTTTGTACTTGTTAATACTTCAGGTACATATGCATCCTAGCTTCCTAAAATTTACTCCCAACAGCAATGTCAGTGCTGTATTTGGGGAAAATGTCAATTACTTCTACTGCAGAGCTTTATCATATATTTTAATGTGGAAAATGGATGATAAGCGTATAGTTTTTCAGAGACCAGCATTACAGTTTTTGCTGCCTCCTCTAGTACTTTTTAGACTGAATACAACTGCTAACCTTAGACTTAGGCAAGCTCACCCTGTTTCCACCTTAAATCTGTCCTGGTACGTTGCTGGTGTCTTTTATTGGTGAAGGAAGTACAAGCACACTAGTTTGATCTGCTTCTATGGTCTACTGGAGGCAGCAGATATCTGGCAGATATGGATCTGCTCGCATATCTAGATACAAGATACAGATCTTCAGTTCCTGAACCCTGTTAGTTCAACTGTAGCTGAACCCTCAGAATGAGTGGGAATTTACTGTATTAATGACCTTCTTCTCTCAGGAGTACCACGTCACCACCGTGGGGAGATCTGGAAGTTTCTAGCAGAGCAATACCATCTTAAACATCATTTTCCAAATAAACAACAACCAAAGGACACACCTTATAAAGAACTCCTGAAACAGCTAACTTCCCAGCAACATGCAATACTTATTGACCTGGGTAAGTACAGTAGTGCTGTGAAATTAAAATAAGGGTTTTGAGATCTCCAGAAGAGAAATAAATAAAAGAAAGTAACACATAAAAAGCCTCTTAACATTTAATAATATGTTGTGGGTAAAACCTGCTTTTGATCTGGTGTAAGTGAGAACTGTTACTTGGCACCACAAAGAAAATGTAAAATCTACACTTCAAGCACAAAGGTCCTTTGCAACATGTGGTAATTAGAGGCAGCTAGATGCGTCTCTAATGCATCTGTGTTTCACGTATTGATGGTGAACTCCACAGACCAGTGGAATACAAATTGTCAAGAAAAGAAGTCAACATTTAAGTGCAGTTGCTTGAGTAGCAGGTGCTATTCATTCCTGATGTCCAGTGTATTGCTGTATCTTTAGAACCTTTGCCTGAAATATTGCAGAAGGTTTTTTTTTTGTTTTTTTTTTGGGGGGGGGTTGTTAAATGGGTATCCACTCAATAGCTCTTTTTTATGGCAGTTCTCAGCAGGGTGTTCTGCCTAATTGTAAGCAGTAGCTGGCTCCTAATTTAGGACAGTGAATTGGTCTGTGGAGGCACATCTGCTTCACTCCACTGGATACAGTAGAGATTAGAAACCAAGGCTTGTGAATTTTTGAAGTGTCTGTTATAGAATCACAGAATGGTTTGCGTTGGTTTCCACCCCCTGCCATGGGCAAGGACACCTCCCACCAGACCAGGTTGCTCAAAGCCCCATCCAGCCTGGCCTTGAACACCTCCAGGGATGGGGCATCCACAGCTTCTCTGGACAACCTGTGCCATTGCCTCACTACCCTATGAGTGAAGAATTTCTTCATAATGTCTAATGTAAATCTACCCTTTTTTTTGTTTAAAGCCATTACTCCTATCATTATTCCCCCTGACAAAGAGTCCTTCCTCAACTTTCCTGTAGGCTCCCTTTAAATATTAGAAGGATACCATAAGGTCTCCCCTGAGCCTTCTCTTCTCCGGGCTGAACAACCCCAACTCCCTCAGCTCTTTTTAGGAGAGGTGCTCCAGCCCCTTGATCGTGGCCATACTTTGGACTTGCTCCAGCTGATCCATGTCTGTCTTGTGCTGGGGGCCCCAGAGCTGAACGCAGGGCTCCAGGTGGTGTCTCACAAGAGCAGAGCAGAGGGGGACAATCACCTCCTTCACCCTGCTGGCCACGCTGCTTTTGATGCAGATCAAGATAAAGTTGGCTTTCTGGGCTGTAAGCTTGCATTGCTGGCAGGTAGGTGGGCTTCATACGGGCTTTTGGTCTTCTTAATTAGTTTTCCCTTTTTCCTTACATTTATTGTTCAATGCTTAAAAAATTGTTTCTAATATTAGGAAGAAGCACAAGAAAAGAAATCTAAATGCAATGAAAGGATTGTGTCCAGGAGGTAGGAGCAGAAAAGGCTGCTGAAAATAATCATGGAAGAACAGTTCTTATGCACCTCAGAAAAACTATGCCATGCCTAACTTGTCCTTCTACATTTCTTATTCCTTTATTGTTTGGGGTTCCTTTCTGTAAAATCGTTTTCATTGACTCTTGCTACGGGTAGGCTAAGATCACCAAACCAGGAACACCAAAAATCAGCTCGTTCTGTAAGATATGGATCACTGCTAAACTTCGTTACTGGTTGCTGTTGCTCCCACACAGTTCTGTTAAGGTCTGTATCGGTGGCAGTAACTCGTCCACCCTCCACTTCAGAAGCCATGAGTTGGCCATTCATTTCATAGAACTCACAAAGTCTTTTGGCATCCTCTCCTTCCCTAACAAAGGCTTCTCCCTTTTCTTTGTGGTTCAGCCCCCGGGCAGCATGCTGCACATGGCTGCTCCTCAGCTGGGCTAAGAATTCTGTGGTATCTTCAGTCATTAAGGGATTTTAACGTGACAGTAATTGTTCAAATATATGCAGCTGTTGAGTCAGATGCTCACATGTCTAACCTTTACCTTTGCAAAAGTGCTTGAAAGCAAGTCATCTGATGCAAGTTTTTAACACCTCACTGGTTTATGTCTGAATCGGACGTTTTATAGTTAATCCATCAGCTATTCTTGGGAATATAGAGTTGTGGATATTTCTTTTAAGATACTGTTCTCTCCTGCCTTGGATATCTCGGAAACCAGGAGCCATCCTCGTTTTTCCACGAGGATGTTGCCTCTTGCACATGGGGTAATTCTTTACTCTCATTGTTCATCATGTTCTCTCACAGTAAAGGAAAAAAATAATCTCTTCTTCCAGAGAATGACAGAATTTACAAAGGCTTTTGTGGTAGCGTTTGTGGTTTGGGTCTGAGGAGCTGTGCGGAGCAGTGTAAGAGTTCCGTAATAACTACGTTTAAATGAATGAATTTACCGTGGAAAAACCTGTTGTTGGGGAAATTTATGCACCGTTAACTAACGCCATGTCATGTGATAGGATGGTGATAATTTACAGGAAAACGTGTACTTGGTTTGGTCTGAATGACTGATACATGGTGTATTATTTTCACTTAGGTCTTTTCTGTACGATCTCATAGAGTTATCCTGTTGTACTTCTGTTCTTTACAACTGTACTCAAACAGTATTTGAATATATTTCAGTGCAAATAGAAGGCTATCTACCCTTTCTGCCACATCTTATAGGGATCATCTATACTGAGAGCTGTTCAGGGGCACCTACTTCTTAATAACTCTGTACAGTCTTCAGCATGTACCCAACTGTGAGAAGATTTGTCAAGTTTAGCTGGTGAACTAAGCTTTACGTGGTAAATGAGAATATTTGCCCCATCTTTCAGCCAGTGTTTTGCAACATTTAGTAAAGTCAAAATGTCAAGGCAGTGCATGCAAAACAAAAATCTGGTGGAACAGGCACAGTTCTGCTAAAACTGGTGTGAGCTGAGCTGGGGAGAGTGACTTGGTCTCACCTTTGCTCCATTTGTCTCGCCTGCCAGGCTGAGGAGTGGCACTGGGAAGTGTGTGACACTCCAGGGAGCCTTAAGTGGCCATCTGGGAACGGGCAGTCGCAATGTGTGCAGATTGTTTCCCTCAGGACTTGGTCACGCTGATTCTAGGAATTCCTCTGGATTGCACAGTGCCAGAAGTATTTTTTTGAGAGACACTTAAGTGCTGACATGACTGATGGGATGGTTAGCAAATGATCCAAGTCAGCGTACGTGGTATCGATACCCCTGGCAATGTGCGTGGGGGTTCTGTCACACCAAAGTGCTGCAGTAATGGGTGAAGAGCTTTGTGCGGGGTTAGTGAGTTGGTTGAGTAAAGCTGAGTCCATAACGTGGCAGAGCTGACACAGGAGAGGGTGCAATAACTGGCAGCTGGAAGCATAGCCAGCCTGAGGGTGGTTTTCTTACACAGCACTGGGGCTTGCTGGCTGTTCGTGTTTTCTGTCTGGTTCTACACACAAGTACTTTCTCTTCATAGCCATGTGCTCTGCTTGGAGAGACAAATAGCTGCAGGCGTTGGTGAATCAGTAACTGCATCTGTTTGTTTTTGTGCGAAGTGATTTTGCGGGGGAGCTGTTTGCTAGCCCATTCGCTGAGGGAAGGATGGGGTCCTGGTATTTCCTTAAGATGAAAGTAGGAAGCTGAAAACCTTACTGATTCACGTTAAAACAGAGTAGTACAGTGCAGTAACAGTGCAATTGGATAGGCAGCTTGAAAGAATGTGCATGTTTTGACTTGTTTCGTCAGGTTTTTAGAAGTGTTTCTCTTAAATAGATCTTCAGGAATCCTTCTGAAAGCATCCACATCTCCCTTGAGAAAGAACTTACATTCTAGCAACGTGTAGTTTTAATATTTTTTAAAAAAATATCAAATTAAGCCCAAAATGTCTTGCTGACACAATATGAGGCAAAACCATAATGGTATTGCCCACACTTAGTTGAACTGATGGATTTTCTGGATGGAACTGCTTCCTGAGAATGAGGAGCATCTGGATGCAGAGTTAAGGTACAGCAGCCACTCTCCTGGCCCAGTTTACTTGTTGCTGTGCTTCTTCAATACATGGACAAAAACAAAGCCACAGTTCTGTGCAGGTTGTTTTTTTTTGTGTGTGTATTTCCTTCTCTGGCCCCATTTGCACAACTGCTGCAGTCAGTGGGGATTTCAGCTCCTGAACATTAGCTTTATGTTCAGTAAATAATTTCTTTTCCTGCTAAGTTAGAGTAAACTGATCTCCAGATGCTATCAGTGTAGGAAACTGCTGTACTCATCACTGGGTGTTTGCTGAACGCAGTAGAAAATTTTGTTATATTATTTTCTGGAAATGAAGTAGTTAGTATAGGTACTTACTTTCTCATCCTGGCACTCTTGGGGTATCAGAGTTCATTTCAGTCTCTTCTCAGCAGGGCTAGAAATTGGTCCTAAGGAAATGCTGAAATTCTTAGTTAAGTCAGAGATGGGGCACTCGGAAACAAATCAGCTAATGAGTTCAGCACTTCGACTCCTCCACTTACTGTTGTTGTTTTTCTGTTTTTTGCTTTATGCTTCTTTGCATTTTTATTCTTGCTCAGCTTACAGTTTTTCTTCATGACTTGTATGACAAGAAGCTTGCCACAGGTCTGCCTATAAACTGCACTGTAGTAACTTCAGGAGGAGAAGTCTCTGCAAAGGAGTGCAAGCTCCCCTATACGCGTGGAAGCTAAAAGCATCGCTTCTGTAGCGTTCAGTTATGTGACCGTGCCTGGCCTGGGGAGTCCTGCTGAGAAATGGCATGCTAGAGTCCTGTGTGACAGGCCAGAGCAGCTACCGGATGGCAGAAGGACTCTGCCCCGGGCTTTGTCTTCTTGAAACAGGAGCTCTGATGTTATCTGGCAGCACAGCAGCATTCCAGGAGCTAGAGGGTGGGGTGGTGTTTAACAAGTGGGCAACTGAAAAACAAGCTCCACTTACTACTAGAATAAAAGAAGTATTCAAATTTCCTCTCAGTTCAGGTATGTAGCAGGGGAAATGTGATAGGGTGAGGCTTTTTTTTTTTTTCTTTTTTTTTTGGAGATGAAAATACTGTCTTTGTAAACGTCTTCTGAAATACCTATAGAAGTGAGGCTGTTAATGTATCTGCTCACAGAACCAGGATATCACCGAATGGCTGAAGTTGGAAGGGACCTGTGGAGAGCATCTGCTCCAGTCCCCTGCTGAATTCCTGTCAGCTCATTTCTCTGCCTTTCAGGCCCCTCTGAATGGCACCACAGCCCTCTGGTGTATCAGACGCTATTCCCAATTTTGTGACATCTGCAGACCTGTTGAGGGTGCACTCTGTCCCATCATCTAGGTCTTTAATGAGCCTCCTTAATCAGGAATCATCTAGAATAAAGGCGACAAGCATCCTGACAAGGATCAAGGGCAGCTGGCAGAGTTTGTAAGAAGCTGCTAGAGCTGCCCTTGCCTTAGCCTTACCTGCCAGCAGCAGGCACCCTCTGCTTCTTAGAAATGCAGTCCCAGGGAAAAAGTGCCCAGAAGCTCAAGAACTCAGAGGAACAGGGCCCAGAAGCTACTGCACAAACTGCAGTTTTCCTGATTACATATAATGACTCAAACTAATCATTTAAGTTACTTTTTTGGATTGGTTTGTTATAAGGACATGTGGGTTCCAGTTCTGTATGAAAGTTTACACAGGTAAATCAGTCTGGGATGGAAGTTACCATCGTGTTCTAGAACTGAAAGGCTGGAATGGTTCAGTTTTACTGCTACAGCTCTGGAATTAATACAGTTTACCAGAGGCTGTGGGGAATAAATCCAAAGCCCATCACTACTGAGAAAAAGTTATGCTCCCGCAACTCACTCCTGCTCTCCAAGCACCTGTCACTTGTGGTGGTGCTCATGGGTCAGCGGAATGATGGGGCAAAAGAACTAAGCCCCCAAAAATTGGATTCTTTTGCCAGGTTAGTGAACTGGATCAACACATGTAAGAGTCTGAGCTTCGTGGTGCAGGAAAGAAGGAAGGACCCATAAGACTGGGAGGGACCAAGATGGGGTGGGAGGTGATGAGATGCACTTACTGGAAGGAAAAACAAGAAGAAAAGAAGAGAATGAACCCTGACCCAGAGAACTTGGGTGTTGTAAATCTATGTTTGGATCCTAATAGTTATCTAAAATCTAACACTGTTTAATTTGACAGAAGAGGACTGGGTGAGTCACTGAGCCTCTGAATTGAGTCTCACTATTTTAAGCAACCGCCTCCTTGCTATAAGCCCTTGAACAAACCGATCAAGTTCCAGTCACAAGGACCAGTTACTTAGCTGTTCTGCACAGCAGTCTGTCCCCATCCCAGACCCTGTCTTCTCTGGCAATTTCCAAATTAATTTTGCAGCTACTGTAGCAAAACTACTTAGAGAAACCCTTAGCTGTAAATGAATCAATAGTTTTATATTGTTAACTTTCTTACAGACTTCCTGAAGGTTGACTCAGAATCTGTCTTCCAAAAGAATCTACCTTTTGAAAGACTGTTCAATTTGATAACGTGACAAGTTTTGTGTCATTGTTCTGTTGTTTTGTTTGTTCATGGGTTTTCTGGTGTTTTTGGCTATTCTTTAGTGTAAATCACTAACCTCTGCTATTTTCACAGGACGCACATTTCCAACACATCCGTACTTCTCAGCACAGCTGGGAGCTGGGCAGCTGTCCCTCTACAATATTTTGAAGGCCTATTCTCTTCTGGACCAGGAAGTAGGATACTGCCAGGGCCTTAGTTTTGTAGCAGGAGTTCTACTACTTCATATGAGTGAAGAAGATGCTTTTAAAATGCTAAAGTTCCTCATGTTTGATGTGGGGCTGAGAAAACAATATCGTCCTGACATGACAATTTTACAGGTATGATTTGTTTTTCTAATACAAGAATGTTGATGTTACATTATAATAAAACAATATAGGTAGCATTGTCAACATCTAGAGTTGAACTTAATTTCACTTCTCAAGAATGGAGATGATGATCTGGAAGAATATATCATCTTAAATGCACAAGTTTCAAATAAAAAAAGGGTACCAGGGAAATTATGAAAACCACAACAGCAAGAATTCTGCTATATATTGTATGAGGTTCAGATGACCATGCATATAAGCCTACTGTAGACTCATGGGTGACGCATCCTGGGTCTTCTAAGTGGTTTCTGAGTCTTTCTGTTCTTCACAAAAGTCAGTCCAAACACCAGTTGACAAGTATCTTTCACAGTTTTTAGTAAGAGTGTGCAGCATGGCCTTTGCGACTGTGACTGTTAAAACATATTTATCTTTATTCTTTCTTTCTTTTTTTTTTTTAATCTTTAATCTTTATCCATGTAGATCCAGATGTATCAACTGTCCCGACTCCTTCATGACTACCATCGAGATCTCTATAACCACCTTGAGGAACATGAGATTGGCCCCAGCCTCTATGCAGCTCCCTGGTTTCTCACCATGTTTGCCTCCCAGTTCCCCCTTGGATTTGTAGCCAGGGTGTTTGGTAATTCTTTATAAAAGTTCTATATGTTCTTTTTGAAATCTTGTATTTGGAATCTTGTCACTAGGAACGGCATATCACCCAACCTGTTTCAGACATCCAGAAGTAGTATTTGCTTTCTATTGATGAACAGAACTGCAAAACTGACTTCATCCTACAGAGCATATAGAGCTTGCAATAAAATGGAAAGAGAAGAATGTATGACTGTTCCAAATTTCCCCATCTTTTCATCTGTTACCATTTCCCACCCTGTAATGACTTGTAGAGAGTGTGTAAGATTTGATGCCATGAAAGCATAGTGGTATGACAATGGCACTTAAACACCTGGAATTACTTAGTTTCAGGCTGAAGAGAGACATAATCAAGGCATTATCTCAGGAAATATATCCATTTACTCCATTATCATCACCTCCAACACTGTCAGTGGAAAATGATTTGGAAGGTTATGGTCTTAGAATATGCACGGAGGTGGGTGGCCCTTACAGTTTAATCACGGATTTACTCTCCGGAAGCACAGAGCTTTTAAACTACTGTTGGTTATCCTTACACTTCTAGCCTGAAAGATAATCTTCTTACTTTCCAAAAACTGGGAAGTGTTTTGAAACATATGGTGTTTAGGCTCTAAAATCACTTCTGTTACCTATTTTTGGAATCTACAGAATTAGTATTCTATTTTTTTAATTGAAATTCACATTAAGAATTTACCTTGATGCTATTTTATGGGTGCATTCTATAGATTGTTTGGTATTTGAAAGAGGTGCTTTATTTCCTTTTCAGTTACTTGTTTTGTGACTTCATTATGTTTTACTGGATCTTCCATGATGAGCAGGATAGAATGGAGCTCTCCTCTTGCTTTCTGTCTCCTAATAGGAACATAGTTGCATTTTCCTTAGTCAGTCTCACTTAGGAGATGTAATTAATCAATGATTAATATTAACAATTTCCTGTCGTTTAAAGTTACAGTCTCACCTACCACAGTAACAAATAATAAATGTAGATTCCAAGATAAGCCAACAAAGATTTAGTCCTGTTTCTCGTTAACATCATGCCACACATAGTGTTAGAAGAAATCACAGTGATAAGGATGGTGTATGCTAAGTAGAACTACATGTCTTGTAATTAGGATCTTAACTCCAGGGAAAACAGTATTTTTATTTGTTTTATTTATTTATTTTGTGGAACAGTTAGGTTAACTTCCACTGACAAATATCTAGCTGACAACGATAATATTTAGAAACTAAATGAAGTGTTGTATGCAAGTGTCATATACTGGGATTATCATCAGTTCATCTTTCGGTTGTTCTTAATCTATCACAGTATTGCACACAATAATAACAGTCTTTGAATTGAGCTATTAACTGCACTGAGAGTATAAAAGGGCCTTCTGTATCCACTATATTTGGGTTTCTGCCTTAATATGCAGATTAGTATTTTATCTGTCATTGGAGGATTGCAGAGCTTTAAAAAGCAAAGATTTTTACATTAAAATGGAAGGCAAAGATATATGATCTGCGTATAGCAGATTTTAGGTCAAGAAAGAAAAGCATGTGTGACTGAAACTGTCACCTAAAATCTTTGTTTCCTTGAAAGAAAGTGCAGCATAACCAACACTTGCAAGTTTTTAATGTCTCAAAGTATTTAGAAGTTTCTTAAAACAATGGTTACTGGAACTATGTAAATAGTGAGCCCTGGGGATTCTTGTACATTAGAAAATAAACTCTTGTCTTCATCCATGCTGAAGACTGAAGCAACTGCAAATCTGAAAGAGGCTGAGTCTGTCCCTTTATTGGTGGCTGCTGTTAGCATTATTACAAATTAGGATCGAACCACGTCTGACCCCAGCATTCACACACTTTTGCAGAATGTGTGTATGCCTTCATTGCTCATTTCTTGGAATTCTTGAGATGAATGTTGCTTTAAAGTCTAAGTAACTCATCTGTAGGCTATTAAGACTGAGTGCACTGCCATTTTCTAATGTGCTGTCTATGAACCCTTGATATGTGAAGCCCTGCTGCTATTTAATGCACTGGTTACAGAACACTTCCCACAGATTTACATAGAGCATGTATTTTTCGAGTATTTTACAAATACTATCTAGAAACAGTAGGCTAGAAAGAGGATAACCTAAAGACTGTTTTATGAGTCAAATAGAAAAACTGTATTTTACTTTTTAATTATCTGGCCAACTTTCAGCACTTCTGAGTAGAATCTAATGAAAGTACAGCATAACAAAGATGTATTCTTTAATACCCCTATTTACTTATCAGTGGAGGAGACTTGATGGAAAAATTTTTATTTTGTTTCAAGATTATAGATAAAACTTGAGTTTGAAATCCTCTGGGCAGCCAGTCACGCTGCCATGAATTTGGGTACCTTCACTGTGCTGTCACTGGCTGGCAGCCCACCTAACAGGAAGCGTGGGGAGTGGATAACAAATGGCTCTTTGTTAAGCACTTGCTATTTTAAATGAGAAGGATTTCAGCCATGTATTACCAGCTCAGCTCATGCAGGCGTTCGTTAACAACGTACAGGTCACCTTGAGTTAAACTACATGTCTTTGTGGGCAAGTGCTGAATCATAGATGTATGTTATTCTCAGCTCTGTTTTTATCACTTAGTGTTTCCCAGCTGTTCTTTAGCATCCCATGTCATAATATATAGCTTTCCCTATAAGGCATTTTCCCATAATGTACCATTTCAGTATGCAATTGGGGCAGATGCCTACTCTGTTATCCCTTTCCAATCATTGCTGCCTTTGGACTTCACGTTGAATCAGAGTTGAAAAACTTTACACCACTTTTAGGATGAATGGCAGCCAAGATTTATGGTTAGTTATTACTTGTGCTTTTCTTTCTCGAAGAGGGAGAAAGAGTAGTGGAATGAGTTGCAACTTCAACATAAAACGTAGAAGAGCGCAAGAGGGGGATTTCGTTCTGATACAAATTTGGAAAGAAAAAAAATAACTTTTTTTTTTTTTTTTTTTTTTTACTAAGAAAGGCAGTTATCCAGCGTTTTCATATGCTCTTTACTACATCAGAGATATCTGTGGTTTTGCTAGTAATCACTTCCCTTATTGTGTGTTTTTTTCTTCCTTTTTTTGATCATGAAGACATACTATTTATTTGGTGTCATTGTGCTACTTCGTAAGTGATTGTGGCTTCATTCATAGCTTCAAATGCAAGGAAGGGGAAAAGTAAAGCCCTTTTAAAAATAAAAGTATACTTAGAAAATACAGAATAAAACTACATTATCTTTTCTTCTTTACAAATGATACATCAAAGCAGTGGGCTAGAAGGAGGTTAACCTACAGACTGTTTAATGAGTCAAATAGAAAACCTGCGTTTTACTTTTTAATTATATGCCCAACTTTCAGCACTTCTGAGTAGAATCTAACGAAAGCCCAGTGTAACAAAGGCTTGTCCACCAGTACCATTTCGTATGTTAGATGCTTTTGCCTGTAGTCAATCTTTCAGCAAAACCAGTAGAGGATTCTGAGTTCTAGTAGCAGGAAAGTCAAATGCAAGGCAATGCTGTGTATATTGATGGGCTGGGGAGGACAAATGGGTTTGCTTCTTGTCTGATGCTTTGATTGCATCTTGAATCTTGCCTCTATAAAGACATAGGAAACTTGTAAAGGAAAAGAAAAGAAAGGGAGTTGAAGTAAAAAGACATTATATACTGTGGCTTCAGTGTGCTTGAATGTATGCCAGGGTGCTGTCACTGCAGGGCCACCTGTAATATTAGCACTTAAGCTGTATTAGTAAGATTTCAAGGTACTTGTTCGTGTAGCTATTAGAATATTAATGTAAGTGGTTGAGACACCTACTAAAATAAGCACATGCCCATGAAACTTGATACTGCTGAAAAATGTGCATTTAGTCATGTGTGCTCAGAGTTGGCTGACTGAGAACTTGCAGCATTGTCCTCCAGAGCAGAAAAGTACAGAACTTTGGATCTTCAGTTACTTCTTCAGGTGTAGTTTTTGCCCTTTGTTATGAAGTTTTTAAATGTCATCGGGAGTAGAATTCTGTTCAAGTTCAGAACTGAAGACTTAGCAGTAAATTCCACAATTGCTGGTTTATTTCCTCATTCCCATGAACATTTCAAAAGAAAAAAAGCCCACAAAACTAGTACGTGCATAAAAAGCAGCAACGCTGCTAAATTTGACTACCTGGCTTATTATATGTGTTTAGCTTAAACTTGATTTGGATTTATTGGTTGAAAACTCACTGAACAAATTAAATAATTGATTGTTAGTCAAGTGTGCTGTTCACGGTAATAATGCTGATCCTGCAAGATATCTAAAGCTGTAGCCTCAGTAACAAAAGGACGTGTCTGGCAGAGAATATCTAGCCTCCAGATTGCCCTTAGGAGAAGTTGTTATCCTTGGACAGTTTATTGTTTTAATATTCGTGTCAAAAAATGTGCTTGCTTGATGTACTCTGTTTTTTGTTTGTTTTCACAGATATGCTCTTCCTTCAAGGATCAGAGGCTATATTTAAAGTGGCCTTAAGCCTTTTGGGAAGCCATAAGCCCTTGATTCTGCAGCATGAGAACCTAGAAACTATTGTTGATTTTATTAAAAACACTCTCCCCAATTTGGGTTTGGTACAGATGGAAAAAACCATTAGTCAGGTATGAAATTATCTGAACATATGAGTAGAAAGCAAAAGAAATAATGCTTTTTTTTAAACAAGGTTTTGGCAGAAAAACCCCAACGATGTATTGTGTTACTTCCAGCTGAGAAGAATTCTGTTATTGTAGTTCTGAAGATGTTGAAATCTTTTGGAAGCATATGACTGGTGTAGTACCTCTGTATTCTTACATGTACATGTTGGTTATGATCACTTATGAACCCTTAATGAAAATGTTTACTTTTTCAAAGGTGTGCATAATGGCTGTTACTGGCAGCAATATTGCAACCCATGTGCGGTGCACTCCACAAAAAAGCAGCAAGGTGTGCTAAAAGCCTGCTGAGTTTTCACATCTCCAAATAATCTGGCTCTCCAAGTCAATTTCTGGAGCAAAAGCTGAATTACAGGAGCCTCACAAATGCTGACATTGCATTAGCAAAAGTAGAGACCTCCCTTTGTTGACTTTATAATGGCTAAAAAGACCAGCAGGTCGACATGCCCTGCAGTCCGTACACAGCTCCTGGGTTAATCCCCATCCTCCTCACCCCTTCTGCAGCATGGCTGTGGGATTACATGCCTTAGTTTGCCTTCAGTTGGTTAGCTTTCAAGTCAAACTTTTGATTTGCCTCATGTTTCATCCTTTTCAAATATGATACTCTGGGTATGACGGAAGGGATTTCCCTCCCTTCTCAAGAGCAGAAAGGCTAGAAGTGGCAGAGGTTGTGAGAGGAGCTAACAGTCTGCCCTGCTGAATTGTACCGTTTTTTCCAGAGATGCTCAGAGCATGCAGAAAGAGAGTTCCATATGTATAGCCAAACCCAGGTGAAATGTGTTTCAGCCTTCAGTGTTTAGATTTGTATTTCTTCTGTACAACCACTTGAGATAATCTTTACAGCATATGTAACAGGTGTCGTGACCATTTCATAAACCTAATGTTTTCTTTAACTATATCTAACGGTTTGTCTGCAGCGCAGATGAACAAAATAGGAAATAATTCTTGATATTTCGTCAGATATTTAAGATAGCACTTGATTTTTTTTGACTCATTTCCAAGAGTTATAAACAACAAGAAGTTTAAATATAAAAAGAATAATATAATCATAGAATCATTCAGGTTGGAAAAGACCTCTAAGATCATCTAATCCAACTTTTAGCCCAGTACTAAAGTCTACCACTAAACCACGTTACTAAGTTGTAAATCTACACATTTCTTGAAGACCTCCAGGGATGGTGACTCAACCACTTCCCTTGGCAGCATATTCTAGTGACGTACAACCCTTTAAGTAAGGAAATTTCTCCTAACATCCAACCTCAGCCTCCCCTGGTGCAGCCTGAGGCCATTTCCCCTCATCTTATCAGTTGGTGCTTGGGAGAAGAGCCCAATCCCCACCTCGCTAATGCTAACCCATGCACTTCTAATTATGGGCTGTTTCCCAGGTGCATTTTAAAATCAACTTGAGTTTGGTTTCTGATATATTCTGTTACTGACCACTTGCCCATTCCATTTAGCTGCTTTTTCCCTGCTTTCAAGGGAGATAACTGTCTTGGGGACCTTAGAATCATGTTTCCTGAATAATTTGAAAGCAGGTGTTTGCCAAAACCTAGAGAAAGGAAAATACAATAGCAGGGCTTTTTTCCCTTGGGTGTCTCTGAATTTATTTATCTGCCCTTAAAATCCAAGATTTTCTTAATACTCATGTATAAGATTGAGCACTCATTTCTGTGATTTGTAGTTAACAATTATAGAAATCTGCTTTTACATTATGTAACATTTGAGGTGTATTTGTGTGAGGATAGATTATTTCATTTTCTTTCAGTCTCTCAGAGTATAGTAGAATCATAAATAAACCTATTTTTTCATTTGAAGCTTTCATTTTGCTGTGCTGCTGCAAAAGTCTTACACTTTTATGGCACAGCGGCTTGGACTGCACTTTTCTAAAGTGACATCTGAATATGTCTAGGAGAGTTTATGCCAAAATGAGATGCATTAAATTTGAAATCTAGAAAAGGGAATGCCTTACAAATTCTACATTTCTTGAAAGCATGAGTGATTTTGCTGAAGGCAGACAGTAAATTAGTAGTAAAGTTTTAAATAGAATCTAGATCCAATGCCATTGTATTGAACTCTACTTCCTCAATCTTGCCATCTCCAGAGTAGGAAATGTAAATGACAAAAATTGTCTTTTTTGTATACAGCAATTAGGTATCCAAGTCTAGATCCATGGGATTTAAGGCATTGAATGAGATATAGTTTTTATCTTCACAAGACCTAATAACTTTTCTATATACGACAGGTGTTTGAAATGGATATTGCCAAGCAGTTGCAAGCTTATGAAGTTGAATACCATGTGCTTCAGGATGAGCTTATAGATTCATCTTTAAATGACAATCAGAGACTGGATAAATTAGAAAAGGCAAACAGTAGCTTGCGCAAACAGAACTTTGATCTACTGGAAGAACTGCAGGTACGATTTATATTTCATATTTAATTAACATTCTAATTTATTGACCTTTTCAGAAGAGACCATCCCATACTAAGGCACAGAAGAGGCTGGTGTTTGGTCTAGTGACCTAAAAGCTTGGCCGCTTATTGTTTTATGTAGTTTAACATTTAAAGTTTAAAGAAATTCTCAGAGTAGGTTGTGGATAGAGCATGTGCTTGCAATTAGTGAAAAGCTGATTCACTGTACACTCTCTTTTCTTGTAATTAAATCATAGTTATAAAAGACTAAAAATACGTAAGGTGCTTTCACAACTTTATTTTTACATTTTTCAGTCACTACGTTATTACAGTGGGGGATACTAGTCTACTGTGAAGGGGAAAGCTAATGCCAGTGTCACAAATTAGAGCTGCATCATCTATGGGATTTATTGTCTGTAAAGTGGTCTGTCTTGCAAGATTTGGGGTTTTGTTGTTTTATTTATATATTTTTTGAAAAACTGTTATCTAGATGGCTTAGATAATATATGAAATACTAATGTTTAATGTATGTTCTGTGCCTGTTCAGTCTGCAGCTTTTTTGAGAGGCAGTACACCTGGTCTCTGTAGGGGTTATTCTTTCCTTAAGTGTTCAAGAAGTCAGCTTTCTGGCTGCTTTACAACAGGACATTTGTTGTAAAACTTCCAACCACACAATTAATTTGATGAATAAAGGGAGTTCAAGGGTAAGAAGCAGACAATGTGCTCTGTTTGCAGCTTTCAGCCTCTAGATTATTGTCAAAGACAGACTTCGTAAGGCAGTAGGTGAAGGAAGGAGTTCAGGTTTCTCAGCCATTGGTCCTATATCACAACTAAAGCCAGCCAGCAGTGCAGACCCAGGTTGCTTTTCCTAACAAAAGTCTGCTTAATATGTAAATTCTGACTGTGTGAGGTCTGAACGTGAACCTGTTCCAGGTGCTAGGATGAATCTTAGAGATCTCAGAACAAGAGAAACTCCTCTGCAAGACATTTCCATAAAGCTTCAGGCACGTAGGCAAGGAAATGGTTGAATGCAGCACAGGGAAGAGGGATTTCTGGGATGAGATTCAAGATGAGATGTCCTATATAGATACCTGCATTGGGACGTCTTCCACCCTCTTGCCCTTAAAGACTCTGCAGCCCTAAGCATTTTGTTTTAAAAGCTCATCTTCACTTGAGTGCAACTCAGCACCTAGCATCATGGTGGGGAACTATCTGTAGTGTTGCAGCAGTCCCTTTTTCTTTTAGGTGGGTCTCACTAACCTTCCTTTCCTATGGTGAAAGGTGACCTATTGCTGACATGAGGAAAATACATGACCAAAACATGTGGGTCATGGTTTGTCCCTATTTTGTCCCTAAAGTGTGAACTTGATAAACCACCATAATTGCAAGAACAGTGAGCTCATCAGAAACAAGTAATACTGCCCTGAAAGTTGAGGCCACCCAAATGGTCTTTTCGAATGTTATCCATGATGAAACTTCCAAACAGATCTCTGCTTTTGACAAAGCACCTCAGCTTCAGGTCTCACGTGATGAATTTGAATGATCTCATGCTTTGTTTCACCATGAATTAGCATGGCAATATGTGCAGCCTCTTGAAGGAGAATGAAGAATACACAAAAACTGGAATTTTTCAAGATTTGTTGTCTGTTTGTATGTTACACTAAATCCTCACCTTGCTTGCCTCCAAGTCCAGCATTTGTTGGACTCAATGTGGAGAAGAAATGAGGTGTAACTAACAGGCTAAGTTGTTTTTGCTTTGCAAACAGTGTAGAATTCAACAAATGTGGTTGGGCAAAAATGTCTCCCAGCTGACCCATGCAGAGACTTATCTTAACCTGCCATTCTTTGGCATGTAATTTGCAGACTTAATAACTTTCTCATTTGATCTACCTTGCATTATATTGTAAGGTTAACTGTGAATGTGTCAAAGCAGTCGAGTTGAGAGAGAGAGGTTTCTTGTTACAAGGAACTCTATAGTAATTGTCTAAAGTTCACAGGTCTAATAGCGTTCAGACTTGCGTTTTACTTTTGCAATTTTCCATCATTTTAGAATGTATTTTATCAGTTATTAATTTCTTTTTTTTTTTTTTTCCTTTCTTCCCTCTTTGAAAGGTGGCTAATGGAAAGATCCAAAACCTTGAAGCCACGGTAGAGCTTTTGTTGACTAATGAAAGCAAACTGAAGGAGACAATTCTCACTCTTGAGCAGGAGCGAACAGCTTTGCAGAAGGCAGTGGAAGAGATGCGGAAAAAGATTGGTGATACAGATGAGAAACCTCTGCTCACTAGGCAAGAGCACCTGGACGCTGACTGAGATCTGTTGTTGTAACAGAGCAGAGAAGCTGAGCAAAAAAGAAGGGAAGAACTGGTTCTTTTTGTCATGATTCCTGGGGATTTGACACTGTTACCTTCATTGTACATGCCGTACTGTAGCAAAAAGCAAGATACAGGTGCGGTGGCTGCCCAGATCAGAGAAACTGGTTCCTCCGGGAGATGGCTCTTTCTTCTTAGTGTGTAGAAATGCTATGAACAGTAAGATGCCACATCATAATAAGCAAGAGAAACTTAATAGTGTGTGCATTCATACACAATATGCTGTAAAGATGTCATGGATTCTTCCATAAGTGCTTCTAAACCTAAGTGCTTTGTTTGTTACATGTTTTGTGTGTAGATCAACACCATGCTAAATAGCACATCCTTTAGAAGCTCCTCTGAAGAAATATGGCAGTGTAAAACCTTTGAATGGATGGCTGCCTCACTGCAGCTATGCAGTGGTAAAATTTGGAGAGTTTTGTGATTGGACTTGAGGTAATTTTGTCAGTGTGCTTCCCCTGCAGCTTGACTTGGTTCTGTTAATTAAGTTGTTTATGCCTCAGATAACTGTTTCCTGATGCTTGAAGGTGTCAGTCTATTGGACTCCAGAGAGCTGGACTTCGTCATATGTAACTATGCGTAATTAGGGGTTGCCATCTGTTTTCATAAGTATGTTGTTTTAATATATTTTCGGTTAACATCCATTAGTTTAGTGTATTGTTACTTGGCATTATCTGCTAAACGTACATAATGTATATAGTAATTGCGTTATGCTTAACAAAATACACTGACATTGGTTTGGTGAAGCCTGTGACTCCTGCAACATCATCCAAGGTTTTATATTCAGACTCCTCAAGTTTCATTTTATTTATTTCTGATCTGCTGTGTGATGTAAGACATCATTTCGCTGGGAAGCTAATGCCCACAATCTCTTTTTCCTCTTTATTTGGTACTCTATGCCCACCCATCCTCTGGGTAAGGTTGTTCTTTAAGACTTTTTTCTAAGCATTGGAGGCATTTGGAGAGTTTCATGTTGTGCCAGAGATTCTTAAACTACTTTACAAAGGGTATGGCAGTTTGAATTAGGACACCATTCTTCTGCCTCTCTTGAGTATGATTACACATGTAAAAAAAAACATCAGTTTCCTTAATATGGTGAGAGTAGTTTTCAGGCCAGTTGAAGCACCACTGCTACAAGTGCAATAATGTCTGTGGATATCCAATTGTTTGGGTTTGCTTCAGAATTAAATAGTGCTGTAGTTTTGTTTTATCCCCGAGCACAGAGTTAATAGGCATCATTGTGTTGTCTTGGTGGAGATTTACCCAGGAGATGTGACTTTTTTTTTTCCTTCTTAAATTGTTATTTTTATTTTTAAAACTTCAAAGCACAGAGTTTTGTTTTCTGACTGGCAGTGTAGAAAAGGTTTTGTTTTGCTTTTTCCCTTTCTTGATGGAAGTTCTTCTGATGCATTGTGGTTGTAGTTTAACATTCATCTACTGTGCAAAACAAATACCTCTACGTAGTTCAAAAAGAAAAAGAGAATTTACTGTTCAATTTCTAAATTTTTGTTTGACTCTGTCATGTCTTAAATATGGCTGGTTCTTGCAAATCCACTCTGTTTTCACTTAGTATTAAAATTCCAGATTAATTATTATTAATCCATTTACCTCAAAAGCTTGCTTTTATTTGGAAATCCATATTGAAGCTCATGCTTCATATTTAAAACCTTGTTAGAATGGACCTCATACTGTTAGAGCACTCCATAACGTTGCATTTTTACACCATCGTGCCATAATTCATACACTGACTTTTTAACAAGAGCAATAAAAATAATAATCTATGCCTACATCAATGCTTGTAATTTATTTTTGCATTAAAAAATAAAAGCATAGTTTGTGGGGTGGCAGTTCAGAACTGTGTAAGGTGAGACTGTCCCTGAAACTGCAGTGACAATTAATGAGACCTCATAAACATGCTTAGGATCCAGTTGTGATCTTGGGACCTGCACCTGCAAATGTTGACTAAGGTGAAGCACATCCTGCATGACTCCAGGGATGCATTCCTTTTTTTGGTGTTTTGCTTCTGTCAGGATTGAAGGGGAGGATTACTTCCAGTACTTCATCATGAATCTGCATAATTGCACAAGTGCACAGTGTAGATCAGAACTACAGTAACTGTTCTCTGAATGCACAAACATGATAAGCAGGTAATAATGAAATGTTTGCTTTTTTAACCATCTAACTGTTTCAAATTCAGCAAGGAGCTGAATTTTCTGTAGGTACACAGGAATTTTCTGTTTGTACATATGTAAATTAATACAAATTTGTTAATCATGCAAATGGCTGGCAAGCATGGGGTCATACTATCCGCAAGTCCAGGATCTGAACATGAATGAGGTAGCTGAATTAAGACTTTCTGCCACTTACACTGAAACAGATATATGTAGTATATTGCTTCAGTATGTCTTTCCCCATCTTATTATGCTCATTTTTTGTCACCAGGCCTCTCCAAGTCAAGGGGCCAAAAGTGGAAGAATATGGAGGGAGGTGTTATTGTGCACCCAGTTCCCAATTTTCAAAAACCTTGGAACTTTTCCCTTCAGAAGTATGAGAAGTAATTAGAGCCCTGAGGCAGTCCCAGGCACTTGCATCTTCCTCTTACTCCATTCCGTATGTGAACAGCCTTATGGATATGTAAAATTAGATTCCCTGTTGTCTCAATAATAGTAATTGTCATCATGTAATGTATTCCATATGAACAGTAATTCCCAATTCCAAACTGAATGTTCTAAAAACAAATACCCTGCAAATCCATACACTGATCCTCAGAAGGCATCCCGACTGAACCATTCTTGGAAAATCCAAATTGAAATAATCAACATATTCCCCATCTCCCTTCTACAGATAGAAATCTTCAGGACTTTTGCTTTGCTATCGAAGAAAAGAAAAACAGCAGCAGGGTGCTGTGCCATGGTGCTGGTGCATGACATTGATGCAGTACTCCAGAAAGAGGTTAGTCTAAAACATGGAAGGAACTAGTGTTGGTATGTGCAATGAGAAAAAGGTAGCGACTGTAAATCTACAGCACCGAACAGCACTCTGTAGCTGAAGGACCTGCTGTGGTGTGGCGCGGTGTGTCACCCTGTTCAGGTTTGATTTTTTCCAGCTACTGCACGTGGTAGTGTGTGGTAGGTACTTGAGACTCCCTCTGCTTTCGGGTGCCTGATGTACTGTTGTACTTTTGTCTTGTCTGTTTCCAGAAATCACTGCTTAATATGGAATCTGAGAATGCTGGTGCAGTGCCTATTGAGTGGGAAGGTCAAAAGCACTTCATGAAAGGCACATATTTACAGGCCTTCCCTTGTGCAGAGCCAGAATTGAGTCACCAAGTTGTTCAATGACTTGCACGAAATACTACAGTTTCTTATTTATCACTGGCACTGAAATGAAGATCTAAGTCATGGTCAAGCTGTCTAGCTAGTTGTCCAAAGGATTGTTCCAGAAGGTCTGTAATATACTCAGCACTCAGCCCTGCCAAAAGGAAAAAATGGGAAGCACAGTCACTGGAGCCTTGTCCTTTCCTGGCAACTTTACTTCTCTCCCAAGAGTAGCTCAGTCCTACTAAAGCACACTCCTTACTGGGTCCTCTGCAGGTATCTAATACCTCCAGCTCTCACTCGGTGTGCTGGAGCAGGTACACTGCTGGCAGTTCTGAGTAGCAAGGACTGGAACGTATCACCACTAGTCAACCAATATTCTTAGGTTTATTTTTTTTCTCAAATGTAGTAATCTTTGGTAACAGTTGCTGCTACTGAGGACAAAATCATGGAACTGCAGCTAGAAGGACACTGAATAAAGGACAGTAATTTGCATGGATCATGGAGGACACCACCACTCATCATTTTCTCCTTTGGGAGGTGGTCTGACAGCACCTAGAGGAACAAAGAACTGGATCCATTTTTTCAAGTTCAAGACCACCACAGGAGCTGCTGCAATTTTCCTGTAAGCAAGCAGCCTGGTACCCCACCATGGCACAGCACCCCACTGCTGCTTAGCCAATTGAACTGGGGTAGCGTCATGCCCTGAGCCCATTCCCCTCTATACCCATCAGTAAGATGCTCCTCTTGCTTGCCTGCTCATCACTCTGAGCTCGCTTTTCCCTTCAGGGCCACACCTGCCCTTACTGCTCCCACCACCCAGCACGGAACACAGCTCCAGTTACCTGTCTGCTGCTGAATCCAGTGCTGGTCTGGTCAGAGCTTGTTTCGGTGTGTCTGCGTGCCACTGTGCATTGAGCAAACACACCGATTGTCTTGGAGCTTGTGTAGGGACCTCCAACACAAAAGTCACACTGTGTAGAAGGACCCTTACCAGTCTCCTACCTATTTCAGAATATTGTGATCACGATCTTTTCTGCTTCAGAGAGGATACTGTGTTTACATGCTATGTCGAAGACCCCCAAAAAAGTGCCTATATCGAAAGGAGAATGCATTTTTTGACTACAGCTGGATGAGTGCCATGATCGCTTGAAGCAAGAGGCACCTTAGATCATTGTACAGTACTCACACAGTGTCACGCCCTGCGATGTGAAATATTTTTTCTTTAACAGAGCTTTACTCGCACAGGTACGTGGGAGGGAGAAGAATGCTGGCAGCCAAGCTAGCCGACAGGAGTACAACCCAGGCATTGCCTTCAGAAGGCACATGTGTGGCTTACACCCACTGCGTTTTACATAACCTAAATTAGGGTGGATGACTGGGTACTCATTTGCTCTTGCAGCTGCCAGGAAATGTTCCTTTCATCTAAACAAACCTGAGGCCTCAAGAATTCAGTGCCTCAAAGTAGGCCTTTTCAGCGTAACCCGAAGCAAATCAGCAAGTACTTCATTATGTAGGAGATGCTCCTTTATATAAATGGATTTTTTTTTCCTTCTATCTAATTGCATCATAAATTTCCAGGGGTTTTGAAAAGCTTTTGGGCTATAGATGCTAAAAGATGATGAAACTCCTCTAACAGAGGAGCTTTAATGAACAGGTTTCATTAAAACCAAAGTTCTGGAGAAGCTTGTACTAGCTCCCTGCCCCCAGCTTTTCTCATACAGCCTTTCAGAATGCTGAAGAGATTTTAGGAAAGTTTCCTGACGTTTCTATAGGACTGTATTTCACACGCAGATGCTGCTGTTACAGAAGGAGATGGGAGCAGGATTCTGCTTTTGGTTTGGAGTAAAATGACCAACAAGGATGTTCTGACAGTGGGCACTGGGCCCAGACTCAACTGGATGCCTGCACCTTTCTGTCACTGCCCATCACTGTTCTGTAATCCCTTTCTGTCCATTAACATTTTGCAGTAGACTGCCTGTCTACGAAGGTGATAGAAATCCATTTTTCATTTTCTAGCTAAAAGCAGAATATGATAATTACCTTTTGTATCTATTCTTCTGTTAGTAATGAGGCGGTGAGTTTCCATTTCTCACTAGTTATTAGCAAGTCAGTCTAATCATGATAGTCCTCAGGGGAAAAAAATAGTTGTCTTGCTACAATTTGACTTCTATTGAAAGTGATGGGTTTTTATTAACTGTTTAACTAGCTCGTAAGAAGTTTTTCTCTGCATCCAGGTTCTGTTTTCACAGATATTTTTTTTCATAAGCTGTCATAAGATGAATGAATACTTGGAGTACTCCTATTTGGAGTATTTTTCCATGTTAGGAGAAGCATCCTGATGCTCAGGATATTGTCTCTTTAGAAAATGAAATGCCTTGCAATGTCAAAAACTTGGAATTGCTAAGGCAAGAATTGACTGAGAGGACGTGTCTCTTCCATGTGTTAGTTAACTGAGTAGCTTGAAGAGTTGGCCACTGGTTGGGACTTGGAGCTCACAAAGCCACCGATTCTTGATGGGATCAGCAGGATGTGTATGTCTCCCCAGCTTGCCATTTCCACTTTTCTCTTAGGGCAAAAATAAGACCCCTAAACAAAAAATTAAAAATTGAAGTGTGATT
This sequence comes from Anas acuta, assembly GCF_963932015.1. Taxonomy (NCBI): domain Eukaryota; kingdom Metazoa; phylum Chordata; class Aves; order Anseriformes; family Anatidae; genus Anas; species Anas acuta. Next base: position 23,372,613 of record NC_088982.1, read on the forward strand.
GCTGTTCAGTATTTAACGGCCTGCTACAACAACTGTGTTTAGTATTTTTTAGTAAGGAGTTTCAAATGGTGGTTTCAGTGGTTAGAGACAGAGGTAACAAGGAGATACAGAGAAGCAGTGAACCTTGCAATTGGCAAAGTAGCAGAGTAATTAATAGTGTGTAAGTAAGGAATGATTTTAAAGCATTTGGATTGGCATTACGGTCACTTTGAGAGTAGAAAATACCGAGATGCCTTTTAAAAATAGAAAGAGATGGACTGTCAAGAAGAGAATGTGTAGGGACGACCATGATAAAAGTCATGGTATTTTCAAGGCCTGAATCTCTGCAGTAGGATGCTTAATATCCCATAAAGAGAGGAGTGCAAATATCCATTGAACAGGGGCAACAGGAATCTGAGCATAGTGAAATAATCTCCATACAATTCAGAAAGCCGTCAGGTATTGTTTTTTGTTGTTGTTTTAGGTGTGGGGTTTTGTTTTTTTCAGATCATGGTGGAGTGCATAGAGGCAGGCAAACAAGGTTTCTTCTCAGATGAAGAAAATGTGTTGTTCTTTTCAAACGGTGGTGAAAGCCAGCTAAGACCTGATCACCTAACCTAGTCATCTGGTCAGGAAAGAATGCTTCCTGCTCAAGTACAAAATAGAGGAAGGCTTTTTAATACAGCTACACCCTCCAGCAGCCTCCAGCATGTCCCTGGGGCACACTGGTAAATCCATGGTGATGAAATCAAGCTTCAGTTTCAATAATTCTTAGAAACAACAAGTAAATAACAATATAGCAACTTCCAGTCACAGTCACTTCCACAAGACCTAAACTCAGTGGATCTGAAGTACAGGCAGACCATGATGCTGGTCCGTTACCATAAGGTCTCTGCTTGGGACTTCTCTTGTTGGTCCCTGCTACCTACCTTACCTTTAAAAACAATAAAAACTTATTTATTAATAAAATTTGGATTTGTTCTAATCCTGTGTCCTTTTTTTTTTTTTTTTTTTTGGCATTAAGCTGCTAAACTACATTGACGCAGTAGAAAGCTTGCTTTAATGCACTGACTTTGCAGGAGGACAAAAAAAATGGATGGTGGTCCAGACTGTAAGGCAGCATTTTATCTTACCTGTACAAAGGATATGTCTGCAGTTCCTGCAGACGGCTCACTCAGCTCCTGCAGGACTTAATAAGATTGTGTGATGGTGTCATGTACAGCTACTGTCTTTTATGTTAAATTATGCTAGTTCAGATGGGCTGGGCAGTGTGAAAGGTGCCATAGCAAACCGTTCTCCATACTCTGGTAGCTGTCAAGCTCCGTATGGAGAAAGAAAAATAAGTCTGTGTTAGCATAAATCAAGCATGAATAAACAGCATGTTCTGTCATCAGAGCATCTTTAAGGCATCCAAAAATTACCAGCATTTATGTTAAAAAAAAAAAAAAAAAGGCAACATTTCCAATTCTCTCAATTTTTTTTTCTAAGTACTCATTTCCAGAAAGGAATATTACTTTAGTTGTGGCAGATGCTTACAAGGTGTTACTAAATGGGTTTAGATTAGGGCAATAATTGCTTAAAATTGTGGGCAAATTAAGGAATATCTATTTGGGCATTTGAGTGGATCCATGCTAATTGTTTGCTGAATGTGTGTCCCAAGTACAGTAAATTCTCATTTCCCCTTTTAAAAAAATTCATAGCTTAACAAAGGACAAAAACTTCAATTGTCAGCTTTTGCTTAAAAAAGAAGTAGGAAGTCCTATGATTAAAGGAACACAAGTGTATGTGAGAGAAGGAGGAATCGAGAGTTTCAGAGGCAAAGAGCTGACAGCAGGGATTTACCCAAACCCTTTCTGTGACCTTGCGATCCCAGCAAACAACAAGCAGCACCTCACTGCTCTGTGGTCTACAAATTCCAGGAATATTTACTCACAGCAATGTGATCTCAGAGAAAAGGTTATGGTATACTTTCCCTTGAAAGCCCCTTCTGCATTCCCCTGCCACCAGCTGCCCTATCTTGCAACGTGAAGATGGACGTGCACATAACAGGGACCTAAGGCAGTGTCTGCAAGCTCCCATCTCGCACTTAACCAACACATCACAGTGAAATGCCAAAGTTAACCAGATAAGATGGAGAACTTTCATCTCTGGCAACTAAGGTATGTGCTTCAGCTTGTGGGGTCAGCTTTGTAGTGACTGATCCCAGGCATTTTGGTGAAGCCAATCTTCTGGAAAACCAGCAGGGTGTGATCCTGCACAGGTCAAGAGATGATGACTCTTCTAAAGCAGAAAGTCAAACATTAATGAACGACTGAAAACCAGAGCCAACCATCATCTTTTGTGGCCAGGCAGATCAACCATTAGAACAAAGAGCTCTTAAAAGATTTGACATTTTTTCCCCCATCGCCTTCGTTACCACATTTGGTCTATGCCCAGCAGTAGCTAGTGCAATGAGCCCTATCATCCCTACCAAGGAAACCAAGGGCATGGGAAGTCTGAAAGCTTTTATGAGTGTCAGGATCTTGCTTTTTCAGCCTGTGGAGGATGTCTGTTGGGCCATGTCCCAGCCTTGATGCATGGTTTCACGTTGGCCTACACCACTCCAGTAGCCATACTTCGGGTGTCAGCTTCAAGGCTACCTCTTGACTAAGGTCTTCTGAATATGCAAGTGTTGCGAAGCATTTTTCCAGCCCTTGGCCACTTAGGCTGTGGGCTTTGGTACTTCCTACCATTTTTAATTGTTGAAGGACAGGTGCAGAAATTGCACACAATGTTCCATTGCCAGTGTTCTCCACATCCCAGGTTAGCCCTTGGTCTCTACGTTTGCAGATGACATTAGACTTCTTGTCCCAGCACACCCTGGGAACTCACATTTGATGACAATGGCAGCAGCTCCTAAGGCTTCTCAGTTACAGGCATTTCCCACAATCCCAATGTCTGTTCTGAAGCTGTGGCACAGATTATTTATTCCCAGCTTCATAATTTTTCATTTCACTGCTTTAAAACGTTTGATTTCTTTAAGCCTGCATCCTGCTAAGGCAATCAACATCACTCAGGAGCCTTCCTAACCTTGTATCTTCTAAAACACCACTGGGGGAACAGAACTTCTGTAACTATATTTCTCATCCCACTGCGAGGTTTGCAAGAGCCACCTAAGTTCCCAGTTTGGCAGTTCATACACCATGATCAATGAGCTGCTGCTGTTTCCAGCCCCCTCTGCTACATGGGTGAGCAAACACTGAGCTGAGGCCACACTGCCTGCTGAACTTTTGAACGTAGGAGCAAATTTTAAGCACAAGCATCTCAGTAGTAGCCAACTGTGCTAACTTCCCAAGCTGCCTGGATGTTCAGCATGTACTAAGGTTCTCGCCAGCTACCAAACTGGCATGATTTTGGAGGCAAAAATAAAGCAGTTATTGAATCATGTGGGAGGTTAGAAGGAATGGTGAAATTTGTGCTGAATATTCCACACCAAAAAAAAAAAAAAAAGGCCAAGCTCATTCCCTTGCCATAATTCATATGGCCATTTGTCCTAACCATTCTGTGGCAGTAGTATGAGTGCTTTTTCCCACTCTCTCCAATCATCTTTTGCACAAGGATTGCAAAGCTTCAGGCAATTAGCCTGGCTGTGCAGCCATTGCTGTTTCTGGGGGAGGTTTAGAAATTAAACAGCTGTCATACCCAAACCTATCACAAAAATCAGGCTGATTATAATATGAGCTTACACTAGGCAGATGGTAACTGTCTTCTTAATTGCAAGTTTTGGGGACTTTCTGTCTCCCAGAGCTCGAATGTTCTATCTATATAAGGGAAGAAATGCCAGCGTAGTAAAGTATTACTCTCCTGCATCTTATCAGGAAAGGAAGAAAATTGATTTTAAAAAGAAAGGCCACAAAACTTCTGGCAGAGGTTTAAACTTCTTTATTTGTTGCTGCTTTATTCTACTTTTCCTTTACTGCCTGATATTAAAGGACCCATATTTGTTCCTGGGGAGGGGGGAATGTAATCCCCTATTCCAGCAGGAACAAGATGGTCCCCTTGTTATTCCCACCTCAGATAACATTCTGCCCCTGGGGCAGATTTTTTGTTGCTGGGTTATTTTTGAGTGTGTTTATTACCCTTAGAGTTTAAAACCTAAGCCTATAATCTCCCAAGCAAAGCAGCGACTGTGACCCTAAGCAAAGGAGGTGCTGTAATGCTTTTGTTCAGCATTATGCAAGCTGCTGAGTGCTGTGCTATGCAGAGCGCTTCCATCTCCTGCAGACATCAGCTTCTACAGGATGTAGTTCTTCTAAACGACATGGGAAAAACAGGAGAGTAGAGGAATTGAACCAAATCCTCAGTACAGCTCTGCACACATGGCTCCAGGCCGACGCCTTCGATAGGTGAAGATCTGTGCTGACGTGCAGCTTGTTGTGCCAAAGGCTTTGCAAGGCATGCAACTTGTGGAGCACCTTTGAGAAACCTGATAAACAAACTGGTCATTGGGGAGAAACTGTAGAAAGGGCTGGGTGGAGGTGTGGGATGGGAGAGCCCTGCAAGCAGCAGGACAGGCCACCCACCGCCAGCATCTGTCCTGCACATCTCTCCTGCACGTGGCACAAGGGATGCTCAGTGCTCGGATGTCAGACCTCCTGCCTGCAAGGGGGAGCATCTGAAGGATGGCTGGTGGGTCCCAGTGATGTTTTCAGAAGCATCCGTGCTTGGGCTGAGCCTGCCTCAGAATTTCCATTTACACCAAACCTGTGGATTTTACTTTGATTTGTATTGTTTAACACTGGGCTCTAACTTTTACATAGTTTGTATATAGGATAATTGCATTTCTATGTTCTCTCTTTCACAGGTTTAGGTTTAGCTTCTTTGCCAGAGTGAATATCAAACAATGCTTCCTTCTGCAAATCTCAGGGAATTAAAACTTATTTGGTGAGTGTTGTATTGATTTCCTGCTTTAACGTTACTGATCCACACTATGACTCAAAGATTCTTCCACTCTTAAACTAAAGCAGTCAGTCAACCTCAGGCACTGAGTTTCAAAACAAATATTTAATTCACTTCCTAATTCGGCATTTGTGCAACACTCACAATGCGTGTTGTTATTTCTGTGCTAGGGAATTCACTTCAGCGGTGGAACAAAATCTCCACTAGATGGTAATGTTGTTTCAGATGACTTGTGCTCAAAGGGACTTCTCTGCCAACAACTCCTCAAGGAAGTGGAAGCCGTGAGATTTGTCCAGGAAATGGTCTTTGGAATTTTGGATGATTTGGGGAAGAAAAGTTTCGATTGATTAGACAATAAATAAAATAATTTTGGTTTGAAAAAGCTTTGATGAAAACTTCTTATGAGCTGTAATTATAGGATCATGTGAGTCTTAGTCCATGAAACAACTTCTAGAACTTGTAAAAGCAAGGAATTAATTGATGGAGAATGCAGGAGACAAGCAGAATGATCTCTGTCTGCCTTGTGCTCTTACCCAGCACTCATCATCATAGCTGAGGGCTCTGGGTGAGAGCTGGTGGTGCTAGGCAGGGAGGCTGGGGAGCATCGCAATGCTACCCTACAGCAGAATAAATCAGCTGGGCACAAACACCTTACTATCCACAGTGAATGTGGGCTGTAGAGCCCACCAAAGGGAGCCTTTATATAAAAAAAAAATAAAAAAATAATTTAGCACCTTTATTTGAAGTCAGCAAAACACAAACACTGTGAAAAAAAAAAAAAGAAAAAAAGAACACCAAAAGCCAACCTGCCCCACAAGACGAAGCACAGTTCCTGTATGTGCTACAAACAAACAGCTGCAGGATTACTCCTAAGCAATATCTCAGGCCAGTGGAGCTCTGGAAAATGTTTTAATAAGTCTTTAAATAGCACATAGCATTAAAGCTAAGTACGGTTTCCACTTTGGATCTCGACCTGAGGTTTCCAGCTCCTGTACTAGGATTTAGCATGAAATTCACTGAACTGTTTTTTACATTCATTTTTACCTTAGTGTGCTGACAAATCTAAACTACAGCATTACAAACACTCACCTAAAATCAGCTCCGTTTGTTTCCTAGAGGTGATCCACTGAAGTTATGAGCTAAAAGCAGAATTGTGCTATTTGCAAACAGTAATATGCTCTCCACCAGCACTGGCTGAGAGAACACTGTCACTTAGCTTACATTAAGTTTGAGTCCCTGTCAGCGCTGGATCCCCTGATCACATGAGACTCAGTCACATATACTTTAAAGTTCATCTGCGCTAGTTTTATTTTTAGCACTTAAGTTTATCAGACTTTCCACCTTTCATTCGGAACAACAGAGTTAAGAAAGGCCCCGCCAGGAAAAGCTCAATAGAAGCGCGATTTAAAGTGACAACTCCTGACTTTGATGGTTCCTCAGCATGATGCTTCAGCCTGAAGGTTGGACTGGCTTCCCTGCTCTGTGCTCCTCGCACATATTGACCTGACAGAAACATGGACACTTCTCGTTTTGCCTTTAAACCAGTGGGAGAGGCACTTGTCCCACCCTCAAGAGACGTGAGCCTGCTCACACTTCAGTAGCCTGGGCAGGCCCTCCTGAGGGCACAGTGCCCAGTGTCGATTGCTGCACCTCTGCCTTATCTGGAGAGGCAAAGTTTACAACG